>NC_134283.1:33642578-34842578 GCF_949628215.1 Phalacrocorax aristotelis | reverse complement strand
AGAGCAGACTGGATGGTAGGGAGGAAGGAGGAAAGCTCAGCTGAGATCTTAAGGATGAATACAGAAGCTGGAAAGATGACACCCAGAACCTGACTCAAGCAGCAGAAGGGAAGGTAAGCAGGGGAGGTGGATTTAAGCTTGCAGAAGGATGCTGAAATTATCAAAACAATTAACATTAACAGGGAGGTAATGGAATGATACAGGTTTGGAATAAGAGACAAACAATGTTGGCTAGCTTTTGCTCACTCACACGTGATACTAATAAGTCTAAGGGACTACCAAACCAAAAGAAAAAGGACTGGGTACATTCGTGTATCCTGGCAGAATGTTCATCTGCTTGGAAAATACATGGTCTGGATTAGGAGGGTTTACACTTCAGTAAAGGAAAAATACTCTTCAGGGTACCAGGCATCTTCCTATAAAGCATCTGCTACTGGCCACAGCTTGAGAAAGTAATTTATTTAGCCTGATCCAGGACAGTGAGAACAATACCTGGGTTTATGCATTCAGAGAAGGGCAAGTTGGAAGCCAAAAAGGATAGCAAGATATCAAACTTTGAAGAGATTGATGAAGATGCTGGTGTGGCTAGGGAACAGATCTATCTTGTTAACTCTGATTTAAACTCTGAGTTAAAAGAAGATAAAAATTGCATAGGATTTAATGGCAGCTTGAAAAGTATATTTGTGAGACAGAAGAGATGAGAACCCAGCAGTAAGTAGAGGATGGAACCCTAAAGAAGGCCTCATTAATTACATATAATTCTAACAAATAAGTAAATCAAGTAAACTTCTCAAACAAATCCATGAAATTGACAGGAGCTATTGTAACAGGAGACCCTAAGCCCCAAGAAATCAGAGCTTTGTGAAAGCCATACCTCCTATCAGACCTAAGGGTTAAAAATCTGATTAACTTCTGGACTCCACTAGACGAACCCTTCTCCTTTTGCCACTGGCGAAGCCTACGTCAGAGCTCAAAGCAACTTCAGGGGATCACTTACACGTCTTGGGAAGAAAAAAGAATGAGGATTAGACACCACAGAACATTTGTAACATATAAGGGAGGAGGCCACGGAGTTGTATGCATGGTAAAGGGGAACAGGTTTTACTTGCCCTCAGGTCAGATGTTCCTGCAAACACCTGCAGTAAAAATTCCAATAAGACTCCAGGTTCCTGAAACATTGGTCACTTGGAAGATTATTTGTACCCCGGGAACAGAGAGGAACTTCGTGACCTATATATTGCAAAAGCTGCCTTACAGATTTCTGACACTGGCACATTCAAAGCAGTGGAAGATATTACTAATGCTGGAAGAAGACTGGATGTTCAGAAAGGTTATACCAGCCAGCTCATATCACAGCAAGACGCACTGTACTGTACTGTGAATATCGACTTTGATAGTCTTGTAGTCATATCCAAAATGACCATGAGAAACCAGGGTGTAGATTTACAGCATGTTCACTGCCTCACAGTACCTGCTAAGTGAGCTCTCTCAACCTGCAGTACTGTGCAGCAGTTTACCCTGCTTTCACACAAGGGATACATTACTTTATGCTTACAAAGTACACGCATGTACAGTTTCCACAGGATGACCAGCATGTTATTTATATCTAGCTTTTGGCAACTTTCTTCCTTTGCTCAGGAAGGCAAAACTTGTAAGGCAAAGTAATATCTTTGAGTCAATCAACTGACATAGCTGCAGAGTGGAAACAACAAACTTTTTGCTAGGACAGCTCTTCCTCCAGGTCATACATATCCTCAATCCCGTCAGTGGCAGGGAAGAATACTGAAAGGATCAGGAAAACTCATCTGATTAACACATGGCTCAGAAGCTGATGCCATCGGTGGAATTGGTTTTTTTGATCATGGGGAGGTTTACATGGCACCGGGCCTGCCGGCAGCAGATGGAGTTTAGCTATCTCAAAGGGGGAAAAGGACTCTCGCTCTGAGCTGGCAGGGCTCATCAAGAGGGCTTTAAGCTAGGTTTGAAGGGGGAAGGGGATATAACCAGGTTCACGAGAGAGGAGCCAAGAGGTGGTATGCCAGGGCTGGGGGTGAAATTGATAGCCAGGCTCAAGTGCATCTACACCAATGCATGCAGCATGGGCAACAAACAGGAGGAGCTGGAAGCCATTGTGCAGCAGGATAGCTAGGACTTTGTCACCATCATAGAAACACGGTGGGATGACTCATGACTGGAGTGCAGCAATGGACGGCTGTAAGCTCTTCACAAGGGATAGGCAAGGAAGGAGAGGCAGTGGGGTGGCTCTGTATGTTAGGGAGTGTTTCAGTTGTGATAATAAGGTTGGGTGCTTATGGGTAAGGGTGAGGGAGAAGGCCAACAAGGCAGATACCCTGCTGAGAGTCTGTTATAGACCACCCAACCAGGATGAAGAGCTAGATGAAGCGTTCTCCAAGAGGGCAGCAGAAGTCTCAAAATCGCTAGCCCTTGGTCTCGTGGGGGTCTTCAACTTACCAGATGTCTGCTGGAAATACAACACAGCAGAGAGGAAACAGTCTAGGAGGCTCCTGGAGTGTGTGAAAGATAACTTCCTGGCACAGCTGGGAAGTGAGCCTACCAGAGGAGGTGCCTCGCTTGACCTGCTGTTTACAAACAGAGACGGCCTGGTGGGAGATGTGGCGGTCCTGCTGACCGCCTTGGGCTTAGCGACCATGAAATGATAAGAGTTCTCAGTTCTTGGTGAAATAAAGAGTGGGGTCAGCAAAACCACTACCACAGACTTCTGGAGGGCAGACTTTGGCCTGTTCAGGACACTGGTTGGGAGAGTCGCTTGGGAGACAGTCCTGAAGAGCAAAGGAGTCCAGGAAGGCTGGGCATTCTTCAAGAAGGAATTCTTAAAGACACAGGAGCAGGCTGTCCCCATGTGCTATAAGATGAACTGGTGGGGAAAATGTCTGACTGGGCTGAATGGGGAGCTTTTGCTGGGACTAAGGAAAAAAAGAAGAGTCTATGACTTTTGAAAGAAGGGGCAGGCAACTCAAGAAGAGTACAGGGATCTCATTAGATCATGCAGAGGGAAAATTATAAAGGCAAAAGCCCAGCTAGAACTCAACCTGGCCACTGTTGTAAGAGATAACAAAAATGTTTTTACAAATAGATTAAAAACAAAAAGAGAGCCAAGGAGAATCTCCATCATTTATTTGATGAGGGGAGGAACATTGCCACCAAGGATGAGGAAAAGGCCAAGGTATTTAATGCCTTCTTTGCCTCAGTCTTTAATAGTCAGACCAGTTACCCCCAGGGCATTCAGTGCCCTGAGCTGGAAGACAGGGACAGAGAGAAAACTAACGCCCCCCATAATCCAGGAGGAAGTAGTTTATGATGTGCTGTGTCACCTGGACACTCACAAGTCTAATGGGCCAGATGGCTGGCGGAGGAGGTTGCCAAGCCACTCTCCATCGCCAGCAGTCCTGGTTAACAGGGGAGGTCTCAGACGACTGGAGGCTTGCTGATGTGATGCCCATCTACAAGAAGGGCTGGAAGGAAGATCCGTGTAACTACAGGCCAGTCAGCCTGACCTCGGTACCAGGGAAGGTTATGGAGAGGTTCATCTTGAGTGAGCTCACCAGCCAAGTGTGAGACAACCAGGAGATCAGGCCCAGCCAGCATGGGTTCATGAAAGGCAGGTCCTGCCTGACCAACCTGATCTCCTTCTACGACCAGGTGACCCACCTGGTAGATGAGGGAAAGGCTGTGGATGTTGTCCACCTGGACTTTAGCAAAGCCTTTGACACTGTCTCCCACAGCATTCTCCTAGAGAAGCTGGCGGCTCATGGCTTGGATGGGTGTACTCTTTGCTAGATGAAAAAATGGCTGGATGGCCAAGCCCAGAGAGTTGTGGTGAACAGAGCTACATCCAGTTGGTGGCTGGTCACAAGTAGGGTTCCCCAGGGCTCAGTGCTTGGGCCAGTCTTGTTTAATATCTTTATCAATTATCTGGATGAGGGGACTGAGTGCACCCTCATTAAGTTAGCAGATGACACTAAATTGGGCAGGAGTGTTGATCTGGTTGAGGGTAGGAAGGCTCTGCAGAGAGATCTGAACAGGCTTGATTGATGGGCCAAGGTCAACTGTATGAGGTTTAACAAGGCCAACTGCCAGGTCTTGCACTTAGGTCACAACAACCCCATGCAATGTCACAGGCTTAGGGAAGAGTGGCTGGAGAGCTGCCCGGCGGAGAGGGACGCAGGGGTGCTGGTTGACAGCCGGCTGAACATGAGCTAGCAGTGTGCCCAGGTGGCCATGGCGGCCAGCAGCGTCCTGGCTTGCATCAGGCATAGTGTGGCCAGCAGGGGTAGGGCAGTGATCGTGCCCCTGTGCTCGGCACTGGTGAGGCCGCACCTCAAATACTGTGTTCAGTTTTGGGCCCCTCAGGAGAAGGAGGACACTGAGGTGCTGGAGCGTGTCCAGAGAAGGGCAACGAATCTGGGGAAGGGTCTGGAGAACAAGTCTCATGACGAGCGGCTGAGGGAGCTGGGGTTGTTTAGCCTGGAGAAGAGGAGGCTGAGGGGAGGCCTTATCGCTCTCTACAACTACCTGAAGGGAGGTTGTAGCGAGGTGGGGGTCGGTCTCTTCTCCCAAGTCACAGGTGATAGGGCAAGAGGAAATGGCCTCAAGCTGCATCAGGGGAGGTTTAGATTGGATATTAGAAATAATTTCTTTGCTTGAAGAGTGGTCAGGCACTGGACCAGGCTGCCCAGAGAGGTGGTGGAGTCACCATCCCTGGAGGTGTTCAAAACACGTGTAGTCGTGGCACTTGGGGACAGGGTTTCAGAGGCACGGTGGTGTTGGGTTGACGGTTGGACTTGATGATCCTAGAGGTCTTTTCCAACCTTAGTGATTCTATGATTCTATAAAGGGAGGGCTGGACCTTGCAATACCAGAATACAAGGCCAGAAGATTGAATAGGTTGTCATCAGAATAACAAAGCAATTTCCTGACACATCTAGTGTATCTATTATCTTTTCTTTCAATGGAGAGCATGGTTGCAAACAAAGAAATACAGAAAGGCTGTTCAGCAATGTCAGAATTTCGCAGGAACCAGCATTCATACCTAACATCAGGGAATGCTACAGTACTTTTTTCTCAATCCAGTGTTGAAAGGACATAACCAAAAACTTTCTCACCTCCTGACAGGAATGTCAACAGGCTGGTCAAACAGCACTGTAAAGCAGCACAGCACAAGGATCATTCTTAAGTAGGTTCTAACAGAGAATTCACAAACATTAGCATGACTAAGTGAGGTCTGAGGCAGAACTCCGACTGTCTGATGGACCGGTGTACAACAGTCTTCTCAGAAACATAGAAATTACACGTTTGGTCTCATCTTATTGCAGTTGTACAAGTGGACAGCAAGGTATAATTGCAGATGGGGGCACCCCAATGGAGCCGAACAAAAGGATGGCAGATTTCAAGTGCCAGTAAGTATTAGATGGACTTCAAAAGCTATATCTAGACTAATATGGGCTGTTGCTATTCAAATATTTTTTTTCTTCAGATAGAAGTATATAATAGAATCACAGAATGGTTTGGGCTGGAAGGGACCTTTAGAGGTCACCTAGTCCAACCCTGCTGCGGTAAGCATGGACATCTTTAGATCAGGTTGCTCAGAGCCCCGTCCAATCTGACCTTAAATGTTTCTAGGGATGGGGCCTCCACTACCTCTCTGGGCACCCTGTTCCAGTGTTTCACCATGCTCATTGTAAAAAAATTTCCTCCTTATATCCTGTCTAAATCTACCTTCCTTTAGTTTAAAACCATTACCCTTGTCATGTCAGTCAAGTCAAGTATACGCTCTTCGTGTTCACTTTTCAGGATCTCCTAGAGCCACAGAAAGCACCAAAGTGTTTAACAAGCCACAGGCAGATGCAGTAGTGCTCATGTACAAGGCTGGCTACACAAAGGCAATGGTAGGTCAAACCCATCAGAACAAAGCAAGTTGACATCATCACAACATCAGCCCTGGGCTGATTCCTGACTTTCCTTTCAAACCTATCTGGTTGACAGCGCAAGATGGGGACAGGGAGGGCAGAATATGTCTACCCAAACACTGTGGTTTTTTTCTAGAGTAGATAGATACTTCAAATGCCTGCCCTGAGAATGGGGATGAGCTCGTTCCCTCAGCAGGAGCTGCCAGGCTGTGTTTTATATATACCTGAACAGTTTCAAGTCTGGATCTGAAATACTTCAGGAAATGAAGTAATAAATACATTAATTCACTAAGATTACCACCTCTCTGGACAGAAAAATCCTCTCTGACATCTTTGGAGTCTGAAAAGAGCTTCAATAAAACAGTACAGTAACAGCTCTGTAAGATGCTGTTAACTTTTTCATGAGCAAGAAGCAAAGAACTTGAGGTGATTAAAAAAGTATTTGTAAGTATAGCTAACTAGATGGTGGTTGATTTTGAATGTCTTGTAGCAAAGGGAAACTCTGACACCTAAAGGAGTTTGTATCGGAGAAGGAAGAACACTAATTCCTCCTTCAGTTTACAGCACTTGTTTTAACCCTCAATTGTGCTCACCCCTGCCTGGGACAACCAAAGGAGCAATGCACTGGCCATGTCACCTATGGCAGACATTCAGAGCACAGCTTATAAATCTCCCTGTACTACTGACTCATTGTGTGGAGTCACTACAAAGAGACAGCAGATGCTTTAGCTCTGCCTGTGGAGCAATGAAACACAACTATGGAGCGAGCAGCAGTGGGATGTTTTCATGAACCCTCCTGCAAGGTCTGTTTTTACTGATTTAACTAAGAGGGGCAAGCGAAAGATTGTTCTGCAGCTCTTAGATTGTATTTTGGATTCCAGTTATTCAAGAAGCCAAGCATAAGTGCAACACAGTCACATGTGGCACTTGGTTACAGAACAGAATTCAGGCTCCGTAAGTCAGCAGCAAACATTAATTTTCATCCTTTTCCACTCCTCAGATGTTTCAGAAATTTAGCTTTAACACTAACAGGCAGGGGAAAAACGGTTTTGTTCTTCAGGCAGATTATGTTTTTCCCCAGAAGAACTGAATATTTAAACGGTAGGCTTTTTTTTTTATTTTAAGCATACTGGCTCTATCATAGGCATTTCTGCAGCACGTACTGAAAGGAGATGGTGTTAGGACACATGATCATTCTTTACAGCAAATTACATTTCTGATGTCAAAGATTATATTAAAAAAATCAGTATTATGGCTGACATTCCACCTTTAGCAGGTCAATGGTAGCGTAAATACATCATGTGATCTTGTCTTTTCAGCAAGGGTCCATGGCTGTGATTCACACAGAAGAATGTGGGTGTTGAAACAATGCTTGATTCTCTACCTCGCATATTAACCAGCTTTTAGAAGTGGCATCTATTTTTCAGCAGATACAACATTTGAAGTTGAGGTCACTAATTCCCGGTGACATTACTCACTATCAGTAATGAGTCTAGTGCACAGTGAACAATGACCTTAATTTTATTACACATGAATAGCTTTGAGATCTCTTTGAAAGAAGTGATGGCCTGGTGCTACTGAACCAATTTGCTTCATTAACAAGTAATTCTACTTGAAGTGACTTGCAGGTATGTTTTAACAGCAGAAAAGTAACTTCACTATTAAGTTAACCACATAACTGAAAATTTTACAGCAGATTTGACTGAACTAGACAACAGGGGGATTATCGAGTACAGATACAAAAAGTTAACTTTGAAAACACTGTAAAGATTATGTTGCTACTGCAATAAGAAATTTGAAGAACTGCAGAGCCAGTATATTCCAACATGCTGCATTTTGGAGAGTCAGTGCTGAACAAGTGCTCATTCATTATGAGAAGGGAGCAACATCTCCATTATAATCTGTCAGATACCATAACGTCTCTCAAAGGGATGAAAAAAGCCATGGGGGAGATGTCTGTAGGGTTTCCAAGATACAGGTGAAAACCCAGATAAAAAAAAAGCCAACTGGTGAAGCCTTGCAGCCTGAGTTGTCCCAAAGGGCTTTTAGGGTCAGCAAAAACTCCTTCCCTAATTGCTTCCTTCTTGAGAAACACGACTACTCTGAAAAACAGAGGGGCTGCAGACTGAAAAAAGGAAAGGCAAGGCACCTTTGACACATACACAGAGGGACAGGTTGCTTGTCTGATGAAATGAGGAATAATATACCTTCCCAAGCTGAGTTGGCTACCTGGATCAACAAAAGCCCTTGGTCAAACATCATCTCAAGTTAAAATCACAGCACAAAGGAGCAAAGAAGTAATAAACCCTGTCTTCAGTGGCAGTCAGCACTTCAGTGGGAGGCTGTGGGGCATCGATATGAGCTGTATCATTCAGATTTCTGTTGAGATTCTCTCTTCTCACATAATATTTAATTATCTGCAGTACAGGTTAATTCACTCCCAAGATAGCTGTGTAAGTCAGAAAGCAGGAGTAAGTCGTGTCTTTTCAGAACCTTTTCAAAAGCAAGATTGTATCACGCTAAAGCCACTGATCCTTTCATACACCAAGAAAGCAAGCTCTAAAACCTGGCACACCAGCTAACACTGAATTTGTAGGCCAAGCTCTCTGCTCTACAAAGAGAAACAAGATTAGGCTGGCCATTTAAGAATCATTTCATGCAAGAAATGTTTCCTTGCCACTGCACAGAGGAATACAAGCCGGTTAAAGCAGTTTTCAAAACTTGTTTCCCCTTGTGCTTCTACCTGTGTGCTGGTAATGCCCTTACTCAGTTTAACAGCAAGTAGCACAGCTCCTGCAAACTGGAGATCTATTCAAGTGCAACATTGCTGCTGTTTTTTTACATTTGTCAGGTCCTTCTTGCAAACCAAAGAAAAGTGAATTAGAGTATGGCTGCAGGCCTCAAATATCAAGAATCCACGACAGCTTGATGTCAGTATTTCTCCACACACATGCCAGTTCCCGACTAATGTAACAAAGAGCTTGCCTGTTCCTTACAAAGTCCATTCATTACACACTCACCAGTAAATGGGGTTGTAACATGGAGGAATTTCTACCATTACACACTGTACTTGCCATGTTCAAGAAATATAAGAACACAGAGGTATCCCAGGCAGAGTAGACATCTTAAGAAACTCAAAAAGAGGAAGAAAAACAAAAGGTACTTTTTGGCAAAAGAAGGTAAAACACTATTTGTTAATTATACTGGGTTTCTTTTTCAGCTGAATAGAAAAACCGCTGCACAGTGCATTTCTAGGAACATATGTTCATTCAAAACAGCAACCCCAGACTGCTTTTGATGAAAACTACATGCACTGTGGAAGGCAAAGAGGAGGAGAGCTGCCAAACAAAACCTTGGACAGTCAAACCTTTGCCAGCATCCATTTCATCTTCCATAAAAGTCATCTTGAGGCAGTTCTGTCTGATAATAGGTTAGAAAACATCTAGTGTCTTCTCTTCTTTGAGAGTATCTACCATTTAGACATTATAAATAAATTAAATTTTAGGCTACATCCTTCTGAATTAGTCCAGACTCTTTATTACTTCATGTAGACACCAGTGAATCCAGCCAACTAACAACGTCTATTCAGCTACCATTGAAGAGACGAATCATCCTTAACTTTGAGAAGGATTAATTTTCCCTGGAGACAAGGATATAACCTTGGGATTTGTCACTCTACATACTTTTTTTCTTCCTCTTACCATTTTGTATCTGCCTCCTCGATCACTTCTGTTATATTGCTGTATTACAGACATATGACTCAGAGATGGTTGGTTCAGTCACCTTTATTTAGTTCCCCACAGGAACTATAGATCTGATGCAGAGACAGACGACCAGCTCTTCCCACAAGATTTGTATAGCTGTATCTATTTTTAAATTTGTTGTTTCATTACAGAAGAGGTGCATTAGCAGTTCAGGAAACCAACGCTGGTGTGAAATGGGGAGAAGAGAATGAGCAACCTCAACCCCACTTCAGGAAACATGTTTAAGTGCACATGAAATGAGCTGGAACAATGGCTCTGAAGAGTCTTCAACCAGTCTGCAGTATGGGCTACCACACAACTTACTTTCCTCTTATTACTTATTACTGCTGCTACCACCTCTGGATGAAGCATCCCTAGAGACAACAGAAGAATTTACAGACTATGAATCATTCACTACCTGCTGCTACGGAGGCTCTTAGCAGAGACACCACTTATAGTTGAGAATCCAGCAATTCACTTTGCATAAAATGCTTTATAATTTATAAGGAGGATACGGGAAGCAGGAAGAAACTCAGTCATGATAAATGTAAGTTGGATTAGGTCCATCTGACATTGAGACACGACTGTGCACAAATGGATTCCATTTTCTCTCTCCAGGAAACTTTAGCAGAGGTCAGTGTTACAAAGGAGAGATCAGAATTTAGTCACCCCATCTGTCTCAGAAGCTTCCTTCTGCCCCCCAAAATCAATGTAGCTTGGAGGCAGAAGGGAGGAAAAAAAGAGAAAAAAAAAAAAAAAGAGGCCATACTGGATATCTTCTATGTGAATTCATGGAATCAAAAGGAAGCTATGGAGAGACTGTTGTCAGAGCAAGATCATTCAGGCTGGAGACTAATGGCAGAAGGTTAACACCCTTCCAGGAGTACCCACTGGTATTTCTAGAGAAACCTTCCCACCAAAGGCATGCTGGTTTATGTCAAGGAGCATTTGTATCTTTGTAATCTGCTGACTGCTCAGGCAAAGAGATGTCCATCACCTAACCAAAGCTTAAGAATCAGAAGTACAAAGTGCATAAGAGAAAGCCTGCCTTCCCAACAGCTCAAGGTACCTCAGGGTTTGTGTTCACCAAAGTGTTTTAGAGGTTTCAGGAGCCAACTTGGCAAAAGAGCTGGCTTACAGAAAGCACCCACTGAAACACCCAGTAACTGGCACTCCCCATCTGCTTCCCCATACTCCACAACACAAATATGAAGTAAAACAGAATCTCAGGCTGTAGCTACTAGTCTAAGAAGGGAAGAAATTGCTGCCCCAGGACTTTATCTCTTGGTGCTTCTTTGAGACAGACATTAAAAACAAACAAAAAAAAAGATTACCAGGTGCTAGAAAAACTAAGAGCAACTAGGAAAGCATACAGAATACTCCAATGCTACTAGAACAAAAGATTTTAAACAAAAAAAATCAAATCACTTAACTAAGAGCTTAAAAAAAGTTGTTTAATAGGCAGCAACTGTTCCTCTGTTTCCTTGGGTCATTGCTCTCAAATAATGACTTTGGGACAACTCATCCCTGCTTTATAAACAAAAGCTGCCTTTGAATGCTGGGCAGTAGGAGCAGGCCAACCACACCAACTGAACAGCACAAGCCATCAGGCACTCAGCTGTAGGTAGTCACTGCAGTAGCTTTTAACCTCTTCAGAGGCCATTTAACTCTAAATAAAAACAAGCAGGCTTATAAACACACCCTCATGCCACCAAACGCAGACAGGTACCTCTAACACAAAGTGTACCTTTCTGGCTTTGTTCCTTCTTATGAAGCACATCAGACACTCGCAGTAAGATCTTTAAAATCAAAGCTGTTACTTTTGTATAATGGAGAAATCTAAAAACACCAATTTAGTTTTCAGTGCAACTGTTCAAGCTGAGGGAAATGTAAAAGTAGAAGAAACACCACAGCTGAGTCAGGTTTGTACACATAGTCCTCTTTTGATTAACAAAAGACCATCTACTAAAAAAATAAAAATAAAACCCCAGGCACCTGTTTGAAGTTGTTGGGGGGACTTTTATTGTTCACAGTTGTTAAAACCATACCTAGAACTACTGTGACCAGGACCAGAGAGAAAAAAGATTAACCTCTTCACTTGTTAAATTGATTTTTTTCAACAGTGTAATAGCAAGCTGACTCCTTGGGTATGCAGAGATGGCCTGAAAGACCAGTTACTCCATTCCATGTGCCTAATGACAGAATATTTCAAATAATATTCAAATTTTGATTATTTGAAATATTCAAAGAATATTTCAAATAATCAAAACAGCTAGTATCTGGGACAATTATAATGGGACAAATGGGGCAAGACTGCCTACTGTCTAGTGACCCAGAGAGGGGCTGGACACCTGCAGACTCCCCCAGGAGAGAGAAGAGGAACGAGCAGATGGCTGGACAGATGACACAGGGCACTACTCAGCAATTTTGTGGGCTGGATTATGTACCCAAGATGCTCAAAAGCTGCTACAAAAAGAAGTCAGACCTGGTCTCACTAGCAGTTCAGAGCAAGTCCCTAAAATAGGAAAGCATGGCCTTGAGAAAAGGTGCAACCCCTGAATAAGAGAGCTGGAAATCTCTGAACAACAGAGACAGGGAAGCTATCTGAAGTGCCATGTTCCCTCCAAAGTAATGTCAGAACACAGGAGGGTCTCCTTCTCTCAGGGACACTGGAAAGATCTTTAAAATCAAATTACAAGACTTAGAAAGTAGAAGCTCTGTCAGACGGGTTATTTTGTTTTGTTTTTAATCGGGGAAACATCAAGAACAGCGTGTATTTTTAAGTAAAACCTCTCTTACTTTACTCTAAAAAAGCAGCAACTCCCTATGCATTTTCAGCTTCCTGTGGTTCTCACTGTACCTGTTCTGGACAAAAATCCAGAACTTTGTTCCACAGATCTAATGAAGAAAGAATTTCTACATACAGGTAAATTCATTCTAAAACAGTCCAAAGAAAGCAGAGGTGCCTTATTCTAACGCCTTCCTCTATAGATGTATAGGAAGCACTAATTTTTCTATTTTTATGGAGAAATATTAGTTGCAGATTTCATTCTGAAATCCTTTCTTTAGATCATGCTGCTTTTCTTCCCATCCAAAGGCAAGCATGTGCTTTGACAACTCTGCAGGAACGCTTAGCTCCTACACAATCCAGCAAGACAAAAAGTAATAACCCTTCTTCCAAAGTACATTGTAACTATCACCCTGTTTTACAGAGTGGGAAAACAATGGCAAGAAGTCAGCAGCAGGGGAAGAAAATAGGAACTACTGACTCTGAGTGGTTCATTTTGCGACTGTTAATTCTTTGTTTAAACGAAATTTCTATGTTTCCAGTCTGACAGCAGATGAGAACACAAAGTGCAGAGTGCAGCTCAGGACAGCTTCTGGGACAGCCATGCTGTGATCCTGCAGATGGGATGCAGCAGTGGGAGCCAACAGACCTGAATTCTGTTCCGCTCCCAGCACTGATTCACTGTGTAATTTCTGTTCCAATCAATTAAATCTTAGATCTTCAGTGTCTTCATTTTGTAGAGTGACACCTGGTGAGATTTGCCCACTTCTCATCAAGCATGTTGAAATCAGCAATTGAAAAACTCTGCAGAAATATGAAGGATTTCTGATCAAAGTTCCAACTTCTTTGAAGGTCTGTACGAGGAAAGCTCCAGGAAGATGTGCTTATGAAAACAAACTGGATGCATACTGTAAGAGCTAAGCCTTGGGTCAAGAACAGGGTTGTGCCTAGAGTGCATCTTGAACAACAATCACAATGCCGATCATGAACAATCTTCATCAGGAATGGTTTTGTGAACTGGGACACAAACTTCCAAGCATGTGGAAAATAAAATGTGTGATCCTGTTAATCTAAGTTTCACACAGAAAGGAAACACTAAATATACAGCTACCAAAGCTTGGCCCTGAAAGGGAGTTCGAGATGCAAATAAAGACTCAAAGCAAGATTAATAAGCCGATACTTGTAAATACCAAGCACTTATTAACATATTTCATTAGATTAACACCTGCGTAACAACAGATAATATACAAACATCATTAAGTAATCAGCTAGTCCCCGTTTACACACAATAGGGTATTAACACACATACTGCAGAAGTTGAGCTTTAATGGACAAACTCTCAAGGCTTCAAAATTACACTGTAAACTGTTTAATCCTGAACTACTGTGAGCAAGATCTGATATGCGAAGAGCCAGACAAGGAGGTGCAGGGGCTAATGTGGTCTTAAACTAGTTTATCTGTATTGCAAGCAGGTGAACGTTGCAATTTTCAAATTCTGTATGACTGACTCTTCACTCACAACATCACACCAGTTTTCAAAGCATGATCCTCCAAATAATATTTTGACCTGCTGACTCTCCACACTTTTAAGCCCAGGAGTGAAATGCAGGAATAGGTTTCCTTGCCAGCCAGCTCCTCCCTCTTAATTCTAGTTCCAAGAACATAATGAAACTAACAGAGGAAGTTTCTGAAACAAGGAGTGCTGAGAAAAAGAAAACAAGGTTAACCAGGAGGACTGTCTTTAATTACATAATCCAGCCTTTAGGTAACCGGACATTTAGGGAAAGGGGCTGAGAGAACATGGGAGGCATCAGCCTCTGCAGCATTATGTCATCTGGTCTGCTAGTTACTTCGCAGGTACAGGATCTGCATAGGGAAAAAAACCACAGAACAAACCCATTTATATCTAGGATAAAAGACTATGAATCCCCACAACACTCAGAGAAGGAGGGCACAAAAAATGAACACATTCTGCTCCCATTTAAATTTATTTCTTTCCAAGAAAGGAGCTAGTTCTGTTTTCTCTCTTCTGCCAGTCTCTCTGACTCCATTGTGCTGTCCTGCATAACACCTTTTTGTCAACCATGTTCTAAATTTTGTGCTCTTCTTTCAGTGCATAAGAAGTTAGTTCTCTATTGCTCAGCAATACACAGCAATTGTCATTGCTGAAATACACCAAAAGTGCAAACTATTTCAGGTGGCACTGAAGAATGGAGAAGTGGTACACCATGATTCTTTTCCATATAAAATGTTAGGCTCAAACATATTTCAAAGGTAATTAGGATAAGGAAAGTATTTACAATCTCAAATACTCAATTGTGGAGTCTTGCCAGCAAGCATTTTATTTCTTTTTAGGCAGTGAAGCAGGTGTCCAAATGAAGGATGGAAGAGAAATGTATTTTTAATAAAGTGAGCAAATTACACTCTGCTTCATCAAAACAGGAGAAAGCTGTCATGAAGAAAAAATGTCCAAGTAAGGGGACTGGTATTTAAAGGGATCCAGCCCTTCACTAAAGTGTAAGCAAGGGCGATTCTACTTCTGAGTGGTAATAACATATTCTGGAGATCAGAAAGACAGAATGAAGGCAGAGAGAATGGGGAACAGGATTAAACGTATATGGCTGCTCCCCAAACTAAATTGTTCAGATACTTGAATGTCATAAGTAGACCATAACCCTTCCTGTCACGGAGCCTTCATCCACCTTAAGCTCAGAGGTTCTTAATGTTGCAGCTCCCAGCACATCCCAGTGCCTCCCACCAACCACATCCCCCAGACACTCCCTCCAGCACCGTCCCTCACCCATTCCCTCCTTTGTGAGACCACCAGTCCTGAAGATCTCTCCCTTTCCCAATTTGAGATCTGCCAAGCTCAGGGATCCTCTACCTCCTGCCATGTTCCTCCAGCTCACTGCTCACAGCTTCTGGTTCCCAGTATTGCCAGTGCTACTGGTGCCAGAAGCCAACTCCCCAGCCCTCCCCACAAACCCAAAGTCCTGATCTCTAGCAGACACTTAACAAAATTCCAGCTTGGACTGTTATTTCCAAGAAATTACCTACACACAACTCTGAGCAAAACCAGGACACAGCTATGGAAAAAACAGAGTTTGTACCATAGCCTTTCCCACAGCTTCTAGGAAGCACAAAACATTAAGACTGTTGCTGCCTTGTACTGCTGAACACACTGAAACAAGATCTCGTAAGATTAATTTAGCATCAGAACCGTGTAAATTTTATTTGTGGATGCTGCTTTCTCAAAGGTTTAAGTCCCAGCTGCACTAGAACAGCACACAAATCAGAGATTTGTACAAAACAGCATGAACAAATATAACATCTAGAGAAGAAAAAAAGAAAAGAGGAGGTTGTGTGAAGAAAATAGCTCCATCTTCATAAGGCTTCCCTCAAAAGCACACAGGCCAATCCAAACCCTACTGCATGACAGAGAGATTTCTCCATATCAGTAAGGGAAACCCCTAGACAACTGCTAGGCTCACCATCTCATGCTGGACCAGGCCAAGAAAACCACTCCAAGGAAAAACTGTTCAGCCGCGGCTCTGCAAAGTGGGTGAACACAGTAAGGTTCCCTTAACATGGATCAGTAGCTGAGGCTCAGAAAGGGATTGCTACTTGCATGAAGCTGAAAAGAGCTAAGAATAGCAGAACCCTGACTTGAGGGAGTAGACAATGGCATTCGCTGCTGTATACACACACAACAATTCCTCCTCCTCCAAAGCAATTTCTGTAGGACAAAAGCCATTCTTAATACATAAGATTTAGGGGCAGAAGACACACCCTCTCCCAGAGCATCTAGCAGGGATTCAAATATATTGTACTTTTTCAGTATCTAACCTAATAATATCAATAAACCTGCAGTGAACAGCTCAGGTTCTCCTATTTATATTCCAATCTAAGGAGACAAGAATTTCCGTATGTGCTTCTACAACTCAGTCCTAATTTTTAGTTGCATATAACTGTATTACTTACAAGCAAGTACAACTCAAATGTATCATATGGCTTCCAAGTGAAGTTCCTGGCTTTGGCTCAGTTTCTAAGAAACATCCGTATTGATGCTACCCCGCTACAAAAATGTGACGGATAAAGGCCCAAGACAGAGCTGCAACTTGTAGTTGGGGACCAGGTTTACCAGTGTTTGTTAGTCCAGATATAACTTTTTATAATGCAGCAGCCAGATTCAGATTTCAGTTCAGCAGGGTCACATTTGATCTAGAGTGACACGGAATCCAAGCAAGGCTCTGAGATTTCACCTCTATCAGAAAACAAAAAGTCGTATTTACATCACTGGTTGTACTGGTGTTTTAGTAAGCAACCTTGCTTTATTCACAGCACACAGTGGTCTGCAGAAATGGACAGCAATTAGGAAGGCAAATGATCTGCCTTAAGAGTATGACTGTTAAATAAATACTAAGCAACCACGACTGCCTGAAATCCTGTTAGTAGTAATACATGCCTGTTTCTATTAACATAGCATTTTGAATACTTTTCTATTAAATGCCAATCTTTCTAGCTTCTCTGGATTAAGCTATCTACATCTCATTTGGAAACATCCTTAAGAACCAAAAAAAAAAAAAAGCAAACATCCAAACACATGCAATTCAAATGCAGCCAGTCACACTGTCTATCTAATTGCAGTTCCTATTTGTGTGTGTGTGTTCTCCCATGATTGCTACTATAATACTCCAACATTTCAGTATGAGGAAGATTTTGTAGTTTGTGGCAACATTGTGGTTAATGATTTTTTGGCAGAACAAGTTTTCCATTTTGGGGGCAGCTGGCTCAGTACAGGAATACCTAGACAACACTTCAGAGCTTGTTCTTGGGTAGAAGACAAAAACCCCAGATGATTCTACTATTGCTTCTTTCACTGCAAGACTATTCCTTTCTCACCACCTCCACCATTTGAATTACATGCCTAAAAAATACACATGCACACTTCAAAATACAAGTTCAACAACTTCCACAGCTTCTCACTCCACGCTGGTGATGTTGCTTCAACTCTATTTACAGTGTGATTCAGTCATTTTCACATCAATGATCTATGATGGCATGAAGAAAGCATCTGTGTCACCAACAAGTGAACAAAGGAGGACAGTTAAAATTCAGAAGGAACAATACAAAACTTTCCTACAAAGCCAGACCTTAGTACTTCTGTACTTACTCAGGGAAAGTTTTCTACTCCAACAATACTTTAAGAGAAATAATGCATTAGGAAGACTTAGGAAGAAATATTTACACACATGCACACTATGTATAATCAGTTATTTGTGGCAGAAACATCAACAGACACTGTCTGTATAACTTTGCTTGCCCATCTGAATGCTATGACTGCAGAATAATTTCTCAGGTGCCCTCAAAGGGCTATTGTTGAAACAAAGTTAGTCATGGTACTGCCTGGCACCAAAACTAACTTTGGTAATTACGTAAGGTGGCAGCAATACCACTTGGAAGGCTTGTTTACCAGCGATATTGCACAATGTGAAGTGGAACATGATTGCCAGATGTGGCTGCAGTTCAAGATGAAAATACACTTGCAGAGTTACCAGGCACTGTGAAGCAGTAAACTATCGGTTCAGTAGCTAGAGAAAAAAAGTGCAGGTCCCTTCAAAGCATAGAGAGGCGACTATCTAACCAACACAGAAGAATGTTACAGCCACGAAGTTAAAAACGTAGACATTGATTTCGGAAGCAATGGGTACCACCTCAATCACAACAGGATTTAAGATTTTGAACAAAATCATTCTACAAGTGGCAATGTATATGGCTGTGGAAGCGAGCATGACCATGCACAACTTAGTATGGGGCACATGCAAACCTTTTTGATATGCCATTGCTACACAAACCAGCAGGTGCAACTCGTCTGATCAGGAGATGCTGTACCAGCTGGCCTTCGCTGTTTATTCTTCTCTCTTGTCCTGCTGACATTGTTTCAGCCAAGTACACACCTACATGCTGCTATCACTGCCATGTAGCATCTATAAGAGAGGCACCATGAGCTCATTTGTAAAGTAAATTCAGTGTGTAATGTTGCCAAATGAGCTAGTGTGTGCTAATGCAGCTAGTTAAACAATGTGCTGGGAGAGAGCAAGGAGGTTGATGGAGTACAGAGCACCATGATCCAATGAGAAACACAGAGCTGGTTGAGACTCACAAAGAGGTTCCGAATTAAAATGCCTGAGCAAATATGTACATTTCCACTAACATTTGATATTTATTAGGCAGTGCCAAACATCATGTAGTCACTATTTCTACTTAAAAATTGGCAAATGGTCAAACACAGGCTGGACAAATCCCATACAAGTTTAAGTGAGATTTGAGGGGTTACAGAAAGATTTTAAGTCGTGACCCTCACAAACTTGTTGAAAGAAAAATGGTAGGATTACAAAAGACAGCTTTGTTCTTTCTTTTCTTAAGCCTGAAGACTAAAGTAAAGCTATTTTCCTTAGGCTCACAAGTGAATGAGAAATTGTTGTCCAAGGGGTTGCTTAGTTTGGAAAAGATTTTTCTCCTTAGACTACAAATCACCTACCATCTACCAGTTTGCCCTCACTAATCTGGTCGGGAATCGAAGGCAGACAGACAGACCTCCCTGATGTTGCTGAAGCAGTCTGTATCACTGGTTTCATAACTGTGCCAGGTCAGAAGTCTTGAGCATTATCTTGCCTATTAGCCATCACAACTCTTAAGTCTAAATTAAAACCAAACATACTGCCTCTCCTAAAAGCAATAAGGTTGGAAGCGTGTCAGCTTTGGTTAAGACTGGATAACTTGATTTAAAAAAAAAGACATAGACCTGCCTGTGTCCCAAAGCAACAAAAACGTTGTTTATATCTGAACCAGAATACCCATGTAAAAAGTATCATTTATCCCAGACGTGACAAAGAACCGCTGACTATGGGGGCCTGTTGTACTGTGCAGATGGAATAAGAGTCTTTGCCACAAAGAACTTCCACTCTAAATCAGCATTTAAATCTAAATCCCTTGTAAGCCTGGCTCCTTTCAAATGACCTCCAAAATCCAGGTATAACATACTGTTACTTCATTCAGGTTATCAAGTCATAAAAAACGATGACAAAAAAACAGCCAAAAAAACCCAAGCCCCTAATAAAAACATCACGATGATTAACTGTGGGAAATAATTTCCAAATTTCTCAATTAAATATAAAAATAAGGATTCACAGATATTTGCCACTCTATGCCAAAAAAGTGGCCAGGACACAACTGAGATTTGCTCACAATTAGAACAAAAACTTGATTTCAGAGTGGTCTATTTTAGCTTTTCTCAGTTTAATCAGTTAAAGCTACCAAAACAGTTCAGAGGTTTCAGTATCTGCTACAAAGCCATCAGGAACTCATGCAAATAGGCAGATGCCAAGAAAAGCCAATAGATTGAACAGAACTTGCAGCAACATTTCTCTCTACCATGTCCACATCCAGTGCACGGCAGTCAACTTTTGTTTCTGTAATTCTCAACACCAGAGCAGTCTAAAGCCCAGCACTGGCATTCACTGCTGAAGCTAAGCCTCCCTGCTAACCAGATCACACAACATGTGAGAAACCTTCTGGCCCACAATCACCATTCAAGATGACCCAGGCTTACAGTTTAATCTAATTATGATTTTAACCATCCACAGATGCTGCAAGTACACAGGTGACACTGGGTCTTAAAGGCTCGAAGGGGAAACGGCCTTTCAACTCCAGCAATATAACTCAAAATCCCCAACTAGGTATGAAGCTGCTTTGCTCACACAAGTTCTAATGAACCAGGGGGACAGGCAACAAGGAAAAAGCTCTCTCTCTCTCACAGCCAGATAGGTTTTAATAAATAAGAAAGAACCAGGCCTTCTGGAAATACAAACTGATTTAGTAGTTCTGTAGGAGGGCTGGTGTCTCGTGACATGCATTGAACAGACCTGTACTGAAGGCTCCAATCTGGAAGCTGAACACTTGGTTCCTTACCAACATCACAGCAGGACTGTAGAGATTAGTGCGAATGAAATGCTTTGAAAAGTGAAAAGCATTAGGTAAGTACTAAGTATAATTAAAACCCTTGGGACAGAATAATTATTTTTCACTTGAAATTACTGTGAAAATACTACTTTTATTTATAAATTAAATGAATTTTATATTAGCTAAAGGAACCATTGATAAGCCAAGAAAACACAAGTCCTACAGAAAAGAAAAAAGCATAGTACAAAAAAGTACAAGTAACAAAACAAGCTCCTTCCATATCTGATACCAACCAATATGCCTCAGACTCTGACCCATGGAGACAACTTTCAAGAAACATGTTCAAGCACTTTGGGTTCTCCAGTGTGGCCAAATATGAACCCATAAGTCCAGGAGATAGGAAAGAGATTTAGTCACATGGACAGAAATGCCTTCTTTGACTTTTAGTTGGTGAGGAACACCAACTTTTTTGGTCATGGGCTGTTTTCATTACTTGTCATTTGTGTATCTATCTTGTGGCAACCTGTTCCTCCTCAAGCTAGTTTGTGTGAAAACAGAGCTCGAGTCCTAAACTTCTAGCTGGTCTCCTATGCCCTCCTCTACAACTGCTGTTAGCTGTCAGTGTCCTGCCACTCTAAAATGTCAAAAACAAAAGCTCTAAGTGAGGGAAGGTTGCAACAAAAAAAAGAACTTGCCTTCCCAAATGCCCTCGCAGAGCAGTTACGGACAGTGATTTCTTCAAATACATCATCAACACAGACCTATGAAATCTGTGGCTTCCAAAAGAACACAATGCCTTTCCACTTGGGAACCTCTGGATTTGGGACTCTGGAAGATATGCAGGGGCAGTTTTTAAAGTTTCTTAACAATTCAACCCTCTAATCATACATAGGCATAACACCCCCTTTAAAGTGAAATCTCTGAAAGAAAAACCTTGCATTTTACATCATTAAAAACTTCACCTCTTCATTCAGAAACTTACTACAGGTGGTAACCTTACTTCTCTGAAAGTATAGTATTGTACATTCTATAGTTGTCAGGAAGTAACCTGTACTTTTTTTCATATATGCATATATGCATCCTACTTCACCTACAACAGTAAGACTTTCCAACCTCAGCAGATTTTGTTCCACTGACTGCACAACGAACAAAAACCACAACAGCTAAAAGATAGTCTCTAACCTTTGCAAAATTTTGCTCCTGAACTCTGTTTATGCTTCTAAAACAGGAAAGTGGTTGTTGCGCGTGACAATAGTTTCTCTGTACCTTTAAATATAAAGCTATTGTTACCACGGCGGACTTTGAAAAATTCATCTTTGAGAAAATCCAAACTTCAATAAGCTTACATTTGAGAAGCTGCTTTGAAGTGTCTACTTCTAATCCTCCAGTCTGAACGACAAAGTTATTTGCAATTGTGAATCTTTAAAATGGAGATCTGAACTGATGCCTCTATGTTTTTGTAACTCATTAACACAATCTCTGCAACTCAGCCTTTACTTAATGTCTTGTTCCATTCCATAGTGAAGCATTAGTGCTGCCTCTTAAGACGATTACTCTTGGTGAGCCAGTGTTTCCACATGCACATTCTGAGACCCAACAAAAATTACATTTTCAAAGACATCTGAAATAACCTTTTCTTTATCTGCAATTACAAAATGACAGCCACAACCCAGGTTCCCTTACTGTTCAGGCATTGTACAAGTCTGAAAATAGATGGCAATAGGATATGCAACTGGCAGAATGGCTCCAAAGCTGAGAAGAATTTTTCTACCAAATTTTGCACAAAAGCAGAAACAGGGCTCTGGGCCCTGGATCCCACATGATCCAGCAGAAGCTATTTCCAGCTTCAGCAAGTTTTCATTCAGAAGCAACTGTCTCCATGTTCAACAGTGCCCCACAGATCACATACAAGATCCTGTTAGCCTGTATGAGAGGCCTGATTTAGGATTATAGCAAAAACACAATGCACAACTTTTGTTTGGGACAACTAAAAAACTGCAATATCACCATTTCCCTCATCACCTCAAAGGGGTACAAATGTACGGTTCATGCTGGTTGTACCTGAGAAGCATCAAGGAACAATTCTATCTCTCACTGCCCCAAAAGTATGTGTTTTTTATTGTAATGTTAATGCTCTAGTAAAACCTACATGAGAAAGCTCATCTGTGCGTCTTCCCCATGGCATCTATGAATTTGGAAAGTTACAAATCTTTTGGTTCAGGAACAGCTCAAAAAGAAAATGAATCCACAGTTACTATTTCGGGCCATTTGAGTCAAAGGGGTCTTTTTCACTTCTGCTTTGGTACCTGAAGCTGACTGCTATGGCCCAGGGGACGCAGGCGCCCTGTAGCAGGGCCAAATCCCACAGCTCACACCTACTCAAAACAGCAAAACCAAGGGCGGAGGTGCCGACATAATTTCCTAACCATCGGAGAGCCACGGCGTGCAGCTTTTCTCACACATACCCTCTCTGAAACGTAAGGAGTGACCTCCTAAACCTGCTGCAGGAGCCCGGGGACCTGTGCGAGAAGGGGCCCAGCGCCGTCACCTTGACACCTGCAGCGGGGGCCTGCGCCAGGCACACAGCAGTCACCCCGCCGCTCCACCCTTCCTGCCCGGGGCAGCTCGAAACTCCGCACACCTCCTTCTTGCTTTGCACAACAGCGTTATACCATAACAGCCGCTCACTGGGCACAGCCTCCCAGCTTTCCACATCCCTCCCCTGCCTAGACCGACCTACTTCCTTCCTTCCTTCCTTCCTTCCTTCCTTCCATCCATCCATCCATCCATCCGCCCTCCCTCGGGTTTCACCTCGCCCGCAGCCACTCACGGGCCCGGCCCTCGCCTGGCTCTTGCGGGGCCCTCACAAAAGAGGGTGTTCCGGGGCGGGAGGCGCCCACCACTACCCGCCCAGCTCTGCCCCGGCCCGGGGCGGCGGAGGCCGGGGGAGGCCGGGCGGGGAGCGGCGGCCCCGCCGGGCAGCGGGCGAGGCTGGCCGCGGTGCGGGGGTGGGCGGCTCGCCCGGCCGCACTCACCTCCTGAAGTCAAAGGGCATGTTGGTGGCGGGCGCCAGGCAGGCTGCGGGACCCGCCGCCCCCGGCCCCGGCTCTCGCCTCGCTGCCGCCGGCTGCAGGGCCAGGAAGTGACGGGCCCCGCCGCCGCGCAGCACTAGCCCATTGGGCGGCTGCAGCCGGCTGCTGCTTCCGCCGCCGGGTTACGGACAGCGGCGGCCGGGGGGCGGCGGGGCCCTCGGGGGAGGGCTGCGGCCGGCCCCCCCCGCCGCACTCGCGGGCCTCGCCTGCCCCGCCGCGCCCCAGCCCGCCGCCCTGGCACCGCCCCAGGGCCCGCTGAGCTCCTCGCCGCACCCCAGGGGTCTCTGCAGCGCCCCGCAGCTCCGAACATGAGCCAGCAGTGTGCCCAGGTGGCCATGGCGGCCAGCAGCATCCTGGCTTGCATCAGGCATAGTGTGGCCAGCAGGGGTAGGGCAGTGATCGTGCCCCTGTGCTCGGCACTGGTGAGGCCGCACCTCAAATACTGTGTTCAGTTTTGGGCCCCTCAGGAGAAGGAGGACACTGAGGTGCTGGAGCGTGTCCAGAGAAGGGCAACGAATCTGGGGAAGGGTCTGGAGAACAAGTCTCATGACGAGCGGCTGAGGGAGCTGGGGTTGTTTAGCCTGGAGAAGAGGAGGCTGAGGGGAGGCCGTATCGCTCTCTACAACTACCTGAAGGGAGGTTGTAGCGAGGTGGGGGTCGGTCTCTTCTCCCAAGTCACAGGTGATAGGGCAAGAGGAAATGGCCTCAAGCTGCATCAGGGGAGGTTTAGATTGGATATTAGAAATAATTTCTTTGCTTGAAGAGTGGTCAGGCACTGGACCAGGCTGCCCAGAGAGGTGGTGGAGTCACCATCCCTGGAGGTGTTCAAAACACGTGTAGTCGTGGCACTTGGGGACAGGGTTTCAGAGGCATGGTGGTGTTGGGTTGACGGTTGGACTTGATGATCCTAGAGGTCTTTTCCAACCTTAGTGATTCTATGAAAGGCCCCCTTGATGTCTACAGCGCCCCACAGCTCTGAGGGCCCTGCCAGCACCCATAGTGGTCCCCTCAGCCCCCCACAGCCAGCACTCGGTTGCCCTGGTGGCCCCCTCAGCCAACCCTTTCTGTGCCCACAGCACCCTGAGGGCCTTGTAGCTGTACCGCAGGCCCTCTCAGCACCTCTCGGGCCCTGGCAGCACCTGCTGCCCCACAGCCACGGAGCTGCTGAGCCCCAGGGCTGCCTGGAGGTGATCCTGCCTGGCAGAGCAAAGCTCAGCCCTGTGCGGCTGTCCATTCAGTTGCTGCCCGCGTTAGCGAGGTGTGTTGGAGTCTACTGGCCCCTCCACAGCAATCCTGAGCTGCCAGCAGACATGGCCTGCATCAGCCAATGAAGTGGGACTGCCCAGGCCTGCAGGCTGGAGCGTGGCTGCTCGCGTGATTGCGGTGTTCCAGGTTTTGTTGGGCTTCTCTTGCATTCTCAGCATCACAATAATAACAGCTTATGTGTGTGAATGCAGCGTGGTCTTTGTCTGGGAACAGACTGTGCCACTGTGACAGACTGGGAGAAGTCTCATGCTTCAAAGTGCTCATAAAGACAGGAGAATCACCCCTGCACCACTGAGATGTGCACCCCTCCCTGGCAGTGGATAAACTCCTTTGGTGCCAGCATGGCTCTTTCACTTTCTCTTGAAAATCCTTCTGCAGTTTTATTGGAGGCTGTGGAATCAAAGTATGAAAAAGCTCCCTATTCTTTAGGGGAGACATTTGCCCAGTCTTGCGTTTTGCCTGAGGTACTGATGCTTTGTCTGACTGCATCCCTGCTGGGTTTAATGCAATGCACAGGGCTAGTCCCACACTGCTCCACGTACCACGCCAGGTCCTTCCATCAATAATATCACCAGCGAATAGCATCAGGCAGGGACTTTTTGCTGCAGGTAAAGTGTGACCAGTGCTATATTAAGAAGTGCTGTCACTCACATACAGTGCACCTTAGATTACAATGCAGGTACAAAATATGACCACTCTTGCCTTTTAAGTCTAAAAGCAGGGCAAGTGAAAGAAGGAAATGACGGCAATCTAAATATGCTGTGTGCAACATACTGCTTTTCTAATTGAGTCTGCAGCTTTCTTCCTTTTCCTCCTGCTGTCATCATCGCTGTACTTAGAGATTCACATCTTTCCATTTTTTCCTTTCACCCAGAAACAAGGCCTATACCTGGATAAAAAAAGAAATTCACATTGAAACAAGCAGAGAAAAACTACCAAAGAGTCAGAGCTGTTAATCAATGCCATAGTCTTCCAAAGCAAGAGATAATAATTCATTCTGGGAATATTCAAAACTAAACTGGAGGAATCCTGGGGATGAGATAACAAGGCACAATTCCTTAGAAGCCCCCAGGGAATAGATAACAATACCTAATTGGGTTTTTTTTTGATCTCAGACATCTAAATTATCCAACCACATTGTGCAAGCATATTCAGCAGATTGCTAACTGATCAGCCATGAAATCCTGCTGCACTTTGCATTGTGCTCCAAAACTGAACAACCCACTGCAATTAATGAGACAATTCTCATCTCTCTTAAGGTCAAACCAATTACATTGGCATAGCCAGTGGGTACTATCTGTAGTGGAAAAAACAAAACAAAACAGAACCTATCAAGATGGAGTTACACAACCAAGTGCCCGTCTGGGCTCCTGGCAAGGCCCTGATATCATTAGCTATTATTAAGTGACTTGTGCAAAGGCATCAGCTCTCTCAGAAGCCAAGAGGGTGCTGAAGTGGTTACACGAGCACTTCATTTGTATGGTAGACAAATCTTCAGGTGGCCTCGAAGAGTTGTTCCTTTTGCAGGCTCGAGGCTCAAGAACACAGTAAGAGATCACATTGCGAAGATTTTATTGGCAACTAAAAGGTCAAATTCTGAAGAAAGTAATGAGCTCAGGGCAGCGCCATGACAGCTTTCCAATTGGGTCCAGTTCACTTACATCCTTGCCAAGGGAAGAAGAAGTTAATGCCCTGAGATAAGACCCTCGTCACAATATTGTTTAATTACATAAGGCTTCTAGTGAGCCTGAGATAAAAACAGGAATTTGTCCGCAGTCCAGCTGGGTGCGGCTGCTTAGATCATGTTGTGTATTAGAATGGGAACTAAAAGCACGGGTTTATTTGAAGGTGGTTGTCACATCACTAGGACTGGAATGAGTAAACTGATACTGACAACTGATTTAAAAACTAACATTCTTTTTCATGTGAGCAATAAACTAACATTTTCCTGACAACAGTAGCCCTAAAACTATCTATTTTTTCTCTTCACATTACGTTAGGTACATTAACTGAGCTAAACTGCTATTCTGAAATCAGTAAGTAAATATTTTCAGAACTCTTTTATCAATGAAGAAACCAAAGCAGAGGGATGAATTGATTCACCTAAAACTACAGAATAAGACCAGCTTCAGCTCTAAAATTAGCAAACAAATCCCTGCATTCCTAATTCTGGGTTCATAACTATTCTTGAAAAAAAAAGGAACATTTTCCTCATTCCGGCTCACTTTCTTATGGATAAATCAGATCAGGGTTGACTCTACCTGGATTCCTAACTAATGCCTCACAGCAACAAAACTGTTACTTCCTTCCTATTAAAAAAAACAAAAAAGTGGTCAAAAAGTGCTTTATTTGAATCATCTTCCTGGATATTTACTCCATAAACATGTTGTTTCTCCAGGTTTCCTAGATATTCCTAATTTCTAGATGATGTGCTATTCTTTACTTTTAACTTCACATTAACACACCTTATATTAATCCTTGATCATTTTTATTATCTCTATTTTGTAATCTCAAAATTTCCTCTTTCCCAAAAAAGTGTAACCTCAGTCCTTAACCATTCGGTGTGGGATAATATAACATCTTGTAACACTCATATATGATTTCCTCTTTTATTTTGTTTGTGATTCCTTACACATGGCTGAGTTTGATGTTAGCCTCTGGCTTGTGCTATGGCTCTTGCACTGGGAATGTATTGTAAGTGCTGTGACTGGGTCATGAGCAGCATTGTTTGCTAAGGGTAAAGCTGGGTACATACAGTCATCGTTTAGGTCAATTAGGTTTCGTTCATCAATTAGGAATGTGCAGAGACTGTTAAGGAAGGTACAGTGCTTATTCACTTACGCCCCTTCTGCTACTGAGGTGTGTTTGCTCCCAGCTGAAGTGTAGCTTTTTGTTTGGGATGTTGTATGGCAGGGTACGCACCGTGAGATTGTACCCTTGTGACTTTATTCACAGGATATGCTTGTAGCACTCGTGTCAGGGTGGGCTGGGGTTTGAAATGAGCACATTGCTTTGCAGGGCGTGTTTACTTGATTATGTGTTGTATTCTGCAGGGTGTGTTGCTGACTGCATGAAGCATTAAACACAACTGCCGTTCAGGAAGAGGAAAAAACATTTTAGAGAATGAAGAGAAAATGTTATAAAGCATTAAAAAATATAAATAACAGCATGTGAGGAAATCTTTGTGAAGAAACAGGATGCGCATGAGGGTGAAGAATTCAAATGCAAGTGCTGTGCTAAGTATAATAAATAATGAAAGCTCAACCCTTCGTCTTAGGATTTTAGTAGGCTACATGTTGACAGTACTTTCCAAATGCCAGGGAACAAAAAAACAAGCTTTAAGTCTTGTTGCAGTGTGGTGTGTGTTTATCATTATCACAGATATTGTGCTGTCCAACTATTATTGTCAGACTGAACTTTAAATGGACGGTAGAATTAGTTTCTACTCAGCTTACTACATAAGGTCCTTCTTTATTATCATCTGGAGATTTTTCTTTAAGAAGGCATAACAACCACCTCTCTTCTTCCCATTCAATATGCAAAAGAAATAATCTGATTATTTGACAGATGATAGTGCTGGGTACAGCTGCCGTGTGTGTGAGTATGGAGAAGGGTCTGTGCAGCCACGTGGCCTCTTCCTCGTCCTGTGACATTGGGCAAGCACATCATTGGGCAATGCTAGGGGGAATCTATCGCGCTTAAAGTCCCTAGAAAATTTACCCTGTTTTTAATATGGTTTCTCTTTGTTTGCTTGTTTGCTGGTTTGCTTTACTTCTGGGTTCCAGGAATTTACTATGGGAAAGTCACAGTGAGCAGAACATTTTTGTATTTGGTTTCTTTTTCCACTGTGGAAATGAATTCCACAAAGAAGTTTCAGCTCCTGTCACAGGCTTACCTCATGCTTTCACAGTATCCCTATGTTGATTATTGTTTAGCGTAGTTCAGGAGACTGCAAACACTTGAAAGGTCATGGCCAAAGGGAGATGCAGGTTAACAGTTAACTAGGGTGAAGTCCAGTAATAGAGGACTTCGAACACCAAAAAAGAGGCCAAATCTCAAAGAGATTTGGGATTAGCAGCAAAGCAGAGTTGAGGATTAGCACCTGATTCTCAAAGGGGTAATGCTCTGTAGGGAGTTAAATGCCTAAATTCCCTGCACACTGGAGAGGAATAGTTAGGACCCTAAAGACTTGAAGTGCCCTTAGCTAGTACATCGAGTGGCAAGATGCCTACATCAGCCAGTAGGAAGGTCTTAAGGGAAGGGAACATCTGAACATCCCAATGTGAAACTCTGATACAGGACCAAAATGTGTTTGCTTACGGGTTTAAGTAACACATTTTGCAGGGACACCTGAATCAGTCTTCTCAGTGAAAATATGCCTGGGAGATGAGCTACACCTTCTACTTTAAATATGCACCAAGCGCTGAAGAGCAGTGCCCTGGAAGCTGGTTCTGGACCTTTGAACAGGGAGTGCTGTGAGAAACTTTAGGGCATTCAGGGGAAGGGAGGAAAATGTGCTCTGCCCAGCTTCTGAAAGCTGAGCCATGGTGTAAACAGGAGCACATAATTTCTTGTGTCAAATCAGGGTGCCTTGTTAGGGCTCTTAGCTGGGAAACAGTGGCGACATTGGGACTGGGATACTGGTGAAGGGGTCTATGACTTACTGATTTTAAATATCTATAAGCACATAAGCAGTCCTGAGAGTTCCCTTCTGCTGTGTACTTTGAGTCCCACTCAGTCACAGCATGCCTAGGAAATGGGGTCCTAAGACCTTACTGGCAAAACACGCCACCTGATTTCGGGATGGACTTAGGCAAGAAGTAGCTGACAGAATTCAGCCCGCCCAGAGCAGCAGTGCTGGGCAAAAAAAGGCGCCAGACCTTTTGGCGCCTAAAGAAGCTTTCACCAGAAACTGTAGGCACTTTAAGCATCTGACGTAGCTGAGGAGGGGAGGCAGAGCTTTCCTGGGTTGCTCTCATGAGCACAGGCGCCAGCAGTCTGCATAAGTTGCACTTCGATGCCTGAGTGCTCTTTTGGATCTCTCCCAGAGACCTTGCACTGGCATGCTGTCGGTGGGGAGTCAGCGCAGAAGTTCAGAAGGGGCTGGAGATGCTAAGTGCCTGCCCTGCTGCATCAAGAATGACCTTCTCAGAATGGGGAGTTTCTTCCTAGGTACGAGCTGGGAAGCCAGCTTGGGCATCCAAATGCAAGGTCAGGCTGTGCAGAGGTCTCTCTCTAGCAGGAGGGAATGCTATCCTGTGGCCAGCTATACATGGAAACCAGCATTTTTCAACAGAATGAGTATGTGAGGGTTCAGTAGCACTGGGTCATCATAAAGACCCTCGGGCAATAAACAAGTTAACCAAACGAAAACCTTGTCTAGGAGGAATTTTTCAAAGAAGGAGCTGGAAGCTTTGTTGGAAGACTTGCCAAATCCTACTGCAGCAATCTGTGGGCAGCCAGTCTTGCTACTGCAGCTTAGTGGGTTCTCTCCCATCATTGACCCGTTGGAACCAGCCGTGTGCGTGAGATGTTGAATAGCACTTCACTGACTTATTTTGGCATGCTCGCCTGTTCTGCCTTATCAGCTTTCTCAGTGGTTTCCTCTAGATACTGTGTAGTGTTCAGGGAGCTGAGTAAGCCCAGTGGGATATTTCAGACAAGAGATACTATTTTTTCATCTTTTTTATAGTAAGGATGTGGATTTTTAATTGCTGCTTCTGTGATTTGCTAAGAGGCTGCCTCTTCTGAAATGACACTTGTGTTGTCATCATTCTCACTTGGTCGCTTGGCAGTCCTATGATGGTCAGTGGATTGGGGAGGCTTTCTCAGTGCTAAAGAATCTGTTGCAGAAATCAGGGTGTGGCTAGAGAAAATCTTTTATAAAGAGGTTTTATTAACCCTCTGACAAATTAAGCCAGAGGTCGTTGTCCCTGGCCTTGTGTTGGTTTCACCTGGAGCCCGTGGACTCAGCATTTCTGAAGTGTCTGACCTCTGGTCTGGAGTGGGGTTAGTTTTGGTGGTCAACTTCACATGGCTTGCGATCTGATCTAGCATCTATCCTTGTTGCTGACTTCAGTGATCTACCATCTGGCCAAACAGAGGCTCCAAACTGGTGATTATCTCAGAGTGTTGGCTCTAGCATATAGGAGATGGAGATGGAGATGGAAAGAGTGATGTAAATACACAGAACATGCAAAGAAGCATGGAAAGATACAAATTAATGAAGAGAAAAACTGCTTAAGAAGTGAATGTCCAGCAGAAGGGAATTGGGAAGAAATAAGAGCAGATATGTAGGCAAGCTGATGCAGGAACTTAGAGATGACGATAAGAAGTTTCAGCCTATGGGAGAAGCAAAGAGGAGATTTATCTGGTGAGCTTATTCATCAGAAACAAAGCTCAAGTGAAAGGTCCCTTTCAAATGACAGTGTGCATAATCAGAAATCACTAAACCAAGTGACTTGAACAAAGCAACAGATAAACACAGAAAAATCCCCCTGCCTTTAGAGGAAGCCAGGCCTAGCAGCCTCCAGACTTCACCCCCACCAAAGACGACCTCTTTCACCCTGTCTCCTATGAGACCACTTCATGGTTTCTTGCTTAAGCTTCTCACAGAAGAAAGGGCAAAATACTGCCTTCCTCATGCCGTGATGATAAGCCAGCAGTGGAGTTAGCCGGAGTTTATTTTAATTGGACTTTTAAACTTTTTTCCTGGCACTTTAAAGTTTATGAACGGAAAGGATCAGTCTGACTCAGAGACTGGGATCCTTCCAAACATTAATCTTAGCTGCCATATGTTAATGTAGTTTGGCTCTGCTGCATCCTATGGTGTAAAAATGTCTGTACCCTTTAATTTCTGGTGTCAGAGGCTACTAAAGGGAATATATCAGAGACATGGGCAGATTGTGATCGCCTGGCATGCAATCTACAGCCATTTTATGAGATTCTGCGAGTAAGAAGGCCTACAAAACATATATGTTCTGTTCTCCTGAAGTTCATATTTTATCATTCTGCAATATTGGTTGCTTAAATTATAATGTCCAGGGCAATTCTTTAGCCTGTGCTGACTCTGAAGTCTATATACAGGTTTTGGTTATCGTGGTATTGAGCCCAAGGTAGTAAACCTTGGTGTATTAGGTTGGGTTCAGTGGTACAATATTTAGCCCCTTCCCTGTTGGTTGGCTTCGTAGTATGGGTATAACAAACATAAACAAAGATGACTATTCTGTTCATCATGATTTTTCCAGCACTGAAACATGAGTCTCTCATCACTAGTGTTTTGCTTTCTTTCATTCTCTCTCCCAAATGTTTCCATTCTATGGTAACTGTTTTCAAATTTTATGCAGTCTTTAAAGGTGTACACTCAAAGTATTTGGTGTTTCCCTGCCCCTTCCTTATATTCTTACTTATGCACTCTCTTCCCTGAAATCATCATGGGAACAACCCTATGAAAAAAAAGAGAGAAGTTTCCAATTCTACGTATTTCAATGGAATTTCCCCGCTGCCCTTTTTCCATATCAGTGGATGTTTTTTGCTAGTGACAGTTGTGTGAACAGCATCAGGAAGATGAAAACTTCATTACAAGGGCATTCGCAAAGGCTAACACTAGCCTAATAAAACTAATTTTCATAGATTCCCTCTCAATCCTATGTGCAGGGAAAGGTTTCCTCTAGAGGCAATTCAAAGCAGTAACCTCATTCCTTAGAGAACATAGAGTATCCAAAGAGATTAAGTCCTTAAGCCTAACACTTAAAAGCTTAAAAAGATTGAAATCCATTCTCATCTTCAGGGGAGTTACAGCAGACATATACCTGGTCCCACTGTTGTAGGTGTCTTGGCCTTTTGTGCTGACGTGGAGAAAGGTGTTCTTGACTGGGTAACCACTGGTTTATTGTACAGGACAACATCTCTCACTTCTCATCCCAGCTCTGCAGCCAATTTTCTACACAGTTCTGAGCAGAGAGCCCTCTGGCCTTAGTTTTCTGCATGGGAAATGGTGTAAGTCATTATTTTAGTTAATATAACACTTTTCTCCAGGAGGACGGAGATTTGATGGACAGCTGATGGACGTTCAACTATAGCTAGCAAAGGCTCAAAGCTGAGATGGCTTATGATAATGTGGGCTAACAATTAACTAATAGGTCCCTTCCACTGCGCGAGACACACAACTTTCCCACACTGCAGGGAAATTTTATGTGCACATTTTACATTTTTCTATTTTCCCACTGCAGGCGCTGAAACAGCCAGCCGACGTTTGTGAGCATATGACTGATGAACGGTACAGTACGTTCACTTGTCGTCCGGAGACTCGTCAGAGTGACAAGCTGGAGCTGTAGAAGATAGAGATGACTCATGACTGGAGCTTTATGTAAATGAGGAACCTCTTCTCTTGTGTCGTGTTTTACCAATGAGGCCACGTAAAGTTCACGTTGCATTCCCATGTCCCTTCTGTCTTTGAGACAGGGCAGGCAAATGGGGTAAGATAGGTGTGGTTCCCACAGAGAGGGGAATAGGTCAAAACTGGTAGTGAACCTGAATGTGAAACCCCCAGAACTGAAGATTCCTTCCCAGCAGCAATGCCTGGAGAAAGTTTGCTGTTGCCTTTTGCTGTCAGTTGCAAAAGTGATAGAGCCTCTTGCCACTGACTGTAAATTCTGAGGGGGAAGGGGGAAGTAGTGAATTTAGGCGAAGCATTCTCTCCCTGGAAATCAATCAGTTTTAGTAAGATTTATGGGTCATCTGTGACATATCTAATAAACTTATTTAGCTTATCCAAAGCACAAGATAAAGTCCTGCTGCTAAGTGGCATAATACTGCATGCCCTCTCCTAATGGCCTCATGTAGGCAGTGTATCCAGGCAAGAGCAATGAGGAGGAGTGGAAGTGTGAAAAAGCAGTGCAGTTGAATCGTGTCTATCCAAAGCCACAGAAAATATTATTCCAGGTGGAGGGCCAAATTCTCTGACTCACCCACACAAAAGTCACGCTGAAGTTTACTGGAGACAATGGAATTAATCTAGCATAGAACTAATAGGAGAGAGAAGAATGCCAACCTCCAAAATGTTGACCTCCTTAGCTGTCTTATTTCTAGGGTGCTGTGACTCATGTGTATGTATATTGCTAGCAGATACAGCATAGTCCAACTACTGCAGATGACTGCAGGGAGCCAAAAGGTATGAGAAAGTCAACAAACTAGAAAGGATTTGTCTTGTATTAGGTATGCTGTTGAAAATCAGAAGGAAGATTTAGTTGACTCCAGTGGGAGTTTTGCTTGAGTAAGGACTTAAGAGCTGAAATGAGAGATGAAAAATAATCTACCTTGCTAGACCAGAGCTCACAGAATAGTGACTGCCTTCATTTACTCTATGTAATTCTGTTCAGATGAATGCAAGTGACTTCCCACAAATCGTTTCAGAGCCCATATAACTTTTTCCCACTATTCAGCATGTTTGTTCTTATAAAGGCTTATAACGGCTGTTCCTTTATCTGTTGATGTTATCTGACTGAAACACTGTACACATTTTTTCTTATCCATTACAGTCATCCTAATTTGATAATTCGAAGTACATTTAGTTTACTTACCTTTGTCTCATTTTTTCCTTTTCTACTTGATTCAGACATCCATCTGTGGCAACCAGTCTTACCTATTTTAACCCTACTCTTGTTAGTATTGCAGCTACAAAATTCATGTGTTTTGACTTCTTGACTAGTCTGCAGTAAACTTCCCAGACAGGTGATGAATTGATTCAACCCTCATTTCTCACTGAGTTTAAAGGTCAGTCTTGTGATGCTAAGAGTTTCTCCATGAGCTAAATCCTTCATATATTTTTGCTCTTTTCATTGCCTGTTCTCCATTCTATCCCACAATGTAATGGCTGATAATTATGCTCTTTTCAATGGTGTATCTCCTGGTCCATTGAAGGTAGGACCTTTTTCTCAGCAGAGAGCTGACTCATAAGGTATGCTGCCTTCTATCCTTAGAAGTGAGTCACTGATGGATTTTTCATTATACATTCAAGTACCATAGACTGAAATTTTGTCCTACCAGTCTAGTCCTGAGGTAGTGTTTTGAAGTCTTTTTAATTTGGTATTTTAGTTATGCCTCAGTGAGGCTCTATGAGATACAATAGGTGCTGTACAAGGAGCTGTTTTGTATTATATGCTATGAGTATTCCTATTAACTTAAGTAGTGCCATGTTTTCACTCAGTGTGCTGTGGGCTTCCCTAGCTATCATGACATGTTGAACACCTGTTTTCACCCAACACAAATAGTTTACATTTGTTTTTCAGAGCTGTGTGAAAGCTGAGAAGGCTGAGAAATGCCTAAAATAATATGAATCCCATTGGTACTATTGCATTAATAGAAATAGTCCTTATGTTCAGGCAACAGTAATTTGGTGATCTTTCAGACACTCAGTGAAGATTCATCAGTTCTTACGATGGCCCATGACAGAAAGCTAAATGCTGTTATTGCTATTTTATAAACAAGTGAATAAAGGTTGGGGGAGATCAAGTTGTGATAGGGAGGCAATGGAAGTGTTGTGGACGGAACCCGAAAGTCCTGTACATTTTTTTTTCCCCAATGCAACAATATTTTGTATCAAAGCTTTTGCTGTCTTTACAGTTGCTGCCATTCAACTTTGAGTGATGTCAATGTGAATGAGCACCTGGCAGAACCTGTGTAGAGTTGCAACATAGTCTGCAATTCACGGGAGGGTACCAGCTTTTGCCTATCCATGTTGTATTCTGTTAAACTGGCTTTGCAGGGTATTTTGAGGGGGGAGGTCTGAATCTCTCTGATAATGACAGGAGCTGTTATTTAAAACTGTATGATGAAGATGCAAAAGGGGTGCTTTTAAGGTGGATTCTTTGTTCTTCATTACACAAAAGTGGATATGCTGCAATGACAAGTTTGTAAATCATAGTTCCGTTCTCACACCACCCAATAACCTCACAATCTCTCTGTCAACTTCCTGAAGACCTTGGGCAGCTATAATTTGTGATAAAAATGGGACCTAAAATGTTACATGTATATCAAAGCTGAAAATTTGTGGCTGGCTGACCTTTTCACTATGAGCAAATGCACTCATTTCCTTTACGTTGCTTACTGTTTCCCTCTGAAGCTTGGCATAATAGGAAATCCTCTATGATTGTTCTCCTTAATCAGTGGCTCCATTGTGCCGGCTACTGTTCCTTTCAGTGAGCAGTGCAGAGGATCTTGCCACACTCCTAATGGGGCGTCGCCCTCTATGCTGTCAAGCTTCAGTGCCCCAGAAACTCAGACATTTCAGTCCAGCTGCCATGGATGAGAGAATGAGTGGTGCGTGATAAATTCATTATGCTGTCAGAGCAAGGAAACAGCCCCCTGATTTTCAGTTTAGAAAAAAAGGAAAAACAAGCACTCACTGGATTTTACCGTGATATTTCCCAGTGTTTGTGATTAGGCTTAGATGAATAATGAAAGTGAAGGGTTCATAAATTTAGATTTTGCTTCATTTCCATATGTGGGGTAATGTCATTTGTTGTCATGTCACTGCTAGTATTTGCATAGATCTGACGATTATAAAGAAGGCGTGCAAATCTTTAGGACAAATAACTTCTCCAGAAATATGTTCTGAAATGCCTACTAATTATGACTAGCACATCATTTTTCTTTTTCTGATTTATTTCTGTCATCCAGCCAAGGGACAGAAGTTCTATATTGTGACCGTACACCACAAACCACAGATGGTGTAGTATTTGTATACAAGCTTCTTGCTAAAAATTAGGCAAGGATTTAGAAATAAAGGATGTATTGGCTATAGCTTAAAACAGTTTCTGAAATAAAAGAAAGGCTAAAGTTCCCAAAAAAATTATTTGTATTGGTAACCTCTACTTCGTAAAGCATAACATAAACAAAAACATAGTGATGGCTGATGCTCAGGAAGAGCTGATGGTTCACCATGTCTTATCTTTTGCTTCCTGTTGCAGCACAGTAGTGTTGACATCATGTTCTTGCACATGCAATATGCAAAAAGCTCTGCGTTAGTAATTCGGTGTTGACACAAGTAAACAATTTTTGCTTGTTGTTATTGATTTTCTGCTGTTCTGCTTTTCTCCAATAACATCGATGTCTGTGGGGAGCCAGGTGGTCAGTCTGTCTCTACAGATGTTTCACAGTACATCCGTTTTTTTGCTTTCCTATCATGGCTTTCAAGTGCAGCTTGCAATATAAAAAAGTCATGTCCAGAGGACTTTAGTCAGTGTGTAACCCATTCCTTATGTAGAAAGTTCCCAGAGAAGACTGAGGGGTCTTGTATGACAGTGTGGTTAACAAAAATGGCATAATAACCCCAGGATATGGCTTCATGCATTTATACTGGAGTCAAATCTCTAGCGAAATGAGGTTAGTGGCGGCAATGATGATAATAATAAATAATGCACGCTCCCCTTGGATCTTGGCTGACTATCAAGACAGACTTCCTAATGATGAGATGTACATGTCTGTCTCCAGCCTCTTCAAGGTATCTGCCAGGCACCATTTTTTGCAATTACAAAGGACTGTAGATGAGAGCATGCACCATAAGAAGCAATCCAGGAGCATTTGTCCCGGATTTCTGTCTCTGATTTCCATAATCATTCTCATCTCAACTTCTCAGACATTAGCAAGCCAAATCTCAGAACAGCTCTGTCAAGTCCTGACAGTGGTGGCAGTGGCAACCCAGAAGCCTGGAGGCTTTTACTTTTGCCTGTCGTGCTGTGCCTCTTTTGCATGAGGATGAGACAAGAGGGGGAAAAGTCCCTGTCACATTGTGCTAGTAATAGATGGGGACACTGAATCTATCTCCTTTGCTTCCAGTAGAGACTGGGACTATGCAAGAACATGTTACCAAGGGATTCTTCATGAAGATTGCGGAAAGTGTCTGCCCCAAACTGTGTACAGCTGTTGTCTGGGGAAGTGGCTTTCTGCCAATTGCCAAATGTAACTGAAGCACAGTCTCAGCAACATTTGTGGCTTTTCTGTTGGCCGTGTTGCTGGCAATGCCACACCACTTCAGGTAGAAAAGAGGAAGGGTAGCCCCATGGAGGAGCACTGGTTTGGTTGCAAAAAGGCTGGTCTCACCCCAGACTGCTGCTCTCCTCCACAGTCATTCAGCTTCTGCTGGCTCCATTTCCCCACAGTAAAATGGGACCAGCTGCATTCTCTTTCCTCCCAGGTGCTGTACGAGCCATTCTGGTTTCTAAGAGAAGAACAAAAAGCATCTCAGTGCAGTGGCATGTCTACGGGAATATCTTCTTTGCTGTTGCAGGGGATACCATCTTTAATTCCAGTAAGTCATTAAACAAGATAAATAGGCTTTGGCAATAGCAGAACAGACCTCCTCCCAACACATGGACCTATAACACTGGTGTGTGGGAGCAAACAAAACTCAGCACGACTCAGTGCACTCAGGTATCACTCAGAAATATTTCTTCCTCTGCTAAGATGCAAACAGAAGTTGGTATTTGCCCTAATTCGGGATTAGAATATACTTCTGTGCACTCCTGTCTAATCACGTACTTACCCAAGGTTAGACTTGTTAAAATAAAGTACAAATGAAAATAACCTTTGTTCGAGGCATTTGGTATTGATTCTTTCTTTCATAAGCCGCTGTTAGTGTAGTAAAATGGGATGACTTTTCATTATATTAATGCTAGGGATTGATTCTAGATCCATATCACATGAATTACTTTGTCCCAGCCACACTAAGAAACAAGCAGGACTTGCCCCTCTGGTCTCTCCTAGAAGGGAAGAAGGTTTCTCGAGCACATAGAGCACTAGCAGGGCAGCATGCATGAGGCCTGGATCAGTAGAGCACTCTCAAATGACATTTTAAAGGAGATTCGTTACCTAATTCCTGTTGACAGCCCCTGAAAACCTTGATGATCTTATTCTTAGGCTGCATTGAACTGTCAAATAGAAACAACAGATTATATCTTAGAAAGTCACTGTGAAAGTAGCAGCCTCCCAAACCTGTGTGGTGCTCAGGGCTGTGACAGCGAGTGATGCTTAAGTGGCCTGGGGCAAAGCCCTCTGTTCTGTCTTCAGAGCATTTCAAAGAGCAAGGGGGAAGGATTGCTGGTGGCACCTCTAAGGGATGAATTGGGGCTCAGTATCACAACATGTCACCTTTCCTGCCAAAGACAATTATCACTGGTCTTCACCAAGGTGGATGGGCCACCTATACTTAACCTGGAAAAGGAACATGCATAAATTTATATATGTTTGAAAAGATAGCCTTCTCATGCAGGGGAAATTGCCTGTCAGACAGAGCAGCTTTAGGACTCCACTGGATATGTCTGTCAGCTCCTTTCTCTATCTACCTATGTATAACACTCTGGCACTGTAATTGCCACATAAACCATCAGGCATCACTTTTGCCAGAGGATTTTTTTTCAGCCCTTGAAAACAAAGTTAAATATAACTATTCTTCTCCTACAGATAAAGAAACAGAGAATGTGAAGGGCGTGTACAAGGTTATGTAGCAAGTCACAGGCAGTAAATCACCAGGTGTCCTGATATCCTCTCACCCATATGAATCCCTAGAATTCACTATCTGCTGTAATAAAGCTTAGCTCAGAGTCTTATTTTGAGATTTAATTAATATGCAAATGCTTTGATCCCCTTTGATTAAAGATCCTGTGCAGTTTGCTATAATATTTTAAAGTAATACCTCTAATTGTTATGTAACAGTAAAATGAAATACAGATAATTTATTTGCTATTTTTAGGGAAAGAACCGAGTATTTTACTCCAGCAGTTTTAGGTTACAGTCATTTTCAGAAAAGCTGTGAGATTTCTGCTGCTGTTGAAACATTTAGAAAGTGAGGATCAGCAAACATACAGTGTGTTCTAGGATACTGGCTTTGTAGGGGTGAGTTCCCCCAAGAGGATGACTAACAGCAGGATGTGGGACATAATTTGCATGTTCTCTGACTCTGCTGCAATCATTTGTGTATTGGATACTTGAATTATACATTACACAGAAGGTCACCCACTTGCCAAGCCGACAGCCTTTCTGAATGGTGCATAGTCCTGGATGGGAGGAGGGCTGATGTTATTTCAAGAAATGGTTTGTGTTGGGTTCAAAAAGAAATAGCTCTATGTGTGAGAGGACTTGGAATTTGTCGCTGAATACATCGGGGAGTGGGGGTTATTTACTCATTCTGCACCACTCTCCTGCTAGCTCTGACTTTCACGTTTTTTGCATCTGTTTTTGTTCTTTTCCTGTGGTGAGGTTGATGCTGTTCATAGGTGCCATATATCACCCCTACATGCTCAAATGCTCTCTCTGTACAGGAGGTTCAGTGTGGGCAGTGGCAGATTTCCCCAGCTCTGCCTGCTAAGGCTGCCTCTGTTTTTTCTTAGGGAGACAAAAGAGTTCCCTGCTTTCATTGTTGCCTACTTGAACTAAGTTTTTTCACTGACCCAAAGACACTAGTGGGTGCTTTTTCTAGTATCCTGCTCAGAAAAAAAAGACTAATGAAGACCCACAAACTCATTTTTGTAGATCAGCTGTTCAGGAGGAAAGATCTGAATGGGATCTCCCACAGCAGCTACCTCTCTGAGAAATCATCTTCCACATATTGAAGTTTCAATGAGAGCAATACTGATCACTTTTTTCCCCTTTAAAATATTTTTTTCTGTCAGTACTGAGAGTAAAAAAACCAAATTAAAAAAAGGAAATTATTCAAAACTAACTGACAGAGTGCTCTCATCCAATCATCTGATTAGCTTTCTTGCTTATTGTCACACTACCTTGCTGTACCCTGGCTTAAAAGTCAAGGTCTTTGGGGCAATGACTGTTTCATTGGCTCATGCGTTTGTACGGGACCCTGGCAATACCCTAACTCAGACAAAAACGCCATTGGCAGGTGATGCTTTGTGAGCTGGCCGCGGGGTGCAGACTCTGAAAGTTGCTGGCTTACTGGAGAAGGTTTAGGAGCCATTGGGTCACAGCCTAGGTGTGGGTCTGCTGCAAGTTGTTGACAGAACAAAATACAGCCGGCAAAGCTAGGGCTGATGGTCAGGCTCTGCTGGTGCTCTGTACTCAGGCACCCTCCTGAATTGTCTTTCCCAGCCAAAAATGTTGGCTTTAGTAACAAGTTCCAGTAAGCTGAACTCATTCCTGTTGCTTTCTTCTGCCTAGGATTGGTTACCACTGGAAGACCAATGACAATAGGAACCGTTTCATTAGACACATTCTTCCAAAACCTGTTTTTCAGTTGGGGTCTATAGAAAAGACGTGAACAATTTTCTTCAGTATTTCCACTGAGAGCTCAAATCTTTTAGTTAAGAATTGCTCCTTAGGCCACATACATATTTCCCTTTCTCCTCCCTTCTCTCCCTAACCCTTCCCTTTCCCACTTCCTTGCATTGGGCTAAACCCATGCTGACAAAGCAAAACAGAAACTTATTTTACAATTGGAAAGGTAATATATGGACAAGCAAAGTGTGTAAAAGGAAATCAAAACCGTCTTTTCAGTGAGGTTAGCCTCTGTGATAGTAAATACTAAAGATTTCTTAAAGAAGTAATGTGGTTGTCTGGAAAGATTTTCCTTTCATTTCCGCTCCAGAAGGAAGTCAGCAGTTAGGAAACCCCTAGCAGCTACTGTTGTCCTGGATGTGCCCACTTTGAGCTTCCACAGAGAGGAGGGATTGTGATCAAGCCACAAATCATGTATTGCTGCTGTTCAAAACTTAGGGGGTTGTAGCGTTGATTGTGCTTTTCTAGCTCCATTGCCCATAGGTTCAGGCACCTCAGTTCCACATATTAGTGGGTCATTCAGCACAGAGGTGCGAGGGGGAGAGAGGAGGTCAAGGAGTGGACCTGGAGTCCACCTGGAATCCACCTCCACTTGCTTTGCAGGCTGTGGACACGTTTCTTCACTAAGCTGCATCCCCTCAATAGCAGAGCTAAGCCAGCAATGAAGAATGTGCACAGGACCTTCAAATGGGTGGAGTCAAGGCAACATTTCTCTGCTTTTATTTCTTGTGTTATTATTGTGGCTCACGGTGTCTCTGCCACCTACCACTGAGCCACGCTTCTTGCCATAACATGCATTACATTTGGAGATGACAGGTGCCGCCATTACCCTCACAGGGAGACAACAGACTTGATTTCAAAGTCTGAACTGGCACCACAAAACCCCAGATGGCAATGGGAACCTTTGAACCTTTCCCTATGGGATGACATTTTTCTCTCCCTGTGCTCTGGACAGAGCTGGAGGCTGCTGGCTGACCATCAGGGCTTTCGATGTAAAATGTGTTATGATGGGTAATGCTAGATCTGCTTTTCTTATTTAAGACCCAAATGCCTCCAAGGCTGGTGTATTTCTGGGTGGATGACTATGTGCCTTGTAAGCAATGCCAGCAGAAATCAGAACCTCTCATCTCCACTTAGAGTTACAGAGGCAAGGATCTGTTCCCATAGCTGCCCGCTCGCCTCACCGAGGCAGACTCCTGCCTGGTGTAAATCAGCTGTTTTCCATTGACTCTAATCTATGATTCCCGAATAGATTTACCAGGAAGACTACAGGCACTGTACTCCCAACTTCCCCAGGTGCATTGCTTGGCACGGCACATGCTGCTGGTCTGGTGCTGGGGAAGTGGCTCTATGGCCCCCACAGTCCCGTGATGGCTTTGTACAGTACTCTGGTGGACTCCAAGGGAGCTGCACACATTTACGCCAGGCAAGAGACTGACCACAGCAGTAATTCAGATATTTTGTCAATGACACTTCATAAACAAAAGTCATCGGTTTCAGCGTAATTTGCCAACCTATTTCTAAGTAAAAGATACATCACAAAGTCCTCAGGGGGAAAAGTTGTGAGTAATAGCAATGGCACAGAGCCTGCAACCCAACCAGCATGCCAAACAATATTCCAAGAAAATATTTCTAAGTTACAGAAATTGTGTAACACTGATTATTATTTTTAAAGTACAGAAAACGAAGTCCAGTTTCTAAAAAAGCAAACACATATTTTTAGCCTTGCTGGTCTCTTGATCTTATACTAATGGAAACCATCTGCGCTGGGACTGGCTGACATTCCTGGTAAATAACCTTTCACTGCAACATTCCAGATGTTTCAAAAGCTTCTTTGCGAAGAAGCATTTGTCTGCCTGCCTGTCACTCCCTTTCTGCCTTTCCTGTCCATGTTTACTTCAGGAATATACATTCTTTTATTGAAGCAGCTTTTTGTTAAAAATAGCTTGTCACAATTTTGGCTAATCTTCATTATGATTCCTGCTTGCCAGCAGAGAATGAAAGCTTTCATTCCATAGTATTAGTGCTGAAAGACTGAATTGGAGATTTGAGAAGGAAACTAAAAAGTTTCGACAAAAAACTAACAAAAAAAATTCAGTGGAGATGGATTTCTACCTCATTTGATCCCTCTGAGGATTCCGGCTATTGAACAGACACATTTATGTTAGTATTGAGATTTTTAATGTGACAAACTTGTATGGAATATGCAGATGTACTTTATAGCAACAGGATAGTTCCCTACAAAACCTTTGCAACTCATTATGTAAGAGTCCTGTGTTTGCTTTGCTGCCTCTGCTGTGCTATATCCTGGAGCCGACTGCCTTTCCTATGCAAACAAAAACATCGCTGAACACATGGATCACTCTTTTGTCCCAGCTGAGCTAAACTCAGACAGAAAAGTGGAAGGAAAATAAGGGGATTTTAAATCATCCTTTAACCTTTCTGTTATCTCCACTTAGAGTCTGCCTGAAATCGGATGTGTTACAGCTTCATTAAGGCTGTAACTTGGGCTCAGGCACAATTAGATAAGAAAAGCCATGCTTCCAGTGTCAGGCCTCCCGCTCAGGTCTCCAACACAATGTCCATATCTTCAGCTAACGGTATGCTACTCGGGAACCCTTTGACATGTACTCTCCAGTGGGTAATTCCTTTGTTTTAAAAAACTTCATGTCACTGCTGAAGTGTAAAAGTTCTAGAAGGTAAATGAGAGTCTGTCTTTTGGTTTCTGAAGGATTTGGGTTTGGGGTTGTGGGGCTCTGCAGTGCTCTGCTGTGGCTATGGCATTGCGGTTGCAATTGCAGCAAACTCCAGTTCTCCAAGGGCTCTGCAAGCTGGGACATGCAGCAGAGCTGAGCGAGTATAGGGCTTTTAGGAAGCTATCCTTTGTTCTTTTGTTACCCGTTATCAAATTTGTTTAATAACAAAGGCTTCTTGAGCTTGGGGGTTTTGTGTGTGTTAATACTGGTAATATGATTTAAATATTCTGATGATTCATTTTCAGTCCAGAGAGCTGAATCAGCCATGTAGAACATAACTTGCTTCTCCAAAACCGCTACCTTTTCCATCCTTTCTCATCATTTCTATAAGAGGATGATTCATGCTCCTCTTGCATTTACCATTTGAGAATGTGCCCAATTCCTTTAGCTAATTTCACTTCGTGTTCCTCTTTTTCAAGAAAAAAAAGTGAGGAAAGCAAAGAGATTGCTGATCGGTATGACATACCCCACCGGTGGGCCTGGCATGTGAACTAAACCCGAACGGGACAGAGAGGAAAAAGAGAGGAAAAAATGCCTTGAATTATTAAATTGATCAGAGCCGAAACTGTGAAATACAGCCCCTGGCTCACATTTTGCATGTCTCTGAATTTCTGGGTGTTCAGGTGAGGGGTTGTGTTCAAACATAACTCCGGTATAATGATCTTATTTTTGCTTGTTTAAAAGAAGTCCCTTTCTTTAGATAGTTATTCAATTCTAGTCTGTTTTCTGTGAAGCTTGATTATGGTTGTGACTGGCTCAACCAATTAACTTGGGGAGAGTGTTAATTATTGATTTATGCGATTACACGTGAAAGCTGTCTGTTCTCATGATGGCCATAAGAAATGTGAGAACATAAGGAAAATGTTATTGCAGACCCTGGGAAAACACCTGGACTCTTGTACCCACTTTCCATCTGAGACACTGTGCTTCTCAGCATAACCTTGCAGTAATCAGGTCAGTTTTAAAATTGGACAGCGTCTCTGCCTTCCTTCTGTTGCTGCCAGTGCAGCCCTTCACCAGACCCAGAGCTCCCTGGCTGCTGTGCTGGGGTGGGGCTCAGCAGGGTCCCTGTCCACGCAAAGCTGTGACCATCATGGGGCTGTCTGGCTGCTTGTCTGTCCAGGAGCTGCTGTGCTCGAAGGAAAGTCTCTTCCAACTTTCAACCCCTTCCATTAGGGCTCCCCTCAACTTGATGCTTTTAGGCAATGCCTTCTCCCTTTATTGGAAAGGGAGTTTTTTACACCACAGCAGCTGTAAAAAAATACTCTAAGAAGTGTATTCATGCGAGCATCCCTTTGGCTGGGCCTCTATCTAAACAGAGCTCAGCATTTTGTGTGGCGCCTGAGGTGAAATCACAGCTTGCGATGGGCTCCAAGAGCCGCAGGGCGTCTGGCCATGCGTGTGGCCACCCCCCAGGAGAAACGTCCCATGTTTGGGCAAATTCGTTTGAGCCAACGCTGCTGTATGACTTCACTCCTCATTCATCCCCACCAAGAAACAGTTTGTCCAATCCTTTGGAGGACAGCACGAATGCTTGCTAGCCTCACCTGAAGATTTCACAGCAAGGCAATGAGATCAGCTCAATGCTGAGTTTTATCAAGTCAAATGGGGTATGAGCAACTCGGGCGAGTTGCAACACGGGTGGTTGTGACAAGGCATTTCATGGACAAAGAAATGGGTCGTTAGATCCCTCTCCTGGATATTGTGACCTGTCCGACTTGAGGTGACGCTCAGAGAACACTACGCTGTGAGTCACTCTGCCCCGTATGTTCTCATATACTTCTGAAAACAACACAGTGGGCCAAAGTTTGGCTTTTTCCACAGCCTAAAGGTTTTCATATTCAAAACAGTCAAGTGTTATTCTCTCCTATGACTAATACTGTGTTTTCACTAACTGCTATTACACACAAACATCACCTCACTCTATCACATGAGAGAACCATGTCATATTGCAAACATTTTAACAAACTGCATAGCAGAAAATGAATAAGCAGTTCTGCATTTACCAATATAGGGGTATTTTTTAACAGTTACAAATGAAATATGAAGATATCTGTAAACACTTTGGAAGCTCATACTAAGAAAGCACAGAAAAAGGTAGATGAATAACAAAGGGGCTCAGTCTGTGCAATGTAATATCCACTGGAATTTCTTTGTGCTTTGCTTCCCTGACAAGTTTCTTTATTTTTTTACATCCCCTTATGAAGTGTTACCCTTGGGTCTCTACACTAGATTACACCATAGTCCAAGAATGCGGGAATTGTGGCTTTTGATAACAGAAACTTCACATTATTTTGTATAGTTTACGGTTGCTTTTGCTGTTACATCCTCCCCTTCTGTCCCCATAGCAAATAGCCCCTTTCAAAGCCATTAGACAGTGAGACAAATTTAGACCTGGCAGATGGTACAAATGGTGTACGTGAGCAGTGTGAGTATATCGGGAGGGCCTGCCTTCTGGGTCCTTGTTTCCTGCACTTAGCACAGGACTTCAGGAGGCCGAAGTACCCTTCTGTCCTCTCTGCAGCTTTCAACCCTGACAGTCCTAGATTATTCCAAGCTGCCTACATCCACCCAAAGCTATTCTTGAGTTGCAAGCATTTGTTATGTGCAGGGACTCTGAGCATGAAACTCTTTCTCAGACAGGGTCTTTATGCTGGGGAAATCCCATGGTAGCTGGTTGCACTGGCTTTACGAACCCTTGCACCCACAAGCTGGTGGGAAAAGATGTAGCTATAGCTGATGGAGAACAGGTTTGCACTCCCTCCAAGATGCCAGACTCCAGCTGTATCCCTCCCAGCTCTGTTCCATCCTGATGAGCACAAGTCAGAGTAATCCCAGGGCCAAAGACAGCCCCTCTGCCTTTCTGTTGGTTACTGTGTGCCATGTACATTTATGAAGCCTTCATCTCTCTGTAAAGATACCATAGATAAGAAGAACAACCTACAAATGGAATTGCCTCAGCAGCTCTTACCTCAATCCTTATGAGAGCTGATGGTTCTGGGAACGTGAAGCTCATACATAGTCACTGAACCCACAAAACACTGACACCATGACTAGCAATAAACCTGGCTCTCATATTTCTGGGTAGGAAAGCATGCCTCTCCCTGCTTCTTGGTGTGAGGTACGTCATTTGTTTTCTATTCAAATTCACCCTCCTCCCACGGAAGCCTTGCCTTACCATACTAGCCATTAAAGGATGTTATTGAGAAAATACACATTGAAGCAGCAGGAAGAATAATTTCCCATAAGTATATTTTATTACATATCTAATACCTTTCATCTTGAAATATGAGAACTTTACAAATATAGTGATTTTATTGAATAAATACCCTTATGCCTAGTGCATGGCATGATTCATAGCAGATTAATAGAGGCAATTAAATGTCAGATTAAATTGCCTAAACTATTTGCCCTACTAAGATGATCCCAGTGCTGCGAAATGTATCAGTGCCACTAATTCCCAGAGGTTTTCCTTTGGAGGCAGGTATTTAATGATTTTGAATATCAAATCCATGGTATCCCAGACTGTCTGTCTAATGCCTGTAATCATGTTAAAACGCAGCACTAAGCAACTTGCCTGAGGCTGCTTGGTGAGTCACTGGAAGAGAAAGCAGAACTCCTGACTTGCATTAGCTGCTCAAGCACACATGGAGCCACTTGCAAAATTAGAATGGGGGACTGTCCACGCTGCAGACTTCTCAAACGTCTTGGGTTTCAGGCCATGAGATGCCATGTGTCAGGCCCTGTGATAGGCATACACACATGTATGGGGTCATATGGTGCCAGGCGTGCTGTCTGGGTGCCTTGGGTCATGTAACCGAGCCCCAGATGCAGAGCTGATGGCAAGCCCCCAGCTGCAGTGTGGGGCTGGCTCTGGGGGCTGGCAGCACGTGGCACGCTATCCGTGTGACAGGGAGCTTATGGCTCTGCATTAAAAGCAGAGCAGAGAAAGGCTTATGGCGAGGAACCTGGAGTCCAGGGAGTGACCATTATGGCCCGTGTGTGTGCCGGAAAGGCACCCACCGCTGCCAGTGCCTGCTGTCCCCCCACCTCTGCCCAGAGCCCTGGGACCAGGAGGAGTGAGCAGCCTGGGGTGGGCAGGCGAACACTGTGCTGAGATTTCCTTAGGCAGGGCTGCAAGAAAGAGGATTTTCTTATTCCTCAATGTACCTCTGTATCTAGGATGTGTCCTCAGTCGAAATACTGGAGCCCCTACACCAACAATTTTCCACTCAGGAAGAAATAGTTACACATTGGATGTGGCACACAGAAATAAGGCCATACCAGGTTTTCCAGCTTGCCTCTCCAGGAGTGAGACCCCATTCCAGAGCTGGTTTACATGCTGTTGGGACTGACCCTTCTGCTTCCCCATTCCCACACCTCATCAACTTCAACATGAAGAATCTGAGGCAGTCTGAGTTCAGCCATACTGTGGCAAAAGGGTTAAATATCAGGATTTAAATGCATTTAAAAAGTTTTAATTGTAGTATGAGCCATCAGTAATTCTATATAGTCTGTATTCTGTTTATTGTAACCTGTTATCTCTGAATCCTTTTTTCTTCCTTCCTTCTCTTTCTTTTTCTTTTTCTCTCTCCTCCCAATCTTTCCTTTTTCCTTCTGTTTCTTGTGAATCTGTGTCTCTGTAAAATCTGTCCAAATATTTACAAAAGGAAATGCTGGGTTGTGAAACTGAATTCGGAGAAAATGTTACACATGCTGAAGAAATGCATCCAGCACGGTTTCCAAATGTTCCCACATGCATTTTTGTTCTCTGTCTCAAGTGTTGAGGCTTGATCCTTCATATCTTTATTCAGACAAAACTTGCACCGAGGGCAGCAAGACCCAGGCTCAGGTCAGGTCCAATGGTGCTGTAATTCTGGCTTTGCTGGAACGGTTCAGTACTGATTTTGGCCATGAGTGACTAGTTAAAAAGCCTGAATAACCAGTATTACAGGGTAACTGGTTTGTGCAATGGGCCAGTTCCGGGCCAGGGGTTAGCTATGCTTGTTACCAACTTGCTAACAAACTGGCATCAGTGTCAGTCAATGCAGAAGTTGTCTGCAGCCCTCTACTACCCTCTGAGATAAACATCAACCAGGTTACACTTGGAGACCCGCAGCCTCTGGTGAAAGCCAGCCAGGTCTCTCATCCCGCTGAGACAAAGACAACACACTCAGCTGAGACGTGATGAAATTGCCACGAAGTCATTTTCTCAAGAAGTCCCTAATGCCATGAGCGAGGGCTCACACTCATGGGGCTCTCGTGTTGTTATGGACTTGTACATGTTTTGGCGGAGCGACATGGGAAATGTTAAAGCCCCAGGGATAAAGGGTGCCGAATGCTGGCAGAGGGTCCCATCTGTGCAAATCCAGGCATCACCTCCCACCCCTACACTTCATGCTCTTGTTTCTATTATTACCCTTACAATGACATTGTGGTCCGAGTGCAAACACGGATTGTTCTGGAGGAAGGGGTTAATTTTGTATTTCCTGGCTTTTGTTAAGGCAGGAAATCTAACCCTTAAGAAAGTCATTCAGGTCAGAGTGAGCTCCTAAAAACCACTTCAGCCCTGCTTTGTATTTTCCTTTATTTCATTCTTATGGCAGGTTTATTTAACAAAAGAAAACAAAGTAAAGCAAGGAAATAGCTAGTCCAGGATTCTAAGTGATTAAGTACACACTGCCACATGTGATGAATTTTTTTCTTCCTGATTTGCCCTGGGTGTAAGCAACAGCAGATTCAAAAGTCTCATAGTTACATAAGTCCATAGAAGAGCAATTATCATTGTTGTGGAGGTAAATTCCCTTTGCACAAAGGCCTCAGCTGGATGTCTTCCCTGCACTGTCTCAGAGCAGCCAAGGTATTGGGCCCACAGTGTCCGGTCCACATTTAATATTTGCATGATGTTGGTTAACACCACAACTGGAAAGGTGGTTGTCACTGAGAGCACATTCTCACTTAGCTGTGCAGGCGTCAAGCATGGTGACTTCTTGAAACCTAGGAAAAGTTGAAGTTACCAAACTGGGGAAAAAAATCTCAGTCTTTTATCTTTGTTTTCTGTGTGGGACACTGAGAAGAGCTTAGGACAACAAGAGAAAAGACTGTCAGTGGCATAGGGATGTCTGCACCTGTGAGCCAGGGCTGGCTGTTCCCACTAACAAGGCACTAGTGACATAGCACCATTAAAAATCCTGCTTTCCATTAAAGCATTCATGTTAAGCCTCCCAACCCATGCTTCTGCTCCTGGAACACACAAGGCTTTGGGCTGGTTGGAGGACTGCAAAATCCCAATCAAGTCCCCTGGGAGAAGGACGTTCCCAGCTCCAAACCCTGTAGGGCTCCTCTGCTTAGGCTGAGCAGAGTCCTTCTCTCTCCTGTGCTCCTGCCCGGTGGTGCCTTAAATAGCTCCTGCATCGCACTCCAGAGGAGTAAAGTGAAGTGATCCCTGGGTATAAACTTACAGAAAGGTCAACATTGGAGGTCCATATCACAAGGATGAAAATTTCTCTAGGAAAAGATGATGAATGAAGACCTGTCTTGTGGCCATCTGCTATACTGGTTTCTGCTGCAAAAAGCTGGCAAGCAATTGATCATTGATAATTCCTGCTGTTCAGCTCCTTAGAAAAATCTGGGTAGGTTGGTGTTTGATGCATGGCGTCCAAGGTCACCAGAGCTTGGCCAAGGCATGGTGTCACAGTGATATCTTGTCTTGCAAGGAGCTGGCTCAGAACGCATCAGAGGAGGACAGGCAGGTCTGCTGCCACCTGCGGCGCGGCCCATGCTCCCTGCCCATCTCCCATGTGCTCGTGGTGCAGAAGGACGCATGTCACCCCCCAATTGCCGAGCCCCGCAATTCACACTGAGTGATCGACTGTGGACAGCTGAGGGGTCCCAGTAATGGTGTGGGTGACGGTGTGGTTGAGTGCAGTAATTTCCCAGCACTGAAGTATATGAGCACTTCTTTTGCAATCTGTTTCCAACCTGCTGTTAGAAGAACAACAACATATAAATGGAATGAAAAGTGCAATCCTGTGTTTATTTTTAAGGAATATGTTGAAGAAACAGATTTGCTTTGAGACTGCCGTTCTGGCAAAAACCCCACTGCTCAGCAGAGCAGAGACAATCCTGCAATAAGTGGGTGAGCTGGAGCTGGCACGTGCCTGCCCATGCCCTCCCCCATGTCCCCTCCTCCTGGCCACCTGCAAGAGCCTGGAAAGCCCTGGAGCTCTCGGCCAGATATGGCGCCCAGCTGGGTTTAGAAGGTCTGAGGGTACTGGGAGACATCAGTGAGGGAGAAGCTGGAAAATTTGGAGACTTATGGTTGGCAGCCCACGAGGCTGGTGGGGTAGGAGGGTGGGAGAGTAGCCCTGGGGTGAAGGGTGTGTGGAGAGGCCTCCTCTGAAAGGAGCAGCAGAGGAAAGGAAAACAAAACCTCTGAAAGGGGCTAGGAAGGAGTGGCGCAGCTGGGGCTGGCAGCGCAGGAGGGAAGAGGAATCGCTGGGAAAGGGTTGGGGGGAAAAGGGCCAAAGTGGGAGGAGGTGCTGGGGGGGCCACTGGTGGCTAGAGGCAATGAGCAGCTGGGAACGTGGGGCTGGGGAGGCAGCGGGACGGGGGAAGCGTCGCAGGGAGGCATTGCGAGGAGGCAGGGGAAGTGGAAGTGGCGCTGACTGGAAGCGCTGAGTAAGAAACACACGAGTGTTATGGTGGAAGTTGGTCACCCATGGGGAAAAGAAAACTTTTGGGAAATGCTGATGAACTACCAAGGGGGGGAGGAAAAGAGAGCTCCCACCGCTCCACTGCCAGTTACTGGGCAGCCCCAGCTTCTGGGGGTGTTTGCTGTATGGAAAATGAACTTTGTACGGGCCACAGGTCTTTTTCCTTACATGCAAAACATGATGGGAACAGCTCTCAAATATCTGTGTATGTTATAAATATATACACAAATATATGTATACACATATATATTTATGTGTAGATATGTCTGCACATGTATATATGTCTATGCATGAATACAAATATATGTATGTGTATGCTCGTCTCTTTATATGCATATTTTAGAAGAATATGCATGCCCGCACCCGTGGCTGCACATCCTCCCGCGGTGCTGCTCCAGCAGCTACCTGCCCCCAGCAGGCCCTGATTTCTGTGGGAAAGGGGGGAGCAGCCAGTGCTGGGGACAGACAGATGGACGAAGGCTGCCCCAGCGCCAGGCAGGCCTGGAGCTGTGGGGCAGGGGATGGGGCACAGCTGGGTGCGAGGCGGCCCAGCTCCACAGCACCTGTGGGGCGTGGGGGTGGTGTGTGTTTTGGGGGGTGTGTGTGTATGTGTGTTTGTAGATGTGTGCATATGGGCGCATATGGGTGTACCTGTCTGTGTATGTGTGTGCATGTATGTATGCGTATGGGTATGTATGGATAAATGTATGCAAATATATAGGTATGTGTATGCACATACACACATGTGTTCATGTGTGTATTCATATATGTATGTATATAAGTGTGTATGTATGTATATGCATGTCTGTAGGCAAGCGCGTGGGTATGTCAGCGCCTGTGTGTGCTCATGTGTATGTGCATCTATATATATATATAGATGTGTGTGTAGGTAAGAGCTTGTGTGTGCATATGCGCACATCTATTTACATATGTGGATATGTTTATATGTATGTGTTTGGGTGTTTAGTACCCAACTGTATGTGTGTGCATGTATAGGTGCGTGCAAGTGTGTATGCGTGTGTATGTACATGTGTGGGGATGCACATGTGGGGGTGTGTGTACGCATACATAGCAGCTCGTCCCTGTGCCTGCACGGGCGCGCTTCGGCGGCCCCGCGGCACATGACGTCATGCCGGCGGGGCTGGCCGCGCCCGTGCTGGCGCGCCGCCAGGTGACGTCTTCGCGGGCGCCCACGTGACGCGGCCCCATTGAGAAAAAAGCTGGTGCGGCCCTATTTAAAGCGGGCGCGGGCGTGCAGGGCTGGACTGGGTTGTGCGGTGCTGTGCGTCCGCGGGACACCGGTACAACCGACACCTCCAACACCACCGACGCCGACCGCTCCTCCCTATTCCCCCCTCCACGGCTGGAGCCGCCATGGTGAACCTGCGGGTGTGCGCCCTGGAGTGCGAGGCGCTGCGGGGGCTGCTGCAGGAGCGCGCTGCGCAGTGCCTTGTCCTCGACTGCCGCTCCTTCTTCTCTTTCAACGCCGCTCACATCCGCGGTTCCTGCAACGTCCGCCTCAGCACCATCGTCCGCCGCCGCGCCAAGGGCGCCCTGGCCCTGGAGCACGTCGTCCCCAACGAGGAGCTCCGCGCCCGCCTGCGCCAGGGGCTGGTCCACACCGTGGTGCTGCTGGACGAGCGCAGCGCCGACCTGGAGCTGCCCAAGCGCGACAGCACGCTGCTGCTGGCCCTCGGCACCCTCTGCAGGGAGGCCCGCGGCGCCCGCATCTGCTTCCTCAAGGGTGAGTGGCCCCGGGACCGCACCGGCCCCCGACGGGGGGGCGCAGCCGGCCCGGCCGCAATGCCCGCGGGGCTCCGCTCGCCCCCCGGCCGCGCAGCGCTCACCCGCCGCCTCTCTCTCCCCTCTGCCCCCGCAGGAGGTTACGAAGCTTTCTCCTCCGCCTGCTCCGAGCTCTGCACCAAGCCGGCCGCCCCCACGGGGCTCAGCCTGCCCCTGAGCGCCAGCAGCGCGCCCGGCAGCGCCGACTCGGGGTGCAGCTCCTGCGGCACCCCGCTCTACGACCAGGTGAGCGGGGACGGGCCGGGGGCGGCGGGGGGGCCCGCAGGGTGGGTGCGAGACTTGGAACCGGGCGGGCGCTACGTGGAGAGGAGGCAGCCCCCTGCTTTTGTGGGGCGAGAGGCAGGGAGGCTCTTCGGAAACTACCGAGTGAAGTTAACCGGTTGCGTGTCCTTTCTGTTGCAGGGTGGGCCGGTGGAAATCCTGCCGTTCCTCTACTTGGGCAGCGCTTACCATGCCTCCCGAAAAGACATGCTGGATGCTTTAGGGATCACGGCATTAATCAACGTCTCAGCAAACTGTCCCAACCACTTCGAAGGGCACTACCAATATAAAAGCATCCCCGTGGAGGACAACCACAAGGCAGATATCAGCTCCTGGTTTAACGAGGCGATTGATTTCATAGGTAAATGAGCTTTCTTTACAGTCTGTTATTTTTCTGGGGTAGTGTGCCCTGGGAAGTGACTTTTGGGTCTTGTTTTCCCCAGTAAAACCTACAACTGAGACTGGGGAATTTCACTCCATCGGGGACATATACTTGGGGAGCATTTCTGTTAATTTGATTCTATTCAGAGTAATAATCTTAGCTTCACAAAGCTGTTTGAAATCTTAAATCAAGAGACACTGGTCTTCCAGAAAAGAGCTAGTGAATTTAAGCGGATGAGTATTAAAGTAATCTTGTAAGACTGCTAAAGTGACCTGGAGGAGCTATTAGTATAATTGGAATTGGAGCCCAGAATGAAAATAGCTAGACTGCTGGTTCCCTCAGGACAAAGGCTCCCTTTGTCTCAAAAGCTCTGGGTACACCTATTGGGCTAAGGGAGGGATGGATTAGAGAAATGTAAACCAGCAGCCTGTGCTTTCCCACCTCTGGAAGCAGTGGGACTCGTTTGCTAACTGTGTATTTTAATTCTTTCAGACTCTGTTAAAAATGATGGAGGAAGGGTATTTGTGCACTGTCAGGCTGGCATCTCCCGGTCAGCAACCATCTGCCTTGCTTATCTCATGAGGACCAACAGAGTCAAACTGGATGAAGCCTTTGAGTTTGTGAAGCAGAGAAGAAGCATCATCTCCCCAAACTTCAGCTTCATGGGACAGCTGCTTCAGTTTGAATCGCAGGTCCTTGCCCCCAACTGCTCAGCAGAAGCTGGTAGCCCTGCTATGTCAGTATTGGACAGAGGAGCATCAACCACCACGGTCTTTAACTTTCCAGTCTCCATCCCTGTTCACACCTCATCCAGTGCTTTAAGCTATCTTCAGAGCCCCATCACCACTTCCCCAAGCTGCTGAAAAGCAGGTGAAAATATGGTCAGAACTCAGACTTACTGTCTCAGATGTGCAATAACTACAGGGACAGTGTCATCAGACGCTTGCGTTTTGTGGGGAACCATCCATGCATCCCAGAAGAGTGTCATAAATGGAGAGGAGCTTACCTGATGCCAGAGAACGAGGTGTTAGTGACTTTTCTGCTGACTTTTAAAGCCAATATCTGGATGTCTACGCAGAGATTGAAGGACACTGTTTCTTCCTGAGCTGTTCCTCCTTGTTTGTCTGTCCTAAGCCTGCTCCACGTTTAGTAGCATGCTCACCAGTATTCCCATTCCTGGACACTTTGAGCAAAACTGATGCTGTCCCTTTTTATATGACAGTCCTATTTATTTATTTTTACATTAGTGCATTGTTTTTTTTGCCTTCACAAACATAGTTTCATTTGTAGAAAAACAAAATACCTCAGTATTTTTTGGTACTGTAATCCTGTGTGTATATATGTCAGCTCTTCTTGTTTCCCAAGCACTGACGTGAAAGCACCAGGCGAGTGCTTTTTTGAGTTGCCAAGGGTTGTATGTTTGATTTATTTATGATGTGAAATAATATATTTCTTCTTATGAAGACATAGTTTTGTTACATGATTAACTTTTTTATACAAACAGAATAAATTATGATATTTCTATCGTGCTGGATCATACATTCTTTAAAATCTTGCATTTTACAGTCCCAGAACTCATGTGGAAGCTTCCAGGTGAAGAGATGTAAGAGAAATCTGAATTTTCAAATCTGCTGACCTCAGGTCTTGACTGAACTAGATAGAAAAAGGGCTTCAAACAAGATAGTTGACTAGAAACTACTGCTGCTTCTCAACCTGAGCATTTCTTTATCCCCATATAATTATATGCAATGTAATTATAAGCCAGCCAAGGCTGGCATCTTAGCTGTAAGGTGGATTTGGCTGCAGTGATGGCTACAGTGCTGTAACAGCTTGAATGAGCTGAGGCTTGGACACAGGGCTAGAGTGATTTTAAAATAGTCTATCTCCTAGGAAGGAGGAAGAACCTTCCTTACTGCTTGTTTACTTTTAAAGTTTCAAAGGTTAAGTGTAAAAATTAACTTGATAACAGATCTCCAGTCCCCGTGAGTTTGTGCCAAGGTCTTGTCTTCTGTCACATCTCCTTGATTCCTTTTTGCAACTCAAACTGCCTCTGATGCCTGGAGTGAAGTATTTAGCTTGCTGGCCTGTTTCTGTAAACAAGTCAGGGCATAACAAGAGATCAGGTAACCAAGGAGTCACTTATTTTCTTACCCAGACCCAAATAAATTCTTCCCTGCTGCAGATTCACACTACAGTGACTTTCATCTGGCATTTCAGTTGTGGCAATGAAAAGTATTTTATGTAGCGTATCACAGGCCAGGCAGGAGAGCTCTAACAGACCAGCACTCCTGGCAGCTCATGGGCAGGTGCTGCAGCATCAAGGTGACCGGCAGCAAATGGTGCAGGGTTAATGCTGTGTGGTGTGGCAGAACTGCATGTTTCCATGGGGTGAGTGGGGCAGGATGTGTATGCAGGCAGCAGCATTGCTGTGATGTACCCTTACCAGGGGAAGCTGATATGGAAGAGATGCAGCTGGTACCTTGCTTTCCGAGGCAGGGTAGTCATACTGGTAATGGGCAGATAGATGCTGGGGCGGGGCACTAGGACATCTGGTGTCCTACATCTGCTCCAGAAGGGAGCCACCAGTCTTCGCATCCCTGATATTCAAGGAGTCAGATCCTACTTTTGCCCCATCAAAAATGGTTTTGCTTGGGCAGATAGAGCAGGTTATGACTCCTTGTGTAAAATCAAGGCATTTTAACAATTATGATTCTAAGCTTACAGGTGAGGGGTTTTTTAAGCATAAAGCAGTTGTGCTCTTGTCAAAAACTGGAGACAAGTAAAGCACCACAAACTCCTGCTGAAATCCTACAAGTTACCTGGAGTATTAATGGTGCTAAAATCCAGGACTCTTCTCCCGGGAGAAGGTGCCCTTGAAGGATGGGATGATGCACTGCTGCGTCTGAAATTCTTCCACGTGAGCTATCCCTCTGATACAGCTCTGTCGTCAGCACTACACGTCAGCCATTGCCAAGCTTCAACCTGACACCAAGGGATAAAAAAAAATGGAGCAGCTAAAAGGAGGAGAGATCCCTGGGCACTAAGAAACAAAGTTAGAAACCCTTATTTTCCTAAGGCATGCATGAGCCTCAAAGCAAGTATTCCTTCCCAAAGTCTGTCCTATGCTGCAAATCCTGCAAAACCCCTTTGCCCATGGGAAGTCCCTTTGCAGGTTGTGCTGCTCCGTGGGATTGCACCTACCAGTGCTCTCCCTGTAAAGCATGCAAAGCTGTTTCTGAATACATGAGACTTTTTACACCTGCAGTAAGCAGTGGAACAAACTTTCACCTTTAAAGCAGAGCTTGTTCAGTGGAAAAATACAACCTTGGCAGCCCTGGTCATGCAACTGATAAAAAAAACCAACCCTGCCTGTTAATCGCAATTCAAACAGAAATCCGCTCCGTGTCAGCCGGGGGAGCTTGTTTACGTGTTTCTTGGAACAATAAAACTCATTACCTGGCAGCCGATCAGCTTTTATAACCTAAGCAGGCACCTGACAGAGGGGCGCAAAAGAGAGCTGCTTCAGCACAAAGCCTGTCGCAGAAAAGCCAGCCGGGACAGACACCAGGGCTTCGGTCCCCGTGAGGCTCCGACAAGCACTCCCAGCTCTGTGGACATGCAGTGTTCTTTTCCAAGTCTTTACCGTGAGCCTCCTGCTGTCACCCATAAGCAGCCTCATTGGCCCAGAGCCCTGATTCCTGCAAACTGTCTGAGGACAGGATTGCACCCAGCCCAAACAAGCGGAGGATAAAGGGGCAAGAACAACAGCAAAAAGTAAGAGATATCAGTGAGACCTACAAACATCACCTCAGTGCCACAGTTTTGGGGAGACAGATGAGCTCAGCTGGGGGGTTGCTGGGAGCAAGGAGGGAAGGAGCAGGGCGTCTGGCGAGGTGGGAAGCAGAGGAGGAGGAGGTGTGAGCCGGGCAAGGAGGCATGAGAGGCTGAAACAGGCAGTGGCAGAGCCCACACGTGGTGGAGCTGGAGGACGCCTTGGCAACAGGGCTGAGCTGAACTCTGCCCACTGTGGATGTGGTAGGGAGGCATTTTCCCTTCTCACCCCTCATTTATTCTCCCTGCTTCACTGTTTTATTTGTTTGGGATATCCAGGCACACAGTTCACTGTGTTTTACAGCCTTGAACTCCTGTTTCCCCCGGCTCCCACACAAGCTGGCTTGCAAGCCCCTTGCTAGTGGGGCTTGGCCGAGATGCTGCCCCTTGTATCTGATCCAAGACCCTTAGAAACCCAGCACACAGCGGCGTGCGTGTGTGGGGCTTTAAGCTTATATAAACCTGTAGTTCTACAGTTGCATACGTCCCCATGGAAACCACGAGGAGTTTCCCCTTGGTGAGGACGGCAGTAATATCACTTCCTGCTGCTGACAAACCAATTTGTCATGAAGTGATAAAAAGGCATGTTTTGTGTTTGCAGGAACTGGCTCCGGGCTTTATTCCTCCCAAGCCAGAGGCTGCTCACCCGCCTCGAAGGCAAACAATGGCCATTGTGCGCTGCATAGAGCAGGGATGGGGAGATGGGGACAAGCTGTTCAGGCCCCCAAGATGCCAGAGCCTGGACCACCGATGCCGCACAAAGGTTCCAAAGTGTATAGAGAAAGTGCAAGTGATGGCGCGTGTAACCCAACGCAGCACGTGGGGCTCCATAGAGCGCCCACGGGCAGGGCCCCACAACCAAAGGGTCAATGCAGCCAACCCACGCGGAGACACAGCACATGAGCCACACGTAATATCTCCAGCGAGACGCAATACCCAGGGGATACAGTATACCCAGTTATCACATGACAAACAGACACAGAGCTCCAGATTAAACGCATCTTGGGTAATCCCCTTGTCTCAAAGCTTTTGCCTTTCTTTTGTAATCAACGCTTCAAAAGGCGCTGGGTGTACTCAAGCTTAGGGACTATCCTGTATTAGTCACTCCCAGTATCAGACTAACAGGGCCACAAGGATGTGTTATGCCATTACATTGAAAAAAGAACATTACATCCAGATCATACACAGGCAAATCTAGTTTGCCTGGTTACCACCTGGGTTTTTTCCTCTGTCTAGCTCCAGGACAGCAGAAAGGGCACTGAGACTGTTTAAGTTCAGCCCTGGAGAGCCCGCTCCCCAGCTCCGCAGACGAGATGCAGCATGACACGGAAGGAGAAAAGGTCATGGTGTGTGACTGTTTAGTGTGGCTAGAAGTCAGTATACCTCAGACCTCATCTAAACCTGTTTCTTATCCTTTCCCTTGTTCAGATGTCCATGACAAACACCTACATGCAGTATAGCCAATGAGACTCCACCCAGGACTTTGGCTTCCCCAAACCTGCTCCAATACAAGGCCGTAGGGGGGTTGGGATAACAGCTAAAACCCAGGCTCAAACCCACTCATGTTGAAAGAACAAATGAAACCCTGCGTGTGGCCTTCCCACTACATGCTATTTACTACAGTGCAGAGCCAGTGGCCATGGCTGATGTGGGGCTGGCAGCCCAGCTGAGGGTCACGGCCAAGCACCTGGACAGGTGGGTCCTGTTAGCACCCATCAGGGGCATAAAAGGTTAAGTGGGACCAAGATATTAAAGGAGGGAAAGCAGCCCTGAAGAAAGAAACCTGAGAGCCTGGGGAGAAGTAGGGCTTGCTGATGCTTTACTGACTTAAGTGGCATTGCTGTGAAGACTTCAGCCTGGCTGGTTGGTCCTGCCATGGATCTGGCTCAGGTCTGTGTGTTCTGCTCAGGCTGTGGCCATGTAATGCTGAGGGTGACCTCCAAGGGATGAACTCAGGTACCTGAGAAGAAGCAGCTGAGTTGCTCTGCTGCTGAGGTGGGTAAAGGATTCCTGGTTTTGAAAGCTATTTCCCATTTTGGAAGTGCAGTTGTACAAACCTGTGCCTGTTGGGAGAAAAGAGCAAGGTCCTGTGTGCATTTGACACTGTTAGTCTGGAACAGAGCAAGTTGACTCCATCATGATAAGACTAGTGGCTAAAACCCAGGGAAAAGGCAGGTTTGTTCTTTGTCCTTACATGGTGTGGGACAGCCTGTTCTCCAGGTGTGGGGTTGTTTTTTTTATCTACCCCTGGGAGTTTCCATTTCCAGGGTTTTCCAGCTGCTGCATGTGGGTGTGCACCCATCCTGCAGTGCCAGGTTGTGTGTGCCCTTAGTGCTGGGCCTTGTCAGGACCTGTGGCACAGCTGAGGGGCCAAGGGCTGGCTGAGGTCTCCGGGAGGCTGCTGGGCTGGGGGTTTCCTGAGCAGTGCTCTCAAGCTCTTGCATTTGCATGCACTTCCTGCTAGACACAGAAATGACTCGGTCTGGGCTTCCCCTCCTTGGCACTGCTGGCAGGCAGGGGAGTGGGTGAGATGAGACATCTGCCACAGCCTGTGGGTAGCTTCCAGGCGCTGGGGCTGGCAGTGGGTGGGTGTGTCTCCAGGTGGGTGCTCAGCAGTGATGTGTTGCTGGCTTGGAGTCTGGAGGGTTAAAGGTGTTTAGAGAGCTGAAAGGAGATGCTTGTGAATATACTCAGTGTATGGGAATAGGGATGAAGCACAGCTAATAGCAGTGGATGTCAATAACCCTGTTACATCTTACCTAAGTCTTGTTTGGCGTTCAGGCTGGGTGAGTCAGGGCTGTGGGAACAGTAATTTCATCAGCCAATTCATTCTAAAATCCATGTTGTATAGACCACGTTAAGACTCTCATGAGTGCCACAGAAAATGCTTCATGTCTCATAAAAGGATTATGTATGACACCAGTCCCTCTCATTTCAATACCTTTTGGCTCCCAAACTGTAGACCATATTTAAAAATAAGCTCCCAGAGGGGTCTAATGTGACATAGCTGCCTTCTAACTTGGTAACTAGTTGGCTACAAATTAACAGGTTCTCACTACATGATATTTTTTTAACTTACAGTCTTTGTCTCAGAGCCAAATGCAGGTTCTACCTGTACTAATATAATAAACTAGTGTGATTTTTATATTTCTAATTCCTGATGTAATTTAATTTTATCTCCATCATCTTTGAAAGGCCATGGAGGACAGGTGAGGTGCCTGAGTACTGGAGGAAAACAAATATCATTCCAGTCTTCAAAAAGGGCAAGAAGGAGGACCTGGGGAGCTATAGGCCAGTCAGCCTCACCTCCATCCCCAGAAAAGTGATGGAGCAGTTCATCCTGAAGGTCATCTCCAGCCATGTAGAGGAAAAGAAGGTTATCAGAAGCAGTCAACATGGATCCACCAAGAGGAGATCGTGCTTGACCAACCTAATAGCCTTCTGTGATGGCATGACTGGCTGGGTAGATGAAGGGAGAGCAGTGGATGTTGTCTATCTCGACTTCAGCAAGGCATTCAACACTGTCGCCCATAGCATCCTTATAGACAAGTGAAGGAATGGGGTTAGATGAGTGGACAGTGAGATGGATGGAGAACTTGCTCAGCAACAGAACTGAGAGTTGTGATCAATGGGGCAGAGTCTGGATGGAGGCCTGTAACTAGTGGTGTTACCCAGGGGCTGTACTGGGTCCAGTCCTGTTCAATATATTCATCAATGACCTGGATGATGGGAAAAAGTGTGCCTTCAGCAAGTTAGCTGATGATACCAAGCTGGGAGGAGTGGCTGATACGCCGGAAAGATGTGCTGCATCCAATGAGCCTGGAGAGCTGGGCTGAGGGGAACCTCATGAAATTCAACAGAAGCAAGTGCAAGGTCCTGCACCTGGGGAGCAACAACCCCATGCACTGGTACAGGTTGGCAGCTGAACTACTGGAAAGCAGCTCTGATGAGAAGGACCTGGGAGTGCTGGTGGGCAACAGGCTGACCATGAGCCAGCAAAGTGCCCTTGGGGCCAAGAAGGCCAACGGTATCCTGGGGTGCATTAAAAGGAGTGTGGCCAGCAGGCTGAGGGAGGTTATCCTTCCGCTCTTCTCTGCCCTAGTGAGGCCACATCTGGAGCACTGAGTCCAGTTCTGGGCTCCCCAGTTCAAGACAGGGAACTACTGAAGCCAGTCCAGTGGAGAGCTACCAAGACGATCAGGGGACTGGAGCATCTCCCTTATGAGGAAAGGCTGAGAGACCTGGGTTTGTTCAGCCCAGAGATGACTGAGGGGGGATCCTGTTGATGCTTATAAATATCTAAAGGGTGGGTGTCAAGAGGATGGGACTAGACTCTTTCAATAGTGCCCAATGACAAGACAAGGGGCAATGGGCACAAGTTGGAATGCAAGAAGTTCTACTTAAATATGAGAAAAAACTTCTTTCCTGTGAGGGTAACAGAGCAGTGGCACAGGCTGCCCAGAGGGGTTGTGGAATCTCCTTCCCTGGAGACATTCAAACCCTGCCTGGATGCGTTCCTGTGCCCCCTGCTCTGGGTGTCCCTGCTCAAGCAAGGGGATTGGACAAGATGATCTCCAGAGGTCCCTTCCAACCCCTACCACTCTGTGGCTCTGAAAGGTTTCTTTTGTTCCCCAGCAATTGTGCTGGTGATGTCTAGAAATAGCTTCTTCAGGTCTCTTACATACTGGAAAGAGGTGCTTTCTTTTCAGTGTCTTCCCTAAATTATTGTCAAAATATCATCTATGATAAATTTGTTTCCATGTCAGTATCTTGTTCTTACTTCAAATCTTGTCGAGGTTTTCTTAATTGGTGACTGGGTCATAGCAGTATGTGGTTTTGATGGCAGGTTTTTCTATTTATGGAGGATATAAACTGCAGATGTTCATTAACTCTGGTCTTTCCTGATACTCTCTGATACTTGCAGACCAGCTAGTAACTTCTTCCATTTCTTGTCTTCTGCAATGAAATATTGACAATTGCAGGTACATATTTCAGGGGCTTTTGCACAATGAGTATTTTAAAAATTACATTGATATGATTGTTTGCAATCCTGTATGCATGTACAACCCTTTTTACATATAAAATATGCAACAGAACGGTGCAAACTTTGCTGCTTTTCAGTGGTTTAAAGTGCCTAGTGCTTGTTCCCCTTAGCCAGGCAAAGGGAACACTGTCAACATAAACAACTGGCATAAACTGTCACAATGTCCATTGGGTCTTTCTTAATTGCGTAAGTGCTGGTTTAAATGTTATTACAGGATGTTTCCTTGGTCTTTGCTTTAACAAAGTCAGCAGTCCTACATGTGTCAGCTGTGTCTGGGTGCACATGGCATTTCCCCTATGTTGCTGGGCTTTGCTGCTGGGAGAGCAAAGCTCCCAGTTGATAGTCTGGGTGCCAGCCTGGCTCTTCTGCAGCCTGATGGGATCCTATAACCATGTCTGTGCTACGGCCACTTCTCCCACTCCCGGGTCTAGGTGGATCACATCTGGCATCTTGTGGGAGGAGATGACCTCTGGAAACATCTTTAAGCCTCGTTGGGCAGCTGAGTATGAGGAATCCAGCTGCTTGGGGTGTTTCAAGACACACAAACACAAACTGCAGCATCTGCTGAGATTAGCACAGGTGGAGTGGGGTGGTTGAAGCTGGTCAAATACTGAAACCCCATTGGTGCTATAGCTTGGCTGGAGCCACTGTTGCGTCAGCGGGATGCTTTGAGCCGAAGGATTTCTGGCTACCCTGGGAGCTGTGTGAGGATCCAGCTGAACAGCAGATTGCATAGTATTGAACAATAGTTCCCACCCTTTCCTACTGACTGGGAGGAACAGAAAGGAACAAAGCCTTTTACAAGGAGGAAAAAAAAACCCCTTCAATCTTTCTCTTTCGCTCTTCCTGCTCCCTTAGGAGAATTTCCTTTGTCCCCGAGCCAGCAGACGTCTCAGCACTGAGCAACCCCCAAGTTTCAGCACCTTCCCTTGTTCTTTTTTATTCTTTAAATGCTTGTCCATGGGCACCGGCGAAGATGGTGTTTTAAAACTGCCTTTTGTTCCTCTATTTACAGCTTCCCTTCCAGACCCTAGGGATGGCTGACGTCAGGGTGCTACATTTGGGCTCATCGTACTTTTATCTGGTGTTAATGCCTTCCATGAGGAGCAGGAATGTGGACCGCAAGGCGAGCTGCTGGGGTGGTGTGGGGAGAAGGGGCCTGGGGACAGCAGAAGGGAGGCAGGCAGGCAGTGTTAAGTCGGGGCATAGCATGGTGCTGCCCACCCTGCTCTCCCTGCCAGGCACCAATTGGTTTGCTGGAAAGTACCATGGTCATTTATGGCCTTGTGCAGGGAGGGCCTGCCCACTGGCACCTTGTCTGTCTGTCCAGGCAGCTGGCAGAGCTGTAAGTGGCACAACGAGCTATGCACTGAGCTATTTTTAAGATGCCTGGGCTGCATCCCAAGTATAGCGTGCTCTATTTCTGGTGCAAAATGATCTTCCTGGGTGGGGGATGCAGAGATTTTTTTCATATGAAACACATGGGTTTGGGTTCAGAGGTAGTGAGAGAAAGAAACAGCTGGGCACGACTGGAAGAGAGGCATAAAACAAAAGCAGAGAGCTGGGGCCATGAAGGTCTCACACAAAGGGAGAGTTCTCTGCTGCTGCTGTTGTTGAATGCTCGTTGCCAATGGTTTGCTCACGGATCAGGAATCAAAAAGGCTTGGGTTTGGTTAACAGCTGGGGTTTGCTGAGGACACTGGAGGGCTTTGCATTCATTTGAAATAGGCTACTGGGGGAGTTTGAGATTCCAAAACATTTAGCAAGGCTGAAAGGGATGAACAGGGGTGCTAAATGCAGAGCTGTAAACTTGCTGATTGCTTTCACCAATTTTGGACTAGCCTCTTACTCCAGAATGACTAGATCTCGAGGGCTGTAGAATGCCATTTGTTCACCAGGGCTTAAAGAAATTCCTAAAAAGAATTAACTAAAAGGAGTTGTTGGTTTACTACATGCCTTGTAGTAAGGCCCTGAATAGTGCGGCAGGCCCTATTACGATGGGGATGTCACATTCATGAGGTAGCAAAAGTAAAGCTCTGCTCCTGTTTCCAGGTGCTGGAGCAGATAGATCAGGCCCATGCCCTGCCAGGATGCTCACTGTAGGGACCTATTTTACAGGTAGAAAGTGATGTGCAGGGCCATGGACTGATTCCCCATGGCTGTGGGTTTTGTTAGTGCAATGTTCATACTTACATCTGAAACTGCAGGTCTGAAGAGACGCAGGCTTCTGAGAAGAGAGAAGAGGATGTAAAAGTTTTCTTTAAAGCTTAAGAAGAATTTGCCATTCTTAATTTTTCCGCTACCTTCTAAGGACCCACTCCTCAACTGCAAGTGGCACAAAAAAATGCCATGACTGTGACACTAATTATGGTGTGAATCAAAGTCTTGTCCTCTGAAACCTACTGCTGCTACCTCCACTCATGTGTGCACCAGGAACAGCTTTTCCTCAATCATAAATTCAAAGCGTTCGGGTGGCTGTGCTAAAGGCCTGGCCAGCTTAGGGATGTGGCTTCTGCGCTTGGCTTGGAAGTGGCCTTGGCAAGCGGGTGTAAGATATCACTGCATCAGAAGTGGGACCAGTTGCTCCAGGCTATTCACCTTATAAACCTGGCTTTCCACCAAATTGCCAGCTCTGGATCTGGCCAGTGATGTCAATTTTCCCAGCCGCCTCCTCCCCTTCAAGCCAGTCGTGGGTGTCTGAAAGGCAGCTAAAGGAATGAAAAATGGCTTTTCAAGAAGGAGGCTGCCTGTGGGAGCATGGTGGCCAGTTGAGCAGCTGCTTGTCAGGGCTGAAGGCACTGGATCATGTTTGCAGACACACTGTGCTGTTTGCCCCATTACCTGGTGGCTTCTGTGATACATTTCTCTTCTTCCCAAGCTGTGTGAACTGCTGTTCCTTGTGCTGCAAAGATCAGATGAGGTGCTGGAGCTCACTGGCTGTAAAAAGTGATAGCTAAACCAGTGTGCCTGTGCACAGGGCATGCAATGACTCCTGAACTGCGTGCACTTTGGTGAGGGCAGGGAGCAGCCTCCTCCTGCCGAGCACAGAGTGGAGGTGGCCATGCTGGATCAGTGGCCACCCAGCCCCTCTCTGGGGATGCAAAGGGTGGGAGAGGAACCAGCTGGGTGTGCTGCATTTCTCTCAGCTAAAGGTGGAGCAGCTGCTCACCAACAGCCATGCGCAACCTTGGAGGTGCTGGCTGTGCTGGGAACCCTCTCAGTGGTCTCACATGAGAGGGAGCTTTGCAAGACCTCTGGCCTTTCCCTGTGCCACTGGGAGAAGTGTGCATCCCCTGGCCCTGCTTTAGCTCATCATCAGCCATGGGGAGCAGCTGGCTGCATAGGTCTCTGTTCCCTCTTCTCCCATGGCACCCCAAGAAAGGGGCTTGTTTGTGCAGGGCTGAGCATGCAGGATCCATGCTGGAGGCAGCCAGGAGCAGGGGAGCTGTGCGAGCCTTCCTGCTTGGCTCCTGTATTGCATAGTGGTGTTGGCGCTGCAGGAAGGAACAGTGAGTTCCTGAGGGGACATTCCTCCCATAGCTGCGCTGAGCTGTCGCAGCCCCCTCCCTGCCATACCTCCCCACCTCATGTGCTATGGCCTGTCTCCAGTGGCTATTATTGAAACCCATTTACATGGCACCTTTCCAGATCTGTATTTCTTTTCACATGCCAGGGTGGAAGCAAACCCCCACTCCCTGCCCTGAAGCCTTCATCCAGAGACTTCTTGCATGGGCTGTACTTTTCCAGTGTATGCAGAGCATTGCTGTGTCTGCCAGGCAGGAGGGAACCCTGCGGCTTTGTTGAGGACTCCTGGAAAGCAGGCAGGAGGGATTCATAGGCTGGTGCCTGAACTCAGGTTCCCTGCAAGTAAAAGCATTCATGTCCTTATGCCCTTCAACCCTCTCTCTGCTCCTTATTTGCTGATTAAGGAAGGTCTGACTGGTGTCCAGAGATCACTTTTTAGAATAGAAGTTACTTAAAAGGTCTGTTGCTTACTTTTCTGCTCACAAATATTTTTGCTGCACTTTTTTCATTTGCCTTACAAGAATGCAAATTATTTTTTAGCCAGCAGCACTTCAGCAGCTGTAGGAAGGTTACAGAGAAGGGAGTGTGTGCTTGTCCCTGCCCCATATGCCTTGGGGACAGGCTGGGTTCTGCCAGCTCGGTGCAGCACTGGCGGTGATGAGGCTGATCTCTGTATATGGATATTTCTGCCCTAGATAGCCACAGTACTGAGCTGTCTCAGGGTTTTTTACCCACACAACAGACGCCAGGTCCCTCTGAAATGTGGTGCTTGAGGCTGAAACTGAAAGTTCGGAGAGAATTAGTCACTCCTGTACCCTAGTAACGTTGGCGAAAACCAGCCTCAAACACAGCGCGGGCGAGTGTTTTGCAATCCCAGCAGCAGCCCTGTGCTTCTCCTGACGCAGAGGGAGCCGGTGGGGGGAGAGATGAACTGAAATGCACCCCAGCCCCTTCCTCCTGCCCTGTGTGCCCCACAATGGGATGAGCCCCAGAGGTGGGAGTGGGGTGATGAGGGTCTGGTGGGGACAGCACAGCACCCTCCTCTGCATAAGGACTGACTGGTATGGGGGCTTGTAGTGTGCGTCTGCCTTGTGAAACAGCAAACTCAGCCCTGAATGCTTAGGGTGATGTCACTGCAGGGTGTCAGACCCAGGCACCCACCCGGGGAACACTCTCCACCTGTGGTGCTGTGAGCATCCTCATCCTAACTTCAGCTTGAAGGGTCTGAAAATTCACTGATCTCAGGAAGGTTTTGAGCTGAGCTCCAGCTCTTTTGGGCCAGTTGTTGGCCACAGCCTTCCCTGAAAAGTTTGGAGCTTTTTGCAATGTGGAGCTGACACTGTGCTTCTGTGCTGGCCTCTCTATGGAGGCGCTGGGGGTGCAAGGATGGGGCTGTGGAGCAGGGGCGGCCACCATGCTTTCCCTGCAGCGCTGCAGGGCCGGTTTAACTTGTTCCAGATTTGCAGGGTTCACGTCAGCGCCTGAAATGAGAACCGCTCCGTGCTTAACCACCGCAAAACATAGCAACGGCACAGCAGCACTGGCATCCGTGCAAAGAGAAAAAAATAATTTAAAAAAAATCAATGTGAAACAAAACCAAACTGGTTTTTCAGGCTTGCTGAGGCTTTGCAGCACAGAAAAAGGCAAAACTTCCAGGAAATGGATGTGGCCCCATGGAAGGACTATTATGGATGCTCTGAAAACTCCCACCACTTTTGACAGGGAGTGTTTTAGGCAGTGCTGCTCTGGTCCTCATGGTCAGGGAATCTCCCTGGCCCTGCTGTCCTCTGAAACTGGCTGTACAGGCAGGGCAGGCAGTAGGCAGGATCCTTAGTGCTGCCTGTTCTGCTCTGCCTTCTGCACTGCCTGCTCAGCCCTGACCTCCTGTTCACCGCCATTTGGGCATAGGTTGGAGCCTCTGGTCACAGTGTCGCTGCATGGCATCTGCTGTCCCCCTCAAGCCATCGGAGAATCAGTGGGAGTAGTAAGTGGGTTAGTTACTGCCCTGGGAGAAGGTCCTGCTTGGATCTCAGATCCAGAGGGTTCCTGAGTCCTGGCGTCCACTTCAGGAGAGAGGGGCAAAGTCACAGGGAGCTCCAGGGAAACATGAACCCACATCTGTGTCACATCTGCTGCCTGTCTCCATAGTGGGCCCAGCCAGTCTTCTGTGTCTGACCATCCTGAACTGAGGCAGCTAAGACGGGGGCTCCAGACTCACATCTAAGAGAGAAAGACAACTCCTTGTGCAAGTAGATGACGTCCCTCCTAACCCCCAGCCCCACAGCGTTCCTGGGTAGGACATCGCCTTATACCTCATGCCAGACCTTGCCACCCCAGGGGTACCAGTGCTCCTTCCAGTGCATGGAAACTGAGACCAGAGGTGCGGGAGAGGTCCCTGGCTCTGTGGAGACTTGGCACAGGGAAGCTGGTCATCCTCTGTACAGTGTGCTTCTGGGAGGAACCTGGGCAGTATTTTGGGTGGCAGAGAAAATGTGGGTGCAGGTGGGCATGCCAGGAAAGGCAGCCCTCACACTGGATCGTGTCCTCTGCTCAGGTCACTGTCCTGCCTCTCACAGGGATGGAAACAACATGGCCAACATGGCCAGCTCTAATGGTGCTGGGCAGGGAGGGAGGTAGAGGTAGTCCTGATGGATCAGCTGATGCCCTGCAGCAGGAGCTGAGGTTAATGCTATCATAACTTCAAATGTTATTAGTAGTTAGAAAAAACCAGACAGTCCTTTAAAAATGTGCTTGTACAATTTGGCTCTCTTGACCCTTCTGGCCATGTATTCTCAGGCTTGCTAAGTGCTGCGAGTCATGGTGTGTCCTTTCATTGCTTCTTGGTTGACTGGCCATTTATAGCCTCCACCTCTGACTGCTGGGTCTCATATTTTGAAGCAGTGCAAACGAGTAGGATGGATCAGTTTTCCTTCTCTGCCTCCTCCCACATGCCTTGGTCATGCTACCTCCAGCACTTCCCCTTCCCACACTACATAAGCTCTCTTGGCAGGGTAAGTGCAGCCCACAGTGCTAATTTTATTCGCTACTTGATCTTTTTTCTAGACTTTACTGGCATTTGCTGGGTAAAGCGAGGCCCCTCCCTGCATGTGCTCTCAGCCCTGGGAGAGGTTTGTCCCAGCTGTGCTGTTGCTGTGTCACTTGTATCACCGAAGAGCTCTGCTCTGTGTGGTATCAGAGCTGTGTGTTCCCTGAACTCTGGGAAACATATGCTCACACAACTCAAGACTTTCACAGTGGAAACCCAGAAGCAGATTCAGACTGAGGAGAGAAGCAGGTTGTGGCTTGCTGACCTGCACTTCCAGAGCCATGATGGGACATTAACAGGCCACCTGGAGCCTGTTAATGAAGCAAAAAAGTCCCTCAGGTCTTCTTTTCAACCAAAATTCTGCAGCCTGGGGAGGAAACCTCTGCTCTGCCCATGTGAACGGCCTCACTTTGGGAGGTAGGTCCCCATCTGAACAGTGTCAACCCAGGAAGGCACTGAGTAGAAACCAGTGGATGTACCCGGTTTGTCAGTAAACACTTCACCACTCTGTTAGACATTGCATCACTACAGTGACCACCACAGAGGTATGACGGGTTTCAGTGATCTCAAGCTCTTATTCAGGCAGTAGTCATATAAACTGTAGAACCTGACGTGCTTTATCAAGGAGGTGAGTCTCCATCATCTTTACACAGAAGAAAGAGGTGACTGAGTCATGAAGTTAAAAATCATCCAGAAAGTCAATGAAGGAGAGAGAGGAAGATAGAGAGAAATGGGGCTCAGGTATTTTGATTACCTCTGCCAAGTCCCAGGCACTGACTGCCGGTGCTTTTATCAGCTTCCACGCACTTTGAAATACTCCTCAGCAAATTTTCCACCGCTACTTTCCACTTGAAAGGAGAGGCCATTAAATCCTATGACTTAGGGGAGGGGTGGAGTGACTCATGCTAAGCCAAAGCAGAAGATGCTGTCAGACACCTTACACATCTGGACTTTTAGCCCTATGTCAAACTGTTGCTGACACTTGCTCTGAAACCTGCAACACAATCCCACAATTACATGGCTCTCAGAGATGTATCAGCAGTAGTAAACAATGTGTCTTCAAGGTGTGATGAGAAAATGTCATACCCTGATTTTCAGTCTGGTAGAAAGGTATGTGAGAACCCTAATAAATGTGATTTGACTTGTCATTGTCCATCTCCTGCCTTAGGCTGCTGTCACTGTTTAACTGCTGTTCATTCCAGAGAGGTGGGTGTAAGCCAGCACACCCACAGAAGACACAATCCCACCTTCAGAGATATTAATCTTGTCCAGCTTTGCTGTCACATTAGCCGAGGGGTTTTTTTAGTTGGCTTCTCATATGACAACCTACTAAAATAGCTACAGCAAAATGAATGAATAAATAACTGTCGGGAGTTTAAATAAGGCTACCTTGCTCATCATGTTCTCTAGCAGTACCTTCTTTCCTACATAGAAATATTTTTCCAGGCTGAATTTAAGGAGCTGGGACACTCATCTGCGATTCCTGGATATCATGGGGCCAGAACAGTGTTTACCCGAGCAGGCTGTGGGCAGCTGGGAGCTGCCAAAGAGAGGTTCCCTGTGGATGAGGGACAGGACAAATGGGTCCAAGAAGCATCTCTCACTGTGGTCAGGCTGCACAGAGAGCACATGAGTCCTCAGGGCAGTGTGTGTACGCATGTCTGTGTCCACTGGACATAAAACCCATTTATTTCACAGTGTACATATACCAGACCAGAAATGGACATGTTGAGCCTTGAAATATCTCTAGGGTGAAAAGTGCCATAGAAATATCATCCTGTCATGCTCAGCCCCATAACACTTGGAGCTATGATTGGGAGGTATCTAGTACCGCTCTATGAGTAATAACCATGTCTGTAGTTAATAGCATGTTCTTCTCCAATGCTGTAGGCCTTTCTGCCATCTGCTGGGCTTTCAGGCACTAGATAGGACGGCTCCCTGTGGCTGGCAGGTGCTGTCTTGGCTGGTCTCTGGGGGACAAATCCCTGGGACCGGGGGTGGGGAACTGCCAGTGACTTCATTTCATGTGGCCTACAGCTCTGTGGGTTGTTTCGATTTTCCATGCTCTTATGAGATGTCATTTTGGTGTGTGTTGATGCATGATCTGCCAGAGATGTCTGAAAAACCTGCTATGGCTTCAGCAAGGACATCTTCTTTCTTCCTGCACACTCCTGTCCTAGGGAAGATTGTTTGCAGAAGGCAGCAGTGGAAGCTGAAGGTATGTCTGGTTGGTATCATCTCCCTTCCCTCCTCCTGTGGGGTCTGTGGTTACTCCAGGGAGCTACCCCATGCTGAAATCTTTCCTGGAGTTTTTCACATCTTGCAAAACACCGTAACAACATGAAAGTGCTCAGCTTTGGGGAGGATCCTGGATTAGCTCACTGGAAGGATATCCTTCTTCAGCTGGTGCTGGCTGTCTTGACATCCTTTTTGTGCATCCGGGGTGCCAATGTTTACTTCCAGAGGTGAACTGTGAAGTACTAGCAGAGCTGTGGGTGTGCATGTACCCACCAGCAGATGCAACAACCCCTTTCCCAAGTGACACAAGTTAAACCGAGAGAGAAACTTTACCACTCGACCGAGAATGCCGGCTGGGAGCGCTGTCGGTGCAAATCCATCCCTGCAAATCCCTCTCTCAGTTTAGGCTTGGAAAAGTTTTTCCTGCTGCAAAAGCTGGATGGGCGGTTTGTAGGGAAAAGCTCCCCTCTAGCGGGTGATCCCAGCAGTGCCAGGCACCGAGCACAGCCCTGCCCAGGGGAGGTACCCCAGTCACCCAGGGCTGTAAAAAATTAAAAGCAGAGGCATTTACTGCATATCTATACATAACCGGCACAAGGGGGTCCATAACTGGTTGTATTGTCTGTAATGAGAACAATGATAATGATGTAATTGAGCTATCCAGTTCTTATAACTGTGTTTTTAGAGCATTTTTAACCTTCCCTTTATTTTCTGAACAATACATGGCTGTTTAATTTGCACAGCATCCTGAGGAGAAAATTCCATATTGTTGTTATCTGCTTTTTACAGAGGGAGAAAATGCTGGAAAAATAGGGGAAGGACCTTGTCTGGTGAAGTCATCCGAGGTCAGGATTCAAGCAATGCTGGAGGGAGCACTGCTTGAATCAGCTGTGCTGATCTGTCACACCACTCAGCTGTTCTTCGGAGAAAGAGCAGAGTTTTGTCATTTTTGCAAGTGGCCCTTAGCGAAGTTGTATGCCGAAAAATGTAAAGTGACTAAATGTAAACTCTTTGCTCTTCAACAGCATCTTCAAGACTGGGGCCAGTGGGGAGCGGCACTTGGAAGTGTCCAAGTTTTGAGCACAGCGTGTCGCAATGCTGCAGGATGCAAAACCAATCTTAGTATTGGGAAACGTGGGGGTTTGTACCAGGACTGCCACTGAGCAACTGCGATGAAAACATTATTCCACCTGTTCCCTGGGGACAGGTTCTCTTCAGTTTGGGGACTAAGGTTTTTGGAGTGCTTTGAGATCTGCTGATTGTTACAAAAGCAGCTAAACATTATTACTATTACTGCAATTACCAGAATTTCAGAAAGGAAAATATGTTTTTTCCAGGATCACACTGTGACTGAACCCCAAATATCACTGCATTAGTGAGGGCCTGATCCTTGCTACTACACGCTACTCAAGCCAGGGTGTCTTTTGCATCTGTGTGTCTGCACCTTTCCCAGCTGCTGTGCAAGCACCTCTCCAGCAGTGCAAGAGGACACGGAATCTCGAGGCCCTCTCCATAACCACCTGCCAGAGCACAGACACCCAAGCACTGGCCACACAACTGAACCGTGTGCAACTGCAGGGACCAGGGTGACCCCAGGTGTGCCTCAGGCAACAGCTCCAGTGCTCTGCTTGTGTAAGGGCTGCTCTCGTTTCTGTTTGTTCAGCATAATGAGTTATTCTTCCAGAGTTTCCAGAGTAAGGGCTTACGGCGAGAGGAGAGGAATGCAAAGGGAAAGTTTTGTTGCTCGCTGAAGTAATTAACAGTCCTGTTGCTGAGGGGATGTGGCCTCATGCAACCTCTCTCTCTGATGTCTGTGCTGAGACCAGTGCTTAGCTTTTGGGTTAAGGATGACATCCTCCTATATGCTTCTGCAGCCGTGAAGCCAAGGCTGACCCAGCCCTGACTGGACCTACCCCTGCAGAAATGATTAAGGGTGTGTGCATGGGGCTAGACTCCAAAGCAATGTCTTCCTCTTCACTTCTTGCTGGGAAAGCTGTGGGCTGCACCTCGCAGCTGTGCCAGCCGGCCAACTTGTGGTGCACATGCTGTGTCCCTAGAGTTGAGGAGTGAGAGTTTATGAGAGCTGAAGCTTTCTTTGCTGAAGGCTTTTAGTTCCAGTACAATAACACATGCTGAAGGTTAGGGCTGCCTGACAGCTGCTTGGTGGTCTCACCATGAAATATGCTGGTGAACCTCAGCTTCGTTCCCAGCAGAGACAGATGTTCGAGTTTTAAAAAAATCATTACCATGGTCCTTGCTAGCCAGACTGCTTCTTGGCAACAGGAGAAGGTTCATAGTTTGAATAAGCACAGAAGAATAAAAAAGCCTTTCTTCAAGCCAGGATCAATGTATTTTGGCTCCAAACCTGCTTGGGAAATCTGTGCTGTTTGTGCTATTGCAACTGTGGAAAAAAGGTTATGAAAATTTTGCCTAATCAGGCCTTCATCCAGAGCATGACACTGACACAGGAACGGTACAGAATTATGCATGGGCTATTTTGGGCAATGTGATGCCAGATAGCCCTCTGCCTGCTCAAGACACTGTTGAACATTGCAGGCCAGTTTTAAACACCAACGACGCAATGTCCCCTGAGCAGCATTATCCCTCCTTTATGGGGGGAAGCTGCATGGAGGGATTAAAGCGATTTGATGACAGCTGCCCAAGAAAACAGACAATCTCTGTCATAACATCATCTTCCGAACCTCAGCTCTGTGCCATGACCAGCAGACGAGGCAATGCCTCCTGAGAACCCTGCCCAGGAGAGGCCAGACTGCAATCAGTGGGAGCTAAATGGGAAGGAGCCACATGACCTCTCTGTATCCTCCTCTCAGTGTTCCTATCTATCTCTGCCCCTTGGAGCAGAGGTGTCGGGCTCCCTTCAGCTTCCTCTGAGTGCCAGCCAGTGTCCAGCTGAGTGACATTGTGTGACCTGCCTGGGGTTCCTCCTCCTCCAGGGGACATGCTGGCGGCTGCTTGAGCAGGGGTGAGAGAGATTTGGATAAAAGGAGGCTGCTCTTATCGGTTAGGAAATTCTTGCTGGGACGGCAGGGGCTGTGATCCTGGCCCAAGCACAGAAAAAGAGATGGTTGAGTACTGTTGCATGTTGAGTGTGCCAGCCGCCTGGCTTCAGGGCCCCTTTCCCTGGTGGTGGGGTGATTACCTGGCAGTAGCCAATTCTGCACATGCAGCGTCTGCAGTCAGGTTCCCATTGCACCTGCTCAGGTAGAAGTGACTTCCCTGTTATTAGAGGGCTGGGAAAGCTGCTCTGTGTGCTACTCGCCCTCCTCAGGAATGAGAGTATGTCTAAGTGTTTTCTGGAAACAAACAGAGCAAGACGTCTCCTCCCTTTTGCTTTGAGAAAGTCTGAGAAATCAGTGCCCTTTTGTTGTAACAGCTGGCGTTACTGAGGGTTGCAGCTCGCGTCCTGCTGCCAGTCCCGACTTGCTGAGAATCTACTGCAAACACTCAGCGGTTCTTCTGCATCGTGCTGCTGTTATTGTTGTTACAAGGGTTATTATTAGAAACCCAAGCTGCACTAATTACCCCAAACCTGGTGATGAGGTGTCTATAAACTGCTGTGTGTGAGAATAGCACCGTCAGCTCAGGAGGCCACTGTGAAGGTTGCGCAAGTACTAGAGAACTTGCCCATATTGCTCACACCTAACGGACACAATAAAAAGTGCATTAGCAGCTAGATAAGGAGTATCCGCATGTCACAGTCACTCTCCTGCTCACATTCAAGCAAGACATCTCTTCCTCAGCCGGGGTCTCAACGCATAACCACGGTGTCTGATAAGGGGTGCTGGGATGGTGGGGAGGAGGGAAGGCAGCAGCCCTCCTGCAAAGGTATCACTGTTGCTTTTCTCACAGACTCAGCCCGTTACCAGGCTCAAAGCAGCAACACACTCATCTGCACATCATGTTCTCATTATTTTGTCTATGGTTTTCAGGGAAGAATGTGTCTTAATCTGCATCTAAGCAATACAAAGCTGCTGGACCCAGTAATTATGTTCTGCATGCAGCTGTGGAAATCAGCAGTGGGATAAGTGGTAGCCTCCCTACTGTCGTTTTCCTTCATTCTGTCTATTATTTCCAGGGGTGTCTGGGCTGCTGTGACAGGAATCTCCAGCCTTTTGTTTTGCTCTTTTACTTCCTCCAAAGTCCACATCAGTCCTGTGCAAAATATAACAACAAATGAAATAATGGGGAACAGAGTGTCCTGGGGCAGCAGGACTCACCTCTATTATAAATCTCCCAGCTTTGTGGCACAAGAGGACCACACGCTGTCTGAGATGGGGAAGAAATCTTCATCCTATCATGCGACCGTGGCCTTTTCCTGTTCTTGGCCCTTTCCTAGAAGCAGCCATGCTTCAGAGCACAGCTGTGCACTGGTGAAGATTACTGCAAGTGGACCACTGGTCTGCACTTTAAAAAAAATTTTATTTTTTAGTCTTTTCGGAAAAGGAAGCAATTCTAGCATATTGCGTTTATCAGCATTGTGCAGAGACCACGGAGAAGCCCCTCCTGTTGCCTCGTGCCTGTAGTCTATAAATTCAAAATGTCAAGGCATGTGAGACTACGATCGGGCTGGCATGGGTGCAGACGACTAGTCTGCATAGATTGGATTGAGTATAGTTATGAAACCAACTGCCTTTATAGGCTGGCATATTTTTCTTTTCCTGCAGGAAAAAAAAAAAAGGTGCTTTGACTTGATGATCCTAGAGGTCTTTTCCAACCTTAATGATTCCATGATTCTACGGCATGGGGGCATGGCTGCGGACGTCTGGGCTTTACCGACTGGCAGGAGTGCAGGGGTGAATTACCTCTCTCTGCAGGCTGACATGGGTGCTTGGGTGCAGACGCCTGCCTTTCACAGAATCACAGAATGGTAGGGGTTGGAAGGGACCTCTGAAGATCGTCTTGTCCAACCCCTTTGGAGCTGACATGGGTGCAGACGCCTCCCTTTAGAGCTGACACAGACACCTCTCCGTTGCAGGCGGACAGGAGCGCAGTGGGGTGCAGACACCGTCCCTCCTTCGGGAGAGGAGCCGGAGACCCTGCCGCCGAGCCGCGCCGCGCCGCGCCGAGCCGAGCCGCGCCGAGCCGAGCCGAGCCGAGCCGAGCCGCGCCGAGCCGAGCCGAGCCGAGCCGAGCCGAGCCGAGCCGAGCCGAGCCGAGCCGAGCCGAGCCGAGCCGAGCCGAGCCGAGCCGAGCCGCCCCGCCCGCGGCCGGCGGTTGGCGGTGGCGGCGCTGGGCGGAGCGGGCGGCAGCTTCGAATCGGCGCCGCCGGCGGGAGCGCGGTGCTGCCCGACTGCCGCCCATCGCCCCCCACCGCCTCCCATCGCCCCCCACCGCTCTGCTCCGTCCGGCCATGGGCAACGCCGAGTCCGTCGTACGCGGCGCCGCCGGCGTGGGTAAGTGCGGGGCGCCGCGTCCCTTCTCCCCGCGCCCCCCGGCCCGGGCCCGGCCGCTCCCCCGGCGCTGGAGCTGCCGTATGCGGGGAGCGCTTCGCTGTGCTGTGGGGCCTGACAGAAAACCCAAAGAGGCCGCCCTGCGGTGTCCCTCAGTGTGGGGAGGATGCGACAGTGGCATTAGCGACACGCGAGGTGTCGTGCACGAAGATGGCAGGTAAAATGCTGGTGCTCGGACAGGGTGAGCTGTGGTCGTGCCGCGGAGAGGACAGGTTCCTGGTGGTCTAAGCCCCTGCCTTCATCTGTGCTCGTCACCGAGCTCCGGAGATGGCAGAGTGCGGGTTCCCCCCTCCCCCTCCAGCAAGATCTGTGGCAATAAATGCACTTTCATCCTTTGCAGTTACTGCCTGGGCAGCAGTCCTGCCAAATCTGCCCGCTCTGATTCAAAGTCCTTTGCTCCAAAATTGCCTGCCAATCCCAGCTTGCAGGCTGGGAAAACAAATGGGTTCGCGCTGGCTGTGCAGCTGGGTGTCAGGTTCTTGTTGCCTTTTATGCATCTTGTGCGTGTCCAAAAAGTCCAACAGTCAGCAGCCTGGTTGGCTGGATTTGAAGGGAGCTGATAACTGAACTCAGCCAACCGGTACAAGGTGCCAGTATTCCAGAATATAAATAATCCTGGGTGGGAATAACAAAAGTCTTGGGTAACATCTATGCTACTGTGAAGCATCATTATTGTTACTAGTATTGCTATATACAGTGAGTTTCAACAAGCCTGAACTTGTTTCTTGTTAACCTGTCCTTGGCTTCAGGCCTTTGGGATCTGCATACCGTTTTTTTGATGCATGTGACCTGCTACAGCTTCATTTTTAAGTAAAAAGCTGTAATTCTTCATACCTGATTCTTAATGGCAATGTTAGAAATTTGATCAAATTTTCAGGCATTTATAGCTTGATCTGATTTAATGGTTTCTTTCAAAAAGCTTTAAGTACTTAGTTTTGTTTTCTCTTCCTATGAGGAAACCCGAAATATTTTGCTACTGGAAGTATGACAGTGTTGTAATTTACTTAATGTGTAAATTCAGTAGTGTGATGTGCCACAGGGTAATCTGTGAAGCTGCTCTGCTAGATGCTCTTGCCTGAGCCTCTGTACAGGTGTGTGTGGTACAGAGGGGAGGGAAAGATCACTCTGGGGCTGTGCCAGGAACCTCTGGAGCATGACGTTGCGTTGCCCTCCTCTCTCTTGAATAGCAAATGTGTTTGCAGAGATCCAGTTGTCCCATGTGGAGCAGGTTCATGCTGATGCCAAGTGCCACCTACTGCAGAAGAAAAAGGGATATAGGGTGATGCAGAGTAGGAGTTGGGTGTCTAAATCTGCAGTAAATACTTCTCACTTCAGGAAAAGGGTGATTGCAGGCAGAGGGCAGAACAAGAAACAAAACAATTGACTTTTGAGCCTTGTTTCCTACTGGCTATTGCTCTTAGGTGTGTGGGGCAATAGTGAGTTCAGGAGTGTGTGTACATTAAGGGAGGGCCTCTGCTCTTCTGCGTGGTGTTGCTAGCCCCAGTGGATGAAGGGCTGATTGTGTTCCTAATGGATGAACACTTTGGGTGCAGGTAATGTTCTGCTGTGGGGCTTCTCATGTTTCTTGTGTTTCTCCTGGGAGTGCTAGTGCTGTGTTTGGTTTTGGGGTAGTCAGTCACCATCAGATTTATGTTTGCTATGTAATAGGAGATTATTTCTGACTGATGCGTAACCGTGCTCCTTAATGTTGGTTGTTGTTTGGAAATCCAAACGTCAAGTCTTTGATTATAAAGCCAGATCTGCAAAACAGTACCAGAGATAACATTTTTAAAGTTAATACACTATCAGACAAGTCAGACTCAATAATGCATTATGTCAACTGTTACTGCTGCACTCCTGTTTGTTCAACAGAGGAGGTAAGTAAATATGTTTGGTGATACTTCCAGTACTGGATACAAGAATTTGAACTAAGATGGAATTAATTGTCAAGGACTGATAAAGAATATATATCTCAGCCTGTTCTCAACATGAAGCAATGTCTCTTTTGCACAGTACAGTAATCAGAAATCAGGGAAATCGCTTTCCAAAGCCAGTAGCACTACCTGTGTCCCAATTCAAAAAACTCAAGCTGATTTCTATACATTTCCTATTGCTGAAGTTTCAGCTGTGCCCCCTTCCTATGCTCAAGCTACCCACCTTATCTGACACAGCTTCCGTGGGGCTATGGCATGCTGCAGCCTCTGCAGCCTGATCGCTGTTTGGGATAGGGAAATTTCAGGGATTACCCAATGCAAACAAATCCAAGCTGCTGAGCACCCCTTCTGCTGGGATCCTGTGCTGCTGGCGCCATTCTCAATCTGCATTGAACTGTGCAAAGAGACTCTCTGGCCAAAATCTCATGTATGCTCCAGCTGCAGTAGGACTTGAAGTTTGGTGGGTTGGTGGCAATACCTGATTTGCTGTATTTCTGATGTAGACTAATCCCCACTGGAAGGGCTAATCTCTCTGAGATGAGAAAGGGAATATATAATCTCTCTAATAGCAAGAGTGTTACTGCTGTGGTTAGGAACTGTGCTCATCTGTAGAATTCACTGAAATGACTTGAGTATTCTTACTCTAGGGCCAAAGCCCACATTGGTCCTAGGGTATTTATAAAACCCAGAAAATGTTGGGGAAGCATTTAATTACTTGACTTCCACCCATTCCTGTAAATTTCTGGTTCTGCTGGAGCAGGGGACCAAGACCTTTTTTCCCCTTAGCTATGTTTGAGATACCAGTGTTCAGGCAGAAGCAGGAATGTGGTTAAAAAAATCAGTAAATCCTTAAAAGCTGGAGATGTCACTGAGGTATGAGGGTTCTCAATTTAGAAATATTTCTCTGTACGTTTTTTATACAGAGCAGTAGAGCTGGGTCTTAGGCTCAGGCTCTGTAGCAAGGTAAGATGTGCGGGATGTGGCTGTCCCTAGGTGCCCTGGTCCTGGCCAGGAGAGCCCTGGGTGGGCAGTAAGGCACCGGGGGTGGGCATCTGTCACTAGAGGGCAGCCGGGATTAACAGAAGTCAGCGCTGCTACTCCGTAACTCCTTGAAAAAAAGGCAAAAAAAAAAACCCCACCCCCCCTCCAAAAAAGAAAAAAAAAACCACCCCAAACTCAACAAAAGCTGAATAAATGCCAGGAAAAGGACACTGTGAAGCTGGTTGCTTAAGGGATTGAGCCTTGTCAAAAGAAGAGCAAATAACCATGCAGCAGCTGGTCCCCAGCAGAGCAAATCTCTCCTGGTAGCTGAGAGTGAGTTCTTACTCCTTGAACGTCCACAAGTTGTGCCTGTGTGGAAGGGGGAAGGTGAGCTCCTTTCCCTTAGGGATCTGGTATAGGCTGATGGCTTGTGATGCTTTCGCTGTGCTCACAGCGTGAGCACTCGTTCTATCTGGATGGATGATGTTCTGCTCACAGTGTGGGGCTTGCCTTGGCATTGTGATGGACTGACACTTGGCTGGGACGGTTTCAGGTGGATGTGGCTGGGGGCTGATGCCTGAATCAGAGTTTGCCTGACATCTGTACAGGATGGCTGGAAGTCCCAGGGTCTGTTTTAGCTCCTGAAAAAGCTTGCAACAGTTGGCAAGTCTCCAAGAATTAATTATCCTCTGATCCAAATGAGTGCTCCTTTCAGTGGTAGTCTAAGGAGACCTTCTGGCTCCATTATGTCACCTTTCTTTTTTTTATTCTTTTTTTTTTCCTGTATCTTCCTTCGGAACAACTGACCAAATACAGTCCCCTCCAGGATCCTTCTGAACAGCAGGGAGTCTCTCAGTGTGGCAGGAGCTTTGAATTTTTTGCATCTTGTGCAGCTCAACAAGGTCAAAAGTCACTGAAACTTTTCTTTGCTTAATACAAGTTTGCTTATGTCTGTATTGGACAACCATTCTCTGACCAAACTCTGTTAATGGTATTTGAGTGCAAAATCAAACTGCAATGCTGGGGAGTATTACAGGTCCCTTTTTGAGTTACTTTTTGTCTGTTGGTCTGAAAACTCCAGTTAGGCATCAGTGGGGCTGGAGTGCTGGATGTGTCACCTGTGTTCATGTATTTATGGGCAGATCACAAAAATGATTGCAAATGTTGGAAGGCATGCCAACCAGACAGCCTCTTGTCAAGCTTCATCTTTCTCCACTTGGTCAGCAGCTCCTCCACAGCAGCAGTGTCTGATGCCCTTCCTTCCCCATCCTTCAGTTAAGAGCCTCCTCTAACCCTGCACCTCTGTGCTTCTATCTCTCCAGCTTGCGACTTGTCCTGCCCACTGTAGTGTTTGTTGTCAGTGTGTGCGGTCTGCCAGTGAGTAACTCTAAGAGAGTACCTCTCTGAACCTGACCTTGTGGATCATCAGGTCTTTGAGACTTCTTTTTGAGACCCATAACCATCTTGCAAGGGGTTTTGGGGGTACCAGTTGCCCATCCTGAGTTGGTCTTCCTGCAACTTTGGGACAGTTGAATTTCCAGTTTGTGAAAATCTTTCCTGGACCCAGTTTTCAGCTTGGATAGTCATAAGCAAATATTCCAGCATTCCCTGGTATGTGGCAAGAGAGTTTTTGCAATCTGGGCAGTTGAAGGAAATGCCCCTGCAACCTTTCTGAGGTCCTCTGGCTCTTTGGTGGGTCTGACCTTACTGCAGTGCTTGGGTTTCTTCAAAAGTGTCTTTCCTGGCCTTCTGTCTGCTCTTAGCACCCAGGTTTGTTCTGTGGAAGGTTTTTCTGGAAGACCTGGTGCTGTAGAAGCAAGAGGATTTTGTTGTCGAAAGGTTTTGGTTTTGCTCTGCTCTGAAATGAAGCAGGAAGGGTGAATGAGACCACTTCTGTGCTTAGGTGGCGCCAAACCCTCAAAAAAGCACCCTCCTGGGCTTCGCACTGGCTTGGGCTTCTGCTCCACCGTGGATGTGGGGCTTAGCACTTTGCCTGGTGGTCCCATTTCAGCCTGGGGAGCAGCAGGTCTGGGCTCAGCTTGCCCCTTACCTTTGTGTCTTCTGCAGATGGTAAGCAGAGGTGAAGCTGGCTTTGTTTTGTGGATTTGAGTGTAACATTTGGTTGGTATCTTGCAATTCATACAGCGGGGAACTTATGTGTTTTGTCCTTACCTCTGTGCTTCTCACTCTGAGTCACTGTACCCAGCTGCCAAAATATTCTGTACCACTGTAAATTCCCACATGAACTGTGTTTGCGTGCATTGCCTGTCACGTGTGGATTAACAGTAGTTATATTTCTGAGTTAACCTGTACACATTAGGCTCAGTTAGCTGCGGAGAAAATAGCACATTCTCTTCATGTTAAGCATGGTTTACTCAAAGACACCTTCATTTCACAGTGTAAGAGTCTGCTTTCTCATTAAGAAATTGCTTCTGCAGAACTGCAGTTTAGCACTCTACAAAACACAGTCAGGTGTGCCAACTTCAGCCTGCTTAGCGTCTTGGGACTGTACTGTGCGCGATAGCCTTAAGTGGATTTTTGCTGATAAATGAACAATGTTTATGTGGATTTATCACAAAGGTAATGATAGCCAGTACGTGTTGTACTTCCTCTTCAATGCATAGTGCTGCTTCGAATCAGCCCAGAAGTTTGGGCGTGTGGGATTCCCTGCGGCCCCATCTCCTGCGGCTGCACTGAGCTGTGTGATTCCTGCTGTGTGCATTCAGTCCAAGCTGATGCCAAGCAGTGATATCTATTTGCAGATCTAGATTAATTACGATTCTGATGTTTGCGGGCTGGCGTGTTTGCATTGCTCTGGAACCAACACAAAGTGCCCTGTGGGATGATTCACTCTGTAATAGACCTTCACTGGGCAGGGGAGTGTCCTGAGGAGTGGGTCACACAACACAGTGGCACTTTGCTCACCTGTGGCTTAGCTGCCTAGTGAACAAAGTCGAGTAAGATATTTTTCCCTTCAGAGTGGAAAAACTTGAGAGACTGATGCACTTGTTATTTCTGCGTGGCTCTGAAATGCAGGTTACAGGGGTTGTTCGTAAGGCTTTTTGCTTTTGCTTGCTTTTTTTCCCCTTCTTGCACACTGTAATATGGCTCAGCCTCCGTAACAGCCTTTCTCCTCTCAGCATCACTCTGGCTGCAAACCCACTACTGTAGGCTGTATGTTTGGGTTAAATGCCTGCACAGTTCTCTCCTCCACAAATTGCTGTGACTTCTCCTGCAGCTGCTTTTCGGGAAATTAGAAAAATGAAAGGAACCTAACATTTATTTGCTTTACAAAACATGGGCAAGTGTGTTAGATTGAAATGACTAATTACAGCCCCGAGAGGGAACAGGAATCCCCTTATGGGTGTGCTCCCATTATGTAACCCTGTTACACCCCTATTTGGGGCTCTTCATTGGGGGCAAACATCTTACCTTCTCTGCAGGCTGCTACATGTACCTAAAAAGGAGCATCCATATGCCCTGACTAGAAAGGACTCCAGTTTTCAGAGTTTGACATTGAAACAGCACAGTTATAAATGCCTGCTCTTGCCTTGAACTGAAACATAAATGTTTATCACTTCTGTTAATCTCTTGACAGTTTTCCCACTAATTTAATGTTGAGGAAGCCTTCCATTTCTGAATTTGTTTGGGACCCAGCCTGGAAGTCTGTTAAAGTTGCAGACTTTTTCCCCGTCAAGACCAGTAGCTTTGGTTTTACAGTCCTGCCCTCTGTTTGTGGAGGTGAAGTTTCTCACTTATGTACCATCTTCTCTGTGCACCTCTTCCCTTTCCAGCAGAGAATCACTCCTGTGGGTCTGTGAGCCCATCAAGGAGTGTGTACTGGTGGCTCCTGGGATGCAAGTAGAAATCCTGCAATGGAAGGTGAGATGGGGCAAGGGTAGAAAGGAATGAGAAACTTTAGGTCCTAAAATAATGCTAAAATTTGCCCAGCCCTCTATTATCTCTATTTCTGGGTCTCTGATAAAACTAAAACTTAATTCCAAATAGTGTGCAATATTTCATCAAGGAAAAGAGACAAAGAGGCTATTTAAAGCTACCATCTTTCCAGGGCTTGGCTCGCAGACTCTGCTTCTTTTGTGCCATTGTGTCTACGGAAAACACATACAAGAGGCTAGCAAAATACAATGTGCACTTCTAAGTACAAATTTAGAACTCATGCAAAGGTCAGATATGGTGCACGCTTTGGTTTGGAGAGAGGGAGGCTGATGCAAGTTAACTTGGATTTCTGTAATGCAAGGAGGAGTATTATAAATGGACAATGAAAGAGTACTTAGATGCAGTTTACATAATATACTACAGCCTATACAATAGAATAACCTGTACAGCCTGTTCCTGGGTGCTCTTTTTGAGTCTGAATTTGAGGCATTATCTTCCATTCATGGCTCTGCTCTGTCTTGCTGTTTGAATCTTGGATGAGTCTTTTACCCTGGTGGTATCCTTCAGTGTCCTTGGTTGTATAATGAGGCTGGGAGTATATACGTAAAATATTTTGAGATCCATAATATAAATGTGAAGTGTCACAGCATGTGCCTGGCTTGAAAGCACCTACAAAACTGTCAGAGGCTGCTAACCTGGAACATCTTTGTTCCGGCAATAGGATGAATACAATACAAGGACTTGTTAAAGGCTGTGCTGAAGGGCACTGCTTGTTGCGGGTTGTATGAGAGGACAGGGCATGGGAGGGAGGCTGGAAATTCCCCAGGAGGAAAGGAGAGCACAGGGGGATGTGTTGGAGATTACAGCTAACAGGGTCGTGCTGCACTGGTGGGAGGGGGGAGAACCTGTCTGAATACTGGACTGCACAACCTGGAGCGAGCCTATTGCAAGATGGAAGACAGCCTGAAAATTGACCAGGATTTTAGGATCCTGAAGGAGTCCATTAAAAACCAACCAAACAAAAAAACTTGAAGAGCTTTGCTGAGAAGACCACAGAATCACAGAGTCCCAGGTTGGAAGGGACCTCAGGGATCATCTAGTCCAACCTTTCTAGGTAAGAGCACAGTCTAGACAAGATGGCCCAGCACCCCATCCAGATGATTCTTAAAAGTATCCAATGTGGCCGAGTCAACCACTTCCCTGGGGAGATAATTCCAATGGTTGACTGTTCTCACTGTGAAAATTTCCCCCTCATGTCCAGTTGGAATCTCCCCAAGAGCAACTTGTGTCCATTCGCCCTATGGGGCAGAGTATTTATTCTTAGCGGTGCGTGTGGAGGGTGGGAGCGTACAGGTAAGTGTGCCCCTGTGCTTTACTAAGAGTAAAGTGTGTGTGTATTTAAGAAGTTACAAGAGAACCTCAGCGCTATGAAAAGTAGCTCTTATGTGTCCCTCAAGGATGAAACCCTAGACTAGCAAGGCCAAGAAGGCACAGCATGATGAAAGGAGGTTGCTTACTTATTGGGCAGAGGTCCATGCTGTTTGGGTGTAGGGCCACGGGACTGTATTCCCAGCAAGAAGGGAGGGAGAAAGGATCTAAAACCCAACGCTGAACTCAGGAAAGCTGGAGATGGGAATGATATATGCCAAACCTCAGATGACCATAGCTGCTTCAAACACTACATTTTCAGGGCACAGCACATATCCCAAACACTCATCCAAACATTAGTGTTGCATTACATGACAAGATCTTAAGAAAATCCACAGCTGCGGGGTTGTCCTATTGTCTTGATTATCTGAAAGGGGAATTAAGGCATGAGAATATGCAATTTATCTGTAACAGTTTATAATATCTGTTGTGGATAGAGAGCTTCTATTCTCCTGGTTGCAGCAGTCTCGAGAAGCTTGGGAGACTTCAGGAGTCCTGGGTAGGATCCCTGCTGTCATCTCTGAACTATGCTGCCTTCCCAATGCCTAGGGGTATAAAAACATCACATAGATTTTAAAGCCTTATCTGTGCCTCCTTTCTTCAGCATTGTGATGGATTTTTTGCCTTGCTAAAGTAATCTTCTGCAAGGATTTATCTATTTTTGTGTGTCAAAGATAATTCTTTTTTTAGAAATTCTTCATGCTAAATTAATTTGTTCTGTCAAACCTGCTTTGTTTTTGCTTAAGCCTTACAAGTGGGAGAATCCAAATCCCAGAAATGTGTGTGCACTTTTCTTCCTGCGTGTGGCACTCCCGTGCCAATAAATGCAAACCTTCAACCTGCAAAACCCGCTGAAGAAAAGCAGCCCTTCATGTCTCAGATGCACCCATCAGGGATGGCTCTGGATCCCAGCTTGGAAACCCCGCTGTGTGATGGGGTTCAAACCAGCACGGCTCCCCATTTGAGCCATATGCGATCTTGACAATGAGAGTGAGGAAAGGCATGGCCACAACACCTTCCATTTTGTCAGGAAAAAACAGTTTTCTTTTGGGAGATATGAAGCCCTCCCTTCCCTCTGCTTGTGCCTTGCAGAGGGAAGCTGCAGGCAGTGGGATGCCATAGGGACAGAAGCTGTTTTTCACCTTACCCAGACCGGGCTAATGTATGTTGTCTCTTGGGAAATGAAAGTGTGTATTGCAAACTGGTAAATCAGGTTGGTTGGAGCCTGTGAACTGCTACTCTTTTTCTTTATGATTTTTTTCTTTTTGTTTTATTTGTAATTTGCTGAATGCTAATGGGGCTGAGATAAACAAGCCTCTTAAATGCAACATGATAATAATAACAACCCAAGTATTTCCTGCCATGGGCTGTGACTGGGGGTGCTGCCTGGTCCCTGTCCCTTGGGAATGGCTTGGATTGTCACAGCTCGCCCTGGCCTTGTGGAAACTTGGTACTGATCTGTCACAGCCCCTCAGGTTTGGAGGGTGCTGGTGGGGGGATACTGAGCACAATTTACCAGGGATTAACTGGACCTCTCATTCTGGCTGTGGATTAGATAGCTGGATGTTGTTAGTCTCTCCATTATACACAGTTCATTCAGCAGTGATTTTAAGGACTCCTGCTGATACCAGGGATGCTAACTCCAGGTTTACTTCATATCCATAGCTGCATGTGTACAGAGCAAAGGCAGGGAAGCATCTGTGCCATAAACTGTGGCGGTATCAGGCCAGGACCTGGGCCATGCAGTGCTGAAGCTGGTGAAGTTTGCACATGGCAGGAAGAGCGTGGGCAGAAGGAGCAGCCTGGGTAATGGAAAAGGCTGGAGAGTGCGAAGAGGAGGAGGGAGGATTTCTCATTTCTCTTGATTCCCTCACACTGATGTGGAGAAACAAATACAATCTGATTTGTCCTGGCAGTGCTGTTGGGCCATACTGTGACAAGAACCCTGTGGGGCTTTTCCCCTTCCACAGCTGCCTGTTTTTGCAGGTGCTGGGTGCTCCTTGCTGGGTCTGTCATGCTGACAGTGTGACTGCATTGGGCAGGAGTGGGAAGGTCTCTGGGCACTAGGGGTGGAGAGCACCTGGGGTGGGAGCTGAGGGCAAATGGGGTATGCGAGAGGATGGCAGAGGAGATGCAGAACAAGAGGAACAAGAAACAGTTGTTTTGTTAAGCTGCCTCATTCTCTCTTATTTATATAGGTAACCTTTTCCTTCTTGAAGCAATAAAAACACCTTCAAAAATATTGCAGGATGTTTTCTTGTGTGCTTTGACTAAGCTGTTCCTCATAAACCCGTGGCTTTTGCATAAACAGAGCCACAGCAGGCAGAATTATCTGCTTTTTTTTGCAGCTGTCAAGTACCTTCGCTCCTTTGGTAATGTATAAATGGGGAGAGCGAGACTGGGAGAGGCAAGTCCTGACAGGTCCTGGGCTGCCCTCTGCCAGTGACCCTCCATGGTCCCAGCCCCTCTGAGGGGAGACGACTATGTAGGCCCTAAGCCAGCTTGTCGCTGGATGCCTGGGGGTGGGTGGTCAACAAATCCAACCATGGGAAACATTGGATCAGCTCCAGGGAGTCCCAGGCTGAGCATTAATCTGGCCAAGGATATGAGGGAGTGAGGGAGGCACACCAAGAAACTCCCCTGGGCTGCATCTTTGGGGAAAGTACTTTCTCAGGACTAGAAATATGCAGCTGGAGATGGGTGTTGCTGGCTTCCCTCTGCACTTTTAATTCTAGCTAGTGTTTGAGTCTCCCAGCAGAGCTTGGGATGGCAGCAGAAGCTGTTTGGTTGCTAATTGCTGTGTCTCTGGCCCCTTGTTGCCTCCAGTCAAAGCTGACATGCTAAATCCAGTATCTGCTGGAGATAAGGGGGACATCCCTTCCACCCCTGTGGGCTTCAGTGACTTTTTTTTTTCCCATATAAAGGGAACAAAGATTCTGTGTCCTGTGACGGCTCTGATAAGCTGGAGGCTCCAGACATGGCACAGCACAGACTACCCATTATAGGCCTTCATTTATTTAAGAAAAAAAAAAAGCCTAACCTCACCCTCTTGATTATGGAAACAAATTATATAAATGTACCAGAAGCATAATTGGTGCCAGTGGAAACCAAAAATGACCCTTTGCTTTCCCCTTCCACCCACCTTTTTCACAGTATAGTAGTTTGCTGGGAGGGAGCTTTTCTTAGTCACTGGTGGACTACTGCAGGGATCCTTTCTCATGGACCAGCAGAGCCCTCTCCAAAACATTACTGGTCTCAGATGTTTCAGGGGCTGGTGAAAGGGACCCTGGTAAAATTCCAGGTGGAATCATACACCCCTGACTCTCAATCTGTCATTCAAATCCTTTTGAGACTATCTTAAGGGCAGTGGTAACATGCCCTAGGAGTGCTGATTGAGATTTTCATAAGCATCTTTTAAAATGCTGGATCATCCCACTATTTAGATAATTGTGCAGTCTGTTCCCCTTGAGTCTGCCTTGCTGATTGATGGCCAAGGGGAATAATACTGTGTTATCAGCTTTGCCTGGCTCTTAAATGTGCTGAAGGACCCGTTGTGCCTGGGCTGATAGTGAGAACAGATGGTCCCTGGGTACCTTTCTTGCCGCTTTTGGGGCTGGTGGCACTCACGTCTCAGCTCCTGGGGCACTGTGTGGCTCTCCAACCCTGAGAAAGGAAGAGGGGAGAAGAGCCAGCCAAGACAGGTCCTACCTACCTCAACTGCTACTGCCTCTTTTCTTCTGCAAGACCTTTTTCTGCTGGTGGCTCTTTTGTGCTGTTGGCTAATGCACATTTAGCTCTGCCAACCTTCTTGATGAAGATGTGACCACAGCTGGTGCTGTATGTGGTTTGAGTGAGCTTTCCTGTTACTGTCTGGGGCTGAACTGGTAGCATGGGACCTGTGTTAAGCCAAGTGGCCTTCAATGCCATCATGAGCAAGGTAGAAGCCAGCACTGGGACAACTACACAGGTTGGGTTGAGCCTTTGTGGTTTGCACTGAAGGTTTTTTGAGGGAGCCCTGTGGTGATGGTACATTAAGTGATGTATTTCATGAGAGGATTATTGCAATGAAACACAACGTGTTTTTGTGCAATTATTTGGTGTCTTTTAAATCATTGCCTCTAACAAGTCTGTCCACACCCAAACAAAAATAAATGTTTTGAAAGGCTGCAAAGTTAAACACACAAAAGTTACCCTTAAATACATCCTTTCTCCCCCTCCTTACGGACACTTGCTCTATTCTGTGGATAGGATGAGCATCCAGGAAGACCAAATGAAGATTACTAGCGTAAACTTTAGCAATAATTGACTTTTGTGTCCTTCATTTCATGGCCTTAGTATACTTTTTTTAGTTGGTGACTTTCTTGGAGGCAAGAAAGAGGGAGGGGGAGCTAGGACTCATTCTGCCACCTGTCTTTTTAAGGTGAATGCTTTCCTTTCATCACTTTGAGGCTGGTGTCTATGAGGACAGACTGGGCTCGCAAGCCTTATTCCACATGGGGCACATCACAAAGTTGTTTTATTTCCAGGTTGCTCTCGCCCATTTTTGGGCATGGGTTGTTCTTGAGCTGCCCAGACCCCTTCCTGTGTGGGTGCTGACATGCTGGTGGGTGAACAAATGTGATTGTTTTCCCAGTTTTGTCAGCTTGGCAGTAGCCACTGCTACCCAACAGCTGCTGTTGTCTTGCTCCTCTAAGTTTTCCCAGCTTTCCTTTGGGAATAATTTGGGAGAGAGGGGGGATTTTAACCCCTCTTCACTCAGCCTGTTTCTAGGCTGGTAAACCAGTGATCGGCACGGGGAGCTGGTCTTTTAAGGTGAGGAAACTGCCCTAATGAAACTGCCTGCTTATTTCTCCTCCTTATCGCCTCCCTAACTCATTTGCTTCTTTGCCATTTCCCATGACTATGTGGTTTCTTTAACAGCCTCTTGTGAAGGGTCTCGTCAAAGATGGCATGAAAATCTAACTGCATTGTCAATCAGTGCTCTTGCATTGCTTCCTTTATGCACCCATCCCCTTTCTCTGATGAGACTTGTTCTGGGTATAGCCTGTCTCCACTGTGAACCCCAGATGGGAAAGTGCTCTTCTTTTAATTAGCATCTTAATTAGTTTATCAGGTGTTGGCACCATGCTAACTGACTTGTCGCTCCTGGATGTGCTTTTCAGTAGAGATGTCATTCACTATCCTGTAGTGCTTCAATATTTAGTTATCACAAAATGCATCTTTTTACTCATTCAGGAGTATATTCCTCTGAAATGCAGTGTTTGTTAGCTGAGCTGGGTGCATCTTTTTTTCCAAATAACTACATCACTTCAGCTTTTCTTCTTATGCTTGGTTCCAGATAGTGCCTGATCATTAATCCCAGAAATGCACTATGGTAGGAAAGGTGGAGCCCTGTGACAGATAAACTTGATGGACATAAATAATTTAGTTCCCCTGTATCCTCCTTCTCTTCCTTAACTGCTGGAGGTCGAGGTGGCCCACAGACTCATCTGAAATTCTCCTGCAAATGATCTCCTGGTTTGACTTTGTTTTCCGCTATTTGTCAGCTATAATTTATGGCCATGCTTTACTAAGATTATATTCTATACTTTTATATAATTTTTCTGCTACAGTAAGTGAAGAAAAATATAGGTATTTTGTCTATTTACTTTTTTGTGTGATCCAAGCTCTGAATATTGGATTTTCCCCCACCCCTTTCCCTACTGATTTTGTATCCTCTGAATCATCTTTATCTTTCTTACGATGGACTCCCTCTGCAATCTTTATATTCTGGCTCTTTGCTGGGAAATTGCATTTTAGTTGTTGCCATTGATTTACTCTTGGTTAGTCAGGCTTTTCTTCCCCTTCGATGGCAGAGTGTTGCCTGGGGTTTTGTTCTGGAATTACTGTGACCCTTGGGACTATTAAATAGGAATGCAGCTGGAACAGGAACAGCAGTACTCTTTCCCATGGCCTACCCACAGCTCTGGGGATGCTGTGCCCTGGTGACCAACAAATAATTTGACAACAGAGGGGTCTGATAAGTGAAACTCAGGGATGAGGTAACCTATGAGCAAAATTTGCTTTTCGTCAGCGATTGTAATCTGTATGGCTGCAGCATGGACCCTGCTGCACTGGGTGCACTGGGAGCTCAGATGCTGAGGGTCTCGTTGGCATTGGCCTCTTTGCTGTTGACTCTGGTACTGAAACTGCTGGATGGTCCACATCTGGCATGGTACCACCAGGTTCTTCTCATAAGGGCCTGAATATCCTGAAAGATATTATTTCTTCTCTTTCCCAGAGGTTGTCCCATGCAGCTTTGCACCCAGCGGGCTGCAAACATGGGTTAGATCCTGGAAGTGGCTCCATAAAAGGAAATGTAAGGAGGTAAGTGAGCTCCAGGGAGCCCATTTTCTGGTGATCCCATGTAGTTTGCTCATCAGTATTACCTCACCAGTCTCTTTCCTAATTACAGTTTATGCCAGAAAACCCTCCCTCGTTGTATTCAGGCCCATGTTTGGCCTTCAGGGAGGCTCGCCCACCTCTGCCTGACCTGTTGGTAGGCAAAAAACCTGACCCCGTATGACCAGCCCTTCCTTGCCAGGTCTCCTAATTCAAGAGAGCAACACGAATTATTCCCAGTACACAAACTAGCACAGCCCCTTAGCAAGGGTCTTGGCAGAGCTGAACCAGCCAGGCAGATGTGGTGTATCAGTGTGGCGTTAACATATTTCTGGCAAAGGTTTGTGTTATCTAAGGGGTGGTGGATTTACAGTCTGTGGGAATCAAACTGCTGCACATGCTTTGAACATTGGGGGGGAAAAGCTACGTTGGCTTTTTGCTTATGATTTCACTGGCAATCCAGGAATTTGGAGCTGATGGGTAATGTCTTGGCTGCTGACACTGGGGTGGGGGGATTCAAGCAGAGCTCTCTTATTTCATCTTTGTGTTAGTGACTCACTTGACTGTTGACTTTATTCTTTAATTGTGACATTTTAACATGAAACTTTGCAGATGGAGAGCTGATGCTGTGGAGCAAGGTCATTTTGCTCAGTTGGTGTGAGGAGATCTAACCCAGGCTTTGACAGTCCTTAGTCCTTGTCAGGTTTCTGTGCCAGCCCTTTCCCAACTTCAGATCTGATCCTGTGAAAGCAATGGAAATACTGTTTCATGAGAGGGTGTTTCTGGTTATCGAGTTCTCTCTAGATCAAGGTACAGAGTACGCCTGTTGTTGATCTTCTCTACCTGAAGAAGACATCCTTCTAGCACTGGGTAAAGATGACACAGCATTTGGCTGCTGGGGTTGCACTTGGCTTAATGCCTGGCCTGTTTCCGCCAGGTAGAGGAGGCAGTGGCTGAGAACATCCAGTAGCCTCACTGGAATACATGACCTTGAACAAGGTTGTCTGCATTTTTGTGTCTCCGCACTTTCCGGCTATTAATGGGGATACTGTTGACATTGCCAGTGGTTTTCTGAAGCGTATTGAAAGTGCTCTGAGATCTGCTGAGAAATAATGTATGCAGGTATTTTTACGGTATCTTGGTTCAGAGGGACTGTTAGCACTCAGCCTGGCCTCTGGCTTGATGCAAGCTTTTCTTACGTGCCTTCTGTGTTATGCAGCATTTCTTTTTGACTCAAAGTTTTGGTAGGGAGAGAGGTATATGTGGGGTGAGAAGGATGCCACAGACATTTTCCAAGGTCCTGAGCTATCTGAAAGACAGTTAGGGTAGACAAAAAGGTGGTGTTGCAAAACTAGTATTGGCATTTTTTTCACTTAAATAGCTTTAAAAATTATCTCTACAGGGCTCATATCCTCACTGCCGTCACCAAACCCAGTGAGTGCAGGACTGGGCCTAACATCTGATTCAATTCCTGATGAATCATTATTTCCACTACTTGTTTTTCATAATTGCTTTTGCTAATCCTCAGCTGCATTTGCATTTGCTTGGTGCTTACCATCCCCTTCATCCATGGGTACAAGTCATGAGGTGTCAACATCCTGCTTGTGTCCCTTGTGATGCTCAGTGGAGCTGTAAACACAGGAGATGATCTTTGGCTGGTGTAAATTATCAAAGCTGTACTGATATGAGTGAATCTATAGCAATTTACACCAGCTGTGGAAATGCCAGCAGGATATTTCATTCCTGCTGGCTGGAACAGCAGAAAGCTGGTGGGGAAAATGGCCTTATTCAAACATACCTGACATAAGTACGATGCACAGCTGAGCAATTTTCTGTGCTTTTGTTTTGGTCTGTTAAGGTTTAGCAAAAAAAAAAAAAAGTCTTTTGGGCTTCTATGCTTATTCCTGCGTGGTCAGGTGTTTTACAAGCTGTGTACCTCCACTTGGACACACAGCAGCCTGTTAAACTGGTACCCAAGACAGATGCTGCCTGGCAGCATGCAGGGACATCCTCCTAATGAAAAGGATTGCCAGGTTAAACAAAGTTTAACAACTTAAAAGATGAAAAGTTTCCCTGCATATACCCAGAAACAGAGTTCAGATTGGCAACTCTTATTCTGGCACTGATTCTAACCGGGTTTCCTGCAGTCGGCTAGGGATGGGAAGGCAGAAGGTTGGTTCGGATTTGGCTGCATTAACCCGATGGTGCTGTGTCAAAACAGTAAATGCTGAGGGAAGAAAAAGGCACCCCAGTCAAGCCTTGTTGTAATAATGAAAGGAAATGATCCTTTTTGAATTTAAGCTGAATTTGCAAAATGTCCTTGCCCCCATGTGTGTCACTGAAACCCTTCAAAATGGGGACGATTATAAACAACTTTATTTCATTCAACTCTCCATGGAATAGGAGAATGGGGGCCAGGAAAATTTATTGAATGGAAAAGGACAAGAACTTTTTAAAAAGAAAAAGGAAGAAATCGCTTCTTCCCAGATTCTGGGAAGGAATTGCGAACAATGGAGGTGAATGTAAAACCCAAGATACAAAATCCTCTCCTGCGATTAATTCTCCTGTGTAGGCTGCTGAGCTCCCACAGCCATCCGGCTGTGGGACCTGCTGCTGGCTAGCACCAGGCACATCATTTCCCTTCTATGCTTTGCGGCTGCATATATGTATGCGTGCGTGTTTCTCCCCCTGCATTCTTTCATTCAGGAGAAGTGTTGCCAGTGGGCAAACACTAATCCATCCTGACAGCTCTGCCCCTCTTCCTGCTTTGGTCTGGCATCCAGCAAACAGCTTGATTAAGGTCCCCAGGGCTTTATTAGTGCAGCTTGTTGCCTTCAAATTAATCAACAGGTTGCATGTGTTTAACTCTTTGCTGGAGCTGGCTGGGAAATGTTCTACATTGCTGTGGGCATTGAATCAAGTCTTTTGAACTGGTTTTTAAATACAGCACAGCAGAAATAGCCCAAAGTGGTGCTACAGTCCTGATTTCTTGGGGCAGGAGGTGAAGCAATCCCATGGGCTCTGCAGGTGCTGCTAATCCAGCTTCCAATCTCTAATAACAATTCTGGACTGTCACTTTATTTCTCTTGGCCATTCACTCGCCCCTGTAAAATACCCCTTATTCATGCAGAGGACAGCCAGATGCAACCTGTGCTTTGCTTAATTACCCATAAGAAGTCAGATGTCCCCTGGATCCTTCCAGATTGGAAGTGAATGCAGGAATGGGACCTCCTTGCTGTTTTGAGGTTTGTTCTGGAGCATGTGGGAAAGTTGCCTGTATGTTGTATTTTGTAGTGTTATCTTTCAGACTTTGGGCTTGTTCTTTAACTGTTTGGTGTCACCATTCTAGGATTAAGAAAAAATAACTATGTAGCTGCTGTGGTTTACACTTGAGCTTTGACAGTAAGCAGAAAATTCGGGGAACAGAGACTGAGTTACCAGAGTGGAGATGACTGATGTTGTATGGGTGTGATGCATTGTGTATTCTCTAATTATTTCAAATATCATAGGATTTCTAGCTTCTTGCTTGCACGTACATGGGGAGACCCAGCTCCTTATCTCCATTTTCCATTCCTATACATGACTTGTCATCTCCCAGCTGCTAGTGGCCCAGTTGGTGCATCATATTGGTGTGCACGCTCGTGCCCATTAGCACTGCACGGCTGCAATGGACAGGGCAGATACCGACCATGCTCCCACATGGCGTAAGCCCTGGGGCGCCAGCAGCACTCTGCACATGGAAGTACATTTGATCTGATCTGGACTTCACCCACAACAAACAATGGTGAGAACAGCTTGAGCCACGTAGCTCGTATTGATTATTTTTAGCAGCAATCAAAGACAGAAGAACAACGTGTCTATCCAGCAGTTGTCTCCTGTCTCAGTGGGAGGAAAGCAGCCAGCAGAGGGAGAGCTGCCCAGGCCCATTGCTCTGTGCATGTTCCCCCAGGAAGGATGTCTTTTCTGCAGTTCGCTCCAGTTGGAGAACAGCAGTGTGTAGTGGGGAATTTGCCAACCCTCTGTCTTCAGCAGCTGGCCAACATCTGTCGTCTGGATGATGTAAAAATTATCACAACTTGATAATAATTTTCATGCCTATTTTACCAGAAGGTTTTAAAGCATCTTTGTCCTTGATTTGACTTTGCTTCATTCAGGTGAGAGAAGTTTTGTTGCTTTCTGTGTGCTAGCAGGGGGATGAGAGGCACAGAGAGTAGATGTGGACCGCCCCAAGGGTCTGTGGATGGTGGCTATCCCCATACCTTTGCTGTGAGCTCCTTTCTGACCCCTCCATGAGCTCTTGGTGCTGTCTCACAGCTGAGAGCTCTTGCCTGCCCAGGGCACAGCCCTTTCCCTGGGGTCACAGATGGTCTGTGCACTTCCACTGTAGGGCTTTCCCTCCTGCCACCTTCCCTCTTCTTCTCTGACTGACCTTGGGCTCTCTTGCAGGGAGCTGATTGCTCAGTGCAGATGTTGATCCTTCAGCCTTACTTCCATGCTGGTGATGGCAATTCTGTGACAGCCAGAGGTGATAAAGGCAAAGCTGCTTCCTGGGGACAAGCTGAGGAGTTGAAGACTTGTGATTTAGTGCTTTGTGCATTTCTGGTCTCCAGACCCATCCATACCCTATGATTGCAGCAGAGCTTGTAACAGCAGCAGAAAGCCAAAAATTTGAACACTTCACCTTTGTTCCTTTGCCTGCGGTCTGGATCTTTACTGCTTGCAGTAACCGCTTAAGGTAACCCATGTGGGGTGTGAAGGGCTGTTAATCAAAGAGGCAAAGGTTCCTGCCTCAGAGTGATGCAAATGAATTTGCGAAGCCTGGGGACAGGGAGAGTGAGGCTCCAGCTTTCGATACTCAGCATCTGTCCGTGAAGCAGCTTGTGGGGCGCAAGAGGCAAACTTGTAGATACCTGCACCACCAGTAAGAGCTCCCTGGCAGGAGGCTGAAACACCTGCAGGTGCCACGTGTCTGAGCAGGAACTCAGCCATGTTGCTGCCTAAGGACCTTTCCAGGTATCAGCAGAAAAGCATGTTCTGAGAAACTGCTTTCTCTGCCATTTAAAATGCTGTAACAGTTAGTGTGCTCTTATGAGGAGGTTCTTTGTGGTAGATGGAGGGAAAGTTGGTATTTCTGAAGGGAGATTTTAAGCCAAATGTCTTCTGGCTGCTATAGCCTTTGAGGATCTAGGGAGTCTTGGGAGACTTGAAAGAGCAGGTACCAGCAGAGCTGAAAAAAGTTGCTTTATGCAGGGGTCTTGTTAACACAGTTCAGATGAACTTGCTGAGTCTGGGCTTTGCATCAGAGACATAGCAGCTGATTCCCCAGACTCCCATCAGTGAAGACTCTCCTTATAGGACAAAGATGAGGTTCTACCTCTGTCCATCCCTCAGGATATTCACGTTTCTCTGTTGATGAAGGCACACAGGCCCAATTTCTTATCTTCATCCCCCTCTGCCAGCAGGGAATAACAAAAAGAAAACTACAAACACTTAAGCTGTGGGGTTTGGGAGAGGGAAAGGGGGCAATGCATCGGCTTGGTGTTCTGCGTCGTGCCAAATGCAGCGCAGCCAGCTGGGGCACATCGCTGGACCTGAGGTCTGTCACATCCCCAGCCACTCCTGTTGCAGTAACTGCTGGCCTTTGCACAGCAGTGTGACAGCGTGGTGGCAGCTGTGACACATCGATCAGCAATGCCCGCTGCTAAGCATTTGTTCCTGTTGCCAGGCAAAGATGGGTGACCTTTTTGGAGGAGAGGAGGAGATGGTGGGGAGAGCGATGAGTGGGTGGGAGGTAGTGGCAGCCCAGGATGGGGCTCCCATGGCTGTGCTGTGCAGGAGGGTCAGGTCAGGACTGGGGGTTTGGATGCACAGAGTGAAGCCGATAGTCCCTCCCTGCTTTGCTTTATTTCATGGGTACGTAAAGCCCCATCCCCAGCTGCCCACTTGGATTGAGATGAAGCTTTCACCAGTGGAGCCTGCCATCTCTGTGGGATGTGATGCCCAAACTATGGGAGGAAGTATTAGTATGGTGCTTGGTAAATGCTATTTATGGGCTGCTGCAGACTTGACTATTGCCTTTGATGTAGGAAGTTTCAGGGCACTATAGCCTCCCTCTTCCCTGCTCAGCCTGACGTGAACCACTAAGTAGTGGTCACCAGCAGTGGGGGTTTGGGTCTTGTGCCCTGCACTGTCACTTGTGCGTAAAGTTGTCATATTGGCTTTACTGTGTGGGTTTTCCTATGACTCTGGGACCTGGACAGTGCTCTGCCCCGTGTGTGCCGATTCTGGAGTAAAACCTTGGGTGGCTTCTCTGGAAAAAAAAAAATTTTTCCAGGTGTTTGAGGTCAGCAAGAGTGGGGGAATGATCATGAGCCTCTAAGTCTGAATTGTTACAAATATCACCATCAGTCCACAGGGACAGTGTCCTGTGTGAAGGGGTGAGGTGGAACAGTAACAGACATAACCTGAAATGACTTAAGAAGCTGCTGAAGTTTTTAAATGCGTGTCTCCTTTTTTTTTAAAAAATTTAAATTTCCTCTGACATTTCATAGGCTTCATCACTCAATGTGAAGCCAAGATCCATGTGAGTGTGTGTGGTAGGATTTTATTTTAAATACAGATGTCTGGAATAACTTTTTTTTGCACACACTGTAGGAGTGTAAAGGTTTCTAAGCAACATCATTTCATGCTGTTTGCATTAGAGAATGTAAAACAGGGTTCCTTTTTTTTAAAAGTCTCTGCAGTGCAGGCATAATTACAGGATCCCATTATGCAGCATTGTGTCTACAGTGAAGCCTGCCCTAATGGAATATTCTGCCTTGTGCTGAAGTCTTACCTGCTTTTTACCAAGATGCTTAAGGACTTAATTAGCATCATTTTAGACTACCACCCCCTTCCTCAGCCCCGTGCATGAAGGGATAATGATCTGTCCAAGCTAGTGCATTCACTTCCCATGGTTAACAGCACCATATGAAGGGAGTGTTCTGTAGCTCGCTGCTGCTATCTTGAAGTGAACATGGCAGGGGGGTTGGGAAATGAAAGCATTTCCTAGGAGCAATAAATATACTCTGTGTTTACTTGACCTGGTCTTAGCCATTGAGCTGGGATGGTGTTTGTCACTGGGAGATCCCCGTGGAGTTCCCCTGCGTAATGCCTCATCATGTGCTGCCTTGGCTACCTTATCTGACTGGCCACAGCACAGAGGAATGCCATGCAGCCTTTGCACTCAATCCTGCAGGTATGTGCCACAGGGCACCCACATGCACTCTGTTCTTCAGAAGAGTCCCCAGGAAACAGCAAGAGCCATACAGATACAGCAAGCCCAGGTCTTGCCTACCCATGATGTCCATGTGGATGTGCTGCACATGGGCGGCATCTTCCACTTAGCTGCATATACGTACATCCATATGTGCACGTATGTGTGTGTATGCAGCTCCTGCCTCCTACCCTTGCTGGATAGTAGGTGCTGGCATTGCACTGAAAGCAGACGTGCTCGATGGGTTGGGGTGGTGGGCTTGAGGGCACACCACTCGGGTGCTGAGGGAAGCTGGAGAGGATCACGCTGTTGCTACATGACTGCAGCTATGAAGCTCCTGTCAGCTGGATGGTTGGTTTTGGTCGCTAGTGCTTTGATGGTAAACATTTGCATTGAGCTGCCTGACAGAGTTTTATAAACATCTGGGGGTTTTTTGCATTTTACGAGATGAAGAGTGTTGGCTTTTGTACCCAAGACAGGGCCAAAGAAGTTTTTATTGCTGGTTAGGTAACTTCTCTGGCATGTTGTGTTAGGAGCTCTAGATACTATTAATGAGGTGTGTGCGTGCTATGGTGCATGTGTTGTTTCCTGTAATGGCTGCACCCTGTGTGAGGATGTAGCTGTAACATTTTCCTACAGGTGTACGACTCTCAGCCTCCTTCATCTCTTTCGTCCATCCTATGCTGTCCTTTCTACCCTACCCACCTCAAGTTAGTGCTCCCCAGCAAGTTTTCTCTGGAGTTTTACTAACATCTTGCAGGGAAGAATATTTACCCGTAACCTATGCTCTCTGTATTTGTCAGTGTTGGTGGGAAGGGGCACTAGAAGAGCGGCTAGGGGGTTGGGAGCTGGTCTTGTGGGACATGGCACTCCTGAGCTTGTAGCTCAGCTGCATTCAGAGGAGCTCCTTGAAGGCTTGTGGTCCCATGTCTTGTGGCATGTAAAGACACAAAAGGAGGAGCTGTGATGCTGATGGATTTCCTCTGTTTCCCTTGATTCACTTGGAGTCCTCAACATCACCCACTTGCTCCCTCACCTCAGCAAATGAAGACTGGCCTGAGCTGATGCAAGGAAATCACCCATGCTGGTGAGCAACCTTCAAAGCCCAGAGCTGCTCCTTGGTCTCATCATCTCCTTTTCCGCTTTGCTTATCCAGAATGACTCTCCAGCATTGTCCTCTCCTAAAGAGGACTGCTGCAGTGATGCAGTGCCTGTTATTGTTTACAAGAGCCATTTGGCGGCTTCTCTGGCTATTCCAGGCTCTGCCTTCAAGGATCTGTGTGTGATCCCTACTCAGAAGCTGGGGACGCCTCCTGAGGCCTCCTGCCATGCCACACGCAGCAGTGCTTGACATAGCATGTCTGGCATGAGAAGGCACAGGCAGTCCTGGACCCCCAGCACAAAGCCCATCTAAGCTACAGGTGTCCTTTGTGCTTTCCAGTAAGATGGCCGGAGGCCTTGGGCAGTGCTCGTTCCATTTTGCTTCATAAACACTTCAGATGGTACCAGATGGGGCTTTATAGGATCATATCTTCTGCCCTATGCTCTGTGTATTTTAAAGAAACCTGGGAGGGGGTCTGGGCTGGATACTTGCTTATTCTTGAAGGAATTGATGTGGGCTTCAGAGTCCTCATCCATCCATCTTCCATATGGAGATAAAAAGTTTTGGCTGAATGCTGCTAAATGTGCCGTCATCTATCACAGCGGAGGCGGGATTGTGTCAAGGAAAAATAATCTACCATCAGGCTCAAAAGAAGAAGAAAAAAAAAAAAGAAAGAAAGAAATAAGATTTTCAGTGAAATGCATTGCTCTTTAAAAATCAGATTCACTCTTTGCCAAGTCATTGTTTGGTTTTAGACTTGTTTCACATGAAAGCAACCTTTAAAAAGGTTACTTTTATCCCTCTTTAATGAGCTATAGAAATGAGCCTGGTCTGCTACAGGGCAGAGGCCAGGGAATGGGACCACGTGTGGAGCTCATGCATCCCCTTTGGAGCGGCTGTGTGAGCTATACCACCAGCTCTCTGGCTGCCAAATTCTGTAGCCAGCAGCTTTCAGCAAGAAAAATGAGAGGGGACCGTTGATGTATATCTCTCCCCTTGTTGTCATGGAAATTATATATGATGCACTGTGTGGGGGAGAAAGAATATATGTTTCTGTGTGTATTTTCCTGAAGGATTCTGCATCATGGGATTTGCACCCTGGGGACCAGGTTTTCCAAAACCCCTGAACTGAGTGCTGAGCTCTTTGGAAATGTGTCCCGGTGAGAGCTCTTGGAAACCTGACCCCTGCAGCGAGTGTTAACCATCTGCAGACCTGGCCCCCATCCTGCCCGCGTGAGCAAGGGGAGACTCGTGCTCCCTCCCCAGGTGAAGCACCGGGTGCTGGAGCCCCATGCTGCCTCTTTTTCCCTCTGCATTGCCTGGATCCATTTAGGTGACAGCAAGGGTGCCTGAGCACCCCTGCAGTGATGGACTCTCCCAGACCTCACCAGCAGGAGAGTGTCTGACTTGTTAAGGGCTCCACTACAGGGCAGCCTGAGAGAGAGGTGGGCAGGGTGGGCACAGGCCAAAGCTGCTTTGCAGTCCATGGGTCGACTGAGAGGCACAAGTGGGGCTCCCTCAGCTCCATACAGCCACGTGGCTGCATGAACTAACAGGCTAAATTGGGACTGACAAAGATAGCAGCGGAGTCTCTAAACAAGACTCAGCACTGTGTATCTGTGGATTGAGCTCTTCCTCCTCCCGCCTCACCGCAGGTAATCCTTTCTGCCCAGGCATTGTGCACAAGTGGCTCTGGAGTCACCCAACCCAGCTGGGAAACCTCCCAAACTGTGGCACAACCCTTGCAGTCCAAGGGCTGCTGCATTTTCTCACTCTGCTTCTAACAGCTGTGCTACTAAAACATTTCTCTCATTTTTCTTCTGATGCACGTCATGTTGCTTGAAGCTTTTAGGGGAGACATGGCTGATGCAGAAATAGCAGCGGCAGGGTGTAAATGAGTGGTGCCATGTAGAGAAAAACCAATGCACTTGTGCTTCGATGTGTTGGCGTGGATGCGGTGTTCTGGGACATGCAGCTGTGGATAAGCTGTCTGCACTGGGGTTGAAGGCAGCTGCAAAGGGCTTGGTGCTGGATGAAGATGCTGTCTGTGCTCTAAGGGGGGTGATTTTCATGTCCCCACTGGTCAGGATGCCGGCAGCAGTTTGCAGTTGGGTTGGAGCTCTGCCTCTGGCCCTTGCCACCCTCCAGACAGGTTGTGTGCCACTCTGGCTCCTCATGGAGCTGGCGCTGAGGGACTGGGTGGCCTCCCTGAGCCCAGGCGGTGAGTCCGTGCAAGGTGGAAATTATTGCTAGGTCTCCTGATCTCCAGCCCGTGCTCCCTCTGGCACATTTATACCCGCTTGGTGTGGCTTGGAAGGGTTTTGAACTTGAGCAGATAGCTGGATGTGGTGCTGCTGCTTGTGATCACAGTGTTTCCAGGAGCTGAGGTCTGCTGGGTATTTGGGGAAGAAGAGAGGAGGTTGCCAGCTGCTCAATTCCTGCTCAACAGATCCCTCTGTCCCAAGAGGCTTGAGGCGATGAGGCAGCTGTATGTACAGATGTGGTTTTGCCTCTCCTTTTCTGCGTGCACATTGCTGTCCCTTGGCACGCCCTGGGCTTCCTCTGCTTATACTCAAGTTGTGGGTTTTAAAATCCCTCCCATACTGCTCTTGCAGGAGCTGGAATTGGCTGTGGCTGCACATTTCCTCTCTGCGTCTGGTGCCTCCTGCATTGGGCAGAAGCAGGGGCTGAAGGTTATTTCGGTCCCTCTGTGCGTTGGCTGTTGGTGTGTTGTTTTCTTTTTATTTTTCTCCCACAGCAACACATGCACCATGATTGTGGGGTCTCTGTGGTTGACATTTGGGAAAATTAAGCCTTTCTCACACCCCTGAATGCCTGGCAGGTTATCTCCATGCTTCATTAAAGGGGGAGCACTTTGGACAGCATTTGCTTGGCCAGTGGGTTGCCCCAGGCTGACAGGGGACACGGGGTAAGTGGTGTCATCAGCCAACTGGCAAGAGGGTAATTGCGGGAAGCACAAACCGTGGTTGTGTGGCACAAAACTCTGTCCCAGATCAAGGATGGAAGGGGAGAAGAAACAGGCCGATACGGGCAGTTAATGGCAGAGCTGCTGTGGCCTATGGGTGGTCTTAGCTTCCCTGTGCATTTCCAGATATGACCTTGCAGAGTCACAGGTCCCCTTGTCCCATGACCTGGTGCTGGGATAAGGTTCCTCCTCATCAGTAGATCTGCCACGGTTTCTGGTGTTATTTGTTGTCCTTTCCTCAGGTGGATTAGTCTTGTTGGGACAGGGAAGAGTAAAATGTGGTGCAAGACACTAAAGCCTATTGGGTTTTTGATGTGGCTGCAGTGCCCACACTGCTGGCTGCAGTGGTGCCCTCATATAGGCATTTTTCCTGAATCCCCTTTCCCAGCAGAAATAATCTCTGTCCTCCTTATCAGACCCGTTTGTATGAGAGGGGGCTGAGGGCTCTGAATTTGCTGTATTTGCTGCTGTTGTGTGAAGGCTGACGGGTGCTTCCCCCTGCCACAGGACCAGTCACCCAGGGATGCTCCGCACAAGCAGGATGTGATGGCTTGGAGAGGGGCTGTCTACTGGGGAGCTGCCAGCATAGAAGGCACTCTGGGGAAAATCCCTATGAACCAGAACTGAGGATGCTGTAGTTTTCTGTGGAAGTGTCAGAAGGCCACTGGAGGCAGTGGGCAACAGAGAACAACTTTCCTATGGGAAAGTAAAGACTTGTTCCATTTTTAACCCTTGCTAATTGAGACCAGGGTGAAATGTGACCCCAGGCTACATAGTTGTAATGCCTTCTCTGTGTGCTGGGCTCTGGGCCCTCAGGAGGGGGAAGGAGCAGTAGTTCACTGAATTTGGCCCAGCTCCATGAAGAAGTGAATTTTTTAGTGCTGTAAATAAGGAAAATTGAGAGGCAGGAAGTGGACATCTCCTTAACAGACATGGGAGCTGATAGCCCTGTGCGTGGCCTCGGGGGCGCCTGCCCAGGCCAGTGTGTGTGGCTCAGGCAGAAGAAAGCACCAGAGAGTGGCAGGGGAGTTCGGGGTCCCTGGTGGGGCCATAAGGCGGGAGCATGTCCGCATGGGAGCCTCCATCCTGGGAAACGTGTGCACTGGCCCTGGACTGCTGTGGCAGGAAGGAAGACAGCCCAGATAGGCTTTTGGCAGGAGTCTCTTCTTATTTGCTCAGTGCAGGTATAATGAACTTTCCATGCTCGGCACTTTGCAGATGTTCACAGATGGAGTTGTCCCGCAGAGCCGGGGAAATAACACTAATCCTGTGTGTTTAGTGGGAGCTGGGCTGGGTGCTGGTGCCATTACAAACCATCCCTGTGAATCTGGGAGCCCTGCAGGCACCCCCAGTGCCCAGGGAAGGGCTGGAAGTCCCACCCAGCATGGGCCCCTTGGGGCAGCAGCCTGCATGGGAGACACGTTATCCTGGGCAACTGGGATCTCCCCCAGCTCCATCTTGCCTCTTATTTTCAGGAGGCTTCGTAATCTGATAGCTACACTAAGATAACAGTGATAATTTATTTGTGCCTTGTCATTAAAAACAGATACCTGTAGTCCAAAGGTGACTCGTGGGGTAATTTGTGCCTACTTCTCTGCTTTGTTATGGGTCCTGAAAGTGTTTTTTTTTTTTAAGTTCTGATGCTTTTTTCCACGTTTACTTTTTTCAACCTTACAAATATTAAATATGCCATACCAGGGTGGTTTTGTTGCAGTCTCTTAGGAAGAGCTGCCCATTGGGAACCTTCTCTGCCTTGAGGATGTCAACAAATCATTTCTCCTCCATGAGGAAAACAATGAACGTGAGTGTAAAATGAGAACTTAGGAAAAAGGAAAACAAAGCAGAGAGTTAGCAACAGTCAGCGGTTGCTCTGGCCTTGCTTCTTCAAATATCCTTGTACTAAATTCCCTGTTGTCTGCAGAGACTTTGAGGAAAAGGACAGGGTAGACAAGACTTGAGTTTTTGATGTTAAATACTTCCAGACCTCCTCAGTCCATGAGGAGGGAGCAGGCCAGCTGCTGGTAAGGCTCCAGATGTTGCCTTTGGGAATGGATCTCCCATGGGAGGCGGCTCTCTAAGGTGCTTTCCCCTTCTTTTGTGCAGGGCAACTTTTGAGTGTTGTACCCAAAAATGGCATGAGATTCATCCCTGGGGCTACCAGGGAACATGGGGTGCATGGGTCTCCAGACACAGGACATGTCACAGCCGGGCAAGGACTGGGCGAGAAGTGTGTGGGTTCAACGGCTATCCCTGATATCTCTGTGGGCAGCTGAGCAGGCTTTTTCTCAGAGGTTTTGTCATCACTGGAGATCCACACCAGGGAGCTGCAAAGCCCACATGAGACAGGCTGGCTTTGGTCCCTCCTAGTGGCTCACAGACTTCAGAGCAGCGTGGGCTGCATGGAGGCACATCGGCTGCCTTTCAGACTGCCAAGGCTGCTCTGAGATGCAGCGCTTTTGAGCTGCAGATCATCAAAACAATGGTGCCAAGAGGGCTGGAAGAGGATAAGGGAGTGTGTCGCAGCTGAGTGGCTGGAGTGGCACAGGGGCAATGCTGGAGGTGGAGAAGACAGGCTGGAAGGAAGCATGGCACATGGTCCAGGGCAGCAACAATGACAAAAGGGGGGTGGTGGTGGGGTGCAACGAGTGGCAGAAGCTCCATCACCTGTGGGCAAGTGCCTGGGGAGCGTCACATCACTGCGTGGTGATGCTGCCAGCATAGGTCATGTTGCGTTGTGCAGAGCTTCCCCCAAAACAGGGAGCCATCCCCTTTGTTCTTGAAGACAAAGGATATCTCTGGATCTTTTCCAGTATGTAATGCTTTGGCATGGAACAAGAAATTATTTGTTAACGCTACTCCCCTTTCGGCCCAGTAAACAGGAGGTGCTGAGCAATCCACTCACCTCTTCCGCCTATCGGAAATCATGGGAAATAAATGTTTTGCTGCTAGCACAAAACAATTAGAAATGTGGGTTTGTGCTTTCTTGCTGGATGTGCCTCTTCCCACCTCCTTGATTAATCTTGGATGCAGATGCTAGTTGTTAGCAGCGCAGCTCAGGTTTTGCTGTGTGTTGCCAGGACTTGACCGGTGTGTCTTGTAGCAACAAAAGCAGATGAAACATCTGGTCGGGGGGGGGGGAAAACCCAGCCCTGTGGAGCTTCCTGCCGGCTTGCCTGGGGGGGAGGAAGGGACAGGCGGGTGGAGAGGGCACAAACAAGATAGTGTTCAGGGTGGAAAAATGTGATCTGGATTCTCCAAAACAAACTTGTCTGCTCTCCCAAAGGCTCTCCAAGCCAGCATGAACAGGATTTTTGCAATGACTGGAAAGTCCAAGCCTCCCAGTCCCTGAGGATGGTGAGGGACAGTTTGTGGAGAGGCATGGGTGGGTGGGAACGTCCTCCCCAAATTCTCTTGGGAGGTGCTGATGAGGGCCACTGCTGTTGTAGCTGATTGACTACTGCTGAGAGGGGAAAAAATGGTGATGTCAGATGAATGCCATCAACCAGGCAGTGGGACGGGGACGTGCGACACTGTGACACTGTGCCATATTGAGGATATCATTCTCAATTAAATTATTGCTGAAAACTGTATTGTTCCTCAGGGAGGGACAGATGATGATCTATGTCATCCACGTTATTCCAGCTGGCAGTCCCCCAGCGGTCACTGGGAACAGACCTCATTGGCACTGTCACTGGTGGCGATGGTGCAGCATCCGCCGGGGGTGGCTCCTGGGTGGCCTCGTGGCAGTGGCAGCCCCGTGCTGACCTCACCTGATGTGTCAGGCAGGCATGGACCAGCTCAGGCATGGCTGAGCAACCTCTGCTACCAGCCTGCGCACGGGTTGAGTGTGTTTGTCTTGTTTTGGGCTGAGAAGAACATGGTCCGGGAGATGCGAGGTGATGTGTTTTTTTTTCAGGCAGCGTCTGGGCATGGGGGAATTGAAAGGGACAGTCTTAGCGCCCTGCTGGGGAAAGGGATGCTCTAATAAACGAGCAAGTGGGATCCCTGGGGGCTAACAAAGCATTGTGGAACCAGCAGATACATTTCGGAGAGGTCAGCAGGGACAGGTATACTGGGGAACAACAGGGGCCATGGAGCTGGTGGGATAGTGGCGTGTTTAGGCTTGGGAAAGACTGCTGCAGAAGAGAAGGTCACTTTGTCTAGAAATCGGTTTTCATTCTCTGCCCGATGGAACCTGGGACTGCTCTTAGCTTCACCGGATAGAAAGGGGCAGTTTCCTTTCCTGTCTTCTCAGCAAGGAGCGTGGCTGATGTCGCAGAGTGGTTGCAATATTAGACTGTTTTCAGAGTTTGACAAGTCACCTTGCAAAATGTGAAATAAGTTGCTATTTGCAGACAGGTTTTGTGGAAAACGTGCTTAACCCAGAGGAAGAGGTCTAGTTTCTGGAGCAGTCAGCTTTGAGTGGACAACATGTACATCTTCATGTGCGAGGGTGGTAAAATTAAGCTTTACTCTGTAAACCTCAAAGGTAAATGTAATTTTAATAAAGCAGAAAAAGTAAAACAAAATGGGGAGGTAAGGCCCCTGCCCATGACCACAAGCAAATCAGTATGGAGCTATAAAAAAGGCAACCGGTTCCTGGAAGGCAGCTTCACGCGCGGGTCCCTTGAGCGTCCTGCCTGCCCCAGGCTGAGCGGCTGGTGTCTGGGGAGGGGCTGCTGAAAATTTCCTTCCTGATGCTAAGAAGAACTATCAGTTCTTCCTTAGGGTGAATCACGTTCCAGCGCTAAGTAGCTAATCCTGCTGACTTATCCCCTGATAAGCTATCCAGCCAGCTCTGATTAGTTTCCAGCAATTTCATTAGAAAAATAACATTAGAAGCAATTGGTAGTCAATTATGTTTTATGTGACTAATGTTGTTAATTATTATTACTTTCATTAGTTCACCTAATCCACCAAGGTTCTCCCATTAATAGATGTTACTAATTTGACCTACAGTGCATTGACTTACACCAGTGGATTTCAGAGCATTTCCCCAAACTGTCCTCTATTTTGTATTTACTGTAGATTAACATTTTATTTAAAGTTAATTACCTTGAGCTGTAAATTTCCATGGTGTCCTACAAACATCAAGCAAGCTTTGCAGACTGGGTTATTTTTACAATGTGTCAGGCAAAGAAACACAGGATAACAGTTTGGGAATGCTGGAAGACATATGATTGAAAATGAAAATTGGCAGATAAGTGAGTTGGAATAGCATACCCCTCTCTGTATAAGAGGTAAGTATTGTGCTGGGTATGGGAGGAGAAAAAGATGGTCAGAGAAAACTTAAATTCTTTGCTCACAGACTCAGAGTGACTTCCCCAACTGCGCGCAGGGATCTCTGATTCTTCTCTATGCTCTGGTGTAACACAGAGCCATAGCTCAGGAGCTGGTGGTTTAGCACAAGGAGTTTAGGGACCATTAAGACTGTAGGCTGGATGTTCAAGAAAATCCTTTGATCAAAGCTTTTGTCATGATTCCTTTCGCCCCAGTTTTTTCCACCATCAGCAACTGCACTGGGGCAATCCAAGAGATCAACTTGCGCTATGCCGGGTGCGGATCCCCTTGTAACTGCCGGCTAGCAGGGCTCGGAGGGGAGCAGCTGGGCTGCCCAGAGCTGCTGGCTGGCAAACGGGCCTTGTTGTGCAATTGCTAGAGGTGCCCCTTGAAGCACTGGGTGCTGCTGGGCGGAATGGTTTGAACGCAACCCACAAAGAGGCTGGCTTAAAAATGGATCGAGGGCTCCAGGCAATCTCTGTAACTTCAACATGTGTTCAGGCAAACTGTGTGCATAATTCAGCACATTTAGTTGTGTTAACAAAACTCCTTGCCAGCAAGTGGAGTGTTTGTTTGGAGATGGCATTGTGATCCCTGTATATCTGTGCAAGGATTATTTTCATTCCTAAAAAAATAACAAACCACAGAACTATGGAATTTATCATATACAAGCAATAGTAGGAGGTCAAGGGTTGTCTGAGCGCAGCATTGGAGGCTCTGCTTGTTGTGTTTGGCTTTGAGAGCTTCCCAGTGTGATTTTTTTTTTTTTTGGGGGGGGGGGGGGGGGCAGCAATTGATCCCCATCTATTTTAACTTCCTCCTTTGATGAAGTAACAATACGTGTCTGTGCTGTGAGGTAGATCACTCAGTAGGCCCGGTGCAGCATTGTGCTGGGGTTTGCCAATGGTAGGGATGGCACAAGAGGCCTTGTCCAAAATGCTCTGGGGCACTGGATGGTCAGTAATTTGTGTTTGTTTGGGTTTTTTATGTGGTTTTTTTTTTTTTTTAAAGCACAGTTCTAATGTTGGGTATTTTGTTAATAAAGGCATTGCTTAGTTTTGTGCAGTTGAATTAGTTCTGTACATCCGAGAGCAGAATTATTGCATCCTTTGCATTGACACTGATTTACTGTGTGTGTTTGGTCAGGTCACTCAGCTTCCTGCTCTGCTGCAGCTTTCCACCTCAAATTGGCACAATGTTAATTTATTTCTTGTTTTTAATTTGAGTGCAACCTTAATGGAAATGTTAATTTGCAGTGAATATTTCATGGAGTATTATTTGGAAAAATGCTCTTAAGTTTTCCATATGGTTATCAGATAGTGACCTGTAAAAAAACCAGCCCTTACTAGATCTAAACTAACAAAGGTCATAACAATGGTTAGTGAGAATAAAAGTAATTTGCAGTCAGTTAATGTTGCATGTGATTGCTTATGGGTAGCTTTCTGACTGTCTTGTAAGAAGTATCATAAACTATGTGATTAGTTACTGGGAGAAAATCACTGTTGGGACATGGTAACATTGCAGTTTCTCTGCCTGAGGCGTTGTGCCCTGCAGCCCTCCTCGGATCTGCTTGTGGGTTTGAGCATCAGTGTCACAAATTTGTACTTGCAAAGTATCAAAGAAAAATACCTTTTTATGTATTTATGTCTTTTTTTCTTAACTCCCTCGGGTTGAGGATGGGAAGCTGATGGGAAGTTCTTGTAGTGGCCTTTGGGGGGTATGCCTGGCACAGCTGGGAGCAGAGTAAAACATATAGGCACTGAGCAAACACCTAGGCAGGTTTTCTGGCAGGGATGTGGACACCTGATCAGCACTTCAGGCACGTCCCTTGTGCTTCCTTGCAGTTATCCACTGCTTTGGAAAGCTGTATACCTGATGCATTTCTTAGGGGTCTTCCATGCATTTACTTGCCAGCTCTTTTACAGTGGCAGAGGATGCTTGCTCAATTACAGAACTACCCTTCTCTGCCTCCCGCTTCCAGTGTGAACTTAGGTGGATCACTTATTCCTGCTCTGCTTTGGTTTCCCGTCTTAAAAATGGGAATAAAGCAGTTACCAGCTTTACCGACTTAAATTCAGAGATCAGCCCCATAGGCATGTCTTAGACAAGGGGAAGGTGTGGATGAAATAAAGTCTCTCCTCTCTTACCCTGCATCCAACTGGCTCCTCGTGAGTGGTCTGACCAGAGCACGGAGCTGATGTGACAAGGTTTTTGGAAGGTGATGTGGTTACAGCAAGGTGGGGTTAGTGTTATGAACTGGCTGGTTATTTTGGAGAGGGCAGCCCAGCAAGGTGCTGCTTTGCCATGTTCTCACCATAGCCCTCCACACTGGTGACCAGCATGGGAACACGGGGCAGCTCAGCATTGCCTTTTTCCTTAAGAAGAAAATGTTTGCTGGAATGTGTTGTGTTGGGTGCAGATGTTTTGTGTCTCTCATCCACCAAGGTCAGTTGGAAATCTGTCAACATGAGTGATGTGTGTGTAGAAGAGGCCAAAATCCTCCCGCACATGAGCACTGTGGAACTCACCCGTGCACTCTGAAAGACAATAGTTTGGTTCTTACAGCATCGCAGCACAAATAGCGCCCAAGGCTGAAATGGTCACACTGATGCAAATTCAGGGTAGCACCACTGGTCCCCATGTCAGGCTGGCCTGGTCTCCATGGAAAGTTGGAGATGACTTGTTTCCCCCATGAATTCATGAGCTCCTTGTCTTTCCTCCATTTGGGCATCGGGTCTTCTGACCTGCCTGCATGATGATCTTTGCTCACTAGCTCTATTTATAGGGAATTTAATAAGATATCAGTTAAACAAATGAAAACAAACTGAAGATGTCTGTCAGTGGAAAACTGAGTAAAGAAAGGTTATTGGTAGCAGTTGTTTAAAATCTTGTCGGCTCTTTTCATAGATGGTCCCTGTTGCTGTGGGACAGCTGAGCTGAACCCGTGTGCCAGAGCAGCTGGTGACAGCCCCTGTGTGGGACCCTGCCCCTCTGCTGGGATCATCATGTTGGGTGGCTTCTGCCTCCCCTGCTTGTTGTAAAGGGGACAGATGCTGATGAGAGAAGTGAACTTGAGGGAGTCCCTCTTCATAAATAACATGCTGGATAGAGACTGGTAATTAGTTCTTGTGATTTAATGTTTTCCTGTTTGCATCCAGTGTGTTTGGAGGATATGGTATTTATGGTCCTATGGGGAGGATGTGAGCTGGCATGGAGAGAGGAGATTTCTGTTCCTTCAGAGCTTTATGACCCTCTTTCCTCTTGAAAACTCCAGCTGCGGGGAGACCAGGAAATTGGAGATTTGTTTCTGACTGAGAGAATTAGTGTCTCTTTCTCTAAAATCTGTTTCTCTAGAAGTTCTTCTGCACCCTAAGTATTATTTTGGCTTGCTGCCTTGCACGTCTGCAGCATCAGCATTGGGAGATCCTCCCGCTGCAGTAAAAGGCATCCCGAACAGTTGGCACTCTCCGAGTTTGGGATCTCTGGTGTGTTTAGCTGTCCCATGGTTTCAAGATGGCAGAGGTGAGCACACAGAAATCCTCTGGTCAGGGTCCCTCCGGGCTAGGTTGTCCTCTCCTGACCCCGTGGGCACCAGGGTTAGTGTGCTGAGCACTGAGGGTGCACCAGCACTGCCTGAGTGGTCCTGGCATCTCTGTACCCTTCTGCCAGAGTTATCTGGAAGCAAATTATTTCTGTTTAAAACTTTGAGCAGCTTCTGCTCTGTATTGCTAAACTGGGGATGTTATCCCTTGTCTGGTGTTACCCCTGGGGAGATTGTGATGTACAAAGCAAGGACTTTGCCTAGATGAAGACCTAGCCCCTCTTGTCCCTACTGTTATTGTCACCTCCTTCTGATCTTTTCTGCTTCTGCTGCTCTGTTCATCAGCTCCTGCTGTGGCCACCTTTGCTTCAGATGCCTCTTATTTGTCAGGCAATTCCACTCCCCTCCACTTCACCCCCCAAAAAGTTACCTTACAGAGCAAACTATCTCCTCCAGCCTTATTAAAAACATGCGATATGTATGTGCATGGCTCCTGGGCTCTGTCTGATATTTTTTGATCAACTGAGAGCAAGAGGAAGGAAAGTGCTGAGTTGAAAGAATTCAATAGGCACTGTTTAAAAAAAGATGTGTCCAAAAACGCAAACATGATCTCATGCAACATAGACATTGTCATCTGGGAACTACAAAGGGCTGAGTCTTTGTGTCTGGGCAAACAAAGGGACAGAAATAGCAACCCCGAAATCTTAGTTCATTGTCAAAATGATCCTCACTCCCTGGCCATATGATTTATATGGAGCAGAAACCAGGGCAGCTCTGCTTTGCTGCTTTATGTAAGATAAGAAGAGTGAAAGACCAGTGAAAATCCCTGTGCTGGGCTTAGCTCTGGATGCTTCTGCAGGATCAGAGAAAAAGCACTGCTGTTGTCTCTAAGTCACTGGAGTGGCTTCTTCATGCCTACATTAGAAAATCAGCCTCAAGTCATGCTGTGGCTGAAATGCCTCTGGTGCCGCTGCCACTTCTAATTTAGGAATGTCACTTGGAGGTTATCAAATAAGCAATACTTTGATCCTGCCTTGGCATTTGCACGCCTAGCAGCATCCTGGGGGCTCGCTCTGGGTGTCCTTCTTGCCAGCTGTCTCACATTACCATTTCTGTCCAGCAAAAACCAGCCCAAGACCATCCACAGAAAAAGAGCTGTGAAGGAGAACCAGGACAAACTGGGTTTACAAAAAGCCCTCTGGGAAAGGGAGCTGTGGGGAAGAAGGAAGCGTGTTTCAGAGATTGGTCTCAGTCTACTTTATTTTCTGTTTAGACTGTCCCCGTCTATCCCAGTCCCTGTACAACGTCTGGTACGCTGCTATCCAGTAACCACCCTAACCCAGCCCTCTAATGGGCCCTGGGAAGCCATGGGCAGCAAGGGTGAGGATTCCTCCCCCCCACCTTTTTTTAATTTTTCCCCCTCAATTTGGATGCCTGTGACTGTGCAAATCAAACAACATACTTCCATCATTACAAGTCAGTGAGTCACAAAAGCCATAATGACTTCATTTTAAAAATAACCCCAAAGCCTTAGTGCAATTGCTGTGCAGGCTGGGATGTATTCTTGCGTTCCCCAGGGAAAGTTGGAGGCAGACTGAGGATGAGACCCAAGGAGAGATGGTCATGCTTTTGAATAGGCTTTGACTTTTCATATCTGCTTTTTTGTTCTCTTTGCAGCTCAGCTTCATGCTCCGACGTGAGCTCTGTGAAATGCACGTTTCCTTTCAACCCTCCTCTACCTCCATTCCTGTTGCCTTTGTCTCCTCTTCTTCCCCCTACCTCCTTTTTTGGGGCAGGAGGTTTAGAAAGATCTCGTCTGTCAATAAAACTGCCTGCTCCAGCCACTTTAGCATTAATGTGAAACAAATAATATTTCAAATACTCAGCTCTTTTCTCTCCTCGTCAATGGGAGGGAGAGGAACAGCAGAGGCAGTATTATTTCCTGATGGTGCTCTATTGACAAGAAGTTTTGCATCAAGCTCAAACCTGGTCCATTGATAAATGTGCAAACTCTCAGCTTTGAGTACTTGGGGAAATGGAACGCTGCCCTGCAGGATGTCATATTCCCTGGCCCAGTGTGGGGACACCTGAGTCTCTGCCTTAGGATTTAGCTGAGGATTTAGCAGAGCATGCTGAGCAGCTGGGATGCTCGCCCCACCTGCAGGACTAGTGCAATTCAAGGGTGCTCCAGACAGCAATAGAAATGCAGACCGTCGTGCAGCTTGGTCTTGGGATGACTCCCTTAACCTCTTGTGACATTGTTCTTCCCGTTTGTAAAATGGGGGATAATGCCTCTCCCTTCCTAAAAATTGCGCAGTTGTTAGTTCTTTTGGATATCTGGACTTGTGCACCCTTAGGTCTCCTAACAAAAGAGACTCCAGCGCAGCAGGAGTAGTTTTTTCCATAAGTGCCTTTTCCTAAGGCAGGACAGTAAAGCACATTCCTGTTTACCCCTGGACCGGGAACGGGAACAGTGTTGCAGGAGAGAGACGGCAGCCCCTATCCATGGGTGGGGGTGAGCAGTGGTCAGACCTGCACCGGGCGTGTCTCTGTTGTTTGTGTGCCACATGCCCTTTCATTTAGAAGGCTCTATCAGTCAGAACTGATAGGGGGTTGTCATCGATTAAATGCGGAGCTGGACCATCCAGCTGAACACCTGTGCGCCATTTTTCCTACCTGTAAAATAGCTGCAGTCTCTTTCGAGACCTAATCCCTCAATTATATTGTATATTATGAGCTGCTGATCTGTCAATTCCCTTCTGCGACCCTAGGAGTGACCCCACTCGGACAAGGACCAAGTGGGGTGAAGTAGCACATACCATCACCTCTGTATCTCCAGGGACATGTGCTGGTGGCCTCAGCTTTATCTTCTTCGTCAGCGTCATCGGATGAGGTAGGGGCTGGAGAGTGGCTATCCTGGAATAATCCAGCAATAATAAGTTTAAGCATGAGATAAGGCTCACTTAGAGATGCAGGAAAACCCAGACACATTTAATGAGACACACAGACATAACAGGTCACAAGTAATGTAGTCTTTCATTTTATTTCTTGGTGATATTTAATAGATGAAAAATGGGAAATGGAACTGCCCTTGCTCAGCCTTTTCTTGGTTTTCCTGTTTGTTTCTGCTTTTTTACTGTTAAGGGCAGAAAGTGTGACTCTTCCAACTGCCTAGTTTCAGGTTTTCTTCTCCGACTATCTCTGTGTCTTCTGCTGTATTTCCCGCAGTTCTTCATGGTGACTCCCCAAAACCTCAATACCCAGCCATACAACTGGTGGGTGTTTCTTTCCCTCTGATAAGTGATGGGAAAGATGTGTTGTACGTAGTTGGAGGGTGTTCATAACCTTGGATGTAGCTACATATTTGAAGGAAAAATCCCAGGCTCTTAGTCCAGAGCACCCTCAAAGACTCTGGAAGATTTTATCTCCTTCCAGAATTCTCAACCCTTTTAATTCAAAAGAAAAAGCTGTCTCCCTGAGCTTGACCAGGGTATTTTCTTTGGCCACGGGCTTTCCACCAGCTCCTCAAGAATGTTGTGATCATCACCTGCACACTGTCTGCTTTCGGCTCTGGGCTTTGGCCCAGGAGGACTATACATCATACTCAGTTGTGTCATATTGCACCAGCTGCTTTTGGGAAGAAAGAGGCTGCTGAACTTATTTTGCCTCTGACCTGAGCACATAGAAATGGAGGTCTCCAGATGGGCAGCCAAAGGGCTGTGCTAAGCACTGGTGCTCCACCTCACTCTGATCTGCCTTTTCTAGGCAAAAACTTAGATCCCTGAGGCATGAGTTAGATGCTGTACAAGGCAGTGAGCTCCTTGTACACCCCAACTGGAGTTTCTTATCAGCTGCCCACTTTAGCCTGAGGGATTGGCTGATAGTGAGCTGGTGCTGGGAATGTGTGGTCGGAAGTTGCTAATTGTTTAATGTATGATGTTATCACTGTCCTGGTAATAGCAGTAGTGCAAATGAAGTGAAAGCTCCAGCTCTTCTTGCTATTGCTTTCCCAGGAACTCCTAACCTCCTCAGTGCTGTGTTGTCCTTTCCATTGCTTTCTCACAGCAAAGCTACTGCACTGACTCCAGCCTCTTACCTGTGTACATGAGATTCTGACCCTTTCCTTTCTGAGATATTGCTTCCAAGTCTTATTCTTAAGATTTAGAAAAGCAAATTGTCTCTATAAAATATGCACTGAAAAAGAAGAACCACTCGTCCTTGCCAAGAACAATGCCATTTCCCTCCTCAACAGAATACTTCTACTTGAAAATAAATGATTGTTGAGAAACTCTGATTCTTAAAGTGGGTCTCTGCGATGGCATGTTTTGTCCTGCTGGGTCATCAGTCAGCAAGGGCTTTGGGCAGTGGTGTTTCTCAAAATTAATTCTCCTAAGGATACAGGAATTGGGCATTTCTCTATTTCTTGCATGCAAGTGTTGAGCATGTGATGTCTCTTAAGATAAGTTTCTCTAAGTAGTTATAAATTATTAGCAGCTGTAGCTAATTAATCTCAAGGGTTTACTGGTAAGATTGGCTAGCACACATAAAATAAAAGTATTCTTACTTGGCCTTTTTTAGTTTACAATCTAGATCTGCTAGTCCCTTAGTATGTGAATTTTGGGCAAGTCATGTATCCCTTACAACTGAATTTCTTCAAAAGAATGCTAATTCTGGTAGCTCTTACCAGCTTTTGTTAGGCTACTTTGAAACTGTATGAGACAAAAACCATAAGTAAGTTACTAACTAGCCTTGGTGTAATTCCATAAGTAACAATAGATATATCTATTGTTATGGGTATTGGCTACAGATAAAAGCATCATTCTGTCTTGGTGGTGATATTATTGCAATGAGGTTTTAATCCATAACTGTGAAGACAGATGATACTTTTTCAAAGGAATATATTCTCTTGGATCATTCACTGTGTGTTGGAGGTCTAGATGTTGAAAGTCTGGTTGTGACATGGCTTTTAGTTATTTCTTTAACCGGAGGTTGAATCACAGGTTGGAAGAAACCTCAGGGATCATCTAGACCAACCTTTCTAGGAAGAGCACAGTCTAGACAAGATGGCCCAGCACCCTGTCCAGATGACTCTTAGAGGTGTCCAATGTGGCCAAGTCAACCACTTCCCTGGGGAGATAATTCCAATGGTTGACTGTCCTCACTGTGAAAAAATTTCCTCTTGTGTCCAATTGGAATCTCCCCAAGAGCAACTTGTGTCCATTCCCCCTTGTCCTCTCCATGTGACTCCTTGTAAAAAGGGAGTCTCCATCTTCTTTGTAGCTACCCCTTAAGTACTGGTACATGGGGATGAGATCCCCTCTAAGCCTCCTTTTCTCAAGGCTGAACAAACCCAGCTCTCCCAGCCTATCCTCGTATGGCAGCTTCCCAATCCTTTGATCATCTTGGTGGCCCTTCTCTGGACCCCTTCCAGCCTGTCCACATCCTTTTTGTATAGCGGGGACCAGAACTGTACGCAGTACTCCAGGTGTGGCCTGCTAAGCGCTGAGTAGAGCGGGATAATGACTTCTTTATCTCTGCTGGTGATGCCGTTTTTGATGCAGCCCAGCATCCTGTTGGCCTTCTTGGCCGCAGCAGCCCACTGTTCGCTCATGTTGAGCTTCCTGTCCACCAGGACCCCCAGGTCCCTTTCCACAGAGCTGCTCTCCAGCCAGGTGGATCCCAGTCTGTGCTGCACTCCCGGATTATGTTTTCCCAGGTGCAAGACCTTACACTTGTCCTTGCTGAACTTCATAAGGTTCTTGCTGGCCCACTTTTCCAGCCTATCGAGATCTTCCTGCAGAGCAGCTTTCCCTTCTGGAGTGTCTACTTCCCCACTCAATTTGGTGTCATCAGCAAACTTCATCAGGCTACACTTGATCCTGTTATCCAGATCACTTATAAAGATATTGCATAACATTGGGCCCAATATTGATCCCTGGGAGACCCCACTTGTGACAGGTTGCCACTTGGAAAAGGAGCTATTTATCACCAACTTTTTGGGTGCAGCCTGTCAGCCAGTTCCCCACCCACTGCACAGACCACTTGTCTAGGCCATAATGCATTAATTTCTCCAGGAGGAGGCTGTGGGGAACTATATCAAAGGCCTTGGAGAAGTCCAGGTAGACAATGTCCACCACCTGCCCCATGTCAACCAGGCAAGTCACTTTGTCATAGAAGGCCACTGGCTTTGTCAAGCACGGTCTGCCCTTAGTGAAGCCATGTTGGCTTTTCCCAATCACGTGCTTCGTTTGACTTGTGATGCCCCCCAGGGGGATTCGTTCCATAACTTTCCCAGGGATTGAAGTAAGGCTGACGGGCCTATAGTTACCCGGATCCTCCCCTAAGCCTTTCTTGTAGATAGGAGTAACATTTGCCTTCCTCCATTCCTCTGGGACATCCCCCGTTCTCCATGACTTCTCAAAGATTATGGAGAGTGGCTTGCAATGACATCAGCGAGCTCTCTCAACATCCATGGGTGGATGTCATCAGGGCCCATTGATTTGTAGGGGTCAAGCTCCTGTAGTAATTCATATACTAACTCTTCCTTCACTGATGGTGGGTTGGTGTTTGGATCAACTGGGAATTTCGTTCCCAAAGCCTGGGACCTGGCAGTGCTGGTAAAGACAGAGGTGAAGAAGGTGTTGAGGACCTCTGCCTTTTCAGCATCATTGGTGATTGATCCTCCTTTTCCATTTAACAGTGGGCTTATGTTTTCCTTCTTTTTCTGCTTATGGTTGACATACCTGAAGAAACCTTTCTTGTTATTTTTGACATCTACAGCCAGTTTCAATTCGAGTTGGGCTTTTGCTTTTCTAACTGCATCTCTGCACGTTCTGGCAATGCCCTTGTAGCTCTCAACGGATAATCCTACACTTCTTCATCTCTGGTATGCTTCCCTTGTGGATTTGAGTAGACCCAGGAGGTCATGGTTGAGCCATGGGGGCCTCTTGCTCCGCTTGCTTCCCTTTCCTTTGTAGGGGATAAATTTGGCTTTGTTCTTCCAATAGAGAGTTCTTGAAGAACTCCAAGCACTCACAAGCTCCTTTGTCTTCCATGGAAGCTTCCCATCAAATCCCTCCCAGCTGAGCCCTGAGTGAACTGAAGTTTGCTGTTCTAAAATCCAGAACCCTTGTCTTAGAGCTGACCTTCAGCACACTCAGCAAGATCCCGAACTCCACAGTATTGTGGTCGCTGCAGCCAAGGCTAACCGAGATATTACAAAGCAGGCTTTCTCGGTTTGTGAATAGCAAGTCCAGCAGTGCCTCATTCCTGGTTGGCACATCTAACATTTGTGTCAGGAAACAGACCTTCATACGTTCCAGGAGCTTGGTGGATGACATGCGAGCTGCCGTATTGTTCTTCCAGCAGATGTCTGGGTAGTTGAAGTCACCCATCAGGACCAGGTTCTGTTGGCCAGAAGCTTGCTAATGTGCCCCAAGTATTGCTTCGTCGGCATTGTCATCATGGTTAGGAGGTGGATAGCAGATGCCCACTGTGAGGTCCTGCTTGGAGATGACGCCTTTGACTTTAACCCAGAGGCATTCGATAGAGCAGTCGCAATCACCATAGTTGACTTCGATACATTCAAGGTTTTCCTTAATGTAGAGTGCAACTCCTCCACCTCTTCTACCCTGCCTGTCCTTACGAAAGAGCCTGTAACTGTCCATTGCGATCCCCCAGTCATTTGAGTTGTCCCACCATGTTTCAGTAACTGTTATGATGTCATGCCCTTCTGAGTGGGCATGGCGCTCCTGTTCCTCCTGTTTGTTACCTAGACTGTGTGCATTTGTATACATACACTTGAGGTGTTTACTCTTCTGTTTCACCTTTTGGGAGATGAAACACCTCTTGGTTCATCTGTTGAGAGGAACCAGAATACTGGTCTCCGAGGTGTCTTAGGATCCTAAATCTACCTTGAAAATAAAAGGGATTCAAGTACTTGAGTTACTTGAATTATTTTGAGTTGGTTTTTGGTTGTGGGTGTTTTTTTTTGGGGTGGTGGTGGTGATTGTGTACCATTTTAATTCAGTTTTATTCTGTGTAGTAGCAGGAGAACATACTGTGATCAGCCTCAGTCAGCCACATTCCCAGTTCTACCTACAATACACTACAGGTATAGGGATCATGTCTTTTCCAGTGGGCAGTTGGCATTCTGGATAAGGATCTGCCTCTGAGTCAGCTCTAATGGGTTTAATTGTCCTGCTCAAGCAATAGTGGCTTACAATTCTAAAGTGAAAGGCCCTCTGGGTTGTGTTGCTCTAGATAAAGTATTACATGCTGTACAAACCCATAGTATGCTTCATAGACTGATTTAAAAACCATGTTACACTCTCAGCTTTAATGTGCTAAAGAACAGCCAGGACCTTGACAGCTTGCTAAATAGGAGAACTGATTTGGAGCAGTTATTTGCAGAGTGTATGTGTCTGGCTGAACAGCCCAAATTGTAGCCTCTGTGAGAGTAGTTCCAATTAATTACATATTGCTGCAAGATTCTGGCCTGGATTCCTGCCTCAGTCCCACATAGGAAACAAGCACAAAACTGACAGGGTGGTATGAAGCAAAACAGAGAATTAAGAGAGGATGAAAAGCCTTGCTGGTGATTAGTTGGGCAGGGTGACGGGAGAGGGAAGGAGGGAAGGGGAGGGAAGATGAATATTTGCTAGTAATACCTGGCCTGAAAAAAGATGCTGGCACCTATTGTAGGGCATGGCTTAGGACATGACTCTGCAGTCATGCCCTGAGACCAGGAGCTGTCAAGGAGGAACCCAGCTCTCACCTTGGATCTACAGCTGTGTGAAATGGTGGGATTAGAGCAGAGTGCACACATTTTCTTTTTTCCTTACTTTGATAGACTGATCATACTTTAGCTATGACATCTCTGTAATGCTTGTTACTGGAATAAGCAATCCAGAATTTGACTGGCCTGGACAATGGTCTGTCACTGTGGTTTGTTCTAGTGGTTTTATGGAGGTGCTGGAGTGCCACACACATACAGAAAGCCATTTCCTTCAGTCTGAAGTACTACTCCAAGGAGTAAAAGCTCTGAGACTGCAGCTTAAGTAATCTTGTTATTAATTATGCTCATTTTTGGGGATATGTAGTCTTTTGCCTACTTGGAGCTGAATGGGCCAGCACAGACTTATTTCTTCAGGATGTTAATTTATCAAAATACATGACTTGACTAGCAAACAGTTGCCAATCTGTAGGACTTTCCTGACCCACTGAAATTAATTGCCATACTCCCACTGCCTCTCTGAGCAGAGGCTGTAAAGAAGCAGCAGTAGGACCATCACTCCTGGAGTAAGATACAAGGCAGACACTCTCAATGTTTCTGGAACATTGCAGTTACCTCTGGATAAGTTTGTTTTGTTTTGGGTTTTGGGTTTGGTTTTTTTTTTCATGTCTACCTTATTCACTATGTGCCTGTTGCTTATCCTTTGGAGTTTCTTTTCTTTGCTTCTCTGCCTGATGAGTATGACCATGTGAATTAGAGAAAAATGAGTTATGCTTTTAAGTATCTCAGTTAAGATTTAAAAAAAAAAAGCACTGCATTTTCTCAGAATATTCCTCACTGACATGATAGTAACATCTAAACCTGTTCTTAAAAGCTGATGTCTAAACAATCTTGTTGTGGTTAACAGCTGACATGTCTACATCTTTCTGAACACACATGGTCTCAATTAACCTTCATAGCACAACTGAGACCTGTAAAGGTCTTGCTGTGAGCAGCAGCAAGTTAGGTGAACTGCCTCAGGTCAGAGGGAATTGGTGCCAGAGCTGGGATTGGAGAAAAAAGAAACCAAAAACAGAATAAGAAGTTTCTTAATGGCTTGATGGAAAGGCTGCAGAGAAATGTTCTTATAGCTGAAACCCTCTAATGGCTATTGCAAACATCTCCTCTGAGGCGGATACATATTTGTACTGGGAAATTGAATTAGAACTCCTTCTAGGCAGCTCCAATGATACTTGGGTAACCTCAACCGAAACCCCACTGAGTAACTGCACAGTTGCCAGTGTGAAATGGGTCTCCTCTTCCCTGGTCCCAAAGGCCACCAAAAGCATCTTGCTGGCTTCCTGACTGATACCCTCAAAAAAATAACACAGGATGTGGGGTGGAAGTCTGGCTTGATGCTGCCAGTATGAAATTCTGGGATCCTTACAACCTCAGGAGGAAAAACACTGCAAGGAAGAAATCTTCATTTCCAAGGGTGCTGTGTCACGTGTTCTCTTCCACTGAAAAACACCTGCATCTCCTGTTCCCTATTAATTATTAGAGATGTTCAGCTGATGCAGTATGGGTATGAATTATCTCCTGGGGTGACGGTTTAAAGCTGGTTCACTCCAGAACTGCTGTGTGGGTCACAACTTGCTTCTCTATTCCTGCCTACTGACGCGTGCCAAACCAGTGTTGTCCAGTGAGCAGACCGTGGTCACGGAGGCCGGCAGCGCTTGCCTTAGATCCTGGCTTCTGCGTTTTTGTTTTTTTGTGAATTAGTGGAAGTTGCTAGTGGAAAAAAGGATACCTCATTCTTCCACTCATAAAATGGAAGTTCTGCTTCTCTAAATCTCATAGTACTTGCCAAATGTTTCTAGATAAACAGATGAAAAGGAGCTCAGAGGAGGGATCTCAAGGGATATGAATTAGCTATCAGTAGACCTTCAACTGGAGTTAATGAGATGAATAATCCCATGGGTGGGTCAAGCTACACTAACTATGTACCTCTTTGCATAATTTATGATCGCTCCAGTGCAGAGATCCACTTGCCAGTGTCCTGGCTCGGGTTATGAATACTCAGTCACCTGGCACAGCTGTAATTATCCCTCTGTGCTCATATGGTAGGCAGGTGCTGTGACTTTCCACTGGGGATTTAATCCCATTCTTGCCCGTGGTGTTGAGTTTCCCTGTGGGAGGCTGAGACACAGAGGCAGGAGAGCTGCTTGCTCAGCCCCTGGGAAGGTGTTTCAGTGTCCAAGAACTGAAACCAGAGCCAGGACCTGCTTCCGGGGTCTGAACAGCTCCTTGGAGAGTGGGTGCGAGAGGACTGGGGGATTTCTTGGCTTCTGTGGTAGAAGCAACCCACTGGTGATAAGCAACTGAGGAAGGGATCTGGGCATGTACAGCACAATGTCTCTGAGGAATGAAGCAAAGAGAGGGAAGTACAGAATCTTCCAAGGTAGGAATGCCGAATCTGCCCTGAAACTCCGTAATTAACACATCCAGGTGTTTGGCACAGTGGTTATCTATTGTGTTGGGAATACGTGCAATCCATCTAAAAGGAGGTACAGAACAGTCAGATAACAAGGTACATAAAATCCCCGGCATCTTTTCTCACGGTAGCTGTAAGGCCTTGGTGTTCTGGACAAATTTTAATCTTTTTTTGAGTCTGGAGAGAAAAACTGTGTAGTTTCTCATGCTTTTACGGCTTTCTCCATTCGCAGTTGGCCTGTGGCTGCTAAAGCAGCTGATGCCTTCTGCTCCGGTAGCGACTGCCTTGTGCTGGCGGGGGTAAAACAATCCTCCCAGAGCGTTAAGATCATCTGTGATGGAAGTAGCTAGACAGACTGTACAAGTCACTGTTTACTTTCCAGATAGGACATGCTGCACCCAAAGCTGAGTAACGAGTCTGAATTAAATCCCTCCTAGTAGGCTGATGCACCTTAACTGACTGCAGCAGAGCTGCCTAGGTTTACATGATCTGCTGATGTGGGTCTCTGTCAGTTTGGGCTGATTTATTTCTAGACCTTCCTTTGTGAGTACTATCAGTCCTTGGGGCAAAAACTGCACTTTCCCCCACTGGTTGGGCTGGTGAGGTTGGAGCATGCGATTTTTGGCTTCTGCAGAAAGCCTGGGCTGCCTCCGCTTGCTCTCCTCCCCCAGCGCTGCTTGGGGCTCTGGCTGAACTGCAAGTCGTGGAAAGGTCTAACTCTGAGAAGGATGCTTTCTGGACCAGGGCCAACTTCTTAAGCTGAGTCTACTTCCTAGCAAATGAGGCGGTATTTTGTCAGACTGTGGCCTCTGGGCCCAGCTACTTGCTCTTCAACTTCTCCAGAATACTCTGGGCTCCTGCAAGGACATTGCTGATGCTTAGATCTTGTCTTAGTAAGTACAGTAAAAAAAAACACCAAGCACAGTTTGTCTTTGTAATGTGTCAGCTGCTCCATGCTTTATTAGACCAAGAGAATTTTCATGTAGCATGTCCTGGTCAGGTCAGATATTTGCATTTCTGAGAGGTTCAGGGCCCTCTGGTTTTGCCATGCACCACCCACAATGCATCCAAAGCTTGCAGGCACCCCCTCTAACTGTGTGTCTTGGTGTTGCTTAGGAAGTGGGTACATGCCGTTAGGGGTACAGCCTCCCCACCTCTGGGTACAGAGCAGGGAGTCAAATGCAGGAGGCCACTCGTGTCCTGTTTCTTTGCTCTGTCATCTTCAGGTTCCCTTCACTCTGTGTTTTGCTGAAGGCTGTTTGGAGATACTTGGGAACAAATTGATTGAGGCTGATTTCAGCATTTCTCATATCCCTCCCTTTTGATAAGCATCCTGCTGCAGAAAAGCCTTATTTGCTTTCAGGTGATCAACATGGTAAGACCTTGAAGGGAACGCAGCAGGGCCCTGGTTCATTGGTTAGGGCACTTAATCTGCATGGTTTATCCTGAGTTTTGTGTTAAGACACAGCAACTGTAGAAGAGACAAACAAGCATTGGTCCAGTGCCTTGTCATGTTCTGTGTAAAAGGAGAGACACACGTGTCGTTTCTGAAATTCTCTGCCTTCCAGGCCTTTGAAATGTGATTCATAAAGCAGCCAAACCTTTTTCCTCCACTGTTCCTAGATCAAGAGAAACCATGTACACTTCTGCTGCGATGGTGAACGTGTCATTTCTGGAGCTCTCTTTTAGGCTTCTGTCTGTGGAAGACCATAAAAGAAATCCCTTTCAAATTTGGGATGGTAAGGTCTGTTAAGAAAGCTCAAATTCTAAAGAAAAAATTGCTGCTTCCCTCAGCTGAGTGCTTCCATCAGTCCCTGAATCACCAACAGAAGTGTGCCTTTCAAATTGTTAAAACTCTTGCACCCATCTCTTTATGCACAGCTGTAATATGTGGGAATTTCCTTCTGACTGCAAGACTGGTGACCTCCTCCAAAAGCTCTCTTCACCTTGGTTGCTTTCCAGGAATAGCCTAGATAGATCCAGTTTCTTTGAAAGCAAAAGTCCTTGTTTTTAGAGTACCTGCCCAAGGATGTGTTTTTCAGAATTAATTCTTGCAGCTTTTCTGTAGCCAACGGTGGTTTCCACTGCAGTGGCTGGGGGGAGAAGGCACAGAGACCGTAGAGCTGTTGGGCATCGTGCACCAAAGCCCTGGCTGAGGGCACAGCTCCTTCCACTTCACGAGAGTTTGTGGTGTGTGCATACACAGAACCAGCTCTGGTTTTTAGACCACATGCTTACAAAAGCAGCTCTTCTAACGATGCAATGATATACTTGGAGGCAGGCCAACTGTCTGCATTTTGGAGAGAGGTTCAAGGCATTCTTCTCACTGTGCACCTCCCACAGCATGCCCAACGCCTGCAGGCACCTGCTCCAACCATACGCCTCATTGTGGGTATGAGCTTAGGTAACAGTACAGCTTCTGTTCATTTCAGGAAGAAGCAGGGAGATGAATACGGGAGGCCACGTGTCTCATGTATTCATTCTGTCATCTCTCTGGGTTCTCTTTATTCCCTTCTTGTTTTGTTGAAGGCTGTTTGGAGACACTTGGGAACAAATCAGTAAGAGCACAGTACACGCCGTGCACTCAGTGATTAGCTTGGATGCAGGATAAACATAATATCTCCGACTAAATTTACTTCTTTTTGATGAATTCATTATCTGGTCGCAGACAGCAGGGGCTGAGACCAGTGAAATGCAACGTACGATGATACAGGGTAGGCTGCGAATTAAAAACCTTTCCTTGCCCACCATGATATTTTTTTCTTTTTTTTAAAATTTCTTTTCTGTTCCCAGAATAGTAATCAGCTGGAGATCAGATCTACCACTGCTACCCACTGCTTTTCTTGGAGTTGTGTTCGTATAGTAGATGCAGCCTGTGATAACTCCTCCTACAAAATATGGAGTATTCAAAAAAACCAAATTTGGAGTTTCTTATTCCTTTCATTTCTCCTCCCAATCTTTATTCAGGAAAAAAGTGAGACGTGGGTGAGTCTCAAAGGGCACTGTCCAGGAACCTCTGCCTCTGACCTCTCCTCCTGCCCTGAGTTGAAGGGAGCCGGAGAAGTGGCAGATGTTGTGTAGAGCATCAGCCATTTGGGCCTCAAGTCACATGCTTGCCTCAATTGTTTCTCATTTCAGGGGACTGACCTTTCCACCTCAAAGGCGGAGGTGTTCATAGTGTCTGTGTGTGTTGCAGGCACAGGGTGTGCTCTGCTCCTTCTGTACAAACCAGACCTGCTGCTGGTACACACACCATCCCTCAGTGAGACAGCCTGCTGCTGTAAGCCAGCAGGATTGCTCGGCCAGCCACATTTATTGCCTGAGAACTCGGGTGATGTTGCTCAGTGATGCATGTGGGAATTCCCTCCCCCCTTTTAAGGTTTTTAGGTTTTGTGGTTTTTTTTCTTCTGTTATTGATAGTTTCTGACATTTCTGAGAGGAGCCAGTGTTAACACTGTGAAAAGAATTAAACCGCCAACCAAAAAGCATGAGAAAAATCTCAAGGAATCAGAGGAGACTTGTTTTCATTTAAGTTAGCAAATTCTGTACAGAATGAGCAGGAAAACATGATCTTCCCTGTTTTCATTTCTTTATAAGAAACATCCTGGGCCACATGAGCAGGGGCGTGCCCTGGGGCGTGCGTGGGGGATGTGTGTTTTCTGGGGAGGGCTCAGCACCAAGGAGCTGAGTTCCCTGGGTCCGAGGCTGATAAGACTCCAGGAACAGGCTGAGTGTTACTCTCTTAAGATGCTAGTTCATCCCCTGCCCCACCAGCCAATGCAGTCTCCTGTAGTCCATGGACCTCTTAATCTTCTATTACAGAAATCAGGACGGTTTTAGTTGTTTCCCCCCTAATTTTGTTTTAGAAAGAGTGAAATCTCTACTAACCTGCCAACCACAACAAACAGCAGAGTATCCTGTCTCCTGCATGTCTACCCTGTCAGCCCTTCTGTGGTTAGGGCTTATCTCTGAGGTTGGAACCTGGCCTGGTTTGGATAACTTTGCATTTACAATTTAGAATACTATAATAAACAAGCAAATAATAGCTTGTTTCCCAGACACACACATACACATGTCCACATATACACATGGAGCAATGCTTAATTCTTGCTGTCCATGGGGCTGGGGGCTGTTTATGTACAGGGCTGTTTATATACAGCATTGTATGTTTATATACAGAGTTCATCTCTTCAAGTGAAGACAGATTAAGCAGCAGGGTGAACAGACCAGTTATGTGAACTATGGGATTTCCAACCTAGAAATACTGCCAAAACCAAGCCAGACAAATTGGTAGCACAGCAGTGTTTCTCATTAATGTACATTGAAAGTTGTGCCTTGCTGATAATGCACAACAGTATCCTGTTGGGAGCTTTGGGAACCCATCTGGGAGCAGCTATCAGAGCTGTATTCCAGGCTGGAATGAGTCTTCTTGCTTTCCTCTGTGTTTTCTCCTCTGGGAACCTTGCAGGGAAAAAAACCGTGCAACTCCCCTGCTTTGACGTCCTGAAGTCTGTGGGAATATTAGTATGTGAGGCTTATGGTTTGCTGAATAAAAATAAGATTATTATAGCCTCCCTTCCCTCCCCGCAGCCATTCCATGCTGTATGTGGTTTACTGGGTAAGTGGTTGTGGTTCCCCTCTTCCATCCCAGGACAAATTATTTCAACCTTGAAAATAAGATTGCCTGCCATAACTGTGTGTGGTGGTTTTCTTTGCTGCTGCAAGTGTTGATGCTGATGCACAGATTTGTGGGTTGGCTTCTTTTATATTCTGCTCAGAGTGCTCTCCTATTCTCCCCAGTCTCTGCACTTCTAACACTTCACCTTCTCCCAGAGACAGCAGAAAAGAGCAACAGGCTTGTGGTGATGCTGGGCTGACCTGGGACTCAGTTGCTGATTCTGCTGGGAACTTCTGGGGAAACACTGGACAAAAGAAAAGAACCATGTCTCCATGTTCCCACTCCTAACTATTTTTTTCCGAGATGCAGGAGGGGTGTGTGTGCATTCTTGGTCCAAATTCTTGTTTATGGCAGACTCTGAAGCAGAGGGTGTGTCTCTTACATCTGGCACAAAAGGTTACAGTCACCATCAACCAAATAATGAGAGAGGCCACTTGGTCTCATTGTTCAGGGACCAGTGTCAGAAGGGTAAAGAAAAATTCCAGCAAACCCCAGCAATCCCTGGTGGGCTGGACTGGGAGGTGCCCTTGTATTTTCCCTTGGCAAGTGCTTTGTGTCTTCAAATTGGCACTTGGACTCCAGACTTGTTCTCCCTTGCTGCTTGTGATGTGCACCTCCAGGATGCCGTGGGTTTTGCCCTTATTTAAAACACAGCTGCTATTTTTGGCAGGTGTGCACATGCGTCTCCCTGTGTTGGAGTCTTGGGGAAAACCCCTGATAAGGCACACAATCGTACCGCAGCCGGTACAGCGGAGGGGATTTTGTTTGCCGCTGGCCAGACAGTGTGGCTGGTTCCAGCAGTGCTTGTGTTGGGACCTTCTTGCCTGTCTTTGTGTTGGAGGAGGAAGCTGGCAAAGGGCTCGCATTGTTCGGAGTTGGAGAACAACAACTCCTGGCTTGGGTGGGACCCGGCTGGGGCTTTTGACTTGCTCCATCACGATGGACTGATAGGAGTAGTGCATTATTCTGTCTTGTTTGCTGCTTCTAATCATCCTTTCTCTCCTTTCCTGACACAGGTTGTTTGAGATATGGGTTAAGCATCTCTGCATCAGATGAGCAACCCCTTTCTTTTACCTCGCTGGAAGTACCTGCCTGCTACCTGCAGAAGTGGCACAACTGCAGTGTCTTATGAAGTGATAACACAAAAAAATTCTGCATATTTTGAGCCATTTTGCATACCATTAACAGCTCTCTCACTGTCCATTAGTGACTGATCTATTCACAGATTGTCATTAGGATCAATGTGACTATGCTTCTTGGACAGCTAAAAAGCTGTAACTGACATTATCTTCTTCCCTGACAGCATTTCCTGAGGGGGGTTATGTTGCTTCAGGATATGAATAATATGGGTCAGCCTGTCCCAAACTCAGTCCGAATTCTTTCTAGTAACTGTGTGTGTCTACAGCTGCCACGTTTGTGCTTGACCGGTGAAATCACAAGGAAGAGATATCTGTAATTCATGGAAGGTAATAAGAAAAGCTATTAAAGTTAAGAGCTTGGACTCGGCATAGAGATAGCACAGAAATGCTCGGGAATGAGTAAATGTAGTTTTGACCCTGAAATGAGAGTAATCTGCATGGGCAGACTTTGCCCTACAGGGCAGCTTGGATTCGGAACAGTTTCTGGAGATGGATGAGGTGCCCAGTTACTGCAGATCTTCAGTTGTCCCATTTCCACTGCACAGCAATGACTGTCCAATGTCTGTCCATCATTGCTTGCATGGAATGGCCCAGGATGAGTCCAGGAATATTGTCCACCTACTTGGAGTAACTCTGGGGGAATAACTATGTGCCAATGACCGATTCTCAGCCATTCGGAGGGCTGCGCCTCACTGCCATCTCACTATCCACTCTTTGATTTTCTTTTCTCTCTCTCTTTTTCCTTTTAAACATGCATATTCCTCTTATCTCCCCCAGCCCTGTTGATTTACATCTGGTGTCTCATCAGCAGCTGCCTATGAGGCCCTGTGGCAGTCTTTATTTGTTCCCTGAAGGTTTGTTAGGTGAAGGTACTGTATACGGCACTCTCGTGGTTTAGCCCCAGTCAGCAACCAAGCACCACGCAGCCGCTCGCGCGCTCCCCCCGGTGGGACGGGGGAGAGAATCAGAAGAGTAAAAGTGAAGCAACTCATGGTTTGAGATAAAGACAGTTTAACAGGTAAAGGAAAAGCTGCATGTGGAAGCAAAGCAAAACAAGGAATTCATTCACTGCTTCCCATGGGCAGGCAGGTGTTCAGCCATCTCCAGGAAAGCAGGGCTCCATCACACGTAATGGTTACTTGGGAAGACAAATGCCATTACTCCAAATGTCCCCCCTTCCTCCTTCTTCCCCAGCTTTACATACTGAGCATGATGTCATATGGTATGGAATATCCCATTGGTCAGTTTGGGTCAGCTGTCCCGGCTGTGCCCCCTCCCAGTTTCTTGTGCACCAGGCACAGCATGGGAAGCTGAAAAAGTCCTTGACCAGTGTAAGCGCTACTTAGCAATAACTAAAACATCTCCACATTATCACCGCTGTTTCCAGCAAAAATCCAAAACGTAGTCTCATACTAGCTACTACGAAGAAATTTAACTCTATCCCAGCTGAAACCAGGACACCTTGCCTGAAGGGTCTGCAAAGCAGGCTCACTTGAAGCTGGGAAGCTACAGGCAGGCTTGGGCAGCACAAGCTCCCTGAAAGGGGGAGGCATGACTTACTGTCATGGTTTCAGCTGGGATAGAGTTAATTTTCTTCACTCTAGCTGGTATAGTGCTGTGCTTTGAAATTAGCATGGAAAAAAAAACCTGTTGAGATAACACACAGATGTTTAGGCTGTTGCTGGGTAGCGCTTATACTAGTCAAGGACATGTCTAGCCTCCCATGCTCTGCTGGGTGCACAAGAAGCTGGGAGGGGAGGGGGCACAGCTAAGAGGGCGGATTCAAACTGACCAAAGGGATATTCCATATCATGTAACGTCATGCCCAGTATGCTACCTGGGAGGGGCTGGCCGGGGGAGGGGGGGAGCAATCGCGGCTCGGGGACGGGCAGCGTCAGTCGGCGGGTGGTGAGCGGCTGTATCGTTCGTGTTTCTGCGTTTTTTTTTCCTGTTTTCCCTTTCCTTCCTTTTCCCTTTTATTATATTAACATTATTGTCATTATTATCATAATCATTTATCATCATCATTTTATTGTAATCATTAAACTGTGCTTATCTCAACCCACAAGTTCTTTTGCTCGTCCGATTCTCTTCCCCATCCCACAGGGGTTGGGGGGGGTGAGCGAGCGGCTGCGTGGTGTTCAGTTGCCAGCTGAGGCTGAACCGCGACACTTACGTTGTATGTAAAAACTTCATGGTCCTCTATGCAGGCAGAAGAATTGTCTTACCACTGATGGTATCCTCCCCTACAGGGAATACAGCAGCTACTTTACTAAGCAAACCCATTAGGGTATAAAAGCATACTATAACCAAAAGCTCTGTTTCTACTGAACTGTGTCTGGGTATTTTATGTTCTTTGATGCTAAAGTCTGGCTGGGCTAGCAGCTTCCACTCACAAAAACGACGAGAGTGCATTCAGTAACACCAGTGCAATGTGTTGCGCTTTCAGTAACGTCAGGAATGTGTGTTTAGGGTTATGCATCCACAAATGGTGGGCTGCACTGGCTGATGGAGAGTGAGCAGTGCTGACTTGCCCTGTGCATGGAGTGGGTTTGTAAAGCGCTCCAACTTGGCAAGAAAGTCCTCTTGGCCATTTAGTATTTTTTCCTTTAGAAAGGCACAGTTCTTATCTTGTGAAAATACAGATATTTCTCCATAAAGACAGAATTTCCTTAGTTAAACATCCTGGTTCATCTGCTCCAAGAAACATCCCCCATTCATTATTGGGGTTTATTTGCCAGATTTTTATAATTATTAAATAGAACATGAAACAATGAAAATAACACTTTGAGACTGGTTCTACTTTTTAATAAAGATTTTAATTCTGTGAAAGCACCCTTCTGACTTGCCATCTTCTGTCAGGAGTTGCATAGCAACTACCTGCCCTCTTAGGTCCTGTCTTGAAACGATTATTTTTTGTGGAGAAGATGAACTTGACTTAAAAATAGATATTTTGCTCCTATTGAGTCATTTTTTACTGGAAAAAGATGTAGTTGGAGTATGACTAAACTTTTCACAAATTTGATCTGACAATGGACATTTCTTGACATTTCTAAAATGTTTTGGTTTGGGACAGCTGGACTAAAACTAAGGGTTGGACTGAGTGATGTTCACCTCTCATCAAGAGGTTTGAGGACTTGCCCATGGTATGGAGGACAATGCATTTCTACAATTTACTCTCTTGCCCAAAGGTTGTTCCCTTGCCCCACCAGAGGAAAAGCTGCTTTGACAGGGATCCCATGGGAGGGGATCCTGTGAAGGGTTCGAGCTAGTGTGAAATGTATATATTTGTATGGGACCATCTCTCAGGTGAGCTCTTTAACCACTGGATTGGGAGATAAGAGAAACTTCTCCAGCTGTTCTGGTGGAGTCTAATCCTTTGCTTGCCTTTGCCAAAGTTCCCCAAGTGTTTTCCTGAGGGACAAGCAAAGCATTGTATCTGAGCCAGATTAACAGTTCAGTTTTCAGTCCATCAAGGAGGAGAAAATAAAATACTTTTGGGTCACTCTGAAATTACACTGCTTAAAAATTGGTTCTCTCTTTGGCCCTGTTTGTGGGAGCCAGAGCAAAGCACTACTGATTTGCACAGCCCTATTTTAAATGCATGGACAGAGTAGGAAAGACGGAGGGAAAAGAGGCCTCGTGGTCTTCAAGCACCTTGTAAACCAGAGGATACTTTGGAGTCCTGTTAAACTTTTGCTTTGGAGAGTCGCTGTCTCCACTTGACTTAGGAGAGGTGGGGGGTCAAGGCTCTCCTCTGAATATTGAGGGACACCAGTGGAAGGAGGCAGCAGGGATGGAAGAATTAAGAGGAGGCTGATGAGAATCATTTGGCTACATGACAGCTAATGTGGGGGAGATAAAGACTTCTCACAGATGCTCATGGCAAAGGCTAACACCTGACGTGAGTTATACCAGAGCAGTGTTTTCCTCAACTTTTAAAAAAAGTTTGGCTCTTCTGCCTTTGTGTGACCTCCTCAGTTAACACCTCAGGTCCTCCAGAGTGGGGAAGAAATAGCTGCAGCGATGGGCTGTGGGTGTTAGTAGTCAGTCCCCTGCTCTGAAGAAGCTGAGCTGTGGGTGACAGTGAAGGCAGATTGCACATCCCTAATTAGTGTGATCACTTGCAGCTTTCAAGCACAGCTGTTTCTCCACCCAAACCCGAAGTAGCTGTGGCGCTGCCAGCAGCATGGTCCTACAATGCTCCCCTCCCGCTGCCCCAGTCCTGCCAGGAGGAGCACAACGCGTGTGTGCTTCCATCTTTACTCTTCTGGATCCATACCTATATTGAGGAGAAGAGAATGGGTGTTGAGAACTGCAGTGGGGTAAAATGGGATGAACTTTTCTTGCCACAGGAGATCTGAATTGCTTGACCTAAGGAAGGTGTTTGGTGTCACCATGCTTTGCACACTTGTGATGAGACCAGGCAAAGTCCCTAGAGAACAACCCACCGTTTCTGGAGAAGGCATTCCTGTATCTGAGCTGTGTGAGACGTGATAGAGAGGGATATTGTCCCTGACTGAGCACTGCATTATTTTATTCGGCCATCTCTTCTTGCAGAACGTGATGGCTGGTATTTGCTGAGGCTGTGTGAAATCCAAAGTTGTTCATCCCACAGTGGCTCCTCCATGCTGCTTTTCGATAAAGCAGAGGGGTGAAGCCTTTCCCTGAGTTCCTCTTCAGGATCGTGTGGTTTTTTGCTATCTCAAGAATGCTCAGCCATGGCTCTTATTTTTGCTGATAAGCCTCTCCATCTCGCTTTTTGCAAACTGTATAAATATATATTCATAACAGGACCTTCACATTGTTTGCGCAAATATATTTATATCTAGTTATGTCTGTTTTCTCTCGTGGGATTTCTCTGTGAAATCCATTTGGTAAATGACACCCCCTAAGGCCCTGCAAATTTCTTGTGCAACCTCTGTGTTTGTGTTTTGCATTATGCCTTTTTTTTCAGTCTAAACAGATAACCTTGAGATATTTCTTTCTCTGTTAGTCCTTTTACAAGATCATGGGACTCTGAAATAGGTATTCTTCAGTGGTTATGAAGAAAAATAAAAATTCCAAGTATCCCTGAGGGGGGGAAATAAAGGCAGCAGCAGGGATTTGTTAACATTTAGGCAGAATCAGCCAAGAGACTGACACTGTCCAGATGGAAAGACCCACTTCCTGGCTGTAAAGATAACTCACTAAAGGAAACATTAGCTGTGGCTGCATTGGCGATGAGAAACACAACCACTGCCAAGAATTCACCCCAAGTCTGGTGGGAGCTGCCTTTTTTTCTTTCCCCTTGTGCTAGGGATTCAAGTTTACTTAGTTGGGAAATATGCCTAGCATTTCCTGAAGAAAAATGGTGGCCCTGTAGGTAAAGCATTTGTGGACTCACAAGAGCTGGGGCTAGTTCCTTTTGGTGCAGGAGACCATAGATGACCATAGGGAAGTGGTGCAGGCCTCAATTTGCTAAGGTGTAGGTGCCCAGCTCCCTGCTGGAATTGCTGGTACTGGTCCACTAAGTCCTGCATAGCTGCCTGGATGGGAGTCACTGGTTGTGCCCAGGATACTGGAGACAGTAAGAGTGTGACATGGAAACCTCTGTGCTAGGTGTCTACACAGGGTGCTGGAGCCTACTCATCCTGAGCAGTTTTTGGTATCTCAGCTTGGTGATGTTAATAGCGCAGTAATGTAGTTGTTGGATTTTATTGTGTCAGCAGGTATTTCAGAGCTTCCCTTAGGAGGATGCTGCTTTGTAAAAGGGTGAAGTAGACATGAACAAAAAGCAAAGTTTTGGGTTTAGATTTGGTTGGGGGGGCTATACACAACAGAGCTTTTTGCCTGATTAACCCATTCTAAGCTTACTTCACGGTGGAAATAGCTGAACTGGCTGTGATAAAGCTTCAGTTGAAGCCAGTGGGCAGAGATTCTGATGACATTATATCTGTCTGTGTAGTTTTCTTTCCCTAAGGTATTCAATAGCCTTTTAAGCTACCAAATTAACTGAGCAAATTGAATACAAGGCCATAGATCAAGAATCATTGGCTTCTAATTTAATGTGGAGGTGAACACAAGATGTATTACAGTGTGTATTTAACTCTCCAAATTTAGACCACCTCACTATGACATCCATGGCACATTAATTTGCTTACTGAAAATGACTGAATTCATCACAGTCCTGACACTTGGTTCCAGCTAGTGGGTGTGCCTCAGACTGTAGGTGTTTCACAGCTTTTTTTTTTTGTTGCCATGGCAGGGATAAAAACTTTAATGCACTTGGGTTTGGGTGTTTGAGATTTTCCTGGATGTCAAATTGAGCCTAATGTGTAGGACAAATTGTAGGATAAATTTAAGATCTAGCTGGTGGGTTTTTTGGTTTTTTTTTTTTTTTTGTCTTTTTGGTCAAGTTGGGTGCTTTGTTCCACCTGGGAACCTCCCTTTGTTAACTGGGCGTGGCAGTTTTCTCTGACTGAGTACTAGAAGTTAAATCTTGAAAATATCTCTATGTGGGATCTATTTTGGTTTGGATTTTTATAGACATTTACAAATTTTATTTTTTCTCTCTAACAAATCTGGATTCAAATACTTCTTGATCATCTTGGCTTTACTGACAAAATGACATAAACAGTGGCACTAAGCATGTAGCTTCTCTGGGAAAACTAAGAGCCTGTGTGAGCGTTTGCAGGGCAATGAGGGCGGATATATTATCTTCTTTCGAATGAGGTATTTGGAGTAGTTTGCCTGTTTCTGAATGTTACAAAAGCAATACAAAGACACAACCTTCTGATGCCACCATGTCTCTGAGATGGGATTCCCAACCATCCTTCCCACTCAAGTGGTGACTGCTCACCACAAAGCACTTCAGGCAGATGTTCCACACACTTTTGCTTTCCCAGCCTCAGCTGAGGCTGGAGCTGTATCAGAAGACTGGGGCTATCTTCTTCTACTAAGTTCTTTTTAAAGCTTCTCCTTAATCCAGACTTCCTTTCTCTTTGGATCAGGTCACTCAAAATCTTCTGTCACTTTCTCATAAACTGAAAGCAGTCCAGCTATTCTTCTTTTGTATTTAGGAATTTTTCTATTGTCCTGTCAAAGCTGGTTAGGATCTGGTATGTCACGAGTTCAGTATTGTCTTCTGGCCCCCTCGTTAAGGGCATAATTTGTCTTGTTGAGATCTGGAATGAGTCCACGTTGCACTTGCTGGTGCAACTGCTACAAAGTGCTCTGCCCTTTGTAACACACAGGGCAGAGCTGGTGCAGTCCTGCAGTGGGAAGAGTGGCTTTACTGTGGGCTGGGGATTTTTGGCTACTTTAATATTAAATTTTCTCTCTTCTGTGGTTTTTTTTTCCATCTGATGCGCCAGGGAGGTTGTGTAAGTAACTCATAAAGTTGATATTGCCCAGGGACAGCCTGGACTCCCATCAGTTTTGAGATTGCAGGAGAAAACTGCATTTGTTTCTTAAAAAGGATACTTCTGCCTGACAGAAATAACTGCGTGATGTGGGTCAGTGCGACATGACTGGCAGTCCTCCTAGGAAGGAATAAACCAAAAAATGTTACAAGTCAACACTGAGGTGTTTTGTCCAAGTGCCAGGAAAAAGAAACGGGAGAAGTGATGGCAAAGAATATTGCAGATCAGAACTGAGAAAGAGATGAGAGCTGCTACGGGGACATGAGTGAGAGGATGGATAGATGATATTCCATGTCAGAGGTAACCTAGTGGGGACATGGGGGAAGGCGAGTGATGTGGTCAAAGCCCAGGCTGAGGACAACACTGCGGTGGTGTTGTGGTTGCACATCAACAGGGCCAGGGCTCGGTTTGCCTGGGGTGGAAAGGGGTAGGCTGTGGGGATGGACTGCTCCCTGAGTGACAGCAGTGCTCTGCTGGGCTTTACAGGAGATATGGAGGCATACATGACTGACTCACAATGCAAAAGCTATACAAACTCAAGTGGCATGTAAAACTGAGGCTGCTCTGGGAGGAGAAAATGTTGAACTTGCTAACAGAAGGCCAATTTGAGAAGGTTTTGCCCGGCCTTTGTGGGGAGTCGACAGGGCAGGCAGGTGCTAGGACAGGCTGATGGAGCTGCTGAGGTTTAGTGCTGTGTGAGTTGAGAAGGATGCTTGTTAGTAAAGAGCAGAGCTGTATCTATTAGATGGGGCTTTGCTGACAGCAGCAAAACATTTATTAACTTTCTTCAGCCACTTTAATTTGCTGTGTTACATAGCTGACCTTCCACAAACAATCCACAGGCACCAAGCACCCTACAAAGAGCATGCATATGCCTTCAGGGGAGTTCATGCTTGGCCGAAGCCATAAGAAAGCCTTGTACAAGAAAACCTTGTGCTAGATTCCCAGTGGTGCTAGCCCTGGGATTTCAGCATCAAGCTGGGATGCAAAGGTCCCTTCCCTTCTCCGGGCAGAAACTCCTACTGCTACCACCTCTGAGATGCCATGGTTACTGAGATATCTGGGAATCATCTCTGAGGCTATAGAGGAGTGCACAGGGGCACACACATCTGTGTGTCAGTGCCCCAGAGCTGTAACTCACAGGTCTGCCCATAAAATGTTTGTGTTTGCAGTGGGCTTCCTGGGGTTGTGCTGGCTTTGATATCAGCTGGAGAAAAAACGAGAGGTTGGAGATGGTCTGCATGGGGCTGCTCTGTGCCAGTGGGTCCATGTATTTTGCTGTGCCTATGGCGTGTGTGAGGGGTGTGAAAGCACTCAGACACACACTGCAAAGGGAAGGGCAGTGGGCTGAAAAGAGGGAGAAAATCAGAGGCTGGGGTAGGGGAGAGAGCAGAGGAAGCTGAGGAGGAGGAGGTTCTGGCTGTGGTCCAGAGCCAGGACTGACTACAGCCTGGCCGGCAAACTTGTGCTCTGGGCAGGCTCATGGCTCTGTGGGCAGATCAATCTGCTATCATATCACTTATTACTTGACTTTGGCTGTTCCCCCTCTACCACATGCAGTCCGTGCCATGTGTCCTCATGTCGTGGTTTAGCGGCAGCTCAGCCCCACACAGTCGCTCGCTCACTCCCCCACCGGTAGATGGGGGAGAGAATCAGAAGGGTAACGCTCGTGGGTTGGGATAAGAACAGTTTAATAATGAAAATTAAAAGAAACAACAGTAGAAATGCAATGTGAAGGAGAACAATGAGAGGCGCAAAGCCCCGGGGGAGGGGGGAAGGGAGGGGAGGGGAGAGGGGGAACGAACCGCCGGAACAAACCGCACGCGCCGCAGCCGCTCGCCGCCCGCCGACCCGACGCCGCGCCGCCTGCGCGCTGCCACTGCCCCCCCTCAATATACTGGTCATGGTGTCACATGGTATGGAATGAACCTGCCATTGGCCAGTCGGGGTCAGCCGCCCCCACCATGGCCCTGCCCCTCCCAGCCCCCCCGCCACGCCACGCGGCAGAGCGCGGGAAGCTGGAAAGGTAGCTGACCCCCACAGTGAGGAGAATTAACCCCTTCTCAGCCAAAACCAGCACATTCTCCACCCCTTATTCCATACCACTTACACCATGCTCAGGTCCCATATGATGCAATACAACCGTACCAACCACCACCCCTCCCCTTCCCATCCTTTAACATAATACACAGACATCATTCCCTTAGTTCATGGATCTTCCCTGTAAAATGTCCATTAAAATGTCCATTGAGTTCACGCAGTCCATGACTCTGGGCTCCATCTGTTGTATCAGTCTTTCCGGGTGGGAGAGATGGTGTGTGGCGTTGGGTTGCTGCATACCGAGTCAGTCATCGTTCCATCACTGCTGCACGGCTTGTTTCATAGTTGATCTTCCATGGGTTGGGAGGCTCGTACTCTGATATCATTGATACAACACAGAGGTGACACACAATATTATATAGCAGTTCACATTGTGCCATTCAGTTCATTGACTGTTTTCACCCAAAATCAAATCCCCTTGAGGCACACATCGGATTTCTCCGTCCTCCCGCATCACCCACCAAGTGCACCCAGGTCCTCGAGCAAAAACAATCCCACGAATGGGTTTGCCTTTGCCAGAGGCAGGAAGAACCCAGACTGTTTTGCCCAGCATACTTTTTGTGTGCACTACAGGGACTCTATCCCCTTCCACAGTATGTAGGATTTCTGACTGGGCAGGGCCAGCTCGGTTGGCAGATCCCCTCGTGTTGACTAACCACGTGGCTTTTGCTAAATGTGTATCCCAGTGCTTGAATGTCCCACCCCCCATTGCTCTCAGTGTGGTTTTTAACAGTCCATTGTACCTTTCAATTTTCCCAGAGGCTGGTGCGTGATAGGGGATGTGATACACCCACTCAATGCCGTGCTCTTTGGCCCAGGTGTCTATGAGGCTATTTCGGAAATGAGTCCCATTGTCTGACTCAATCCTCTCTGGGGTGCCATGTCGCCACAGGACTTGTTTCTCAAGACCCAGGATAGTGTTCCGGGCAGTGGCATGGGGGACAGGATATGTTTCCAGCCAGCCAGTCGTTGTTTCTACCATTGTAAGCACATGGCGCTTGCCTTGGCGGGTCTGTGGGAGTGTGATATAGTCAATTTGCCAGGCCTCCCCATATTTATATTTCAGCCATCGTCCCCCATACCACAGAGGCTTTACCCGCTTCGCTTGCTTGATTGCAGCGCATGTGTCACATTCGTGGATAACCTGTGCAATAATACCCATGGTCAAGTCCACCCCTCGATCACGAGCCCACCTGTATGTTGCATCTCTCCCTTGATGGCCTGAGGTGTCATGGGCCCACCGAGCTAGAAATAGTTCACCCTTATGCTGCCAGTCCAGATCCACCTCAGCCACTTCAATCTTGGCAGCCCGATCTACCTGCTGGTTGTTTCGATGTTCTTCAGTGGCCCGACTCTTGGGGACGTGAGCATCCACATGCCGTACCTTTACAACCAGTTTCTCTACCCGGGCAGCAATATCTTGCCACAATGTGGCAGCCCAGATGGGTTTGCCTCTGCGCTGCCAGTTGCTTTGCTTCCATTGCTGCAGCCAGCCCCACAGGGCATTTGCCACCATCCAGGAGTCAGTATAGAGATAGAGCACTGGCCACTTTTCCCGTTCAGCGATGTCTAAGGCCAGCTGGATGGCCTTTACCTCTGCAAACTGGCTCGATTCACCTTCTCCTTCAGCAGTTTCTGCTACTTGTCGTGTAGGACTCCATACAGCAGCCTTCCATCTCCGGTGCTTTCCCACAAGGCGACAGGACCCATCAGTGAACAGGGCATATTGCTTCTCATCTTCTGGCAGTTTGTTATACAGTGGGGCTTCTTCAGCACGTGTCACCTCCTCCTCTGGTGATAATCCAAAATCTTTGCCTTCTGGCCAGTCCATAATCACTTCCAAGATTCCTGGGCGACTGGGGTTTCCTACTCGAGCCCGCTGGGTGATCAGTGCAACCCATTTACTCCACGTAGCATCAGTTGCATGGTGTGTAGAGGGGATGTTTCCTTTGAACATCCAGCCCAGCACTGGCAGTCGGGGTGCCAGGAGCAACTGTGCTTCAGTACCAACCACTTCTGAAGCAGCTCGAACCCCTTCATATGCTGCCAATATCTCTTTTTCAGTTGGAGTATAGCGGGCTTCAGACCCTCTGTATCCCCGACTCCAAAACCCTAGGGGTCGACCCCGGGTCTCCCCAGGTGCTTTCTGCCAGAGACTCCAGGTAGGGCCATTCTCCCCGGCTGCAGTGTAGAGCACATTTTTTACATCTTGTCCTGCCCGGACTGGCCCAAGAGCTACTGCATGGACTATTTCTCGTTTAATCTGTTCAAAGGCTTGTCGTTGCTCAGGGCCCCATTTGAAATCATTCTTTTTCCGGGTCACTTGATAGAGAGGGCTCACGATCAGACTGTAATTTGGAATATGCATTCTCCAAAAACCCACAACGCCCAAGAAAGCTTGTGTTTCCTTTTTGCTAGTTGGTGGAGACATGGCTGCTATTTTGTTGATCACATCCATTGGAATCTGACGACGACCGTCTTGCCATTTAATTCCTAAGAACTGGATTTCTCGTGCAGGTCCCTTCACCTTACTTTGTTTTATGGCAAAACCAGCTTTCAGAAGGATTTGGACTATTTTCTCACCTTTCTCAAAAACTTCTTCTGCTGTGCTGCCCCACACAATGATGTCATCAATGTATTGAAGGTGTTCTGGAGCTTCTCCCTGTTCCAGTACAGTCTGAATCAGTCCATGGCAAATGGTAGGACTGTGTTTCCACCCCTGGGGCAGTCGATTCCAGGTGTACTGGACGCCCCTCCATGTGAAAGCAAACTGTGGCCTGCACTCTGCTGCCAGAGGGATTGAGAAGAATGCATTAGCAATATCAATTGTGGCATACCACTTGGCCGCCTTTGACTCCAGTTCGTATTGAAGTTCTAGCATGTCTGGCACAGCAGCACTCAATGGTGGAGTGACTTCATTCAGGCCACGATAGTCTACTGTTAGTCTCCACTCTCCATTAGACTTCCGGACTGGCCATATGGGACTGTTAAAGGGTGAGTGGGTCTTACTGATGACTCCTTGGCTCCTCAGTTGGTGAATGAGTTTATGGATGGGGATCAGAGAGTCTCTGTTGGTGCGATATTGCCGCCGGTGCACTGTTGTGGTGGCGATTGGCACCTGTTGTTCTTTGACCTTCAGCAACCCCACCACAGAAGGGTCCTTTGAGAGACCGGGCAAGGTAGACAGCTGTTCAGTTTCCTCCGTCTCCAAGGCAGCTACACCAAAAGCCCACTTGTAACCTTTTGGGTCCTTGAAATACCCTCTCCTGAGGTAGTCTATACCAAGGATGCACGGAGCCTCTGGGCCAGTCACAATGGGGTGCTTCTGCCACTCATTGCCAGTTAGGCTCACTTCGGCCTCCAATACAGTTAGCTCTTGGGATCCCCCTGTCACTCCAGCAATGCTGATGGGTTCTGCCCCTATATAGTTTGATGGCATTAAGGTGCACTGTGCGCCGGTGTCCACTAAAGCTTTATACTCCTGTGGGTCGGACGTGCCAGGCCATCGGATCCACACAGTCCAGTAAGCCCGGTTATCCCTTTCCTCCACCCGGCTGGAGGCAGGGCCCCTCTAGTCCTGATCATGGCAGTCACAACTCACTTCCTGTAAATGTGAATCAGGAGTCCCTCTATTACACTTAGAAATAAAATCTGCGCTTCTACTCCTCTGTCTGGGGACTTGCTCGCTGGAAACTGGAGCAGCAGCTTTCCTGGAAGAGCCTCCCTGAGTGACTGTTCTTCCTTGCAGTTCATGTACTCGTGCCTGTAGGGTCGAAGTAGGCTTGCCATCCCACCTCATCATGTCCTCTCCGTGGTCACGCAGGTAGAACCATAGGGTGGCCCGTGGTGTGTATCCCCTTCTTTGAGCCAAAGGACGCTTATTCCTAACAGCTGAGACACTGCTCTGTCGAGGTGGGGAGTAGGACAGATCTTCTTTGAGTTGCTGGACCTCTTGGGATAGTTTCTCCACAGCAGAGACAAGCGAGGAAGAGATATTTGTGTCATAATCCCGGAGTCTATCTATCACCTCTGCCACCGTTGGTGTCTCGTCATCTTTCCAGGACATCACTGCCAATGAGTTTGCATGCGAAGATGGTGCGCTCCGTACAAACTTCCGCCACATGGGTCGTGTGCACTCGGCTTCATCTGGATCTTTGGATGACCGTTGATCGTCCAGGTCACCATAAATCACCTCAAACACAGCTAATTCCCTGAGATACTGGATGCCTTTCTCCATAGTTGTCCATTTTCCTGGGCGATATGTAACATCTTCTTTAAAGGGATACCTTTCCTTCACTCCAGACAGGAGTCGCCTCCAGAGGCTGAGGGCTTGTGGTTTTTTTTCCAATTGCTTTGTCAACGCCCCCTTCCCCAGAAAGGGATCCCAATTGTTTGGCTTCTTTTCCCTCTAGTTCCAGGCTACTGGCCCCATTATCCCAGCATCGGAGCAGCCAGGTGGCAATGTGCTCACCTGAACGACGGCTATAATCTTTTCGCATATCTCGCAACTCGCTTAAGGACAGGGATCGGGTGGTCTCTATTTCATTTATTACTTCTCCCTCCTCTCCCCGCGATGGCCCTGGTTCTTCATCATCCCGTTCTAAACGAGTTGATGTCCGCTTCCAATATTTCGTCTTATGTATGGGGGCAACTGATACTGGTACGGGTTTATTTTCTGAGCTAGCTCCGGTACTTGTTGTGGGGGTTTGAGTGGCTGCAGTGCCTGTTGTCAGGGCTGGATTGTCTACAGTGCCAGTCACTTTGCATTTCAATCCAGAGACATTCTCTTCCCCCTGGGGGCACTGAATACTGTTGAGCAGGGCTCGGTATGCATGGGCCAGACCCCAGCACGTTGCAGTTATCTGTGTCTCTCTGGAGTTCCCAGCGTAACAACATACTTTTTCCAAATATTCTACTAGTTTTTTAGGATTCTGCACTTGCTCGGGGGTGAAACTCCAAAACACTGGGGGTGCCCACTGCCCTAGGTATTTGCCCATGCTATCCCACATGCCCTGCCACTCGTAACTATCAAGCCTCGGGGCAGATTTCTGGGTGATATTCTTAAGTTGCTTAGTCAAAACCAAAACAACATGCCCAAAAACTAACAATGACTGCACCTTAACCACCCAAGGATGTTCAAGATACAAAAACGTTGTTGTAACAAAGGCACAGACATCATAGAACAAAGTTGCAAAGGTATTATTCTGTATTTCCTCCATATAAAATCTCTCAGAGGAGGAGGTATAATTGCTAATTGCCTCAACAAGGTGGTATCCGAAGTACAGCAACGGTTTCAGCAAAAACCCCAAATACCAGGTAAAGCTGAAAACGAGTGTTTGTATAACAAATCTCGTAGGCAAAACATTACTAATCACAGCAGAACACAGCAGACTCAAACAACCAACACCGATTTTTAACACCCACTGCAAAAAGGACAACATGGTGCTGTGACCAGCAGCTGTTGTTATCTCCAACCCTCGTGCCCCACGTTGGGCGCCAAAAAGACTGTCGTGGTTTAGCGGCAGCTCAGCCCCACACAGTCGCTCGCTCACTCCCCCACCGGTAGATGGGGGAGAGAATCAGAAGGGTAACGCTCGTGGGTTGGGATAAGAACAGTTTAATAATGAAAATTAAAAGAAACAACAGTAGAAATGCAATGTGAAGGAGAACAATGAGAGGCGCAAAGCCCCGGGGGAGGGGGGAAGGGAGGGGAGGGGAGAGGGGGAACGAACCGCCGGAACAAACCGCACGCGCCGCAGCCGCTCGCCGCCCGCCGACCCGACGCCGCGCCGCCTGCGCGCTGCCACTGCCCCCCCTCAATATACTGGTCATGGTGTCACATGGTATGGAATGAACCTGCCATTGGCCAGTCGGGGTCAGCCGCCCCCACCATGGCCCTGCCCCTCCCAGCCCCCCCGCCACGCCACGCGGCAGAGCGCGGGAAGCTGGAAAGGTAGCTGACCCCCACAGTGAGGAGAATTAACCCCTTCTCAGCCAAAACCAGCACACCTCATCTTCCCTTCTTCTGCCCCTTCAGCCCACTGAAAGCATGACACTGGGACTGCTTATCAGTACAGGAGGACTTGTGAAAGTTTCTTGTGCATATGCCCCAATGGCATTAAGATGAGCTTCCATGAGACAACCTGAAAGCCTTTCACCTGCCACTTAAACAGAGGACCCTTGGCACTTCACACTTGCTTTCAAACATCTGCTCAGCAAAAGAGGTGGTTCCTTGGCAGGAGGTGAGATGATGGTGCTCAGATCTTTGATCCAAGCAACCCTTGCTGGGGTTTGGGATGGAGCATGTGGACAGCCCCACTGGCTCCCTGTTGCAGCAGACCAATTTTCCAGGAGTATCCAGCTCAAGCCAAGGGAGTTCCCCCAACTGCCTGGTCTTCATTGACAGCACTGCACTCATGGCTTTCGGGGCTGGGTCTAAGCTTGTGCCATTTGGCACTTTCAGCTCCAGACTGTTATGATTTGCTCCAGATGGTGTGTGTGAGCTGCCATGCCCCCAGTTAGCCAGTTGTTCAGCTCAAAATCTTGCTCCTGGTGTTTCATATGCAGCCATTCACAAAGTCTCCTATGGAGTGTGAGAGAAGATGTTGAGCTTTTGTGTACTCCAAAAGTTCTGTGTTCCTGCCCACTTCAGATTTTAATCACTTCCCAAAGAATGCATCAAGGGCAGAATAAAAAGGAGATTGTTGCCCCAAAGAGTTTGCAGCTGAAATGGAAGCATTTAGCTGAAAGTATGGAAGCTGAAAAGACTCACGGCAAAGTGTCAGTGTTCTCAAGTTTAGATTGCAATGCCCTGTTTTTTGTTTAGACTTGGTTTCTCTGCTTTCCCTCGTGTTTTCCTAATGTCTTCTGAAGGGGAAAAGGATGTTTGTGAGCAATGTTTGGAGGAAACAGCTGGGAGAAGTTGGAGGAGCTACACGCAATGCCAGGCAAGGGAATGAGAAACATGGCCTGGATGTAAGGAGCTGGTAGATGAGACCAGGGAAAGAAGCAGAAAGGTGTAAAACACTTTGAGGAAGGGAGTTTGCTGCCTCTGGTGACTCCCCGCCATGGCTCTGCTTCTGCAGTGTCCAGCCTCTATGTGCTCTGTGTAATATCTTCTATTCATCTCCTGCCTCTTCCTCACCGTAACTTTTGGGAAAATCATTGGGAAACCCTCTCAACATGAAGCTCCTCTTAGGATCACTTAATAATCTTAAGGTTAGAAGTCTTTTGGTAAATGCTTGATTTTCAGTGAACTGTGGGATCTCAATGGCTCAACTGAAGTTTCCAGGTCTCCGTCACATGCTGACCTGACTTTGTAACACACAGGAAGAGGAAATGAGCACAGCCACAAAGCCTGCACACAGGCAGCATTAGTGATGCATGTGTCCTGCTGGCTGGCTGATTGATCACCTGTCCTCTCTGTATCTTTTGCTGCATGTTTGCACACACACTGATGCACATAGAATCACAGAATGGTGGGGGTTGGAAGGGACCTCTGGAGATCATCTTGTCCAACCCACCTGCTTGAACAGGTACACCTAGAACAGGGTGAACAGGAACGTGTCTAGGTGGGTATTGAATGTCTCCAGGGAAGGAGATTCCACAGCCTCTCTGGACAGCCTGTGCCACTGCTCTGTCACCCTCACAGGAAAGAAGTTTTTTCTCATATTTAAGTAGAACTTCCTGTGTTCCAACTTGTGCCCATTGCCCCTTGTCCTGTCATTGGGCACCACTGAAAAGACTCTGGCCCCATCCACTTGACACCCACCCTTCAGGTATTTATAAGTGTTGATAAGGTCTCCCCATAGTCTTCTCCAGGATGAACAAACCCAGGTCTCTGAGCCTTTCCTCATAAGGGAGATGCTCCACTCCCCTGAACATCTTGGTAGCTCTCTGCTGGAGTTGCTTGAGCAGTTCCCTGTCCTTCTTGAACTGAGGGGCCCAAAACTGGACACAGTACTCCAAATGCAGTCTCACTAGGTCAGAATAGAGGGGGAGGATAACCTCCCTTGACCTGCTGACCACACTCCTTTTAATGCACCCCAGGATACCATTGGCCTTCTTGGCCCCAAGGGCACAGTGCTGGCTCGTGGTCAGCTTGCCCACCAGCACTCCCAGGTCCTTCTCATCAGAGCTGCTTTCCAGCAGGTCAGCCCCCAACCTGTACCAGTGCATGGGGTTGTTGCTCCCCAGGTGCAGGACCTTGCACTTGCTTCTGTTGAATTTCATGAAGTTCCCCTTGGCCCAGCTCTCCAGCCTGTCCAGGTCTCGCTGACACAGCCTTCTGGTGTATCAGCCACTCCTCCCAGTTTTGTATCATCAGCAAACTTTCTGAGGGTGCACTCTGCCCCTTTGTCCAGGTCGTTGATGAATATGAACAGGACATGCACAACTGCGACAGCTATGGTTGTAAGCCGCTTTGCAGCTGGGACCGTAGCCTGGATTAAACACCACAGCAGGAGGCTGTTGATTAACAAAGTGTGAGTGAACACAGTTTCAGTCTTTCAAATCTCTTACATCAAGTTTTTGTTGTCATTTTCTGGGGGCTGACAGGCTCTCTTTCCTTTTTTCTCTCCCACAGAAGTTGCTTTTGCACCTCTCCATTTCTTGCTCTCAGTCCAGTATTAGAAGGAAAATAACAGCCAGCCCGAATCCTCGGGACGGCAAATGACTGGGCTGCTGGCCTGCCATCCCAGCAGCAGGGACAGGACCACAATGAAGGACGGGATCTCAGGACTGAAGAGCACTGGCACAGATTCAGATGCCCTAATTTTCACCTTTGTCTCTGTCTGATGTTTGCTATTGGCGGATGCTGCTGAAAGATGTGGGTCTTCCCATGGACCACACTAGACTGGGAAATCAGGCAGAATTTAGGTCAGCTGAACCTGGGCCAAATTGTGTCTAACCATTCATTTGATAGGGTTTATCCCTTTGAGGACACATCTTCCTGCCTGAGAACACGGCATCTGCTTCCTGATGGGGGTAAGAAAATAGGCGCTTCTCGGTCAGCAGATTTTCTCCAGCTGGATGGAAAAACGGTCTGTTGTGGCCTTGGGGCTACAAAGGCACAAACTGGGAGCAGTGAATGAAGAGATGTGTATGTGCACAAAGAATTTGGTGAGATGATGTATCAGCAATGATATCTGCTTACTCCCAAGTGAGAGTCTCAGAGTCTTTTCTGTCCTCAACTTTTTCAATGATAATTATACTTCAGAAAAATAATCCTTAGGTTATTTCCTCACACTTTCATTTGGGGTACATAAGATGCTTTGTGAAGATGTGGATCATTGTCTCCATTTGCAGGTGGCAAAACTGAGGCCTTAAACTCTTACAGCTCAACCAGGCAACATCAACGCTGCCACAGATCCGTGCCCCCACAGAGATGGTTCTTATACACTTGCCCAGCTCACCTTTCTGGGCTGGAAACGGTTAAATTGCAAAGCTTCTGAGGAGAAAAATTACATGCCTGAGGTCTGCAAACCTCATTGGAAAGAGTTTGGTTTAATTTTAGCAGTGTGCTGCATGCAGGTCCTGAGGTTATGGTCCAGGATTTCCAGGGATTAAGCAAAGTAGGGCACAATTACCTGGGTCATGGAAGGTCACTTACTGCTATAGACTTGTTTCACAGCCTTCTGTGCTCTGCTCCCATCACAGCTGGTGCCCTGAAGCTGTGGGAACATAGGACACTGTGTCAGCCCACCACCCAGGACAGAAAACCATTTCCCTGAAATATTTTGGAAAAGTAAAAAAAAAAAGACTTTTTTCATTGAGCTTCACTGAAACAGTGGAGGAAGAGTTTGGGAAAGGCATCTGATGTGGTGCTGCCTCTTGATTTGAGCTGGCTATATCCAATCATGTCTGCTGAGAAAGCCAAGCTGTTTCAAGAATCAGAATCAGAATAGTTTGGGTTGGAAGGGACCTTTAAAGGTCCTCTAATCCAACCCCACTACAATAAGCAAAGACATTTTCAACTAGATCAGGTTGCTCAGAGCTCCGTTCAACCTGACCTTGAATGTTTCCAGGGATGGGGCATCTACTGCCTCTCTGGGCAACCTGTTCCAGTGTTTCATCATCCTCATCATAAAAAATTTCTTCCTTATATCTACTCTGAATCTGCCCTCTTGTAGTTTAAAAACGTTACCCCTTGTCCTATCACTACATGCCCTACTAAAAAGTCTGTCCTCATCTTATAAGCCACCTTTAAGTACTAAGGGCAGTTTGTTGGCTGGCACAGAAAAGCAAGTCCATATATATTCCTTGATCACTGGATGCTTATGTCAACAAAGGGTTCATGAAGCTGTTCTGTTGAATGCAACTTCTTGCTGCTACAGCATTCATCACTGCTTAGCAGAGGACATCCAGCCCTTCAGGTGGCTGCTCACATGGAAGCAGCTTTGTGTCCAGCTCTGGTTCTCAGCAATGACCTCCCTCATCTCAGATCTCACCCTTGACAGAGGCTCGTTTGTGTCCCTCAGCTCTTACCCAGCCTTCAGCCACTTTAGGAAGAGGCTCTCAAAACACTGTGGCATGGTTAAGTGCATTTTTGTATTCTGCAGATCTGGGGTCTGACATGGGGCCAGAGACTTGTGTCACAGGGTCTTGTCCACATTGCAGTATGTAGCTGTGCTGCTAGCAATATAGCAGCAGCAGAGGCAGCTCATGATATGCTGCCTGCATGAATATTTATTCGGTTTCTTGGCCAGGTTTTGGACTGAGGTCCAACCTGTCACTGCTCTACTTTTATCAACGGCCTCTACAGTCAGTATAAGGCTAGCTCAGACATGGCTCTAGGACCTGCAGTTGTGCTGCTGGTTGACTGCTCTGCAGCCATCCCTGCAAGTACATGGTGGGCTGGCTTGGAAGGAGTTCCCTGAACACTTAAACAAATGGGGACATAATTAGCACAGAGCAGCAGACATGGAGGGGATGTTGGACAGGCCAGCTGGAGTGTGTGAAGGCAAGTAGAGTAGGTGGGAGAGAAGGGAGGCCTGGAAGGTGACTATGTTTGTCTAGACAGTGTCTGTAATTTTTTTTATTATATCTTGTTTTTTTTCTCCCAAAGCCTAGCTCTTTTTTGACATTACAAATTAAAGTGCATTCTCTGGGTTGTCAGTGCAGCCTCGGCTCCCACCCTGATTTCACAGGGTGCTCCTGAGGAGAAAGCTGGTAAGGCAGCACTGAGAGACTTCTCCCTTTGGTGAGGCTAAAGAGGAGAGGATTTGGGCTGAGTCCTGCTTGAGAAGTGGCTAAAGGGCTGATACCCCTGAAGCCAAGATACTCAGTTGCTTGTAGTTCAGTTGTGGAGAAAAAGTGCTTTCACAGCTTTTCTTTCTCTCATTCTTCTTGGTTTCCGTCCTTTCTTTGGAGGCTTTCCCTGCCCTTGTGGCTCTGTCCTGCAGGAACATGTCATCTGAATCCAACCTGTGTCTTTCAGTGGTGGCTCCTGAGTGCTGTCAGGGACCTGGTGAACAGCCTCCCATGCTCTGGGGCAGGAGGGTGGGGGGCTCTGGAGCAGCCCGTTGTAGCTTGGTCTTGGCCAGGACCAGCAGCCCCTCCTGGGGCTGGACCGAGCACCGCGATAAGGCAGGGCTACAGCCACTGTAGAGCTGGTACATGTCAGAGGCAGCAGCCCAGCAGGTAAGGGGATTTTGTTTTCAAGACAAAAATAATTCTGCGCCTTTCATGGGATGTGGAATATTTTTCATTTCAGCTCCTTGCAGAGCTGACATGGGGCTGTGTTGGCTTGACAGCTGCCAGTCGTAGTGGTTTGATGTGCCAGTTAGCAAACTTCATCATGGGTTTTGAGATTGGTTTTGAGGACTGTGTTGGCAAAAGCCATTGTATTTGGTTGCCCAAAGCTCAACTTCCTCCTGACCATGCCAGATTGGAAAGTACTGGGGCAGAACCCCGACTAACAACCCCAGCAGCCCGAAATACTTGGGTGTATGCTTCTGCTTCGCCCCTCTTCTGCAGCTTAAGAAGCCTGTCTATGTGTCTCATTGTTTTGTCTGTATTGTTTTCTCTTGTCTTTCCACTGTCTTTTGCACTTGCAGAGAGCACAATTCAGTGCTTTTTGTAAGGGAAAAAAAATATCCAGTTTCTGACATGCGATGTTTCTTGACCCACCAGTAAGCAAAACCTCTCCAGAATTGTCCAAAGCCTTTCTGTACTCTTGTCTGGGATGGATTTTAGCTCAACAAGAGAGCATTCCTCATAATTGAATCACTTTAATGCTTAATTAGAAAAATTCTGTTTCCTTGGGGAAGAGTGAAACACACTATAACTGAGGACAGGACAGGCATGCTGTACTTCTCCAGCCCAGCACAGCATCCCCATGGAAATGCAGCACGGAGAGCAAAGCTCTGGAGATGCAGGCTGTTTCTCACTTCTTTTTGCCCTCTGTTCTCTGGGGCAGGACAGGAGACTGGGGAGCTTATGCTGAATTTGGGTATTTATGAGGTAGCAGCTGGATTGCTGTCAGACACCTTGCAGCCCACAGGATCTCCTTCTTTGGTTGTCCTGGTTTGAGCAAGAGGTAGATTTTCAGTTTAGAAAATAGCTCTTTTTCTGTCAGGCTCACGAGAAAACTCCTTACACTAAATGTGTGGAAAATAACTGAGGACTGAATAAAGAACAGTAAGAACTAATTTCCTTAGTTAACATACTTGCTAAGCCCTAGAGTAAACAAACTAAATGCTAGTCACTGTGGTATTTCAGGTCCTTTCCATAAGTAGCAGCTCAGGCCAGCATGTATAATGTCCTTTCTTCCAAAAAACCCACAAATCTTATAGGAACAATCATGCTGCAAACGTCTACTGATTAATTTTCTTCTCCCTGAGTTATCAGCTCTCCTGTAACCTCGCAAGGATCTTCCAAACCCTCCAAAGTAGCATCTTTGAGATTGAAAGTTGGTCTCAGTCTGTTGCTCCTAGCCCCAGCGAGTACGTTTGGTACTGCTCTCCTGCATTTCCCTCTAGACAGCTTTGGCTATAAGCCTCTCTCTTGCCACTTCTATAGCTCAGAGCCAGTCCCAGAAATCCAGCACTCGATCTTCGACCAGCATCAGCACCAGGGAAAGAGCCTCTGCAATACTCCAGTAGCAAGCACTGCATGTTGGGACAGTTACTACAGGACCTGGACACACTGGCTGCTAAAACAAACTATTGCTTTTCATCAGATCATGTGGGTAGCTCTATAACACTTCTCAGCCATGGGATTTCTTCTTAACTGGAAATCTCAGGCAGCTCAGTGACATACCTGTCTCAGCCGCCAGTCTGACAGTGAGAGCTATCTTTTTGACCTTAGTCCAGACTAATTCCTATTAAGCAGTGGCTGCTAGAGTATGCCTTTAAAGCTCAAATCTTTGTCTAAGCCTGAAAATTAAATACTTTTCAAATGGCCTCCACCGCTTAAAAAGGTTTTGAGTACTTAAAACAGTGGGAAAAAAACCCCACTATGATACTAAACACAAGCATAAACCTGTAGCAAGAGCTGTGGGGTGCTGGTGTAACACCACTGCAGCCCTGTGCATCTGCAACCTCCCCCAGAAACCCCTACCTGTCCTAGGCTAACAGAGAGATAATGCAAATTTCTTCTTATGCACTGCCCTTCCAGCTCTGGTGACCTGGGGAAATCAAGGAAAGTCAGGGTAAATACCAGGAGGTCTGGTCTTTCTCCAGTGGTTTCCCACCAGACAGCTCACAATGCTTTCCAAACAAGGGTGAGATCTGGTCTGCCTTGTGCTATGCTGAGATTGGACCAGCAGCCAGAGCCATGATGAGGAATAACACCCAAAGGCAAGGACTCAAAGGTAGTGATCCCTGTCTTCCAGAGCAGGAGCATCCTTAAATCCTCTGGGTCTTGCTGTGAAGTTTTCTTTATTGTGGTGCTTTACATAACTCAGTGTCTCAGGTAGATGTCGAAATACAGTCAGAAAAGCAGATATTATCATCCCAGCAGGGACCCCGGGGGAGGGGTGGCAAATCCAGAGGTGGTAGGTGCTGAGGATTTCAAACAGTGACGACAGCAGCTCTGCTGGCTGCCACTCAGCTGGGGCATCACAAGTCTTTCTGCTTTTCTTTGTCACAGTCTGAAAATAGCTCCTGGATAACACGCTCCCAACACAAAGTGATGTGCAGGGCCGAGTATTGCAAGCCAGTGTTAAGAGCCATGTGGAAGCCAGTATAGGAGCAGACCAAACCGCCTATTCTGACTCCATTCCCAGAGTCTAATATTAGCTCACCTGTGGGTATGACAGCCCTCCTGGCAGGCAGCCACAAGGCGGGCTTTTTTTTTCCCTCTCCTGGCTCATACAGTTCCCTTATGGCAGTGACAGCCCAATTATCTGAGCTTTTCCCATCTTCTCTGCTCCTGTTGACTTGGCTTGCGCTGAAGTGTTCTTGGGGAAAGATCAGTGTGTTTTAGCAGATGGACGAAGGCTGAAGAGCAAATTGTTTTAATCAACCTTCCCTTTTTTTGAGGACACTGAGTACTTACTGAAGTGGTAAAACAGCATCCGTAGTTTCAGAAGGCAGCAGGCTTGTCTCTAAGGAGCTTCTGTGTTTTTTTGGATGCCGTGGATACGGGCGATTAACTCTCAACACAAACTTGGCCTTTCCCCAAGGGCATTTGTACTTGCTGCTAGTTCCAGAATATGTGGGGGATCTGCAGATTGCATAAACCAGTGGGCAAAAAAGGACCAACTTCTCCAGTCCTTCTGGGCATTGTGCTCCTCTGGATGAGACGCCAGGGACAATCAGGTTGTTTAGTGGTGTTGGGGAACATGAGTGGTAGTTCCAGTTAGCTAGAAAGGTGGCTATTTGAATGCAGTGATGTAGATGGTGTGGCAAACATTGTATTCAGTGAGGAAAATAAAGGTGGAAAACTTTCTTCCTGCCACAGCTGGCTGATGTGACTGCTTCCAGGAGTGGTTCCCTGTTCTTCTGAGCAGGGCTCCATGGTGATCCTCATTTGGTACGGGCTCAGGAGTAAGCAGAAGTGAGTCTTCTCAAGATGAGATCAAACAGATTGCTTTCCATGGATGTGATCGGAATCTGGCTCACTTGATGGGGTGTAGCTGTACGCTTCTACGGGAGAACTTATCTTGGGCCGCATATCTCCGGGACACAGGGCTCTACCCACCCTGGGGACAGTGATGCACAGACATCAATATGATGGATACAAAATGTCCGTTTATTTAGCTGCGTCACACGCTTATATAGCTCTTGCGCTTCCTGTTCCTGCCACTCCTATGGGGAGGAGTCTATCTTTCCGTCACAGCCCGTGATCTTCCGGTCGCCGATCCCTGTCTATTCCCCTACAATGGGGGTTTGAAACCTAGTTTAGTTCTGTTATTAAACATTGCTAGTGGAGGTATTCCCTTGAGTGGATCCTGCTAAATACATAAGCTGCTGTATAGTAAGTGATTTTCTCTTTTTTACTGTGTGGATAGGTGAGGATCCATGGGCCATGAAAAAAAAGCCACTGGCTGGCAGCATAAGGAGGCAGGCAAGCAGCTAGGAGGATGGGAAGCCCAATGCACCACTGTCTCTTTAGCAGCTGTTTCTACAAAGGATGTTATTACACTGCTAAGAGGCAGCCTGGAAACCATCCTATCTGCTCCCAGCCTGAAGGACAGTCCAGACTCACCTCCTCTTGGAAGTGACAGTGTAATAAACACTTATGTGATAAGTTAAGGTATGTCAAGACCCATAGAAAGGGAAAGATTCCATTCCCTTTCTTTGACCTGAGTGCAGGCAGATGTACAGCGAACACAGCGTACCTCCAAGAAGGGCAGAGACTTCAGATGTCAGCCAGTGCCTTTCGGCTGTTAGCTTTCAGCTGCCTGAGGCAGCCCAGCCAGGTCCTGCGTGGAGGTGCCAGGACAAGCAGGTATCTTGTAGTGAGCGGGATGGTTTTTGGGGCATGCACAGACACATACCACTCCTGGTAGTGTTGGCAGACTCTCAGCAGCATAGTGAGAATTAGCATATAGGCTAATTCTTGTGGTCCCTGATAGGGATGAAATAATTTTGTCAGCACAATTGTCTTTTCTCCCATCCCCTCTTATTGCCACCCTGCTTGTGGGAAGATGCCTCAGGTCAGGAAACTAAGGCTTGAGGACTCTTACTGGTCATATTTCAGCAGGACTACTCCTACTCCTACTCCGTTCCCATAGCTGGACATTTGAGCTCTTTGCCTTGATTCCTGTGGGTATGCATGTATGGCTAGAAGGGAGTGGGCTAAAACCCATGAAAAGCTGCTTGCAATTCAGTGGCAATATGAGTTGTGAGGCACCAATGGCTCTTCTTTGCTTGAAGGCAACTTCATGCAAGGGAAATTGTTAATTATCACTGCATGCATTTTTATTGCTAATGATTTGGGTTGTTCTGAGTAGCAACAGGAACTGTCTGTGGGTGTGTGGGTGGATAACAGATACTGAGGAGATGTTATAATTTGTATTCCTGCTTTTGCTTGGCCAAGACTGTCATGGATCTGCTCTGTTTGTTGCTGGCTCCTGTAACAGTTAAGCAAGGCTGCTGTTTGTGCTGCGCTGGGTTTTGTGGATCAAGAAATAGAATTTCCAAAGTTGCGGAAGGAACTGGTCACCATCCATAGGGATTGGCATTGTGGGAAGATGTTTGCTCATTTACGGAGCTGAAAAGCTGTATCTGTTTGGCCTTCTGTATATCTGTATATCTGTAGTATCAAAGATATTAGCTGCAGGATGTGCTTGATCCCATTGATCACCCTCTCCAAGGGGAGGCACTTCAGTAGCGTGGGCATTTTTTCCCCATGGCCCCGGTGCTGGGGAAAATGCTCTGCAACTTTTCTTTCACTCAGCACCCTCCTGTGCCTAGGAACTGTCTTCACCCCCTCCTGCCACAAATGCATACAGCCAATGTGATGGAGAAGCACCCCTCTGAACTCAGCCCATCTATAACAGCCATTACTCAGCCCCTATGCTGCTGCCATGGCATACTGCAGCAAAAAAGAAACGTGGTTCCTCTCTTCTCTCTTGTATGCTTATAGAATGCATCAAAACCAAAAGGAGCTGCAAGAACACCCTGAAAATATCCTCTGGGCTGGGTGTCTGGACCCACTATCACTGGTGACTGTAGCTCACCAGGGCTTTGAGCCTCCACTGAAGGGACATCAACAAAGGAGCTTCATGGGGGAAAAAGGGCTTTTCTACCTGATGCCCTCCCCTTTTGACTTTATTTGTAGGCATGGTCAGTTTGTGTGTATGCACTTAAACAGGCTGTGCTTCTGCATCACCATGAGGAAAGGAAAAAGTGGTGGAGGGGCTGAAATGCATCCCTCCACCCCAGCTCTGGGTTTGGTTGCTACTGTTAAAATATGACTAATGCTAAAAATAATTCTGGTGTTGCTATAGAAACTTGCACTGTTGCTATGTGTGAACCTGGAGAGAATTGTACCCTCCTTGGTACCTTGTTTTTATCTTTTCCTCAGCCATGCTTACCGCCAAGCGGGATGAGCACAGGCACACCAGACCTTGCCTGTTCCTTTGCACAGCCTCGCTGGGTTGCCATGGCTTTTTTTGTTGTGCCGGGGGACAGGACAGGAGGTCATTATTTAACACCTCCTCTGTCTGTCTGTCTGTCTGTCTGTCTGTCTATCTATCTATCTATCTATCTATCTATCTATCTATCTATCTATCTCTTCCAGCTCCCTCTGACATAGTTTTTGAGTCCATGGCTATCTGGTTTGTTGGCTGCCTCCTGCTCCTCACCCCTCCACAGGCAGCAAGAGGAATGGGTCCCTTTTTGCCTTACTTGTCCCACCTCAAAGCACTGCCAGGTTTTCCTTGCTTTCCATCTGTAGTGGCGGAAGAGAATCTGTTGTAAACTTCCCTTGGGTCTAGAGGTGAAAAGATTTTTGTATTTGTTAACTTTTTAACGGTGCCCCAATCTGCCATCCCTGTCTTCCTGTCCCTCCCAGCTTTGGTAGCTAATTTGCAGGAAGCTGAAGTCTTCCAAGCTTTTTAGAAGAAACCAACCAAGGGATCAGTTTACGTTTTCCAAGCTGGAATGACAAATGCTGGAAACTTCCATTCAGTTTGAAAAAGAAGCTTGGATTAATCCAGAGCCTGAAAGATCACAGCCCCTGAAGGCCAGGCTGGCTCCTGTACAAATTACCCTCCAAGGCAGGGTGAAGTTTTCCCTTCAATCCTGCCGTGCCTTTTTCTTAGCTTCACTGATCACTGGCAGCTGGGTATTTAGGAAAAAGTGATGACCTCTTGTCTCTGCTCCAGATTTACAGCTTGACATGAGGTGGAATAGAGCACAGACTGTGCCAACCCTTATGGTCAAATTCACTGTCACGACAATATCTTACAGTAGTGACTTGATGCAGAGGAAAGCAGAGAGGGAATTTTTGTTTCCCAGAAAAAACAAATCCTCTTTTAAAATCCCTTTCAAGTCTGTTGCTTTGAAAGCCTCTTTCTTGCCCTTTGAATTTTAAATGGGTTTTAGGATTTTTTTACCTCAGACCTGAGGGTTTGCATCTTTCTAGCACAGATGCAAGTCAGTACCTAGAGGTGACTCACAGCAGCAGAGGGTTGCCAAGTTTGGCAGACTTCTGGAGGCCTTCAAGTCCTACCTCTGCTCAAAGCCAGGTTGGCAAGAGCTGTGCTTGTGGGATAAATGCTGCCCCAGCCCAGGGAAAAGAGGAACAAGCGTGATGAGGAATGGGATCCATGCTGCCAGAACGACTTTTTGGTCATGAGCATATTTAATCAGGCCTTTAGATATCTACAGATGGTAGTTGTGACCAGGGGATGGATATAACGTCTCACACATGGTTTCTTACACCGCTGAGGAGTTTAACATCTTCCATTTAACAATGCTACACTGGATCAGATAAAGCGTGGAGCCAGTGCATCTTCCTTTGGTTTTATCAGAGTCTTTCCATTCTCTGAAACACTGTATTGGTCTTTGCAATGTATGAGATAGCTTGCTGAGCTGGGGACCGGCAGCTGGAACATTAGCTGAGTGATGGAGAGGAGGGAGCTTAGCCCAGCTCCGATCAAGGTGAGGACCCTGCTCTGAAAGCACTTGTGACTTGTTTATATCCATAACCCATTTCTCTATAAACAAGGCTTTTGGGGCCAGTCCACATGGCGTCATACTGGAAAACCATTTCAGTTATCGCCCTTCTGTTGCTGGAGAGAGAAAAAGACTCCAGGCTGGTTTTTCTGAATTGTTTTTCTGCAGAGTAGCTCCTCTACCAATACCCAGACTTGCGAGGGTGCCAGAGAAGGGTTAAGAATAGAGAGAGATGAGGCAAGTTTCTGGGAACTTTTCCTTCCACTGAAAACCAGGAACATGTGTTATTCTCTGCCCCTTTGGCAAACATGGACAACATGACTCTCCCCACCTAAGCACGCTTGCCAGCCAGTCATCTTTCTGTCTGTCTTTCAGCACCAAGCTGGTCGAACCTGCCCCACAGCCACTCCATCAGATCCTTCTCCTGGCTTGGTTCCACTTCCCTGCCTTTCGGTAGGGGAGATGGTCATTCCCTCTGCAGGGAAAGATCCCATGAGCTTCATGTTGCAGTGCGAAAAGCTGCACGGTGAGGAACAGGTGTGTCCCATCCATTCTCTGCATTACATGGGCAACTCAGTGTTGCTTGCAGAGGAGCTTTGCTGTTGAACCATCAAATAGTTTGGTTAAATATCAAACTGTGATTTGGCTTGTCCAAACATTGTTGAAGCTGGATGAAGTCACATTTAGGATGTGGCTTGATGAACCAGAATCCAAAGATCTAACATGTGTTGTGGTTTTTAATGTGACTATTGGGCTTGATCTTCCTTTTTTGAAGTCAGTGAAAGTAAGATCCAGCCCTTTTGCCATGCTTAGGGCAAGCAGATTTGGATAAAGCAGGAACCAGCCCAGACTTATGAATCATCCTTGATCTGCATCTCTTGAGAAGTCTGAATATATAAAAAAAACCCGAACAACCCAAAAAAACCCCACCAACAACCAAAGCCAAACAACAAACCAAAAAACAACAAAAACCCCTAGGTTGGCTTTTCTTTGAGTTGTTTCCACTTTCATAACCATCTGCAATTTCTGATGTCAAGCTCCTGACAGCCACTGTCCTGTGGGAATTCCAGTCTGACTGGAAATAGGAGCTAAATCGCAAGGAATTCATTCACAAGATTTATGGCCAGTGGTACAGATGCCAAGGATTTCATTGCAGTAATATCTAACAATTAAGTGCCTAGCATTTTCAGTGTGCAAAGTAATTAATACACAAACATAAATATAGTAGAGACTGAACAGCCGAGCATGAATCTGAACTCTTTTCCTTGGCTGAAGTTATGATGCACAGGTTCTGGCTTGGTCTTTTATGTACATATCTGGGACATTTTCATCTGGATGGAGTATTGGGAACTGGAGTTGTAACTTGAGCTCTCTGTGTTTCTCCTGCTGGTTGCTGGAGGAAACCCAAAAGGTAGAGAGTTGGATTTCCTTCTGAGGATTTTGGACTATTGGACAGTCTTAACATCCTAAATGTAGGATGGAAAACTCCATGAGAACCAGCTCTCGCATGGTATCCCAGTGTTTGGTGTCCTCGTCCCTTGTAAGTATAAATAAGCCCTTCCAGAAGGCTTGATTCAAGTTCAATTCCAAAAGTGGCCCCAGGCCAGCATTTCTGTTGGGACAGTTTCTACTGTATTTCTGGCAAAACTTTCCCAGCTTTAGTACTTACCAGATACCAGTTTCACTGATCAGTAATCCTGGACTCCTCAAATCTGTTGGCCTGCACTACAACACAGGTAATTAGTTTGGCAAGGACATTGCTAATGTGTCATTCTAGTGTAGAGTTTCAAAGAGAATAAAGAGTGTTTTGATCTGAAGGAACGAGGCTGGCTTCCCTACAGAACTTCATGCACTCTCTATTTTTCATGTAGGTAATATATATGTATGCTCTGTTTACCTCAATTTTCCATTTGCAGTTTGGATGTACTAACACATTGCTTTTATCATACTTCATCAGTCTTTAATTAGCTGGTAAGATCATCAGGGTGAGAACACTTAGCACATAAGGCAGTTCTAGTACATTTAATGGATAATAACAAATGCAGGTTTCCCTTGCAGGTTTTGGTTTGGGGTTTTTTTGTTGGTTTTTTTTTTCATCTTCTCTTACAAAAGAATGTGCTATTAGCTTCTTCGGCTACCTGCCCTATGAACTGCCGCAGGGACTGGGGTCCCAAATGGGCTTAGCCACTGCAGCATGTATCGCAGGCTTTGGATAGACCCTCTAGCAGTATGGGAGTGCTTGTGTGGGCTAACATCACTTCTCTGTGGACATGAAAAAGGTGTGTTCTTCTCACTGGTGCACGCATTCAAATTTTGACATAAGGTGTTTCCAGTTTTTATGTACTATTATCCTGCCTGCATCCTACCGTATGGAAAGAGAGGTGGTTTTGTGTACTGTAGGCAGCTCAATGTAATAGTTACAAGTCAACGCTGGGATATCTCAGCTGGGTGTCTTGTGTCTACCGGCATTGGGTTTTTCATTTTGCTTGGGCTTCCCTATTTCACTGTGTGTCACACAGAGAAAGGGGCTCAGGGATGCTCTGATTCTCTTGCAGAATGCTTTGAGATCAATGGAAGGAAGAAAGCTGTCATGTCTTAGGAAGTAGTTGCATTAAAGTGGTAATTCTTGGTGTTTAAACAGGATCTGATGACAGATGGGATTAAATGCAAAGCAGCTTGTTACAAGGTTTTAATAACTGTGACAGACCTGGGGAAAGTGGCGTGGGGTATGTAGGCAATCCAGCGAAGGCAGAAGCACATGATGCGGATGACAGCTGATAGCATTGCCCAGGGGGGAGATAAGATTATTTTGCAAGAAAATCTGTGAGTGTTTTGGGGAGAAGGGAAGATAAAAAACAAAAAACAAACAAATGGAGGAGAACTTGGCATACCTACTGTTCTGTCATCTAACAGAGCTACTTCTGATGCACATGTTAGTGCCAGGTAATGTGGCCACTAAATATGGGGGGGGGGAAATGTCGGTGTTATTGTCAGGTGAGGAACTAAGGGAACAAGAGACTCTTATTCCTGTTAGACCTGGGGATCACAGAATTTGCAGGTTGAAAACCAATGAGGTTGTCATCTCCTTCATGTGTCTTTCCTAGTCCTCACTCTTTCTTGTGGCATCTCCCTGGGGGCGATGGGGGGATGTCCCCTGGAGCTGAAAAACCTGGCTTTGTGCTCTGTGGAGATCAGTGGCAGGGCCGTGCACTTGCAAAGATGCTGCTGCGCAGTACAGAGGAAGAGAGTCTTGGGGGTGGAGGTGTTGGCTTGCTTGGTTGGAGGGATCCCCTCTCAGCTCCACGATTTCTGCTGTCAGAGAGGGAGGAATCACAGCGGCTCGCACAAGCGATAGGAGCTATCTGTATCTGGAGCAGTTGCACCCAGATGGGTGCAGGAGGAAAAGAGGACTCTAGTCATGGTGGAATAACATGTTAAGGAGCAGATGATCTGGTGTCATTCTCTTCCGTTACCAGCTTGCTTTCATCATCTGTATTTCTTGCATGGGGATTATTTTCCCCTCTTATGCTCTCACGTTCTGCTGAAGAAAGCTACATGGAAATGGAGTTTCAGTTGATCTTTTTTCTCATCTCCACCCACAGAAGACTGGCTTTTTTAACATCCTAAATACCTAAGATTAGGTAACAAGACCATGGGTCTTGATTTGAAATTTGTCTTTAAAAGAAGGTCTTCTTTTCCCTCCTTTTCCAGATCTGAACACCATCACAGAAATAAAGACATACACCTTCACCCAAATGACCAAGAGGGTTTCAGAACCCATGTTTCCTTTGGTCTCTTTCCTAACAGGGAATTTAATCAGGTTTCTTCTTCCCCTCAAAGTCTGGGAATTCAAAGCACTGGAGTGAAGGAGATGATCTGCCTTTTGCTCCTATTCAAAGCACAGTGGAGCCGGTGTAAAGCTGGCTTTAACATCAAGGGGTGTTAGTTGAGACCTCTGGTCTGCAGCTGTGCAGGTTTTATCCCACTATGAACCCTGGGCCTCTGATGGGGCCATCTGAGAGCAACTCGTTTTGCCCAGCTGTGTCAAGGGTAGCTGTCCTTGCTGCTCAGTCCCAAATGCCATCTATCAGCCCAGAACCTCCTTCCCAGCCAGCAGGTCTTTACACCCTGCAGTGGCACAGCAGCCAGAGTGGTGATCGACACAACTGTAGTCCTTTCCTTTGTTCTGTGCTGGAGGTCATGACCATTCCCTAGTCTCCACAGCAACGCTTTCTGAAGTCCTGGCGGGGGATTAGGGATAAATATGTGCAGAAATGGGGTTTCTTTTGATGGATGAAGATCTCTTTTACTAGAAGGTGAGTAAAAAATAACACAGAATAATCTGCAATTTGTAAACTGCTCTCCTGAATTTAGCTCTGGGTTTTTAGCCCCTCAACAGAGGGTCTAAAAGGTATGTGAACTTTGCATGGCTATGTGATTCTGGCAAATGCATGTGTATGTTAAATGCAAGTTAATGGTATTCATAGGCCTCGGTGGTTTCATTGCTATTAGTTTGCTTTTGAGAGAGAACAGTTTTCTTTCCATTTGATTAGTGCTTTAAGGTGATTTGAAGTGGGTTTCCTGACCGTAGCCTCTTGTTTGGTCTTGTTTGTTTCCAACCCAAACGTGGCTTGAGCACCTTGAAAGCTGCAGTGCAGAATGAAATATGGAGCAAGTTGAGGGTAGTGATGTGGGAAGAGATATAGCTAACATTGTGAGGTGCATACAGCAAGATATGTATAGGGCCAGAAATTTATGGTGTACCAGGCAGAGAGTGGCATAAAAATGCCATGATCACTGAGATCTAGACCCACACTCAAATAATAGAAAATATCCCTGTGCAGCAAGAGATGACTAGGGTTGCAACTAAAGGTGTTTGTAGGGCTCAAATCTAAGCATCATCACTCCAGGTACTTGGTGGATGGTAATATTGTAGAGTGCATGATGCAATTACATAGTTTCAGGCAAACCCCCCTGACTGCTTTGCACAATTCTATAGATCCATGAACCAAACCAGGAATTCTTGTGTTACAATGAAGTAACTAAGGCTCATGAAAAGAGAAGGTAGGATCAGCTGTTCATAGGGCTGCACAGCCACTCAAACATCCTGTATAGGAGGATGAGTCAGGGATATCAGTAACATCTCAAAGATTTGTCTTAGTGAAGAAAACAGGAATGGTCTGAGGTCATCTAGCACTAGCTCTCATTGCCTTGTAAAATCCTATGGTTCATAAGCAGTGTCAGATGTGACTAAGGCAGCAAGGTGATTAGCATCTCTGCCTAGTGTCCCCCAGGTAACACCATGCTTTTGGAAATTGTCACCAAATCTGACTTAATGAGCACAATGTCCTTTTGGATGAGGGAGTGGGGAGAAGATTTCTTGCTTTTCCAGATTCTTCCTTCTCTGTCACAACAGCTGTGAGATTTCTTTGCCTTAGTACTTACTGTGCTATCAGACCAAGGAAAGGCCCAGTCTGCTACCCTCCAATGTAGCTAGCAGATATCCAAATGGGAAGTTGGATCCCAGAGGCAGCCAGCTTTGAAAATTAGGCCTTCCCTCCCAGTGTCACCCTGCAGATTGCATCTGTGATTGACCTGGTATTCTTGAAGCCTGTATCCATGAATTAACCTCTAACAGCATCCAGGAAAACAGTAGAAACTCACCGACATTGGTCCTGCTTTTCATTTTTCCTTCTGTTTAATAAAAAGAAGCCAACAAAACAAAACAGCGTTGTTGGTGGTTTTTGTTTTGTTTTTGTTTTCAGGGTTAATCCTGATGGAATGGGAGCAGGACGTGAGCTCCAGCTGGTTTTAGACTCTGTCCTCAGGGACTGTGAGACTTTGGCAATTGAAAGTTCGGCCTTTCTTTCTCGTTTCCATTAGCATCCTCATCTCCCAAAGAATTTATGTAGAGAAAGATGAAGTTTTAATACTTATGGCCAAGAGGCAGACAAACTCTAGTAAAGGAGAAGAGCCATACAAGTTGATGCCTATTGTCAATATGCCTTGGAGTCATGTGCTTTTTATGTGTCCATCCATATTTCTAGAGAACAGATAGTGTAGCCAGATGCGTAGTGTGTGTAGGCACCCTGGAGTCAATGGGACAGTTTATTCTGCTGAATGTAATAGTGCATTCCCTTTTGAGGAAGACTATTTCAGCTGAGGGGTAGCTTATGTTGGGACAAACCCCAACCAGTTCAGGATCATTAGCATTGCCCATGGGAAAGCTGAAAGGCAATGGCTAATGAAATGCATTTTCAGTTAAGGAAATAGAATTGACAGTTATCCTGCAAAATCTGAATTAAATAAAATAAGGGGAACCCTAGAAAAGAATGAGTGATTTCACCCAGAGAAGGTTGTCTGGAGCCCCAGAGACAGGTCTGTCTCATATACAGAGAACATGAGTGTACCTGAGTAAGCCGAGGTAAAAGAAAGAAAAAATAAAAGTGAAACCATCTTCTGAAATATATTCCACAAATGAGGATTTTGTGGTTTGTAAACCCAGGCTGTGCTACCATCTCCAAAGCTGCACAGATGTAGCTGAGGTCAGATTTTGACCCAAGAGTAGCATCACAGTTGTGGTAGCTAAAATAGCTCTCCAAGAACTTGCTTGATGTTCATTGGCTAATTACACAGTGGGGTGGTGGTAGCAGCCGTCTCCTCTGAGATGGGATGAGGACACCGAACAATTAAGTAAGTGGCAAAGGTGGGTACCTTGGCTTTTTCTTCTGAAATCTTTGGGGAAGAAATTGGGTCTCTGCTAAGGATCTTCTGCTTTCTGTTCCCTTTTTTCAAGCGATTACACCACAAACACCATTTTGTGTCCAGTGTGGCTGGCCTGGGGCTGTGCTGCCTCACTGTACGTACGTGCTATGCTGTAGTAAGCGCTAGGTGGGCTCCTCGCGGAAGAGTGTGTGACACTAGACAAACCTGAGTGCAAAATCCACCAGCTGCGCCAGGCATGATTATGGCTGCTGAGAAGCAGGAGCATAAGATAAATGTCTCTGATGACTACCCATAAGCAAAATGTAAGTGAAAAAGAAATTTGTTTTTTTATCAAGGGGAGAGATGTTAAGGTAGAAAAGTATTCTCATATGGGTGTTTGTGTGAGAGGCGGCAGCAACCAGGGAGTGACAATCACTTAGAGCGGAGAAATAAAGAGCCTGGAGGAAACTGCCCATGGTAGATACGGGAACTGTTATGAAAATGACTGTAAAAATGACTGCTTTGTTACTCAATAGCTCCCTTACTTTCTTCTGGGTTTGCACATTGTATGTGCTTACCAAACTAACAGAAATTGTCAGCTGGATTTCATATCACCTTATGCCTCCACAACAACTAAGTCCCAGTCACTGGCTCTATTCCAGGGGATGATCCAAGATGCAGGAAAAATACGACTGGGTGACTGCAGCAGTTTATAGGATCTGTAATTAGAGCAGGCAAGGAGAGCATCTTGACCTGGTGCGTTCTCCTGACCATCACAGCAGTCCAAAAAGGACTGCTGGGACCCTGCAGGATTCATGCTCTCCACTGGAGCAGAGCATGCCTTGCTAATTAAGAAGTCATGTTTCCAGGGTGTTGTTAGTGTTGATGGGAAGTATTGATGCTGCTCTTGGAAAAGGAGATGAACAAGGCAGAGTTGTTCTGGCACGTGGCCCCTAAGAAAGAGAGGAAGTCACACAAGCTGATATTTTTCAAGTGGAAAGGGGTGAAATCAGTGGGGAAAAGAGTAATTGTTCCTAGTTCAGAAGATCATGTTCCAGGTGGTGGGGAGGAATACCCATTTTCTGAGAGGAGTGTGGCTGGACATTTTTCAGCTGAAGGATCCTGAAAGTGGACATAATTGATTATGTCCGCTTGGAGGTGAAACCTAAGATAACCATGCTAAAAAAAATCATGATGATGTAAAGTCTTTTTCTACTCACAATATTTTTTAATTTATCTGATCCTCACCTGCAGCTGGGTGTTGGCTTGTTTTTATTGTGTTTAAACATCTAGTTTGCCTGATATCCTTCCAGTAATGCTTGCAGCAAGGTTTCTTCCAGATTGTTGTAATTAGATTTCAGATACAGCTGGATCTGTATGAAAATTCAGCTTTCTACCACAGGCATTCTCTGTGACCAAAATATAGCCTTGCTTGAAATTTCCAGGGACAAAACAAAGTAGACCAGATTTCTACCAGCAACATGATAGCTAGCCTTGCCATAATGCAGGCTTTGATGAGGGTGTGCATGTCAAAGATTATTTATGCCCCACAGGGAGGACAGAAACTTCCACATGCTAAGATGAGCTTGAAAAGGGAAGAAGCAGAGAATGTTTTTCAGATTTAATTTGGGACAAGCCCAAAGGATACACAAGAGAGGTAGAGGGAAGGAAATGTCAAAACACAGCTTTCCAGCAATGCTGATTCTTTTGCATTTTGTAGGCAACGGTTAAGAGAACATCTTTATTTTTCATGGTACATCAGACATGTACTTTGTGCCCGCAGACATAACTTAAATGCTATGTCCTTGCCCAAAAGAGCCTTGAATTGAACCAAATCCCTTTATTTTATAGAGACATACATGTGGTGATAAACAAATCGCACTTAGTTTTTCTTTCCACCCATGCAGGCAATTATTGTACACGACATGAAACTGGGCCAACTGGTTGCATTGTCAGGTTCTCAGATTCTTCCATCTCTGCAGATGCTGCCGAGAGGGATGGTGCCCAGAGCACAGCTAGGCATCTCTTGATAAGTATTAACATCAAGCTTTAGTAGGGGAGTTTAATACCCACCATCTCTGAAGCCTTTGCATAAAGAGCTCCAGGTGACTACAAAGATTCATCCATATAACTTCTTGAATGGACCCAGAGTCTCACCTGTAAGTAGAGTTAAACTCTGGGTGCAACATCATTCAGAGAGGGAAGCAGTAAGACACAGAGCAACAGCCTGCAGTGATCTGTGGCAAAGGAGAGGGGAGGGATGTCAGGAGAACCAGGGCAGGGACGGCTGGGGACGATGCTGGAACAGCAGTAGATGTCTTGGCAGGCTGGCAGGGAGAGACTCTTCCAGGCATGGGGAGGTTGCAATGGAGGGTAAGAAGCTGAGCCCAGGAGCAGCAGGGAGGTGCTGTTTTTTTCTCTCCAACCCCATTCTGCAGTGGTAGAGCGCTCTGGTGGAAAGGGGCTGGTGTCAAAGTGGCCCTCATTCATGAACAAATGGTGTGGCACTGCAGCTGGCAGAAGGCAGCTCCCTGGGGAGCCTTTGCTCACTCTTCCCTGTTTCAACCTTTGCGTACAGCAGTCTGTGCAGGCACCATTTCTATGGGGTGGTTTCCAGCATTGTCAGTTGTGGAACCACATCAGGCATGCTCTGGTTGTTAGTTATATAACTTTTATTTAACATTCACATTGAAGCCACAAGGAAAATTTAGCAAGGTATGTGTACCCAGCAGTGGGCTTCTCCTAAAGACTCCAATATCCTGATGTGAGGGATATCTAGAAAATATGAAAAGAAATGAGATACCAAGTTCAAAAGCATCTGCAGGGTGCCAGGGACAAGCAGGAGCATCCACCTCTCAGAAAGCTGTGATACAAATTCACATACTTGCTTTTCTCGTAGACTGGCTATATTTTCTCCAACATGGCTCATGACATGATAACCCCAATTTCTGCTTCAGGCAATCTTTCTTTTTCCCAGCCTCTGAAGCAGTTTTGGAAAACTTGCTGCTCCCTAGCAGATTTGAGAGCCAAGCTGTGATAGAGAAGGTGGCTTCACACCTGGCGTGGGAGGGTCGCTGCTCTCAGTTGCCATTTGTTATTCTTTTTCCCCAACCATGGGCATTTATGACTATTTACAGCTGAGAGGTTTTTTCCTGGTCATTATTTCTCCTAACACTTGCTCTACTGTGCATGTATTTCTGTTGGCTTCCTGCTAGATAAGTTGTATATTTTCTATGTTAAAACGGGCAATAGCATACATCTTTCTCAGTCAAATATGTTTCTCAGTACTGGGTGTATGGAAATGTCATCCTCATTGGGTGTTTGCCTGCCTTAAGTTTCTATGGCCTTATTCCTGCATCACCTTGGTGTGTTGGGAGTAGCCCCTGCAGCAGTGTTTGTAGAGAGCAGGACCTCAAGCTCTGACGTCCTCTTGGAGATTTGGGGGATAGATGGTTGTGTCCAGCTGCAGATCAATGTTTGCACAAGGAGAGCAATAAATTTCAGACTCTCACTTCATTAAATCATGCAGTTTTGGCTGGGATTCTGTCCTGATCTCAAGATCTCTTGATCTCATGATCTGTTTGTTAATAGTTAAGAAGGCCTTGAGAGATTCTTAACTGGTTAATAAATAACTCAGGGAAGAGAAGGTTTCTTTCCAAATTATAGGCTAGTTTGCTTTATTTTTAATGTTGTTCCTCATGCGTGCCTTAAAATTTCTTGAGGGTGTAAGTCAGACACCAACAGGATAGTGGCATTGAAATCACTTGCACTGTTTTTTTCTGTGTTAAGCCAAGGCAACTTTGTTTTAGTCACTTGTCTCCTATGAAATATGTTACAGGATTAAATATGCTATCATAATTAAATATTGAAAAGGCCTACAGAACTTGGGCACAGAGTTGGTCCTCTTGCAAAATTGGATTACAAATTCCAGGTGACGTTATCTCAGGTATGAAATACTTCCAGTCAGAAGGGATCAGCTTATTTTCCCAATAGCATTCCTAAGAACTACTGCCCATGAATCTGGCTTTCTGCAATTGATTTTTTCCCTCCATATGTTGAAACAGCCCTAGAAAAAAGTGTTCAGTCTCCCATCCCCCTGGATTATTTGGTGAATGTTTCTTTCATCTTAGATCACAGACAGACAAGCATCAGCTCACGAGGTGTCATGTACCAGCTACTGAATATAGAGCTGTAAGAAGCAGAAAACACAGGCTCTGCTTCTTTAATTAGTTCATGCATCTGCTTTGTTAGCTGATCAGAAGTCCAAGAGCATAAGGAGTATTTGGCCCAGGACAGTGATAGCCATGCAGTGAGATCATCAACAATTCTTTCCAAGAGTCCTCCTTCTAGGTCCTAAAATAGATTTCCTGTTGAAAACCTAGGTAGTTATACTATTTCAGTATCACATAGCCAATTCTTGCCATTATGCAAAGAGTTGTGAACCTTGGTGGAGTTTATACCATGATGCGCATGACTTCCAACAGACCCTCACCTACAGCTGAAGTCAAGTGATCTCTGCACTCTTGCTGTCTCATGGCTTTGCAGATGTGTCCCTCAGAAGCTGCTGCAGCTCAGCTCTGATAGATCTCCCAAAGAGCAAAGACGGTCCAGGCATCCAGAAGACAGTTTTGTTTACTGGTTGATGCAAAAGTTTGACTAGTGTACAGAAAGGGTAAGATTAAAGTTGCTTGTATTAGCTTTTAGTATGGCTTGGAGAAGGTATGTTGGGGTTTATGCGTGGCAGATAGAAACTTCTCTATCTGCAAACAGGAAAAGCAACATGAAGCAAAGATTGTGTGGTATCAGATTTTTTTTTTTTGTATGTAGTGAGTTAGTGGCTCTTTTCTAGAGGGAAGACTAAAGCTCTTCAGCTAGCGTGGATGTTTTTGTAAGCAGGTATGGCCATAAGGAAAACACCTGAGACATTGGGTGCATATTCTTGCCAAATGTGAGGTTTCTTGTTTTCAGAAATGAGCAGCACTCTTTCAATTTTTTAAGCACTTTAGCTCATCCATCCATCTTTTGAAAGTCTGACTACCTTAACATTGTACCTTTACTAAGTCTGAAAAGCAGCTCTGCAAAATGACGAGCTATATGTATAGAAGCACTGAGTCTCTTCTCACCAAGTTGCTCTCGTATGGCATCAAGCCTGCTCAGAGCAGCGCTGCCTTTGCTCCCGCAGCACAAACATCTGAGAATGGCCAATACTCAGCACTGTCCTGCTTGTGTTGGACTTCTCAGGCTGGGATGGGTTGAACTGGCTGAGGAGGTGGTCTTCTGAATTCTACTAAAAATGGGATGCTTTGGGGGAAAACCCCTTTGAGTGGGAGTCATGTCACTGGTGCTTCAAATGAATTCATACCTGTAGCCTGAGAATGTGCAATAAATAGTTATATACCTGTTATATATACATAACAGAGAGAGTTATATATATATATCTGTTACCCAACTTAAATCTCATGCAGATGAGGGCAATGCTGTTTTCTGGACAATATCTGACCCCCTAGAAAAAACAACTTCTGCTGCTTGCTACCCATATTAATCTGTCTTTGAGTTAGGGCTACATCCACGTGCTCAGAATGAAAGCAGCCAGTCTGCTCAGTTTAGTATTTGGTTAAGAATAGGGTAATTATATGTGTTTAGTTCTTGATATGATAAAATCAAGATTGGGCGTAGTTGCTGATCTTGTCTTAACCCTAACAGTAGGCACAGACTTAAGTTTAATACCGAGTACTGGTTCTAAGCTTGCCTGCAAAAGGCAACAGAGCTCTGGAAATGTGTGCTATGAAGACAGACCCTTTTAGGGTGAGACAATACTTCCTCCTCTTTTACCTCCAACTCTCCTGAACCTCAGTGGCAAGCACAGACCTTACCCTATCACAAGAGCCATTTCTAGGCCTAATTCAAAGGCGAGAACTTGGCCTCACCTTTAGCTTTCCCACTGGACTTTGTAGGATGTAGCAGTAAATCCTCTTCTAAACCCCAATTCTACAGTTGGGAGTTGGACAGAAAAGAAGGATGGAGGAAGCATGGGCCTGCTCCTAGGTTTGTGAGCGAGAGCTGCATGGATGCCTTGGGTTAAGAAGACCAAGGACTGACAATTGTGAGTTTTGTCCACATCCTGCTTATCACAGGAGGATTTGTTTAAGGCTCCCTTTTCCAAGTGTGTCCTTTCTATCTTTAGGTTTTGGGTTGGAAATATCTTTTTCTTGAACTGCCCAGGGACTGTAATGCAGATGCTCTAGTTAGGGATTTTTATTTCAAGGGCTGGTGATGCTGGGCTAGGACAGCTTGGGCACAGTGTCTCTGGCACTGGGAGCATTTTCTTTAGTCCCTAATCAAATCATGCTCAGCCGCTATGAGCTGCCTTGCAGATCGTATTTAAAGCAATAGATTTATATCATAAACAGTCTGCTGGTAGTACCATATTATTCCTAGTTCTGTGCCAAGGCTTACTTGACTGCACCTGCAGTGTGGATTGGAGTAGAGGTTTCTTTTCTGCAAGCTGGACCAGTTTTCTTTCTCTGGTTCACAGGACCCCCCAGGGCAGTTTTACTGAAACAAGTGGGGAAGGGTGTATAGGCATGTTTTGGTAGGGCACAAGGGTGGGAAGGAGCAGCAGGAGCTGCAGGGACTGAATCTTATGCTGCTGATGAATACTTTGCATCCTGTGCCCAGGAGCCCAGATACAGGGATGAGAGCAGAGAGCTGGAGAGGGAGGCAGAGGCTGGATGATGCCACATGCCAGTGCTGCTGTTTGTCTCCACTCCTTGCATACCAGCCGCATCATTGTCCCAAAAGGGGCAAACTGGAACAAAGCTGACCCAGGTCTGGTATGCAGGCAAGAGCACGTGCACAGACACGCCAATGCACATGCCATAATTGCCAGGCACGGAGATGCAGATTTGTTCTTTGCATGTTATCTGTTCAGTACTCAGTCACACAAAGTACATATGGCTCAGAAAACTGGAAACCTGTCCCAGGCGAGATGTTTCAACTTCCTCCAACTTTTCCTCATGCTCCTTGTGGAGGAGGCGAGTGGAGCTAAGGGCCCTGCCTTGTAATTAAAGGCATCAGAGATGAGGAGCATGTAAGACAATCATTCCTAATTAGTAGCTGTGTGGGTTCAATGTCATCTTAGTTTTACTTCTTGGTGGCAAGGTGAGCAAATGGCAGAAAGCCCTTGGCTGGGAGAGAGAGAGCAGGTTAGTCTGAAGCTTTGTCCTTCCGCATTAGGAGAGCCCTTAGATATCTCTGAGCAGTAACTCACAGCCCATTAATCCCAGGCAGTTTTCAGTCTGAAGTGCATGCCAGGAGCTAAAGAAATAACCAGATGTCAAACTTTCTGCCCTTCCCTGCAGTCATGAACAGAGGCTTCAGCACATCTTTTGGGGCCTTTAAATACATACAAATAATCTGTGTGTGTCTTGTTTCTCCCCTTCCCCCTCCCATTCTGTGACTTCATCTGATGGTCTTTGGAGGACAAGGGGACTATTCTTGGAGACCATCCTCATCCTAGAAATCATAAACCTGGAAGCTACCCTGGCCTTCTCTTCTTGGACTCAACCCTATCTGGAATGCTCATGACACATCAAAGGAGCCAATACGTGCTCCCAAAGGCTCTGCTCTCTGTTGAGGACACAAGTGTCCTGTCCACATGCATCAAGCTACTCACAGCTTCTGCTCTCGCTGCTCAGTCACTTTTTATTGCATCCCCATATCCTGGGAGCTGCTGAAAGCCTTGCATCTTTAAAAGGGAATATTTGAAAAATAAAGTCAGGCTAGGATAAATCACAGGGAACAACATTAGCATGTGAATAGTATGGACAGGAGAAATTAGGCTGTAGAATTAATAGTTCTATGGGTGGGATTTCAGAGACTCCTGCAGCCCAGAGTATAAAATGACAGCTGTGGCCTCTCTCTATTTTTTTTTTTTTTGTTTATAATTTTAAGAGACTTTTTCGTTCATCCCCTTTAGCATTTCCTTAATAGGGATCTTTTCTCTATGCCATCCCTTTTAAAGATTAAGAATGAGACAATGGCTGCTAGAGGAGTGACTCACCTCACAGTCTTGTCCCATCCTCTGCACCCAGATGCAAATGGGCAGATGCAAGAGTCCAGGACACTGACCAAAGACTTGGGTGATGGGTCAAACACAGGCAGGCTGGTCTCCAAAGGTTCCTCTTGGGCCTTAAATTATTCATTTTAAAAATTATTATTTATTTTCACACCAAAAGTGTGCAGGGTGTGATCCACACAGAGAAGTAGTAGTATGATGGAAGTGGTTACTCTTCACTCTCACACTGCTTGCACTAGACGCCTTTGCTGGCACACAAAACACTTAAGGGCAGGGTTTTACCTACACTTGGAGGGGCAAAAGCCACTACTTGCACGGGAAGGCGCAATCTTGTGTCTCACCCTGCCCTCATGCCGGCTCTTCCCATGTGTGTAAGAGCATGACTGATTAGATAAGTGACCTGGGCTACAGCTAACCTGGAGGGAAAGAAAGGTAAGATTAAAAGAACAATAAGTTCATTTCACCAGTGTTACTGGGTTAGACCAGCTGTGAATGTTCATGAGAGCTGCAGCCTGCGAGACCTTGGGTCAGCGGCGGTGTCTGCAGCAGGGCTTGCCGGAGTGTTAGCTGAGCGGTGCACATACCTGGAGGTTCTGTAATCAAAGGGGTTTGTCCTGTTTTCTCTCTCTTTGTGTTGTTTTTAGGTCATCCTAATTAATTAAACAGCCAATGGAATGGCAGGGCAAGCACATAGTGCAAAAACTCAAAGCTGCATAGATTTTCAGCGTGGACTTGATGAAAAGGCTTCTTCATTTACCCTGGTGTCTCATTGGCATAATTAACTCTGCTCTGAGTCAACTGAAACATCAGCAAGTTGACCATTTCCAAAGCAGAAGTGATTTTACAACAGTGAAGTTGACATCAGAGCACATGAAGAAAAGGCTTTCCCTTCCATGATGGTTCTGAGTTTTTGAACAAAAGCTTTGTTATTGTTGTGGGATGTTCTTTTCTTGTAGTTGAACATTTTGACAGAGAATTCACCTCATTTTCATTAATGTTTTGGCAGGGGAAAAGTCAGCATTTTCTCAGTGAGAAGTCACTGAAGCAGAGAAACAGGGCTAGGTAAAGGAGCGTGGCTAATTCCAGCATAATTATTGAGAAAAAACAAAGCATGTAGTGAGCAAGTGCCTCTTTGGCGTAGCACTTTAACAAATTATCTATGTAAGCCTGAGTTGTTCCTGAGATTTTATTTTTCTTCAGTTAGTTTAATTCCATACTGACCCCAGGCACAGAGTCTGCTGAGGTCCTTACTTGAACAAGGAGACAAGTGTAGAACAGGTTGGCAGCCCACTGTTGCAGGCTTTGCTCAGTGAGTAGCATTGATTCATGTGTTAAGGGTTCAGGGTTATGGATCCACAGCCTCTGAGCAGCAGATATTGGGTGTGTGGTAGGTATTTTTGGATGATGGAGTTTGGAGGATGGACAGTTTGAATTTGGTACAGGGAAAATCTGCAAAGCAAAGGATGGGAGCTTTGTTCCTTTGCACGACATTTTCTTCCTGCAGCTGGGTTTCAGGGGGTCAGGATCTGGGTGGCCTTTACCAGAGAAGACTCCAGAGATATGGGTGCTGTGTTCGGGTCAATCACCCAAAGTCCAAGTTCCTTTTCTGGTCTTTCCTAACCTCCTTCAGACAACCTGTGACCTGCTGCAGTGTCTAGAACACTGAGAACAGCTTTTGCCTGGAGCTGTTGGACTTCCTGGAAACCTGGCATTAATAAAGGGGTCACTGTCCCCCATCTATGGGGAACTCAGTGGGGTGGATCACTCTGATAATGACCAATCTCCACAGCACAGAAACGACCCTCTAGCAGTTTGACCCTAGTGGGCAACTGTCAACATGGGTGGCAAATGGGTCAGGGAAGCTCAGGTGTCTTTGGAAACCACCCCTCAAAGCATGATGCTGGGTATACGTAAGCTGTCCTTGAATCCTTTCCTCCTGGAGATGTGGGGGGAGAAGGAGATGCTCTTTCTTGGAGCATGACCCCAACCAGTGCTTTGTCCTCATTCTCCCAATCTATCCTATGGCTGCAATCAGCATGGCACAGCTGTAAAACCATAATGTTTTCCTCTTTAAATAAAAAAATGTTCTGAAGACACCTCCATGTACACTGGAAGGGCCTCTGCCAGAGCAGCAGGGAAGGTTTTCTCCCCCAGTGTTTGGCAGGTGTGGTAGCTGCAGCAGCCATGATGCAGTACACTGATAGTGTGCTCCTGAGTCACTTCTCAAACACAGAACTGGCAAAACAGGCTGCACGAGGCCTCACCAGTGCTCAGGATATCGTAATTATAATGGCCTAACTCACTGAAGCAGGGCAAATGCATGATTATTTATAAGGAAACATTAATGCAGTCATATTCTCCTAGGGAAACCTATGGCCGCTGTCAGGGCATGGTCATGGCCTCACTGGGGAAGCGAAGGAGAGCCTTTGTCCTTGCCTCATTCACCCTGGTAGCAATTCAGTTCAGCAGAAGCCTTTGTGGTTGAGGTGTTCTCTTGATGATTTTCTCTTACCTTTTAATTACCTGCTTCCACTTCAGCAAACCAGTTCTTCCCTTTGCTAAATAAACCATTGAATGAAGATTTCTGGTAACTGGGAAAATTCCAGAATTTCCACTTTGCTATAATCACCTTGATTTTATCTCTTTAGGAGTAAGCAATTGTCTCATGTCTGAGGCACATGGGTTTTTGCACTGGCCTGGAGCAGTCGTTCATACGTGCTGCCCAGAGTCTCTGCCTGTGCAGTGCCTGAGCCATCTGCGCTGCTCAAATTCTAGCTCCAGCAAAGGTTTAAGCAGAGTCTTCTGTACAGCCCGTTATTCAGGTTGGTGCACATTCCTGGGAGCAGTGACTTACCCTTTTATAGCTCTTGCTTCAGCTGCAGCCTACTATGGCATTTCCCTAGTGAGTCTCAAAAACAAATCTTTCCTTCTGTTAACTGCCCAGTTAGATTAAAAGATGGTAAAACAATGGGGTCTGAGTTGGGATAAGAGGTAGAGCCACACGCACAGTACAAGCCTGTCAAGAGCTTGCCCCAGCCATGGTGACCCACTGCACTGCCAGGAACGGTGACTGTGGAGGACAGCAGACAGACATGGGTAAAGGCAGGTTCTTGCATCTGAGCAGGTATAGGTGAATGCACGCAGCTAACAGCATCACAGGCCATCATACACACTCTTCATCAGCTCCTGTGGATGTCTGCCATGTCCTCTAGGGCTAAGCTTATTTCTGGCAGGTGCTTAGACGCAGATGGTTGGCCTGAGCTGATTCACTATGCAGGGGTGGAGGACTGTGGGGCAGGAAGGGGCTGTGCCGCAGCCCCTGTCTGCATAGCCAGGGCTGAACGTGCCCAGAGGCATGGTCATCCGTGGCAGCCAGTCCATGGCACCAACCTGTCACACACCTGCACTCTCCATGGATTTGACTATGGTGTGTCTTGCTCTCCAGAAAAGAAGGTTTTGAGATACCTGTTCTCTTCCTAGTTGAGGAAAGATGTGTGGGTAAAATAGGAAGGATTTCTTTGTTCCCTGTGGGGTTTTGAAAAGCATTCTCCATGAAAAAGAGGACCTTGAGTTTAGATTTACAGCAGCCCAAGCAATTATACAGCTGTATATAACATCTGCAGCTCTCAAGGAATCCCTTGGTTCCTTATCCTCACGTGTTGTCTTTTCTGACAGTCACAGATGTGTGGTTTATTTACTCCTCCTGATTTAAGTGATACTGCCTTTTAAACCAGTGCATCCTCAGGTTGGACTGAATTCCCATTGTCTCCTGCTGGATAAGAAGTATGTCCTGCTCAGCATCACATGTGGTTTTTTGAAAGGAGAGGCGGGTCAGCATGGTGTCTGGGCCAATCCCTCATTGCCAGAATATCCACATTTAGCTGGTTTTGTCTCTGGAGACCTCTCTAAGTCTGTTTTACATCCGAGGACACTAAAGCACATGAGCTGGGCAAAACTGCAGAGGGAATTAGTGCCAGAGAGGAGCAAGGTTATGTTGTGTCCAGATCCCAGAGCTATGGACGCACCATCCTCTCTGAGCTTGTGCCAGCTGCAGTAGGTCTGAGGAAGGCTGTGCCCTCCTTTGAGCACCTGGTATGTGATGCCTGGGCTACATTTACCCTTCCCAGACTCTGCTGGTGGCTCACCAGCCTCACAGCGGGCTGCTGTGATGTGCTGTCATTCTCTGCAACAGCCCTGTGATATGAGTAACTACTTCCCAGACCCCTAACATCTCTCCTACTCATAGAAAGGGAGGGAGAGGGAGCCAAGAAGCATCTTTTTGCCCTGTGTGACAGTACAGCACCTGCACAACAGGGCTGCAGCTCTTGACCTGGCTCCTCAGTGCTGCCACATTGCAATTGCTCCCAAGTGACAAGGCCTGTCTTTCCATTTTAAGCTTATTTGTGTAAGGAGGGCAGGTTTGTTGTTGGGTTTTGGGTTTTGTTTTTTTTTCCTTTCTTCTTTGATGCCAATCTCTATTGTTTGAGGAAAAGTTTGGAAGGAAACCTGGACTGGGGAAAAGGAAACTCAAAGACAGAGCAGCCAAATCCTTTGCAGGAATCTGCTCTCTTCTGAAGGTTAAAGCTTGTCATTTTTTGATTTACTGGAAATGATTGGTGTTTCCTTTGTTCTCCTTTGTGGTGGCTGCTCTGATAAGCCCTGAGGGATGCTTTCCTTGGACAGATCTGGAACAATTACAGCAAAAGAAATAAGGAAAGTAAACCCATGTCCTGTTTTTCCTTATGCCATTCCATGTTAATCAGCGATTTGCCTTGTTTCAGAGAGAGACTCAGGACTCTGCCTCTCTAATTACTGGGGACTTTAAATGGCTGCAGACCCAGAAATACCATCCACTACAAACTGCTGTGATGAGAGTGTTGCTGAATGCACTATGTGGTCTGAACTTTTGGTGTTTCAAGGGCTGGCTTCTGGGACTGACACAGCTCAGATGAGAGTCATTTTGGAGCCTGAAGTGAAGCTTGCCGGCAGCCCAGAGCCTGTACCGTACGCAGTACAACACTGAGTCCTTTCCAGCATCAGGGTAGGAGACTGAGCAGGGCTGTGTGTGGCCCAGAAATATGCAGGGAGATGCTGTATGTCAAAGTCTACTGATAAAGCCCCATTGATTCTAGGAATAAATACCTTCTACCAGGCTGGGTGGAGATGGTGAACAGATGGGGATGTGGCCAGTTCTCTCCTGCCATGATGCAGAAAGCATGTTGTGAGAAGTGGTGCTGCTGTGGGGAGCCAGCTCCAGTCCTGTTCCTTCTTAATGTGGAGTCCTCTTGCACCCCAGGATAACTGCTCATTGGGGTGCCATTCCCCTGGTTGTGCAACAGCAAACTTCGCTTAGCTGTGCCAGGGGCTTCCCTGCCTGGAGAAGGCTGGAGGACCCAACCCACGTTCCCACTGAAGCAGTAGGAGACTTTCCCAGTGACTTCAGTGGGCTGTGACCAGCTCCGTGACATCTCTGTGCCTTGGTTTTCAGTGTAGAAATGCAACACAACAGCCACCACCTCCTCAGAGTGCTCTGAGGCTCGTTTGTATTTTATAAAGCACTGAGATGTGTGGGAAAAATGTGTCATGAAAACCCCTCCAGAGAAGGCGCAGCCTGAGCACTTGTGACTGCTGTTTCTTTGAGCTGCAGGGACAAGCCTTGCATATGATGCTACTTGCTGTGGGCAGCTTTGCTTGGAAGAAAGAAGAAGGGGGGACCACCCTCTTGCTATTTGGGTAGAGCTTAGACAAATACAAACTTTGTTGGGGAGACAGTAGCCAATTGACCCTCTTGTCCAGCCTTCTTCCACTCCCCTTTAAGGCTTTGTGGCCCAGGCTTGGCCATGATGAGTTGCTCCGCGCTGTGCTGGCTGTTGCAGCACAAACACAACCCACTGAGTCTGAGGGAACATGAAGAGCCAGTAGCTGGTCTAGTGACCACCTTTGTGCCTTTTTCCTCTACCAGCCTTTAAGGCCAAGCTGCAGGGTGATGGCAGTGCCCACTGAGCTGCTCCAGATGCCCCAGAAACCCTCCCTGGTGGTTTGGGTTTTTTTTTCAGCTGGCACACAGCTGACAGCTAGATAGTGGGAGCAGCTGGAAGGAGATACCCAGCAGCACTGTTCATAAAAGTCCAGATGAAGGATTGAAACACCTGCTAGCACCAGGAAAAATGTCTGCTATGGGACATTAGGAATTACACCCTGTGGTACACGTGGCTGCTTGCATACATAATTTCCTCATCATTGCCAGTTAAAAAGGCAGGTGATGAATGGGCCAGTGTAAGCTAAAAGCATAGCGAAGGCCACAGGCTCGCTGTCCTTGCCAGGCAGTGGAGATGATGTCTTGCAAACTGTTGTCCTTAATACCTAGAGGTATCACAAGTATTGTGAGGCATTGCCTCCTTTTCACTGTACAGAGATATATAATAAATGCTGCTTCCTCTTTTCTTTAAATAAAACCCTTCAATAACAAAAGCTCTGCAAGAATGGGTCCTTCTGTTCAAAACAGATGTAGTTTTAAAATACATAGAGTGAATTAATGGCCCTAGAAAAGTCAATGACAGATTTTCTGTTGTTTTAATCTCAAAACTAAGTGCAGTTCTTAGCCTGAGCAAACCCAGGCCAGGCCAAAGGATCCCACCAGTGAGATGAGCTAGAATAGGTGTCTGATGAAGAAAGCTGTCTGCCACAACCAAGGGATGTGGAGCCACATATCTGCTTGCCAACATGAAGCTGGTGCAAGGGGCAGAGAGACGAACTAGCTGGAAGATACAGGGATTGAATGTATCTCCCATGCTATGTCTGTCAACACAGCTTTGTTGAAGCTGCTGAAGTTGATAGCTGCAGAGCTTCTACCACAATCTCTGAGATCTCTGAGCTGGGCAAGATGGTCTAGACAGCCCTGTGCCAGCACGTGGTTCAATTCACCTGCATGCACATCCCTATCCCTTAGCACACCCAGGGGCAGCAGCAACTCTCCTGAATCCCTCCCGGCTCATGTGCACACAGCTGAGGTATCCCAGCATCACCTCACAGGTCAGCCCACGAAGCCATGGCCTGAGTCCATGTCCCTCCCTGTCCAATGTCACCAGCCTCCTTGGGGAGCTGTGGCTCACCTCACTGCTCTGTATGTGCTCCCTGGGCACTGCAATGGGAAAACCTATAAAAAAACTTACAGCAATGTTTTGTAGATATTGCTGCTTCGGGAGGCCTCATTTTTCTCAAAAGTCTATGTGAGATTCTTTGGAAAGAGCTGTTTTCCAGACATTGTAAAGCCTTTCTTGGAAAGCCCCTGGGAAAGTAAGCTGCTAGGGGTGCACGTCATCGTGAGCATGCGTTGGTGTTGGCTGCTTTGGAAAAGCCAGGCCACTACATTACCTCTCATCCCCCATGCCGTTTTGGTGTGTGTCCCACAAGGCGCTGATGCGCTAAGTGACTCGCCAGTGTGGTCCTCATTTGTGACCTTGCAAAGCTGGGGATGGGACTCAGTCTTTTCAAAGGGAAGGGTTGAATGTCAAGCCAAAAGGCTGGTTCTCTGGCACCTCAAAAGAAAGGCTTTAATGTCCTATTAAGTTTTGTAACATCCCCATCATCTGAAATTTCTTTGAGCCCAACCCCAGTCTGGGGGTGTAATGAATTCAGTGTTCTCTCTCTATTAGACAGCTCTGAGTTTTGCAGTTTTGTAAACATCCCCAAATCCACGTGGCACTGTAGTAGTTGTCTTTCAGCTGCCTATCTCAAAGTGCCTCTCAAAGGAAGAGAGAAATCCTGTATCCTGCTCCAAGTCACAGAGGAAAAGGCATCAAGATTCAGATCTCAGCCTTGTATATGGGAGAAAAACTAATGAGACACAGGTGTAGTGTCTTAACTGGTACAAACTCACTGTCTTGAGTGCGCGCCGGGACATAGCCCTTTAAGTCAAGTGCAGCCCGAGCAAGTGGTCCTCCTAACGGTACCCACGAGGAACATGAACCAGCAGGCTGGTCTCTTTCTGCACGCACCCGCACAGATGTGGATCAATGCATTGCCATCAGAAACTGGCTCTGGGGAACTTCCCCGCTCTCACAGTTAGTCTCAGGCCTGGGGTTCATTGCTAGAAATCATTAAAAATTAAAATGTAGGTAAATAGCCATAATACAGATCACTGAGTTCAGGGGCAAAAACAATTGCCAGCCTTATTGTAGAGCTACCCCAGCATTATTGCTGATCTTCAGGAGGGCTGGCACTGCTTTTGACTGATTTCTGTGCTATAAGCTGGGCTGGGATGATGCACTCACTGCCCGTGTTGTTAGGTGCACTCTGCCAGCAGCTGCAATAGCCCATGTGGAAGCAGAGCAGAAAGGTGGGTGATGCAGAGGTGTGCGTTGGTTAAAAGGATGGATTTCTGCAGCCAGCTGGTGGAAAAGGGCTTCCCCATGAATTGAAAAGGAAGAGTTTGCCTAACATATGCAACTCAGAGAACTCAGAGGCAAGATTTAGTAACTGGAGCTATTTAAAACCATGCTTCATGGCTGCAGGGCTGCTATCTTCAGTCCCAGTTGTTGAGTCTCATGGGGGTGTTTTTGGGGTGTTTTTTTTTTTGGTGCTTGGTTTTTTTGTGCTTTTTTTTTTTAATTTTTAATGAAATATCCTGTCTCTTTATTCAATAGCTGAGATAGCAGGTTTAGGCCAGTATCTCCTGGGGAGTCTCTGAAACTGGCAGCTAAAAAATAATCAGTAGATTTTAAGAATTACTGATGCTTTATAGAACATTGATGTGCACTTAAGTTGGACACAATTCTGCAGATGTAGCACATCTTGGCAATTGTTCTCTCCGCTTTTTATTTTGCTAATAAGGTTGCACGGAAACAGGAACATCATTCATTAGGAATCTTTCTGTTTTATTCCTTTTGCCTGTTCCTTACTTATGGTCTCCTAACCTCTCCCAATGGTACATGGACATCTCCACCTATCTGTGTTCCTGCAAAGCGAGTGTGCAAGTGGCCGGTGTGATAAGTCAGCCATATCTTCACACTGGTCATTCTGCAGTGGTTAAAGACCACTGGTTACAGTGGAATCATGCTTGGTTTTTATGGCCTCTCCACCCAAGCTCCAACACCTTTTCCCCATAACGGGGATACAGAGGAAAGGCTCAGCTGGACACTTGCTGGGACCATCACTGCCATGGGTGGAATCAGAGGACAGGGAAGGATTGAAACTTGCCCTGTTGCCTATTTGTCCTTTCTGCCAGCTCTGCCAGGATACTAATGCTCAGTGATGCCCTTAGACTTGAATCACAGAATCACACAGAATCACAGGTTGGAAGGGATCTCAGGGATCATCTAGTCCAACCTTTCTAGGAAGAGCAGAGTCTAAACAAGATGGTCCAGCACCCTGTCCAGACGACTCTTGAAGGTGTCCAGCGACTTGAATGTGTGTAGAAACTTTGGTCCTTCTTTCACCCATGTTATGTCCAAGAGAGCTACATCTGGTTTTAAAGTTCTTATGAGAGATGAATCAGATGTTTCTGAGAAGGGTTATTATTGTTACTAAGGCTATAGGCGAGTGTGCAATAGCCCCAGCCATGTACCAGGAATCCCTGTTGTGTTTGGTGCTGGGCTGCAGAGAATGACAGGCCATGCCCCAGAAAGCTACCTGCCTTGTAGGTTGCTGTCAAGGTATAATTTGCTTTTCATTACACACAAGCACTGGATAAATTTCTACAAATTTCTGTACTGAGCCTTTTTGACAAGAGGTCTAACCTGAAGCCCCTTGCAGAATGTTTTTGAATTAAAACATCTACTCTGATTTCTTTTCATGGCAGGGGAAGCGGCAACCCTCTAGGCTACCTGCTACAGAAGAAAAACCAGGCACCATATGCAACGTAACTATCGCTCGCTCTCTGTCTCAAAAATGCCGAACTATGGGAGAGAATTCATACCACCAAACGCCCACTAAGCACATTTTAAAAATCTGTTTCCTCAGCCTTTCAGGAAAGGAGAAGCAAAATCTAACTATGTTCTTCTTGCCTGCTGGAACTGGGCCCTGTTTCATAAAATTAAATGGCTAAGGAGGAAAAAAAAATATATCCAAGGCAAAGATGCTATTCTTAACAAAGGGGACAGTATATGCAACAGCTTCTGCAGCATTCCTGCAACATGATGTCTTTCCCTGCAGACTCGCAGTTAGGGATTGATTGTCTAAGCAGAGAATCGCCTGATTCAGAAAGGCTTAAGCCATACTTCATGAACTGTTTGCTAAGAGGATGAATAGATGGGCATGTGTGTATATAAATCTATAAATCATGTCTTGTTCTGCCCTGAAGAGGACAGCTGAGATTGGATTCTTTGTCATATGATTTCATGTTCTTGTGGCTAGGGATAAAGGCAGCAGTGTTTCACACATGAGGTCAGGATTCCATGCCACAGCTCCAGAAGGACAATCTGTGGAAAACAGGAGATAATCTTTTTTTGTGAGGGCTAGAGCTAGAGCTCACAAGGGAATAACAACATTCACACTGCTCTGATGTGTTCACAGTTAAGGGAAAGTCTGGGGAGTTTCTCTCATTTCGGATCTCCTCTATACCAATGGGATTTTTAATACGAGCAATGCATGGGTTCTGGTTTGAAACCATGGGTGTTTAGTGGCAATGCTGCCGTAAGCTATTGCTGTCCATCCTGGCCCTTGCCCCACCGTGCCCACTGCTGCCTCTTCTTGTCCTTCTGCTCAGAGATGCTTTGCTGTGTTTGTGCTGATTTGACTGGACTTTTTGGCAGACTTTGCTCTGCTTTGGCACTCGTGGGTTTTGCAGGAAGGGTGTTGATGGTGGGAGACCTTCCAAGGAAATGGCACCAACCGTCGGGCCAAAACAGAAGGACCCTGCAAGCACTTGGAGCACCTGTGCCATGTCCAGGGGTACTCTGGGAGATGCTCTGAGCAGGGAGGGGAGGCTGAAGCCAGAGGAGGGAGGATCCAGTAGCCGGCTGCCCTGGGGACCTACCATGTTTGTCCCCCAGAGAGCTCTCCTGCTGGCCGAGCCAGTGGCCTTTGTGCAGTGCTGGGGTGCCAGCAGAAATGATGCTTTGCATGGCCCCCTCCTCAGGGCGAGCTAGGAGGAGGAGCTCACAGGAGGGGCAAACCTGAATCCCTCAACTAAAGACATGTTTTCTGCTAGGTGAGGCTGCTGCCTGGGGGTCTGCTCCTCTAGGAAAGCCCACAGAGAAGAGCTGTTCGACCACCCGGCAGTCTTCACAACGCCCGTGTGAGTGAATGTGAATCCCAGGCCAAGAGCAGCACTGTGGCCGTGGGACATCCCGAGCCTGCTCTGATGGTGCAGGTTCTCTCCAGAAATCCCTATGGGTGCCTCTGCAATTGCAAACAAACGTCATGGTGACTCTGTCCCCCCCCCAGCAGCTCCGGGTGAAGAAGGAACAGGCGGTGGGATGCAGGCTTCTTTGCTGAGCATGGCACGCAGGCAGCGGGGACAAGCGTGCGGGCGGCACGGTGCAGAGCTGTGGTGGCGAGGCAGGTGCTCATCTCACCATAACCAGGAGCACCACAGCTGAGCCCTTGGAGAGGCGCATCTGACGTGAGAGCTTTGACTCATCTCTCGCCTCGTCTGTGCTGGGTGCGCTGAATGAAACGCAGGAGGTGTGCGGAACAAAAGGCTTTGCTCGTTTCTACGTGGATACTCTATCCGCCTCACTGCCCCCAGCATGCGTTTTTCCTCTGAGATGACGTGCTGGTGGATGGCCACATGCAGTCCCCTGTGCAGGCCTGGCACAGCAGGTCCAGCCGAGCAGAGGTGGAGGGTTTTGGTGGGCTGTGCTCTGCCTCTGGTCTGTGCAGAGCTCTCCCGCAGTGCACCAGGCAACTACTTTGCTCCTGGGCAGCTGGTATGGCAGCATGAGCATCCTCTGGGCATAGAGCTTCCTGCTTATAAATTAACTACGAGCCATCAAGGGTCAACTCCCTTTTGCTACAATATGCATGAAAATATTGGGAAGGTCGAGCAAGAAGTGAGAGATTACTTTTTCCCCTGATAGTTTTCTGTGCTATCCAGGATGCCTCAGCCCCTTTTCCCCCTCTTCCTATTTCAAGAGAATAACTCCCAGATACAGACTTAACAAGTTGGTCCCATGTTTAGAATGTATTAGAGATAATATATGTGGGGTTTGTTTGGTTTGGTTTTTTGCTTCATGAGCTCCTAAGATGTAAAATATTATCAGCTACTGCATTTGAAAGTGTTGGTTCAGTCATTGCCCTGTCTGGGGAAATGAGTAACAGGTGAGAGAGCTCAAAGCAAGAGCAGACATCCTATGTTTGTGTTTCTCACTTGTCATCCCTTCCCAAAGAGCTCCCAGAGGCCACCCATTGCTGTCTGCCTGTTTTGTCTGTCACAACAACCTCTCTTCCTTTACTAAGAAAAAGTTGGTCTCTAGTCAGCCCCAGGAAAGGCCAGTTATCTACCCCAGATGCGTCCCAATTCTGACAGATTTCCCTTGGCAGCAGCATGCTGCTTTTAAAAGAGCTCAGAAGAAACCCTCCTGCCAGCAAATGTAGGTTGTGGGTTTTTTCATTTCTTCTGGATGGGTTTCTTTTTATCTCTGGGGAGGATTTCTCAGTCTCCCAAAATTCTTCATGTGGTATTTGTGTCTCATAGAATGCATCCTCCTTGTCTGCAGAAATAATGCTCCCTGCTAATACCAGACCAGGGCCTGTGCTGGACCGTGCAGACAAAGCTAGACTTCATGGACTCAGAACGCAGCTAGCCAAAGGGAACAGGATAGCTTTGGAAACGGGTACCCAGTCTCCTCCCTGCCTAGTGACCCTTTGCTAAATAGGGGCCAGTTTATATTTACCAAAAGCAAAGGGAATGGAAAGCTGAGGTGGGTCAGGGGCAACAGTTGCAGATGTTAGGCTCTGAGTTTGTTTGTTTGGTTCTCCTGAGCACACTCTGATCTCAGACTTTTCCACTCTGATGAGTGGGACTGGGTAAATGGACTCTGGTACTTTTAGCCCAGACTGAAGTGGACAAGTGTCCACAGCTCCTGATTCACATGTACTTCCATTTCCTCCAGGGTGGCTGCTCATCATCCTAATCACTCAGCACCCTACCTGCCAAACATAGCTCCTGCCCCTGGAGTGGTAGGTCCTCCTTCAGAGGCCCCTGCCTGCATATCAGCAAATGATAGCTGATTTCAGTTCCAGGGCTGTTGACCCAATGTAGCTGGTCAAGAATACACTATCATGCAATATTTGGGAAATGGGAGGGGGGTTTCCTCAAGGGTTCTTATTTATCTTCTGCATACCAATGTTCACCAGAAATCATGCTTATTTTCTGGAGACCCAGTTTGCAAATCTTTAGGTTTCCTGTTAGCGCTTCCTATTCCTTGTGTTTCTGAAAATCATTCGTTATCTCCAATTAGCTTGTGACTGGTATACAGCACCCAGAGACCGTGTCCTCATAATTCTGATGCTACTTCCCAAGATAAGCCTGTTGCATCCAAAACAAAGTCCTTCTGCTTTTCTTCCCTTATTAAAATAATAATTTGCACTTACGTAATGTTCTTCAGATCTCCTGGGTGAACATTAGTTAACCCTGCTGTAAGACACAGGCACGTTCTGCTTTGCAGATGAAAAAAGTAAGGCAGATAGAGGGTAACTAATTTGCGAGGGTCACACAGCAATGCAGAAGCAGAGCTAGGACAGTAATTCAGATAACCTGCTCCCTCCCTCCCGCTCCAGTCACTGCTGCACAGCACTAACAGTCCAAATTAAGGGATTATAATGCATAATCCATACTGGTGTGCCAAGAATTCTCTAAATCATATTACACTGTCACATAAAATTATGACTCATTTGATAACACAGCCCACAAACAGTTCCTTTATGTTAAATTACGCGGACAAGACTGGATTTAAAAAGAAAAAGGAGAGCTTGTTATGTGTGTAAAGAATGCTGAGTTATAGATGCTTTCATGGATTTTATTTTGGCTGATGCTGAAGGAGCATTTGTGAGCCTGTTTGTTGACAGTGGTGCTTGGGACCAGAGATGCTGACATTCCACTGACAGCAATAGGAACTGCCTCTGTTTGTTTTCTAAATTGGAAATTCTTCCTTACATGGGTCCAACCCACCCTCCGCCCCCGCCGAAGGAAAGGGCATTCGTCTGGGACTTGCAGATGGAGCATCTCCCAGCAGTGCTGGTGCTTCTGGGGCTGCAGGGTCAGACTTGTGTTCACTCATTGCCAGAAGCCCCTCTTCTCCCCATACCCTATGGAAAGGTTGGGGAATGACCCAAGGGGGTGCTCTTGGGTTCTCTGTAGAGAAAGTGCTGTTTATGTAAAGCAATTAATAACATGGCAGAACAATCAGTCCAACCACACTTCCCAGAAAAAGATGCTTTCACCGAGTCTTCCCTTAATGCCTCCAATCTGCTGGCTCCACTCTCCTTGCTCCTCCCTGCAGCCGTGTCATTCTTGCTGCAGCCCTGGCTTCTGCTCTTCGTGACTGCCTCTGCTGTCATTTGGGGACTGTGTTGTTATACTTACCAAAGCCATTTGAGATGTGACTTGTGCGAATAACACCGAACTGCATTTTGCTGCACTGTGGTTTCACTGTTTCCTTTTCCTTTTTCTGCCTGGGCTATAATTCCTGTGGCTGAGGAATCCATCACAGAGCCCTTTTTCCCAGGAATGCCCACACGTTCCCTGGCTGAGAGTTGCTCTGGCATCTCATCAGAGATTACTTTTCCATATACTGCATGGCTGGCACATGTCATAGCCACTTGGTGGACTTTGAATATAAAAGTGTGGTGAGGGCAGATGGTCACTGCTTCTTCTGAAGCCAGAAAGGTCTTGCTTGACCATGGGACCCATCCATCTCTGTGGGTTGCATTTCCCTGTCTGCGTCAGCTCCCATGGGTCATGTCTGGCCCAACACCATTCTGTCCTGTCTCCCAGAAAATGTGATTTAATCTCCCCACCTTTGGGTAAATAAGCCTCATGACAGCCAAATCTCCAGCAGGCAGTAAGGACTCGGATCAGGAAACAGCTTCAATTGCTGTGCAGTCAAGGCCAGTTCAAGAATCTTTTTGGAAGGTTTTCCTACTGTTGCACTGGAAGCTCCTGCTTCCCTTAATTTCTTGCAGAAAAAAAAAAAGAAAAGTAAAAACCAGTTTCTGTGTGTGACCTGTGGAGACCCGGTGCATCCTGTGCTAGTGCTGAGAGCAGGGGAGGAAAGTAATTGCTTTCAGCAGCTGGAAGCCGTGGGTGGCAGGATGGCTTTGCGTGGTGCTGGAGGATGCTCCGTACATGCATTCCTCCTAAACAAATACCTCTTTAAATGTGTATTATGGGAATTCAGGGACGAGTGCTTTTTTTTTTTTTCTCCTTTCCAAGTAGGAGCAAGGTTTATTAGTACTCTCCTTCCACCAATGAGGTGCGAAGGCTGGGAAGTTGTGAAAAGAGTAACATTTGCTTTTATCAGTCAAATCTGCTCTCTCCTGGACAGTCACTTCAGCCAGTAGGATGAGGAAAGGAAACATGAGGTGATGGCAGGAGGGTGACTTCTATAGGGGGAGGCACGTAGCACCATTCAGGACGGCTACAGGAATGAACTTTTTGCTGTGCATGGGTCAGTAGGAAGGAATTATTTCTGTGATACAGCTTGGTGCATCCATGCTGGATACGGACTTGCAGAAGATGTATTATATGTCACTGATGTGCATGTCAGAGTAACTGTACTCTTTCAGACACAGTGGTATTTGCCTGCTGGAAGAGCATTGTAGGCCCGTACAGTCGACTCACGTATTTTTCCAGGGTATTTTTTATCTGCAAGTGTCTGAGAATTCCCAAGGACCTCCTGCTAAGTAGGGGAGGGAAAGGGAGGTTTCAAGGTGAGGTGTGATGGAAGTAGAACTGGTTCGGACAGTCTCAGAGCTCCAGACAGATGGGGCTAAAAGAGAAATGGATGCTGCAAGCGTCTACTCAGATTTAGAGTCACAATGAAAGAAAAAAAAAACCTGAAGGTGCAGGGGTATTACCGGACTGAGAGCTGACAGCCCCCAGGCTGTGGAGCAGGATTATACACAGCTCTGGAGGGAAACGTCTGCACACAGCAATCTGGCTTCAGTAAAAGATAGATATTTAGAGAGGTCCCCAGGTTTTCAGTAGAGTTCAGCTATGAACAAGACAGAACTGGCCAGTTTGAGAGTGGAAGAGTAAAACTGGTGTTTGCTGGGAAGCAGCCAGCAGCAGGGATGACTGCAGCCTTGCTCTGCGGGCCAGGGAAGGTGAACCCCATGGTGCAGCTGTAATCCAGGACTGGAGAAGATTGCTCTGCTCAAGCACAGGAGGGCTTCCTGCCCTGAAGGGCAAAGACAGACAGATTTTGCAGTGTTTTATCTCACTGTTGCTGAAAGAGACGAGTTTGTCATTATTTACTGCCATCTGTTAGATAGACAAGAATGGCAGCTGCTAACGGTGATACCTTACATTTCATAAAGTCTTTTATCCCCTAAAACTCGAGCCCCCAAGGGATTTACAAAGACAATGCAGCCAGTTTGATGCTGTTAGAAGAGTTACACCTCAGGCTGGTATCAAACAGTGGAAATTTAGCTATTCTTTGTAAGCTCTGCATTTCCAGAAACATTACATTTATACAAGTTTGTTTATGTGACCGCTAACAGCCAGTACAGCCCCTACCCTCTCACGAGAGGTCTGGCCTGTGTATTTGGGTATAGGAGGGTTGTATAATATCCTTGTCTGTGACAATCCTCAGGTGGAATTCATCACATTTTTGATTTAGGAAGAAATTTACCTTTCTTTTCTTTTTTTTTTTTGTCCAATATTTTAAAGGCCTGGGTACAAATCCACACAGAGAAAGATTTAGAGGTGATTAAAGTGAGCTGAGGACTGTAATACAGTGTAATACAGAATGCCTTTCAGAGACTTTTTCCCTTGCATGGTATTACCCTGATCTTATTCCACTGATCCCACTGAGATGAATTTGTTATGGGGGGCACAGAAAACACAGCGGGAGAAGCAGCAGTATAGTGTGCATGGCTAAAAGTGTCCAGACCTGTGAGCTGGATAAAACACAGTAAGTGTTCTGTGGCTTCTCTGCTCCAGAGCTCTGCTCCTGAGTCTGCTGATGGCTGACAGGGTGACCTTGTTTGTGTCTCCTGGGTCTCTTGTACCTTGGTTTCATCACCTGTAAAATAAGGATAATGTCAGTCACCTTGTCTGCAAAATGGCTTAAGATCTAGTAATAAAAAATACTAGGAAGGAGCTTAGGTGATATTACTGTTTTATAGCTATAAGTGAAAATGCAGATACCAAAGCAAATGACACGCGCATGCAGGTCATCCTGTCCCTTGATCAAAATCAGGGAGAGACAGGGAAGGGGATTTCTTCGGAGGAGCAGCCATCTGTCAGGCTTACAGAAGAAATTACTGAAGTGTGTTATCCATAGTTATCAAAACTCGCTGGAGCAGAAAGGATTTTAGCATGCTAATGAGCTTTCATTTGTGGTTCCTTGCTCGGGACAGTAGGTTTCCTTTCTGCATTTCTCCAGGCTGAGCAGTGACTTTGCACTGCCTTTCAGTCCCCGCTCAGTGTCATTTTCTCATTCTCTTGTACTTTCTCAGTGTGGTTTCTGGGGAGGGTGAAGTCATCCTTGCTGAACTATTTCTCATGCTTATTGTTTTGCATTGTGTGAAGCGGGTTATTTTAATAAATTTCTACACTGCCAAGAAGTAGGAACACTGATTGCATTCCTGGAGGCTGCCTCCATGTCCTAAGGATGTGCATTTCCATTTTATTGTCTTCTATTTTTAACCTCATTTTTGGGGAGGAGGAAGGGCTGGAACACCCTTGGGACAGGCAGCAACTGTCTCTGGGCTGGTGTGGTCAGAGCATGGAAGAAGGGTGATGGCACATCTCTGGGCAGCCCCTGGGGAGGTGGTGCACAGCCCACACATGGCACGCACACGAGCTGCCCTGGCAGCCCCCAGGCAGCCGCAGAGACCCAGCTGCGGAGAACCCCTCTGCCACCTCTGGCTTTTTAAGGCTCATTTAAGCCTTAAAATAACAACTACCACTCCCTGCTGTGGGAAGCGGGCTGGTATTAGCCAAAGCCTCCCATTCCCCACTGTCTAGTGAAACAAGCACTTTCCCCCCTGTGTAAATAGGATGACTTTGCTCCCCTCCCCTTCTCCCTGCAGGGGAGCACTGTGCTTCGGTGTGCTGGCTCCTGCCCTCTGACAGCTCCTGCATGTAGTTTACAGCTCAAGGCACCAAACACAGTGGGAGACATATGCTAACCTAAGAAGACAGCAGATGGGTGCAAGCACTTTTAAGAACAGCTGCTGGTGTCTCATTCAATAATCCCATTTTTAACAAGTCCATATGATGGCAAAAAATACTGGAAATTAGGTTTTTTTTCTGATCCCTCTCATCTACTGAGCTATACTTGACCCGTTCAACGTGATCTAGGGATTAAAGGCTTGTTATTTTAGCTTCCCTACAATAGCTCAAAGCCTGATCTCTGCCAGGCCATTGAGCTACTGGCGCTTGGCTCTCCCCCTCTTTCCACTTTTTTTGTGTCCCAGGTCCTGTGATAGTCCACAGATGTGCCTTCTGCTAAGGGACACAGGGGATTTTCCCAGACGCTGTGCACTGCGCATCAGCCCAAGGTGTTGGTTGCAGCACGTTTTGTAGCTCTGATTCTCCCATTTCTTCATTCTTAAAACTGAGAAAACAGCCTCAGAGAGGAAAGGCTTGGCAGCATCACCCCTCAGCAGTGCAAGTGTGACCAGGAAGAAAAAGGAAGACCTTGCTCTCCTCTAATGGGGCTATAAACATGCTTTTACATCTGAGGGGAGAGAAATTGTGAGGCTGATCTTGTCAATACTGCACTTCAGGCTGTTGGCTGAGGTGTCCTTCGTCACCATGGTATCAATGTGCTTCAAACTAAAGATGAATTTGCCAACACAACACTCCTGCTAATACCCTCAATTCCCAGCTGAGGAAGCCATGTCACTGAGATGCAAAGTGCCTTAGACAAGGTGACCTCCTAAGTAAATAGCACGGAGGGGAAAAGAGCTTGAGTTTATCAGCTCCCAGTGTTTCCCAGTGCCGCTGGCACTCCCCGGGAAGGTTTTGCTGATAGAAAGGGATGTCCGGAGGATAAAGCCAGAATTGCCAGCCATGCCGTCCTGCTCTCCAAACCATTTTTTTTTTTAATCTAAGGGAGGAGGGCGAGTTTTTTTTCCTAAGGGAGAGAGGCAAAAAGTAGTTTCCTGGGGTTGGCGGCCCCTCTCGGAAAAAGCCGGGCCCGCGTTTACCCAAGGCCCCGCCTGGCAGCGCCTGCAACAGACGCTGATCTTCGCCGTGGTTTCTCACCGCCGTTATGACCCGGAGCGGGGCCGGTGCGGGGGGCAGGTCGGCGGCCCCGCAGCCCCGGACGTCCCGAAAAGGCACCGGCGGGTGGGGGGGGGAACACGACTCGGCGGCGGCTCCGCCGGGGGCGTGGCGGGGCGTGGCTGCGGGGCGTGGCGGGGCGCGGGAGGCGGTGCGGGCGGCGGCGGAGCGCGGCAGCGGGGGGCGGGCGCTGTCCATGGCCCTGCGGAGCGCCGGGCCGCCGCGGGCTCCGCCGCGCCGCCGAGCGGAGCCATGGGCAACACGGTGCACAAGACCCTGGCAGGTACCGGCGGGGGAAGCGGGGCGGCGGAGGGGCGCGGGGGCTGCGCTGCCCGCGGGGGGCTGCGGGGCGCTGGGCGAACCCGGTCCCGGGAGGTGCTGGGGCGAGGCGGGGGGCGCGGGCTGTGCCGCCCCCGGGTCCGAGCCCCGCGCCGCGGCGGGGCGGCCCGGGATAAGCCGGGGGTAGTCAAAAAAATTTGCTATTATTGTTATTTGTAATGGTCCCCGCCGCGACAGGCACCGAGGCGGGGATGCTCCAGCGGCGGGGTGCAGCTTCGCCCATGTGAGAGCGACCAAAACGGGTGAAGTGGAGCTGTTCTCGCAGCTGAAGCAGCGATCCCCAGCCTTTCAGCCGAATCCTTTTAGGGGCTTTCTATTTCATTTCCCCTTCTTTAAAAAAAAAACAAAAAGCGCAACTTTTTAATGTGGAGAGAGGTTAATTGGTCAGAGTCACCCGAGGAAAACTATTTGGAAGCAGATCTGAAATGTTCGGTAGACTACCCTGGCTTTAAACTGCCTTTTTAGCGAATTCTGCTCTTACACAGGACATGTACAGATTCTTTTCCTTTTGCAAGTCCATAATTGTGGGGCTTTTTCCTCCTCAGAGAATCAGTGCATAATAGAAGCAGTTGGTCTCTATAGAATCAACGGTATTGAATTACTGAGCCCTTGCCAGTCGGTATCTTCAGCTAGTTCGCTCTTGTTTTCTGCTCTTGCAGAGCTCCTGCGTGGCATCCTTTGTACTTTGGGCTCCCATAAATAAAAAGGGTATTATTAAACTTACTGAAAGAACCAGGAGGACCTATTGAATACAGACACATGCCCCCCTGTAATCAGCCAGGGAGCTGAATATAGAAATAAAGAGAGGAATAGATTTGCATTTGGATGTGCCATATATTGTCTTTGCAAAGAGAGGGTGCTTGGGACCTTCAAGGCACAAAAGAAAGCCGCTAGGCTTGTGGTTTAACTATGAACCTGTGATTAGATTTCTAGTCGGATGTCTTCTTGTTCTCTATTACATTTAAATGGGAAATTAGCTCCTTCTACAATAAGGAGGTTTTAATTTTTTAAAAATACCTCGCCAACTGGCAAATAAAGGCATTGTAAGGAGTGCATGACCTTGGCAAAGGTTCATTTTGTGGGTCGGCTTTTCAGCTAGAGGCAACATCGAGGGGTGCATGCAAAAACCCTGGGAGGGCCAGGGAAGTATCTTTGGGTCAGGGGAGGTTACCCTGGTAAGGCTAGAACTTCCCAAAGAAAAAAATATCTGTAGCTGCTGGGATGTGGGATCTAGCTGTGAGCTCTGTTCCAGAAGACTGATCTGCCTACTGCTAGAACAGTCTCTTCTGAGCAGTGTTCACATGCACAGCCTTACACACGTGAATTTAAAAAAAGGGATGACATCAGTTGTACCAGAGTTCTGTGATTAAAGAGTTCCTAGCAGTGCTTTTAAGAGAAGTTGTTAAGAAAGAGGAAAAGTTTGATGGAAAAAACTGAAGGCTTGATTTACGTGGACCGCCCAACTGTAACATTGTTCTGGTGGCCTAGCAAATCTCCGTCCTGTCCTGCCAGGTGGAGATCGTCTGTAAGGAGTGCTTTGTGGGGATAGTCCATTTCCAAACATTTGTCAAATTGCACAAGGCAAAAACATGCAGGACTCTTGAACAGCATTTGCTAATATGCTGGAAGATGCTGAAAATGTGTCTTTTCTCCAAAATTCAGCTGTGTTCAGTTTCTACAGTGTAACGACAGTCACAAGAAGCTGTTAACCTGTGGCTCCAGAATAGATTTTGGATGTTTGCAATTTGGAAGTTTGTAAACGTATCTTGTCAGGTTGGACAAAATTCAGCAATTTTTCATATTGATGTGCTCAGATGCATTGTTTGTCTTTCTTTATCCAAATGGCATTACAGAGGGAAGCATGTTTAGAACTGTTCTTGGAACAATCCATTTGAAAATGATAAAGTTTTTCTGGAAGACTGCATCATTGGATGAAATCCTATTTATAAGTGCTGCGACTGTTTAGAATTACTCAAAGATGATCAATCAGAATTAAGTCTTTCCTCTTCTTTGTCCAAGATGCACCTCTTTCTTCACCCTGGCAGAATGAGGAATGTACTTTCACTCTCATTTTAACTAACAGAGGAATTGCTCTCCCCTGTCCCATGGGCTGAAGTGGTGTATTTAGTAAAAAAACCTCCAACAACCCAGAACACCCCCAATCTAAAATTTGCATACCTGTTGCATTAAATTAGAAGCCTACAGATGTTGTTCCCCTTTTGTTGTGTCATTCACTATCAATAGCTGAAGGTGGAAAATGTCTTCCCATTCTGATCAAATATAGAGGAAAGGAGGAGGGAGCTTCATCATTTGGCTCCTGGGAAAGCCGAACAATCAACAATTCAGGTTTTATATAGAAGTGGAAATACTCTTCTCAAATAGTGGAATAGTGGAATTCAATTTTAAATCCTATTGAACACAGTTAAACTCATATCTGTACCTAAATTTGTTCTAATATGTTTTCTGTGCTTGTTGCATCTTTAAATCCTTGCACAGCCTCACCCTTTCTCTCCATGTTTCCATGCAATGATACAAGAGCACACGCTATCGGTGCTGGCGAAATTTGTATTGGGAGCTTGGGAAACTTGTGTTTGCCAAGTATCTGATGGTTAACACACAACGGATGAAGGCTTTGTCAAATTAACAGTGAGGTTTCTAACCAGAGTGGTATTGAAATGAGTAATAGACTAATGAAAGGCAGCTTCTAAATTTGAACCGATTGAGGAGGCATTTGAATGGAAAAGGGCTGAGATGTGTCAGATACACTTAACAGCGGTCCTGAGGTGGTGGTGGAAATAGCTCTTATCTAGATGACAGTTAAATGATACATGACACATTCCTCTAGCGGGATGGTTGCCTCCTGCGGCTGGCCTGACCTCGGAGGGGTGAGCGGGACCTCCTTGCCTTTGGGCTCCTCCGTGGTGCCAGCCACCACTCCTCGGTGCTCACCCATTGCCAACCCTTTCTGATCTCCAGTGGGAGAAGCTCGCACTGCATCTCCAGTGCAGTGTGGGAATTTACACCTGGGTGTCAATATTTTCTTGCCTCCCTCCCCTTACCACTGCCCATTGTTTGAGATGATATGCAGGCAGGTGGTTAGGCAAGAGTGAATTCTTTATTATTGAGGCACGCCGTTTTTCTGTCTCCTACAGGTGATAAACTAGGTGTGCAGCATTGCAGCCGATGGGTGGAACTTGTCCTGACCTGCAGAGTGGGCTGGGAGGCCACGTGGGTGTTGGTGGTGGATGGGTTGCATACTGACATCGGACTTTATGGCTTTGTGGCTGCTCTTACCTGCGGTGCTCCACAGAGGAGTTGCTCTCTTGAGTTAACTCATGGTGAGTGAGGCAGCAAACAGTGCACATCCGCACCTCTACGTCATGGATGGTGCTAATTTCTTCATGCTAATTGCTTTCCTTGGCAGACACTTCAAATAGGGCTCAGAAAATGGTTAGTAGCCAGACGGGGGCAGGAAGCCTCCCCTGAAGATGCAGGGAACCCAGCAGTACTTGAGGACTTGCAGGCTGGGAGAGGTTAGAGTTCCCTTGTCTCGGCAAAGCTCAGCTCCTTACATGGAGCTGCAAGGTGCAGGAAATAGTGAGGAACAACATCTAGGAGAGCCAGGCAGGCAGCAAGTGGCCTTGCAGCACATGGCGGCTGGCTGTGGTGGGGTGAGCGTGGGCAGCTGCTCCCGTGGGTGGGCAGGGCAGGCAGGGCAGGCAGGAGGCACTCGCTGGCTGATGCACTAGTAAAGGGCTTTCCAGTTGGGATCCAGTTGTTGATCCTGGCCCAAATAGGGTCATTAGTATTTAACAAATGGGCCAAATTCCCTTTTAAGAATCCGGCAGGGATCTGATTGCAGTGCTTCTCCCACCGCCTTCCTCACAACTGCAAGGAATACCAAGTATGAGTGGCATTTGTGTCTGGTAAACACAAGGGAGAATGGGACTTGTTCTGGAAGAAGTGACTTCAATTTCTTATTTTCAAGAAATTGTTTTGTATTCTTGAGAAAGGGTTAATTATTAAAAGCATTTTTTTTCTTAGCAAGCCAGAAATCCCAAGTTTAGCCTTCACCAGGCTAATGCTCCCATCTGCCAGTCTTTTGCAAAACAGTGATGGTCGGAGGGTCTCAGTTAAAGCAGGGCAGCAGGAATTTGTAGCTTCTGGATAAAAGATGATGTTTCTATGTATTCTTTTTCAAATATGGATGCCTGTTATCATAATATATACATTTCTTTTGTAAGAAATGAGAGGCAAAGACCATGTAGTGGGAAAAGATCTGTTTGTCTTTCCAGGGGCTAAAATCTCCTCTTTGAAGAGCATTTTTATGTAGATTCATTCTCTGGTCCTTCCTCCCCTTCTAGTTGCTAGTGATACACTGTAGAAGAAGTTCTCGGTACTGTGAGCAGGGATTTATTTCAGAAAGTTGTTTGGTTTGGTTCCAGTCTGACTTCAACAAAACTACAAAATAACACTTCAGGTTGTTCTGGTTTGAGTGAAAAATGTACCTGTTCAGACCAGTTTTTGGTTTGGGTTTCGTTCAACTCTGTGATCACAGGTGTTAATCCTGCCTCAATAACAGCCCTTTTCAGCCTGTTTTCCTGCCTCTTTTAGTCTGGGAGTTGAGGTTTCTAGAGTCTGTCCTTGATTTTGCTACTGACTACCTGTGTGACCTTTGAGCAAGTGGCTTTATCATAGTCTTGCTTTGTGTGTAAGGGAGGTAGAAAACACTGGCTCACACGGGTATATGAGAGTTAATTAATTAACATGCAGACATGAAGCATCCCTAGGAAGAAGGTCACAGAAGTGCAAAAAAATAGATTAATGCGCTGCTTCTTTTGTAGCTTTCTGCTTTTCCACTCTTCAAAAGGAAACCTGCGAAACTGCTCAGCCTTTGCTGTGATTTAGAGCTGGAACAGGTTGGTGGTATACTGAGGACTATCTTTAACCAGCCTCACACAGTACATACCCAAAAATGTGCTGCAGCCAACTGGCATGATTAATTCAGTGCTACCATTGGCATCTCGGCTGTTGAGACTGGAGAAACAACTGTACTTGAGGCCAGGAAGGCATCCCCTATCAAGACAGTGTTAAGTGGAGCTGTGTGTCATGCCCCATGGCCCGTGTGCTGTCAGATGCACACAGCACATTGCCAAGTGTGTCATTAAAGCAAGAGCTTTTCATTGCTCTCCACTGTCACGCTGGATAGTGCTGAGCAGGCCCTCTTTTCTATTTCATTGTTTACGCTCTAGAGGGGAATTGCTTTACTAAGAGTTAGGATATCTGGCAAACAGCACTTCTTCCTTTTTATTCTCTAGATAATTGCTGCAGGTTGGAAGGACTTGTGTGTCGCCATCTGACCCTACTGTAGATGCTTAAAATCACACCCCTACGTCTGTGTGTGTAGGCAGAACTCTTAGAAAGCCCTCACTGCAGGCAAAGGAAATTGCTGCTTCCCAGCACATTATAATTTGACAACCTATGGAGGTGCTTAAGTATGCCTAAGGTGTTTAACTTTAGGCAGTCAAGTTTGAATGTGCGGGCATTAATGTTTACTTGACAGGAGAAGAATGAGTCACCTTGAAGTTTACGCTGTGCTTCTCTTCCCATTCTAGTAAGGATCCTCCTTGCATATCCCGTTCAATGGCTTTTCAGTTAGGAATGCAAATAAGCACCTTGTTTCTTGTTAGCTCCAGTGGATCAAGCTCATCGAGTTTCGGAGTTCACTTTTGAACAGGCAGTGTCCTGCTGCACAGTTTGCCTTGAAAGGAACCATTTTCTTCCCCGTCCTCCTCATCTTACTGTGTACAGAGCCTATCTGTTGCACATTTGTAGCTAAAATAAGAGCAGGTTTCCTAAGGTGGAACATGCATGTCACTGTGATGGATGTGGTGGGTTCAGGAAAGAAGCAGGAAAGCAAAGCTGCTGATGGGGGGGAGAGTTAGTGAGAACCCAGGAGCAGGGGCTCGCTTGACTGGGGTGGCTTCATGAGCTGCAAGATGGGATGAGGCCAGGTGTGATTCCCTGAAACACGTGTCAGATCCCATCTGAGTTTCCTTATGGAGAAGGTGTGTACAACCTCCTCCATCTCATCGTATTTCCATCTTTCTTACCTCCTTTGTTTGTCTCCTTTCTTGTGCCTGGAGCAGTTTGGCATCCTGTGCCTGCTGCTGCTTCTTGCCACAGCAGCCAAACCACATGGCTGACTCATGATGTGCACCTTCCTTGCTCCTAATGAGCTCCTCGGCCACATGCTCATTTGGGGCTTCCTGACATCAAAATAGAGCTTGGCTGGTGAACTGTTCTCCAGACTTTACCCAGAGGGCAGATGTGGGCGCACTTACCAACAAGTGCAGTATGAGGTGGGAGCCCAAAGGGACTCGGCTCCATGTCACATCTTGGGGTGGCTTTTCTGTCTGCGGCCGCTGGAGGAAGTTTTGCTATAAAAGCATTTCCATACTTTGTTCTGTCTTCTCATTTAGGTGTCTTCTCCACCCTTGCCCTTGGTGTTGCTAATGTGCTGTGTCCTGGAGGGGACTGACCCCGTGTCAGTGGTCCATGTCTATTTGATGGCACCAGTGCCCTTAGGCTGTGAAGTTCTACCACCTCTCTGAAGGCATCCCATCCTACCTTGTTGCCTGCTGGAAATATAACAGAACTGTGCAGAGCCATTAGCTGGGGCAGCCCCTTCCAGACGGCCCCTTAGATAAGATGTATGCCCATGAGAGGACATGCTTGGTGGGAAGGAGATGCTGTTTACTCTGGGTTGTTCCGTATCTCGTTGATGGCTGTATTATTTTTCCCTCTGTATGTTTATGTTAAAAAGCATGAATCACTGGCACTGAGATGTCTGGTTGAAAGCTGTATCTCAGCATACCTGTGCCAGCTTTTCCCTTCAGACCTGGATGCCCTGTTGTCTCAATTACTGAGTGCTGGAACATTAAATTCCTGGTGTCTGAACAGTTGAAGCGGGGCTTTGGGGAGGAGTGAGGGAGGGGAAAGTGATTTATTGCTTGTTAATTTGTTTTCTCCTCTGTGTCCAGGGAGGTATCTTCTGCTTAGTGTAAGCAGGGCTTGCTTTCCACTCAGGGCTTTTTTCTCTCTCAGTTCTTTCCGACCCCTGGCAGTGAAGCAGCTCAGAGATCACCTAATGAGACGATCAGGCCCCATCCCTTTCCCTACTCCAAAAACCATGTCCTTTTTTCCTTTCTACACCAACAGGACTGGTGTAAAGAACCCAAATCAGAAGATAAGAAACGACTTGTCGCTTGCTGCTGGAATGACACAGGAAGATTCTTTAAAGAAAAAAACATTTAACTGCATTTCAAAGCTTTTCAGGGCAGCAGGGAAATCACATTTAGGATTTTTTTTAAGAGCTACTGATGCTTTGAAGGGAAGAAAATGGATGGAGTTGTGTTTGTAGAGTTGTCAGCTAGGTAGTTGCATATAATAGGTTTCATTTTCTCAGTTTTCTTGTTTCACCGTGGATATTTACATAATAATGAGACTTTTGTACTTTAGGAATTCTCTTATTTTAACCATCTGTTTGTCTGTGACTCCAGGTTTCTTGTGATTGCACTCCTGATGGCATAATGTCTTACGGCTATGTGGGAGAAATAAATAGACCACATAAAAGCAAAGCTCTATTTTTCATCGCCCGTGTAGCAACACAGGGAAGACAGTCAGTCAAGAGAGAATTTCCCTGAGTGAAAGTTTTCCTTCAGGTTTCCAAATGTCAGGGAAAAAAGTTGTTTGATTTTTGCCTTCCTCCATAACTTGAATGTTAAACCTGCCAAGCCCTGCCTTGACAAGCCAAAGATAAAAGATAAAATATTTCATTTGGCAGCAGAAATGAAATAATTTCATTCAAGTGTATCTCTCTTTCCTCAGCGATAACTAGCACTGTGGCAATAGCTTTTCTCAGCCTGTTATCTGTTTTGGTCTCATTGGGGCACCAGCTTCTCAGCTTAACATGTTCTGTAATTTACAGAGTGGAGTTCAAAAGTTATCTCCTCGGTGTGATGCTAAGGTAGAAAGCATAAGTCCTAATGAGGGGAAAGTGCTATTTCTTAGGGTCTTGAACTTGACACGGTTGGATAGAGCTTTTTTTTTTGGTAACAGAAAACACTTGGTGCTTGAGATCTGTCTGGTCTAGTGTCTTGATGGTGGGCAAAATTGCTGCTAAGCAGACCAGCTAAGAGGCTGCAGTGAATTACTGGATTTTTGGGAGGAGGCAGGACCAGGACTACTGAACATATGCTCTCCAGAAGGCAGCCAGGCAGGTTAATACCAAAGCCTTGGTAGAGTACAGTCAAATGGAATATCTATATCACTGGAGGTCTTAAAGAACAAGTTTGTTATTCAGCAGCTGGGAATGGCATTGGCAGAGCCAGCCCCATCAGAGAGTGAAGGTGGGCTAGGTAATTCCTGCAGGCTCCTGCTGAAAAGAAGTTCCCAGGAACTGCCTCTTTAAGGGTCTGCTCTGTGGCAGTGCTTTCCTTGGGATGCTGTCAAACTCTTGATTACTTTGTCCTGCAAAATAAAAGGGTTTCTAAGTACGAAAACTGAAATAATTTACGAACTGGATATTGCTTCACTTATAGTGATAAAGAGCATTAGCTGTGTATTGTGCAGTGGCCATGGTGCTGGCTTATAAAACAGAGATAACTTTCATATGGTGGTTCATGGGGACAAACTACACAATAGAAAGATTGTTTAAGTGGCCCAACTTTTATCTGTCGATCAGCATTGGATTTGCTCTGGAGCATGGTGCCCCTTTGGGCTCTGAGGCTGGCTGGTGAATGGAGCCCTGCGCAGGACAGGCTGGGGATGAGCCTGCAGGGATGTAGGGACACACATGGGGTCTTCACGAGAGCCTTGTCAGCAGAGAGGGCTGAAAAATAAAAGTTGAACATCGAGACCATGTGTGCAGGGAGTGAAAGCTTGATGCCAGCAGAGCTTCCCTGCACTTGCGTGGAATAAGGCTTGCAGATATTTCAGTATGCCAGGCATCTTGGTTGATCTCTCCTGGAAAAGAGACGTCCTCTGAAGAGTACAAGGCAGATCTTCACACTGGCATCTGATTTGTGAGTCTTAAATAGCAATTACTGGGTGATTTGCCAGCAGCTGAACAGCACTGCTTGTGCTGCTGATGTGATCAAAGGGAGAGGGTGAGAAGGACAGATGCTTCACAAGTCAGAATTTCAAGGAAATCCATCTCAGTTAAAGTTTATAAAAACTGATCTTAGCCAACAGATGCTATAGCATGTCTTTAAATACCACAGCCTTGAACAGTCGGTACTGAGTCATGCCTGGGGATTGCTGTTATTAGGGAATATTATGAGGGCTAGGAAAAGACAACGCAAGGTACAACCACACAGGCACACACACAAAAAAAGACCAAATGCTGTTAAGTATCTAAAATCAATCTTCAGAGTCTGGGTGTAGTTTCCAAAAATGTCTGAGTGGCTCAGGGCAGACTTAGTCTGATGGCAGTTTGTTTTGCCCATCATCAGCAGCAGTTGTGCTGCGCTGTGTATGCTGGCCTCATATGGACTGGCTTGGCAGCTGCCTCCCTACGTAGGAAAACTTATCTCTCGCGTCACCTTGTAGGTTCAGAGAGCTGGCAACATGTGCTTTTATGTAAGACCTTTTGTATACATGGAATTGTGCAGGAAGAGAGATTTTTTCTGAAATAAGAATGCCTTCTTAGTCTACTGCTTACGTTATCTGCTTTGAAAAAGCATGTGAGCATGCCAAATACCAGTGTCTGCGCATAGATACTGGCAATAATGAATCTGCTGTCCATTTGCACCCTGCCTTTTTTCCAAAATAACTTTCATGTCTAGACAAAGGATGCAGCTCACCTGCAAGACTTGGCTATCCCATCTGTTTGTTTTGCTATTGCATAGTAATTAAGGTATTAATTTATTTTAAAGGGTTCCAAGAAGTACTTCTGCAACCCCAATGTTTATGTAAGAGAGAAAGAGAAATTCATATTTTATTGAATTTTTGTATGTTCTGCTGGGATTATTCATTGGAGGAACACAGTAAGTGATTTTTTTGTATCCTAGTAACCAACTGTGGTTGCTTTTCCATGAATAATCTTTATGGCTTAACTTGACCAGCCAAATCTAGATGGGAAAACTCAAGTAAATTAAATTTATCAAGGCAAATAATTGCAAAGTACAGGTAGCTTTTTGCAGGTGAGAGAGAATAAATCTTTTTCTCCTATATTCAACTACATAATAGTGAGATTGACATATGCTGTCTGAAGGGTATGTTTTTACCGAGCAGAAAAAATAGCGGAAGTTTGAGTTGTTACGAAATAAACTTCAAAACTTGATTTGTTTAATATTCATAATTAATGAATTGGTTAAAACAGTCCTTTCCTCCCTCAGACACGAACAGTGATGGTTTTCAGCACTTCCTAATAGCAGTGCTGATTATTTCCATTCTGTGGGTGCCAGGGTGGGGAGCCTGGGGTGGGGGTCCCCTGCGGCTCGGAGTTCCTGGCTCTGCGGCTGGCTCATCTGCTTCACAAAGACACTGTGAGGCTTAGTTAGCAACGTGCTTTGTGAAGCCTTTTCTCCCTGAAATGCCAGCCCCACGTGGAACAGCTGGAGTTTATCACGTAATAGAAGCGGTCACATTTTTCTCCTTTAAAATTTATTTTTATTAAAATTAGCCCTTTTTCAAAATTGAGTTTTGAGGGATCATGTTTCTTTTGAAATGCCTCTTGCTCTTAGAAATATTAAAAGCTAGTTTTAGAAGCAAAACAAAAACTTGCTTCCCAGCTCCCTGAGCATGTTTACTATTTCTCCCACCCTCTTCAAGCATTCGCTGACCATCTCTAAGCAGAGGGCAGAGGTACATTCCTCCCAGAGAGGTCAAAACTGCTTCTCATTTTACACCAAACTATTTTCAAACCATCTTTTTGTATGCATTCCTATTTAGTAAATGTTTATACACCCATGCAAAAAAACTGCACTCCTGTAAATACTGAAATCTATGGGCACGGCAGTAGAATCAGTCACCAAACCACGTCAAGCAGCCCTTAGCTAGTCGCTCAGATTTTCCTTGGAGATGAGATTAACAGTATAACCTCATGAGACACTCCCAGAAAGATGGAGAAGCTTTCCTTGTGTGCCTCTGGATTTCAACCATAGTTTTCCCTTCTGATTTGCTTCCTGCCTCTTGTATCTTGAACACAGCCCTGCATCGAGCAGTCCCTTTTTCCTCCTTTCCAATGGACTAACGGTGATGGTCAGAAATGTTAGGTAGGTCAGTGCTGAGGACCTTTCTGTGCTTATATTCCTGTACTGAGCCAGCGCGTCACTGAGTGGTTGCTGTGGTGCATCTCCAGCAGTCATTCATCACCACAGACTCAATACCTCAGGTCTCAGCCCTACCAAGTCAATGCTCTTCCAAAGCTTTCCCTGACTTTTTCATAATCTTTTTCCCCAGGGCTAACAGCAGTGCAGGGAGCACTAGTTGTGACTTGTCTCTGTGGCAATGGAAGAGTAGCTGAAGTGAGTGATGCTGCCGTATAGCTCACCACTCTGCTGCCTTGGAGGGCATGTGCATTTTGGACCTGAAATGCTTTTTCTCTGGGGAAGTGACCGTGTCCCCGAAGAGGTGTTCAGGCAAGGCATGGTAGGTGGCAAAGGGCGTGTTAGGGGCGTAGAGACAGCACTGCCTGTGACCCACATCGGGGAGCAACCCCAGGACTATGGTGGTGGGGTATGATTGGGGCAGACATACCAGCTGAGTTCCATCCTCCTAGTGGCCCCGTGCAACCCTGGGTGCATGTGCTGCACCTGGGCTTTGCCTGATGGGGACATTTAAGTCCAATAAAGAGGAGGAAGAAACCTCCCTGTTCGAAACGCCATGGGCCTGCCCTGCTGTCACAGGACAGGGAGCTGCAGAAGAAAATTCAAATTCAGCAGTCAGTGCTATGAGAAATGAGGCATCAGTGTGAGGCAGATGGGAAAGACATATCAGTGGGCAGGGAATTTAGGCACAGAGACCTATGCCTTGCACAGTACTTGAGCAATATGGTTCCTGTGCCAGGGGAGGCTCCCAGTGCTGGCTTGGAGAGGTTCATGGCTTGGCTGGATCTGCTCTAGGGAAGATCTGCTGGTACTGCCCCACCAGCAGATCCTCCTGATTAGGTGCCACCTCAAACTAATAAGACGGCGTTTTGCAGCATCTTGTGTTCTGCGAGCAAAGGAAGCATTGCAGTCAGAGAGCTTTTATATGCTGTTAATACATGACCATATGGCACTGCTTGTGTGCAGGTGAGGGCTCCTGGTGGTTTAGCAATGGTATGAAACATTTCTGCTATTGATCCTACTCGACCAGGGTGCCCTAGAAAAACCTAAAGGGGTACAGGAGCACATGCTGCTGTCTCACCGAGCTGTGTGCATAGGAAGCTGAGCTGGAAAGCATCCCCAAATTTGCTGCAGTCAGGCAGGCACCTGCTTGCCCTGGGACTGTCGATGGACAGCTGGTTTGCTGGTCCCATGTCCCAGGCTCTGTCTGCCAAAAAATGCTGTGGTGCTAATGATGGGGCTTTCTCACTGGGAACCAGTGGCTTTAAGCATAACAGCATGCACAAATGTATGAAAATGGAGGGTGTAAGGAGGGCTAGGTCAGGGCAGGAGTTTGGGCGTGGTGTGTATCCCAGGGTGATGCTGAGGACAGGATGTGCTGCTTCCTGGCCCCTTTCCCTCCTAGTATCTGTCACAAGCAGCTCTTGCAAGCAGGCTGGTTTCTCCAGCAAAGGGTGATGAGTTTGTCTTTGGTGGGTGCTCTGGTCTGCCTGTCCATCAGGAGAAGCTCAGACACGTACCAAAGTGCATGTACACCTTGCTGTGTCACATGCAGCATGTCAGTAATGGAAGTCCTCCATAGATGATTTTCAGCATTATTTTTAGACATCTTGAGTGCAATTCGCTTCAGCTGAGGCCAATTCTTCGATGTGCTGGCACACAAGGGGTTGAGTGGACAGGAGCATGCCTGGGGCAAATGTGGCTTTCTGTGGGATGCAGGGAGGTTTTGGGGAAGCCGAGCCTCTCCCCTTCTGCCAGCAGCAGATTGCTGCAATGAATGAGTTGCTTAGGAGAGGGCTTTCCTGCAGCTCTTCAAGGGACTGCTCAGGTTTGGTATTTCAAAAAGGCACTTTGTGAGCAGTGGCACCTGTAAGACCCACTGCCAGGTGGATTTGGGCCTACGGGAAAGCCCCTGTGTGGGTCTGTTTCGATGACTTCAGCCTTTCTTACATTTGGCATCCCCTTTTCAGCATGTTTCCAGCTCAGAAGTCCCTGGGAGATGATGTGAGTGGCACATGCAGCATGGGAGACACTTTGTGCCGTCTATTTCAAAGATGAGAGGGACAGTGTGTAGTCATGCCACTGCCTGTGTTTTACTGTGACCAGAACCACTAGAGCTCTAGGCCGAAATGCCAACATGTATATTTTTTGTCTGGTAATAAAATTTTGTTCTACCAAAGAAAAAAAAAGCAGAACCTTAAGAACCACCCAAAGAGATACAAATTCTTCCTCTCCACAGTTTTTCATATGTGATTTATAGGTGTGTTTTTCCAAGTAAATCCAAACAAGGCCAGTGGGGTGACTCTGAATTAAAGTTTGGTTCAGTTAATTGAAACAAGAACCATCTGGGTGGAAATGGGAGGCTTTAGACAGCTGTTTATATTGTTTCATGTGGGATATCTAAGATTTCCAATTCCATTGTTACTAAGGAGTGTGCTGTTTGACCATACAAGTGGGGTTTTAAAGGTGTAAATGATCTATGAAGAAAAAAAAATGGGAGACAGCTATAAAAATAACAACAGCTTGCAGCTCCGTGGTAAACTGTTTTAAAGGCATTGACCAAGCAAGTGTGCTTTGCTGAACGATGGTCTAAGCTCCACCTTAAAAGGTGGGAAAATATGATGAAACCCTGTACTTTATATTGCCTGGACCTCCCCTAGCAGGCAGGCATCCACAGGCAATCATTGTTGAGGTAGCGGTGCCGTTTATTTGCTGTATAAGTCACACATTCGCTTCACCTCTTGGGAGCAATTCCTACCTCTGGAATTTTGAAATCCTATAGAATTTGAAAATCTGAAATTCCTTCCTTTTTCTGGCCAAAAAAGCTGACATTTATCTTCAGCAATGCAAGGAATTGTCTCTCATCTCCAGATTTCTTTGGTTCAACTGCCTTTATCATCTCTTGGCTGTGGTACCACAAAGGGAGAGTAAAGTGAGAAAATTGTTGATGTTGACTTAAGTGTGCTGGGATCAAATCCCACTGGCATTAAGAAGATTGACATGGGGGCTTAAAAATAAACCTTTCTTGCTCAAATCCTTTTTGTGTTGAAATAATTGAAGATATTTGAGGTGAAGAAAGGGGCTGAGGTCATTGTGTGTCCAGTAATGATATGACTGTATTTTCTTCTGTTTGGACAGTTTAATATCTTGAAGTGGCTCTTGTTTCCTCTTATTAATTCCTGTAAATATCATGAAAAAGGATCTCACAGCTCAGCCATGCAGCAGCCAAGTGTTGCACAACCACCTGTTTCTCAGACTGGCTTCAAAGCTTAGCAGAAAACTACGCATTTAAAAAAGAAATTCAACCAAGGAAAAAAGGATGCACCTTTTTTTAGTGGAACATTTTCCTCTGTTTCTGGAGCAGCAAAGAACTCCCCTCTTCTTTTTTCTTCTTTCTTTCTTTCTTTTGTTTTCTTTTAAAGATTTTTGGCTTTATTTCTGAAGATGTACTGTATTTAGAAAAAGCTATAGCCTATTTGTCTGAACATTAACAAAAATGGCCAACAAAATATGTGATATTATTGTACAGGTTGGACTGTACATGAGTTGAGTGAAGTCACCAGCCCTTCAGATCACTTGGAATGAGAGTTTAGCCAGTATTAAAATTATTTAAAATCTCCCTGCTGGGAGAGTGTTGGCTGCGGGCAGCAGCCCACCCAGTGCAGACAGGACTCAGCCCCTGTGCAGTTACCTATAACCCACTGGAGTTCCCACTACAACAAATCCCTTTGTGCTGTGTGATGCCTCCAGGGAAACTAGCCTGGCAGAGTGGGAAAGCTGTGCTTTTATCCCACTGATTTAATTATAACCAGTTATTCCTATCCCTTTGCCCTGTTTTGGATTCTTTACATATTGTTTCGGAAAAGCTTAGTGGAATCATAGCCTTTGTATATATAAAATATAGGATGATTGAAGACCTGGCCACTTCTTTATTTAGCTTCCTCAGCCATGCGTTCCTCCCAAAGCATTTTCCCCTCTTGCTGCCAGATCGCTGTTTAAACTGTGTGTAAATATAAAAGGAACTGTGGACAACATTTAAAAATGCTGCACCATGTTGGGAACAGGGCTTGCTGGAAAGAACGTCTTCCTAGAGGCCTTTTTTCCCCTTTTCCTGTGGTTTTGCGGCTCCCTTAGGACAGATCAAAAGCCCTGTATGGATGCCACCATTAAGTCTAATGGCTCTCTGGTTATCCATCCCTGTTTGTACTGAAATAGCTCCACCATTTTTTCTTTTAAAGAGAATTCTTTCCTGTCCTTTAAGCATAGAGAAGTTGTAATTAGGAGATTTAAAAAAAGACTCTTAGAACCACTATGAAGAGAGGAGATAAAGACGAAAGAGGCTTCTGTAACAAATTTGAGGCAAAGGAAAATAGCAGGTTTGTTCCTTTTACCATAAGGTTTTCTTGGAAAAGGTTGAAGGCGGAAATTAATGGCCAGGCTCTTCTTTCTGCCCCTGTAGCATCACTCTGAGTGCTGCTCTTGCCCTTCATCTGCTCTTTTTATTCCTCTGTAGCCCTGTCACTGGACAATTCCTGTGCTTACGAGAAGGTTTTCTTGTGTTTTTACTGAGTGTGGAAAACATGCTCAGCTTGTAACATGTCTTGGCTCAAACATCACATACCCTACCTGAGTCACCCACGGCGCAGCTCAGCTGTAGCGTGGTAGGTATGGTACATGCGCAGACCCGGGGAGGGCTCTGACAGCACATCTTACGTACCGGCTTTTTTCCAAACATGGTTTTTGGAGGTGGGAAGGGCGTGAGTGTAAATTGTATACAGTCCAAATCCAGAGGGATGAAGACAATGTAAACACTGGCTTTTAGGGTGTTTTCAGACAACAATACATTGAAAGCCAGGCTAAATTACCACGATTACTTTTCAAATCCTTTTTTCTCCCTGTTTCACAAGCTGCCGTCCTGGTGCAGTGCTGTGATGCTGCCGGTCTGTAGGGGATGGGTGGGTTTCCTGCATCAGGGAGACAACAAAATTCTTTCCCTCCTTTTGTTCCTGTCTGTACTGAAAGCAACACATTGACGGCAAATGGGAAGGATGTGCCAAGCTCCAGCACTCTTTCCATAAGCCCTATATTGAAACCATGGGATGGAATAAAATTGCTGCTCTGAGGATATTAAAAGGGAATGCATTTCATTTTCTGATTTCATTAAAAGCCATTAACATTGGAATGACATGGTCACTATTTAGAAATCCCCAGTGCAGATGACTTGGTACAGCTGGTCTGAAGAAAAGAGGTTCAATGGAAACAGGGAGTCTCTTTGCATTAATGGCTGTTACGTGGTCCTCTGGTGGTGAGAGAGTGAGGGCATGGACCATTTCAATGTCAGTGATTATGCCACTCACATATTCTTGTAAATCTTCAACGAATCGCAGTCATGATTGGAAAAGGAAAACAGCACTTCAGAATGATGCTTTTTAAACATAAAGCATTGCTCTGAAAAACAGTTCTGAGCTGTTTATACTCTCTGTGGGGGAAAAGTTGTCTTGGAAGTGAAGAATTAATAAATGGAAAGGAATTGGGGGCAAGGAGACAAACCCAGATTAATTTTTTAAATCTGTGAAATTAACTAGGATCTTTTCTGTGCAGTTTGACTAATCAGGAACATATGATTGGTCTCCTGCAGATGTGACAAGGGGGTCCCTCCCTGCCTCTAAGTGTAAGCCACGTGGTGGCCTCAAGCCTTGAGGGACCAGCAGCACTTACTAATACAGCAGGGTTTTGGTGTCTGTTGGGTTGCTCTTAGGCTGTGCCTGCAGCCTCTGCTTCAGCAGTGAATGCTGCTGGCCTGGAGCAGGGACAAAGGAGAAGGGATCTCTGAGACAGACCCCAGAGGCACAAATAAATTAAGAATATCTCTGTGTCTGTCTTGATACCATGAAAGTCCATGTCTGAGTCATGCTGGAGAGCACTGAAACCACTGAAGACAAAGTCCTTCTCCTCTAATGACTGTAGTCATTAGAGAAAAAGACGCCCTGACACGCATACCATGGGACTGTCCTCAAGTCAGGCTGTGGAAAAAGGGAATGCACAAGGAAGATGGTGCTTGGCGTAAGAGCAAAACTACTGTTGAAATGGGATCCTTGGCTGTTGGCCTTCTAAGCTGGGTTTAACTTGCAGTGAGCACAATGCACTTGATTTAACACAACTGATGCACCAGAAGGTGGGAGTGGGCTTCAGACCTGCCCAAAGTAACAACCATTGAAAAAAAAAACAGTTTAGCATTGTAAATTCATGGAATTGGGACCCCATTTCTGTATGTTTTCTGTATTTTTGTATTCTAGTTAGTAAAATCAAAGCAGAACCCAACTGCCCCAGAGAACATGAGGTTTTTCATCCACACCTCTGCTCCTCTCCTCCCATCTTTGGGTCTCCAGCTGAGTTCATTCCACCAGACCAGTCTTCCCAGCCTGAAGTGTTACATCTTTTAGTGCTCTCTGCTTTATAGTGCATTTTATTGTCTGTTTCTAGAAAATAATGAAAATAATACATCACAAAAATACATATTTTAATCACTGACAAGCTGAGCATTTAGATTTGGAAAATATTTAGTCTCCCAACCTAGCAGGCCTCAGAAACCATTTGTGTTGTTGCTTAAACAGATGGAAGATAGTGAGCTGAGCAGCCCTCTGCTCTGCCCAAGCTAAGTGTAACTTTCTAAAGAAGGTAACAATTTAGCAAAAATATAATACATCAAGTAAGAGGCACCAGTTTGCTTTCCTGGTATACGAAATCATACATGTTGCATATGCAGCATATTAGTGAGAACATAGTTCAAAAATTCCTGATAGGAGCTATAGTAAGAGTGGCTGACTGATTATTTTTAACAAGATGCTTTTACTTTAGCCAGTAACCAAAAGTTTAATCTAGTTTTGCATCCCATATTTTTTGACTTTCAAATCCCTGACATCTTTCAAACTATTTGGCTTGTGAGCATAGCCTTCTGACTGACACGAGCCAGTGGACTTGGGTGTTGAGGCGATCTAACAGATTACAATAAACTGTGCCATTTCCAAGGCTCCTCATCTATCATGCAGCTGCTTTCATCACTCGCACCAAAGGACTTAAGCAGGGATTATGGCATGAACCCTGCTTTTTCTCCATCCCTCTCCCGCTTGCTCCTGCTCTGTCTCTCATTAACCAAGTCTAAGAATTTGTTACTAGAGTTGCAGACTCATTGACCCAGTTTCACTAATAATATGGGGGAGAGGAGATTTTTTCCCGTGCTTAATCGCTGGCTTCCGTGTATTCTTAGTGCTATTTTTATGCAGGAGAACTAAAAACCTGTAATAAAGATGGGGCCAACTTTGTGGCAAAATTCATGCATGCACAAGAGAGAGGCAAAGCAGGAGAGAGAGGGGGGAATAGGGAGATGGAGGTGAGCACAGGTGGACTTACCTATACTTGCAGACCCAGCAGTAGATTTTTTGGTAGCAGACCCTGCTTCTATAGCCTGATCCACAAGACCATATTGATTTAGCTCAGGGCTCCTCACTTTCCTCTGAAAACGCCACACCATCAAGGTCATGTTTGATTTCCTTTACCACCAAAAAGTAAAGTCAAGCAGAAGGTCTGGAAATGGCTTGGGAGAGTAATCCTGCCTGATCTGGGAGAGTGCTGGCTCTCCCCATTCCCTGGGGCTCTGTGATCATTTTAGGTCATGGAAGATTTGCTATCAGCACTTTTCATCCTTGGAACAGGCCTTCTGTCATGGTTTATTTTCTGCTTCGAGGCAGCTGGTGGATCTTGGAGACTCAACTGCACTTGCCGTCTTTTGGCTCTGATGCTGGTATCATGATGTGATGGTTGGTTAACCAGGAGAGCTAAGCCCTGGTGCTGGCTTTCCTGTCAAGGCAAACCGTTCTTTTAAATTATGTCATTGAACTTTGGGTTTGTATGAGCTCTCTGCTGCAAGGAAAGGGCTTAATTGGAAAGGGCTTAATTTGAAAGGAGTAAGGATGCAGGAGCTCGTTTTCTGAGGACATGGTGGGATGGAGCAGCCTGGAAAATACTGCAAGGTCCTGCTGGAATTGCCTGTGTTTGCTGGTTTGAGAAAAAGGATCAGAACAAAAGGATTTTGCCTAATGTTTTGGCAAATACCTCTCTGCTTTCATGGGAGAATGCCTAGAAGACCAGAATAAATGTATCAATAGCCTCTGCCAAGAAAACAATGGATTTTAGCTTTTTTTTTTTAAAACCCCCCATAAAATGTTTGGTTTCAAGCATTAGGCGCAGATGCAAGAGGGTTTTCTCACTTGAAAATCCTTGTGGAGACAGGCACGACTTGATTTTTCAAATTAAAGTCAGTCCCTGTTCTCTGCCAGGGATTTTTCTGGACTGTTTAGCATTAAAAAATGTTATGTGTCCATTAGATATTTGCATCGAGAGTTACCTCAGTGCCACAACACACCTTTTAATGAAAAAATTAGTCTCTTCAAAAGTGTCACATTTAGTGCAGTTCACTACAGGCTCTTCAGTTTCCCCTTAATACCTCAATTTCTGTATCACTCTATTGGAAAAGAACCACGAGGGGTTTTTTAACTCCCTGTAAATTTGTCTCAGGGTAGAAGACTGGGCAGGGAGACCTTTAAATCAAAGCGGGCTCTCAACTGGTCATGCAAACCACAGGAATTTAAATAGGGGATATTTATTAATTGTCAAGTTGAGTTTTCCGGGGTTTAAGCCAGCAGGACATTCAGAAATGAGGCCAATCTTTTGTAGTAGCAGCCTTATAGCGGATTTGGTAGCCTAACTTTACAAATTCACACTGATGGACGTGGAATCGGTGACACCAATGCTCCCTGCAGAGCTCTCAGACACATTTTCTGTATTTAAACAAAAAAAAAAAGTCCAGGCAGCTCACTAAATTTATATGTGAACAGATTTTTATCTCTTGTTCTCAGAAGATAAGATCATGTTGGAGCAGAATCCTGTTTCATGTTACTGTTAATGTTTGTTATCTGCAGTAGCAGTCTAGCCCACTTCTTCCAGCCTCCGGCAAGGCTCCAGCCCGCACGCCCGCAGGCAGCTGCATTGTGCCCAGCAGTAAAGATGCAGTGGTATGAGCATGGCAAGGACCATGCTTTTACAGGACTGCACTGTGATTGGCTTTCAGTCGCTGAGGACTGTTTCTGTGAGCTTGCAATCATGCAGTAAACTTGACCACATTTGTCCCCACCTGTTGGGATTTTCCTGTTTCAAAGCAAAAGCCACCTACCCACCCCCCCCCAGATGCTTTGTTTAATGTTCAACAGGGTTGTTGCAGCAGCAGTGCCTAACTGTCATCTCCTGTAATAGGAAAAAGTTCTAATGTTACTGATAAAGCAGTGGCCATAAAGATAAGACATGGGCATGTTAGGTGGATTCCCTTTGGCCTGTGTAGTGAGCACTAGTGGATAGATTTCAGGCTGCACGCTGCTACCTTTCAGCCTTTTCTCTGCACAACGCGGGAGACCACACTCCAGCTGCATGCTGATGAGCATCTCCTCAGTATCTCCTGTGAGCTATTCACCCACAGGGTAGTGGTTCCAGTAATTTCTGTTCTCTTGACATCCTTGCTTTATCCAGTATGCATCCCTGTTTGGCACTGGCTGCCCCATAATTTGCTTGCCTTGTGCTCCTGCACATCTTTTGTCATGGATTTACTTGGAGGGGGTCCTCAGGAAAGTGATGTGGGAGCCAGGGAATGTCTTTTGATACACTAGTTGTAGAGTTAATACAGGTTAATAATTTACCATGGTGCATCGGGAAGGCAGTGCCCTCTTCGTCCTCCAACTATTAGGCTGCCCTAATCATAGCTCTCTGCTGTAGCTCTGGTCTCCTTGAAAGTTATTCACTTCTCCCTCATTTTAGGGCTTTCTATGGTATTATTCCTGCCTGGTTTGTCAGGGCAAGTGAAGACAGGATCAGTCTGGCTTAAGGTTAACTCCTCAGCTAAGCAGCCTCCTCTGTCCCACGCCCTGGAGAGCAGCAGCCTTGGTGAGAGCTCTTCTTCTGTATTTTGTCTGGTGCTGTCAGTGGGATTACAGTGCCATAGCAAACCTGATGCTGTGAACAAATGGGTGAAAAAAAATGTTTATTTTTAGAACTGAAACCATGATAAATATGTGGAATTTGTCCAGAGTCTGCCTGCTGTACCTTTTTGAAATGCAAAGTGCATGGTTGTTAAAATACCTCTCCAAAGGTCAGCATAACCTAAGAAATAAATGTGCTGGCCTTTTGGAAAGCAGGTGAAGCTTCAGATGTGTGATAGCTACTTGCAGTTGAGAGCCTGGGTCCCCATTACCCAAATCTATTTCAGTTCAGCCCATATGGATGGAAATGCTGCATTCCAGCCAGGGTTTCTTTTGCACGTTTCAGTGAGGAGCCCTACGCTGGTCTTAATCCTTCAGTTCAGCTTTTCCTTCCATTTTCCTGGCTTACATCGTATTTGCTGAAGCCCCACTCATGCATTTGAGGGACTCATGCTGCGAGCATCATGTTTGCAGTTGGTGAGAATAGGGATGAAAAATAGACACTCCACAATGAAAAGAAGCAAAATGCTGGATGAGACTACAAAATATTGCCCGGGGGACCCGATGGGTTCTTGTCCCATTTGATGATCTAGCCAGCCTGCTGATGTGCTTACAGGGCTCAGGGATTGAAGTATTTGAGAACCTTACATTTTTTAATCCTTTTAGCTTCCTGCGAGGTGGAGGAATACTATTACTCTTTGTTAGACAGGGAAGTGAGGCATAAAGAGAAGAAAATACTTGCTGAAAGCATTGTAGGAATCTCATAGCTGAAAAAAAGAGTTGGCGTAGCTCTTAGCTGCCTGTCACGGCATCAGGCACCCTTGGGTAGGGTGGCATTTCTGCCATGAGCTTGGCTGTCATTATCCCACTGACAGGCTTTTGGGTAGGAAAGCACAGACAGGAGAGGGAAGGGTTTGGAGAAATAGCAGAGGGACTGAAATGTGATCTAAACTATGGAAGCCAAGCCGCAAATTAGGGCAATTCAAAGGCACAAACATCCTGTTGAGCTTGCTTGGTCCCCTTCAGTACATAATGAGTAAAGCACGTGCCCAAGTTCAGCTTCAGGCATGTTTCAGTGGGAAAGCTCTACCTCCCCTGCCCTGGGTTATATCAGGCTTTATTCTTGGTGGCAACCAGCAGGTGCTCATGCGAGGGGGAGCAGCATTATAAATAAATTATCCATTCATTTCCTTCTGGAGATTTTCCTATTGTTTAGCCACAATATGCTTTCCTATTTAAAAAACAAAACAAAACAAAACAAAACCCAGCCAAACCCTGGCCCCAAGTTCCTCTCTGGCAGGGTGGACCCAAAGCTGTGTTTGAAGTGGGTGCCCACGTCATCGCTCTTCCGTCCATCGTGCTGCTGTTGCTGTCACTCCTACATCGGTCCTCTGCACATTATGAAAGTGGTGTGAGGAGTACCTGCCTGGGAGCCGTGTCAGAGGGCATCGCCTCCTGCGACGCCTGGTCTTTTTGTGTGTCTTTTCCTGGGCAGGTCGATGTGGGAGGAAGGTTGGTGCTGTACAGCAGGTGGAAGGCAGGGGATTCTTGTGCTAGTGGAGAGGACAGGGGAACAAAAGCTCTCTTCCCTCCTTCCTCCTCCTGGCCAACATGGGGACATTGAGGCCAGGGCACTCACTTTCACAGGGGAGTTATTTTTAACCATTTCAGAAAAAACGCAGCTCAATACATCATAAACCAAGGATTTCTCTACACGGGGAGGCTGTTGCCCAGCAAGGTGGGGTGTGATGTGAAAGAGCAGCGCTGAACCCAGCGGGTCCTGCAGGAGCCCCTCAGAGGCTGTCCTGGCAGCACCCACCGATGGCTTTACTTAACGCCTGTCTCAGCTGAACTGTAAAAAGGGTCTGTGAATCCAGGTGAAAAATGGCGAGCCAGTGTGAGAAAGTGTGGCTGGGAGAGGATTCATCCGTTGCTGCTCAGGGTCACTTGCCCAGTGCTACGTGCTGGCTGGGTTCATGCCACCATGTGACTCCACTAAGAAAACCCCAAACCGTATTTCCTATGCAGCAGCATCATTTGTCAGGAACATTTGCAGGCACAGGGAGCAGCACCCACATGAGCTGCGGGTGGGTCTGTGCTGAGAGCAGCCATCTTCTCTGTTTTAGCTCTTCGGGAGGCAAGAAATGAGATTTCTTCTGTAAACACCCAAAAGAAATACCCATACCTCTTGTGAGTTTGCCTGGAGCTGACCCCACAGACGCAGGGAGAGCCCAGGGGGAAGCCTGGCCTGTGGCACTGCTGCAAGGGGAGGTGCTGTTCCAGTCAGGGGGACCACCCTGAGGGGATTTAATACCCAGGGGGCTTCTCTACTCCCCATTTCCCCCTGCACTCTGCCTTAGTGGCCCTGGCATGGAAATGGCAAACCCCCCACTAGTGTAAGCTCAAGGATGCATTTATTTACAGTAGTGCATGACAGGATTAACCATTACCTTGTGGTATGCAGCAATTGTCACGTTCAGTATGAATAAAGAGATACAAAAGACCTTTTATTTAGCCACTGCATTTGCCTGTCGTGATTTAGGATTGACCTTTTTCTTGATGAGAACAGGAGCTTTTTGCCTTTGTAGCTCTTTGACTCCTGTTGCAGATGCCTGATTTCAAGGGCTAATCCTGTGTTTACACCTTGCCTGCGATCCCACTTCTCATGCATTTTCAAAAGCAGCCGTTGCTTAGAGCCTCTCTTAGTTCAGACACAACTGCAAGTCCCAGCCTCTTGCTGCCCTACCTGGTACAGTTTTGCCCTCAAAAAAGGTGTCACAACTGTAGCTCTCCAGCCAGCTTTCCCAGCTGAGCTCCTAGCGTCTTCTGGTGTTTCACTCCGAAAGAGGGAAGCGTCAGAAAATCCTTTCCTTGTCACGAAGCAGAGCCAGGGGTTACACAGAGGGAGGAAGCAGCTTGAAGGAAGGGCCAGGCAGGCGGCTTCTAAAGCTTCAAATGTGGTGAATGTTTCAAAATAAATGGTACATGTGATGCAGTTTTATATTTAACAGGATGACTTCGAACACACAGGATGCCTTCCATTTTTGCTTTAAAATATAGAAAGCCAGGAGCAAGGAGGAGGAGAGATGGGGTGGGTGGGAAACTGGGAGATCAAAGTGCGTGTACACTGTGGTTGTGGTTGTGGGATCCCCGATCCTGGAGCAAGACCCAGTGTGTTCAGGGATATGCAAAAGAGATTGTCTCCACCTCAGGGAGCTTACAACTAAGGCTTAAGATTGAAAGTTGGGCTTTTTTCGTCTCTGCTTCACGCTTGTATGAACTTCACTTTAGGCCTTAAATCTGCTTTTCTTGAAATTGGTCTCGAAATTTCTATTGACTTTAAATGTGGCAAGATCTCACCCATAAATTCTCCTTTTCCCATCTGTAAAATGAGGATGGCAGGATTTCTGTGCCATCTGTGGTGCTGTGAAGCTGAAAACAATCATCATTTATAAAGTGCTTTAAGCTCAAATGGGAGATTCTGTGTAAAGGCGAGGCTTTGCAGGAAGAAATGTTCCTTAATGTGCCAGTTGCATCTGATATCTGAACCTGGGGCTGGGCTGAAAGTTTTGGAAGAGCAGTCTGGTGATGCAGTAGTGCTCCAGCTGCTAAATGTCCTGGTTTATTTCTGTTGTTCAAAAGCTCCTGTTCATCATTACAAAATTAAAGGACAGAGAAACCAATAGCTCTATGTCCCCAAAAAATCAGTATCCTACATCCATGGTCCTTTTGAGCACCTCTGATCCTACCAGCCGTGATTCTCAGAGGTGGTGTGACTCTGGCCACCAGCTGGTGATTTTACAGCACATGCCTTGTAAATAGGAAACTCAGAGCCACAGCCACAAGTGTTAGGGCTTTCCAAGTACAATAGGATGCATCTGATGGGAATAAAAGGATGTTAATTTTCATCCAGCTTTGCAGGGCATAGAAGGGAAGCTGCCTAACCTTTGCCCCAAGAGCCACATGTGCCTTATATTTGTAAAAAGCTGAGGGCTAAATTGGTGCAACAAAGAGCAGACTGTGGCCAAGCACAGCGTTTTAAGATAAAATAGTGCTGTTCCCAGCAAGTAATGCAAATCACATGTGACAAGCCAGTTGCAGTTCCCCGGGCTGAGCTAACACATGGCTCAGGTCAAGCACTGCTGACTGAGCTGCTGGTTTCACCTTTTGCAGACACAAGCCACCAGGCGCGCTCCGTCTCCAGCCGCCCCTATTACAGTTTGCCCAACAGCAGCCATGAGAGACGCTCGGTCCTTGCTATTGTGGAGCCGCTGCGTTTCCACTCCCAAGCTAAAGGCAAGAACGTGCGTCTGGACGCTCACTCCCGCAAGGCCACGCGGAGGAACAGTTTCTGCAATGGGGTCACCTTCACCAACCGGCCCATCCACCTCTATGAGAAAGTCAGGCTGAAGCTGGTGGCTGTGCATCATGGCTGGAGTGGGGCCCTACGCTTCGGCTTCACCATTCACGACCCATCGCAGATGAGCTCTGACGAAATACCAAAGTACGCCTGTCCGGACCTAGTGACCCGACCTGGATACTGGGCCAAAGCTTTGCCAGAGAGGTTTGCTGTGAGAGACAATATCTTGGCCTTCTGGGTTGACCGTCATGGGAGAGTCTTCTACAGTATTAATGACGAGGAGCCAGTATTGTTTCACTGTGGTATTAAAGTTTCCAGTCCTCTCTGGGCACTCATAGACGTCTATGGAATTACATATGAAGTGCAAATACTAGGTAAGTGTGTATTTTGTCCCAAGGCTTGTTGTTCTGTTTGCTCTTTCCACAAAAGCATGATCATGGAGAAAAGATGTGTGATCTATCTGGTTGATCATTTCCATGGGACACTTAAGAACACTAATTTACTCTTGGTAACTTCAAATTAAGCATTTCTCTTTTGCCAGCAGCGGGGATCCAGAAAGCAATGTATTTCAGAGATGTCAGTGATGGAAAGTCCTAAGGCTGTGCACTATAGTAGCCATGTGAAGGGCTAGATGGAAATTTTTACATGTAACTTTACCCAGCTTTTTCTGAGCTAAATGTGCTGCTATGGTGTGGAAAAACATGGTGCGAGGTCACAGGGACTGAGGAGACAAAGGTGACTGGCTCTGGCTTCCCCTCTTCTTTCCCAGATACCAGTTACTGCCAGTCCACTGGAAAACTATGACCCATTCCTCAAGAGTTTCCTGGCACCCTTCCCCAGCCCCTCTCTCAACTCTTGACCTTGGTCCCCACTTAGACTGGCAGTTTAACAAGCTGTGTTTGCAGGTATATCCCCATTTATCCTTCCCTTAAACATGGGCATCACTGTATGTCTGCAAAGCAGCAGCTGCAGCACAGGATACAGCCCACCAGCTGAAGAGTGATGAGAAAATGTAGTATGATGTCCTGAGTGCTTCGGGATCCTTTCCACCGCATGCCACATCGTCTCTCACCCCTAAGCAGATCATTGCATTCAGGTGGTGCCTGGCTCATGTACAAGCATCATCCTTGGGGAGGCCTACAAGAGGGGATTAATTTGTTCCCATTAATGAACTGAGCTGATTGCCATGGAATTGCTTTCCTTTCATGACTTTTATGGCATTGAAATTTCAGATGGATTCAGTGTTACATGGAGTGTTTTAAACTGGTGTACAGCACAGGAAATCCTTTTAAAATATGAGAGTGTTGCCCTTTCCCAGAGGCTCCTAGAAGCTGATTTAGTTTTAACAGCCAAGCTAAGCTGCACCTGCTCGAGGGGATGGTGCCTTCATCCTCACACTGAACAGACACCAGTGATAAGCTGTGAAATGGTTAGTCAGTGGGCCGGCAGCTCCATCACATATTCTTCTGAATGGTACCAATTATTTTCCAGCCAAGAAGGTTACACATAAACAACACTTTGCCCTGCCTCCTCTACCTCAAATGTGTAATTAAACCTCACCAGTAGCTTATCCTGTAATTGCAATTGTGACACACTCCAAGCCTCTGGTGCTCATCACGGAGGTGAAGGAACATTTGCTGTATTGGCCAGTGCAGCTGCTTCACCAGAGCAGTCCTCCTTCTTCATTAGATTAGAATTAGAAAAATTAAATGCAGCTTATTTCTGGCCCCCAGTCCTGCACATGGCATCCAAGTGTGCGGAGTGGAATACTTGGCCTGGGGGCACCTGTATTCTGATTTTTTTTTTTAAATCAAAATACCAATCCCCACAAGGTACTCCAGGAATGAGGGCGATGCTCAACCATCTGGGGCACCAGGGGGCCCAGCCTCTTTGCTACAGATGTGATGGCGTCATATTGGACATGTTTGTCGCTCTGTCCCCTCCTCCCAAAGGTTTGCAAGTTGGGAAAGCTATGAAATATAGCTCAAATAGAGATGCACAAAATGCTTCTTTCAGCATCATGAAGCTTGGATGTGTATTACTCCTTTGTGGGAGCTTTTCTTGCCAGATACCCCATGCTTGCTAGAAGCAGCTGGTCCAGCCATCAGCCTACACCGGTGGCCTCTCCTGCATGGGCTTCTGAGCGAAGGCAGCCCCTGCTTTGCAGCTGCTGGGTGAATTTGGGTGTTTTCCCTTCTTTGGCAAAAGCCTGGTGATTTTCCCTTTCAAGGAGCAGGCAGTGATGGTGCTGGGATGCTTCTCCCCTCTCCATCTTTGGGAAGACCAGGGGTCTGCTTCATTCACACACACTCTTAACTTCCATGTGCTTTGACTTTGCTCAGTTGTTTAATGCTTTACCTTTGGCGTGAATTGTCCAAGTCACCTGGACAGTGCTGGAGGTAGAAGGAAGGGTGCTCCCGAACCTCTGCACACCTTTAAATCCCCACCCTGGCCTGGCCTGGCTGAGGTGAAAATCTAGGCAATGAATTAAGAGTCAGCATCCTGACTTTCCCTTTGCTGTGAAAGGAGGAAAATAACTCTCTAACCGTAAAAAAAAATCTTTGTAACACCTGCAGCAAGTAGCTTTTGTGACAAGCTCTCAATTCAAAATCTCTGCAGTAGTGTGAACACCCCTGAGATACCAGGCTTGAAATCTTCTTGTAAAATGACCTCTCTTGGACACACCTGTGCCTAGGCACCTCACAGCTGTAAGGCGATGACAAGGAGTGTGAAAGGAATATCTATTTGTGGTTGTGCTCCTTTGCCCATCACTGTGTTGCAGATTTGGCTTGCCAAGACCATTTGACAATAAGGTATTGAGACATTTCCTTCTTTTACAGAGCACTCTCAAACTATTAGTCCCTTCTACTGAGAAAACTGTAGGACCACACTGGTTTACAGCTTTTCCCAGTTCACCAGTGCAAGGGGCTCCCAGATTACATGGGTACTTCATAACACTTGTTTTTCCTCAGCCAGTGCCAAGATGCAGCCATTTCTCTGCCTGCTCCACATGAGACTCTCCACCACTAGCCTTTCATTAGTGGTTGACCTCTGGCTAATTTTTCCACTGTTTTTCCATTCAGAGGAACAGAACTCAGATAATCTGTAGGCTGAAATAATTACAATTGAAACCATAAAAGTAGGTAATTGTATCTTGACTTTCATGTCCCTTATCACTGGGCTTATCTCACAGATAGCATGTTTGCGGAGACCATGACCACTGCCCGTCTCAGCACTGCCCGTCTGAGCACTTGCCTTCCACAGAGCAACCATGATTCAGCCAACTTCAATAACAATGAACTGGAAAATAACCAAGTGGTGGCCAAAATTGCAAATCTAAACCTAAGTCGGGTTCCAGGACTCGCGACAGACAACCATATCATCCCCTGTTGCCCAAACCGACGGCACCATGCCCAGGGAGTCCCAGCCTTCCTGGACACAGACCTACGATTCCACCCCACCCATGGACCTGACATCACCTTTTCTCAGGACCGGATGGTTGCATGCACCAACTGGCAAGAAAGCAATAGGACTTTGGTGTTTTCTGACCGGCCCTTGCACATCAGTGAAAGCCTCTTTGTGGAAATAGGACATCTGGGGTTGCCATACTATGGGGCCCTTTCATTTGGCATCACTTCTTGTGATCCGAGTACTTTACGGACAAATGAGCTCCCAGCAGATCCAGACTTTCTCTTGGACCGCAAGGAGTACTGGGTGGTTTACCGAGCATTCCCGGTCCTCAACAGCGGCGACATTCTCAGTTTCGTGGTCTTGCCAAACGGAGAGGTGCACCACAGGGTGAATGGAGCCAGCCGAGGAATGCTGATGTGCGTGGACACCTCACAGTCTCTCTGGGTGTTTTTTACAATACACGGTGTAATCAACCAGCTCAAAATAGTGGGTAAGTGCAGACAAAATAAATTATAATGGGGAGCACCTGGCTGGTGACATTTCTTGGGCCATAATGGGAGCTACAGGTTTGCATTCGCAGTGTTGCCTTTAGCAGTTGGTCACCAATGTGAGGAAGCATCTCCTGATCTCACCTTATGTTTGCAAACAAGACAAGGTCTCTTGCGAACAAGAGTGAGTGAGACATGGTAGCTGTCACACAGATGTATGCAGCCTGTGTGAGTCCCCCAGAAAAGGATGAAACTTGAGAGATAAAATAAGCAACAGGTAGGGAGGCAGGGGTGATGGCGGGGGGGCGGGAGGCGAGGGGGACACGACAGCTGAATTTCAGAGGGATTCTTTATACACTCACTATTCCAGCCAACAGGTATTAAACACATGCTTTGGTAAGGGCAATGATTTTTGTGAGCGCAGCTCTGGTTTAAGCACACGTGTTGCTGATGGACAGTAATCGCTCCCCAAACACTGCCACAGTTCGGGTATCAGATGTCATTTTTGATCTATTGCTGGAGATCAGTTACAGTGCTTCTCCATTCCTCTTGTTAAGAATTCTGTCAGAAAAGCAGATGTTGGTGCCTTTGTAAAGCAGGTTTTTCTCATTTAAAGCAACACCATTTTCCAAGCTGCCCCTAATCTGACAGTGAGACAATGAGGCTGCTGCTGCTGGAGGGATTGGGACCGTGGGGAAGTGACTGTACACCCCAAATGATGGCTGTCAGATAACCTGGTGCTCACTTAGCTGAACCATCGAACAGAACTTGTACAGTGGCATAGTGAGGTCCAGGTCTTGGAGGTCACATCCAAAATCATGCACCTGTATTGTTACTAAGGGACAGCGGTTAACTCAGCAGCCAGACTTCGCCCTAAAGCACCCTGCACACTTGGGGTGGGAGCAACTCACCAGGCTGAGGGGCATTTAGCTGGGGTTTGGGTGTCCTTTGGCCCTGTGGCAGGCTCAGCTCTCTCCTGTATTTGCAGGCACTGTGCAGTCCAGCCCAGTGACCGTCTCTCCCTCAGGATCCCCTGGCGGCTCGCAGTATGACAGCGACTCGGACATGGCCTTCAGTGTCAACAGGTCGTCATCTGCTTCAGAGTCATCGCTCGGTAAGGAGAGCCTAGGCCTCAGCACCCAGCCGTGCCAGCGATGCCACGACAGAAATCTGGGCTGATAGGTGGGGCTACACAAGACAGCAGGGCAGGGTTAGCGGGAAGATGTTCATCTCCTGCGAGGCCAACAGAAACAATTGGAAGAAAACACAGAGCGGTCAGAAGATTTTCATGGCCTGAAGAAGGGCCATGTTGCTTCCCACTTTGTCGGTCTGTCTAATGAAAGTGGTCCCTGTCCGGCTGCCCTTGCTGCAGCAGCAGCACTACAATAGCGGGGGGGTGCAATATCCTGTCTGGGGGGGGTCTTATACCACCCAGACCGCTGTTTTCTGCACTGCCAGGGCTCCACTGACAGAAGCATGCCTGCATCACTGCTCAGGTGCTGGTGTTTAGGTCTCAGGCAGACGGCCTTGAGGGGCCTGCCCAGTACTGCCCCAGCGTGTACTGCATCCACCCAGCACGGCTGGTGAGATACAGAAGCACTCTGCGTGGAGCACGGCTCCTTCAGGGAGAGCAGGGCTCTGCACACCCACACCATGAAATGGGTGTGCAAAATCACAGCGCTGCTTGGGGAAGCACAGGCGAGCTGTGCTTGCCCCATCTGCAGGAAAGGGATGGCAGGTTCTGCCTGAAGCTGTACCCATGCTACCAGTTTGAATACGCTGGGGTTTGTTTGGACAAATGAACCAGGTAATGACTAAAGAAGGAAGAGCCTTAAAAACCGACTTGTGTGTGTGTTGTATAGTGTCAGGTTTGCACCATCCTGGTGACAAAGTAATCGCATTCCTGCCTCCTCTTTTGCAGTGACTGCTCCCAGCTCTCCCCTGAGCCCCCCCATCTCTCCTGTCTTTCCCCCTCCGGAGCCTTCAAGCAGCAAGAATGGGGAATGCACTGTCTGCTTTGACAGCGAGGTGGACACGGTGATCTACACCTGTGGACACATGTGCCTCTGCAACACCTGTGGTCTTAAGCTGAAGAAGCAGCTCAATGCCTGCTGCCCAATCTGCCGACGGGTCATCAAAGATGTTATTAAAATATACCGCCCTTAGCGCCCGGCTCGGGCTGTAGGAAGGGGGAACGCCACTAGCAGTAACCATGCCTTTCCGTCCCTGCTTATGGGTTATCGTGCTGGTCAGTCGTTATCAAGTGGCTCGTTATCTGTGTTTCCTTATTTGACTGGTAGGGCACAATTCAGGGATAAAATTGAGCTGAGGATCATGTGGGGCCCAAAGGCACGGCTGCCATGCCAGCCAGGCTGTGTGCCCATGGGCAATCCAGGGAACTGCAGTCTGGACCTGACCCAGCTGCAAATGAGAAATTTCTCGTGCAAAGGCTCTTTTTTCCTTCCTCCTCCTCTGGAGGAGGCTTGCTGTGCTGTAGATTGGGAAGGGGAGGTTGCCACTTGGTCAGTACTGGGTGCCACTGGGCTTCCCAACCCCGAAACCCCAACAGCTCTGGGCTGCTGCCGGGTGCTTGCACTGTGGTGGAACAAAATTAGGACAAGGCCCAGTGGGAGGGTTCAAAGTGGACAAAACTGATCTGAACATGTCACGTTCCTCTGTGTAAAGGGAACTAGCTAGAGCCAAAATAGCACCACAGCTAGATTCTCACTTGTTTGGGTTTCACCCCTGTGAACAGGCTTCTGGGGCACGTGGAGAAGCTGGTCTGGACTTAGATAAAGCAGCTTTTGCTTTCTGTAGCAGAGCAGGGACTTTAGCCCAGAGAGGCTGAGACCTGGGGAGCAGCCACAGGGTAGCAGCGAGGAGCACGAGCCCACTGAGAGCACCAGCCAACCTCAACTGCTGCAACAGCGGTGATGGAGCAGTTTGCAGCACTGGTGGGCTGTTCAGGCACTGCCTGTATGTCTGGCTCCTGAAACCATAAATTGCAGCCTGTGGATGAAAGGGGCGTTTGGATGGGCACACTGGAATCCTGGCTTAGAAAAAGCATGGGGCTACCACCACCTGCAATTATGGTGTTTGTCACCTCCAGGCATACACCTGCATTTTGGTCTGCTCCTCTTCACAGGTGGCACAGCTGCCACCTCACACCATCCTGCCTGGCTCTCCTCCCCTAGCCCTTCCCCTGCAGCCAGTGCTGCAGCAGGGCTCAGCCTTCCTCCTGCCCCTTTGGAGCCTGGGGTGAGAAATTCATTTCTGACCCAGTCCCAGCAGGCTCACGTTTTTTCTGGGGACTGTGTATGTGCTGATTTTATCTGCTTTTTCTCCTGCCTTTCCAGGTTTCCCAGCACAGCTGCTTGGACACTGGGTCCCAACAGTAGATGAGAACTTGTGGAGATGAATAGGGATCTGTTTCACTTGGCTTTACTTGGGAGGAGGAAAGAAAAAGGCTCTGTGGCTATTATTAGATGTTGGGACTTGAAAGGTAAATGGGTTTTAGCTGTGATATTAGACAGCTACAAGCAGCAGCCGCCTGGATGAGCTGGGCAGCATCTGAGCATGCAGCATTGGGTCTGGTGCAAGGAGCTTGGTGTCCTCCTCCCTGCTGCTCTCACAGGAGCTGCCCTCCATTCACCATCCTCTGCCCATTTACACGGCTCCTATCCAGTCCTTCAGCCTGAGCCTGGCCGGCTTCCTGCTGGTCCAGGTTCGTAAACAGGAAGAGAGAGGGTGCAAATGGGATCATGAGAGAGGGGCTGATGTCATTCTAGCTCAGTGACCATGTGCCACTAAGTGCCTGAGAATGGCTTTCTTCAGAAAGGTCCAACTACCACATTTTAGTTCAAAAACAAACAAGAAGAATAGCAACCCCTGTACATTTCAGGGCTTCCAGGCACAGAGGGGCAGCCTGACGTTGTCAGTGTCTGTTGCCTCACCTCCCCGCTCACTCTCTCCTCCGAGGCGCTGGTAGCCATGGGTGCACTGCCACCTCTTGTGGCACCACTGCCTGGGTGGTGGTTTGGCGGTGCTGTGCTTGGTTTCCAGTTGGCACACAGCTCCGTCCCAGCCCCACTCTGCCATCAGAGAGCACACACCCAGGGGAGGTCATCCTCCTCCTGCAGCAGGCTGTGGCTGCCAGCTCCCAGGGAATGAAGAAAACATTTTTTTTCCTTCAAGAGCTAATTAACATTTTAATTGTGTATAAATGAGAGGCTGCTGTAGAGCGAGATCTCTCACCCATTGCCCTGCTGCACTGGCACGAAAGCCTGCTGGCTTTGCAGAGCCCTTTTTGGAAACAGCTCGCTGACTGTGCTGCTGCTGCACTTGCTCAGCCCTTAGCAGAGCCACTGGCACTGCAACTGTGCCATGAGTTCACTTACACCTTTGCAAAAGGAAGCAGCGAGGGCAGCTTTCCATCAGCTGGAGCCTCGCTCAGACCTCCAGGCTGCGTTTCACACAGGGACCACAGATACTGCCTTTGCAGACCACAGTCCAGCTGTGCTGAGTGAGCACAGCACTAAGCATGATGATGGAGAAGTATGTGAGAATGGTACGAAAGGCCAAGCACGTTAGTGCCTGCCTGGTGATTGGGCTGCAGTGGGACGCCTTTGCATGATGAGGAATTCAAGGAAAGTTGTCTGAATCCACAGTGAGTGATGTTAGCTTGGATCAGCTCTGGGCTAGCAAACACCAGCCTAGCAAAAACCAGGCTGCTGCCCTGGTTTCAGGGTGCCCAGTTCCTTTTGGTGGCTGCACGCAGTTACATGCATGGGCAGAGCAGAGCCCATTTGCTTTGCTGACAGCTCAGGTCCTCAATGAGCGGGGCTAATTGCATACCTGCGGTGGGTTTTTGGGGTTAGTTGGTTGTTTTTTTTTTTTGTGTAGTTCTTTTTTTATTTTAAGCCAGCAAGGAGAAATACTGAATCCACCCCAGGCTGTGTATGAGCTGTGCGGGACGCCTTGCACAGGTTGAATTTCTTGCTGTGGCAGCTGAGACCAGTTTCCAGAAGGGCGGCATCCAGCAGGGCCAGCAAGGGAGCCACCTCAGTCAGGGCAGTGACAGGAGTCAGGGTCCGGAGTGTGGCCATGCAGCGAGCAGTGAGAACAGTGGATGTGTCTCCCTGACTGTCTGAAAGCGACATACATTTTCCAAAATAGGCCTCTTATAAAAGATTTCCAGGAAAAGGTAGCCTCTTACAGATTTGTTAGTACTCGTATTGCTATTTTTTTTAAACAGTCCAATGATATATGATTTGTACAGAAGATCTGTTTGTGCCTTATAAGGGTGTCTGTGCACTTTTTATCCTTTTTAAAGCAACTTTTAAAAAGAAAAAAAAATGGGGAGAAAACAACACAGATCAATGGTAGTTTTATAGATTTTGTGTTCACTGAGAACCCTGCTTTTTTTAATATATATATCTTGGAGTGAAAAAGTGTTTATTTCCATGGATTCCTCCCCCCAACCTATTTGTTTAAAAATTAAAAAAAGGAAGAAAGAAAGAAAAAGAAGAGCTGGGGGGAACTCTTTTACCTTCCCCCTTTCTGAGACAGTTACTCTGTTATTGTTACCTTTATAATTCAATACTGTTACCTGTACATCATGTTTAAGCTGAATCAGATTTTGGACCTCTCTATTAGGCTTTTCAAGGAAATCATTCTGGGGACCTGGGTGGGAGGGCATCGCACGAGGGAGGGAACTGCACTTCTACATGTCAGTGCGCTATAGCGTTGTGTTCAGTGCTGTGTGTTTTACTTTTGTCCATTTACCTGTTTTACATTAATATAATTTTACTTGTTTATGAAACAAATAAAACTTTGGCTTGTAAAGAGTGCTCCTGGACGTTTAAAAGCATTTGGAAGGTGAGCAAATCCTTTATTCCAAAGCATGGCAATACTAATACACAGAGGCAGGGCACCTCTGCTTCAAAAAGCAAATGTTAGGCACTTTAAATACCTTGTGTGACCTTTGCTTTGCACCTGGGAGGTCACTGCACAGTGGCTGCTCAGTCCCTTGCTGGGCAAGGGGGATTCCTGGCTTATTTAACCTTGCAAACCCTTGAAAGTTTGGCCAGCCACTGCAGTAAAAGCAGGATCTATTCTAGGGCTACAGAGGTGGGGACATCCTGTGGCAGATGCCCTCTCCAAGTGCCCCAAACTCCTCATCGAACCAGCACCATGTCAAGCAAGGCAGCTGCCAGCCTGGCCCCACTCCTGTGCCTGTGCTGGGGCTGTGTCAGCCTGGGGACTGCACTGGCTGGCCCAGGGAGGGGTTGATGCAGACACGGGCAGGAGGGCTGCTTTTTATTTTTTTTTCTTTTTGTTTTGTTTTGTAGCGATGCTTGGCTCTTTATTTCACAAGCAGAGGCCAACAGAAGGCTGCTCTGCAAACTGTTTATATCCCAATATGTGGCCTGCTGAAACCAGACACCAGTCAAGCAGATTCAAATGTGGTTTAAAGTGGAGTGGAAGAATCCATTCATAACGCTGCCCTGGCAAGAACATGGCCATATTTAAGCATTTGCACGAAAACTCTTGTGAGCCGCAGGTGGCGAAAAAGCCCAACAATGGCTATTTATGCCAAAAATGCCTTTTTATAAACTCTGCTGCCCCACTTTATCCAGAGAGCCGATGCTTGTGAGCTGCCAACAGACTAATGCTGCCAGTCTCAGGCCGGGGAGCGACTTTGCACCACACTTGGCATTAGTGTGAGGCATCTGTTCCAGCTGCTGCTGGCCCAAGCCCGGGGAGAGCATGGAGGACTGCTACCCGCTCCCATCACCTGTGCCCGCAGCCCCCCTCTACTCTCCTCCCCTCTGCCAGCCTGGGTGCCATGACGCACGTACCAGCCCAAACTGAGCCTCCCATGGACAAAGCCCAACTCTAACACTCTGCCAGCTCTGCTTGCGGCACTGGAGGTTTGGGCAGCGGCCTGCATTGCTCAGTGCCAGGAGCAGCGTGCCCATGGGGATGCGGTGTGGCACTGTGCCAGCTGCAAGGAGCTGACTGAGGTGGGACAGGCCCCACTAGTGTGATACTCCAGCATATGTCACAAGCCCCAAATTTCTCCCCAATGTATTCTGCTGCTGGGTGGCAAGCGACAGCCTCAGGGCAGGTACTGTGTGCTGGGCTGCTGCTGTGTAAGCGCTGCGCAGAGCATGGGTGGGTGGACGCTTGCTCCTGGCACAGGGCATGTGCTGCAGGCAGGTGAGTGAACACCAGCTGTCAGGGGAGACCAAGGCAGGCCCCACTGCTACGTGCAATGTAGCTGACACTGTGCTGTTACCTGCTGCCTGCACAGCCCTGCCTGTACTCCTTGCAGCACTGTCGGCTAGAGGGGTTATGGACACCTGAAAGCTGGGGGTGAGCGTGGACAAGGCTTGCATGTCCCAGGCTTGCAGGTGGTGAGCCAGACCAGTGGAAGATGCTCTTGCATGTTTTTTTTTCCGCCTTTCCTCCTACCCCCTTACCAAGCACTGCAGGTGTGTGATACCACAGCCCTCTGCCAGAAGGCACTTGGGCTCTGGGGTCCATTCCCTACTTTTGCCTGAGCCTTTTCAATTAATGTAGCCCCATACCCTGGCCAGCCTGAACCCCCAAGAGCCCTTCAGGGTGGGCAGGCACTCTCCCTTTCTTCCCCCCCACCCCACCCCACATTTCCCCCAAAATCACCAGGCTTAAGCTGCTGGCTTGAGCCTAAAGTAACATGATTGCTAACTTGCGCTGCTCCATGTGCTGGGATGCCCATCTGGGCTTGACCCCACAGGTGAGACCCAAGGAGCTGTCAGGGTCCCCAGGACCCTTGCCGCTCCCAGGCACTGCTGTGCATTGCAGGGAAAACAGCCAAGGCTGCCTGGATAGATGGTATGTCCCACCGGTGCAGGGTTGGGAGGGTCAGCTGTGCAACATTCCTCTGTCTACTGGGTCATAGGTATGGAAAGAAAACGCAAAGCTTTGCTGAACATGGTTTAACCCAGGAATGACCTTTTTCCTTCTCATGAGCACCAGAGTACACACAGTGCAAAGTGGGGACCAGGCTAAAACCCCACACAGGAAGTGCTGATATGTCAGCAGCCCTCCCCCAGCCACACTGCACAGGAGAAACATCCCACCCCAGCCAGAGCAGAGCACAGACACAACACACATACCCACACCTGAACCCTGCTCCTGCAGTGCCTCCAGCACGGGATACCCATGAGGTGAACTGGGGCACAGAGGCAATGGAGGAGCTGGGCTATTAAAGGCCAGGAATCATAAGTCAAAAGTCGGAGCATTGTGACCTGCCCCAGCACCGTTGCAAGAGACATCAAAACCACAAACCCTTGCCACAAGCCCCCGTGCAGCACCTCCTGGCAGAGAAAAGCACCTGAGGACAGAGAAATGCTTCACCTGGGGATGGCAGCTCCACAGCACAAGGGAGCGCAGCTCAGTGGCTCAGGGCTCCTTGCCAGTACCACCATTGCAGCGACAAACAGCATGTGCCAGAGCCCGAACGAGCAGCCCTGGCCAAGCTGCCATCACTCCAGGTGGGAGAGCAGCACACCTCCCAAGACAACCGCCGTGCAGCACCCCCAGACATACACCAACCAGACATGGGTTCACAAGGGTGCTTGAAACCAGTCAAGCAGTTTCTTTTTATTTCTTAAAAAAAAAAACCCAAACAAACAAAACACACAAAAAAAAAAAAAAACGCAAAGCCCACTGAATAAAAAAAAAAATCAGTCCCCTAATGGTAAAAGTATAGATACGGCATTTACACAGCTACATCTATCATCCGCTGAACCCCCCCACCCGCCCACAGTAATGTAGATACACGCTTACATAATATAGTGAGACATGGACAGACAAATGGTCTTCGAGAGCTTGCAAGAAGGAGCAGAGTGCAGCAGGGGCCTCTAGCCTGCCAAGGATGTGCCAAGCTGTGGGACTCCCCCAACACCCGCCTCTTCTGCCCCAAGCCGCAGTAATGCCCCTCCTTGCTCCAAGCCCTGGCCTTGGGGCTGCGCTGGTGGTGGGCAAGGAGGGAGGTTGGTCTTTGGCTGATGGGGTGATGTAACTTGCGGCCAAGCTCAGGGAAATGAGACCCCAGCCACCCTCGTCCTCCTCACGAGGTAGTCAGGGATCTTGGCCACGTTTGACATGCAAGGTACAGAGGGCATGCGTGGCTGCCGAACTGGGGGGCACATGTCAGATGTTGGGGGGGGGTAAAGCCCTGCCAACCCAATGGCTCTTGGCATCTTCCCGATGGGAGCTGTTGTCCAGCCTGTGGTCCCTTTGCAGATGGAAGTGCACTAGGAAGGGGTACGGCTGGAGGTGTCGGCACCCTGCCAAGGGTGACCCCCGCCTTGGGCACTCACCCTGCCTTCTTAGAAGGTCTTTGGGAACAAGGAAGCAATCCTGTCACACGCTCAATGAGCCAAATACAGTACTTGTGTCGGCAAAATGAAGCACTACCAGTTCTGAGGTTCAGTCTGGGACAAAAGCAGAAATAGCCCTCATTCAGTACAGAGGCAACAGAAATAGCATTGTCCCCTCTGAGGAAAGCAGGGGGCAGTGAGGTCTCTGAGACAGAGAAGGGAGAGACACTTCTGAGATTAAAGGGCCATTCAGTAAAGACAGAGCAGTGCCACAGGGAAAGGGCACATAGCCCTTCCACCCCCTGCGTTAAAGTGCCAGAGTGGATGGGGGACACAGGTCCAGTCCCCTCCCCAGATACAGTAGGGTCACTGGGCAGCTCTGCCTTAACTTATCCTGTCCCCATTCCTTTCCAACTTACTGGAGCAAGAGATGCACAGAAACAAGGCAGCATTGTTCCCCCAATCCACCCTGCAACTCTCTCGGGAGCACATCAACACCTCGCAACATGCCACACAAGGAGCTTTGTTACTGGATTGGGTTGCAGATGTATTGCTTATTGCCAGCTCAGGTGAGTCAGCCTGATCAGAGGCTGATGTGCCACCAGAGAAGCCATAGGTGGGAGGGAGAGGAATCAGCTGGAGACTGGAGTGCATGCATTCCCACGGCTAAAACTGAACCTTGGGGCTTCTGGATATGAGGCCAGACTGGGATGGTCAGGACTTCTCTATCAGATCAAACCAGGGCTGGGACAAACTGCTCCACCACCCTCCCAGAATGACCCTGGCCTGAGGCATCACCATTTTCATTCTGTACAGAGATATCTTCAACTCCATGTTTCGAGGGTAGAAAATATGGGACAGAGAAGGAAGTGAGTGTTTTGGGGAGTGAAGAACACTCCTTCAGTTCTGGCAGCCTCAAATTAGAGGGAAAACTAGAATATTTTTCAGCAGCAAAGCAACGCAACTGCGGAGTTGCGGCTGCAGCACTTGCAGTTAGACTAGAAAGGGCAAACGGCTTGGTCAACAAGAAACCCACAGAGGTGTTGAGTTTAAAGCTCTTCCAGAGAAAGAAATGTGGCCCTGAATCTGCAAGTAGCCAAGTACAGAAGGGAAGAAAGCAGCACTGAGGAATGACAGCTCATCCATGCTCATCCTCCTGCTGGGATAAGCAACACTGCAGGCAAGATTAGGCCTGGCAGGCAGGAATGGCAGCTAGAAAAACCCCAGGCTCTGCTTGACCCGAAGCCCCCAAACAGCCCACCACACAGGATGAAATGAAAGCACCTGGAAGACAGGCAGATGGGGTGACAAACAAGGCAGGGAGCCCCTGAGCACCAGACATGCCTCGCAACTGGTTGTGATGAGGAGCTGAACTCCCACATTCTCGATTGCACTTGATAATATCAGCACCTACTGAAGGACCCACCTCTTGGCTGCTGCCTGCCAGCCCAGGAAAGCTCTGTGGGTCGTGGGAACGGGTGGTCCCCAATTAGTCCAACAGGCAGGGCAGTCTGTGTGAGAAGGAAAACAAAGCATCCTCTTCCCAGGGCTTTTGGGGTCGTTTTGGTCCTCCATGCCTTGCATAGTATTCTTCAGCTACTGAAGCAAAACACCTCTTGTTGGTGGCTGTAATACTGCAAGGGGGAGGCCTGCATAGCATCCTGGATCAGCACAGAGAGGACCTGTTATATATGTGCATGTGTATATTTTTCTGTATTTTTTTTTCTACCAGGAGGATGTTTAAGTTAACACTTGTCATTGTAGAGCAGGGAAGGACCAAGGGATGGTCCCATGGCATGCACGGGGGGAAGGCACAGCCCTTAACCAGAGCAATGCCTGTGCCTGCACGTGCATGCAGAGCTACAGGGACCCCATTCTGAGCAATCATTCCTCCTTTTTGCCACATTCCCTGTGGCTCTGCTACACACCTGAACTAAGCAACATGACCTACAACATTTGACTGTGACCCTGAGCCTCAGTGAAAGGCAAATCCTTTTGTGCGGCCAGATGTCCTTCATTGGCACTGTTCCATACTTCACTTCTCTCCCTGGCTATTTCTCCCCATATTTCTTTTTAATTCCCCATACAGGTGGCAAAAATGTCTATCAAGGTCCATCTCCCCAGCAGAAAGAACCATGGTAGCCATTGTATGCCACAAAGCTTGGCCAGAGCAGCTCTGGCTGCACAGCTAGGCTGCTGGCATGGCCACAGGAGCACAGTGCTCAGGGGAAGGATGCGGGGAGGAGGGCGGGTGGGAGTATATGGGTGGGGAAGGGAGGCTGAGCTGCTTCCTCCACACTGCTGCCAACAGGCACCAGCTGGGGTGCGTGGGATCTCAGTTATTATCTTTTTTTTTTTAAAGCTAGCCTCACAGAAAACTATAAATTAATCTGCTAATTAAATACTCAGGTGAGAGACCAGGGAACGTCCAGCCATGCAGAGGAGCGGCTATGGCTTCTTCCGTAGGTAATTGGAAGGGATCCAGCCCTCCCAGCATGGCCCCCCAGTCAGGACCTTGCAAAACCACCAGCCGCTGCTGTTCTTCTCACGAACTTCAAACAAAGTCCCTTCTTTAAAGCTGTTGGTCTCCTCATCACCTTCAAAATCTGCCACTGCCACATAGAGAGCTTCCCTGGAGATGTCCGGACTGGATACTGGGGCTGAGGTCCTCTCCTTGGCTTCCCCTCTTTCCACTGGCTTGGATATGACCTTTGGGCTTATGCTGCTTTTCACTTTGGCTTCATCTTGGACAGAGGTAGAGAGGAACGGCTTGGCTTTTGGAGGAACCAGCATGGGCCTCCCTGGCACCGGGGATGACCTGATTTCAGGCACTTCCCGTGCCGGGGCCCTGAGCTCTGCTGCCAGGCTGGAGGCAGGACCCCCAGTTTTCTTTGGAGGGGGTGGTCTCCGGGGTGGCACAACAGGGCGCTGCAGCGGGGGCTCCCTGGCACCCACAGTGTTTGCTGGGCCTACAGGAGATTTGGGCTGTGCCTCTTTCACAGGGTGGCTGTCCAGCTTGGGTAGGGGTTTGCTTTCCGTGCTTGGTCGCTCCTGAAACCTTCCAGAAGCCTCCAAAGAGACCACGGCGTTACTGAAGGAGCTTTCGCCAGGAGCGGTGTCCTGCTCGGAGGGTTTCTCTGGGCACTTTGCAGGTCTAAGCTTGCTGCGCAGGCTGCAGATGTCCAGTTTATCATCAGCTGGTGGTGGGTCAGTTCGGGAGGCTGCAGCAGGTTTTGGCCTGATCTGAGGTCTTGACTTCAAGAACGGGTTCTGGGTGATGGGCTCAGGCTTGTCCTCCACGGGCTCAGATTTTGGCTTGGTTGGCTTAACAATAGGCCGGAGGTTTGGCTTCTTCACTTCCTTGGCTGACACCTTGTGTCCACATTCTAGTCCCATTTCGTTTTTCAGCTGGAAGAGTTTGCCCTTCTCTGGTTTCAACTCAGGCTTCTTGCTGTCCTTCGGGGCCACTGACTGCTTAGGTGGGATCATGGGCAAAATCATGCCTGGGGGCTTGGGGGGAGGCCTCTGCCTCTCCATTAACTCACCTTCTGATTTAATGATGGACTCCTTCCTGGGTGGCAGGCTGGGCTTCTCCTCTGTGTCACGGTCTGAGATCTCCTCGTAACCACTGGCAAAGGCTAGGTCCCCACTCTTGGGAGCCTCCTTCCCCTTCCAGTCTTTGGCCCACTTCCCACCACAGTCTGTACCATTAGGAGGAGCCTCTGGCAGAGGACGGCATGGTCCTGTCAATTCCTCACTGGCACTGCCATTGGCTGAGGCATCACCGAGCCGGAGCTGGGCCATCTCGTTGGGTAGTGGAGCCAGGAAATTCGGCCTGGACGCATTGCTGGTTTTCTTGTACTTATCGATGAACGTGGCGGGGGCCCAGCCTTCCTTCTCCTCAATCTGAATGTACCACCAGCCGCTCAGGTTTTTCTCAATAACCTGCCAAGAGGAAAGAAAACCTCAGACATCCAGGCAGGAGCCCTCTCTGCACAAGAGGGGATGCTGCGTGTCTCTGAAATGATGTCAGGGTGGTATATGCCCTTGGTGCCTCCCTGTCCTGGTAACCAAAAGCCATGTAATCATGGGACTGCTATCCTAACAGGAGGGGAACCTGCTAATGAACTCTGCCAGGGAAGGGGACCTGCGTGCCATGAGACCCAGGAATGACATAGACATGTCGAGAAGCTGCAGCTAGCTGTCACCATCTGGCCCGGGAGACAGGACTGGGATGCTGGGTACTGGCAGTGGCCACTGCGCGGCACTGTTGGAGCAATCAACTGGCAGCAATACTCCACAGATCAGCAGCCATCTGGCCTCCGCATGCTCCAGAAGTGGAGCTGGAACCTGGGAGGAGCTGACTGGGGCAGTCATAAAGGAAAAATCCTCTTAGAAAGGCACAGCTTACAATTTGAAAAGCAAAATCACATCTGCAAGAGGGACTCTGCCAGCAAAAGCGGGTGTGCTAGGAAAGCAGTTCCGCAAGTGCTTTAAACTTTACACCTGGCCTAAATAAGAAAAAAACCACCATCTCTACCCCCAGCAGTGATGTGGTTATAATTTCCACTAGCTCAGACAACACAGCACCCACACACCTGGGGGACAGGAGGCCACCAAGAGCACCAGGGACTCCAAAGTCTCATAAGCTCATATAGGTTTCTCTCCCACTCCAGGAGAGCCCTGGTATGTTAACAGTCCACAGAGGCAATAGTGTGCGCAAACATGCTCAGCTTCCACGTAGAATACCATGGTGAGCAGATGTTCCCTGCCTGGAGAGGGAGCTCCTGCCTGAAACAGGTCCCAGGCCAATGGGAGTCAGGAGTGCTGCACTGATGTGAAGATGTGAGAAGAGATGACAGTTTCACCTCAACTTTCATTCCTGCCTGGAAGCTGATGCCGTCAGGGATGGTGGTCTGGAAGTCAGCGATGGTGTAATATTCCTCTTCCACTTGAGGAGGAACAGGAGGTTTAGGCAGGTTCAAACCACGCGGCTGTGACAAGAAAAAAGAAAACCCATCAAGTGTGTTTCTACAGAAGGCGCAACACAACATCCACACAGACCACCAGCCTGCAGAGACACAAGCCAGCATGGCCAACCAGGGAGATTAGCTGTGCCCAGGCAGTACCCTCATCAACACAAACCAGCAAACCATTTCCAGGCTGAGCAGAAAATTGCTCAGCGCCAGACCTCTGGATGACAGCAAAGTCACCCTCTGCAGAGGGACAGAGCCAGTCTGCAGCCTCCCACTTGCAACCCAGTCTTGTGGGACAGACTGGACAAAAGTTAAGTTAAAGCCCACATGCAAAGAGAAGAGACTGAAGACAACAGGGAGGCGGTAATGCATACTCCAGCCTTGACCAAAAGCAGAGCCCATGGTACAGGGGCAAGATCCCAGGCAAAGAATAACCAGTGACCAGAGCTCCTTTCAGTGCTCCTCTCCAACTCCCTTTGCTGTTGCTACTCTTTGACATCAGCTGGCACTTACTATGGTGAGATCTCGGCGAGGAGGGGGTCTCTGCCTCATCTTTGGTGACTCTGTGGAGGAAGAATTTCAGATGCTGTTGAGTTTCTGGCCTTTGGTCACACATGCGTTTACAAAAGAGAAATGAAAGAGAAAACAGAAAGACAAGGACCAAGCCTGCCCCATCGGCTAGGAAGCTAAAGGAGGAACCTGCCTGCCTGGTACCCTGAGTGGCATGGGTGACCCAGCTTTAGAGGGCATCCCTCTGGAAGAGGAACCAGCTCCACACCATCAGGTGCTGCTGGGCAATGCAGCTGAGGTTACCACATGAAATTCCTTTTTCACTGCAGGCCTGACCCAGAAGACCTGGCCTGCAGAGGGGTTAAAATGCCCCAATTTCTGAGAGGAGAGTATCTCCAGTCTGGGAGGGGGGAGGCTTTTATCACATTTGCTGATCCTGAGCAGATCCCTGGGCAGCACTGTGCTTGTGTCCCATCTGCCTCTGCAATGTGACCTCCAGACCTTGCTGCAGAGCTCACAGCATCTGCAAGTCTTCTGCCTCCCTCACACACCGTTATGTCACCCAAAAGCCTGCAGGAAAGGCTGTGCTGACACCCCAGACACCATTGGCCTCCTTCTGACTGGCCACTTACTGCGTCGGATGTCAGCATTGGGCAGGGGACGGCTGTCGAATCTCCCATCCTTTTGGCCAGCGAGCCCGTCTTTCTCTCGGCTTGCCACGACCTGCTGCCGGGAGATGCCATCCAGATCCAAGGCACATGAATGAGCAGAGGAGCCTGACCCCAGCTTCTGCGAGAACATCTCTCCATTCCCCTTTTTGAGGTAGGAGGCAGGGGCCCAGCCTTCTTGGCCCTGGTACCTGCAGTGGCAACAACGGCAGCATCACTGTGCAGAGCCCCCACGCTGCATCAGTGCCACAAGCCCTTCTCGGATGAGTGACCCACTGTGCTTGAGTGGTGTTGAGCCATCAGACATCCACAGAGCCAGACTCAGGACATGCATTGACTGAAGGTACTGCACAATCTAGGCAAAATGGTGTCGTGCTCTGTGGCATGTGGGCACCTTGAGAGCTCCAGCCATGACTAATGCTCCTGTGCAAGCCAGCTGCAGCCAGTGGGCTGAGGACTGGTAACGCTGCAAAGCCCAATTTCCTTTTCACCTCAGCAATGGCATTGTTTCAGGAATGAGGTGCACTGGCAGGGGAAGCAGAGGGGAAAACCAGAGCGCTGCTGCTAGGATTGATGCACCTGGTCTTTGGAGAAAGCATAAGCCCTCTGCCCGAGCACTGGACCCTGGATCCCTTCCCTGCTCTCAATCGGCACTGTTCAGGAAATAAAGCAGCCCTGCGATCTGATTGCAAAACTGCATCGGTGGAGTCTCCCTGCCATGCTGGAGGGTCCCACACCAGCGTAAGAGACTCTCCTCACTGGCTGGGCTGCAGCCACTATGCTCAGATGGCCCGAGATACTGGGCTTGTAACTGCCTTTAGAGCTCTCATGGCAGCTCTCCTCTGCTTAAAAAGTCAATGGACCTTTTTCTGGGGATTTCTTGCTGCCAAGACCAGAGGTTCAATGTAAGGTTAAGAAAACTGCAGCGTGTGCTCCCACCCTGCTCAAGTTCAGCTGTTTGCTACACCACAAACGACAGAAAATGAGCTTCCAGGAGAAAACAAGTATCAGCTCGGGACGATCTGGAGTCTTTGGCCTCAGCACACCCTGCACACAGCAGACCTGCTCCGGACAACGGACCTGACCTTCTCTGCAGGAGCCTCCTAACACAGTCAGAGGATCCAGCCTGCCTCCAGGACACTCAATGGTTCTACTATCAGCAGCACGTGACATAACTCTAATGCTCTCATACCGGTTCCCTTTGCACTGTTGGGGCATGCGATGCCATGATGCAGTCCACCTCCCAGCACAGGAAACAGGGATTTTAAAGATGTTTAACCACACCTATGCCTGGCTGAAGCTCTGAACGTCAGCTAGTCTTTGTAGGGATGGAGAGAAATGAGTTCTGATACTCTGTCCTTCCCAATACCCTAGACTTGCCTTTGGACTGTACATCCCACATGCATCAGGTCTCTGCTTTGCACAGTCCCAGATGCAGTGCGAGGGAAGAGGAAGAGGTAGGGATGGTACCTGATTTTCCACCAGCCCTCCAGGTTCTTCTGGATCACTTCCACCACAGCCCCTTTGTCCAGGTTCATTTCATCCTGGTCTCTTGCGGTGTATGGGTAAATAACAGTGTACTTCTCCTCTGTTGGGAAGAAAGTGCAGTTTCACAGAGATATTGTTTTACAGAAGCCTGGACTCAGTTGAGCAACTGTTAAGTGTTTTATATAATGATGATTCCTGTTGTAGTACAGGTGCAAACACACAGAGATACACAACCGTTCATAAAAGAAATGCCAATGAAATGTATTTAAAAACAAACATGGCTGCATTTTGGAATGTAAGCTTTGGTGAGCTAGTCTGGTCTAAGAAGTTGTCTAAAACAGTTCCTCCTCTCCCTTATGACTAAAGACTACCTTTTATATGACAATTCTCCTTTCACCTGCTCTTCACAGAAACCTTCCATGCATCCATTTCAGTTAAAATTTTTTTCCCAGAGCCTTTAAAGAAGAACTGTCCTCTACAGAGGGAAAGAAATCCCATAGACATCAGGGCATAACACACACACACACACCCCCACCATGCTCTTAAGCACAGCTCTCAAATCACTTTGCAACCGCAGGTGTACATGAACTACCCTGTTCAACAGGTGGGTCAAAGCCACGTGGTGAGCCTGGAGGAGTCCGATGTCCTGTCCACTAGACCAAACAACAGTAAGCAGGGACATGGATGCTCTTCCCTTCAAGAGGAAGGGAAATATCCTAACAGCCATGCAGACAATGTGTCAGACAAACAAGTCCAACCATCCACCCCTCTCCCTCACCTTGTCCTGTCCCCTCTGGAGGAAACTCAGGAAACCAACTGCCTGTGCTTAAGCCGTGCCATAACAGGGAAGGACATTTTGGGAAAAGTCTACCTCGAAAATCCACACCTCTGGACATTCATATATCCCCACTGTGCACGTTTCCTGTCTTAGTCTTCTTGGAGAAGCACAGCCCTCGAAGGGCCTGATTTCCCACCCCCTTCACGCAAATGAGTCATAGCAGTAAATGCCCTGTCACATCCAACAAAACCAAGCTGGCTCTTCTCCACCTGACCCCATCTGAGCCACCTGCCCCTGGGCTATGGCTCAGAGGAGTTACTCTTACAGGAACTAAGGCAGCAGCTGCAAGAAGTCTGCATATGTGTATTGGGGGAAAGCAGAAACTCCAGCCTCTCTACACAAAACAAGCCTCAACAAGTTAGAAGGAATAGCTGATAGAGGAAAGAGACGGGTACATGAGTGGGCGTAATGGAAGGCTGAGGAGCATGTAGAGAATGCACTGAGGACTGATATGACAGGGTCCATCACATGCAAAGTGAACAAACATGCAAACAAGGCTCCAAGCACAAAACATGGGCAGATGAACAAGTCTCTCTGAAGTCCACCTTGACCCCATCCACTGGTGTACAAGTCCCCAAGAGTCCGACGGCGGCCAACGTGCCTGGGCAGAGACCAGTATCTCCATGGGACTGGGAAGAGCATGTTGGGGAAGCAGGAGAAGGACAAGAGAGGATGTAAGGAGGTGGCAGTTCAGGTCCAAGAGACAGGGCTGACACCAGAGAGTGGCACAGAGACTGTACTTGCCTAGAACCCTCTGGGGGGCCTCCCTGGTCTGAACTTCCCCTCCCACTTCCGTCTCCCCAAGGAAGGGGCTTCCCCTGTCAATGGGAAGGATGCGTTCTCCAGGGGCATTTCAGATTTGCTTTAAGCAAAGGTTACAACCTTGCTGTCTCATAATGTGAGCTCATGCACGCTCTTTGTTCTGCAAGGGTTTAGAAGACAAGGGAATTGTCCTAGGACTTGAGCTTTGCTCCTCCTCCAGTGCAGGTGAAACAGCTCCCTGGGGCCTAAAGGAGGCATTAGAACAGCAGAACTGGGTGTTCCCTGGATGTGGCACCTTCAGCCCCTCTGTGAGGGAGCAGAAAGGTCAGCAGTTACACTGCCAGCGGCCAGCTGCCCCACTCCTGCTACAGCACTGGGGAAGGCAGGACCATTATGGGCAGACATGACTGATCAGCATGTGTGGGTTTGTCCTTCCCTGGCTCTTGCCCTGCCTAAGTCAGGGACGGCTAAGCAGTCCTGTGAGCAGTTCAGTGCAGTTCAGCACAAAGAAGCTTGGGCAGATGTCTCCAGCAGCTTCTTACCTTCATCGGGCTGCATTGAGAACTCATCCTGGACACCATCCTGGGCCTCCAGGCAGGTCGCTGGCACCCAGCCTTGCTCATCTGATGTGCTCACAAACCACCAGCCTGAGAATAAAACAGCAGGTGGCTCAGCCAAGGGCTCCTACCAGCCAAAAACTCACTCCCTCCCACCCTCCAAACCATGAGCCGGGGGGGCTTTTCCCTGTCCTTGCTGCCTACATGGGAGGCTGGGATGACCCCAAAGCTATTGAGCCAAGCTCTATTTCAAGTGGAACACAGACAGCAGCACAAGAGAATGCTATCTAAATGTACAGTTCCCTCCCCATGAAAAATGGGAGAGACTCTGAGAACTGAATGGCTCCAGCCATCATGTTTGCTTTCCTTTTTTTTTTTTTTTTTTTTTCATTTGTGGTTCATTTTCCCTCAGTCTGGGTCAGCAAGCCCAGGCCAATTAGCAGAGATTAATACACTGTCTGCAAATCGATAGCCGACTCCTGCTGTGCTCTCACCTTCTTTACATTTGTGGAAACAGCAAATTTTAAAAGCTAAGAGCAAATGCAGGATTAAAACATGAGCTCTCCCAGCAGAAACCTGGCCAGACGAGCAATTCTGGGCCACCCTCAGTGTCCAATCAAAATAAACATGCGCTCTTCTGTTATTAGAAGTACAAGCTATTTGTGTATGTAGGGGAAAAAAATAAAGACCATGCGTTATCCTCAATGTCACCAGTGAGTTATTTATAAAGACAACTAGATTGTCAAGGAGGGAATCAGCAGCTACCTGCATGGAAGGGAAAACCAGGGCTGATATTTGATAAATAAATTATTTGCCGTATCTTTTGAATTGGCTGTGCTAATAGGTTTCACTTGCTTCAGGGTTGCTTTTATTTTCCCCATTCTCGAACAGCTGCTGGTACAACTAATCCTCTGGGGACCAGGTTTCCAGAATTTTAAAATCTGTTATCACAATTTATCTTTAAACCCACCTAAACAACTGCTATTAACTTCAGGGAATAAGTTCCCCTTTTCAACAAACTCCAGAAGTTGGGCCCATGACATGAATCAATCCCTTTGCAGAGGTTAAGAACAAATTTAAGATTTGAAGCAAGCAAATAGCTCGGCTGCCTGCCCTGCTCCATGGCCGGGTGCTTCATTGTGTTCAGAGGCAGGAATTGTGAATATACAATGGGGGCTTTCATGGGCACCATGAGGGTCCCCCACTGTCAATAAAACAAGCCTGCCAATTCTGGGCATGGATTTTGTCCACAGGATCCATTGACCAAGTTTTTCAGCATGAAGAAGCATAAAGCAGAAACTGTAAAAGATGGACAGTGCCTGGCGCTCAGCACACGGATAATCAGATCCTTCCTTTAGGGACAGCCCTGAAGTCCTGTCCACATCCATACAGACATCCTGCAGACTGAAGCCACTTCCTCCACGTCCCGCCTCAACTGACCATTCATGGACATCCCTGTGAGGTGCCTGGAGGCTGTTTTGCTTAAGGTTCTATTAGGAAAACACAATACAGGATTGCTATTCCTGCCCCTGCTCTGTGACATGGAGTAGACCCAAAGCCCTCTGCCAAGCCAAACTCTGTACCTGATTCGTTCTTCTCAATGATATCCACCAACTGGCCCACGCACAAGCTGATCTCGGAGCTCTCCTGCTTCTGGTAGTCTGCCACCACGACATACTGCTCCAGCACCAAGGGGTCAACCGATGCAGAGTCAGCTCCTGCACAGGGGGAACAAGAACCGACCCGTGTGCCAGGGTTAGCACCAGCTCCTGAGAGCGTGGGCCACCACTCCCAAACACCTGCTCGTCTGCGAGCAGCTCCGGGACACCCTGGGGACCCCAGCGTGAGAGATGTGAGCCAGAAACTTGGGCAGAGTGAGGAGGAGAAGAGACCAAACCAGCAGCCGGGTGAGATGGGTATGGCCAGGTGAGACCTTTCATTTGATACCCACCTTCCTGCCCACAGACAGAGCCATCCAAGCAACCCCACCACCACCATGGAAGCGCACAGCAACATGTTGGAGGCTGAGGGGGGCTCAGGACAGTCTCCCGTGCACTGGCATCAGCTGCCCCAGCACATGGACCAGCTCAGTACACACAACCTGCGGTGAGTTTTGCTGGTCCTGGCTAAAAAGTCTGGACAGCCACGTGGTGAGGCATTTGTAGGACAGAGCAGTGTCCCCCTGCCATCACTGCCCTTATATATTTCAGCCGCCTTCTGACAACCTGGAAGCATGGTTTGCCCTCTCTGTTATTTGCTCCACTAACACTGCTCAGCTCCTCCTGTTGCTCCTCCTGCTGGAGATCCCAATTTCATGTCAGAAATGAAAAAAAAATACCCCAAGGAAGAGCAAAGGGGCAGGAGCCAGAAGCAAAGCTTTCCTTTGGCCAGAAAGGGGCCTAATACCCAGAGGCGAGACAGGTGCAGTGGGGAGAGCTGGGTGCTGTGGCAGTGGCTCTGCGGAGCCCAGGCAGGCTGCAGGTGGCACTGTGGGCTAAGGCCAGGGGGCACCTGGGAGTGCTGCCAGCCCCCTTGTCTGTCAGGGGACCAGCAGCCAGGCACAGCAGGGCAAGGATAGCTTGTATTTTCCAAGCACATTTTCATTTAGGAGAGTGCTCTGGACATAGATGCACTCCCTTCGCTTGAAATTGTTTGCTATGGTAGCACTGCAACAGAGGTTCCCGCTCGCACCTCTGTTTTAGAAACATGGCCCCAAGGTTGTCCCTATACACTGAGCAAACCTACCCTTTTCCCACATATGCACGAGGCTTGCTATGTGCAGGGAGACCACGAAGTGACCTAGGGCTTTGCTGGCCCATATGAGCAGGCACTGTGTGAGCTCAGTGCTGAGTCCAGCCTGTTCAGCCCCACTGAGCAGGGCGCTTGCTCAGGCTCAGCCTCCTGCTAAACCAGCCACAAGGCGTTCAATTACCCAGAGCACCAGCAGCACTTCTCCATCTGCCTCCAAAAGCCTCCAAGAAGCAAAAATGTGTCAGAAACTCTTGCCTATGACTCCCCTCCACCCCAAGCCCTCGCTCTGGCCTCCAACACAACACTTTGCCTTGTGGCTTTGCAATCTGTCAGATGACACTATTATATTACCCTGCTCTCCCCAGGTGCAGTAAGAATTAATTAATATTTGCCAAGTGCTTTGGAAATAGGGTAGTGTTAATTATTACAGTACGAGTGATACAAAAGAATCACACACATTGTCATGGGTGTTAGGTCAAATTTACAGGGGCTGTGCACGTACTCTGAGTTTTGCCTCAAGTTTTGGCTTGGGGCAGAAACCACATCTGGCCCAGCCCTCTAGCTGCTATGGCATGGCAGATACATGGGACGATTACCTCCCAGTCTCTAAAGGGTGTGAGAAATAAATGACAGAGAACGATGGTCCCTTGGGATATAAAGGCAAAATGCAGCAAAGACAAATTCAGGCTATGTATCAGGAAGAAGTTTCTATGGGCAAGTGCACCTACACTCCCATGGCTCCCCCGTCACGTGAGAGGTCTCAGCCTGACAAAAGATCTTTCCTAAGGGGGAATCTATTGCAAGGCACAATCCTGCAATGATCGGAACAAGAGAGATGAGTAGGGATGGACAAGATCTAACAGGTCTTCAGCAATCCTAGGATGCTCTGCTGCCCCCCAGAGAAGTTCTCCTGTGCCGAAGGTCACAACCTCTCAAACTGATTCTGAGAAAGAAGGACCACAAAAAAGATTTAAATGAACAATGTGCCTTCAGGACAGTCTTATTTAAAGGAAGAGGAGGCAAATTGTCTGTGCTATTCTGCTATAAACAGCACTCTGCAGAGCTCCAGTTGAGCTGACCAAGTGCAGAGGATTTGTTACCGCTAATGAAACCTTCATCCATGCCAAAACCCAGAGGTGGGGCACCAGACAGAATTAAAAATAGCCCTCTAAAGTGAATGGCGGATGCTAGGACTATCTGTTCTACTAGCTCAATTAAAGTTTTGTGCTTGAAGTGATCAGAGGATCTACCCAGCCCCTGAGAGAAGCATAACAGCTACAGGAAGAGAGAAGTACTCTCCTTTCTGCCTCCCTCGCTATAATTACACCCATTGCTCTGAGGCTATTTGTAGTTTCAGCAGGCTATTCTGGATCCTCCAATGTACCTACTAAACCAGCAACAGAAGTGGTAAACTGAGCTTGGAGGAAGAAGTGGGAGTTAATTTCAGGAGCGCCTTCACCTGGCATAATCGTCCTCAATCACAAAAATACACACTTAAGTTAACAACAAAACATCCTATTTATGGGCAGACTTAGGCTCTTAAAAATAGCAGTGGTGTAAACCTTACCACCTAAGATGGAGACAGTACTAAAGCTCTGCAGCTGGGGAGGGGAGGAAACAGTAGTACAGTCCAGGGACCACAAGAGAGTGAGTTTTGCAGACAGCTGTGGGCAGGAGCACAGACTGTGTATCCTGAACACCCCTCACTTGTGAGACTGACACAAACGTGGCCTAGAGAAGGAATGTGCATTGAGTCAAGAGACCACTAAGGTCCTTGGACTGGACTTGCAGAACTGATGCTTGCTGTTGATGCAGGAGAGCTGCCGGGGAGATGCATTCAGCTCTGCAGGCAGGGCCAGGCAGAAGCTGCCTTCAGGCAGTGCACATCCCAGCTACCAAGCCAAGGACTGCTCAGCACGGTGACCTTCCTCTCAAGACACATCACATATGAGTGATGGGTCAGCCCATAAATCTTTGCAGGTTTTGTTTGACCAGGAACTTGGCCATTCACCCAAAATGTTGAGACGTATAAAACCAGGTGGGAAATCTCAGGATACAGGGTTGCTTGCAACATTTCCTGCAACATGCCTTTCCACTTCCAGGCTTTCCAGTATCAGTGCCAAAAGGGAGGACTTTCTTATGGGGCTTGGACACTGATGACCCCAGAGGGAAACAGAGAGCTCAGGACTGAAATAAAAGAGGGGGCACAGGTATTTGTTTCTGAAGACTGCCCTTGCTGTACACTCTAGCCCCTGCCTAATGCACCTTCCAAAACTGTCATGGTTTATCCGGCTTTGGATAAAGTTTCTTCCTCCTAGTCCTCTGGCCTCTGCTCTCAGGACAGCCCCTCCTCTCCCAGACCTGAAGAGTTTGTGACGATCAGTACTGCAAATGTGAGTTTCTTCCTGCTCACATGTGAAATGGGCACTAGATGTTGTGCTGTACTCTCTGCAAGCCCTCTCATCTCTCCAGGGATCTTTCCAGAACTGGAAAATAATCACATGGAAATACCATTCACCAATGGAGTTTTAGAAAGGTCCTCCTATGGCTGCTGAAGGATATGACAGCTGTGTTTTCACTGTCTCTCATTGGACTGAATACTGTGGTTTGGGGTCTCTACACCACTGCAGGCACAGCAAAAGGGATGTGGCCACACAAGAAAGCATCTAAAATAAAATTGGCAGGGGGATATGGGAGCTCTCTCCCAGCCCCCTTGGGCAGCTCCACCCAAATACAAACTCTGGCAGCAGTTTCAGGTTCCCCGGCACTAAGTTGGTGCTGCAAAAAACCCATGACTCTCCATCTGTGCTTTCTTTTGAACTGCGAGAGGAGGAGTGAATAGAAATGCTCAAAACAGTCTTGAGGACTGATACGATGACTACTTTTAGATGTACCTAAATCAGTGGCCAAGTCAGTCTTCAGAGCCTGGGGAATAATCCACCCCCTGCAAGTTGCAGGCTATATGGACCCTGGGCCCATGCCTAAGGATCACAGGCATGTGGGATTAAAAATACTGGTAAAAAAACTCAACAGAGGAAGATTTTATTTCCAGTGCTAACTTACAACAGGCCCTCCTTGCAACAGCTAATATCACTTGAGTCTCTTGGTCACCACAGAAGACTGAAGGCAGGCAGCACTTTAAAACCCACTTCTCATCCCAGTGTTTGTTAAAATCCCATTTCAAAACAGGGTTTGCTGTGCCAGGAGCTCAGGAGCTCCCACGTTCTCCTGAAAAGCAGCTCACGCCCTCTCTGGCAATGCTGGGAGAAATAAGAAATTGGGAAACAATTCTTGCTGGTTTTGTTTCTGAACAGCTATTGCTTGCCCCCTCCTCAGGGAGATTCCCTATTGAAAGAGCCTTTTTTGTGTCTTGCTGCATATTTGCTACCTCAAAGCAGGCCTGGCTTGAGGAAATAATCAACAATCAGGGACTTCCACAAGGTAGAAGAGGATTTGGGGTGACAGCAGCAGAACCAAACACTATTTCTGCTGCCAGAAAATGCAAGACAGAGAGGAGTCTCTGAACACATCTGGCACAAGCCATCGGCCCTTTGTAACCTTACTGCATGGAAACATCTTTCCCTGATGGGTACTGCACATATGCCAGGTGACATGGGCAAAACATCACATCCTGCCCTGCCAGGATGGGCTCTGGCTTGGATATTATCCAAACTCTCCCTGTTCCCTCTCTCTCAACAGTGCCAAGCAAACAGCATCCCAAAGAGCATTTTCTCTTTGACCTCAGCAACATCCCTGTGTCATGTATAAACCTGTCATGCCAACAGGATGGCAGAATGAAGCTGCCCATAAACCTGCAGTGGGAAGGCAGGACAAAGCTGTGTACACAAAGAAGAGAAAAGCTCCTGCTTCTTAAGCAGTCAGCATCCTTAAACTGAATTTTGCCCTCAAAGAGCTGAGTTATGCAGCAGAAGTTTTCTTCCTCTTCTCCTCAACCCTAGAGAGGTCTTCAATTCTCTTGCTTAACATAAGTGGACTGGATTCAAAGTGATCTAAACACACGCTAATCTCATAGCGAAACATAACACCTTTTCCTTATTCACCAAATATTCCTGCTGAGCCAGCGCACAAGATAATTTTTCAAGATGAGGGAGACTGTATCTCTATTTTGCCTCTGTTTTATCAAAAGAGAAAAGTAAAAAAAAAATTACAGCCTGTTTTTGTCCCCACCCACAGCCAGAGACTTCTCTGTGCCTCCAAAGCTAGTTGAAGACCCACCACTTTAGCACAAGATGGTATAAAAACTGCAGTCTGTGCTTGCAAATGGCTCATCAGAGCTATACAAGGACCATCCCAAGGTCCAGCTTTGAAGACACACCTTGCAGTAGTCAGAGTTTGAGGAGAAAATATTGTCTGAAGGTTTTAGCTACACTGGTAAACTTGTGCTAGTCAATCAGGAGAGTACCCAGTTATGATCTGCCTGTGAGAACAGAGCAAAACCAGGAGCCACTGTTCAAGAGAACAATATATGCTTTTCATATGCATCCTACAACTAGTCTTGAGGAGCAGAGATAGAGCATCCCAGATCCAACCGTCCACCCAAAGGGTCCCAGCTGGTGCAATCACCAAGCAAATCACCATTGCACTGGGAGACTTTCAATCTCATACTGACCACCACACAGCTCAGACCCTACTTCAAATTTGGGAATTTTGCATCCCCATCCTCCTGGCTGCAGACCAAGCCCTGCCCTTCACCCAAGACCTGCAATGCAGCCCCTGCATGCGGAGCTGCACTGACAGCCAAGTGCCAGTCCCAAGCCTGCCGTACCTCCTCTTTACTACTGCCCCATGTCCACCAGCCACTACAAAAAGCTATGGGGGATGTGACAGCTTCTTGCAAGGGGCTTGCCCACACAGCCTGAGCAGGTGTCCCCCCGGCAAAAGGCAAAGCAAGAGCAAGGGCCAGGTAGCGAGCGGCTGTTACTACCTCTCTGCAGGAAAGAGGCCGTTCTCTGGATAAACCCTGATGGAGGAACAAAACGATGGGAGACAAGGCATGAGGTGGGGAGGGAAACAAACAGGCAGTGGCAGCAATGGTGGCAACAACTCAATTAACAAGTGAACAAGGAGGCCAGCACAGCATGAAGAGCTGTGGGCGTCCGTCCCACCTTTGGGAGCACCATGGGAGGCGCAGGGAGACGTGAGACCGGGATTTGGAGGCTGCAGTGAAACCCTTGGTGTACAGAGAGGGCAGGCCCTGTCTGGAAGCCCCACACCCCATGGGGGAGCACAGCCAGGGGTTGGCCCGCCATGGGTCTGGACTCTCGTCCCACTCCAGGAGCCGAGAGCTGTGGGTAAAAGAAGGAGCTGGTGGAACCGGCAGAGAGGAAAGGAGTCCTTACCAGACCTCTTCTTTCCAATGGGCTCCCTGAAAAAGAGAAGGAAGAGTGTCAGCAGAGGGATGGGGTAGTTGGGTTGGTTGTTGTCCAAACGACAAACCTGCGCAGGAAAGCACTGGCCCTGGTGGGGCCACTGACCTCCCTCCAACAACTAACGTCCCCATGGGTGACATGGGGCATCACCCTCCCTGCAAACAGTCCACCTCTCCCCACCTCATTTAGTAATTTAATGCTTTCATCTTTCCCAGCATGAGGCTCAAATGCTGGCCTGGGCTTCTCAGTGGCTTGGTCTGACAGCCACAACTCCCACCATGTCACTTGATGAAGGTGGGTGGATTGGGATGATCTGGCAGCAGAGTCAGGAGCTGGGGAAGCCCAAACCCTCAGAACTGCTCCCAGCACACATCACAGCTCCCACAGAAGTGAGCACCACTTTGAAGACAGACAAAGAGGGAAATACCGAAGTTCCTCTGTGTCCCACATCTCTCTTGGGAACAAGGATGGGGAGTGGCTAGGTAAGGCACAAACATTTATACCCCAAAACAGAACAAGTCATTAAAGTGTTGTAGAGGGGATGAACACCAGGGCTGTGCAACGGAAAAATTGCCTCCAGGAAAAAGCAAACAGGAGCTATTGGCAGTTGAGGTGGATTCAGCCCAAGTCCTCTTGCTATGGCCAGCACTGGCCACACCGCTGATGAGATGGGTTAGAAACCACAGACCCTGGGTCCCTTCTCTTGTTTGAATATTACCAAGATACATGGTTGCTGAACAGCCTCAAACCCAGGGCACAAGCACAACTCTCTTCAGGCAACACAAAATCTCTCAGGAATTTCATTTTAAAAAAAACAAACATCAATCAAAGAAAACACGGGCCCAGAAAAGCCTCAAAAACTCACGGGTAACAAACCAAGACACCCAACCAGCCTGAAACCCAAACAAATGCACCAACTCTGTCCCCAGCCCAACCACAGCAGTGCGTGTTGCTACAAAAGGGCCCTCAACACTTTCACAAAATTCACCACTGTTGCCTTGAAATGCTGCTGTAGCGTGGGGTGATGGTAACCTGCTCCCTGTTCACTTACGAAGGAGACTGCTTTCCCCACTCCTCAGACTCATATGTGTGGCAGATCAAGACCATCTGGCCAAGATGAAATATTCTGGTACCAGGACACATGCCTTGATCCTTGTTACTTGCAGGAAGAGTTACAAGCACAGAGCAGGCACTGGAGCCTCCAAGGAAGAATGCATTCAACTGGTGGTAAGGGGACCCTCTTGAGGCTTTGAGATGCCTGACCACTGCTTGGAAAGATGCTGGACCAGCCCACATGGTCCCCAGGACTCCTTTTATCTGCTTATCAAGTCTGTTGGCAAAACAACCTTTTCCCCTCCATCCCCTTTGTTTTCAGGCCAAGCAGAGAAATACTTCCATGCTCAGCAAGAAAGCCAGCCAGAGTGGGCTACACTTTTTTCTCTTTCAAGCTTATCTCCATTTTCAGACCATAATTACTGCAGACCTTTTACTCCCCTGGAGCGACGAGGTGATGCCAGGACTTGGCTGCCTTCAAAGAATGCCCACCCATCCTGGCAACACGCTTTCTTCGCAATGTCTTATCTTCCCAGTCCCCGCTTCCCTTTGCACCTTGAACCTCTGATACTCATCAGAGTATCAATACTCATCAGTACTCATCAATAAAATTAAATGAAATGCAGCAAAGATGGACTAGAAGCAAATGGGACATTGCTGTCTAGAAACTGGAGACTATCTGTTAAGTTCAGAGACCACAGAACTGTGTGAAGACCTGAATACCGTGTCCTAGATGCAGAGACCAATGGATGAATCTACTGGACTGAGCATCCAAAAGATGTTTCTAAACAGAAACCGCATCGCAGAGCTAAATCAGAGTTTATCAATAAGCCCCATTAAATTTATCCCAGCTCAGTGGTATGGCAGGGGAGGGAGGCGAAGCAAGGCTAGATGAGCACTCTGGAGATCAGCAAGTGGGCATGGCACCCTCATGCTGACAGGAGGACGCTGATTGAAATAACTGTTGATTTTCCCCTGCTATCTGCTAAACTTATTACTGTAACTCATCCCCCTGTTTCCTTTCACCAGCTGCTCCGTCTGAGTGAGGGGGCAAGGAAGGACCTGCAATTTCACTTTGCTGCTGGGTTCTTCCTGGCACAGACACAAAGAGCTGTAGGTCTGAAGACCAGCAGCCCCAGCCCACCACCTCAGAGGGGACAAGAGCTCAGACAAGACAGGAAACAGCAATAAACTCCTGGCAGCATCTCCTCCTCCTCCATTCCCTGGGGACCAGAAAAAGGCATGCAGCAGAGCTTGCATGCACAGCTTCCTAGAAACCGGTAGCTCCAGAAGAAAAGAAGAAGGGAAGGCTACTCTGCCTTCCATTTTGAAACTCATTTAGCTCTCACACCCACAACAGCCAAGGCTGTCACAGCACAATTACAAAGCACTGCTACACAGCTACGACTGTGTGCCACCACCCAGCCCTACAAAGCTCCCCAGGTGGTAAAACCCAGGACCAATTCCCCAGCTGCTTCCCAGGACTTTCCCAGCTCCTGTCAGGGACACTGAAGGCAAGGGTTCCCGTATGCCAGAGTCTCACTTAAAGATCTGATCCAACAAGACAGTCTCAGGGTGCACTGGGCTCAGTTCAGTATCCTTCAGGAACCTAATAATCCCCCAGTGCAATCCTGAAAGGAAACTTTTACATGTGGAGAACTCTTAGAACCAATTAATAATCCCCATGCCACTTTTTTTAGGAAAAGAAAGTCAGGTTTCTCAAGCGTCTTCTCTAGTGTATATGACAGCGTCCCTCTGGATCCCGTGATGGGAAGGAGTGAGATGGGGAGTGCAAGGCTGCAGCAAGGGTATGAGGCAAAGCTCACAGCTTGAGAGGCAGGTTCAGAACAAATAGAAGCTGGCTCTTCTTCAGCAATATGTATGTGAGCTGTTAAACTACTTACTGCAGGATATTGCAGACACTGGAAGTTTTCATAGGCTTACAGGGTCATAATTCAGGAAAGAAATGTTAATTAAAAATCATTAATTATAAACCCAGGAAAATGCTAGCAGCTAGGACAGTGTCTAGAGAACTGTTACAAACTTTGCTTGACCTTAAACTCTTTCCTAAGGCACTCACGCTTGGAGGCTGCTAAGCTAGGCAGACCGCTGTGTGCTGCAGGGAGGTGGCTCTGAGGTTGCCATACAGAAAAGCCCACCTGGCAGTGGGACTCGTGGGAGGAAGGTGTCCCAACAAATGGCTTGGGGACCTCAGCACCACCCCTGCTGCACCACAACCCTGACCGCAGCCAACTCACAGAGCTAGAGAGGGACAGTAGAGCACCAATGGAAGGAAGACAACGCCAGCCGCTGCAAAGTCAACCACACAGGAGCCTCAATCAACGAGCAAGATGAGATGGATCTGAGGTCCATTCCAAGAAAACATCTCCCACGGAAAAAAATCTAGCTCTTGTAAAAAAAAAAACCTTCCATAATACACTAATACCATCAAAACAGCTGTCAGGAGATAGTTCACCTTGCAAGTATTCAGCAAGGTTGGAGATGTTAGCAAAGTTTACGCAGGCAAGAAAGCCTGAGACCTTGGGTACAACAGAGCTCTTGTATGGTAGAACTGATGTTTAGCAAATGCGCCACTGAGCACTGAATGGAGCTGCTGTCCCAGACACTGCAGTGCCGGTGCTACCCCTGTGTTTAACCACAGGAGAGCTGGCCAAGCTGAACCTTCAGGCTCAGAAAGCCACCCTGTTAGCACAGAAAATCAAGTACTCTGTCCATGCAAGGGGCTTGCACTGGCACAAAGTGCATTTTTGCAGAGTGGATTCAGCCCCTCTGATATTTCTGTCTGCTGTCATCTATGAAAGACAGTTCTCAGCAGAGAGTGAAGGACACCATTATTTCAGACTGAGATTTAGCCCAAGCTCCTGGTGAGTTTGCACGTAGCCACCAGCAGAACTGCAAAACAAACAATTCATTATACAAGCTGTAATTTGTCTGGATAGCAGGACACAGCTCAAAAGCCACAAGCCAGCAAGCACCTTTACCCAAACCAACATCCATCAACTTAGGGATCTCCCGTTTACCAGCTCCTGGAATGGCTTCCTAGATGGTGCAGCCGCTACATCTTGGAGCAGGGACCTAAGCCTACCCTTTTTCTATTAAATCCCCTGTCACCTGGCCCAGGAGTTCATACCCCTATTACCCCACAAACACCACACAAGGGTGACAAAGAAAACATTTGCCCCTAGCACAGCTCAGCTACGAGCAAAGGTAAGCGCACGAAAAGCTATGGGGAAGCAGGAAGAGAAGAGACTTGCTTCTGGAAGACACTGGCCATGAGTTTGCAATTCCAATTTATGGAAACGAGGGAAAGGATCAGATTTGGTCCCTGCTGCAATAGTGGAAACATGTTTCTGCCCAGTGTCTTCTTCTGGTGCTTTGGACCAAACAGAAATCTTTTACCCACCAACGGCTGCCAGCACCGTAGCCCTAAGCAGGACCTTTCAATTAGCCCATAGGGAAGACAAGCTGGCACAGTCAGATCACATCAGGCCTGACTCTCACTTTAGCCCAGTTCTCCCTTCTCTGATTTACTGCGGCTGGTGCCTGCCTGGAGGCCCTGTCAGTCTGCATGCGGGAAGCAATCCATTACTGCAACTGCCAGTGCCGCCCCCACCTAACTGCACATCACCAGGGCTTTGGTATTAATAGAATAACGATGGGCTGCTGAAGTTGCTACAGGCATAACCTCATTAGCAGCATACATTTCCTCATATGGTCAGGTTCTAGTTCATTATCATGCACCTTCCAGCCCAGAGAGCACAGGCAGCCCCCAGCCATCATGGCCCTTTGCTAACTCAGCAGAACTGGGATTCAGCACACACGTGGGACCTGGGTCCTGCCCATCCCCCTTCTCCTGCTGGTGATGCTTCCTATGGCATGCAGCAGGAAAGAGTGGGGCTACTCCCTCTGCACTTGGGCCTCCACCCCAGCAAGGAAATCATTCACGGCAGCACAGCTGAACTGCCCTTGAAACACTCAAAAATCCTCTCCCTTTAGCCGCAGGCTGTTTGGGAGAAATAGCAGGAATGCAAGCTGGGGATGCGAGTACAGGGGGTGCCTGCATGTACATAAAGGAAAGAAAAATAATTTTTGACAGCTGTCCCAGGCCTTGGATGCCGTCAGTGGCCTTGCTGCAAGTGGAGTTTGCCCAGGGAGTGTTTGCCCAGAGAAGCTGCAATGCTGCAGCCGCATGAGGCAGGCAAAGTGAGAGTGATATTTTGCTGCTGCCTTGGCGGAACAAAGAGCTCCAGCACAGCAGGCTTGTGGGAGGATGGAGAAAAGGAGCCATTCTTGAAGTAAGCTTGGAGAAGGAGGGTATTAGAAACTGAAGTGAAACTTTTGCTAAGAGTGCACACAAATCTCTCCAGCTCCTGCCATGTGGTGGCAATCGCCAGGTGGGCTCCAGGCCACCGCTGAGGCACCCTGGCCCTGAGCACTGCTCATGCTTCCCGGCGGGCAGAAGCAAAGCACAGACCAGTACCTTGGATCAAAATCCTCAGGAAGGCTTCGCACCTGCCTACAGATCAGTGCCAGAGCTGGAAGACATCATTGGAATGAAAATGTAATTCTTCAGTGCTTCCTCTCTCTGTTTTCAACATCTTTGGGGTGTATAACCATAAACCATGGCAGCAGAAGCTGCACTCACCACAGCCCAAGAGTGCTGGGAAGCTGGGGCAGGGACCCACTGCTGTGAGCAGGACCTGCGTTAGCAGATCAAGGCCAGAGGGACAGCCCCCCGCCTGCCTGGGCTGCCCTGAGACAACCAAGCTCCAGAGGCCACCTTCTGAAGCAGAGCACAGCCCCGCAGCAATGCCACTGGCTGAAATGGCAGCAGGGAAAGTCACCCACTCTCGCTTCACATGAACAGCTTTGAAGATCTGCTCAACTGGGAAGCAGCAGCCCCTAGCGATGTGCACAATGCCTTTCCTGGAGGATGTTTGCTTCGTGGTGGCAGGACGAGGTTTCTCATCCATCTGCAGACTAGGCAAGTCAAATGTGGGGTTTCTCTGGTTCCCACCACCCCAAAGCCCACCCAGCAGGCAGAAAACACTGTTCCCTGTACACCTATTTGGGTGGTAGTGGTTGGGAAAGCCAAGCAACCTCAGTGAGCAGGGAGGAGCAGCAACTGAATTTCACTGGCCAAACCCCGAGCTGGGATCTCCAAAGACAGGAGAGGCAAGATGTAATCCCAGGTGTTGTAGCTTCCACTGAGACATGGGCTTCACCTCTGCTACCATCTGCTCTTGTAGAGGTCATGAGCCCATGAGCCCATAACAAGCCTTCAGAGAGTCCTGGTGCCGGGACCGCTGCCCACCCCAATTCTGTGCTAAACCTCTGCATGACATCTGGGCAGCCAGGGAGCCCATACCAGCCTTTTGGCCGTGCCTTCCCTTTGCACGAGACCTGCTGGACTGTCAGACCTAGCACATAAGGATGAAGATACTTTAGAGAAGAGGAATTTACACCTTTTAAAGACACCAAGACCTTCTGAAGCCAGTAGCTTTCTAACTGAATCCACAGCCCCCAAAGGGAGCGAGGAAGGGTGCCCAAGGACATCTTTTAAGCACGTTAAGAGATAGTAAATTTTCTCTACCAATGCCTGTGCCCCTGCTGGAAAAAAAAAATATTGGGATGATAAGCTGAAAGGTTCAAAACAACAACTTTAAGTTTCTTATATATGATGGGATGTTCAGCTACCAAAAAGAAAACAATGGAAGATGCTTTTAATGAAAGAGGCTTCTCACAGCCAGAGGTACCTCTAGTACAGAGGACAGCAGCTCCACAGCCCCAGGGAAGCAGCACAATGATGGCTCATTCCCCAGCGAGCCCTGCTTGTACATTGTGGACAATTGTTAAATAACCACTTAGGATCTTGCTTCACTACAGAGTTAACCTGGGCTCCCGTATGCTGCAGAACCAAAATTCAGCTGGCAAGGAGAGTTAGCAGCTGAATGCCTCGGCTCAGCAGTGGCTTCGTGCCCAGCCATTCAGACTTCCCCAGCCTCATTCCAGAAACTCTCTGCTGCAGCTAAAAACAGCTTTAAATTGAAAAAGGGTGGATGGGAGGTAAGGCGGATGGACACAGCAACTTCCCACCTTGATAGCCGAGCATCCTGCTGCTGGTCAGACGTGCTGAGATATGTGGGGAGCAGGAATTTGATTATTTCTGTTCTTTGAAGCTATGCTTTTCATAGGGCTTCCATCCAACTCCAGGGAGAAAAATCTCACATCCCCACACATTGCTAAGTTTCTGGAGGATTTCTCTTTCCATAACCATTTCTCTTCTCCCTCCGCCCCCCCCCCCACTGCTCTGTGGAGTCACCTCTTCCCAAATGTAACCAATCCCTCCGAATTACAGCCCCACTCCCACCCACCACCAGGCACCCCTCCAAGGTGGAAGCAGTTGAGTTATCTCAGTCCAGAGCTTGCTGGACAGGGATCCACATCACGAAAGCTACCGATCGTCACTGCCAGTAGAAACACCACAACCTCAATCTGCTCTTCTGTTTGAAGTGGTCCCTCCAGCCAGGAGGATGCGGGGAAGTTGGTGGGTGTGTGCGGAGGGGATGGAGGAAGGGCTTCACCTCCTTCTTCCACCCCCAGCTGCTGAAGACTTGTGTGTTGGCTCCACTTTCAGCTGTGATCTACCGCCCAACTGAAAGTGATGGGGGAAAAAGGACCACAAAGTCAGCTTTTGACTCCTTCCCTCTCCGCTCAGTCCTCGCCCACTTGATCTCCCTTTGCACATGCCAGCCGCATGCTGAGGCATGTACAGCAGGCAAGGGATGGAGAAGGGCTGAGGAACACTGGTTGCAGGTAGGAAAGCAGAAGGAAAGCCCTGCCTCAGCCCAGGAAGTGCTCCAGTGCTGGGGAAAGCAGGCACCACAGGGGCCTGGAGGTAGATGCATGGGCTGTCCAACCTCTTCTTTCCAGTCCCAAACACTGCCAGAGCCAAGGACTAAACTAATCTTTTGCAGTTAAACTCAGAGCTCCATAGACTGAAGTCAACTGTGGTCCTTGAAAGTAGTTTCATATTTTGGGGTAATGCAAGTTAGGTGGATCCTCTACCTGTGCCCCAGAAAAAAAACAAGCAGAGGGTGCATCTAACAGCAGCCTTTGCTGCCACCCGCCACCACTCCCTTGGGCATGCTGCAACCCAAGATGTCAGCTGGGGAAGCCAAGGCAAGGGACAGGGAACAGGAAGGGTCCCAGCCACAGTGCCGCGAGAGCAGCTGGTTGGCTTGGCACCAAGCACGCTGACCAGTCCTTTTTCCCTCCCTCATTCTCACCTTTCAGCCACCCAGCATAAAAAGCTGCTTTTTTTTTCTTTTTTTTCACTCCGTTCATGGCCTGGCTCCCTTTCAAATTCCCGGCGAAAAGTATTTATCTGCTGGATGAATGATGACATCCGGCCAAACCCCAGACATGCCATCACGTCTGATCCAGCCCAGCCGTCTATCACAGCTCTCATTTCGTTATTGGTAAGCTGGCGACCTGCCAGCACTCGGGGCTTGGGAAAGGACTCCCACCAATGTCTCCAGAGGAGAGAGTCAAGAACTTTTATTAATTAGCATTTTGAATTGTAGATAATAAATACCCCTGTGGTATTCAGGCTGGGATCGGAAACACAACAGTCCTTGAGATGCTGTAGCATTTTGCTGCTGGAGCCAAATGGACAAGAGTCACCTGCTAAGTCCTCTGTGTGCTCCAAGCTCAGCTCTCCTCCCTGGAAAGGAGCAGGCAGCAGGATGGAGCACAACCCACCATCAGATTCAGTGGTGCGTCACCCACTTGCCCATCCAGCACTGCAATGGCCAAACACTCAAACACATGGCATTTTTGCAGTGTACAGTTTTGCATCTGGGAGCTGCTCAGCACTCCCACAGGACACTGCGGGGTGTACCTGAGGATGGACCCTGCAACACAAGCACATGCTTGGGATTGGACTTCGGGGTGGCGCCTCCACTCCCCTTCTCTGTTGGACCCAAACCAGGGAGACAATGAGAGACAAGGCACTGATTGCTGCTTGGCTGGATGGCCAGGAGCTACAGCTTCAAATACAGCGTTGCTGCACTGCTCTGGGGCTGACGCTCAGCACCCAAAGGTCTCCACATCTGAATCTGCTCCTTATTCTGGCCACAGCCCCCATCCCACCTGATTTCTGGGTCAGTCTGCAAGACAAAATAAAGGCGAGGAAACTGGGTGCAAGACTGAAGCTGCCCTTCAATCCACCACATGTGATGATGCCTCAGCGACAGGGGAGTTCAACAAGCAGCTCCCTTTGCAATGCAGCTCACCACCCCCTCACATAGGGCTCCAAGACTCATGCACAGGAACCCCCCATGTCCCAAAACAGCCCCAGGGGCTGTTAACCCCTGTCACAACCCTCCTCCCAGTGTCTCTTGCTTCTCCCTGAGCTGCAGCCTTCACTAAAGGATGACTGTTGGGGTGGAAGGTTAAGTGGTGAGCAATAGCTGGGCAGGACAAATGAGAGCACCAGCAGACAGCAAGCTATTAGTTAATGGGCTCTGGGGCCCTCAGACCAATCTCATCAAGTGACCATGAGCTGCAGGAGGAATGATGACAAGCCAGGCAAGAAGAGACAGGAGCCAAAGGAGGAAAGCAGGAATGGGGGAAGGGGGAATTAAGAGAGGGAATGAAAAAAAAAAAACAAACCCAGGGAGGACATATAGTCCATAGAAGCATAATACTTAGCTGGAGGTCTGAAAGGCTCAGTGTTGCTGCTCAGAGGAGAAAAACAAAATCCCTTTATCTACCTCCACACCCTTCCAATACAGAATGATGTCAAATCAATTTACTGTCTTTCCTGTCACAATTAATCAAGCCCCCTCCATTGCTCAACCTTTGGTAGTGCTGCACATCGTGTCACATGCAGCATAAAAAGAGAGAGCAACATAGCAGGAGATGGAGGCGGCTGCTCAGATTTATGCTGCATGTGATTAGTAAGAGATGGGTGGCGCCTGGCCAAAGTAGCTCATAGTCACAAGACTTATAACCACAGAGTTGCGTAAGGCATGCAAAATTCCTTGCAAACGTTCCTTGTTTTGCATGGAAAGACTCTGGAGCATTGTTACAGATGGGGCTCATGGACATGGCTAAGGGAAAGAGCCTTTCAAACAAGGCAGAGGTCATTAGTAACCATGTGAAATGAGGCTTTTCAGACTGACCATGTTTCTGAAACCACCATTTGTGAGCAGAAAGTGGCTGAGGAGGAGACCAACACTTCATGGGGTCTCAGAGAAGTGTTTCCATGTTCCCACTGGAGCAGGCTATACCAGGAGTCGGCTGAGTGGGCAGGTGTCCACCTCAAGCTGCACAGCCCCTGTTCCCTCTCCAAGAAAACCTCCAAATCCCAGATCTCTGACTCACGGGGGGAACTGTTGATGAACATTAGACTCTTATGGATACCAGCAAGTTCAAGGCAGTTTGTATTTCATCACCACCCCAATGGCAGCAGCCTCCCAACGAACTTACTCCCTGGGGGGCGTCAAGTCATCAGGCCGTGTCTCAAAGAACTGGAGAACCTCCTCACACTGGGAGATGTAGGGAGGCAGCTGGATCAGAGCCTGTGGATGAAACAGAGACACCGGTGATGGGAAGTACCAAGACTGAGTAAGGAGCAGAGTGAGGACAGGCCCTCAGAGCGCAGGGGGTCTGGGGGGGGCGGCACCGAGCTCGGCACACATGTGGTTCCCAGCACACAGGAGCACAGAGCTAGGCTGGGGAGAGCTACTGCAAACACACACCAGAGAGGAGCAAGACCCAGACAGCCTCCAATTACACCCACCGCCCCACCTCAGCTGCGACTGGAGACTATAACAGAATACACAGGGAGTGCTCAGGTCCTGCTTAGCCCAGCTCCAGCCTTCTGGACAGATGTGCCTTCACAGTGTAAGAGCCATGGGGAGGTCCATCCCAGCATCCAGCCTCCCGGCCATGGCAGGGTTCAGTTTCCCAGACATGCCATGGGTGTGAAGCTGTCATCCTCAGGAAAGGCTGGGAAGTTTACACATGGCAGACTTTCAGGGCTATCAGTCCTGACCAGCACATCCCCAAAATGTTCTACTGGGCAATGGCAGTTTGGGAAGAGGCAGGGAGAGAAGCAACAGGAGGCAAAAGCCCATATGGACACCAGCTCATCAGGGCAAGGGCTGGAAGGCTGCTATGCAGGCTGTCGAATGGCAGGAGCTATAAGCTGCTTCTGCTTTTCTCCTTTCCCTTTGAGGAAGCCTGTTGCAGGCTTCAATGGTGGGACTTGCAGGGTGAGAGTGTGCACGTCTGTGGGAGCTGGGGGCAGAGTCTGGGACAGCAATATTCGCCCTGAGCCAGGGCTCTTGTAGGTCCTTTCCACTGTGGGCTGCAGCGAGGGGTAGGCAGGTTGGGCAGCTGCCTGGCAGAGAGCCCTGCTCTGCTCTCTGCTCGTGGGAGGGAATGGAGTCACAGATGATGGCAACTGCAAAAAGTAAAAAAAACCCAGCCTATTGAAAAAGGGATGATTTGAAATCAGGGAGCAGTGCTGCAGCCTGACCTGGAGCAGATGTTTAACCAATTTTCTATATAATTCCCTCTCCCCTCCATTTGCTGTCACAGCAGTCTCCTGACAGCAGTGCGGGCAAACCGAACCTCCACTCATTTCTGTATCAGAGACACAGCCACATCTACAAAGCCCCAGGGTTACCACACAGATCAGATGTGGCTCCGTACTGACCTAATTGCTGGTCCCCAAAAGCCCTTCCAGCTATTCAGCACACAGTCATTTACTGCCAGCACAGCAGACAGTCAGACCACTAATCATGGGCCAGCTGTAATCAAGATCATGTGAGAGACAGGAGAGAGAAAACTACACACTCCATGGCTTTCGGGTCCAGGGAAGGGCTATTCAAAGACCAAGTTTTGCATGGATGACATTCCCATATGGGTAGTTATCACTCCCCAGTTCAAGGTATCCCACGATCTATATAATTTCCCCCATTCCTAAATCATTCTGATTTTGTGGCCCGAAGAAGGCTCCATGTCCTCCAATAGCAGGGGATGATCACAGAAAACACCCTGTGCTGGAAGGATGAAAGGCAACACCCACAGCTCATTTCTCAGGGCATCTTGAAGAAAGCCCACCTAGAGCTGACTCAGCTGGCACAGTGGTGGCTGAGTCAAGCAGGCAACCCTTCAGTCTAGCTGGCCATGGTCTACAGCAGCTCTGGCTGCAAAATCAAAAATAGTGGCACAAATAGCGTGACATCTGTCCCACTGCTGTGTCTGCCACCCAAAGGAGTGAACTAGGGAGGACCTTCAGAATACGGCTTCAGGCCATGGTGTTGGAGACACAGCAGGTTACCTTACCTGTCCTGCTGCCTGCAAGCCTGAGGAGAAAGGTCATTTACCAAAGACAGACAAGCCTTATTGCATTGAAATCCATTTCCCAGGGAGTGAAAAAGGATTATTCTCTAGCAGCAATTTTTTAGTGGTCCACCCAGTCTCACTGGGGTAGAATATCACAGCATCGCAACTCCTTCATCAACCCTCCAACTAACACATTCTCAGAATCCCTTAGACAGGAGGAATGTAGTTCCCACACCAGGGGAAAGACCAACAGATGTAGAACACAAAGAATAAACTGGAGAAATGGGAAGAAATTTCAGGCCTCTGTTCCCTCTCCTTGTCATTGCTATGGTTGTTTGAAGTCTTATTTGGTGACTGGTTGCTTTTGCAGTTGCTCTGATTCTTTTGCTGCTTTTCTTGCACCTTACCTTAAATTCCCACATTTTTTAGTACAGTGGACCTGGAACAGAGCCCTTCAGCAAGGGCACTGCCTTGTGAAAGCAGTGGTTCTCTCCCTTGCTCCTCTTGCTTACTTCCATGCCAAATCTCACCCACCTTCTTTCCAGGGCTCTCCCAGAGAACCCTACTTCTCTTGCAGGAGACGGCAAGAAAGCAAAAACCTAACATTCAATTCTCACTCAGCAGGGCCAAACTGAAGGATATATGTTGTATTTCTGTTCTGTACCACCTCCCTCCAAGCACATGCAACGTCCTCCTCCAAGGATAAACACGGCAGTAAGACTGTGCTGGGACCCTGCGGCTGCGATCTGCAGCATGCTGTACTCAGGTGGGACATATCTCTGCTCCTGCTCACTCCTTGCTCATTCCACATCTCTATAGCCTTCGGTCCCACATCCACCTTCAGCTCAGCAGCTTTACGGTTAAGTAGCAGCAATTGGAAGGCTAGGCAGAGTGTGCATGTTATTACTTGGTAATGTATTAATGGGAGGAGGAGAGAGCGTCTCTCTAAGTGGGTCATATAACATCAGCCATTATGTTTCAGTTGTTAAGTCAAATGGATTCATTATATTTTATGTCATTAATGGCATCATTCTGAAAGAGACAGCTACAGCATCTTATCATTAGGGACTTGCTTCCCAAAAATTAAATTTACAGTTGTGTGTGTGTATGTAGCTGGCAAATTTTAGTGACTCAGAAGACAAGGGGCTGATCATGTCTGGCTGAACCCAACAGGTTACTTGCACCATTGGCTTCCTCCACACTGTATGGAGCATACAGGTCCAAGTACACCTTGCACTACATCTCCATCACACTGCTCTCATCTGCTATCCTGGCCTGCAGTGGTTTTCACCCGCAGCCCCACTGCAGAGCTGTCAAGATGCATTTACTAATTCACCTTTATCCTTGTGCTTGTTATTCCAGCCACAACATCCCTTCCATAGGTCTGGCTGAGTCCCAAAACCCACAGTGTCTCCCATCACACAAAGTCCTAGGCCATAGTCACTGCTACACCTCTCGTACCTAAGGAACGTGGTGCATATTTCACCATTTCCCCGTCTTCTCCCTTGGGTTTTGCAGTGTTTGTATGTTTTCAACAGCATTCAGACTGGATTTTGGAGGTACTGGTCCTATCTCCAGAACATTTCATGCCTGCTGCAAGTACTAGTGCACTTCTTCAACATGACAAGATGTGGCATACTTTATTTGTGTGAAAGTAATTTTTTGTGAACTTCAGTATTTGGTTCCCTTCCCCCCCGCAAATGCCCTAACATCATAATTTGCCTTATACTTAAGTACACTCTTATATTCTTCAAGAGCATGGGGCAAATAATCTCAGCCTTATCTCTGTTGGCTTCCAATAATTTTCTGCAGGTACAAGTCATCTTACCCCTGTGCAAATGACTGTTTTACGTAACCAGTCAGGGGAGTTTATATCCCAGTTTGAGATAATCCCATCAAGCAAGTGTTGTCTTCTACCTAAAACAGCAGGTCTATTCCCAATAGATGGGAAAGGAAAGGCTCCCTGAGGAACTGAGTCCTTCAAGCCTAGTCCTACACACCGTCATTTCACTCCAAACCACCTACCAGACAGGGCATAGCCAGGCAGCCAGGTCCCTTCCAGCCCATCTGGAAGGCTGGGTTTGGTTTGCAGCTTGAGAAAGGAGAAGAGTAGGGGAAAGCACATCAGCAGGGTGCAAGCTGGTGTGGAGCTGGGCCACCCTGCACACCCAGGCCTTCAAGCCCTCAGCATTAATCACAAGGAGTGAAAAGTGAATCAGTGGGTTTTCATCACAGAAGGGCTTTAATAGCGGGGGAGAGCCCACACTCCCCATTCTCCCAGCACTGGCACACCATTATACACTATCAGTCAACAGGATCAAGCCTGATCAAGGTGGCTCCGTGTTTGGTTGATGCTATAAACCTCCCCTTACCTTGCAGTATTCATCAATAGGTATCAGGCGCTTGACTGCAACGTCGCGGATGTGACTCCGGCGGAAGAGGATCTTCCCTGAAACAGGAGAGATGGAAAGAGAAGAGCAGGTCACCTCAATGCCCAGGTACACTCTCTTTTGTATCACTCTATCAGGACCTATTCCTTGTGCATCCTCTTCTTGCCAAAAGCACTGTACTTTAAAAAAAAAAGCCCATTCCCACCCACAGATTAAATTCCTTACCAAAATGAAGCACATTTAAAGTGGCAAGCATGTTCAAGGAGAGACAAGAGGAAACAATTACCAGCAAACTGCCTCCCCCATCTTCTCTCACCAATGTGGCGATGATGGAGCAGCTGCCCCTATCAAAGCACATGCCTGATACCTTACAGTCTGCTAGCATACAAGTCCTGGGTGTACAAGTCTACTGGCAAATGCCAGCCCTCACCAGAGAAGTGGACATCCCTGCAACTGCTGGTGCAGGTGGGACCCTTATTGCAGGCTCCAGGCTTGCTCAGGGCATCCGGATCTAGAGTGGCCAGAAGCCAAGCGAGAGTTCTTCCCTCTGCACAACTCCTGCATCAAACTGGTCCTCAAAGCCACAGTGTTGGGACTGTAGCTCTGAGGCAGACCTATAGTATTTTCCTTCCTGTCTGGGGTTTATTTGTGTTCTCCATTAATGGGATCCTCTTGCCAGTTTCCTCCCCTCTGGCTTGTGGTACAGGCCTCTTTTCTTTGAAGTCTAATGAGTCCTAAATGCTTCAAGCTGCTTTCACAGAGAACAGTTTCTCCGGCATTTAACAAGACAAAAGCCATTAGCAGACAGTGAAACTGATACAGGTAGAGACTCAGTGATCAAAAGGACTGGTACATGATAGCATTTCAGACCAGCACTTCCCAAAGCACCAGAACTGGCACTGCTTTGCAATACGATCATCTGGAAAATTGTATTATGGTGGGGTAGGGTGGGTGGTAATGAAGTTCCCTCAAGCTCCTCCTGATATGGTCCATATTACAGGAAAGTCTCATGCCTTTTTGTCCCTCCTTGGGTTTTCAATCCTGCCACCAAACCCATGGAGAGGAACTGATGTGTCTATCCATGCAATCCCTTCACTTTTCGAAGAGGTGACCATGGGGCAACCCAGAAGCCAAACTCCCCTCACAACCAAATACCAACACAACCTCTTCACAAGCAACATGAGAACAGAAAAAAGCACTCCGGAGAGTTACAAAGCCCTTCTTCACCACACCATGGCTAGCTTCAACCCCTACAGCGAGCCTTTGCAGGAGCCACGGCATTGCTGTAACCAGAGGCTGGATACTACTAAGCTACTCATGAACAGGACATGTTAAAATGGCCATGCGCTTATCACAATTTTAAAACCAGGGCTGGGTCACCACCGTGCTTCTCCCTGATTTGTCCAGGATCTGGAACATGCATGACTTGGACAGCCTGCCAATGCATTTTTTAAGCAGAGATGAACTAAGCCAACCCAACTTCAGCTTGCGAGGAGCATGAATCAGAACGTTATGGAGGAGCCAAATCTCCTGCTTGACTCAGTTAATGCAGAATGCCTTCGAAACTGGACTGTCCAAGGGAGCACACAGCAATCACACTCAGTACCACCCCTATACTTTCCTCCAGTGAAATGCAAAGGGTCAGGCCAGCTCATACCAGAAGGATTGCTTCTCATTTATGCCCTGCTGACAGCAAGGGGCTGAGACATTAATGGTGGGAAGTGCTCTGCTCTGAAATGCATTCCTTCTCACAGCCTGACAGAGCCAAGTCTGGTGGTCTTTATGATAGAATGAGAAAAAACACACCCATCTATTCAATCTGTCTTTTAGATTTTGACGGTGAAGAGCCTGGGAACACAGAAGTTGTCTGGAAAGACTGGGTGGGAAAGGGAGCGACCACCAGCTCGGAGCTCCTTTCCTTGCCTACAGCATTTACTTTCCATCAGACAAGCAAATGATAAACAGTTTTCCCTTCTCACTAGCAATTGCGGCGTATTTGCTGGATAGGTTTCTATTTGAATGATGACTTTTAAAAAGATGAATGGATCACAATAATTTTGTTGGCAATTGTAAGGAATAGCTGTTTTGGTTTTATGTCTGCCAAAATGAAATCACTGATGGGTGGGTACATTATAAATGTCTGAAATAATAAGCTCTGGGTGTGAGAATATTTAGATGTTTAACAAACAGATGCTAGTAAATAATAATAAAATAATACAGTTTTGGTGAATAAATATATCACAACAACTGAAGTGATCTTAAATTAGCCTAGGCACAGAGCATATGAACAAGCAGGAAATCCAGCTCCTCTTTTGATTTGCTCTAGATCTAGTATTTTTCAACAAGGAAGTTTATTTTCTAACAAAAAGCTACTTTTTAATCAAAATGCCTAATTAACATAATTGTAGACCCTTCAGTGCTGCCAAATAAAGCTATATAAATCCTTGACTTGAAAGGCAAGAGAGAGCAAGAAACCACTTCTCTCCTGGAAGGGAAAGATGGGCAACTTGCTGTGTCAATGAGACACCACATTTTCATGGGAACATTTTCCTTAGACCATATCTACAAAACGGGAATAACAGTGCTGCCCACTGGGGCTTCCTACATGGCCAAAGACCATACAATGCAAGAGAAATGCATGACATTAGTCGTCTCATATCTGCACTCCTCATTGCTGTAGCTCGGGGCGACACAGCAAAGGCAGTGGTGCCCATCACCCACACCTTGTTCTATGCATTTTCTGCTTTACACTTTTTTTGGCTGCCTCCAGGAGCTTGTAACAGCCCTCAGCCTGGTACTGGGTTACTGCCCTGCTAATCATCTAGCTGGACTCTACCTCCTCCCCACAGCAGATACTCCTTCATGCTGAAGAGGAGGAGGGGGCTCAGGATTAGCTCCTCTAGATCCTAAAGGAAAAGATGGCAAATAAACGGGCAGATTGGCCAAGGCAAGAAGGAGGTTAAGTCTGATGACTGTGTTGGATAATTGCTGTCCTGCCCTCTTCCAACAAGCAGCCGGACACACAGGCACTGTGCAGAGAAGGGTTCGGTTGCTGGCCCAGCTTTGGCACAGTGTAATCTAGTTCCAGACAAAGGCAAGCCACGCAGAACAGCAAGGAGAAACATTTGCAGAGAAAGGTGCCAGCAGAAAAGAGGGGAAGACCTCTGGGGTTTGATCTTCCATGGTGAAGTTTCCCAGTTGTCTGAACTGTTCACTCGGTAAATCTGCAGCGTGAGAAATGCAGAGTGACAGCAAAGAGGAAGCAACCTTTGATGCCTTCATGGTATCTAGCAGGAGCACACACAGCCTGGATGTGGTTTGGATCCTTGACTCTTGGAGTGCTGCAAACTCAGCAAAATCTGCTCCAATATGAGAAAAGTAACTACCACCTCTATGTTTTGTTTAAGAACATCCTTTGGCGAGACTCACTTTACTCCTAACATCCTCATAGCTATGCTCCCGTCCCCAGCCTCAATATCAGCATGAGAAATACAATGGGGAAAACATGTGAAGGTAGGCAATTCTGCACATCTCGCTGAATAGCGGGATTTTCCATTGGCTGGTAAGGTCAGTGCTGCTGCAAGCTCCACTTCACCAGCTTCTCATTCTTGCCACAACTCAGGCACTCAGAAATTATTAGATTTTCTTATTTACATACATAATGTCATGCATGAGCAATCAAAGCAATGAGTCTCCCCTCCCTGCACAAGAAAGTCACTGTACAAGGAAGTGCCTTAAAATACACTGTCCTTTATACACACAAAGCTATGAGTAGACTGAACATTTATCACCTGGGAATGTGTCAGGCAAGTTGATTTTGGAAAAAGCAGACATGCATAAGGCACCACCATGGAGTGGCTGCCCTGGCAAGTCTCCCTGCACAAGAAATACCCAGACTCCAGGAAATGCTGCCTGCTTTTTCTGGATCCTGAAAATCTGTTAATACCTACAGGGAAAAAGTGATGCCTCTGAGAAGGACAATGGCTCTGAAGACACTCTGTGTACGAGTTACAATTTAGAAAGCGTTCTTTCTTCAGTAGAATATACAACCCTTTATTCCAGTGAAAATACTTATTATACATTACATTAATATAACTGTAGATGCACCAAAGCATTCCACGTGCTTTGCTTGCTATACATTTGTTACTTCCCTTTCCCAACAGAAGTCAGGTGTTTTGCATGCATCTGCTCTTTAAGGGTAAGGTGGCAGTACTGTCATTATTAATATTATTATTGTCCATCAGCATTTTGACTGGAGAAATCTGACCAAAACCACCCATCCTTTGAAGATAAAGGGAATAAATCCAAAAGGGAGAGCTGAAATATAAGCAACTCCTTAAAAATCAAAGCAAAGGAAGTGTCTCTGCACTGATCTTCAGTGCAAAAGTGGGAGGATGATCCCTGTCTGCATCTCTCCAGCTATATCTGATATCACGTTTCACACACTTATTGGCTGGTTACAACTGCTGCGGGAGACTTAAGCAATGCAGAACAGTTTATTATTGTAGGGGTGCTTTGGAGTAACAAGGATTGGTTTCATTTAGTAAAAAGCAAGTCACCATAAATATTTACATCAGCTGGACATCAGAGTCAAAATCAAATTTCACCACCCAGCAGAATAATACTACCCAGCTTTTTATGCAGTGCATTCCAGAAATCACCAGGTGCTTTATACGCAACACGAAAGCAGCTGTGGCAGTTGGAGGACCTCTACCACCAGCGATGTCCAGGAGAAGACCCTAGCCATCCCCTGTCCCCACGAACAACTCAGGAAAGGGGCAGGGCACGAGCAGCAGCCCTCAGCACAGGATTCAACATGGGGAGGAAGTCCCAAGGACAAATGATGCCAATTCTCACCCTGCTGCTCTTCCCCAGATCCCCCCAGCCCCGTGAAGGAGAAGTACCATGCCCTTCCTGTGCCGTACATGGCACTGAGCTGACACCTGGGCTGTGGCCAAAGCCAGCTGTGCTCTTCAGAGACTGCTTCCAAGCAACTGAGGCTTTTACCTACCTAAAGAAAAGATGAATTCAGGAGTGACAAAGCAGCAGAAGCCATGCCTCCATTTCCCCTTGCTGCCTTGAGCGTTTGTTTACTCGTTTTATCTCCTCCTTGACCCTAGTTTGCTTTTACAGCCAGGCAAATACCAGCACAAGTGCTTCTGCACTTGGGGCACCAGCTGGTTCTCAGAGGGGGACTGGGGAAGGGGAAAAACCTAACAAAAAGATCCCAGCCTACCACAAAGCCAACCTCTGGCCACATCTGAAGGACTTCTCAGTTGGAAGCAAGCACCTCATCTCCCCAGCTGGGCAGTAGCAGGGCAGAGCGAGGAGATTTTGCTGGCAGCCTGGAAACATGGCTATGGCCATTCAGGCCTGCTTTCCTCCTCCCTTTCCCTCCCTCCCCTTTTGACCTGCTGGCACCATCTGCTCAGCTCTGGTGCTCAAATTGTCCCAGTGCTTCCGTTTCCTCCCTTTCACTGCCCGGAGCACTGGGCTGATGGCAGGGAGCCAGTGGTGTTCTTCACCCTGCTGGGAGGGAAGCCTGGAAAACCACAGTGCCCTTGATGCTGTTTTGAGACTCCATCAGTCAGTGGAGAGAGCTCACAACCTCCTGGGACGTGATGCTCCCCAGTTAGAAAGCTCTATGTCCCACCAATGCAACCACCTTCCTTCTTTCTGCTTTTCTTCTGCAGGGATACTCCCCTCCTTCCACCACTGGTACTCGTTTCCCACCACCGTGGCCAAGAGACCCACCATACATTAGCAGGAGTTAATCTAATATAATTGATAAGTGGCAAATCCATCCAGTGTGTCCCTATGAATCTCATGCCAGCCAGCGCTGCCCCACAACAGCTGTTGTCCCAACTATCGCACCCTAGGGAGAGTTATAATGTGAACAACTGGCACAGTTTTCTTCAAATCCCTCCTTAAAACCCTCCTTTGACACAATCCCTGCATTCCTTTCCCCCACAAAACCCCACTGTGATAGTCCTTCCACTGATACAGTCTGGCCAGGACACAGAGGGACAATCTGCCGGCTTTTACATCCTATTCTGGAGCAGAGGTTGCCATTCTGCATTTAAGCTCCACATCACTGGGCTCAGGGCTTCAACAGCAGAAATGACATCGGTGTGCTGCCTCGTACCCAGCCGGGCAAGAGGAGGAGGTTGGTGCCCACCACCTGTTTGCAGGTCATCCCTGGCGAGCATGAGCTCTGTCCCTCATGTAGTGGAGCTGACACCAGCCAGAAAAGCTCCACTGAAGATACTCTGTCTGCTCACCTTCCTCTGGTGCCAGAAACCTTCTGCTCTCACAAAAGTGGAAAAAACCCACTTTGTGGCTAATCAAGGCTGCTTTGCTTTGTCTGATCAACAAAGAGCAAAGGGTGCTGCAGCAGCTCCTGAGTGGGGGCTGCAAAGTGATGGATGCAACATGGCCCCCACTGCTTCAGCCATTCATCAAGGACTGCAAAGTGTCAGAGGAGAGCTTGGGGAAAGAACTGATAATGAATCTAGAGAAGGCAGGTCGTAAGAGGGGTTAATCTCTCCAAACAAACAGGTAGGGCTCTGCAAATTATCCCCTCCCATAGAAATTCTCCAGGCAGAGCTGAAGTTATACTGGGGAGTAAGGAACTGAAAAAAAACCAAGACAAAGGCATTTCAACCAGCAAAATGGCTGATGCTCCTCCTGAGCCAAAGGTTGTCAGTGGATCTCCAGCAAGTTGGAGGGGCAGAGAAACTGAAACAGTCACCCTGCCAATCATGTCCACAAACCAAGCCAGATATTTCAAGAATGGAAAGCTGTCTGTACCTCTCTTTACCCTGAAGGACTTCCCCCACTCCCCCTGCCCCCAGCCTCGGAAAGAATCCACTTCTCTGCACCTTTCAAATCACATCCAGATTTTCCCTGGCACAGGTTCCAAACTCACTTCAAAAAAAGGCAGCCCCAAATGTACACATAATTATTCCCAGCCCACGGAGCAGTCAGCTACATGGGCTATTCCTAGGATGGGGAAGCAGGCGTGGGAGACAGCATTTCCAGGAACCCTGCTCTTAGCATCTGTTTGGCAAAGTCCTGTGCTGTGCACATATCCTGGCAAAAAGGAGGGGGACCAGCAAAGTGCCTCTGAGGTTGTCCTGGGTATAGCATAAGCATGGAGTCCCACATGTTGTGAAATGAAGCCAAATTAAACAGTGCCCCTATCAAGACAGCTCCTTCCACTCCCATGGTTTGAGATCACACTGGAGCAGGAGCAAAATATTCCCAAGGCAATTGCTTCTATGGCTTACAGTGCAATGCAATGGAGAAAACCGTAAGGTAGTTTGTTTAAAGACAGCTCAAAGGTCAGAAGCAGAGCAACTGCTTCAATGCAGCACTCTGCCAGGGGTAATACTGTCTGCACATCAACAGGGTTAGCTGAAAACCTACAGAAAAGGCAACTGTACTGATTATGGGCTGCAAGGTAGCCTGGGACCATCCATGCAACAGTGCTACAGCAGAGATGCCCATCTTGCTAGAGCAGAAAATAGTAATTAAGACCCTTGCCCCATCTCCAGCTCTGATGAAGATGCAGTGGGACTGGGGAAAGTCAGGTACTGTAGCTGGAAAAAGGATGAGTTGTCGTCCACCTCCTTCACAGGGCCTTTGTGGGGAGCTATAGCACCCCCACAGTTGCTCTGGGAGAAAAGCCCCAAGGTATGTGGGCAGCATTGATGTCCATGCCAAGCAGGTTAACAGGCTGGGAAGGGAGTAGAAAATGATCTCACTCAACCCTCTTTCTCCTCCTCCCTTCTTGGGCGGTTCATTACTGTCTGTAGCTAAAGCTTCCTAAAAAGCATTTTTACAGCCAAAGTTAGCTCAGCATCAGGCAACCCCTCCTTGCCGAGGCTCACGTTTCCAGTGAAGCAGACTGGCCAGGATCTGCTCCAGGCCACTCAGGCTGTACAAAGTTTGGAAGGCTCCACTCTCCTTATAAAAGCTGTTTCCTGAAAGATCTGGCACAGCCCTTACACAGCAGGACCAACTGAGCTCATTTGTTTTCTTAGTTCATTCTTTCCTGGGGTCTCCATACCATCATCTCCCAGCCAACACAGATGTAACCCTTAGTGTGGACTCCTGCAGGCAAGGACAGAGCTGCCCAGCATGACATCCCCCTGGCCAGGCAGTGAGAGGTCTCTTCTCTCTCACCAGCTGCTCCTGACTCCACTCCACGGACCGCACTCAATGTCATGCATGGGCTGGGTGCTGCCAGAGCTGTTTCGAGAGGCCATCCTCAGCACCACATTAAGCTGGGCAGGCTGTGCTGGTGGCTTAAAGCCAGCTAAAATAGACAAGAGTCCACTTCAAATTCCCCTATATGGCAGCAGAGGCTTTTCAGGCATGGTGCAGGAGCACTGCTATGTCCTGCCAGGCCATACTGGACCCACCAAGCTGTGCTACGGGATGAGTGTGGTGCCAACATCTGGGAAGGGACAACCCTTGGCCCCAAACCTCAAGCGCAACTGCTCTGCTTTGGAGGACCCAGCTTTATGACTGCACTCCAGAAATGCTGATTGGGCTGAAGGACTTGCACTTAAAAAAGCACTTTCTGATACCAGAGACCTACTTCAAAAGACTCTCTCCAGAAATTTCCAAGAAGTCAAATCCTTGAAGCAAACATTAACAAAACCAAGAAACACAAAGCAAACAGAGTTCCTGTGGGCTGGATGTTGTAACTATGGAGTAACCATGGAACTCTCTTCCCATTCCAGGAAACTGGCCTGAAAGACAAACCCAGATGACACCTTCTCAGGTCGCAGTGGTGACCCTGAGTTTGGGACGCTTAGGGGTTTGCTAAGAAAGCCAGAGCTGCAGGAGGCACAGGGTCGCAGGAGACATTTTTGAGAACTGCAGTGGCCACAATGTCTAATATTACTCTACAACAGACTTACCAGAAAGCAGCGTACTTTCAGCAAACAACTGGAGCCAAATCTCCACTAGTAATGAAATTCAGATGCCAAAAATGTCACTCAAAATGGGATTGGGAGCAAACTACAGTACTCACAGAAGCTGAACATAATTAAAAGGCTAGGAAGTCTAAGCATACTAGAGCCACATTTTGCAGAGAAAGATACCCAGGCTGTCTGCACTGAGCTCACCTGGATGGCACCCCTAGGCAGAGAGAGGCAAAGTTTGGGTTCAGCTGTAACAAAACCCATTGCCATTCCAAACTGGGAAGGCCAAGAACTGGTCCAGAAAGGAACCATCTTCTAGCACAGCCAGCAACTATTAAAAGAGCCTTCCTTTGGCCCCAGGTGAAGTCCTCTTTCAGAAGCAGGAGGGCAAAGGCAACATGCTTCCCACTTTATTAATAACACAGTTTCCCTAAAGCAAGAGGACTTCTGAAGCTGTCCCATGAGAAAAGGCAGGTGGCAAGATTATCTGTCTTACCAGTGGGTACCTCCTGCTTGGAGGAGGGACACCATCCTGTGCTGGGATCTTCTTACCACACCACCCCTCGCCCTGTGCTGGCGCCTGAAAGTACACGTGGTAAAGCTGCAGGTGCCAGCTGTTAGGCATCAGTAGTCTTTCTTTTAGCTATCACAAGCCACTGCAGAAATGCAACATCAAGAAAAATTTCTGGGAGAAGAACGGACTAGCAGTTTTCCAAGTCAATTTGTGACTACCTCTGAAAAAGGTATTGTTTAATCCTGTTGCAAAAAAGGGACCAGAGCAAAAGGGCAACTGTCTCTGCAGAGGACACACACAAATGTGCAAGCTCCTCTAGAGGCTGGTCATCCTAACTCCCCAAAACTGCTTTCTTACACAAGAGCCAGGCAGCAACTTCAACCCCCATCTTCCTCCAGAAGAAATCCCAGTGACATGCCTCTTAGCAAAAGGAAACTATTTCAACACCAAGAAGAAGAAACAAATATTGATGAGTGTGCTGTGAGAAGCAGTGCTCCGACCAGGCTTCCCGAGCCTGATTGCTGCCTTCCAAAAATAGCGGTATTTTGGTGGGAATTTTCTGCAAGGGCAGCACAGCCAAACCATGTGTCCAATTTTTTCCAAGTTATGCCCTTTGCCAATTTGGCTTCCATTTTTCTTCCCCACTCCTTGCTGGCAGAAGTACTTGTACAGCAAGGGCTTTTCTGCTGTATTAATGTGGGGTGTGCTTTGCTTTTGCTGATGTTAGAATGCAAGGCCAAGCCAGAAGCAGAAATCACTATATGGGAAACCCAGAGGAGATCCTCTTGCTCAGAAAGGGGCGTGAATGATTTTCTTCATGCCAGTCAGCAAAAAGCAAAGCCCACTAAGTGCCTTTAGGCTTGTAGAAAAGCCAGGAGGCAGAGAACAGCACAAAGGGCTGCACTAAATGGACCTGACAGTCACTGGAAGTGATTATGGTACCGTGACATTTCTAAATACGCCCATTAACTACTCAGGGGTGGTCAAAGCTCTGTGGCCAAAGCCATTAGCTGTGGGTGAATGAAAGACTCCCAAGGCCCCCTCAGGCTGGGCATTTTTGCAAGGCACCATAGCAGCAGCACCAAAGGGCAGCCATAAGCAATCCCACACACCACAAAGTTTGCAACGGACCATTGCATCTGTTCCTCAGGCACACAAACACTCAGCTGCACATTGGGCTGGCAGGCCACGCATGCCACAGAGATCCTGTCTTTAGGCAACCAGTCCCAAACATCATGGGAGGAATCCAAGGCTGTCAATCAGCTTGATTTATCATGTGGAATTCAGTTGTCCATCTCTCTGGATGGCCCTTTGATTTGCACGAGGCAGGAAGAACAGTGTAGTGTATGAGCAATTCCTGGGGAGCCTCACACCACCCTCAGCCCTGTGCCGTGCTGGCCAGAACCCTTCCAAAAACAAGCAGGCTGCTGTGGGGTTGCTCCTGGAAGAAGCTGTGCAAGCAGGGTTACTTAGTTGAAGTCCCCCACTAACGCTTTCTGGAGGGAGAGAGAATGACTGAAGGGTTTAACACTCGCTGGGCACATTGCTAACATATACAGATGTTTTGGTGGACATGGTGCAGGCCAGGAATTCTCTTTTGCTCACGTGGGCCAGGAGTTAAGAGCTAATGCACATGTATGCTCACACACATACTGAGAAAAAGCTTCTGCCATGCCAAAACCAGCATGGTTTTTCCTGGAGCCCACTCGCCTACCGGGCAGAAAGGGGATGATCCTTTGCTTGGGGTCCTTCTGTCCTCCTTCCATTGGAAACTTGTCCAGCATTTGCATCTAGAAAAGAAAATGCAAGAGAGGTGATTAAAGTCAGTTATTAACTTCCACAACAAAAGGCCACTCTCCCCAGGAGGAGAAGTCCATTCTCCAGAACAGCAGTGTCCTAGACATCATTCACAGCACAATCAGCCAAGATACAGCAACCCACAGCACCAAGGGAAGCATATCCAAAGCAGTGCCAGAAGCACAAGATCTTAGCATCATCTCCACTATTTGCAAGACATTTCTCACCACTTATCTTGCTCATCCCTATCATTCTGCTCAGCATGGGTGATTTATGTAACCCACATTTCTGCAACTATTAACTTTCATCCTGATGGGCCTCAGTCACTAGATCTCAGAAGCTCCTCAAAAAAGGCATATTTTAAGCTTATTAGCTCAAGCATAGCACAGCACTGACACAGTTCCTGGAGTACAGGTGACTTGGACTCACAGCACCAACTCATGTTTGCCTGCAAAAGGTCATCATGTTATATGTCAAGTTTGGGGAACACTGTGCTACAGAGGCTTTGAGGGATGAATGTTTTACAGGATCTTCAGCATTAAACAAATAATTTCCTGACTGATGCAACTGCACTTAATATGTTTAGTCAGCAAACAGAGGTGATAACTGCTCTTGCTGGGTGCCTGCACTTACGCTTCAGCACAGGCACACAACTCCCTTGCAGCTGCTATGATGCTTAATATCAATGCCCTGGCAAGATCCACGTCCTCAGTATTTCCTTTATTTGGTCTTGCCGGCAAACCCTATTTGGATTGGGCTTTGCACTTTACACAGAGCAGAAGAGGAGAAAGAACATGCCAAGCCAGCCATCCAACCACTCAGATACTCCCTCCTTTGGAAGGAAGGGGAAGGAGATACAAGTTCTCCTTTGTGGTCTCTGGGGCATAGATCTGAGCTCTGTTTCCCATCACCTGAAGAGCTCCCTGGTTCCCAGGGTATTTAAAATGGGTTTTGCCCTCTCCTATTGGAGCTATCACTTTGCATAAATAATTAAGCATTTACAGACGCACTGGAGACAACCTGCCCAGGAAGTGTCCTGAGCACCTACAGAGTCATTTTACTGATACAAAGTCAGGCTACAAACAGTCATTCTCCTCTGGCACAATTAATATTTAAAGTATTTCATGCGAAGAGGAAAACATGCAACCAGAGAGCCCAAGCCATTCATCCCACGAGAGGCACCTGCAGGCAGCCCTCGCCCAGCCTGGCAGAAGGGTGGGCACGCACTGATGCACCACTGCCAGATGCACAAGTCATGCTCCCTCCAGTCTGCTGTTCTGCCATATAATGCTGGGAGCCCCTTCACCACCGGGAGTCCGTGCAGGGCCAAACTCCAAGGTCCCAGCACCCCCTGGGGATGCGTCCCACCTGGCTTCCTGGTTTTCATGGCTCTTGTTCTTTGGCACCTATTTTTCCACATGCTTTTTACAGAAGGTCTCTGTGGACTCCTCTACTACTAGGCACAAGCTTTTTTAAAGTGCTATAATACTAAGGCTAAGCCCTTTTTGTCAATACAGCCCTCTGCACATGCAATAATTGCCTTTTTTTTTTTCTTGGGTCTCAAATGCACCAGGGTAAAATTCTTGAGGTTTGGTGGAGAGGGGGCAGAAGGAAGGATGTATTTTTCCTACATTTTCAAAAGAAGTAAAAACCTCCCCCAACACTCCCAAAGAAAACAGGAAAACCAAAAGGAGCTCTCAAATATTCTCTTCAAAACAAACCCAAGACATCTCAAAACCAGGATGACAGTAAGCACAAACAGACCCTGTTTACAGCTTCTCCTCAAAATAAATTTTTAAAGGGTTTACAACAAAGAAAGTAACTCCAGACTCAGCAATAACTGTAGACTGCGGTGACCAGCAGCCACAAACTGAGCCCGAGCGTGGCCGAGGGAGGACTTGCCTCCCCAAGGCACTACAGGCTCCCAGGGCAGCACCACTTCCCCAGACTTCTTGGGCACACAACGACCTCCTGCTCTTTCCTCAATCCATGAAAATAAAGGATGACACCACATCCCCATTACCCTGCAAAATACCTGCATTGTGCCACAGCAGAGAGGTGCCTCTGGCCATGCCCTTCCTGCAGGGAAAAGCTTGAGAAAGCTTGTGACTGGCAAAGGGTGAGCAAAACAAGTCGCAAGCGCCGCACATCTGATTGCTGTTAAGCAATGCAATACCTGAGTCACTGGAAGTGTTCCCCTCCTCTCATTTTTGAACGTGAGCTAAGGATCTCTCACTCCCGGGAACACTGAAAGCCTCCAAGGCACAAACAGCGCAAGCTGTGTTTCCTCCCATATGCATGTGCCTGGGATGTGCCTCTGGCCAGACCTGCTCCCAACCATGTGATCCTACCAAACCCATCCAGAGTTTCAGCCTAGAAGTTCTGTTTCCTTTTCTTGACTGAAAGTGCCTCTTGCAGTGGCTGCTTAGTAAGCAGGAGGCAGCATGGGGACCCTCTCCCTGCAGCCACCCTGCTCCCCTCCAGCCCAGCTCAAGAACCACCAACATCACCCCAGCCTGAGCAGACCCTGCATCACCTGTCATGGGTTGGTACTATTATGCCTGTGCACTCACAAGCTGCTATTTTTCTCTTGCTGGAAGAAGGAAAAGAGGTTGCAAGGTGCCTGAAGCACCCTCTGGCACACACAAAAAAAGAAAAGGTGGGAAAGAAGCAAGGCAGAGGGGTCAGTCCTGTGGATCACACCCAGCCTGGCTGCCATATCAGACAGCAGAAAATACTAGTTAATCAGTTCTTTACAAGGAGTCATATGGAAAGGACAAGGGGGAATGGATACAAGTTGCTCTTGGGAAGATTCCGACTGGACATGAGAGGGAAATTTTTCACAGAGAGAACAGTCAACCATTGGAATAATCTCCCCAGGGAAGAGGTTGACTCCAACACAATGGACACTTTCAAGAGTTGGCTGGACAGGGTGCTGGGCCATCTTATCTAGACTGTGCTCTTCCTAGAAAGGTTGGATGAGATGATCCCTGAGGTCCCTTCCACCCTTCTGTGAGTTCTATTAGGCATGAGCCTGCAGTTGTAGGACAGCTGAAAAACCTACTCCAAAGAAAACAACACCAGCCCTGGCTAAAACCATGGCAGGCAGTTTGCATTTGCAAGATACAAGAGCAGACGCCTGCAGAAATCCAGTCTGCAGGTCACCGGCTGACTGTTCTTCCGTAGCACTTCACACCATAAAGCTGCAGCAAGGAAAAGCATCTAGCAGCAATGGGAAAAGGTCAGCTTCAGAGCTGAGAAATGCTCAGAGACCCAGAGGAAGCCAGCTGGCAGGTCTCTAGGTTTTGAGGCTCCCCGTACCCTTTCTGGCCCATCTTGCTCCTGATGATCTTGTAGGACAGGGACTACAGCACAGGTTGTTACAGTGCTCTTCCACATGAAAACGAAGCAGAGCAGGCACTGCCCTGGAAAAGGGATGGAAAAAGGGTAAAAGTGCAGCAACCCCACAAGCCCTGGGGGAGGGATGAACAGTCAGGTATCAGAAGATGGTCTGCAGCAATGGAGGCGCACCGGCAGCAAGGCAGGGCATGTTTCCTGGGAGAGCAACCTTTCTTCCCAGCCTCGGCGGGGAAACATGCTCCCCAGCAGGCAAGGAATTGTGGAATGGAGGCAGCTGGCACAAACAGGCTCCCACAAATTATCTCAGCAGTGAGGGTTTCCATCCAAGCTCCAAACAAGACTGCTCACATCACATTCCCAGAAGGGAGGACCTGCCTGGCCTTCCAAGATCCTGGGGAGAGGGAGAGACAGGGCAGGCGAGAGGCGGACAGGCACACAAGGGCTTTGGAGCACAGCTATCCCTGACAAGCACAGGAGAGCACTGATTGGCCAAGAGCCAGTCTGGTTCTCAGCAATGCACTCAGCAAGGTTGGGGAGAAAAACAAAGGGAAAAAAGAAACAATAACCCTATTGTTTCTCTCCTTCCAAGATTATTTTAAAGTATTTGTGACAGAATCTTAAAAAAAAAAAAAGGATTAGATACAGTTTAAAGAATTTTGGCATGCTTTTATTATGCAGGAAGCTGTTGTCTCACACTTTTCACCAATTCCTTTGCAGTAATGCTGGACAGGAGGGTGATCACACGGTTGCTGGGCCCTGGTTCCCTATGCCAGGACTGGGGCACGGATGCCCCAGCAGCACAGGGCTCCTCCCAACCACGGTCAGGATAGAGCACAGAACTGTGTTTATCCTGCTATTTCTCCACCACCAATTTATCTTATCAACTAGCTGTTTTTCTGATGAGCCTAGAAATGTCTGGCAGTGAGCCTTTCTGGGGTAAGCCACAGCTGAAGGTCTATGCACATCATGGGAGCACACTGTCCCCCCGGCCGAGCTGTCCATTAACAGGGCAGGCGATAACACCAGCAGGGCCACCCGGGGAGAGGGAGCCTTTCAAAAGCAGCTTTGTATCAACAGCTAACACGTTGGCAGACAGCTCCTTCATTAACATGAAACTCATAAGATAATATCCTAATTGAATCAATTAAGAGTGCTGCAGGCTGCAGGGGATCCTAGGGAGAGGGGAATGTATGTGCTCAGCGGTATTCCCAGGAAACAGAGCATTCAGAAAGCTTTGCCCAAATAAGGGCTGATGGTGTAATACCAGAGGGATACACCATGCAGGCAGCGTAATCCAGAGGGATACATCTGCTGGAGGAGCAGGGCCCCAGGTCTAACAGCCTGTGAGCAGGCCTATCGCTTCCTGGCTGGAATCAAATTCCAAGACGCCTCTGCCAAAAAAAACCCAAGCAACCCAAACCAAACCAAAAAAAAAAAAACACTCAAGCCAAGGGCCAGTAGGTAATAAGGTGTGTCATCACACTTTGCTGCTTCTCTTCTGCTTTCCACAATGAAGTGGAAAAGTTTTCCCCTCTAAAATATAACGGTGAGAAAAAAAATATTTTTCATTTAAATCTGACCTGGTAGAAAGAAAAATGTCAGGGTGAAATGGTAAACACAGAGGTCCTGCATTCCCCAGATAACGATGAACCAGAAGGGTATGGGGTTAGTCTTGCAGCAAGTCTTCTGCAGCCAATCGACTGTGGGATTTGCTTTTGCCAAGCTGCTCTAAAGCCCAGGCTCTCCGTTACTGAGTGTTAGGGCTTGTGTGGTAGGCACCAGGGCTGCAGAAGAGAAAGCAAGTCTCTGCCAACTTATGGAGGGGATGGTGGTTCACATCACTGAACAACAAGATACACCAGCACGGGCGGGGGGTGATGAAATACCCAGGTGAGAAGAACAAACTCCTCCAATCTCACACAACACCAGGAATCGATGTCGGAGCAAGGCCATGAGTGGTAATCACAGGCATAGAGCGAGGGAAGTTCCCCCTTCTCTTATCAACAGAATTTGCTTTAGCTGAGTGATGGAGGTTTGGCGTAAAACCACATTCCTCCTTCTTGGTCTAGCAAGCGAGAGCCCATGCCTCCACCAGATACGTCCATTATCCAAAGCAGAGAAGTCAGCTTTTGACACCACCCGAGGGGAGCCGGGGGCAGGAAAGTTCAACAAAAGGCTTCAGAGTCTGGCTGAGTGTGCGTCAGCAGAATCACAGGAGACTCTTTGTGAGAGCAACAGCCTCCCCTCTGAGAGAAGGCAGCAGCTTGCCACAGGGAAAAGATGGGTCCAAGCCAAGTCTGCTCTCATTGCACACTCCAAAACACCCCATCAGCCCTGTCCTTGTGAAAGGGAGAACGCTGCAGGCAGCCACACCATATGCCCTGCTGTCCACGTGGCAGCGAACTCGAGATGGGGGTGTCCACACACACCACTCACCCTGACCTCCACACGCTGAGTAGGGCATTTGTCAGGTCTCCTGTTATGGGAAGAAAAGTCCTCCAAGGGTCAGCATCCCACTGATCTCCAAACGCAACGGGAAAGGGATGCAGGTCCAGCAACTGCCTGCTGCCATGGCAGCACCCCAGCACCACAGGGACGTGATGTGGGACACGGCTGCACGCTGAGAACCAGGGACTGTGCAAACGGGCTCCTGCAGATCAAAGTACCCTCGTGCCCTGGAGCCAGCTGGTTCGGGGAACATCTGCCAAGCAGATACTCCGGGAACGAGAACAGAATCTGGCAGTGGCTCACAGGCTACTGATGTTTAGTCTCTTTGCAATCCTACAAGAGGCACCTTCCCTGCCTCCATGTGGACTGTCTATGAGGAAATGGGGTGAAAACAACAGCCCAGATGACAGAAGGACCAACACAGACCAAACTCAGATCACAAGCGTGGCAGTACCGAGCTCAGGAGGTCAAGCTTGGGGTAGGACTCTGCTGGTGCGGCACCACGTAATGTCCGTTCAGTGGCCAAAGCAAGTAGGTTGTTCAAAGGCAGAAATGGGGAACTGAAGGGCAGCACAACTGAGTGGTTTCTTGATGACCACAGCTCCTCCCCAGTCCCTGCTTTTCTGGTGCAAGGGATGAGTTCAAGGGCATTTTACACATTACCAGGCAGAGGCAATCCTGACCTCCGCAGCACTAGGAAATGGCATCACAGAGGCTGGATTGTGAAAACCTTATGGAAAACTTTAAGCATCACTCAACAATAGACAAAAAAGAATTAACTGAGGTCAGAGAAAAAAAGGACCACACAAGCTGGCAGCAGATGCCTCTGCAAGAGACATTTCCTATGAAATCACAGGAAGCATGAGACATTAGTGCCTGTGAATAGCTCACTGGCATGGAAAGGGCAGCGGGTGCAGGGCTGGGCAGGGTGCATTCCCTCCAGCCACGCTGCCCTCCCAGCCCTGGGACTAAGCCACCACCAGGTCTGTGCTACCCCGGGTGCTTACCTGTAAACCACATGGACCAAACACAGGGAGCTGGTGGGCTCTGCCGGCACACGGGGGCTTGGAGCATGTGGCAGCTTCACATCCACAGGTTTGGTCCAAGTGTAATGGTCCTCCAAAGCAACCAGGCAAAAAGCTTCCACTACTCAGGATGGGAGATGTTTCCAGCTAGAGCACCTACGGATTCTCTGAGTGGAAACAGCAGCAGTGCTCAGCTCCTGCTGAAGACAGGCACTGCACACTCACTGCAGCTTCTGGGATTCCCAGCAATGGAGGCACTCAGCCCCAAGCATCTAAGCCTTAAAAGCCTGTATTAACCTCAGTGTAAGGAACCTTCTGTTTTACCATCCAACCTTGAAACTTAAACCCCCAGAAATGACTAAAAGATTATCATGTTTGTTTATTAGCGATGGGAGGATGGGAATTTCTAGTCGCCAATATCACCATCACAACCAATGCCATGTGCTAATTGCAGCAAATGGGTGAAAGAGAGAGTTGTGGAAGGAGAAACACCCTCACCTCCAGATATGGCTTCCTCTGATCAAGCCAGGCCCTGCTCCCCACAGAGATTTCTGTGTCTGTTCTGTGCTCATCTACAAAGTGCATTTCCGAGAGCATAAAAAAGAATCATGTTTTAAGACATGTCTACATGTTTTCAAAAGCAACAAGGAGTTCAGAGGCATCCAAAAAGGAACCAGAGGGCAGACAAAGCCTCACATTCCCCAGTCCGAGCTCCAGCACATCATGAGGCGAGACACTCCAAGATGGTGGGATCCAGAATCACCACCCATTTTTGGATCAGCCAAACAACTGAAAAGCCTGCTTGCTTTCCCTCCTTTCGTAAGCTTGTCAAGAATATATTTGGAAGAGACTAAGGAGAGAGTTTAGTGTTTAAAAAAAGAAAAATAAAACCTCAAATTTGGATAAGAGCACCAAACATGGGGCTCTGGAACCCGAGGGCCAGGAGGACGAAGATACAGACAGTGATCCACCCAAGGGGTTGACTAGAGGGAACCAGTCAGCCCCACGCATTACAACGGCCACTGGTAAGAAAAAAAGAAGGGTAATTGTTGTAGGCGACTCCCTTCTGAGGGGAACAGAGGGCCTGATAGGCCGGCCAGACCCATCCCATAGGGAAGTCTGCTGCCTCCCTGGGGCAAGGGTAAGAGACATTACCAGGAAGCTCCCTAGGCTAGTAAAAGGATCCGATTATTATCCACTAGTGGTTGTTCAGGTCAGCAGTGATGAAGTAGCTGAGAGGGGTGCAAAGACAATCAAAAGGGAGTTTAGAGAACTGGGGCAATTGCTTGAAGGATCAGGAGCGCAGGTAGTGTTTTCCTCCATCCCATTGGTAGCCAGGAGACATACGGAAAGGAACAGGAAGTCCCATCTATTAACACGTGGCTCAGAGGCTGGTGCCAGTGGTAGAATTTTTATTTTTTTGATCATGGGGCAGTTTACATGGCCCCAGGCCTGCTGGAGACAGATGGGGTTCACCTGTCGCAAAGGGGGAAAAGGATTCTGGCTCAGGAGTTAGCAGGCCTCATTGAGGGGGCTTTAAACTAGATATGAAGGGGGAAGGGGATAAAACCAGGCTTGCTAGGAATGAACCTAGGGGTGGCATACCTGTGTTGGAAAATAGATCAATAGATCAACTGAAATGCATTTATACCAATGCACACAGCATGAGCAATAAACAGGAGGAGCTGGAAGCCATCACGCGTCAGGGAAACTATGATGTGGTCGCCATCACAGAAACACGGTGGGATGACTCGCACAACTGGAGCACTGCAATGGATGGCTACAAGCTCTTTAGAAGGGACAGGCAAGGAAGGAGAGGTGGAGGGGTAGCCTTGTATGTTAGAGAGTGTTTCGACTAGAACTCAACAACGGTAAGGATAAGGTTGAGTGCTTATGGGTAAGGGTCAGGGGGAAGGCCAATAAGGGAGACATCCTGGTGGGAGTTTGTTATAGACCACCCAACCAGGATGAGGAGACAGATGAAGTACTCTACAAGCAGTTGGCTGAAGTCTCACAATCTCTAGCCCTTGTTCTCGTGGGAGACTTCAACTTATCAGATATCTGCTGGAAATACAACACAGCAGAGAAAGCAGTCTCGGAGGTTCCTGGAGTGTATGAGAGAGAACTTCCTGATGCAGCTGGTGAGACAACCAGGGGAGGTGCTCCGCTGGACCTGCTGTTTACAAACAGAGAAGGCCTGGTGGGTGATGTGGAGGTTGGAGGCTGTCTTGGGCTCAGTGACCATGACATGATAGAGTTTTCGATGCTTGGAGAAGTAAGGAAGAGGGTCAGCAAAACCACTACCCTGAACTTCAGAAGAGCAGACTTTGGATTGTTAAGGAGTCTGGTTAACAGAGTCCCTTGGGTGGCAGTCCTGAAGGGCAAAGGAGTCCAGGAAGGCTGGATGTTATTAAAGAAGGAAGTCTCAAAGGTGCAGGAGCAGGCTGTCCCCATGTGCCGTAAGTTGAGCAGGCAGGGGAGAAGACCGGCTTGGCTGAATAGGGAGCTTTGGCTGGAACTCAAGAAAAAAAGGAGACCTTACTGACTTTGGAAGAAGGGGAAGGTGACTCAGGACTACAAGGATGTTGTGAGGTTATGCAGGGAAAAGATTAGGAAGGCGAAGGCCCAGCTGGAACTTAAACTGGCCGCCACTGTTAAAAATAACAAAAAATGTTTTTATAAATACATCGGTGACAAAAGGAGGGCCAGGGAGAATCTCCCTCCTTTGTTGGATGCGGAAGGCAACCTTGCCAGGAAAGATGAGGAGAAGGCTGAGGTACTTAATGCTTTCTTTGCCTCAGTCTTTAATAGTCAGACTGGTCATCCTCAGGGTTGTCAGGCCCCATGCTGGGAGATGGAAATAGTATGCAGAATGAAGAGGTTGTTGAAGAGGTGGCAGTCACCGACCAGCTCCTTCACCTGGATGTTCACAAGTCCATGGGGCTGGATGGGATCCACCCGAGGATACTGAGGGAGCTGGCAGAGGAGCTCACCAAGCCACTGTCCATCATTTATCAGCAGTCCTGGTCAACCAGGGAGGTCCCAGATGACTGGAAACTAGTGAATGTGATGCCCCTCTACAAGAAGGGTCAGAAGGAGGATCTGGGCAACTACAGGCCTGTCAGCCTGACCTCAGTGCCAGGAAAGGTCATGGAGCAGATCATCTTGAATACCATTACACAGCACATGCGGGACACCCAGGGGGTCGGGCTCAGCCAGCATGGGTTTATGAAAGGGAGGTCCTGCCTCACTAACCTGGTCTCCTTCTATGATAAGGTGACCTGCTTAGTGGATGAGGGGAGGCTGTAGACATTGTCTACCTGGACTTTAGTAAGGCCTTTGACACTGCCTCCCACAGCATTCTCCTGGAGAAGCTGGCTGCTCACGGCTTGGACAAGTGCACTCTGCGCTGGGTTAAAAACTGGCTGGACGGCCGAGCCCAGAGAGTTGTGGTGAATGGAGTCAAATCTGGTTGGCGGCCAGTCATGAGTGGTGTTCCCCAGGGTTCAGTGTTGGGGCCGGTCCTGTTTAATATCTTCACTGATGATCTGGATGAGGGGATTGAGTGCTCCCTCAATAAGTTTGCAGATGACACCAACCTGGGTGGAAGTGTCAATCTGCTGGAGTGTAGGAAGGCCCTACAGAGGGACCTGGACAGGCTGGATCATTGGGCCAGAGCCAACAGTATGAGATTCACCAAGGCTACGTGCCAGGTCCTGCACTTAGGTCACAACAACCCCATGCAATGCTACAGTCTTGGGGAGGAGTGGCTGGAGAGCTGCCTGGAGGAAAAGGATCTGGGGGTGCTGGCTGACAGCTGGCCGAACACGAGCCAGCAGCGTGCCCAGGTGGCCAAGTAGGCCAATGGTATCCTGGCTTGTATCAGGAATAGTGCAGCCAGCAGGAGCAGGGAGGTGATCGTGCCCCTGTACACAGCCCTGGTGAGGCCGCACCTCAAGTATTGTGCTCAGTTTTGGGTCCCTCACTACAAGAAGGATGTTGAGGTGCTGGAGCGTGTCCAGAGAAGGGCAACAAAGTTGGTGAAGGGTCTAGAGAACAAGTCTTATGAGGAGTGGCTGAGGGAGCTGGGGTTGTTTAGTCTGGAGAAGAGGAGGCTGAGGGGAGACCTTATTGCTCTCTGCAGCTACCTGAAAGGAGGTTGTAGCGAGGCGGGAGTCAGTCTCTTCTCCCTAGTAACAAGCGATAGGACGAGAGGGAATGGCCTCAAGCTGCACCAGGGGAAGTTTAGGTTGGATATTAGGAAAAAATTCTTCACTGAAAGGGTTGTCAGGCATTGGAACAGGCTGCCCAGGGAGGTGGTTGAGTCTCCATCCCTGGAGGTATTTAAAAGAAGGGTAGATGTGGTGCTTGAGGATATGGTTTAGTGGTAGACTTGGCAGTGACAGGTTAGCAGTTGGACTCGATCTTAAGGGTCTTTTCCAACCATAACGATTCTATGATTCTATGAAACAATCTCCATTAACACAGCCTCCTCATGGAGCTGCTGATTCCTCTGTCTGTTTCTTGGGTGATTAGAATATACCACTTTTTACATTCCATTCATTGGTGCTGAATCCTGGAAGTCATAATTCTCTTTACAGTGCTTTATTAATCCATTCTCCACTTAATTTCTGATAATTGCAGCCTCTAGATGGCATTAGGCCAGGTAGGCAGGTCCCAGACTGCACAGATGAGCACTGAAAGCTGCAGCACTCCATGTGGGCACCAAGAGCAGAGAATTAACTCCACCAAACAACCATTATGGCATCCATAACTCAACCACGCTGACCCAGCTGTGGGAAATGACTCTTGCCAGTAGACATGCTTGGGAGCAGGGCAGCAATACCCAGGGGTGACGCTGGTCTGTGTCACTTCCTCTTTCCCATCCCCTCCATGGGAACATCCCTCCAGCACAGCCAGGGCTGTGTCGCACTGGGAAGTGCCCCTGGAAGGAGCCTCAGCTTGGGAGCCGGAAAGAGCTGTGACACCTGCCCCAGCCAGGTGCCAAAGACCAAAGAACTACCACCACAACCATAGCTGGAGCTGCCATAGCAGCAGCCATAGGGAAGGCTGCAAATATGATTCATCTTCACCCACATCCTCCTCTCTAGCATCCCAAAGTAGATATGCTTGGAAGATGGGGAAACAATGAGATTCAGTTTCTGTTGTGGAAATCAAAACAGTGGAGAAATACCAACACATCTGCCCTATTTCATGTGTCAAGCAGCTGAGGTGTAGCAAGGGGGAAGGTCTGTGCTCAAATACTCCAACCAGATCTAGTTTCACATCTAATATGGGGCTTCACACCAAGAGGCAACCTCCAGTCAAGCATTTCAGCAATGGGTCACAGAGAGACTTTACAAGCATGCCATCCCACTTTGAGCTGCATTCTTGCCAAAACCTTGGGAGGACTTGTCCCTAGCTTCTCCCCCCAAGAGCTCATGATCTGATTTCTCTTTGACCCCTCCCTTCCCAAAAGCCTTCCCCAGTCCAGATAAGGAGAAACAGACCAGAGTACATTCCTTCACTTAAATTAATGCAAAGTTTTAAATCTGAGGCAGGCCCAAACATGATGAGACAAAGGAGGCGGCATCTGAGCTACAGGCAGGGCTGCAAAAGCTGCAGTCCTACCACTTGGGAGACTGCTGCTGGTCAGAAATGCCAGCCTCGTGACCCTTCTCTTGCATCACACTCCTTGCTAAGCATCTACTTTCCCTGCTGTTTCTTCCCTAAACACAAACCCCATCTTCCAAGCAAGCACAGTCAGCAGAAAAGCCAATGTGGAAAGATTTTTGTCACCGCATGAGGGAGGATTTAATTCTGCTTGGGTTCATGGTGGCGTCCATCAAGAGCAGCTCCATGGCAGCCAGTGCAATTACACAGGTGGAAAATGAGACACTGCAAACCCCTGAGGTTTAACTGCCAAAACCAGCGTCTCCACGTGAAACAGATATGCCTTAGTCCTCAGTATGACCATGCTCCTTTCCATCCTCCCCCACCTGATAAAATTCTCCATCTAGCAGAGACAGAAGCTGATGGAACCCTGGAGCCCCAGGCAGACAGCTCATGCATGAACCCACCAGCATCCCCACCCCGCCTCCTTCTGCACCACCAGTATGTCTCCCTCATGAAGCATGCTGCCCTTGTACTCCTCCATTTATAGAAAGGGTGGGATTTAAAGGTGCCAAGTTCAGTAGTGCCCAAAACCCCAAGCTGGGCAGGAAGCCTCTGCAGACAGCACATACCCACAGCCACTGCAGCAAAGCATCGGGGCAGGCACAGGAGCCTGGCACAGCCACCACCTGCACGATGTCAGGAGAGGACTCAGAGCACTTCTGAGTTCAGACAGTCCTTGCCAGAGGGCCAAAGCTCGCCAAGAAACTCCACTTATTGCGACACCAGACACCGCCATTAAGCGATGTCTGATGGAGGAGAAGGGCCCTCATGGCTTATGGAGGAGTTAATGCACTTAACAGGGAAGTGTTGAGTGAGCGCCAAGCAGTGGAGCTGAGGTATGGGGAGCCCCACGGGGAGTCTTTGGGACTGCATAAAGAAAGATGCTCCAGTGGGAACACCATCCTAAGCCAGGATATTCGCCCCTTGCCAGGGCCCAGAGCCAGCAAACACAGAGGCACTGTGGAGGAGCCCCAGCAGCAGGCAAAGTGCAGCAACCATGCTGCTTTCTGTGCATATTTAAACACGAGAAAGCAGATTTCACACAAAATTCAGCATTGAATTGCACCTGCTTTTTTATCCAACCAGGATAGAGGGAGATCAATGACAAGGTTTCCCAGCATACCTAAACCTCTAAGGAACATGAGCCTTGACAGCACTCTCATCTTGGAGATCTTCTCCAAGTGTAATCTTACCACAGAGATATGAAGAAAGAAAACCTGAAAAGCCTCTGGCCAAATTCACTGACTGATAAAAAACCACCACAGTTTTGGGGCTTAAAGCAGCCACCTGTTGGCAGGTTGAAAGCAGTAATCCCCCCAAATGGAAACCTCAGAGCTCCCTGGGAATTTTCCAACAGGACTTTATTTCCTGAAGGTGGGCAGAGGGGGAGAAGAGGAGGAGAACTGGAAAATGTTGATTTGCCGAGAAGAAAGATCAGCAGATGACTATCCATTTCAATTAATGTTTTAATTTGAATGGTAAAACCTAACCGCTGAAATTAGGATTTTTTTTTTATGCTTTAAGTGACTCATCAAGGGGAAAGCTTTTATTTTTATAAAAAAAATAGTGAAAAATGAGAACATTTTACGCATACTGAACTGAGTTTCTTTCTTTGCTAAAATTTAAAAACTAACTTTCCAACTTAGGACAAGGAAACCTCACCATTTTGAAGACCTGCGCAGCTTCCCAGATGGCTTGGCACTCTGTGTGGCCAAACACAAAGCCTTCTTCGGTGGTCATTTAATCAGCCATTTTCGGCATGTATGTATGCAGTTAAGAAATATGGTATTCCAACTTTCTGTTGACTTGAAACTGGGCAAGAACTCCAAGATTTTGGGTCCTTACCAGAGGTGCTGGTAGTTTCCACACCCCAGTGCTCCCCAGGCAGGAGAGGGGCAATGCCTACTACCAGCAGCGGCTCTACAGGCAGAAATTCTCAGATAGAAAGGAAAATCCACAACTTAAATTTCTAAAAAACATTTCCTCAATTTTTTCAGCAATATTTTTTCCTTAAAAAGACACCAAAAAAACCCCAAAATGACAGCTGTACTCTGCAAGGCTGAACACATCAGCCAGCCCCCATCAATGGCCGTTGGGATGGCTCTGCAGTGCCTGGGGCAAGTTGTCCACCTACCCAAGAGTGAATTTGTGCAGTATAGTTGAGCCAATTGAACTTTTGCCTGCAGTACAAGACCTGGAGAGATCTCATCTTCACCCTCCTCTCCCTCATTCCTGGCCCTGCTGGAGCCACTCCGAACTTGCAGGGATGTGGGCTGGTTTGCTGACAGCTTGGGGAGGGGCAATCAGCCCGAGAGGAGTCTCGAACCTCTTTGCACCCAAACAGCTCACTGAGGGAGGCATTTCTCAAAGTCTGCTATGACAAAGTATCTTCTTCCCCTCCCAAAAGGTCAAGTTATGGGACCACAGCTCACGGTAAATGATCAGCAAGCTGAGCTTGCAAAGGAAAATGGGAGCACGACGAATTCTCTGTAAGGTGCACAACAGCACCTTGCATATTAAATTATACCTGTTTGCCTAATTTAATTTGATACTAGCTCTGAAAAATGGCATTTGAATGAAAGCTTTTTCTTGCCCAAATCCTAAATATTCTATCAAAGGCAGTATTAAAACAATAAATGCACCAACCTTAATTACGCCTCCCAAACCTAATCTCCAAGATCTAATTTCCACACTGCCAGGTAAAGACAACCATAAACATCATTTGTAATTCCCATTGCAATGGCCTGAAAATACAGTACCAGTAAGGCAGAAAGGCTTAGGAAGGTAGAATTAAGAAAGGGAAAGTGGTGGCTCTCTTCATGCCACCAGATCACAAGGAAGACCATTTTTTATGTAGGTTATTGCTCACACTGCAATCCTAGATAACACCAGAATATAGAAGTTACCCTAAACTGGGTGTAGAGCAGCATCCTCCAGCCCAGGGATGAGTGGGAGCCATGAGGTGATGGGAAGATGAGCAGAAGGGGTGCCATGCATCCAGCAGCACTGCAACACCCCCGCAGCAGTGGAGAAGCAAAGCCTCAGCCACTGGCAGGAAAACCATGGAGTCACCACGGCACTGTGGAGGGGATGGGCTGCCTGCTGGAGCCCTACAGCATCTACCTGCTGGCACCACATCATGTTTTCCCCTCTCCATTTTCTGGTTAACAAGGTCCCCCTCCCCACTACCAGCCAGCCAGAAGGCATGAATCACAGAGGAAGGGCAGAACCTGCACACTCATCCTTCTCTCCCTGCAAGGTCTCCCCTAGTCCAGCCAACAGAGCAGCCTTGCCGCAGCTGGCACAGACCTGCCTTCCTCATCCCTCCCACAGGATGCCTGCCACATGCCCAGGAAAAGTCTGTGCTGGCTCCCAGGGATGGGAATGAGGATCCAGGCAAGCCTCAGGGCAGAGAGCATATAGAAGAGAAAAAAACATGCAAGGAAAGTAAGAGGAAAGAAGCATCACTTCTCAGATGGAGCAGAGCATGGGGAAGGGAGAGCAAGCAGTTAGATTCTTCATGCGTTCCCAGGCCCACAGGGACCCCAGGGAGACCACTCCAGAGCTCCATACCTCACTTCGCAAGGGGACTCCAAGATGCCCTTCACTGAAAGCTCTTTCCACAGCCAGTGTGGGAGCAGTGATTTACAGCATCGTGGCAGAGCTGTGACAGTCTGATGTAATCAAATGAAAGGCCCAGAAAAGAAGTGTGAACTCAAGACCACAGAAAAACACATCGTCCCTTCAGCTTTATCACCTCCCTCTGCAAGGGCAGGACAAGCCCAGATCCACCATCTCTCTCTCTGTCTCGCCCAGCTCTTATTTCCATCTCCCACTCACCATAAAACTGCACAGATGCTTCCACTTCTTAGATGCCCACAACACGTGTGGTGCATGCTATGGTCCATACTATATCATACAGATTTAGCAATATAAAAAGGTCCTGGCCATTTTACCAAAAATTCAGCACTCTGAGATACAGACTCCTTTGCACTGATTTACTGCTATCCATCCTCAGCTCTTCCCCAGGCAGCATCAGTCAGCTTGAAACTGGTTGGTTTCAGATCCAGGGCTGCTTCCTGGATGATATAAATTGCAGGTCTTTCCACCAGAAAACTGAGCTGTGTTAAATCAAGAGCACGGCAGAGATGCTAGGGCTCACATCAGCCTAGACACACACAAACCTCACCAAAATCCCCAGCCACAACCGGCTCCAGGCAGGTACCTGGGCACCTCTCCAGGGACCGACCCCATGGGCAGCGGGCAGGATGGGCCACCAGCAAGCTCCTGCCTTCCTGGAGATCCTGCTCAGCTCTCCCAGGAACGGGGCAGCTGAATTTCCAGGGCTTTTTCATTAAGTAGCTGGGGAGTGGAAGGACCTTAGGTCACCCCTGAGACAGGGAGAGGAGTGTAACCCCTCACCTTGTGTTACTGGACAACTTTTAAATGTGACATTACCAAAAGCCTCACCAAATAAAACCACACCGGATTGTCAGCAAGAGATCTTAGCTCCATCCCCAAGGGATTGAACCTGTTTTAACCACCCCATCTTTCTGCAACCCCTTCCGCAGATTACACTCAGCACAGGCTCCCCACCGGCTTGCACCCACCAAGTGATGCTTCGCATGGGATGAATTTCCCCAGGGCCGGGAAGCAAAGGCTTCAAACGCTCTCCTCTGGCTGCTCTGCCAAGTTTCCAGAGAGGAAGAAACCAAGGGGTACCAACAGGGATGAATGAACAGAGCCCAGGCTCAGGAGCCAGCCCTCCTTTGCCATGGAGCCACCACAGCAGCACCAGACAATGAGTCTGGGAACAAGAAGGAACCATCTGATGGAAGCAGGCAGAGATGAGAGCCAGGAGGTGAGTGGGAGCCCTCAGGGCTCACAGCAAACCAGCAAAAAGCAAGGTTTCGGGAGGAAAAGAGTTACCTCCGGAGGCAAGAGGGAGAACTGCAGAAACCTGGTGAGGGTACAGACACAGCCTGTGGAACTTACATGCTCAGAGCAAAAGAAAAGGGCCAATGCTGGCCGTCAGCTTGGAATAAACCAAAAATCAACAAGTGCTGTTCCCAGCAGCTGCTCAAGAAAGGTTTTAGTTACAAGAACTGAAAACTATTTCTGATGCAGACAAGCACTGCCCAGTGCTGCCGAGCTTGCCCCAGGTATATGCTGGCCCTGGGAACTTTCATCCAACACGGACTCTCAGGGAGGATGGGCAGCTGTTTCCCAGAGGCAGGCATGACTTTCAGCAGCTTGTAGCCCCACTTGGCTGCCAGGCACAGAATGCAGCAGCTAGTCAGGGTGCCAGCTAGAGCCAATTATAACTCCACTGACCTGCCCTGGCACTAGCACACACGGGAATGCACTGGCTCATGGCTGCCAAATGCTGGAAAGCGATAAATGGGAGACATTTGGAGCGAGAAAAAATTAAGGAACCAATTTTTAACTAGGCTGAAGTGCATTGGACTGTACGTGTTCTTTGTGGAGGGAGAGAGGAAGAGAATGATGATGATCTTTGATACACTGCTAGAAAAATACCGTCTATTTCTTCTACAGATAGAAGTAGTCCTTATTTAATGGAAAGTGTTTCTTCTCTTGAGTTTGGTTATGGCAATTCACCATTTCTATACTTCTGCATATAGTGCTTAAGCTCACAGCTCTCAGTACAGTCTGGGCACAGAGGAAAAATAATCACTGGTGCTTTGTAGCAGGAACCTCACTGTAGGAAGCTGTGGGCTTTTTCTTGTCCTTGGTCACGCAAGGGCCAGTCTTTCATGGGCCAGCTGTCTAAAAGCAAGATCCTGGTGACTTATTTTTGTGGCAGGGTGAAACCACGAAGCACATTGCATACGCAACTGCACAGAATTTTGCTGAACTTCACAAACCCTGGAGAAAAAAGAAATCCCCAAAGTGTTGAAATAAGATTCCTGTTACGAAATAGCTATCGAAAGAGCCCTGTTTACAATCCCTGGACACAAAAAGACATCCATCTCCTGCAGCCGCACGGCTGAGCTGCCTTAGGGCTTTCTCATCAAAGAGGCTGCCAGGACCAAGCAAGACCCAGAAGAGGGGTGAAATCCAACTGGTGCCTCCACTTGCGTTCCTACCTGAAGGAGCCTTGTGCTGTTTGGGACACATTACTGAGCACGCCTGCCCCTTGCTTTCCACATCTGGAGAATTAAGATAACAATTACTTCACCTTTGTGAACAATGTGCCCTGCCAGGAGCCCAGCTTAAATTGCAGAGGAGGAGGAGGAAGAGTGCAGGCAGAAGATGGCAAGCACAGGGCTTGCAGTCCTGGAAACAATGCACGTGGCTCATTTTAATTTTTCAAGAGTCCAACTGCCTGAAACAGGCTGATGAGAACAATTCTTCTCTGTGTGCCAGCTAGTGCCTTCTGAGCCTGCTTTTATGTAGTATTTTATGTAGAAACAGCCTGTATTACTAAGATACTGACTTCCCCCCCCTCGCCATCTTTGTCTGGTGGCTGCAAACACACGACAGGTGAAGAACCCCCTCCAGAAGGGCTAATCTGTCTTCCACATTGAGACGACATGCACAGACCATTGCCTTTTGCCAATTTACTCATAAAAGTAGGCACCATTTCAATAGCCTATTTTTCTGTGTGTGTTACACACAAAGCTGTTGGCCTGAAGGCTGCAGGATTCTCTCCAAGATGACATCGCTCCAGGTGGGTCAAAGCTGAAAGTTTCCAGCTAAAAACCTGAAGGATTTGTTAAACATATGGACAAACGAGAGGACTGGGAAACACACTCAGTGGGTATGCAGAAAGGAGTGGGGGAGAGAGCCAGAGCCATTTTTAAGGTTGCTTAAAATTCTCAATTTTTTTGTCTCTGAATTGCACAGAAAGCACTTTTACTCCAGCCTATGTCATGTCTCCATCCTTTGGTTCAAAATTAAACCTCTGTACAGAGGAGCAGCTATGCAGCATCACCCTCTCCTACAGCAAGGGGAAAAGCCCTGGGGTAATCTGTCCCCAAGGAGGGCACCCCTGAACGGCAAATTGATTTTTAAGGGCTTGCACCTGTCTGCCAGAGGAGAAGCTACTGCTTTGGTGGTGAGAAGGCAGGACACAGCATGAACGGCAAAGCCTGCTCCAAGGGGAAGGTTTGAGATCTGGCTCCATCACAGCTCACAAGCAGCTCACTTTGCGACCCATCGGATCTGCACCCAACTGTTTGGACACAAGCCTTGCTGTCCAGGACACAAAACAAGACAGGACTGAAAAGAGACTGGCAAGGACTACTAGTTGAAGAGAGCATGGCTGCAGCCAAAAGGCAGAGGAGGCCAAGGACATGCAGCGCAACTCCTGCCCAAGGAAGGGCAGGTAATAGCAGGGAAGGTGTAAAAGGGTCGGGTGTGCGTATAAGGACATTTTAGGAGCGTAGGGAGACAACAGTGGCCCTTGGTCACATGAAGACCTCAAATGACTACTATCATGGCTGATGAACTCAAAATTACAGAGTGGGGACAAAAATTTTTCTTTTGGGGGGTCTGACAGAACGCACAAACTATAAGCCAGTATTTGTTCTCTACGCAACAGTGTCGCCCCTTACAGCCAATGATTTCAACAGGATCCCTCCAAGAGACTTGTTAACCTCCACTCGAGTGATGCATCCAACGTGATCCAACAGAGCCCTGCAGTCACTGCACGGCTCTTCCCCCACTAGCAGGGCCGGAAGCATCTCTCAGGCACTCAAGACCCCAGTCCTCTATCTCTGTCCACTGGAGACAGCCACCCACTTATCTGATTACCAAACTCCATGCCAGCTAACATTTCCAGCATACCTGCCAGCCCCAATTACTGTCCAGAATACAACTGGCATCCTTGCAAGCATCGGTCATCTTGCCTTTATTTCTTAGGAACAGCATCCATCTGCTCCCAATAGCTCACATCTGGCTGATGTGAGCCTCAGTCCTATTTGAAGGAAATTATTCCTCCAGCCAAGAGATTCATGCAGGACTGAGTTCAGTATTTGTAGTTACAAATTCAGTACAAATTATAGTTACCTGAGGTTTCAAATGTTAGAATTACAATTTAATCTAGGGTTTGTTTTTTAATAGCCATGTGATGGAAAACATTTATAGAGAAAGCGAGGAGGGGAGGTGGTAGGAGCCTGAGCACAGAGGATCTGCACAGCAAAAACACTCCTGAGCGCTGCCCAGGTCACTAAAGATCTCCTCCTGCAATGAGCAGTATACAGGAGGTGGAGATATTCCTTGACTTAAGCATTCCCTTCCCCATTTCACTGCCTGGCATGGTATGCCAAGCCTTCCTGTGAAGGCTCCAGAGCAGGAAAGGGTATGGCCTGCACGCTTACCAAGGGATGAGGGCCACCACATCATCTGCTCAAAACACTGGACCAGGACCAGGAAGAAGCAGCCTGTGCCTTGTGCTGGGACACACAAGCTGAACTGCGGAACAAATGTCAGTCACCAGACTTAGAGAGGAGGTGACAGTCTCCTGTATGACAGTGGATGGCCCATGGTATGATCAACAGAATGAAAACACGTAATTAGGCAGAAAGAGGAGGTCTTGCCACCCTTGGAAGAGAAAAGTGGTGTGGTGCCTGGAAAGGCTGCTACGGTGATGAGATGTAAACCAGGACTTTTGCAGAAGACAACCAGCCTTGGGTATCAATGACAGCCAAAGGGAAGAGCTCTCAATGTTCACAGTATTCAGACAAAACCTTGAATGCTCCCAGCTTATAATAAATAGCACAGCCTGCAGCAGTACTGCAACCATCAAGCTGGCTTTTGACATTCTCCATTCCAGTACACAGAACATGGCTGGTCTGATGCCTCTACATCCAGATGGAGGCAGAGACCAGCACTGGGCAAAGTCCAGGCTTCACCCATTTCAGCTGAGCTGGCGGTTTGCGTTTGGAGTGTCATTCTTGCCTGGGTGGGGAGGGAAGGACACTTTGCCCTCTGGTTGCAGTGGGAGCAGGCTAGCCGGCAAGTCTGTCAGTAGTAAGTGTGCATGTGTTTTACTTGGCCCTACTCCTAAAATAATTGTTTGGTCACAATGGAAGGTGACAAGCAATTCAGCTGTGGCCCCACAGGGAATATCAGGAGAAAATCCCCAACCGCTCACATGACCATGCCTGGGCTGCTCTGAACTGCAGCATCACATCAGCCCAGGGGTCAGCCCCCACCGGACCTCACTCCTGGCCCAAGAAGTTCTTCTCCTCTCTCCTACTTGGATCAAACGCCTTCCTTGTCCTCCTGCCTGGGCTTAGCAGCAAGGTCACTGACAGCAAAAGAGGGCACACCAACCTTCACACAAATGTAGCCAGAGCTGCTATAGGAAAAACAAAATCCAGCTCAGCTTCTGGCAGGAGCAGGAGAAGTGCAGCCAGAATCACTGGGAACGTAGACAGTAAAGTAACAAATATCTCTACCCAAACATGCATGTACTGTGATTGCACAAGACCATAGTATGAATAAATTTGGATGGCTTTTCACCGGATAACATGAAAGACAGATTCTTGACACAGGGATCACCTGCGACTCAAGTTTCCAATTGTTCCTCCAACACATCAAAAAGATCATCAGAAGTGGACCTGGGAAAAATATTTTTCCCTCTTACTATGTTTTCAGAAGCAGCCAATCAGTGACTTTGTGGGAGTTTTGGGGTGGGGTTTGTTTTTTTTTTTTTTAAGAACTGGAGGCATGAATAATTTCCAGTATGGAAACTTTCTGCCTAAAGAGCTAAAATTGGCATAGAATCATCCAACAGTCATATAATAAAGGCCTCCAGCAATGGCAACAGTCAGTGCTACCAAGCCTACCTAGAGCATTTTTTCCACTGTGCTAAGAGGATCTGTTTCATTCCTCGCCTCTCAATCCAATTTCCACTGTACTGCACCACAAGTTTAAAATAAGGACACCAGGAAGCATGTGCGATAAGGGGGAAGGAATGGAAAAACCACAATTTCATTCATTCTTTCAACAGAGCCAAAAAGGAGTGGGGTTTTTGTTGGTTTTTTTTGGGGGGAGTTGGTTATCTTTTTGTTGTTTGTTTGGGTTTTTTGTTTGTTCGTTTTGGTTTTTGGTTTTAAGAAAAAGCTGCAGGGAACAGGGAAGGGGGGAGATGTTTGCTTTAAACTTTTCTATCTGCATCATGATACATATATAAAGCACCTCTACCTCTAAAGGTGCTCCAGCATCAGCATGTTTTGCAGAGCCAGTTTGAATCCCTGGCTCCAGATAGACTCCAGTGACAACGCTTTCCATCTATGGGCATGCACAGCTCCAGCCAAGATGGAAGAGGAGGAAGAGAGGAAGGATGGCCAATATTTCCCTAGATGTCCTTCCCCATGAGAAGCGAGGCAGCCCAGGGAAACAGCACAGTTGGAGGCACCAGCTTATCACATATAAACCCCAAAAGACAAAAGACTCTGCCCCTCTTGCAGCAAATGATAGCATGAGCTTGGCCACCACCTTGGAGCACCAGCGAAGATGAGATGCTGCAGAGAAGGAAACACTGAGCTCCACTTCCTTCCAGCACTGGCTGCTGCCCAACAGCTGTTCCCTGTTTATTTACTTTAATATTTCCTTGGTTACACAAGCAGCTACACACAGCTTAACCCCTGCCTGCACCAGCAGCTGCCCATGCCACCCTACCTTGCCTTGCCCAGCATGATGCTGCGGGACAGCAGCATGGGGCAGGGTAACAAAACGCAGGGTCTTGCCAAAGCCAGGCTCTCACTGGCTGGCCAAGGCTTACTCAGCATGGTCACCCTCATGGCCGTGTCCACAGCTCTGCAGAAGGTGCCTTGTCAGGCCGGGGACCGAGTACCATTGACGTGAGCAGCTGTCTCGCACAATCCCAGGCTTTACAGGCTGACCTGAAGCCAGCTGACCAGCTGAACCTGGGAAACCCATTTGGATTCCCCCGGGCTTGCTTCACTGGGCAGGCCCAGATGCACTGTAATTTTAGCAGCAAATTTGTGTCTGGATGCAGTGCTTTCAGGAAAGGCATTCTCATTCCCCAGCAACCACAGCACCCTTTCAAATAAAGCATACAGTGATACTCAGGTTCATGTGAGCGGGTTGCTGGAGGCAGAGGGTGCCCTGTTCCTCTCCCAGTCCCACACACAGGCATGACATGCCAGTGACTCTTCTGGCAACTGCTGCCAGTCATAGATCACTTCATGCATTTTCCTTCCTCATCTGCACAGAGCCTGTTCCAGCAGCTCAGTTTGTGTTTTGGCTCATAAAGCTCAGCCAGACCCCTTGGCTCATCTCCACCAAGGAGGGGGTGGAAAACACCCTTTGCCTGCTCGCCCAGAACATCAGCTTCAGTTTTCTGCAACCCAGCCTGTCCCAATTGCCTTTCCAGCCTCCTCCTTCCCTCCCAGCTCCCCCACTGCACCAGGAGGTAATAGCTAAAGCGGCTGCTGTCAGCTGTCCTCTGGGCTGGCAATGCACTGCACCGCTCCGGGCAGCGGGCATTTCCACAGCACTTGCTCCCCAAAACGCCAGCCAGCAGGACGTGGACCCAGGGAATCAGTGTTTTTCAGCAGCAGCCCTGTTTTGCTGTGATAGCAGCTGAGAAAGGCATGGTATTAGCTCCACAGGAATGGAATATGGGCCTAAATTGAACAAAATCTCCCCCCAGAGCAAACAAAAAACCCCAGCAAAAACCCCACCACTTGCACAGACTTCTGTTGCAGGAATTCAAACACAACTACCCAGCCCGGCATGCACTTAGTCCAGACAGCAGAACTTTAACACTGGGGCATGCAAAAGCCCCACAGTGTCCCCACCAACGTGCAAGAGGCACTGGGGCAAAGAGTCTGGCTTTTGAGGTTGCCTTGTTCTTGCTTCTTTCAAGGATTTGTGTTTAAGTTTCCTCAGACCAAAACATTTTCTGGTAGATTACAAAAGGCATGCTTAGCATAAGGCAGAAACCACGCTTCTCAACTGACCACAGCTTTGAACCCTCTGAAGTCAAAAACCCAAGAACGGGCAAAATGCTTACCTGCAGGTCAAAGAATTTGCTGTATCGTCGGTATATGACTTCTGTGGACCCATTGGACCAGGTGACTTTGATAATGTACACCTGTAGGGAACAGAGGGAAAAAAAATCAGAGAGGAGTGACCCAACAACCCACAGCACAGCCCAAACACTGCTAAAGCTGCCAACACAACGCCCATAGCTGGGTGTCAGTCAGGGAACTTCATGGGACCGCTTAAAGTCATTTCAGCAATACTAGAAAATATCTAAGATTAAATTGTTAAGCTTCACTGCCACAACTTAACTGCCTACTAAATGCTTATTGGTAGCTGTGAACTAAGACAACACCCTATCTCTAAATAGGGGCATACATCGAAACTGCTGCACTATGTACCGCCAGCCTGGGTCCTGGGGCTGGGGCTTGCAAGAACTCAAACCCACAAGGTTCAAAACTCTATTTTTCCATAAGCAGCTCTGAAATTTTGTTTACTTAAATTTGCTGAGGTGCAAATTACCCTCCCATTCCTTAAAATGCTACACAATCAATCCTAGTAATTGCAGGTTATTCACAGACCATATGACCAGGCTGTTACTGGTGATGAATGCAAAAAAAAAAACCCAACACAGTTTTTATTCTTCTATGAAAGACAACAAACAAATAACAGAATTGGGCAATTACTTAACTAATGTCCTTGCTTGTTGCTCACAGAAACCAAAGATGACCCTTGTCAAGATGCCAGCATTAACACTCAAGTGATGCAAACCTCAGCCTTCGCTAATTGATAAGAGTGACTAAGCAGAACAAGGGCATATTCATTTTTACTTCTAACTCTCTTGTCCTGCTTATTTCCACCACAAATTCAAGTATTGATTCACTGAAGCAGGAACAAAACATTCAGAAGTTCAGATGAATGGACCTGCTATAACTCCAGTAAACATAATGAAGTATAAAGGCTCTAAGGATGCTGATGTTTTGGTATTTAAAACAGAATCCCTGAAGAGTTTCACAAGATCTCCCACAGAGATACACATTTTTCCAGATGCTGGAATATGACCAACATGGCAGCCCAATATCCAAATTCAAACACCAGGAGACTCAAATGGATAGCACAATGCTAAGTTATGTGAGCTCAAACCTACTTGACCTCTATACTAAAAATCTAACCGAAAGGTTACTCTGCTGCTCAGAGGGCTGATGCAGCATGACCTACCAAGATGAGGAGACTCCTGAGGAACTACAAACTCTTCCCAGTGGGATCACTTCCAAATTAAGATGGGAAAAGAGGCAGCAAGATGAAGCAAGTTCTTACTGCCAAAATAAAGAACTTCAGTACCTTCAACCCAGCAATTCAATGACCACTTTTCTTAAACTAGATGATCAGCCCAAATACAGCTGTGACTGCGTTGCTGACTTGCAGTGAGCTGGCTGGGTGTCACAAGCACCACGATCCTCTCCCAGACAAAATCCAAATCACTTGGTGTCACCTCACAGGCCTTATTCAGCTAACCACAATCCTCCTCTTTCATTCACAAATTCTTTTTTTTTTTTTTTGAGCTGAAGGACCTCCACTTTCAGCATATTAACACAAGGAAGACAGAGGACTCCTGCAAGACAACATCTGTAGCAGCTGTGGTGACCTGGATGGACCATGATTTGCTACAAGGAAGGCCCCGACACTGTGCTTACTTATCACCAAACATGGCTTGAGAAGTACTCTGCATTGGGTCAGCTACAATACCCATTCTAGAACATGCTTCTAGACCTCAAGGGGTCAGGGACAACTTGGCTGACCACAGTTTGTAATGAAAACTGGTCAAGTTGTATGATGTGGCCTCTGAATTATCTGACAGCATCTGTACAGTCACCACCATACCATCAGCAAACTAAGTGTTAACTTGATGTTAAGAAAGTGTCCAAGCTGCCTTTACCCTCACCCCAGGACTTGCCGGCAGGCCAGCATGAGCTCATTTTGGTTGGAAGCTCAGCTGATATCCCAGCTTTCTTACCAGTCTACAGCACTTTACGGAGTTATATCACTCCTGGCTGCCTGCCCGGAGAAAGCCTTCCACTGGGGCAGGAGGAAGAGCCAACTTTTCTTCATAGTTTATTCCTATCCTGCCTTTATTTGGAGTCAACAGCTTATTAGACTGGGATTTTAATCAGGATGTGGACTTGCCCAAGCCAAAATGAATTCAGAGTTCTTAAGGGTAATAAAGCCATGAGATTGGAGGGTATACCACACTTTATTATACCCTTTGCAATTGAGGGAAGGAGCATTTCTCCCAACTGATGAGCTCACTCCTATTTTGCTGAAGCGCAGATCTCCCTGGAGCCTGGATAGCAGTTTCTTGTACATCCCATTTGAACAGCAGAAAGGTCTCCAGGAGTATCTCCTCCCCTACGTGTGGAAAGCGGAAAAGATGGGGAAGCCCAAAGAAACAGGAGCTCCTCAGTATCAATAAAAACACTGTCTCAGAAAAGCTGGCTTCCTCCCTCCTTGTGAATATCCCTCATCCGTCACTGTGATGGCCCCATCCCACCAGGGTATTCTGTTAGCCAAAACTATCACAGATCTTGGTCTCTGCCAATACCTCTAACAGAGTCCCTGCTGTCCCAGGGACAAAAAAGACACCAGAAAGCATAACTTGGGCACTCTCCTCAACCGACAACAAAAGTGCAGATTTTGAAAGGTATCAACAGTGCAGTCACCCACCCAGTGATGTTTTTCACAGGGACTGGAGATGATGAGGCACCAAGCTACCACAAGCACCCACACATCCTTTTCTCAGGTGCTTTTGGGAGACACTTTCAATGATCAAAACAGTTTTGAAAACATCGCACTTGGTCTGAGGTTTCCCCTCCAGCCCTAGCACTGCACCATGTCCTGCCAGGAGTACCCACCGTGGAGCAGCAGCCCAAACAAGCCCTGTTTTGTCCCAGTAAGAGCCACCCCATCACCCTGCAGAGAGGCTGCTCCAAGGATGAGCTTCTTCCCAGCCCAGCTGTGCAGGCGAGGGCATGTGGAAACAGTTATTTCGCGGGTCTTCTCCAGCTCCGATTTCTACAGTCCTTCAAAGAAATAACAGAGAAACCACCAGCAGGCCCCTTTCCATGGAAAGAGTGAGGGGATCTCCTGGGGCTGCAGCTGGCACTGCCTCAGGGACGTACACCCACAGGGAACACTGCTAGGAATAGGAGGGCTGCCACTGCTGCTCAGATCCTGCTCTGCTGTTTCCTCAAGGGGTGGAGAAAGCCAAGCAGATGGCAGGAAGGCAGTGGGCAGCTAGATCCAGGACAGGGGCTCTGCAACCCCATCACATGGGATGGGCCCATCGCCAAAACTAACAGGCAGAGCTATCTAAATATTTACAGCCCTTCCTGGGCCAGCAGCGGGGTCTGCACTGTGGAGGGAACTAGCTGACTCGGTGAAACCTGGGAACCAGCTGCTCCCCTCCCTCCAGAAAGGATGCCTTACCCTGCCCCACTCTCAGCCCAAAAGCCTCCATCCCTTGCTCCGCTCCAGTCTACGCTGGCTCCAGCCTATGTTGCTGCACACGTGTCACCCTGCAGCTAGGTCTGATGCTTGAAGGAAATGGGCCAAGCAGAGCTTTGGAACAGGCAGAAATCACTGGGGCTCAGCCCCGCTTAGCTTCATTTCAGCCACAGGTCAGGGTCACATAGCTGAAATTCATGCCATGCTTCCGAAATCTTTGAGACACAGCTCATGGCATTTGTCCTACTAGAACATGGTGCAGAGGGGTACAGAGCTTTCAGGGTGTCTCAAATGCACTCAAAATTCTGCTTTGGGATTAAGAAAGCCTCATGCGTGTACCCTCAGCCCCCCCATCACTCCTCTCCTAGCCACCAGCTCCCCTGCCCTCATGCTGTGAAACCACAGGCCCACACTGTGGCAAGCTGAGATATGGAGCAGGAGAAGTTCCCGGCAGGGCAACCTTGCCAGAGCTGCAGCAAAGACCAAAGTGAGGAAACAGGACCTGCCCTCCACTTCCCCTGGGGGGCTTTTCACAGAGGGTGCAGAGGCCCTGGGACAGTTTTGGAGGTACAGGTGGTTGTTTAATGTCAGAGGAGAGGAGCAAACACTCCCAGTGCTCCTGTCCCTTGGAGGACAAAAGTGGATCAGATCCTTCACAGAAAACGTAAACCTGCAAGTGCAAAAGGCTGAACTCTGACAGACACTGAGGATTTGGCTCCCAAACTCCCTGGGTTCCCCAAACTGCATACATTTCAAGTAATTGGCCACATACCAACCACTTAAAAATTACTGATCAAGTTGTTTACCATCAGGACCTCCATCACCCAGGATTCTCCTTGGTCACATTTGAAAGCAAGTGCCCTAAACAGAAATATAAAGATGGAAAAAAGGCCCCAAGGATCTCTCAGCCCACCGTGCTGGGCATCATGAGCTCAGTCCCCACAGCCTCCCTGCTGCCACTCTCCCCTCCCCAGCATCTCCGGAGAAGCAGCTCAGAGAGAGAACAGGCCAGCAGAAAGCAGGACTGAAAACCTTCATAAGGGAGCCATCAAAAAATGACAGGTTGCTAGAAGAAATGCAAATGGCACCTGCCCAACTGTAACAGAGCTGTCAATCAGCTTGCATGGCAGCAAGGGCTCTGCAGCCCTGGGGGAAACATGCAGGCAATCCGCAGCAGGTGAATGCCAGAGGGAGATCCAGGACATCCCTCCCAGGCAGAACAGCATCCCGGGCAGGGCACAAGCTCCCATGTCAGGCATCACCAGAAGAGCAGGGAGGCTGAAGGAGCCAGCTCAGACACATATTCAGAGCGGTTGGAGTCACAGGGACTAAAGCACGAGAACAGAGGGGATGCGAAGCCAGCACAAATTATCTCTATCTGAAAGGGCAGCCAGAGATTTAATTCTTTTTTTTTTTTTTTTCCTTTTCCCCTGAAGAAAACATTGAAGAAATGAAGTAGCAAGCATAAGCCCTGGAAGCTGTCAGACCCCAAGGTATTTTTCCAGGGACTGATAAAGAGCCTCAGTGCTGCAGATAGCAACGGCTCCTGGTGACTTCCACCTCTCAAAGGGACTGAGGACTCTGGAGTCCTTCACAAGCCCTCAGTCTTGCACCCTCCCCAAGAGGCATGCTGTCCCATACAACAATGTGGCTAGAAAGAGATGATTCAAGCGGCTGACTTGAGGCAGTGGAATTAAGATTATAATAATAATAATTTTTAAAACCTAACAGAAACAGTTTCCCGTTCTTGAAACATGAGGCCATGTGACCTCCCAGAACAATCACTTCTGGACTCCTTGCATAAACACACTATGGACATGCACAAAACACAACCTGGGAAGCAGCCTGGACTGATTAAATTCTAGTAGGAAAAAGGCAGACTGAAGTTGCAGGAAAACCTAGAGCTACAGTTTTGGCCTCTTTCCTCCCACAGGAGGAATATTCCCAAGTTTTCCAAGGACACTTGCAAGGCATCCTGGCTGGGGGCAGGTGGGGTATACACAAAGCCCACAAGTAAGGCTTTGGGGAGGGCAGCTGCTGGCTGGACTGTGAGCTTTCTGCATGGACCCAGCACACAGCTGAATGAGGCAGCAAGTCCACCCCAAGCTCAGCACCATCCAACTACACCAGCTCCAGCCCAGGAGCAACACACCCATACTGACACAGCCCTGCAAACCAACAACCCGCCAGCAGCCCTCCCTGGGTGGCTCTGCAGCAACCCCTGAGCTTCCCCAGCCCCAAAGCATCCCCGTGCTCAGAGCTCCCACACACTGAGACCCTCCTGTTTCCACACCAGCGGCACATGAACGACAGCAGGGCAGAAAGCAATGCCACAGTAACTCAGAACCTCCATGGGCTGCAGGGACACATAGCACTGCTGATGCACCACTGATGGGCATCAGTACGTCCCCAGCCACTCAGCAGAGCTCAGACAGCAAAGCCAGACATAACAGCCTCCAGCAGAGGCAGAGCTGTTTCCAATGGGTTTGAGCCTGTGTGGTCTCGGGTCCAGGGAGACTACGTACAATAAACCTCTCTGTGGAAAACTCCGCATATTTAAAGCATCTTTCACCAGCAAATGGGAAAAAGCATCCGTCTCTCTCCTCCACCCGCACTCCCCACCAACCCCGAAACACTAAGCGATGCAAGAACCTTGTCCCTAGGCTTCAGCCACTGCAATGAGAAAGGAACGCCGAGAAATTCAAAGGGGCAGCGAAACCAAAGCAGCAGAGGGATTAAGCCAAACCAGAGCAGGGTTTAATATAGAAAAGGGAGTGGGAAATTGTAAGAGGAAAAGAAAAAGAAGGAGGGAGGTGGCTGGAAACAAAGAAAGTTCTTGGCGGTGAGCTGCTGTGCTTGGCCCCTCTCCATCAGCCTTCATCGCCACAGGCACGCAGAGCTGGGGAGGGGAACGTGGGGCTCTTGTGCCATGGGACACTGAAGCTCGGAGTGGGAGAGTGAAAGACAGCCTGCTGCTCCATCCTTGGACACCTTGTCATGCCCTCGCTCCTGCTCTGCGGACAGGAAGAGTCAGGAGAAGGGTTGTGCCAGTTCAGATGGCACTGGGAAAGGCATGGACAAGCAATCCCAGCGGTAACTGCAGGGCATCAGGGATGCTGCTGTGGACCCTCTGATCTAGCAGAGGAGAGAGGCAGAAGCAACAAGTCAGAGCTGCAGGGAGGAGCTGGGTAACAGGGATGGAAGCAGCATGAGGACAGGCATATCCTCATGGCTGCGGCAAATAACCCAAGCTAATCTGCCCACGCACCCAGGACTACAAAGCAGCCACCTCCCCTCGCTCTGATTCATCCCTTTGACTGTACCCTCCCTAAAACCCCAGGGAGTGACAGCTCTTCCCGCTCTGCTGTTGTACAGCTTGCCAGGGCACAGCGCTGTTTGAGCACACAGCCAAAGCTGCTGGGATGAAAAGCACACGTGCGTGGTTACACCAAGCACAATCCACAGAGTCCCGCTCAGCTACAGCATAGACCCTTCAGCCATACAACATACAGACCCACTTGTTTGCTCTGAGTCACACTGAAGGTCAAACATATGGATTCATTTGTTTCCTGTTTCCCACTGCTACGTGAAACAGTGAGAAGACAGAGATACCCTCCAAAGCAAAGCTGCAAGGGATCAAGGTCACCAGACCTCCGAGTGGGCAGAGACAATGGACAGCCCCCACACCAAAGTTCACTGCTGGAATTGTGTACGAGCACCAGCTTTCCACACAGAGCTGCATCCGCCTCAGTGGCCATGTGCCAGGCAAGATTTGGCCCTTGCACTGAACTGCGACATTCATGGTTTTCAACAGCCTTAAGTTAACACGACTAGGGAAGAAAAACAAAGGAGAGTTTGCATTTGAGTGTTGGTTTTCATCTACAAAGCCAACAGTGCTCCCTTAAGCCCCAATTCTCTTGAGAGGTGGGGGACAAAAAGGATTGATTGGCTCTGTAATGCTGTGCAGCAGAGCAGGGCCAGGCACAAGGGTGGGTCCAATTTTCTACCAGCTACAGGCTCCACACACCCTGCCTGTAGCCTGCCTTAAGCAGGAGAGTGTCAGCCAGCTGATGGGAAACAGGATGAGATACAGCAGAACTGCAGGATACGACAGCAAAACACTGCTAAGGATGCTGAGAAAGCCCTCAAACCTCTGGGGGCCACCGATGCTCAGAAACTCTTAGCCATGGCACAGACTCCAGCTTCCTAGGTTCAGCCTTACTTCATACATTCTGGTTTCACTTTTGCTTTCTTTCATTCCTAGTTTAATTAACAGCCCCTGGATGGATTTCACACTATTGATTTTAACATCCAGTTCCCTTGGTCTAAATGCACCTAGCTCCTTTGGTTCCCCACAGGATATTCCCACCATACCAAGAGCACGGTCATGCTCCCCAGAGTGCATGGCATGGCGGGGGTCATCCTCCAACGCCCTTCTTAAGCCAAGCAACCAGCATGATTCACAATGGCAGAAATAACGCAGCTGTACAAGCCGATAACTCCACCAAGTCCCCATAGAGCTCTGCTTCAGCTGGGCAAGTCAGGAACAGGGGGACCATGACACACAGGTCCATGGGACGCATATTCTTCAGAAGATATCTTCTGCTCCATACGTACAAGGCACCAAAGAATGACTGAATCTGCAGATCAGCAGCCCTCCTCCTCCTCTTGCCATTCAAGCACTCTTCTCTGAAAGCTCCATAATAAATTCCAGATAAGCAATGGGGTTGGGTTGAACAATGAATGAAACCATGAACAGCCTCACCACAACAAGGAACAGGAGCAGAAAAGACACCTACCATCACATCACAAATTCCACATCAAAAACATTACACATTTATTTTTTGAATATGTTTTTCCAACAAGCTTGTTTTCAAATACCTATAGATGCTGTCATCTAGGCACCAGATTCCAACATGCACTGTTAATTACTTCTGCAAGACAGCTGCTACAAGTGAGGTTGTTCAATATTCATGGGTATTCACCTTTCTTAAAGTTTGCAATCCTGTTAACTGAGCTTGCAAAATAAATGTATGCTGCACACTTTGTTTAAATTTCCCTTTTTCAAAGTGATACGTGTGTGAACAGAGGCCAGGAAAGGAAGTCCTGCAAGACCATAGTCCAGATTTTCCAATAAACTAACACAATCAAAGAGTATGCTGCTTGCTCTTTCCTGTCAGATGTGTACATCTATATATATTTTTGGTTTGTGCTCTGGAGCACAAATGATTAAAATAATTAAATTATTAAATTTAATTAAATTAAATAATGATTAAATTTAATGAAATTAAATTATTAAAAAATAATTTAAAACTATATGAACTATGGAAGTGTTCTTGGGGGACAGTGTAGTAGAAATGAAGATGCAATTCAATGACATTGTTATTAACACATAAAACAAAACACACAGATCGCAGCTGTATTAAAACAAAAGGTCTTGAAGCCTGCCTAAGCGCAAAAAACCAGCCAAAATCTAGATTTAGTAGGGAAAAGCTTTATTTTAGGGACTTCTACTAGCGAATAACAAACATAAAACTATAAAAAGATCCTGGATGAAGCCCTTTAAGGGAAAATTTAGTCCATTTCAACTATGGTTTTTGAGTCTTTTCTGAATAAACATTCATTTAGCAGAATTTGAGACTTGGCCAGACCATAGAAATGACAGTCTGCTACTCTGTCACCCAGAATGACTATTTTTATACTTTGCTCTTGGGCTTTGCCTTTTCAGATTTGCAGTATGGCCCTGGAGCCCTCGCCAGAAGCACCCTGAGGGGCATGAGCTGTAATGACTTAATATAGGATTGCATGGGAAACTCTCCAGCCACTGCTTCAAAGATGGGAGTCCCCTTCTTCACTTGGATGGTAAGCTGCTGAGATCCAGAGCTCTGTTGTTCCCTCTCGACAGGATCAGAGCAGTGCATCCTGCAATGAACACCTGCAAAAGGACCATTTCTTGCTGCCCCTTCCAGGTACTGTTCATGAAAAAAGCTTAAAGAAAAAAGTGGCACAAGTGCAGGTGAAGCAGCTGGGGTTAGCAGCCCAGGAGAGGTGCCACTGCCATATAGCGTGGTACACTTTCACAGCCAGCAGAGCAAATTCAAGGCCCCTATCACACGGAACAAGAAGCTTGGTTATCCTTCAGCTCCTGGCCCTTCCATATGTGTGAGCAGAGTTGGTTTGACAAGGATGGCAGCAGACGTGTCAATCTTGCACCATGCCAACACCACGAACACAAAAACCTTCCAGGAGCACAAGGCTGACTGCAAGAAGAAAAGCATGGAAGGGGAGAGCACCCCCTGCAAATTGCAGCTTAGCCAGACCCCTGCAAGTGGTGCTTGCTGCAGTACCCACCGAAGGGTTTCACAGCTCACTAGGGAGAAGAGCAATCAAGAGGCTGTTCCCACTTCCCCTATCCACCAAGTGGCTTTAAACATGCCTGGGCTTCCTTTGAACAACGCACCCAGCTCCTCCCTCCCTCAGATCAAGTACTGGGCTGTCACTAGGGTAAGGAGAATGGGCAGGAGATGGGACAACTGCACTGTTGCCCCAGTGTATCCTTCCAGGGGATCACAGCCACCAGACACACTGCGAGACAGAGCAAGACAGCAGCACACCAGACTGACACTCTCTTGCACCAGGATTTGAGCCAATGCCATTCATGGGTACAAACACATTCAAGGGCATGGGGCTGCATTCAGGTCCCCAGTTAAAGCCCAACAGCCCCCCAGTTGGGGGGAATATTGTGTATGTTGCTTCAAATCTGAGCTGCAAAAAAACCACAAGTTTTTGTCTCAGACAACATAACTCTTTCTGTGCCAATTACTAAGGTGATGGGTGAACTATGCTGGCCTGAACAGAGCTGGCCTTTCCTACAGCCGCCCCCGAGTGGGTGTCAATAAGGACTTTGAAACACTGGTTTGATCTCACTTCTCTGGGAAACTGGAATTCATTACTTTCTGCTGTGGCCTCAATACAGCCAACACAACTACACCTTTGTCCAGCAAAGAAAAGCCTCTCGCTGATGCAGAGAGCAGCCCGAGCCCAAGCCGTACAGGTCACTTGCCAGTCAGGCCAGCACAGAGGCAATGGGAAGAAGACCCGGCATGCTCCTCCAGCCTCCCTGGGGACAGCAAGCAGCTGGCCCAGGGGATGGAGAGCACATTTATGCTCATCAATGAGAAGCCAGAGAGCAAAGGTTTAACACATATGCTTTGTGGCTGACATGGATTTGCAGTGTGCCAGCAGATATGGTCGGTCTAAAGATGATTCAGCTGTGATTTGCTGCCCCTCCTCTCCCTCTCTTTGCAGAAGGAGGATAAAAAGAAAGAAAAGAAGGTTTTGATTCCATATAATTAACTGGCTTTGTGAATCTGCCCAGTTCCTATCGATCTCCTCAAACAAGGCAAGGACTCACGTTCACTCCAGCGCTGCCCTGGGGAGGCTGCTGCCTGCCCCTCCCTGGGCTCAGCCCTGCTGCAAGCTGCGCTGGCTTGCACTGCTGGGTTTAGGTCCAAGACAAGTACAGGGAAAGGCTAGAGGCAGAGGACTCAAGCCATCAGTTGAGGAGGGAGCAGGCAGCTGAGCTGCACAGCTGGCTGTTACAAGCTGTGTGCAGCCACCTTCTCCCACCACCCTGGGAGTTTCTGCTCTGGTGTTCCCACCCAGCTACCCTGCCATCCATCCCTTTTCAGAACACACCTCTGTCCCAGATTTCCAGCCTCACAGGGGTTATTTGTGCTATGCCCAGCTCCACCTGCCTCACCCCTGGGGGTGGAGGGTGAGCAGGGACAGTACCCAAACCAGGTCGTGTCCCATCCTTGGGGTGCATGTCCCAGCTGTCGGGATACAGGACTGGATGGGTGTGAGAAGCCCCCAGTCCCGGCAGGGGAATGGAAAGGCCCAGAGGGGAGAGCAGAGGAGCAGCCGCAGGCAACCCCATCCAAGCCCTGTTACAGGACCTGACAGTGGTGCAACTGATCCGCCAAGACAAAGACAAGTGTACACAGCTCAGCAAACCTCCTCACGTACATGCTCCTCCAGATCAGATGCATAACCCAGCTATGACGAGTAAGTCTGGGATGAACACAGCAGGAAAAGGGGCACGTCTGGAGCTGGGGTCAGGCTCAGCCAGGGCTGATAAAGCCGCAGGCAGGGCAGGAGAGGAAGAAATGGTGATAAGGGGTTGAGCAGCGGCAGCCACATCACATCCTGGATGAGCGGAGAGGGTAACAACCCCCTTTACCCTCCCTTCCATCGTGGCTAGAGCTGGCCCACCCTCCGCTTTCCTCCAGCTGTTGCTCACTGCCACAAACTAGCCGGGGTCACCTGAAGAAGCTCCTAATCTCCCAGAGCCTGGCTCCAACGACATGACACACTCCAGCCAGAGTGAACACCACATCCTCACAACTCAAATGCGCCACGAACAGTGTGTCACTGGGTCACCCCGGTCTAAGGCGAACAGGGTGGGGGAAATATTTTGGTCTTTGTTTTACACTTATTGCCAGGATTCACCCACAAGGCCTCTGCGGATGCCTGGAAGCACACCAAAGTTTAAGTAATAAAAAAAAAAAAAAAAAAAAGGAAAAACCCAACCCCTTCAAAAACACACAAACCCACAATAGTTTGGAAGATGCCCTGGAACATACAAGAACGTGCTCATGCAGAAGGGGTGCAGAAGGGGTGCGGAGGACACAAGGGGAGCACCCGACAAGGACAACAGCACTGTTCTAGGTGCAGAAGGAAGGAGCCAAGTGGTGCCTTGCCCCGGGACTCCGCAGCCAACAGGTTTCAGAGACCCTCTGCCAAACGCTGCCTCCTCGCTGAAGCAGAGGCACTTATCGGTGGCCACCGGAGATGCCCTCTCCTCCCGGGTGCGTGCTGCCCTACGAGCCCCTCCAGCGAAATCCCGCCCGCAGCACTCCACGGGCACCTCCCGGCGCTCCCCCGGCGGGCCCCGCACAGGGTCACCACCGGCGTTGCGATGCCCCTGCCCGCCTACCCCGGCAGTAGGTGGGAGGGAGCGGGGGGGAGGCAGCGCGTCCCCCCGCCGGGGAAGAGCAGCGGGTGAGCCCCACGGGAGACGCCGGGGGTGGAAGCAGCAGCCTCAGCAGCGCTGCCCCCCTCCTCCCGCCCACCCCGGGGCTCCGCGGCCGCTGCCAACCGCCGGGGCCGCCGTGGGGGAGCCGAGCCGCCCGCGCCCGGCCTTTGTTTGCCCGTGGCCGGGCGCGGCGGAGCGGGGCGCCCCGAGCCGAGCCGCGCCACTCACATAGTGCTTGTTGGGGATGCGCCTCTTCTGCACGTCCAGCACCTTCACCTCCGCGATGCTCCGCCTGGGCATGCCTCCGCCTCTGCCTCTGCCCCTCGCAGCCCGGCGCCAGCGGCGAAGCGGGGAGCAGCGGCGGCGCTGGGAGAGGCACTGGCGCACGGAGCCAGGACCGGAGCCTGCAGCGCCGCGCCGAGCCCAGCCGAGCCGAGCCCAGCCGCCCGCCCGCTGCCGAGGGCGGGAGGCGGCCCCGGCCCGTCCCGGCCTATCCCGGCCGGCGGGGCGGCCCCGCCACAGCCCGCTTAAAGGGGCGACCGGCGCCGCCCGCCCCACGCGAGGCTGCTGGCAGGGTGGGTAGGACCCCGCGGACCCCCCACCCCGAGGGATGGAGCGGGAAGGCGACTCGGCTGTGTCTCCGGGGGAGCAGAGTTTTTCGGAGGGTGCAGCTGGCTGTTTGCCCTTCGCAGGGAGGTGGCTGCGGGGCTGGAGGGGGCCGGGCTTGCCCGGCACGGTGGGCCTGTGCGTGAGCCACATCACCAAGTTTTGATTCTTCTCCCTGCTCTTGTCCCATAACAACAGCTCCCAAGGCAGTGCTGACATGGTCACCAAAAGCCACATCCCCGGAGAATCCGGGAAATTAATTGAGCCTGAAAAAACAGCTTTTTTTGGCTGTATGGTCAGATCACCAGAACTGCCTTATCGAGGACAACCCACATAACCCTGGGAGCTGAGACTCGGCACCCCACCTCTTTTCCCTGGCAGCCCACCCCCTCGTGCCATGCTTGCTGCTCAGCTCTGCCCTTGGGCCAGTGGAGGAGACAAGGCAGAGACCCAGCACTTCTCTACATCTGTGCCACTCACAGCCCCTGTCTTCCCAGCAGCTCCGCAACATGTGGCATGACCACAGCTCTCTTCCCTGTTGGGCTTTTAATTACATTATAAAGTTACCCAAGGTTCGTGCTGGCAGGTCATTAGCTTTCATATGAATTTAATTTAATCATAAACAACTCATCTCACTCTTTAGCAGCTCCTTAAATGTGGCTCCTTTCTATACTGTTAACTTTGCTACAACCACCCCAGAGAATTAATGGAGGTGCAGGCAGGTTGCCATGGCTCTATTCCCCCCCCTTGCCCTCCCAAAGGGCTCATTGCCATCCTCCTTCCCCTCAGCTAAGCCCAAGACACACGGTGCCCCACAGAGGATGTGGCTGCAGGAAGGATACTGGGTTGTCTGAAGGGGACACCATGTCACCAGCGGCCTCCCTGATGGCTGCTGGCATGCCATCACAGGGCTGGTTAACTTGTGGACCAGCTGCACATTGCTCCCCTCCCTGCCCCGGCTCCATTGCTGTTCCTCAGTCAGACCTGTGTTGAAGGTAGGTAGACAAGAGGCCATGGAGAGGCCCTGAGAGCCGTCCCTTCCTTCTCCCACCAGGAAAAGGTGGATGAACCCTCCAAAGGATGAAGAGGAAAATATCCAAAGCAGCTGTTCATCATGTTGATAAGAGAAGAAATGTACATTGAGGAGATGTGGAACATCAGACAATGGGGGATTAAGAGAGGAATGAAACAATTATTAGTCTTCACATGCTGAAAGGAGAAACCAGGGTAGAGAGCAGCTGAGGGAACCGCAACTGAGCAACACAGAAGGATGTAACCCAAAGAGCTGAGGATTGAAAGGCCAGGCGAGGGGATCACAGGGATAACAGAACCAGGTAACTGCATATGTGAACCACCAGAAGAAGCACAGAAACACACTAAACAAAATGCAATAGATGATAAATTGCAAGGTGAAGGGAATTAAGTGAGGCAACTGAGTTACAAATGCTATGGCTGCAGCTGTCCCTCCTGCTTCATGTGCTGGTTTATCCTAGAAAGCAGTAACTCTAGGATTGCCAGGCATACAGGGAGAGGGTGACTGTACTCAGGACGCTGGTTGTGCGTATGCAGAGTGGGTTTGATACAGTCTGGTAATTTAGTTTTACAGGGGCACACAGACTGAACTTACATCCCTCATGCACTGAAAACAGCATAGCCAGATTGATCATCTTGCTGCCCAGTCCATCTGTACATTAACACAAAGTCCACCATCCAGGCTCCTTGAACTCACTACCCATGAACCCTAGGATTAGTCTGTGGGGAAAAAAAATATTTTAAAAACCCACCTGGGAAGAGCAAATCAGGAACATGCAATTCAGAGAGCATTTTGACCTATAGGTGCAGCAGCTATGAAGAGGCTAAACTGTGTTTTCTTGCCAAATTTTTGGTCTAGCTTTAGAAGTAGTGATAGCTACTGCACAGAGAAATGGTGTAGGACAGTGGGGGTGCTAGGCAGGCAGCTGATGAACAGCCAGAGTCCCAGGTGCCACCAGCTGCAACACCCCCAGCATGCAAGACCGTGCACAGCACGGGGGAGCTGTCCTGCTGGCCAGCACAGTAACAACCAGCAGCAGAAGCAAAGGGTGAGAACATGCAGGGAAGTCTATGCGATGGCTCCAAAGAGAGCCTCATCCCTACTTGTGTTTCTGTCATCTCATACTGGCCACAGACTCAGAAGGACAGAAATCCTATCTCCAGACTGTCACTTTAGCATAGAGGCAGATGGTGGATTTGGGGGATGGGACGGGGGGACAGGGCAAGTTCTGCATGTTTTTACAGCCACAATGCCTGTTCCCTGCCCTCCCCTCTACAAGGCCATTCCCAGCCACTGTGGAGCACCGTCTGTCGCAGACCTTCATCAGCAACCTCAATACTGGCCTCCCCCTTTCCTTTAATCCTGGCTCCACTGCCACAGTTGGGAACCCATGGTGAAACTGTGAAGGACACTTCACTCCTGAGCTTGAAGCAGCCCAGAGGGATGCAGACAGTACTTTGCTTGGAGAAGCTTTGTGCCCACCTCCCTTTCTCAGGGGTGCACAAAACCTTTGGATATTCCCTTGCTGATAACCCATTTCCCCGTGCCACAAGGTCGCCACACAGAGATGTGTGACATGGAAAGCAAAAGGAGAATTTAAGAATGAGGCCTCACAGCGTGTCTGCTCTAGGGACCAGACACTGATTTCCTTCCAGCTCGTTTCTGTGTACTGCCACAGATGCAGCCCCAAGGCACATGTTGCTGGGCTGTTGGGCCATTCTTTTATATCTGGGATAAATCACGTGCATCAGACAGGCAGCTTGTTACACACAGGGAGTTACTTTATCCATGTCTTCCAGCGTAAACCCACTCCAGGCTTACAAAAGCTGGCAGGGAGCCAAGCAACTGCACAGAATCAATCAGAAGCACTTAAGCATTGGCATTGCTTCCCCAGCACCGTAACCTGCTGAAGCGACTCCATTGCTTTTGGGCCTCCAACAGCACCAGGCACTGGCTGCAGTCTGACAGCTTATGAGCACCCAGGAACAAGCAGAGGTTGGAGGCAATCGCAGCTAACACTGCAAAAAGAGCTCCTGCATTTAATTAATGAGTCCGACAAGAACTGTTGAGACGAGTGGAGCGTGGGTTTGCACGCTGACCTGATGGCCTCCTGAGGGAGGCACACTGGGAAGGTAGCTGTGGAGGTGTACAGCCTGGCTTGGACTCTACTGCACCTTGGTAATTTATGAAGGAAACTACCAAGCATTTGCTAAGGGACCCCAAATGAGGGTTTTGGGATTGACCTGGGAGTCCCATGCTTGGCCTACACCTCCGATGGTGTGGCTGCAGAAGCAGCAGAGATCTGGCAGCAGCACTTCCTATGATGAGGCTGGGTGGTAGAAGGGTACAGGTGCAACTAAGGGAAGTTTTGGAATAAACAAGTCATCTCCTGCTGCCCTAACCAAAGGTTGAAGTATTGTTAAGCCAAACAAAATAAGTACACAGGTGAGCTCATCACCTACCGAAGAGTCAAGATCTCCTTTACCCTTGTGCACTCTCCCATGTCTCTGTCAGGATCAACCGAGCAGTTTAAAGCAAGAGGACAAATGACTTCTGAAAAGCCAGCTGTCAGCTCAGGTGTGCAAATGGGTTTCCGCTTGGCTGTAAGCAGGCTCCAGCTATTTAAGCACAGCTGGGCCATCCCTGAGATCTGTCAGGTGTCAGAGTTGTAATGGAATGAGAAAGCAGTGCCCCACCATGACCCCTGAACTGCAGAGGAAACAGTACCTGCAGTCCTTCTGGCACAGAGTCCACTACTTCTGCTTGCTTTTTTAATATAAGAATTATGAGTGTGTGCCCAGTGGCTAAAGGTTTCATGTCCTCCCCTGGGTACAGAATAAATGCATCTCTCTTTCCCCAAGCTCCCTCACAAAGATTAGCCAAAAATGATGCTTCTAGTACAGCAGAGGGCAAATCTTTGCAGCTGAAGCCCAGCAGGGCAGCAGTTACCCACTGTATCACCAGGGCTGGACTGCACTTATTCTTGGCCACCACCAGGAATCATTTTCCACTGCTTTGAACCCAGTATTGCTGGTTTTAGCTGCATGGTGTGGATGACACCCATCACAGTCAGCCTGGCAGCAGATTGCACCCATCCTGCACAGAGGTACAGCAGCAGGCAAAAGCAGACCCCGTGGAGGGGATACTCAGCCCTCAAAGAGGGGGAGGCTGTCCTGGCACACGCGTGCCAGTGAGCAGGGGAACCCTGGAAAACCCCTAAGTGGGAGACAATACCAGAGTAGGAAACAAAATACTGAAGCACCTATAAGAGGCAGAGATCCGGTGAAAGGTGTGCCATAACAAATGACGAATCCAGGAAAAAGAGTGAGCAAACATTTCAGTGCAAGAGGACAGCTCAGCTCCAGCTCCGCGCTTGTGCAGGCAGCAGCCGGGCTCCGGAGCTGCTGTTTCAGAGTGTGTGCCACCTAGCGCACAGGAGAAAGCAGAGCAAACATCACCCCCGCTATCCTTGCAAGCCTGGAAACCAGGCCCGGGAGAGTCCCAGTGGGTGCTTGTGAGGGCAGGTGGGGTGTTAGGGCAATATGTCCAGGGCATGTGAACCAGCCCCATCCCACTCAGGAGAGGGGCAACAACAAACCTCATCAGCAAGGCAGAGCTAGCAGCCTCTGGAGAGGCTTGGCTTGCTCAAGCCCTCAGTAGTTTGGCATTTGGAGAATTAAACCACTGGCCAATGCATCAGGAGAACATGCAACAGCATTTGGCTTAACAGGGTGCAGATTACATTTGAAGGAACTGCCTACAGCAGTGCTTACCTCCAGCTGTCCTCCCACAGCGAGGAGGGGGAGAGAAGATGCAGCCATAGCAGGAAGGCAGTTAGACACAAGCCCCAACTCCATGACGCCCTGCACACCCTGCTTTTTCTTAGCCCAGAGAATTTCACCATCTCTGTCGTAACAGGAACACAGCAAAATCCTTTGGGCAGCTTGGAGCCCAGATGTGACAGGACACAAAACACAGAGGATGTAATGAGGTTTGCTGAGAATGCTACAGCTTCTGCAGCACCAGTAACTTTTCGTGGATGTCATTTCTATTTTTAAAAACTAAAAAAGATTTTTACTCTTTCTCTGTTTACAGCATTGCACCAGGGCAGAATGGTGGATAACAGTTATTTCTGGTATACACAGTACTTTCCACATATTTATAAGTCTCCTCATGGTTGAAGCTCCCCTCAGGCACTGCCAAGGACATGCAGATGAAGTTAAATACTCCCATGAGATCCTCTGCTTTACTGGGATACATTGAGTGAGGCCATTTTTGACCAGCATGTCCTGGGGACAATGCAGTCCTGGTACATGCAAGAGAAGGAGATGGCTAATTATGTGTCCTCTGCTACTTCGTTTCTTACTATCTCATGGAGCAAGGAGACAAGCACCCTCATGCTTTGCTCTTGTCCTTCTCACACCACAAGGCTGCTCACGTAAAACCTTCCCCCCAACTTACAGTAACACCTCCCTCTCCCTTTCACCACCTCACATCTGAGCCCAGAGCCTGCAATATTACCTAACCAGGGTGGACAGAGGCAGCAAGATAATTTCCCACATTAAACCCAAGGTAGAAGTTGGCAGGTTTTCAAAAAAAACCTTTCAAATCTTTCAAAAAAATGAGGGGAAAAGCCTACCAACTCCCTGGGCTCATGTCAAAGCTGCCCTTGCATGCCCTGTGTCCTTGCTTAGTGTAGGGCATCTGGATGAAAGAAATCATAGATAAACAGGCAGCTAAAAACCTCCAAGCACAAAATGAAGACCACACAGGCCCTGAAGTTGGTTACAGAGGTGGTAGGAGCTTTTCTGAGGAGCCCAGGGGAGAAAGCAGAGTGCAGGGAGACACCTGAGAGGGGAAGATGTGATCTGTATCTTGGCCTCAACATATTTCCAGGATCCAAGTGCTCCTCAGCTGAGGGCAGAGTGAGGATGAGGCAGGGGGGCATCCCTAGAAACTCCTTATCCCCAAAAAGCAAGAGAACTGAGGCATTTGACTGGTATCTTCTGTAATGGCCAGAGAAGTTAATAAAAAACGAAAAAGCCATGCATACATGGTTTGCACTTTTCAGACGACAGGATGCAATACTCCCTCCTCACCAAGCAGGGTCAGCCGAGCACTATTTTAACATACAACAAAGCCATCAAGTCAACTGCTGCTGCATTTCGCTCTACCAGAGTTTCACCTTCTTAGCAAAGCTGTTATTGCCACTGAGCTGCAGCATGCAGCAGAAGTGCTTCCAAAGAAATGAGCTCTATTTTAAAGAACTGGAAGTTCAGCCCTGCAAGGTTTACACGCCAGAACTGGTTCTGGAGGTTTCTGTAAGTCAGCAAAATCCAGACTAGAAGCAAAGCTGGTCTAAGGCCACAGCAGGCAGAAAATCAGACACATGCCCAGGTTTCTCAATCTGTTAGTTTATTAGAAGGGTCTGTACATCATAGTGGTGGCCCTACTGAAGACACTTTACGAAACAATAAAAAAAACCTTTTTATTCAAAGCCATGTTTTCAAAAAATGGCATCCCATCCCCCCCCCCCCCCCGCAAAAAACCAAGTTGGGTTTATTCATGGTTCCTTCTGAACAGGAAACAAAAACAACCTCTTTTGAAAGGGAGGGGGGGAATATAACTACCCTGTAAACATGACAATCAGAAGATGTGCTCCTTTGGCCTTCTCTGGGAGAGGGACACGATACTAGAGCCCTGGTATACTTGGAGACGGAACAGAGAATAGGGAACAGACAGGGGACAAAACCATTCCCGCCCTATTAGCCAAAGCATAACTATATTGCTAGCTTCAGGCTGCAAATAAGCTGGACTGGAGAAATGGACAACTGATTTACCATAAGGGCATCACATCAGCTCTTTAAAAGTCCCCAGAAATAGTCTCCTTCCTCATGGCTGCACAATATCCAGGGAGAGCTGACACTCTCCGGGTTGGTGCAAGGCAGCAGTCAGAGGTGGCAATGCCCTTCAGCTGGATGAGGTATGTTATGAACAACATGCTGCAGGATATTCTCCTGCAAGTCACATGTAACACATGAAAGGACAGGCACCAGGTACTGATTTCTGTGAGAACAACCACTTCATAGAATATGTCCAGCCTGACCCCAAGGGACCAGGAACAAAACCACTGGGGCTGCCAGCACACACTTCTAATAGTAATTAAAAGGCTCAAACAAGTACATTGTTCAGGAACAACCCTCTGCATTCATTCATTTTACATCAGCTCCCAACTTGGTGCTATGATATCCGAAAGGCACAGTCAATACTTTTGGAGATGGAACACGTGGTCTTCCTAGGAGGACAGGCTAGTTACTGAGAAGCTGCTAGGCACTCTGCTTGCAAAGGGTCCCAGCCCTTAAAATCTCCATCTAGGCTATATTCATTAATAAAGACATCAGTGGTGTGGATTCAGAAGAAAGTTGGAATGGCCCAAATAGATGTAGTCTTGCTAGTTTGCAGGAAGCTGTAAATATGTATCATGGACTCTAAATGCATAGTAAATGTAAATGCACTCTGCAGATAAATGGGCTGTTGGCTGGGGCTGGCTCCTTCCCCATGGTACCTAGAAGTATAGCACATCACATACCACCTTTTCCTGAAACGCCAATATGGCTCTAAATCAACACGAGACTTTAAAATAACTTTTTTTTTTTTTAAAGCAGAGACATTTTTTCTTGCTTGGGAAGCAGGCCTAAAACAAATAATGTTGTCCCAAGACCAATAGAGAGAAAAACTAAAGTGCTGCCTCACACCCTTTGGTTGTGTAAAGAAGGTGCTGCCCAGTGAGGTCTCTGTCACCCTGTGCAGGTCTGTGCTCTGGGTCCTACCCAGCAGCTCAGCTAAGCACTGCCCTGTGCAGGTGGAAGAAGGTGAACCAACCAATACACATCACCACAGAGCAGAAAGGACAGAGGGCTGGACCTGCCACTGCTCTGCAGCATGACTTCAAGCTGAAAGCCAGGAGAATCATCCAAGAAACTATGGCACATCATAAGGAGATGAGACATCAGTGAAGAAAGTGATGCTAAGGCTAACAAGCCACCATGACCTGTCTTTGCATCTCTTCTTCCCTTGCATCCCTTCTTTCATGACTCCTTTTTTCCTTCTAAATGATGCTTTGCAGCCCATAACTGTGACTGCAGAGCGGGCTTGCTGACCCACATGGCCAACACATATATAGCACTTAAAAAAAAATATCTCTAGCACATGTGTGACCGTGAAAGTTCTGGCAATAACACCCTCTGCCCCTCACTTGTCCTGACCAGAAGGCACATGACTGTGACCAGCCTCACTGTTTCACCACAGGACTGAATACCGTTACAAACCTCCCCCTCTGCACATGCACATACACTTTTTTAAGAGACAAAAGCTGAACAGTTTAATCATGCCATAGTCCAGTCTCTGATAATATAGTGCTAGCTAGCTGACAGAGGGACTGTGGCGCCAGCAATCGCAGCAAATGAAGAAGCAGAAGCATCTTTGGAAGGAGGTCCAGCTGGTCCCCTTTCTGCATAATGTGTATAGGGAGGAAGAGGAAAGAAAAAACCCAACCCTCCCTCCTCAAAGGCAAAAAAAAATCCAAATCACTGTCTCCCTTGAGCAAAAAAGGACCACAGTAGATAGAAATGAATCCAAGACAAATGTTGGGGGGCCACAAGGCCAAGGTTAGCCTATGACACCACCAAAGCTGCTCTGCCCCAGACTAGTCCTTACAGAGGACCAGGAGGAGGAGCAGCCACAGTGGAGAGAGAGGCTGATAACCCCTGCTCAGTGGGCAGGAGCCACTGCCTGTTTCACCTGTTCAGAGTGGTTATTGCTTCAGTCTGAGTTGACAAGCACAATGAGCACCAGGCTCATGTGAGAGTTGACAGATTCAGCTAACAGTGCAAGTACAACTGCAGAAAGGGGCTTGCTCCACTTCCCAGCAGAGAGCTGTGCTAAGCATGCCAGCTCCTGGGAAAGCCACCAAACTTGCAGTCAGGGACCATGTTTATCCCAGACAGAGCAAGGGAACAGAAGGGTGGTGTTGCGAGAAGAGGCTGCCAAGAGGGTCTTCCAAGTCCAAGTTGCCCACCTGCAGCCCAGGAGGACACAGCAAGTACCAGCTGGTGGCCTGCCAGCTGCGAGGTGTTACGAGCTCTCTGTGGAGCTGAATGGGACGAACTTGGCATGTTTGGTTGGGGATGCTGGGGTCTGTCCATCTGCCTCCTCACTCAGCTTGAAGAACATCTCCTGCTCACGCTTCTTCTGGTTCAGCTCATCCTCCAGGGCCTTAAGTAGAAGGGAACACACACAACAAGAGATGTATTTGAGATTGTACTGGAGCTAAGGACACTGTCCCCTCCACCTAGCCAAGCAGGACACCCTGTTCATGCCAAGGAGGCACTACCTTCTTCCGTGGCCTCAGCTTGTCCCGCCACTCCTTCATGTGCTGGTTGTGGTTCTCATCCAGGGACTTAAGCTTCTGGGTTTCGTGCTCAATCAAGAGGTGACACTTCTCATTCTAAACACAGATGACAAAACAGAACACTCATTAAGCAGCTAGGACTGTAAATCCTGTGGTCAAACAGGACTTGCGTTGGCCAGAGGCATATAGACAAGGAGAAGACTGAGGTAATCAACAACTTTTTTGCCTCAGTCTTCACTGGTAACCTCTCTCCTCACCCCTCCCAAGCCAATGGGCCACAGGATGGAGACCAGGGGATAAAGCCCCTCCCACTGTAAGGGAAGATCAGGTTCATTACCACCTGAGGAACCTGGATATACACAAGTTTATGGGACCTGATGAGATGCATCCCAGAGTCCTGAGGGAACTGGCTGATGTAGTTGCCAAGCCACTCTCCATGATATTTGAAGAGTCAGGGCAGTCAGGGGAAGTCCCTGGGGACTGGAAGAAGGGAAACATTGTGCCCACCTTTAGAAAAGGTAGAAAGGAGGACGCAGGGAACTACCGTCCTGTCAGCCTCACCTCTGTGCCTGGGAAGATCATGGAACAGATTCTCTTAGGACCTGTGCTAAGGTACATGGAGGACAGGGAGGTGATTTGAGGCATCTGTCATGGCTTCACCAAGGATGAGTCTTGCCTGACCAACCTAGTGGCCTTCTATGATGGAGTGACTACCTCAGTGGACAAGGGAAGATGTCATCTCTCCAGCCTGTAAGGCCTTTGACATGGTCCCCCATAACATCCTTCTCTCTAAACTGGAGAAATACAGATTTGATGGGTGGACTATTCAGTGGATAAAGAATTGGTTGGATGGTTGCATCCAGATGGTAGTGGTCAATGGCTCGATGTCCAGATGCAGATCGGTGACAAGTGGTGTCCCTCAATGCTCCATACTGGGACCAGTATTATTTAATATCTTCATCAATAACTGCAGGGTACTGGTGAACGAAAAGCTGGACATGAGCCAACAATGTGTGCTTGCAGCCCAGAAAACCAAGTGTATCCTGGGCTGCATCAAAAGAAGTGTGTCCAGCAGGTCAGGGGAGGTGATTCTACTCCTCTACTCTGCTCTGGTGAGACTCCACCTGGAGGACTGCATCCAGCTCTGGAGCCCTCAGCACAAGAAGGACATGGACCTGTTGGAGCAGGTCCAGAGGAGGGACATAAAAATGATCCGAGGGCTGAAGTGTCTCTTCTATGAAAAAAGGCTGAGAGAATTGGGATTGTTCAGCTTGGAGAAGAGAAGGCTGCAGGGAGACCTTATTGCAGCCTTTCAGTACTTAAAGGGGACTATAGGAAGGATGGGGGCAACCTCTTTAGCAAGGCCTATTGTGACAGGACAAGGGGTAACGGTTTTAAACTAAAGGAGGGTAGATTTAGACTGGATATAAGGAAGAAGTCTTTTACAATGAGGGTGGTGAAACATTGGAACAGGTTGCCCAGAGAGGTGGTCAATGCCCCATCCCTAGAAATATTCAAGGTCAGGTTGGAGGGGGCTCTGAGCAACCTGATCTAGTTGAAGATGTCCCTGCTCACTGCAGGGGGGTTGGACTAGATGACCTCTAAAGGTCCCTTCCAACCTAAACCATTCTATGATTCAGAGCTCTTGAGCTCCGGGGCATGTTTAGACATAGCCACAAAAACCTCTCAAGGCAGAGCAGGGGGACTGCTGTCTAGTTCACTGACAGTCCTCTGCAGCCACTTCTTACAATGTGCTCCTTGTGCTGAAGCAGAATCAGTGCACAGGCAGCTCCGAAAGGCTGAACCATGAGTGGTCTGTACCTGCAGCTGCTGGAGCTCGTTCCTGTTGCTCTCGCACTGGGCTTGCATGTCCTTCATCTGCGTCTCATGCTTCTGCTGCTGGTGCAGCCGCTCTGCTTTTTGCCTCTTCTCTTCCTGCTGAGCAAACTGGAAGAGAGAAAAGCAGGTGCCCATGTAGGCAGCGTCGAACTGATCTCTGAAGCCAGTTAAGAAACTGGCCAGCTTGCACTATTATATAGGAAAGAAAGAACAGCCCAGAGGATGCTTCCTGACACTGGTCATGATGGAAGCAGCCCTGAAACCCAAATGATGCCACAAAACCAAAAACTTCTGACTCCCTGCAGTGGGTTAGAAATTTGAGAACATTGCCTTTTTCTGGCTTCCCTTCTGCCAGCAGGGAAGCAAAGTACTCCACCCCAAGCCAAGCCTCTGCCCCGGTGCCCTTTGCAGGGCCTGACCTGTTTTATCTTCTCCCGCTGCTCAGATGCGCTCCCGCTGGAGTGGATGTGAAGGCTCTTCTTGTACATGGCCATGCGCGTCTTCCCTTCACTCCGCTGGATTTTGGGGAGCCGTGCTTTCTCCTGCTGCTGCCGAATTTTCAGCTGCTCTATCATGCGTTGGTTGTATCGCTGCATTTGCTCCCTCTCCTGCAACAGCAGAGGGACAGGTATCAAAGGAGGAGAGACACCTCAGACCAAGAAGAGAGTGCCAATAAGACCAAAGAGTGCTGGAGAGCAGGCCTGGGAGTTGCACAGAGGTGGCTGGTGACAGACAGCTCCAAGGGGAAAAAGAGGTGAGGGCAGCTACTGAACATGCTGTGAAGGCAGAGAAGGGGGCTGGAAGGAAGCAGAAATGACCATGAGATGTGCCAGTCTTCACTCGCTGCTCTGGGAATCTAGCATCCCACATACCAGCCGGTGACAGATTTCCAGAAAAGCCCCCAAAAATTCACAACTGCCTCTTGTATATTAAATGCATTAGCACAGAATATGCATCCCAAGCAAACAGGCTGATCCAAGCATTATTCTGGACCATTTTCACCAATAATGACCAAATCCCTTAATGCCTAACCCCCCCTCCACTCCTCCCTTACAGCCTGGAAGGGAAACATCCCTTTTGGGGACACCTGGGCATCCTGCTGACCAGCACTCAGCGCTGTCATAGGAAGGTGCTAAGTCTTCACCTTCTCATGCTTCCGAAGCAGCTCATGCCTCTGGAGGAAATACTGGTCCTTTAGCTGCTGCTTGAGAAGCTGATGTTTCTCCTGTTGCTGATGCTCTTCCAGATCCCAGATGCATGCCTCCCGGTCTGAGGAAGGGAGAAGGGTGAGGAGACAACCCACCCTGGCCCCAACCTTGATCACATGCAGCATCCCAAGCACAAGCAATCCTTACACACAGGAACAGTACAGCAGATGTGGGAATTGATTGTTCACCTTCTGTTTTCCAAGAGAAATTGGTTGCAAACCATATCAGAGAATAGTTTCTTGCAATTATGAAGCCTAATTGGTTCGTATTTGTAAAGCGCTTTGAAGATTAAAGCACTAAGTATTATTATTAAACATTTAGACAGGATCTGGCAAGGCTGTTTTTCCTAAATCCTATCCTGCCAGCTTGCAACTCTGTCACAGCATCTGTTGTGTAGGAAGAGCCAGCGTTGGATAAACCCATCATTACAGCATTTGCTTTCCTCCTTTTAAGCCTTTGCCACCCACCTCTCATGAGCTGCTGCTTTTTGTTCAGGCACTCGCGTTCCTTGTCACAGATCTCTTTTTTGTTCTGTGCAGTTATATTTTTCATGGCTAGCTCCAGGTCCTCCTTCTGCTTGGCCAAAAACTCTTGTTCCTGAAAAAAACCAGCAGTACTACCATGAACCCTCCTTCTGCTGCAACTGGTGGTATTTTAGAAACTGCTAATCCCTCAAGGAGGAAGGATACTTCTGTCTAGTATGCCTTTCCGAATCCTGGAGTTGTGGCAGTCTTCTCTCAGGCTTACCATGGTTTGTTTTTTCTGGGCAAAGTCATCCATTTTTGCCTTCATGTTCCCTTTGCGCTGTTGCCGTGGCAGCTTCTCAACCTCATTCTTGACCTTTTGGAGGGAAATGAGAGATTTATCAGCAGGTAACTTCAGGCCAAGAACAACCCTACCTAATGTCGCTGAACAGATGGGCCTCAAGAAACACCCAAATATACCAAAGAAAAGCAAGAGCTTCTTGCTAAAAAACCAACAACTGCTTCCCTCTCAAGTTCTGCTATGGAGAAATGCTGAAGCTTTCCTGGAAGGAACACAAGCAGGAAATAAGCTTTCCTCCATCCTATCCCCAATTTTACCTCCTTCTTCATCTGCTTTAGCTGCTCCAGGAACTTGACGTGGTCCCGCTCCTGCTCCAGGCGAATGCGCTTGGCCTCCTCCCGCCGGCGCAGTGAGTGATCTTGTTCCATCTTCTCGATCTGCTGCTTCTGCTGCCGTTCGAGGTTTTCCAGTTCAGTGTCATAGAACTTCTTCTTTGCCTGTAGGGGAAGGGAACAGAGGTCAATTTCAGCCTTCTCTGTGCTTTGTTTCCTTCCAAAGCATTTTTAAATTTGTTCTAGCACATTTCAACCCTTCCTCCTTGCTTACATCCTGTTCTACAGCATCCCACTGGGACCCGTGGCCCTGGGCAAATATTAGCAGGCAGTGAAGTTCAAGCATAACAGTTCCTTCTCTGCAGACCAGGATTTTCAAAAGTTTGAGGGCACTGCCCTCCAGCAGCACCCTTGCATCTGATCTTTCCCTCCCTGCGAGCAGCAGGGGTGGAGCACATGGGTATCAATGGGAGTGGGTTGCAACACTGCCCCAGAGGAAGGGCAAAGGAAGCAGGTTTGGGGCTTTCGCACATCACACTGTACAGAGATTAAATCTCACAAATGAGAATTGACTTGCTAAGATGGGAATCCACAGACATGGCATGTCAAGACTTTAGAAATATAACAGAACACACAAATAAGTGGTGGCTCCCAGCCTGCTGTGAATGGATGGGGTTACCAGGTGTGCATACTAGCTAAATTAATTAAGGGGGTATTTAAAAGATGGCTCACGAAAGCTTTAAAGGGAATTACCAACAAAATCATTTTACTTCAGCATAAGCTGCCTACACAGAGGGACTAGGTGTGTAAGCCTAGTTTATCTTCATTCAATTTATACTCAAACTTGCTAGTTTTCCTGCTTTCACATTCTGTCCACACTGCTTTCTTATTTAAGGGCTTTTTTATTTCAAAATACAACAGCACTATAAACTGTTTCTCACAGTAGCCATGAACAGACATACAAGAAAAGATCACTGAAGAGGGAAGGTCCAGAACAATCCTTCCCCTGCTACACCCTGCCAGGCAATGGCAGTCAGTGCTTCCCAAGCTGCAGGCTGCATGTGCTTAGCGCCCACAAAAGGCTCTGTCCTCCACAAACACATCCCATCCCTCAAATCCCAAAGGGGTCCCTTGGTGGTCCTTCTCCCTCCAGACATGATGCCCCAGGACTGCTGCAACCCAGAGCGCATCGCCCTGCACGGGGGTTTGCAGGGTGTCTGCAGGGGAGGAGAAAAACCAGCAGATATCAAGAGCTTCCTCTTCCCTGCTCACGTACCACCATTTCCTGCTCAAAGCGCCTGAGCATCTGCTCAAGCTGCAGCTGGTGTTTGCTGTTGAGCTGGGCCTGGTTTCGGTGCTCCTCCTTCTGAAGAAGACGCAGCTCCCGCAGTTCCTGGCGCCTGCAGAGGGTTAAAATGGAGGAGGAGAGAGTCAGACAAGTTCAGAGCCATGTGCCTGAGATGGTGGAATCAATAACCAGATCATTTCAGCAGGGAATGAAAGCCGCACGGCCATCCTGTAGCACCCTGCCACTTGCTTTTAGCACAGACAGGAGGTAAATGCCAAATGACTGATGTGCTCTCCAGCTCTGTGACACCAGAGCACTGCTGAGAAGCAGGATGCTAATTACATTAACTGTTGGCAAACTGTCAGTTTTCACAAGTAGGGCCTATTAGCATTCACAGCTTCTCAAACAAGCCCTGTCAAAGCTCCTAAGGTGATGCTGAGGCAACACTCTCCCAGTCAGCAGCCAAAATACCTGTTCTGTCAGCTGGGTTAGTGCACACTGGTCTTTAAAACACAGCACAGGCCAAGCTGGTGCTGCCTTGGCCTGGCACCTGTGTTTCACATCCCTTCTTGCTCATGCCTGGGTGGCAGAAAGGGCAGTTTTCCCAAATTCTTACTTACCTACCATGACATTGCATCACTCCCCTCAACCAACAAAAGGGTGCCGCTGCTCAGATGGTTGCGTTTGAGCCTGTGTGCCTGGCTGAGCTGGAAATCACTGATCTAACACGCAAAAGGACCAGCAGCAGCAGTTTCCTCATGGAGGATCCCCACTGCGACCTCCGCTGCTGTGCATTAGCCTTATACATTACGTACAACCCTCTCTGGGGGCGCTCCTGGGAAAAGTACTTTGGAACACTTTCTTCTTTCAAAACAAACTCAAGCCCCATTAAACCAACTGGCGCAGTATGATGTACTCTCTTCTAAGCTAGCCTTCAGAACAGTACCTTGTTGTGTTGCAAAACACCAGAAACAAGCCCCTTAAGTGCAAATCAAGATGCCAGGAGGGTTGATCATGCCCACTAGCTGGTGCCAAGGGAATAACCACTTCTCCCAAATGCTGTTCAGAGACTGAATGCTTTCCAACCAAAGCCTCTGTGTCCCTTCCCCCACCTCCCAGGTGGAGCAGGCACTATTTGAAAATCAAAAAGGAGCCTCTTTTCACAGACGGTACCACACCTGAGAGGACCAGGAGAAAGCAGCTGTGGCTGCAAATTCTCTGTATGCTAGTACATGTGCTCCCCGTGTTATACTGAGATTATATGCACTTCTCATTTGAAACTGAGTAGCTAATGAGCTTCTGCACATATCTGATACTAGGGCCTAGGAATAAGGTTGCCATGAGGACACATGGTGCTTGGGGCAGGTTATATTCTCAGGATGTTCCTCAGAGCAGCAAAAGGGAGCCTAGAAGAGGGCATCAAGCAAAACAATTTGTATTTTAATTATTTTATAAGCCTTTTAATTTCAGTGCTGCTACTGATAGTAACAAAGCTAGAAACAGCAGTTTCTCTCCCTGAGAATAGGCTGTGGAGGTTTGAAACCTATAAGATCTGCAAAGGAGTCATAAAGGCTTAAGCAGGGAGGATGCACCCATGAATATTAAGTGATGCTCAAGGAGTTTACAACTCCCTTGGCCTTTCTGTTAATGAAGTCTGAGGAGGTACAAGAACAAAAGGAAGAGGAGCATCTTGAGAAGATTTCTGTGCTTATATCCACTGAGCCAGCACATCTACAGCCCTGGAGACACATTCAGTCATTCCGTCATCCCCAGAGGACAGGAAGAGCCACAGCACAAGCTCCCCTTGTCACAGCCTTGCTGCATCTTATCCCCAAGATGCATCCTTCTTTCCCCTGCATGCAAACAGAGCTCAGCTTACACAGTACAGCAAACCCTCTGCCAGCCAAGGACAGGCTAAAAAAAAAAGTGATGTCCACACTGGATGGATGTCCTATCCAAATGGGAGCAAGACAGAAAATGAGAGGACTTCAGGTCACTCCTGGATTTGTTTATGGAGAAGAAAACCCTGCCACATCTCAGTACCATGCCCTCCCACCATCCCAATGACCCACTTGCCTGAGGAATCTCATCTCTTCATCCTTCTTCTCATCCTCGCTGATGATCTTCGAGGTGGTGACGCTCACCTCTACTCCATCCACCACAAACTTGCGGGTGCGTTTCAGTGTCTTCTTGTGCATCCGGGAATCCTGAGTTCAGCAGGGGAAGAAAGGAGGCGGCCATGAAGCAGCTCCCGGCTTGCTGCACAGGGTGCTACAGCTGGAAGCCTCAGAGCAATTTTGATGCTGTTGTTAACAAAGAACATAAGCAAGGAAACCACATCGGGATGGGGGGAAATAATCAGCAGGTTTGGAGCTGCCATTCAAGCCACACAGCCTTTGCTCCCATGCCACAGTACAGTGTAATTTCCACCCTGCAGAAACCTGACCTGGAGGGGAGGCAACCCACCACCTGAAGACCCTTCCTCTCTGTGTCCAACTACAGCAATGGGAGGTGTTGGAACCCCCCTGAACTGCAGTGCTGAGGAATTCACACAACATGAAGCTTGCAATGTTTCCTTTTAGAGATGCTGGGCCATCTACCCGCAGGTACCCCCTGCACACCTGTAGGTGTGAGGCAGGCAAGGCCCCTGCATCAGGCTGCAATTGCAGATGGAGCCACGGGGAAACATGCCAGCCCTGTCCACAGGCTCAGTGCTCGTGTCCCTCTGGCCCTCATTACAATACTTTGGTAATCACAACCAGCTCCGAGCCCCTTACAGTGACCTCCACCAAGCACAGCCATGGCTCACTTTCATTAGCATAGGTAGGGACAAGTGCCAGGAGCACCATGTCCTCTCTCAACAGTGCCACAACAGGTCAGCATCTCTCTGCAGGGTCAGCAGCCCAAGTCTTGCTGAAGGACTGGTCCAAGGACTCAGGTCTTTTGGGAAAAAAAAAAAAAAAAGAAAAAAAAAAAAAGAGGATATGAACGACTTGAATCATGATGCAGTTCTACAGGCAAAATGAGCAAAGGCCTCCTAAAGTCTTCTTGCTCTTATGGTGATGACCATTACAGGTATAAAAGATGGCAGAAGATCTTCATGTGAGCCTGCAAGGCCCAAAGCAAGTCCCTGGAGAGCTTGCAGCAATGGGGGAGCCAGAGAAACTCCCAAACCCACCTGTGTATTTCTTATCCCTAATCTTTCTTTAAAAAAAAAAAAAAAAAAAAAGGACCTGGATACTTTTTGACTAAACTAATTTTGTCAAAATTAGTTGTTGGTAATTTTTAAAAAATATTTAAATTTTTTTTTACCAAAATATAAGCAACTGGACAAAGAATCTGGTAATAAAAGAGTCACCTTAACTTTGCAGTTTAGCCTGTGAGAAAAAGCATGTTATAGTTAATGTTTACAGCCAGAAATGGTTTAACTCTTTGCTGCCCCTTTGCAACTCTTGCTGCAGCCTGCCTGGCACCCTCTACATGCAATCCAGCAGCACCAGGAACACAAGCAAGGGCAAAGCAGGGGAGTTTAACCCCATGAAGCTAAGGCTGGGCAAGGAGCCTGGCTGAGGAGGGAGCAGCACAGCCTGGTACCCACACACACACACTCCCAGCTCACTGTGCAAAGCAGAGGCGTCAGCAGGGAATCTTTCCCAGGGCCCTCTAGCAGCATCAGTCCGAGAGTACAGCTCTGCTTGAAGGACTTGCTCAGAGAGATGCTATTTAGTTTGTTCTGAGCATTGCCGCTGGCTGGGGCAATTCAAACTGTGATCTAACATGACCAACTCTTTGAGGCTTACTCCCTGTAAAACCCAAAAAGCTCCTTTCCCCTTCTAGGGGACCAACTGGGGAGAACAATTACACGTGTGGCATCATATTCGTCTTTGGCTGGCCTCGAGGAGACCAGGTGTCATGGGAAAGTCAGTGAGAAGGGGTAAATCGCTATGCAAGAGCATCACAATTCCCTCATTAGGGATCCAGACTGATTGCAGGCTCGCTGCAGGGGATGCTGGCTCTCACACTGACAGCAGGAGACAGGAGGGAAGGAAAGTTTTGCCGAGAATGGTTTTCAGGCATATTTCAGTGCTGGGAAGCTATCACTCATGCAGGCAAGTGAATAAGGATCTTGTGCAACATATGACTCTGCCCCCTCAAGTCACACACACTTCTCCTGAGGCTCAGCAAATATCATTCCAGTTATTTTGCCTCTTCCCCTAAGCCACACTGACCTGGCCAGCTCTGGCTCACAAGCATTCCCAGCCTCCAGAAAGCCTTAGCAAATGCCAAGAAGCCTGGGAGGGCTTCATGCAAGGCACTGCTGACACAAACCAGGCCAGATGTATGGCAGGTTGGAAAAATTGAGAGAGATACCAGCCCAAATAAGCTTTCTCATTGGGCTAGGTGTTCTAGGAAAGAGCAGCAGAGTAAAGGGCAATGGATAAAGTTCAGGAAATCACATTTTGAGTTTCTTGCTCTGAAGTAGTCAGGTGAGTGGCACAGTTAACTTCACATTTCTCAGGGGCCCAAAACATTGGACTTCCACTAGATTTCAGTGGCCTGGGACAGCAGAGGACACATGTACCTGCAGCAGCTCCACCAAGAGCTTTTCCTTCACTTGAGGACATGCCACGTGCCCTTGGCACAGCTTAACCCAGCACCATGTGCTGTGCCACCCTGAGCCCAGCTGGGACAGGTGTCCTGTAGACAAGGCAAACAAACCATTGAATGCTCTGCCTGGAGATGGGCTTCCTCCCCCCTTGCAGGCCCTAGATTTATTTGCAGAACTCCAAGCCTGGATGCTCACATCACATGTACCGCAGCTAGCCTTTCCAGCTGTCTCATCAAACAGCACTGGGGTGGCACCTGGGTGGTCTTCAGCATTGTGCTAAAGCAAGATTACTGGACCCTCTGTCCTTTCCTACTTTTCCTGCTCCACACCTTCAGGCACAGGGCAGACTAGGGGCAACTCTCTGCTCCTGTAATCAAAGAGCCATGCGATCCAGAGTACAGCATGCTGCTTTCTCAGAAAGGAGTTTAAGGGGCTATGGCCAATGCACGCATGTGCATCTCAAGGAAAGGATCTGAATTTCAGGGGCTTGGCTAAAAAAGGAAAAAAACTCAGCACTTTTTACAGGAATTTGCTGCCCTTCCTTCTCCACACCCTCTGCCCACCACTCTCACCTTCAGGGAGATGGAGCCGCTCTCTCTGTTGAGGGACAGGTCAGCAGACAGGGAAATGGTGAGGTCCATGCTTTCAGACGCTGAAGTGCTGCCAGAATCTGAATCTGCTTTGGACTGGCTGCTGGGCAACAGCGCTGGGGGATCCAAGCTCCCATTGGCAAGCCTCTCCTCTGTGAAGTTCTCCAGGAGGCTGCTCTCTGGTCGCTCCCCAATGCTCTTCCGCTCCTTGCTTCCTGGCCTAGGCTGCTTGCTCCCCTCCGTTGAGTTACCCAGCCGTCCGGGCTGCAAGATGATGTCTGGCTGGCCCTGGGTGCCCAAGATGGCTCTCCCATCCTCTGGGCCAGAGGAGGCAGAACTGGCAAGGGATTTTGTGGAGTGGTTGCTCTCCAGTTTATCATTGTCACTGCTTATCCCTTCATCTGACACTCGATTGCTTTGTCCATTTGTGGTCTCCTTGCCAGTCCCCACAGGGCCATTCACTGTGTTGGGCAAGGAGGAGTCTGGAGGCTTCTCCCCATCAAAACTCAGCTGACTTGCCTCAGAGGGGTCCCGCTTGTGCTTACCGAGGGGCTGGAAAGACAGCAAAGGGAAGGTCTTGGGTTTCGCACCACCGCTTTAACACAACTGCAAGAGCTGCAAGTCCTCACACTTCAGAGCAAAGCCACCCACAGCTAAAGGGTTATTAAGAGGAAATCTTCCCTTTTAGGATATCTGCCCTGGGACACTCCTATCTTTCTCCAGGTATGTGGTTCCAAGGGCTGTGGACACTGACTGGAAGGAAACAGCTCCAGGACCTGCAAATTCTTGAGGGAGCCCAGGAGTTTGCATATTGAGCCCCTTTTCCTGTGGCTAACTCCACCGTGGACTAATCACTGTCCTTTGCCACAGGTGAGGGAGGTCGGGGCATCTCCCCCAGCAAAGCTGCCCAGGCAGCCCTGTGCTGTCCCCTTCAAAGGGGCTGGTTTGCTCAGCTCCCTCCTAGGGCTGGTGGTGCCTCACCACTGCACCACATGCTGGCACTACTTTTACTCCAGCTTCTCTAGTCTGTACCAGGGCCTATTTTTTCTTTTTTTTTTAAAAAAAACCAAACTTTTTGCAAGTCCCTGCTGTAAGTGGGCAGCTGGGCCACCTGCCAACATAATTGTTTCTCCATGCCCTTAGCAGCCACTGAAAAACAGGTTCTCCCTGCCCAAGCAACTTCTTCCCTCTCCACCTGATTGGGCCCACAATAGCCATGAACAGCCTTCTGGAGCCAAGTAAAGTTGCTGGGTTCTTGCCTACAAACTTTCCAGCATTGATCCAGGAGTGCTCACCGAGGCAGACTCTGACGAGTCGTCGTCTTCTGCTTCATCCCGACTGTCCTCGATCTCTTCCATCACCTCAGCCTTGGCCTCAGCGACTAGCTCACGCAGGGCTCGGTTACTGGTCACCTTGCTGACGAAGGGATGCTGAAAAGCCAAGCACAATGCACATGCATGAGGTGGCCAAAAACCAGGACTTGTGGCTGAGTGAGCATTCAGGGATGATAATGGTGAGGACCACTTCTTGCTTTTAAACAATTTCAAAAACCTAAGGTTGTGGTTCTTGCCAGTGTCATCAGGCTTAACCCCTCAAATGAATTTACAGATAAATGCTGCATGTATGAGAAAGAACATGATGCCCAGGTTAAATGCCAGCTCTGCACACAGATGCTCAAAGCATGGTGCTCTGCAAAGCTGCTTTATGTCAAAATCCCCCAAATGAGAGCACCAGCTTCATTTAAACAAGGGGCTCTTGCTGCAGAGGAGACATCCCCACCTCACACAGGTGGGCTGAGCTCTGGGGTGCAGGTCTGAGCCCACAAGGTGCCACTGGCAGCAGGGCAAGAGCTGGTCTGCAGGATCCCTGTGTGCAAACAGCGTGTGGGGAAAGGTTTAATTGAAATTAGGCTCAAATCACTCAGTGCATACAGTGGGGTATTTGCGTTGAGCTTCAGCAAAAGGCTGGGAAGTCCCTTGGGTGTGCAGAGCACATGGCATGCTTCCTCCTGCTGACTCCAGTGCAGGATGGGAATCATGCAGCCAGCATGCCAGTGCTACAGAGCAAGAGTGCAGGCAGTGGGGAAGAGAGTCTTCCAGGGTTTTGATATTATTTTGAAAGGGGACAGGAGAAAAGGAAAGGAATTAAATTTAAATCTGAGATAACCAGGTATAATCCAAGCTGGCTGCCATATGGGCATTTTTAGGCAACAGGAGCCATTTCTATTTCAGCTGGTGTCCATAGTGGCTCTGCAGTTTGCTCCAAAGAGAAAAACATTTCTGTTCCCCTTTGGAGCATTTTAGTGGCTGAAAAGTACTACGAACTTTCTAAACAAGGGAAAAATAATCTGAAACCAGTCTAGGACCCATCAACACTTTTTTGTTTCCTTCCTTAGAAAGAATCAGGCTGCACAGATGCAGCGGTTCAGAGACTCGCAGACCCAGGCAGACAGAGACACTAGCCGCACACCCACCCAGGGGTGGGTGCGGGACCCTACCTCCAGCAGCTGGGCAGCACTGGGCCGGGTCTCTGGGTTCTTGTCCAGCGCCACCTTCAGGAAGTCTCTGAACTGCAGGGACCTTAAAAACACAGTCGTTGGCAAGAAGCTCAGAAGAGGGAAAGGCCTCGAACGCTGCAGGGGGTCTGCTCAATCCCTTCGCAGGTTGTGCCCCAGCTGGCACCTGGCCACAGTCACTCTTTCACCCCCAGCATAGGAAACCCTGTGCTCAGTTATTATGATTATTTGTAAGAGAATCAGCAACGTCACCAAGTGAGGGACTAGATTTTGCCTTACCTGTGATACCAACAGGCAGCAGGACTGAGCGCGAGCTGCTGTGCCCCAGGGCCAAGGCAGAGAGATAGCAGAGGACACCAGCAGTTATCCTCCAAAGGGAGCCCAGGGGCGGAGCTGCTTGTGGACAAGGATGCTCCTGGGCCCTTTCCCACAGCCACAGTGTGAGAGAACAGCTGTGAAGGACCAGGAACCCCATAGGAGGGCACCCTCAGCCTGCAGAGTGCAGCTCTGAGATAGAGTGCATCCCTGATCCAATTCTGGCTTCTGAGCTGCTCCAGAGCAAGCGCTCCCACCCTGCCTGCTGGGTTTCAGCAGCAGGCTCCTGCCTGCTACCTGAATTGTCTTTACAATGCTTGTGACTCTAGTGCTTTCACAATAATATGCTGCTGGCTATCATGCAATGGGTTCTGTCATGATTAAAAAAAAAAACAAAAAACAATTAACTATTGGATTTTTTTAAATGCAGAAGAGGCTTTCCATACTCTAGGAAAGAAATTCTGGAGCTTGTGGTCATCTCCAGCTTTAGAGGAAAATCTGCCTTTCATACTGGGATGTTTTCAAAACAGCCATGGGATCACCCTCGCTTCAGCAGAGCTGTGGGTGGCCAGCAGCTGCCCCCGTGCTGCCTGCACACCAGCAGCATGGTCACAGCACAGACAGCGCTGAGCAGCCTCCCTTCAGCCAGCAGTGCTCTCAGGGCCCCTAGCACCCAGCTGGACCTAGGATACAGCTAGAATCTACATTAGGTTCTCAAATTAAACAATGCTGCTGTAAAAGACTATTTCTTCTCTCTTGAAATACTGTGTAAATTGGGAGATGCATACTCTGCTGTCCAAAAGCCCTCACCATTTGGAAGGGCAGCTGAGTGTGGGGGGGTCAGACTTGGCAATCTTCAGCAGAACTCTCATGGGGTTGAGCTCGTGATGGGGCGGCTCGATCTGGGCCATTTCAATCAGCGTGATTCCCAGGGACCAGATGTCCGCCTTGTAGTCATACGGAGTGTCCTTCATGGTCTCGCACATCACCACCTCTGGGGCCATCCTGCAAGGGATGGAGCAAGGAGCAGGGATGGGGACAGATTACCACTGCCACATGTGTGAGCCTTGTAGCAGTGATTAAGTGCTTTAAATAATCCACAACATTGCACAAAAAATGGCCTTTCCTCCCAGCTCTTGTTTTCGGAAGAAGCAGCATCTTTTCTAAGGGGTCCAACCCCCTCCCTCTTCCGCAAACCAACCGAGACAGCCCAGGCAGCCCATAGAAACCCCCAGGACATTGACATCTGGCACGGATGTTGCTTCAGAAAATAAATTAATCCTTGCCGATTCTGTTCCTTCAGCAAGTCGGGTGATTTAGAGATTGCATTTTTGGAGTGAGGAGTAGTTCCCATGTGTTGGAGCTGCTTCAAAGCCCACTCCACTCCCCGGGGTAGGGGGAGTGGTGAATGCACACACGCAAGCATATGCATGGCCCTCACTCCTCCAAGCCTGGATCACGGTGGCCCCTTGGCCAGCTCAGGTGTCACCGTGACACCAGGCACTGCTCCTGCACCACCAGGGCTGCTCGCAGCTCCCTTCTGGCAAGGGAAACCTTTGCATGTGTGAACACTGGCCGAGCCTCCTTCTTAAAATCCTCTCACCCGTGCTCAGTAAGTCACTATGGCCCAACACATCCAAAAGGCCATGAGCTCCCCATTTCTGAGCAAGCCTGATTTTTCAGAAAAGCAAAGCTCCTCATGAACATGGGATTTCTTAGTAAGCAGGCCACTCACCAGTAAGGGGTCCCAATGAAGGAGTCTCGCTTCTGCAAGGTTTTTATGTTTTTGGCAGACACTCCAAAGTCAGCTACAAAGAGCAGTAACGTTAGATGCCATAGGAAAACTGAACGACCCTTCTGAATTAGCACATTTGGCTGAAATGCAGATTTAAAAGCAAACACACATTGAAGGCAAGAACATGGTACAACATGCTGTTTCCTCTAAACTGAGCATCAGAAAGTAAATTTGCTTTTGGGTATGCAACAGCCAGGGACCTTCCCCTCCCAGGTACAATAAGACAGGGGCATAACAAGCCACCCCCACTGTAACCCAAACCCTACACATCTAGAAGGAAATCAAGATCTTTTCCACAAACAAACAAAAGCAGCTCCATGGGAGATTACTTTCAGGACTTCTGTTTCATAGCAAAAAGTCTCTTTTTACACAGAAAAACCAAAGTGCTGTTGCATTCTTTCTCTTCCCTTCAGCCCCATGCACAGCAGCCACTGCATGGTGCCTTTCCCTGATTTTGTCCCTTCTATAAGGAGCTGCTGAAGCCAACCCAACCCAGCTCAAATTTGTAAGGCCTGCAGAGGGTACTGAGCCTACTCCAGGTCAGGTTGCTCTCTGAGATGGCCCTGATGACCTCCAGAAGAACTGTTATCCATCTGCATCCCAGGCTCAGGGTGTCCCTGACTGTGCATCACCCCTTGCCCAAGCCAGCACAGCATTTCTTATGTCAGAGCAGGGCTCATGGTCACTGGAAGGTTTCCATCTTCCCAGGCTAGCTGCTCTCCATCATCCCAAGACACATCCCAAGAACTCCCCACAGGTGCCAGCACCCCTTGTCAGGGTCCAGAAAGAATTCTGCACCTTTCTGACCAGACCCTACAGACAAAGCTACCTCCTTATCCTTCAGCAGGTACGTGGACACCAGTTTAACTCAAGCCCACAGCAAGTTGGCAAAGCAACCCTTTGGCAAAACTTGCCCTGTCACCACCAGACCTGCTCTGGAGATAAGACGAATTCTTCCAGCTCCCAGCCTGCCAACTGGCACCCTGCACAGGATGCTCAACAGGCCAAAAAGCATAAAAATAAAGTTCAAAGAGGGATTAAACAAATTCATAAAAGTCCATCAAGGGCCTGAGCACGACTGCTGTTTGGGGAGTCTCAGTGCCCAGCTGGGGGCTAAGTGGAGCACACAGTTCAATGGTTGTTTCATGGGAGACCAAATCTACATGAAGCTTTCCCCCACCTCCTCCTGCCTAAGCTCATCAGCCAGCAGACAAGCAGCTGATGTCCCATAGACAGGGCAGAAGGCAGAGAGCATCCCTTAATCCCCACCATGCTCGGACATAGCTGAACACTACCATCCAGCTCCCAGCAGCACACGCCTGTTGTTAGTGTAGTGTGAAATGGCTCCAAGGAGCACCATTGCCCACAGCTGCTCTCCCAACAAGCTCAGCTGAGCGAGTGCCCGCTGTACTCCTGTGCTGGGTGGCTCACCGAGCTTGATGTCCCCATCCTGGGTGAGAAGCACATTGCCCGCCTTCAGGTCACGGTGGATGATCTTTTTGCAGTGGAGGTAATGGAGGGCTTCCAACATCTGGCGGCAAATCACTTGAATCTGGGGTTCAGTCAGTCCCCGGTCCAGCTCTGTGGGGAGGGAGAGAGCATTAAACAGGATAGGGATTTGAGTGATGATCCACCTGAGCAGCAGAAAGGCACAGGCTACCCAGCAGACCTTTTAAAAACCACTGTCCCTGTGTCAAAACAGCAGGAGACCAACGCAAATCAGCTTGTTATGGTATTTTATTCCCTTAGCCAGCAGTTGCACCGCAACGTCCACTTGCTTGGAGCTGCTGGGTTATACCTCCCTCCCAGAGACATGCGGTTGAGCTGACTGGACCAGGAATAGCAGACAAAGGGGATGAGGAGGGGGAGGCAGGCACATCTGTGAAGGGGGTCTGAGCTGCACATTCCCTGCTGATTTGGGAAATGAGACCCAGCTTGCCTACAGGGACTCACCTGGTACGGGGACGATGCTGCAGAGAGGAGGGAGCTGAACTTGGCTGCAGCAGGGTCAAATGCAGGCATGAACACTTGGCAGCTCCATGTGCAGCCCCAGCTCCATGTCCAGCTCATCCCCCAGGGAGCTACCCCTGCCGCAGAGATGCGGCATACCCCCCTGTATATCAGGAGGGACACGCCACCTCCCAAAGCAACAAGCAATAAAATACCAGCATTATCCCTACCCACTGCTCTGAGCTGTTTTTTCACATAGCACCAGGTACCAGCACACCAGCTCATACCCTGCTGTCTGTCCCTATTTCTGAAGCTTGCGGGGACATGTGACCACTGGTGCGACCTCCCTGTTCAGCTCTGCCCAGCCACCTTTGCTATCCAAGGCTGCTTTCCAAGGCAATGGCTCTGCAAACCATCAAAACTCCAGATGGTTAACATCATCTGAGCTTCCCTCTCTCCCTCTGCAAGCCCTTGCAGTACAGATCCCCTCTCCAGCACAGCAGAGCATACGGAGACCAGAACAAGCTTTAGACAGCCCAAACTGTGTGGCCAGGATGGGGGCCGATGGATGGGCCCCAGAAAGTGGGACAAATGCTGCTTCAGAATGAGGATCTTAACCACAGGTTCAGAGAAGCTGGGTCAGCCACTCTGTTCCTCCTTCTCTTCCTCACCAAGATCTCCCTTGCTCTGGGGGAAGGTGATGATTTTCACTCTCCCTGAAGCATCCGGCAAAAGTGAGGTGCAGCAAGCCACAGTTTTGTACAAAAGATTTCAAAGGTAAATGCCAGTTGCTGGTGGGGATGGGGAGGTGGAACAGGCAGCATCCAGCAACTCTGAATTTACTAATACTAGGAGCACTCCTGAGCCCCAACCCCACAGCTCCTCCTATCCCTCATTCAAAGGGTGATGGCGCTACAGCCAGGCCACTTACTCATGGTTTTCTAAGCACCCCTTCCCACTCCAGCTCCCATGTCCCCCAGAGACTGACTGCCATGAACACAGCCCCATGAATGCTCAGGGAACGGTTTAGTGCCCCAAGAGACAGGGATCACTGTTAAGGTTTTCTGGGGTAAGGCATCGTTTCATCCACCACTTCAGTAAAGGTACTTTTACTTGCAGTGATTTGGACCTGCTTTAAAGAATATCGCTAACGGAGACACAAGTTTTAGGGGTTGAATCAAAGATGACAAGTTTGGGTCCATCGTCTTCCTGGAAATAAGAAGAGAGTGACGCCTTTGGAGATATCAGAGCTGAAAGGGAATAACCCCTGTGGAGACATAGCTCTGTCCCAGGGGCTCCAGGCAAGCTGATGTCAGAACACTGTTCACTTTGTGCAGAGGACATCACCTCCCCTGCATCTGTACAGCCCTGGTACAGAGGGGCTGTGGCACCAGCCAGGGCAATTTTGGGGAACACCCACACTCACCCAGTCCCACAGCTCTGTGTGGGAGGGAGGAGTTAAAAATGGGAAGATTCCTGGAATTACTGCAGACTGCAGTTTATTCAGATGCTCATGCTGCTTCACCAGATGACTGATACCATACAGAGAAGTCAGCAAGGAGATCCTGGGATATTCATCACAACAGGCACCCACATTAAACATCTCAGCACTGCTGCCCTTCCTGGGAAGCTGTGGGAACAGGATCCCAAGCACCCGGTGCCTCAGGCAGATAAATATTTAAAGCCATCTTTCCCCTCCAGCGACTCTCCCTTCACCGCATGCATTGTGATCTGCTGATCTTAGCAGCATTTGAATCACAAAACGACATCAAAGTAGCTGAGGAAACACCCCGGGGCTGCCACACCTTCTGCTCTGGGTATGAAAATAGGCAAACTCATGGGAGAGAAATGGTAGCTGGAGAAGATGGGGTACCCATGTCTGCAGTCTGTTTAAAAGCTGCCCCTGAGAGCATGCCAGAAGGCTGGAAACGCCTTGTGGGCATTGCCTCAAGCATGGAGAAGAGCCCGGCACCACAAGCTGCACTCACCCAGCATGATGGCATCCACTGCCCCACCTGGGCAGAACTCGATCATGATCTAGGAAACAAAGAGAGAGGAATTAAAGTCAGGTCCGTGTCTCACTGAGCAAAGCCCACCAAGTAAGGAAGAGACAAAAGCATTTGGTTTTGTTTCCCCACATGGCAAAGGTGCCCCTCTGCCCCACACAGGGATGAAGAGGCTTCGGTGCTCCCCAGGCCACATCCCCAGCACCCAAGCCTCAGGGACAGATTCTGCACATTGCCTGCAGCAGCCATCTTGGAAGGACCATCCCCATCGCCAGGCCCACAGACACCCCCAGCAGTCACGCCTGGCCCCGTACCTGGACACCCACCCCGAGCAGCCAGCTTCAGCTCCAGCTTCCTTCTCCATTTACATCTTTTCCCATTGCATTTTGGAGCGAGGGCTGCTCCAGAGAGGGGCCTTGCCAACAGGATGAGATAGCTGTCATAGTTGGGAGCTGACATGGCAGGATTTTCTTTGGCAAATGAGAGATGGGGAGGGCTGTTGGGTCTTTACATTATTACTTTTTTTTTTCCCCTCCCCCATTGCCCAGTAGTTCATTGCTCTCTTGATTTTGAGCAATTTGAGGGGAAAATCTGTCAATAAAGAGATTGAGTACATTCACCAGATTGTTGCTGGTTTTCTCCCAGGGATGTGTGCAGAGTCCTGCCAGTCCCCCAGACCTGGTTGCCTGGTCCCTGCTGTCCCCCCACAGGGTGGGCAGTACCTACTGGGTGGGCCCTTTGCTGGTATCCCAGGGATACAGGTACTCTTCCCCCTCACCTCTGCACAAACTCAGCCAGAGCCGCTCCCGGGGGAGTTGGGCTTGGTGCCAGATCCAGCTCGCTGCTCGCCTTCAGGGCAGACAAGGCTGCTCAGGTAAACAGATTAGAATTTCAAGCAGCCAGGGGTTATGAGGGACAAGAGATGCTTCACCTCCCTGACAAGCTCTTCTCCTTGTCAAGGCAACACAGCACAACATATCGGAGAGGTGAAATGCCAGAGTTTATTTTGAGGACAATGACTGAACAAACCAAAGTCAGTGTTTACCAATGCGGCTCTCTAAGCCCTTCATGTGGAGGTCATGCTATTTAATGCAGCTCTAAGCACTGGACCAGGAGCTGAAGGGAAAAGGTTCAAGCTCCCTCCTCCCCATGGTCTAATCCTGCAGCTCCAGGTGAGGCACATCTTACCCTTTTGCCCTGTAGTTCCTACACATTGACATGGGAAACACTATTATCGACCTAGACTGTGGTGGACAACACAACTGCTTTGTTTTGGAGGAGAAGGGGGAGCAGGATCAGGTGCTGGGACACAGCAAACCTCGAATTGCTCTGTGAGAATCGGCTCAGGTCCAAGAGGTGGAGGGGAGACAATGCTGAGAAAAGAAGCCCAGGCAGGTTGGGCAGCGTGACACAGGCACCGCTGGAGGAAGCAGAGAAGAATAACCAGAGGCCAGGGCTGGGAAAGCATTTGAAGCAGGCAGATAGAGAGAAGCAATTGGAAAGACAATTCAAGCCATTCACAAACCAGGAGAACAAATCTGCGCTGCCTTGGAGCTGAGTGGGACCCTGGCAGAGAAGAAGCCAGTGGGCCAGCAGAGCCCTCCCACAGATGGGCCATATCAACACACTTTTTTCTTTCTTGACTTTATACCTTGAAGCACTGCATCAGCAGCTTCACCAGCAAATGGCAAGGCAAGAATTGCCTCCTGCCAGAGTCTCTCCAGGCACAGAGATCCCCACTGGACGCCTGTGCCCCATCATCACCCAAACACAGCTCTAAGAGGCTCATTTCAACCACTTATTTTTATAGCATTCCTCATTGTGTTCCTCAGAGCAGAATAACACCACCAGTGGACACCAGCCCTTCCTGGGCTCCTCAGAGCCCAAAGTGCCAGAAGCAAACCTGAAACAAGCCCACACCAACACCAATCTGCTGAGAAGACAAGAGCTTTCCCTCACTCTGGGAGGCTGAGGTGATGTATGGGGCTCTGCTGGCACAGCCAGCCCAGTAATGACACCTCTGCACAATGGTACCACAACCCTGCCGATGGGGCCTGCCCTCTGCCAGACCATCCAGCCTGCCACTAGCCCAGACCAGCCAAGAGCGAGCGACTGCTAGCTGCATTACCTGAGCCCCTGGGCAGGGTTTGCAGCAGCTGCAGAAGGACAGTGCAGACCTGATCCCATTTAAGTTGGAGTATCGCATCTTTGCGCTGCTCTGGCAGACAGACAACCTGCCCCTACAAATGACCCTGTCTCATCACTGAATCACAGCCCAGGGGTTTGTTCATCTCACATGAACAATCCTTTCCTGATCCTGCTGATCCAGGCACCTCAGGAACTCACCTGCCCAAAGAGGAGGGTCTTCAGGTTCAAGCAACAGCCACTCTTAATGTTCAGTCAGTAGAGGAGACCTAGTGAGAAGCTTGTCTGTGCTACCTGGCTCAGCTCTTGAATCTAGACAGTCCCACAACTTCAAACAACCAAGCCCAAACCAGCTGCTAATGTGGCCTTTGGCATCCAGGTGACCTGGGTGCTTTCATTGCTTCTGCTCAGCAAGCAGCTTTACAGCTTCTGCCTCCTTGGGTGTCCCAACTAAATGAAGTCCCCTGGCATCTCACATAGCTCTTCTTACAGAGCCTCCAAATTAAGAAACCTAATTTTAATTTGGGGGGGCCGGGGGGGAGGGAGAGGGAGGAGGAGTGGAGGACAGATACAGAGGGCAGCTGGCTGGGTGAGAGCCACAGCCACCCCAGTCAGCAGAGCCCCCGGGAGCACAATGCAGTCCCCCCTGGGGCAGATGCTGTGCTAAGGCTTCCTACCAGGGGCACAGCTGGCACAACCAAAATGTGCTCTGGTCACACACTCTGAGCTTTTAAATGGGGAAGGGCCAAGCCCAATGCACCCTCCTCTTGATCAGTGTGGGATGCATTTAATCTCAAAGTTTCATTCTGGTTTGCAGTCTAGCGATGAGAAAATTAGGGAAATCAGTCCATCTGAACCAGCATGACCGTGTAAAATTATGCAGGCACAGCAGGCTGCAAGCCAGGCACTGGGAATATGAGAAATATGGAAAACTTAAAAATATACATTTTCAACAAGGGCAGAGATGATGCCAAAGAATAACTATGGGTGTGGCCAGATAGTCTGAACATTCAAAAACTTAATGGGCTGGTTTCATCCCAGAAAACCTGATTTAAATAAATGCAGCTGGCAGTCCCATAGCTCATACACCACGCACACTTCCTTCCAGGAACAGGGCCAGCCTGAAAAATGTTTTACCATTGAAGCAGGTAGGGAGGCAGACCCAGTGGCAGCAGCACACAGCTTTCTCTGTGTGTGAGCTGGCGGATGCAGGAAGCTTGTGGAGAGCAGAGGTTGCACAGGCACCCCTCCCAGACCCGCAGCAAGGAGAGGGACAGACGGGCAGTTGCTGACACCCCAGGGTGGGCAGCCTGCTGCTCTGGCCGCAATGAGGAACAAGCTGGGAGGATCCTAGAAGAGAACTGTTGACAAGAGCCTGTGCATCTGTGCAGCCAGGAGGCTGGTGATTTACCCGAGGGCTGCAAAGAGTTTAACTCCTTGCTTAGGAATCTTTCCATGTGCTTTGATATATGGGCTGACTACTCCTTTACTGAGGGGAACCCAAGCCACCACTGGAGCAGTAACCACTCTAGTGACAGTGACAATCTCAGCACCGCATTTCAGCTCTCAGTGCTGCACTGCGCTGCTGCCTGTGCTGGGCTTGGCCAGCCCCAGCAATCCCCCCACGACCTGCAAGACCTGGGACCCAGCACGGGGCTCACTGCGGAGCCACAGCAGCACCACAAAACAGAGGTTTCACAAACCCAGTCACAGAACCAGCTCCTGCGGTCTCATGAACCAGAGATATGAGACCTGTGGGGGTCTCTGCCTCTATGCTGACATCCTGAAAGCGACTCCATTGCTCTAATTAGACCTGGGGGGTGCACCCACACCTCCATCTCCATCTCCCCTGGCCTAGGGTCTGGGTGAGGGGTCTCTGAGCACCTGCTGTGGTGTCTGTGTCAAGCAGCCTGGAACAGGGCTGGAACAAACATCCTGTTTATAACAACTTCCTCCACACAAAAAATTCAGGGACTTCCTTGCAAAGGTTGCCCAGCCCCCCCTTGGCTGCCAGGGCCGGGAGACGCACAGCAGCTCTTCCTCCTGTTGTCTCCTCAAACCCATTATAAATCCTGGGGATTAGGCACTGTCAGCATTTTAGTTTTCAGTCCACAAGCAACTGCAACTACACCTCGCAGGCACATGCAAAATTCACTGTTAGCTCCTGTCACCAAGCCGTCTGAGCAACACAACTGATGGTTGCCTTCCAGCCCAGCCAGAGCCCCACGGTCCCGGCTCCAACACCATGGCCAAGAAAGCCAGCTACCCCTCGTTCGCAGCTTGACAGGGATGTATGAGCTGCATGCACAGGAACAGATTTGGGCAACCTGTTGATAGACAGAGAAAAGAACCCATTCTTACTACTTCTCAAACCTTCATACCACAGTTTGAATGCTGCTGTTTTGAAATAAAATGGGCCGTCCTCTCCTATATCTTTAAGTGAAACAGCATGAATGAAGAGGTCTGCATGCAAAACCTACATAATCTTTCCCTTTCAAGAACCTTTTGCACAGGCAAAATTTAAATTTAAAAATAAAATTTGAAAGCAAAAGTCCAATACAAGTTAAAGGGCTTTGCTGGTGACCTTGATTTCTCCTGTGGCTCATCCTAATCCTGCCTTTAGGGCACAACAGGACCTGGAAGCATTTTGCAGCCCAAGTGACAGCAGAGTACGCAGAGGGGTTGGAGCCATTTTCTGGGCTGCTCGAGTAATAAAGTGACTGCCTGGGAGGAGAGAAAGCAGGGTCAAGTAAGCCTGGTATTGCCCAGGAGAATAAATATACGTACATATGTATGAACAGCTATAGCTTAAATTAAGTGCTCTTTAAAGACACAGTTCTTCAAGTTGTACCTGAGTGAGGGGGCAGTATGTGTTATGAAAAAGCATTATATGACATTGCAGTTCAAGGCAGCAGATAGGACACTGTGCCAGGAGAATCCCTCCAACACTTTACACCAGGTGAGGGCTGGAGGGACACCAACCCAGAAAACAAACCTAGGATGGATCAAAGCCCAGTGCAGTTTCTGGGTCTGACAAACCAGGAGCGGCATCTCCTGCCCAGGTACTGAAGTCCTCCCGGGTAGGACTGAGAGCCTGCTCATTCCTTCCACTTTTGGTAGGACTGGTCCTGCCTCTCGGGTGTGTTTGAACTCCCAGAATTTTCTACAACTTTTTTTTTTTTTAAAAAAAAAGGAATTTAAAAAAAGCTTATCTTGAAAGGTACTTTTACCAAACACCCGAACACTGCAGAGTGTGGAACAGCTGATGTCCCTGAACTGAGGTTTGCAACTGAAGCCCAGTTAAGAGGAGAGGACACACCCTAGCTCAGCGTTACTCATCTGATTGGCATGTGAGAGGGCAGAGGCCCATGAACTGTTCCCCCTGCAGCAGCACTGGAGAAATGCCTCTTCCAGTCAGAAAGGGAGAACAAAAAAAAGAAAAAGAGAAAAAAGCCACCAGCTGGGAAAGTTGGGGGCAGCTTGTCTCGGCAGTGACGGGCCTGGGCAGCCAGGCATTTCCCACGAGCACGGCAGGCTGCACAGGGAGGCCACCAGGGCCCCTTAGGATGGAGGAGTCCTTGGCTGGCAGCCCAGTCACTCCCAAGTCACCGGAGGTGGCTGGCGCCTGCAGGCTTTTCCTGTGACTTTGCTGCTTTTGCAGTTACATGTTGAATAGGCCAATTGCTTTGGAGTCAGTGGTGCTCCAGAGCACCGAGGCTATTACTACATGGGTGCACGCCATGCTAAGTGCTGCAGCCACCCAGCCACCTCCCTTCCCACCAAGCCCTGAGCATCAGCACCAGTGGGCACTATGTCCCCAGGACCCATCTGCCTCCAGATCCACTCTGCCTGGCCCAGAAACTGCTTCAGAACTGATGTAGTTCAGTAATTTCCTCTCCTAATCTGCAGCAGTGTTTCAATTTGTTTGTCTAAAAAGGTGCCTGCTGCTGGGGAGAAGGTAACCCGCAGCATCCTGCTGCTGCAGCAGCCTCCATCGCCCCCACACACAGCCTCATGGTTTTGCCACATTCGTGGGGCAACTCAGAGGTGTCCTTGCCACCCATGGCAGAAAGCAGCCTCCAGTACAGCCACCAGCTCTCCTGCCTTGTATTGGTATGGAGGGACTGAGGACATCAGAAAGGTAAATGTGGTAAACTGTGCTCCATTTATAGACCAAGCTGGTGAAGGGGAATGCTTCCCAGGTTCCCTCCTTGCCCCCTTCCACCTCCCTCTCTCCAGGATGCTGCGTTGGCACAAAGCTCCTAGGGGGATGCTGCCATTAGCAGCAGTCACTTCCATCTCTGTGTGCTACAAGTTTGAGCATGGCATAGAGAAGTGGGGTGTGCCACAGCTGGCCTCAGCCACGCTCACCATCAGAGGTTTTGCTCCTTCCCTATGTGGCGCTGCCATTTCAGGGACACTGCAGTGGGAGAACGGCAGTAGATCCCTGAGCTGTTGCCCAGGTGCAGCCCCTGGAGGGAGAGGCAGGAGGAAGGAGCCAGGGGCAGGTGTAACTGTATTGGTACTGCAGTGGGGAGAGTAGGGCTTTCCTGGCATTGACCACCCACTTACAGGAAAAGCAGAAGAAATGCAGCAAACAGCAACCGCTTCTGTGATTCAGAGAGAGCACTGCAGGGTGGGGAAGAGAAATCCTTCACATTCAGCAAAAATGCAACAAAGGGAAAGAGAAGAGAGAGAGCTGGTGTAAGTCGGGGGCCCTGGCTGCCTCCAGGCTCTCCTGGTGGTGCTGAGAGATGAGCTGCTCGACGTGAACAGTGGGTGGGGAGGATGGTGCAGAACAGTTAACAGGGACTCCCACCTACAACACCTCGATGCCCCCAGGCACAGCGTTGGTGTCCCCCACGCTGCCTGCCACTGCAGTCACCCTGCCCACTGAGCTGATCTGCTGAGTCAGTGATGTACGAGCCGAAGCCCACCCTGCCTCCCAGTGCATCCAGGCGATGGACACTGCTTCCGAAGCTGCCTCACGTGGGAGCCACCAGCTTGCTCAGCCTCATGACAAGCCCCAGTGCAGGGGAGCAAGAGGACCCCACTTAAGCTGGGGTGCAGGAGGGAAGGGAGACAGAAACCCTGCTATGGTGACTTTTACAAAGCTTCTTTTTAGGCTACAGCAAGAGAACAGGCCCTGCTTTTTCTGTAAGGGGATTGCCCAAAGGGGGATGTCTGGATCTTCCTCCCACCACAGTGAAACTGGTGGCTGGGAGGCGAGAAGACAGACGAGGTGGCACTCTGAGGCAGCACCACCTCGGGCGAAAACCACAAGGCATGTACAACTGCCTGAATTTCAACAGACCGCTGCATTGAGTAACAGCCGTTGCCTTGCAGCTGCAGAGCCCTTCCCCTCTCCCCACCAGCTCCCGCTGCTGCCCCTCTAGTGGGGCACAGGCCGGGGACGTGCAGCAGGTCAGTTCCTCCCGCACAGCCCCCAGCCCTGCTCGTGGAGACAGCTCGCCAAGCTCCCTGCACCACGCCTACAAGGGCGAAGGCTTCAGTCATGAAACTCGGTGCCACCCTTCTGCAGTCAGAAAGGGAGCCACAGCCTGCGGTGCTTTCCTTCCTCTCCTCTACCCCTGCACAGCAAACACGTGGGAGGGGTCCCAGGGCACCAGTGGCAGACAAGACCTCGCATCCCCCCAGCAGCACAGGAGGAGTCCACCTTGGGAGCAGCACCCCATGTGCACCCTCCAATCCACCCAAAACATTTCCTTGTTGGGTGTGGGACAGAGTCTCCCTACTCAGCCCCAGGCAGGACTGGGCTCCTGGAGGCCCCTCACACAACCTATGCAGGCACTGTGGCATCTTAGCACAGGATGACTCCACTGACATTGCAGGCAGCAGGGAGAAGGCAGGAAGGGCAGGAGGAAATGGTCTAGACCTCCCCGCCTGCGATGGGGTGTGGAGGAGTCATGGCGAGGCAGGTCTGTCCTCCTAGCATTTGGATCACACACCATGGGTGAGACAGACTCCTTCCCAAGCCCTGGAAGAGCGGTGGGAAGCCGAGAGCCCAGATGGTCTCTAGGGCTTTTAGTCTTGACTTGTAGGAAGAGAAGACTGAGCAAGTCCAGAAAAGCATCTTGCTGCAGCCCTAAGTCCTGGTTCTAGAAGAACCAGACGAGCAGAAAGTCTCCTATCCTGCTGCCAGTGATGGTCATTCATCAGCTGCTGAACACCAGTTTTCCTATCCAGTTCTTCAGTATCAAAGCCACCCAACAGCTTGCTGGTGGCTGTCCCATACTACTGCTCAGCCCTGTAATACACATGCCATGGAAAATAAAGGACAGAGGCAACAGCTGGTTCTGTTCTCAAACTCTGTGGCTGTAGCACTGAGAGGACTCAGGCAAGGTCAGGAGCATCTGGAGGGATGGCTAAGATCTGCACAAAACCCATGGAGGGGATGCCCCTGGCCCAGAAATGCTGGCTGCAGTGAATATGAAGTGCAGCACAAAGAAAATAGATGGTCATTTGCCCAAAAGCTGTTCAGATAAATGAAGGATCCAGACCTCAAGCTCCACCCTGAGACCACTCCTTGCCAGAGGCACACAGGCAAAGGCCAGTCCCACATGTGGAGCAGCCACCTAGGACACAGACGGCAACTTCCACATGTACCCTGAGACACCAGCACCACCTCTGCAGCCCAGCTGCGGCCTGGACACACAGGGATGCCAGGTGCTTTCCCCATGAACACCTTGTATCCAGCCCTACTTATCTGCTGGGGCTTCCACCCAGACCCTCCAAACATCTGACCACGGGGTGGAGAGCCACCCCTTGCAGCTCTGTCCCCTGCCCCTCCAAGCCCATCAGATTCCCTGGTCTGATGGGCTGAGCCCATCCTCATGGCTCCAGCAAAAACTCTGGACACACTTCTACCACCCAGAACTGAGAAAGGGGCTTCAGCTTCCAGGCGACACAAACCCCAGAGGACAGAGTTGTTCTTCGCTGGTGGAAAGAACACAGTGATATATTTAGGCACAGAAACCAAATTTAGTCACAGTCAAGGGGCACGTGCTTTACTCCGTCTGTTTGACATCTGAACCCAAGTTCTGGTGGTTAACAGCGAAGTTATGCTGTCCTGCTGGCTACAAGAGGAGGTGAGACAAACAACGCCAGATCAGCCCTCCACAGGAGCAGCTCCCCTCTTCCCCCCATAGCAGAGGGGCATGCAGGACCACAGGGATTGGTTTTGGGGAGCACCACCTTGATTTTTAAATAGCATTTGTTCAGATCTACTCTCTCCTTTAAAATCAAGGACCGTGCTGACTGGTGAAGTTTTGTTTGCAAACTTGTTGAGTCTCCTCATTATCTCAGCCAGCCTGCCCTGCTCCAACTGAAGTCCAAGGATTAAGTTTACATTATGGAGAAGAGGGAGGAGGTGGATAACATTCCTATGCCCACTTAACTTGGCACTTTCCCCAGCACCCTCCTGCCCAAAGCTTTTCACCCAGCACATGCCAAAGTGCTGGAAGAAAGCTGCAAACAGATTATGCCAGCATTGCTCATACGCCAGATGTGCTGATTCAAAGCAAGGCTGAGCTGCTCTGGCTACTTGCTGGGGGCTGAAGACAGGGCAAGTCACTAGAGCAGCCTGCTACGCGCTGAGGACACATGCCATCCTTCCCAAACTCACTTCTAGAGCCCACGAGGCCAGTGTGCCGCCAACACAAAAGGGGACCCGAAGGACCACCAGTACCCACAAAAGCCACCAGGTCCGCACTCCCCTCCAGCTGCCACCAGCCCTCAGCACACACTGCAGAGGCCATAGAACAATACAGAAGCCACTAGAAGCCTCTGCTGCCACAGCAGAGCACAAATGTCAACAGCTTATCTGACATGGCAAGCATGCTGTAGGTGGAAGCGAAATAATTAGCTCTCTGTAAGAGAGGGCTCCAAGCTTGCCAATTTTCCCTTACAGACAAGGATACTATTCAGAGACTTTAAATATAATAAACCTTTTCTCCTCCCTTTTCTGAACAAAATAACCTACAGAGAAAAATATTTGAAATTTAAAAAAAAAAAAATCTGTCCCCATAACCAGTGAGGGGAGGAAGATGCAGGGCAGCAAGTGAAGAAACCCAAGGCTTACAGAATTTCAGAGCAGGAAAACTTTATCAAGGACAAAGTCAGATAACACTGCATACTCCTCTTGAAATGCAGAGCTCCCTGCTGATCATAGCGAGACCAGGGATGAGTTTTTCACATCTAAATCATTCTGAGATGACAAAATATCTCCTTGAACAACCCCTCCCCTCCAGGTTGGCAGAAAAAAATCCCATTCCTACTGAAATTTTGGCGGTACAAATCAAAACTCCTTTTAGGCTAACCAAATGGTTTTGAATGTTGCAAAAAGTATCCTTCACCTTGCTAGAATCACACAGGGGATTTAGTTTCTTTTAACAAGGGCTGATATCTAACCCTTTTGAATTCACCATCACAACTTGCTAACCAGCCTCCCAGGGGGATGAGAATCCAAAGAATACCCGTGGCTGGCACATGCAAACAGCTACTAGATGCAGAACAGACAGGGTCAGCACAGCCGTGACCAGGTGGCAGTACCTGGGATGCTGAGTGCTGTGGGAAGGGTTAACTGCAACATGCACAGGCTCATTCATGAGCTCTCCCTTTGAGGACCAGACCACAACTGGCTCCAAACACTCTGGGCTCCCAGCATTGTACTCTGGGAGCAGGGATGGCAGTAGGAAGGCCAGTGATCTCATTTGTTACAGACACCAGAAAAACACCCAGGGAACGGGTCCCTGCCTGCGCACAGGACAAAGCCTTTGTTGCTTTGAGGGCTATGACTGGGATCCCCCTCCTCTCACCAAGTTAATCATCATTTAGAGGCCACTCAGTTCACCAACAGTATTTGTTATTGGATGGGCAGCAAAATGCAGAAAATCCTTTCAAATATAAATAGCTAAAAGGAATAAGTTGCTTCTTCAGTGGGAAGATTCACCAACTTCCAGTGCCCCAAGTTTGTGCCAGCATCTAAAACAGATGATGCATTTCAGAAGGGTAGAACTCATGATGAGAGCTGGAGTTTGACCCAGGACAGGTTTCCTGATGTCTTCTATTAATAGCCAGGAGTTCCACTGCATCCTCAAAGCTTCACCTGGCCAGGAGGACAAGTCATTGAAGGGGTGGTAAAGGACTTTTTACAAATTTTCCGTTCCTGCCTGGCATGTCCCTTGGAACAATTATTTGTTCTGATCATCCCCAAGTTCACAACACCACGTGCCTGGATCCATCACACAAGATGAGAGTATTGCTATTTAACTATTTCAGTGAGGGCTTTGAAGTCAATGGAAACCACACCAAATCATAAGGTCTGCAAAAGGCCATCCCTCTCTCTCAAATGACAACTTTCAGGCTGTATCTGATATAAAATAAAGTGTAAAACTGCAATCTATTGCTTGTTCCAGGGCATAGGCTGAAGCTTGGTTTCCAGGCACAGTATCCTATACTGAAGTAGTTCATACATATTCATTTATATGCAAATATTGTTCTTTAGCATTTCCCTTGGTAAGCCAGCCATGTGGGAACGTGGCCTATTGCAATTCATTTCTAAACAAAGTTTTAAAGTGCTTTGAAAACTAATTTGCCTATAGGCTTCTTGTCTGCTCCTTTCTCTTCATAAAACTATGGTCTTATGGTTATAAACTTGGACTGGGATTCAGCACATAAGACTTATTCCCAAGTACCATTTTCCTGCTGGGTAAACTTTAGGCAAATTCTTGTCTGTGCCTCAGCTCCCCCTTCTAATAATCAGGATAATGACACCAGGTCTCTTTTATAAACGCATTCCATGGTGTATAGTTGACAAGGGTATGCAATCACAAGCCATTATTATTGCTTCAATAAACTTTACTTGCAACATTATTGTGTATAAAGGACGGTAGACAAAGGTTTCTACTCTAGTTTGCACTGCGATGTTGCTACCTGTAGAAGCGCTCTTGAACTTGGCTGGGCTATGGTAGTTTGCCTGCTGCATAGGTTGTTCTTGGTGGTTCATCAAAATCACTCTGTTTCCATCCTTCCTTTAATGGAAAACCCCAGTTTTACCCAGAATGGGATTTCCAGCAACTTGCCAGAAGTCGTGAACGTCAGCTTTAGCGTTCAAAGACAGAGCAGATATATTGGTCCCATGCAACTTGCTGCCCATCTTTACAGCAGAGGAGGTCAGAAGACTTAGACCTCCATATCTTTGGAAAAGGCAGTAAAAAGCCTGCATAAGAGCGAGGCAGAGAGAAGCCTTACTGCTTCACAGGCAGACAGCAGCTGGCAAGGAGGGGAGGGAGGATGGCACCTAGACACCCACTCTGCAGCATCCCAGCTGACAAAGACACAGTGTCAGGGTTGGAGCAGAAGTAGTCACCCACTCAGGTCAATTACACTACCCTGAACTGCAGATTACTTGACTGTGGAAACCCAGGGAACCATCAGAAAAACCACTGGGCTCCATTTCTAGCCCCAGCCAAGATGATGTGCATCCAGCTGACTCTAAGGACAGGGAGGGGACACAGTGATATCCCTGCCACACTCCCAGCCTCCTACGGCACAGTGGTGCCCTGTCCTGATGTGTGCAGGTGTCTGCCCACACCTTCTCCTCACCTACCCACCCTGCAGAAGTTACTGGGGTTGTTACGCCATTCTGCCCGAATTCTGCACTGGTTAAAATTTAGAAACCGGTCCAGCAAACAGCACCCCCATGCTGGTTTGCCCAGCAGGGCTCATCCTGCAGCAGCTCATGGGTACCAGACCACAGCCCTGCCAGCAACACAGCGCTGGGTGCTCTTGGGGGCTCTCACTGTGCAGCCAAATCTGGCATGAATTTAGGTTTCTGCAGTTGGGGGAAAGGAGAAAGAGAAAGGAAAGGCTTGTTCCTCTAGAAGGTTGGCCAGCTTTTCCAGGTCTCTCCTCCACTACGCTACAACACTATGCACAGTTCAGTGCTTGTGAGCGGCAAACAACTGTTCCAGTATTTTGGGGAGATGTTTGGTACAAAGCTTCAGGAGCACAAGGCCAAGCAGGAAGGGCCAGATTAGACTGCAACTCTCCTGCCAAGTGAAATGCTAAAGGCACACGAATAGCCCTCGGATTCCTCAGGGGCAGATGACTGAGAAGCCTGGAGAGCCCTGGTCTGGTACAGCATTCATGTGCACAGGCATCCAGCCATGGCTCAGTCTGCTCACCCTGCAAGCCATCCCTGCAGGTTGCAATAACCTCCCTTCACTAAGGGAAACCTTAGGGAACCTGATACTGTTATCAGCTTTCTTTTTTTGTTTATTTTAAAGAAAAGGTATTTCCAACTTAAGAGAATTAAAAGCTGCAGATGCTTTACATAGCCTAGCAGTCTAGTGCATGGGATAATGAATATTTCTTTATGATACAGGATTTTCAAGAATGCCAAAACCTCCAGTCAACATCCATATCAAAGGGGTAGCAATCCAAAAAGTCCCTGGCTAAACACGTCAGGGCCTGCCCACAGAAAATGCAAAGTGTTTTTTAAGGGAAGTACAAAGACTAGGTACAAAGCTGGTGTCTCTCTGCAAGCTATACAAGTTACATACCCACACAGCGGGCCAGTAAGAAGAAACTCTACGCTGATTAAATTAACCTTCCCCAAAACACTCTGGCAAGGCAGGCTTACCTGCACAGTACAGCAGTTTTTGCTTTGATCTCCAGGAAACGTCTCTATTCAAAAGCCCCTTTGCCATAGCAACCATGGTTTATAGAAAAGGAGGGAGGGGGAAAAGAATTCCCCAGTGCTTCACTAGAAAACTTGTACCACCACTGGCAGAGTCCTCTGGTTAAATACCTGGGGCCAAATGACATTTCCACTAATTTCCAGAGAACCCTACAGACTCAATGCTGGAGCATCTCGACAGACTGCTGCAGGAGGGAGCGCAGGTTCCCTGCCCCACACTATGGGTGTGCTGCCAGAGCATGCTGGGTTGTCCACCAGAGACACCCACCGTCTCCCGGGAGCAGAGATCTCCTGCAGGAACATCCAAGTCCATCACTCCCAATGAGACTCTCCTCCCTGGTCATCTTATTGCTCCTCTGACTGCAAGAGGAGGTACTTGGAAGCAGCAGAGATATTCAGAAGCAGGAGATCAAAAATTCCTCCTTTCCTTTGAGGTCTCAGTCTTTCTGTGTTGTTTTGGAAGAGGGGAAAAAAAACTAAAACAGACAAACCCAACTGTATAGCCTGCAAGAGGGACACAAAACACAAAGTCTGTTGTTTTTCTTTCCCATGTACTAATAAGCATCTACACGAATTCAGCACCATTGATTCCAAGCATTCAAACCCCACACCTTAGTCCCATTCCTCAGTCATAAAATAGCTTTAAAAAGCCCATTTTTAAAGTTGCATGTATATTGGGTGTGGGGGACTTGCCTTTGTGTTTCCAAGTCATACATTGCACTTCAGAAAAAAAGACTTTAAAACGTGGCCCATCGACAAGGACTCAAACAAAACTTACTTTAGTTTTAATAGCACAATTCTCAGCTTTTACTTGGTGCCTCCATTTCCAGCAGCTGGGATTTATGCAAAAGAACATCAAATGCCACAGGGCTTATAATAAAAATAAAATCATGAAAGCTGCCACCACTGCAGTTTTGCAAGCCTCCCTGGGCTGTTTTCAACTGGCACAAGACTGTTTGGCCTCTACCATGAGCAAAGAAAAGAAGGCGGGGGGGAAATGGAACAAGATAGCTGGTGAGGGCACAGCATCTCTGCAGTGTGTTTATATGCCAAGGAAGTTCATGCTGGTTGCTGCCATCTCACCAGTAATATTCCTGGGGACTCACTGGGGTCCTCCAAGCCCTTGGTTGTGGCTCACGGTGGGTGGCTTCTCTGTCATGTGTGAGAACCAGGGTTCATCCTTGATGTCGCGCAGGTATAAAAGCAAGAGAAATTTGCTGGTTTATACTTTCATTTCAGTGCTATGGATTTCAAAGCAGCTGCTGTAGGATAAGCCACTTTCCGTTGCACAGGAAGGTTTTTTGCTCCCTAAATATTGCATGTAACCTTCTGGTTACTGAAGCGCAAAGCCAAACCCTAGCAGAGAGGAGCCACAGGGACCTAACAGAGCTCAGAGGGACAAGGAAGCCTCTGCAGCAGCTGCTACCACTGAAGGCCAGGTTTCCTCACATATTTTCCCTGTTAGTTCAAGAGTCGGAGAACAGTCAACAGACTGATTTAGCAAGAGCCCTTCTCAGCACTGAGCCCCTCTCAGCACCGTCGGCCGAGACTGCTGGTGGCAGACTGAGCCGTAAATTATTCAGAGCCAAAGAGCTCCTGCCATCCAGTAGGTTGGGCGCGCCAGACTGTCTGCGTGCTCCCACTCCTGCCCCTTTCTCACTTTGAACACTCTCTTTCCATGCTGGGCTGCAAGGACAAGGAAACCACAGTGGATCACTGACCAGACATTCACCCACAGCAGTTTTACCCCAAGCCTGAGACACTGGAAGCTAAAAGCGCAGCAGAGTCCGTGTGCCCATTGTGCAAATGGACCATGTGCAAATGGTCCAGGAAAATGCTGTCTGAAATAACCCCACAGACAGAAATGGGGATGGGATACGGACAAGACAATGAAAGCCAGTGTTTATATTTGGATGCAAATTTTCCCCAGCAGCGCTGGTGACTGAGAAGCGGAAGCCTTTGACATTAGGGAAAACACGGTAGTGACTAGAAGCCGGTCCAGAAGTATAACAGCCTGGCTTATTTACTTTCCTCAAAGCCAGTAAAACACTACAGCATTAATAAGAGCAGCTTGAGCAATGAGATGCAAATGTCGCTCAATTAAATAAAGAGAACGATCCTCCTCCCAAAACAATGGACAGGGCTGTAACATCTACCCTCATGGGAAAGCCTCATACAGGAGGCTCTTGTTCCAGTAGCTTCAAACAGGCTGTTTAATTTTAGTAGGTCGGCAAGCATATGACATTACAAAGCACTTCTCAGACAAAAGCAGAGCTGAGGAGATCTGCAAACCATTTTCCCTACAGGAAGGAAGGCAAAGCTTCCTATTGCAGGGAGGAGGTGGAAGGGGAAAGGGGAGGGGGATGATAATTTAGGGAAAACAAACAAGGCCTATGTATAAAATTCAGGCAGACAAGGCACAGAGCATGCAGGTAAAAACAGCAGAACAGGGTAGAATACAAACTAGCCCCATCTCTCACCCAAGTTTGGTTTATGATTGTCTTTTTAATTTTGCGAAGATTAGTTTTGCTGCAGTTGCAATCTGTCCAAATCCCAAGTCCCCTCCTAGGACAGATGTTTACCTTTCACTTCCTTAGAAGGGTACATATTTACTTTGTTCTTTAACATGCCCAGGGCTCAGCATCATGATTAGCAGCCATCCAAATACCATCTCTCTGGACAACTTGCAGTCCAGCTCCCTTGAAGCAAGAAGATGCACAGAAGGCTGCACTCAGCGCTGGGTACTGCAGCCCTCTGAGCCAGGGATCACAGAGGAGTTGGGGGCTTTACAGACGGATTTTTAAATAATAAGGGACACTGACCCATGCTGACATTGCAAAAGGTGTTTGCTGAATAAGCACACATTGCCCAGTAAAACAGTACCTCTCCAGCATTGCTTAACCAAAGCATGAACTAGACATGGATTGGGTTATTCCTGCGGCAGCCCCGTGGCTCAGCCTGCACCCTGGCCTCAGGTTCCCCAGTACAACAGGCAGGGACCAACAGCTCAGCTCACAAAAGTGCAAGTCTCAAAAACTGAGATCTCTTTTTTTAACTCTAGTAAGATTACCCTGGGAGGCCACAGAGGTATCTGAAGCATTAAAAAAGGAAGGAAAAAGTAACAGAGCTGCTGAACACACCCTTTGATGCTCTCCTAACTTGCCAGTAGTTACAAGAAGGAGCAGATGAACTGGCCAAGAAGATGCATTTGAAAATCCTCACATTCACCTAATTTCTACTATCTTGACACAGACACACCTGTACGCACACAGGTACCCAGTTAGTCGAGTCTAGCATGGAGCAAGTATACAAGGGTTCAGGCCCTCACCCTCTCTAGCCCCCTGCACCTTCCCTGTGGCAGAATGCAGGAAGGTGCTTTTCATGCTCACCTTACTCTGCTGCCAGGGACTCAAAGAAAACAGCAGGCAGAGGGAAAAAAACAACCAAACAAATATATATATCTGTCTGCCAGGCTAGGGGAAAGAGATACAGGAACCTGCAGTTCCAGCCACTGCACAACTACCCATTGCACTAACCTGCTGGATTGTTTTATGTCCCTGTGCCTCCACAGCCATGGGAAATGGAGCTCTTGCTATCAGTTACCTCTGCATTACACATGCTGAGCCAGAAATAAGGCACAAATCAAAAAAACAGGGTTACCCTTCCATCTGATCTTTCAAAAGAAGGACTGAGGTGGTGGAAGAGATGCCCTTATCAGTGCTGCATTTTCTACCTTTACAAACTCCAAATGGTAAAAAACCCCCACAACTCCAGTTTTCACTTCACAGTGAAGATCTCTTGATCTTTCCTGCACTACGGATAAGCAGCTTCAGTTAGAAGAAAGTTTGCTCATCAAAGAAAGTGGGGAAAATCCAGACACTGATCACATAGTGAGTAGAGCACATCTCGTGAGTCATTTCTAACTCACACTTATGCTTCAATCTGCTCCAGAGGTTTTGCTTCACCAGAAATTAGCCATTTCCTCTCTACAGAGTGAGAAATACACAGCCGTACACATCACACACAGTAACAGCCTCTTACCCAGAGCTTGCCATCCCAATAATATGCTCCCAGCAGCTTGACGATGTGCCGGTGATCGCAGGTCGCCAGTATTTCAATCTCCACCGTGTAATCCTCCAGTTCATCTTCACTCTTTGTTTCAATGACTTTGGCAGCTGCTAAAGCACCGGTTTCCTTATTCTTAGCCTGCAAGACAAAACCAGCATGAGTACAAAGGCGAGGGGAGCCACGAGCACACAGTACTTGCACAATTCCTGCTCCTCCACTTCACACTCTTGGTACCAGCCACAACACAAGCATGGAAACTTGCAGATATGTTTCTGCTCCCTAAACCTGCCTGTAGCTTCACAGAGGGTATGAATGCTGTGCCAGGGCCAAAGCATCCTCCTTCCTCCCTCCAGTCTCTAATGCCTACACCACTTCCCATCATGGGAAGAAAGAGGCTTTTAGAAAATGAGATACATCCTAATGTTTGTAGCATGAAAAGAAAGACAACAGAGGCAAGAAAACATCAGAGTATAGAGGCTCTCTGATAATAGCATAGGTGATAGCTCAATTTACTAGAAGTACTGAGTATACAGACAATCTGACCAAATTCACAGTACAGCTGTGAACCATCTCCACCATGAACACTCCTGTGCTTCCCTTCCTCACCAGGACCCTCACCAAGGCAGTTTTCGTAACACAACGGAAATCTAGGGATCACCTCCTTGGCAGATAAAGCAACACGAAGGGTGCATTTTGATTTCCCAGGACTGGCCAGTATTCCTGGTGTTGCATGTTAATGAGCTCTTCAGATCACAGTAAGAAAAATACTACACATGCTCTCCCAGCTGCCCCCTCCATTTTATATAGTCCCTTTAACCAACTTATTCACCAAATAACTAGAAAACCATCAAAACCTCTTTGGCCTAGTGGCTGGAAAACTTTTGCTGGCTTTCCCTCCCCATTCTTCACAACTGCACAGGATCATACCCTTGGGTTAGCAGCTTGCTGACCTCCTTCCCCAGGCAGCAATCACTGCCTAGGAAAGGGTCACCGATAGCTGCACAGGGGCTGCTCTGCTTGTAGGCGCCATACACCAGCAAAAGGCTATTAAGGCTGGACTGGAAGCACCTGCAGACACATTTCTTATCACCCCACTCCTCTTGTGCCCCCACCTGACATGGGGAAAAGGCAGCTGATGAAAGGCTTGGCTAAAAGCAAGCACCTGTAAGCAGGCAGCACCAGGCGAGCCTCGGAGCTGCTCCCGTGAAGGACCGTTTCAGAATCATCCACCCATCATCCCATTGGCTTCTCCCAAAACCGCCAGGGCAAGCTTGCATTTTGCAAATGCAGTTTGCACAAATTATTGCAAAAATTAGAAGTTTGCAACAAAACACCAAAAGGGCATTTGCAAGACAGTCTGCACGCAGGGCTTCGCTGTGAGATGTGTCATACGCTGGGATAGGGGGCAAGGCAGGAGCTGTTGACTCAGGAGCTCCCCGCCATTCCCAGAAGTGCATTGAATCAGCAGATCAAGGGACAGGAGAAATCCCTGTACTTCACCCACTCTGCTGCCCACTGGTGCAGGAGAGCCCCACGGTGTGATTCCAGTTCATTACCCATTTTCCTTCCATCACACCCACTCCAGGCTGCCTCTCCCCCAGGGAAGAAAGTTCCACTGTGGACGTTATCACCGGAGGAGCTGGGCAAGTTCTGGTTGTGACCTTTCTTACCGCTCTATAGTTTACATATCTCTGTTTGGAAAACCTATGTGGGAGCTTACAGGAGGATTAATTCCTGTTATAAACACCGCAAGCCCTGCTGAGCAGTTTTATATAGCTTAGGTAACAGTGTAACTGTGTACCAAGAAACAGGCTGGGGAGGGAAGGAAGGAATAAGGGAAAAAGCATACAATGAAGGGAGGAGAATAAGGGACCCCAGAGTCTCTGCTGGGTTTTGAAGACATGCTGCATTTGCATGAGTTGGCATGGACAGCTGTGTCTTTACCACAGGGGACAAATCCATTTCCATCCGGGCTCACTGCCCAAATGCAAGATAGCAGCTCATGCTGGTTTCAGAAGAAATTAGGAGGTTTCTTTTGCTCAGGTTGGTTTGTTTCATACCAAGTTGCCACCAGATGCCCAGAGGAGGGCAGGCAGAGCAGGGCAGGGGGAGATGCAGAGCGAAGCAAGCACAGGGAAAAGCACAGCACTTCCGAATCGGAGCAAGAAGTGCCCCACTGTGTTTGCTCTGCACTTAAGGCATTGGGAGAGGTCCAAGGAAGGGAAGTAAATATTGTGAGAAGAGGTGGGGCTTCCCTTGGAGGTCAGCCATTGCACACTTCCCACCAGCAGAGTCCTGGACAGATCAGCCCTTCCAGGATGCCGGGGCCCTGCAGGCACCTGAAAAAACCCAGGAGCAGAACGTGCCCCAGTCCATCTCCCACTGAGAAGTCTGAACCAACCTGCCTTCACTCCCAAGCCTTGGGAGAAGCATGCCAGCAGCCATGCTGCCACCTCTCATCCCCTCCTGGGCTTGCTAACACATGCAGGGGTGCTGGATGCTGAGCTGGAGGACACAGTTTTGCAAACCAGGCTGCAAGCCGGGGCGGGGGGGGGGGAGTGACCGCAGCCCACATATTCACTGTGGCAGCCTGACCTCATTCAACATTACAACTAGCAGGGTGAGCAACCCAGCAACTGCCAGCAATCACTTCCTTTCTAGATATGAGCCTGTGTATACCCTGCCTGACGTTCAGTTTTTAAAGATGTCCATATCACAATTAGCTGCTGCCTTTCTGCACCACTTTGGACTGTCCTGAATTAGAGTATTTACCCAGTCATCTTCATTTCCTTACCTAGCAGAGAAGGCAGCCTGGGGAGGATGGGGATCCCATGAGCTGTGCTAGGTGGGCTTATACCCCAAAGGGAGAGGAGCACTGAACTGTCCCACTTTCCCCCAGGCCAGCCAGCACAGGGAGGTCACACTGCTCAGGCACACCAGCAGAGGTGAGACCACCACCTCCAAGGACAACTCAGCTCAGTACATCACAAACTCATGATGTAAGAATACAAGCTTTTGAAACAGCAAGCTCATGCGGGTAGGGATGCCATGGGGATGGTGTAGGCCTGAACCCTGTACTTTCTGCAGCCATGTGATAATATCACCACTACAACTGAGTGCACTCATGGCACTTCCCAGAGGGACCAAAATGCCCCACAGGATGGCAGAAGAAGCTGAAGTAGGAAAGCGACCTGAGACCATGAGGTCAGTAGGAGGTTTTGGAAAATTAATCTCCTCCAGTGTGGCCCACTGTAGTGTGGAGAAGAGACTGGTTGCCCCACACAGGTGCCTTTGAGAGGACCAACACTCATAGAGGCCAGACAGCTCATCCCCTCCCGAGTTGTCCAAGGCCCCTCTGAGCCTAAACCCAGTCTGTAGTGTTTCTACCCAGTCTGTAGAAACAAGGAGCTTCTGCCCATTTCTCTACCTTTCATTTCTCTCCATCTGCTTGTCCTCCAGCCCTGACACCACGATACAGCCACATTCCCAGCAGCCTCCCTGGAAATGGCAGCTGCCTGCCATCAGGCAGACAGCTGCATCACAGCCCCTCACAGCAGCCAGCCAGCTCCGAAAGCTGCTCACAGCGATCCAGATTTGTACAGGCAGCATCAAATTTTGGCCAAGTACACCACGCAGCCTCTCTGTAACTCATGTCTGGCAATTTCCTTCAGGTTCACTGCTGGTATTTTCCTGCATACAATGTATTACAACAGCGATATTCTTCCAGGAAGGTTTGTTTGGATCCTAAATAGGCCAAATGCTTATGTTGCCAGCCCTGGGAACCAGCTTCAGACATCCCAGTCATGAGATGATGCTTTAGGGTTTAAAGCCTTTTCCTGATTTCTGCTTATCTTTGTACAACAGATCAGAATCTGCCCCAAGACATTAGCATAAAGCAGAACCCAGCGCACTCTGACCTCAGAAAGCCAAGCTAGCAATTAGGCAGAAGGAATCAGCATCTCCAAGCCTGCAACCTGCAGACCTGGATGATACACTTAACAGCAAGGGGGGGACACAGCACCAGGCTGAGAAGAGGCAGCATGTGCTACTTGCTCTCCAAAAGCTGCAGAAGGAAAGAGTTGCCCCCAGACTCTCTGCAGCTTCACCTCTACCATAAGCTTCACTGGGGGTCATGCCCTCACCTTGCAGCAAGGGAAATTAAAACTTCTTTCATGATGGGTGTTTTGTTTGTCTTTAAATCCCAAAGGAAGACACAATGATATGGAGGAAAGAAGAAAAACAAGAACTATCACTAAAACACCCTTGGTTGACTCACCAACAGTGTTTGTTAGACAGCCACATTATTTGAAATGCAATCCTGCAAAATACATGGTTTGAACTACAAATTCAAAATCTTCTGCAAACCGTAGCCTAATTACAGGCTTTTCAACCCAGGAAAAGTCCACACAGAGAATGCAGAGATGGGAAGAGAGCTTCTGTTCTCAGGTAAAAGACCCCTAAATGTGCAGCCTTTGAAGAAGTCGTGGTGTTTCCTTTTTTTTTTTTTTTTTTAGTGAAATTTGTGGACAGAAGTGAAAGAACCACCCAGGTGGTAAGATCCCAAGAACAGAAGCTGTTTGATGCCAGTGTATAGTGTATGGTGTATGGCCTATGGCTGGTCAGTCGAAAGCATGCATCCAGTTCCATCTTTTAGCTCCTCCACTCCTGGGCATTTTAATGCCATGGATAATTTGTCCCTGGAGTGCCAATTAGCACCAAAAAAGCAATAGAGCAGACAGCTGCCAGCGTAGCACCCAGGATACACTGCTGAACTATAGTTAGATTCACTACAGTCTTGGCATTTAAAACCTGAAAAGGCCTGATAGCCACGACCAGCCTTTGCACAAATCAATGCATTGCACAGACCACGGCTGACAGGCCTGTGCAGAAACAGGAATGGAACATGCATTCCACAAAAGCAAGCATATCAAATAAATTACCCAGTAAACTACCTCCACAAAGACATGCCAGGATCCAAAGCAAAGGATCTTGCTGGAGTCCTCTGGAGCAAGATGGGCACTGGACATGCTACTGCCAAACACACTGGGAATACCAGGGACTAGGGGATGAGTGGGATTACTCCTAGAAGGCAGAGACATAGAGTAACTACTGCTCAGCTTATGGATTTAAGGGGTGAGAGGTGCCTGTTCAGGTGACAGAAGAGGCTGTTTGGCCTTTGCCTGTGACTCACCCTCCAACCTATTGTGAAATCCAGGTTGTGACAAATGCAGGAACTATTTTAAGCCTTTAAAGAACAGATTACCGGAAGGCTGGATTGTTCGGTCCTTCCTCAGGCAGGACTGCTGCCGAAGGCATGGCCAGTTTCTAGGTGAGGCAGAACAAAACCCTGCACAAACTCTCATTCACTAGTAGAAAGAAGAGGACTAGCACCAAGAGCTCCCGAATTGCTTCCTCTAGGCTTGCTTGCCCACAATGTCTTCCCAAGCCAAGGGACAATCTTTTTAAAGCTGGCCTGCCATATTGTGGCACCACATTTTTGATGTGAGCTACTCTTCCCATCCTTGTAAGCCTTCTCTTCATGCCAGGAGAGCTGATGCTTGATATATCAGAGTTAGAGAACCAGGAGTAAAAAGCCTGGTGCTTTCAGTGGATGCCGTATTTGGGAGTTGGTAGTTCTGACTTCCTCCCCAAGCATTGTACTCCTGTTGTGTGTCTTTGCATGCAAGCAACCCTTGCTTAGATATTTCTCATGGATAATGTAATGATTAACTGCCTTCTGATGAACTTTGCCTGAGCTATCTGCATTAATAAACAAACACAGAACAGACAGGCTCAAGTCAGTGCTCTTATTATTGCCAAATAATCAATGGGAGCTGAAATGAGTTCCATGCCCAGCAAGCTCCCTAGAGCCACTTCAGTTGGGCGCCATAAATGAAATGTATTTTGGGTTTTTTTTGTTGAAAATGCTGAATTCAGTCCTTGGCACCACCCAGCAGAGCGGGTGGTGACAAACAGGCACAGGTGCAGCAGTAGGGCTCGCGTAGCCCTTGTCTAGCAGCCCCCAGTACACACAGCACCCCGTGCAGAGGTTCATCCCTTGGGCATCAGGTCAGGCAGGGGTCTGACCACACCAGGCTGGACCAGCACTGCTGCTCTGGGAGCTGGGGCAACACTTTTGCAAGGGCTAGGAGGAAGTGGAAGTGGCTTGTGAAAGAAGGCAAAAAGTGTTAGTTTAAAAAAAAATAATGCAGAAACACCTTCCTCTAGCTTTACAAGCTAGAGGCAAGGGAAAGTAACATTGCCAGAGAGCTTAAGCTATGGCCAAGGGCTTCCCTTCTATGTAGATACACCAAAAAAAAAAAATAAAAGCATGACAAAAGCATGGCACGCGTACCTTTTCTTGCCTTAAAAGCTCAGCAACGACGCAGCAGAAGGGAATGAGAGATAACAAGTCCAAGCAGCAGTACATTAGTCAAGGAGCAGAAAAGCTCCACAGGAAGCTTCAGACCTTGCACCCAAACACAGCAGCAGACAAGAGGCTTCTCTGCTGGTATGCTACCCTATAACCCACCTACAGAAACTGAGCTGACCTCATGGTCCTGTCACAGGTGAGAAATGAGCAAAAACCTATACAAGGTTTGAGGAAAGGAAAGATCTAAATGGATCCAACATCTTCAGCCTATAGACCTAGAGCTTGAAAGCGTGAGGCATCCTTCAAATCACTGGTCCCGGGAAGAGCGTAGTGTTCCACCTGAAGCACTCCTGCCCTGGTCTTCACTCAGTCAATGCCACAACATAGAAGATAAATTAAAATGGGGGTGGGGAGGACACCATGCAACCGCATCTGAGTTTCCTAGCAACTTTCTGCAAAAAAATTGGTACATAGGGAGCTAAGGGCTGAGCAGCATGCTAAATGGCTACTATGCCTGAGAACCAGGGAACAGGGCTTAGATGGGCAGTGGTAAAATGCATGTCTGTCAGTCCTTTCACCCTGTGCTAGAGAAGCATCAGATAAGCAAGGCCCTTGCAGAAAGATAAAAGAACTTATCAGACCTTTGCTATCTCCATAGCACAAGCGTACCCAGGGACGATACTGCAGCAGTGCACCAAGAGAGAAATGCAGGGCAGGAGGCAACTCAACAATGCCAACAGATACAAGCACCGAGGTCCACCAACATCAGCTGGCTTTGCTGGGGCACAGCTTCCTTCACTGACTCTCCCACCTACTGAAATACCACACAAACATTTTGGTTGGTTAAATAAGGACACGAGTCATAAGGACAGGAGTACAGGTAGGCATGAGGGAATTGCACGAGAAGAGAAAATGTCAGGAAGGTTTCCATGTGTTGGGTGGGAAGAGCATTCTGTTTTGAAGAGTGGACTTTCAGAGGGTGGAAGCGTAGTGCTTTTCTATAGCCAAGTCAACAAAACCCACAGAAGCCAGAAGCCAGTTCATCCAACTCCAGCAGTGCTAGTGCCATCATTCTGCTCATCACAAGGGGCATGCTGCCCCTTCCAACCCCATGACCTGGAGGCAGCATGCACAGACACCACTCCTAAATACAACTGCACTTTTCCCCCTTCAGTGGGAGCAAAGCCGCTCTGGCTACCGGGTGATGCTCAGGCCCAGCTGCTGAACCAGATGGGCTACACTGAGCAAGACAGAAGTTCACTGTGCTCGTACTTTGCAGTGCTTAACCCTGGCACACCAACAGCACCTTCAAGAGGCAAGTTTATTTTAAATTTACCTATTATTTTAAATAATTTCTTTAAAGTGACTTTTCTCTTCATAGCTGAATTCCTTTTCACCTAGGATTTCAGGCTGAGCAAGGCTGGCTGTGCTGGTGGATGGGAGGGCAGCACAGCCATCCACTGCATGCAGCCCCCCAAGGACCCCCGACCATGCAGTGTGGCAATGAGGGTGAGTTTGACCTGAGACCTATGAGAATAACCCCAGATTTACACACAGCAACAACCCAAGGATGAGAAAAAGAACATTTTTTCCCCAAGGAAACTGCATACTCAAGGAAAAAATAATTTTAAAAAAGAGACATTTTTTTGGCAGGGATTTTTCTAAGGAACAACGATTGCCATGTGCTTGAGGGTGAAAGGTTCAAAGCCTTCATCTAAGCTTTCTCTTCCACGCAGCTGCCCACAACTCCCACTGTCAGCAGCATTGCCAAGCTCTGGGCCATGACGCTGAAGTCATTATCAAAATATTTAGGCCATGGAGAGCTATTCCTCTTCCCTGTCACACGGATCCAGCCATGGCTCCACAGAGCACAAGACAAGCTTCACTTGGACTTCAGCAGGGATGGAGCATCACACATTTCAGTGAGTTTAAAGTGAACATGAAGTTTAAAGTTCAACCAGGTTTAATATTGTGGGGCCACTGGATATGTAAGGGAGTGGTGTCTTCCCCTTCCTCTTCTCCCTCAACTGAAACATTTTAAGAAAACCCTTCAGCTATTCTAAGCAACAAGGTCATGATTTGATTTTACCACTGGTTTTCAATTTTTTTGTGGCCATAGTTACAATCAACTTAAACTTCCCCCCCTTTTTTTCCACTTCCTCTCTCTGTCTTTTTTTTTTTTTTTTAAAGTTAAACCAGCAGATTAGCATCTCTCCATGACACCCTTTCCAGGAATTACATGTTAAATCCCTCATGAATCAAACCAACAAGAGCTAAGCCCCAGTCATTCGAGCCAACTCGTGCAAAACCAGAGCGGTGTAGGTTCAGCTGGCAAGCAGAGAGAGGTCTGCAAGTGACAGGGACAGTCTCATGACTTCCAACAGGCCCATAGCTGTGAAAGGCATGCTTATAAGGCAGCTGCACAACATTTAACAATTAGTCTTTTATTACCCAAATTTCAAAACAGACATTCATAGTCTGTAGTGTATACAGCACTAACACCACCATAATAGATCAGACAATCCAAATTCAGCTTTTTAAGCTGTATCTTAAGAAGAAAGGAGAACAACAACAGAAGAGGTACATTTATGAGCTGCTGTGGCACAAGGCTCAGCATTATCTCTCTGGGAGCTGGCACAAAGAGTAGTTTGAGGGAGAGTTCAAGTGAACGAACCCCCTTTCTGCTGTGCTGGGGTCTGCAGGCAGCATGGCAGCCCACGCTCCCGCAGCAGAAAGCCTGTCCCCACCCTGCGAGGAGAAAGCCTTATCAGGGAGCCTGCATCCCCATCAGCACGCACTGGGAAGCAGAGATAGCATTTCACAAGAGGCACGAGTGCAGCAAAACAATCCCACCGTGAGAAAGGCAGCAAGTCCCAGGGCTTCTTCCAGCAGAGCCCATGCTTTTGTAAGATCAAGTCCACTCCCTGCTAGCTCATGACTTCGCAATGCCCTTGCATATTTGTTCCCGCTGATGTTAATGCAACTACCTGGAACAGTAAATACTGCACCAACTAATGGGTTTTGTAGGACTAAGTTGTGATTCAGCAGCTCCAAGCATTCAGCCCACAGCAGCCTGCACTGCTAGCTTCACCATGAGCATCTGCAAGGCCCCGAGATCAGCACACTGCATCAGCAAAGCAGCTCATGGCGGTGCCACTGTCATTTCCCCCTCCCTGCACATGCAAACAGATGTTGGCTTTGAACCAATGAATCCACAGCCATACGTTTTATTAATTGTATCTTAGGTGTTTTTGAAGAAAAATAACTCTGCTTTTTTTACGGCTTTTTGGAAAGCTAGGAGTTAGGAACTTGTATTTTTATATGCCCACAACTCCAGAGGTGCTGCAGACTTCCCAGGCTAGCACACACTGACCACAGCTCCCAGCCGCTGGCCTAATGATTGATTTAAGATCATCTATTTAATGAGCTTTGGATGAGGTGGGTAACAAAGCGTATTTGGCATGCAGTACGTTGCTATCGCTTCCTTATCGTACCCACTGGCCTTACCAAAACCAAGACGTTAATAGAATGAGAGCTAGAAAGAAACTGTTTCACCCCACCCCCTTCCTACTTTTCAGCTTCATTACCCTCTGCAACATGGTTCACTGTTTCCTCATACAATCAGGTCCTCTTTTGCTGAAAAAAAGTCTTTGTATAAAAATAGGGAAATCCCAGTAGTTTCCACTGGCTGCAGGTTTCTTACGGTCTGCTGTATACATTTCAGGCTCTACTACAGATTTAGTTGTTTTTAATTAATATTTATTTAAATCAAGCCTGTCCTACTTTTGTAAACACTGTGTCAAACCAGTTCAAGTTTGCTCAGCTGAGTGCATGGGGAGTCTAAGACACAGCTCTCTGATGGTGTTCTGCACGAGTCCCCAGTAAAACCATTACACAGCTGAGCTTCCTCCTGCTCAAACCTGGTGTCATAAAAACAAAACATACTAAAACAAGCACATTTTTTTCTTCTATCCACATCTAAATTTCTGCCAGGTCAGACTTCTCAGTGTACAAATCCCATCCTTTTGCACTGCTCGGGATGACGGGCTCTTTGGAGCAAGTTCAGCGTATGGTGAGTAGGGCAGGATACAGACACAGGCGGATTATATCATTCCCATGTGTCAAAAAGGGGTGGAAGAAAGGCAGGAACTTAATTCAAACACCCTCAAACTCTCACAACCATACAAACACTCTGACTTGCTTTAAATGATCGCTTTTGTGTGAAAAGGAAATTGGCTTGAAAGTGACTTCAAGGGAACGCTTAAAATTGTTCATTGCGTCTCAGCTACTTAGGTCCTCCTTGCGCGCAAGTGGGTTGATTTGTTTGTTTGGGGCAAGCCTCTTCTTTCACATCTCTATCCTATATGCATCACCACCTAGGGTAGTGTTCCAGATTTAGAAAGACGAAGACAATATGCAAGTTAAATTTTAGCATGGCAGGAAACAACTTCTCCACAATAATGCTACTGGCTATTATCTAAAATAAGGCTTTATAGTACATGGCACCCAAATAATTTGGGATTCTTAAACAAACAAACTAAATCTTGTACAAGAACTCTTTGAAAACCAACCATGTTCATTTGCCAACCAGGATGGAGAACAGGCGGAGAAGAGAGCAAAGACAATGGAGAACTAAAACTTTACTAAGAAGAATAAAATAGTTGCCCTTTGGTTTCTGTCACAACATTAACCCCCACCCCCGATCGACCATGTTAAAAATGTCTCAAAAGCAGACAGTTGTCTACATGTACTAGTTACAGACGGAGTGAACTTCTGGTTATAAACACATGGCCTGCACTGTGTAATTTAGTAAAATCCACATTCTTCTTTGGGTTGAAATGGGGATCAACAGAGATGGAAGTAGTTGGAAATGAGGAGTTACTATCTGACAGGCTGACATCCATAGCCTACAACATCTAAAGTTACTCTGATAATTTTAGTATTGGTGTGAAGCTGGAGTTAATAGCAGAGGCATTCAGGTATAACAACAGACTTTAAAACCAAACCAGCTGTTTACAAAGTAGTTTTATTCTTAAAAGTTGTCTGTTTTGGATATGTTATACATATTTTAGATAGAAGAATAACTGATTTAAATCTTCTAAGTTTGCATTTGTCTCAGAAGCCTATTAACTTATGTTACAATGTTTACCTCACTTTTATCATTGCATGAGAAACCTAAGCAAAGGTAATCAAATAATTACTCAGGAGTGAACATTGCTATATAGGAAGGAGTTTCCAATGCAACACCAAGTAAACCAGTAACAGAAGCACTGACTATTACTGGTGCTGCTTTTGGAAGCATAAATGCATTGGGGATTTAAATATGGCTTTCTGGAATTGCATTTTATTAGAAGAAAGGATCCTTCACCAAAGACTTCCACTCAATGGACACCTAGGGCCCAACTTTTTAGAGAGTTTCTTTCCAATAATATGATAGAGCCGACAAACAGGTACAACAAATCCCATGACACTGTGGTAGATGACCTCTGTCCTGACCTGCAAACAACCAGCTCCCTTCCAGGCCTTCACTTTAGGTACTACTTGGGTCTCAATTCTGAAAAGGCAACACCTTGTTAAATGATCTGAGACCATCAAAAACCAGCTACCAAACAGCTAACTCAGAACTCCTGTTCCAAATTATGTTTGCGGTGCAAGCCTCCCATGGTGGCTGGATCCCCAACCTGCTCCTCCAGCCAGCCCCAAGGAACAGCCTCCTCTCTCAACTGTTGCACAAGAGACTAGAGTATGCCAGAGCCAGGAACGGCAAGAACGCTGTTGCTTTGGAGCACAAAGTACGGTGAGTATCTGGCCTTTAAAATCCTGGTCCTTTAACGCAAAGGTTAAACATTCATAGCACTGGGCATGTCCCACTCTTAAGGAGCTGGGTGCCTCTTCTCTAAGGCTCCCGCTGGTGAGGACCACAGGAATATGAACAATGTCACCCCTGGAGGCTTGCAAAACTTGGAGGCAGCCCCGAGACTGCTGACTTCCAAGAAATCTCCCTCCATTCATTGCACCGACAAGCTTGGCAAGAACACCTCGTCGCCTTACAAAAAGCATCTCCCTGAAAATAGGCGATTTAAGGGAAAAAATAAATAAATAAAACCCCCACCCACAAACCCCCACTTCTCTCCCTGCTTCCCCCTGCCCCAAGCGAGCGCTGCCCTCCCACACCCCCAGCAGACCCACAGTCTTTGTCCCCCGTCCCTCCCGAGTTCGGCAGCCCAGCTAACGGGATGCGCCGAGCCGCCCCCGTTCCCGCAAGGGTTCCCCCCCCCAGGAGCTCCACAGACGGCTGCCAGGCTCGCTCAGCGAGGGGGGAGCCTGCAAACGAGTCCCCAGGCGGGGGGTGCCCTGGGCGGCCGCAGGTGCTTCGCCCCCGCCGCGGACCCACCTTGTAGACCTTGCCGAAGGCGCCGTCGCCCAGCTCCCCCAGCACCTCCCACACCTCGCCGGGGTCCTGGTCGCGGCGGACGTGCTCGTACTCCTTGGAGCGCCGCTTCTCGAAGGTGGAAAGGCGCAGGATGCGGCGGAAATTAGCGAAAGCCATGCCGGTGGGGTGCGGTGCCGCGGCCCGGCGGCGGCTGGGGAGGTGCGGGGAGGTGCGGGGAGCTGCGTGGGGCCGCCTCCCGCGCTCTGCCCCGTGGGAGGACGGAGCCGCTGCGCGCCCGGGGGAGCGGCGAGGCAGGGAGCGGAGCCGCCTCCAGCCGCGCACATGGAGCCGGAGCCGCTCCACCTGCTGGCCTGGTCGCCTCCGCCCCGCCCGCCACGGCACGGCACGGCACGGCACGGCACGGCACGGCGCGCCTCGCTGCAGCGTGGGACGGTACAGCCCGGCTCGGTTCGGCCCCGCCTGCGAGCCGCATCCCAGGAGCGAGGGTCGCACATCTTCCCCCCCCCACCACCCAGCATGGCAGGAGGAGGCCAGAGCATCAGAGGACGATGCTAAATACAAATAACATTGAAGACCTGGGAGGAAAGGTCTGCAACTCCGCGTTCCCACCCGCTCAGCCCGGCGAGCCAACAGCATCCGCACGGGCTGCCCTTCCCCTCATGGGCTGCACTGCTGGGAGCAGAGCAAGGACACATCTCCCAGTGTGAAAACATAATCCTAAACTGCCTTGGCAACAGAGGGACGCTTCCTTCTTCCCCTGGTTCATCTCATGTGAAAATAGCCGAACGCAAATATTTTTAAACTCCCAGTAGCAGGAATTCGAGTGTATCAGCACCGCGGGCACCCGCCGTGAGTTTGTTTTAGAGATGATGTGATGCAACTGGTGCCAAGCGTGAAGGTTTGCATCCTCTCCCTGGCAAAACTTCAAATCCTCTGAAAAAACGGACTCGAAATCAAGCATTAAATGGGGACATCTAGGGGAAATGCCCGACGGTGCAGCCATGCTTGACAACATCTTCGTTGGTAACAGAAAGCCTAGTGGTGAACGGTCGTCCAGGCAAACCAGGTGATGCCAACACTGCTCACACCAGCGTGTGTATTTTGCCCCACATACATGTCCCATTAATGAGCCGGAGGTGGCGGTACGGGAGTGGGTGCGTTTGGACGCTCCATCCTGATGCACAGTGCAGGCAAAACTCAGCACCAGCCCTTGCTTTGAGAACATCTGGGCTTGCCAATTTCTTATTAGTTCCCTGATATGTTATACTTGAAAGCATGGGGGCTGATTGTCATCGCTCCTCGTCTTTGCGCTTAAGAAAAAAATAGGTTTATCCTGGCATGATCAGCCCTCACATTTCTGAATGTCCTAAATCTGATGCTTGAAATACTATTTAAAACTCCTGTTCCTGGAAATTTGTGGCTGTGTGAGAATTTCAGCTGCCTTTTTTTAAGAAAGTTTTGTGTTCCCCTACTTATTCCTTTCTCCCTGCTGAGTTGTAGGAAAAACAAGCTGAAAATGAAACCTAAGTATATCCCTGAAACAGAAAGAAGCTGAAAATAATTGAGCACTTTTTTGCACCTAACTTTGTGGGTTTGGGATCTGATCTGATACAATGTGTGGATCTGGCAATGCTGGAGTAAGAACAGAATAGAACAGAATCAGAGCAACTACTTTTCAAAATGTCATACTTTTAATCTCAATTTTCCAGTGTTTTAGCTATTGATTTTTTAAGTTATCATTCTTATAACTTTATTGTTTCTACTAACTTTAGTAAACTTAACTAAAGTTAAATAACGTTATTGTTTTTACTTTATTGTACTGGGGACCAGGGCATTGGACACAACCATAGAAACATTGCTTGGACAGGACCCCCAGAGATCATCTAGGCCAGCTTCCCGCTTGGAGCAGGAGTGCCACCAGTACTGGACTGGGTCAGAGAGCAATCCTGTCCGGCTGAGTCTTGAAAAACCTCCCAGGATGGAGCAGATGTGACCTCCTGGGGTTACCTGCTCCAAGATGCATCACCATCCTGGGAGAGGGTTTTTCCCACTATCCCACTGGACCTCCCAAGCTTGTACCTGTGGTCATTGCCCCTTGTTTTCTCATCTGCCTCCCTGATAAGTGTTTGACTCTGGCATCTTTGTAACTGCCCCTGCAAGAGCTGTGGGCGCATATTGGGGATATCTGTCCTTATCAGGTGCTGAAAAGATACGGAATCCAAGATAAATCCTATGGCAAAGGCTTGCAGTATAGGTAGTTGCCCTGTAGACTATCTGAGGATAGGCTGATCAGATGGGGCTCAGAGAGGTGATTTCTCTGCTGCCATAAATTTTGCAAACTCAAGTTACCCTCTTGAAAGTTTCTGAGCAACTCTGATTCAGCATAGCATTTTGAGGGCTGTGGCATTTTTTATCCAGTGCTGGATACTGTATGAGCAGATTTGCTATCTGGTGGCCCCACAGCCAAAGACAATCAGCCATCTGAATTCTTTTCACCCACTTCTTGCAGAAAGCTCACAGATATCAAACCAAGTAACAAATAGGTTAATTATTGATTAATTACTTCTTACTGTTTCTCAAGTGATAAAAGAAAGAGAATATAAACTCCAGAAATGGAAAAATCCTGAGCACCCCAGTCATATGGACAGATGGTCATGAGCATCACCATCGCATTAACTCTGACCACTTGGGAGTCAGCACAGTCCTCAGCAGCACGTGTTCACAGAGCTGAGCTCTTGCTCAGCTTTACAACCCAAGGAGAAGAAACTGCTGACCTGACTGTGAGACCACAAACAGCTCCACATTTTAAGTGTTGGGTTACAGAGCATCTGTCACCCAAAGTAAGCCAGTGGAGTTTGATTTTATTAGTATTATTCCTGGTATAGGTTAGGGGTAAGGAACAAAGAGCACTTTCAGTGGTTATTGCTGTGCTGGACTGGACTCCTTCTGGGTTGGAAGAGGAATGGGTGATAAACACTTCATATAAATCTAAGAGAGGTTCAGCTTCCTAACAGCTAACTTGACCAGGACATTGGGCATTCAAAAGGAGCCATCTCTGAGCTATAGCACCTAGACACGTTGCACAGGGCACTGTCAGGTTCTGGAAACTAGAAACATCAAAGTCCTGGCTGAGAGCAAAAGCAAAGCCCTGCAGTGGCTGCTGCATAGGACCTCCTCAGCACAGACCAACAGACTTCGGGGTACCACTTGTCAGAGGTTGAGATTTGCATTTCAGTCTAAAAGAAACCTTTAAGTCTGTGCTATCTTGCACACTTTAGTCACATTTAATGATCTTGAGCATTGTAAGAATAATTTCTGTCACTTGATTTTACTATGTGTTATCCTTTAATGCTGAATGGAAGGGGAACCTTTGCCTCCGCATCTGAGGGGAATTCTTGAAAATGTGGAAAAAGCATTGAAGTCATAGGACAGAGGTTGCGTCTGGTTCAAGGGCAGAATTTTCCTTCTGTGAGGGGTCATTGCCATGGCGATAGTTCTGTTTTGCTGATCTTCCATGGCCAGCCAAGATGAAGCTGAAATCTGGGTGTTTTCTGCAGCATCTGTGTTTAGATGAAGTATATTGCTTGTTGTCAGTAAGAAATACTGCAGCACTGGCTGAGTATTTCCAGATCCTGGATGTTCATCAAAAGAATTACCTGAGCAGTAAGTACTTCTAAAAATGAGATTGGTATTAATGCTCTAAAATTACAGGCCCCATGTAATGTTTTGAAAAAGGTACACACAATGCTACATTGCTTAGGATTTAAAACCAGAGATCACAGTCATAGCAAATATTGCACTTCAGATGTTACAACAAATGCAGCACTCTAACACTAATTAACTAGCAGCTTAGTTAATACAAGTGCTTGGCAATACCCCAAAAAGCTTTCAGGTACAGCATATATCACCACATCCTCCCTGCTCGATCATGCCCCAGCTGCTCTGGAAGGTTACATGGCCTGGTTGCTCCTGCATTGGCTTCTGAAATACGTGCAGCTCAGAGGACCATGCATCGCCACTGAGATGCATTTTCAGCTCACATCAAAGGTGTTCCTTTCCCCTTCCCCCTTCCATTGCCTCCTCCCCTGTTTGTGAGACAGAAAAAGGTCCAAGAGGCTACAAAACCTGTTTGATTTTACCATATTACCATCCTCTGCATCCCAGTGCTTGCAAAGCCACAGGCTTGCTAGTACTGTACAAACATGATAACCAGGTCCTGGCACAAGCAGCAGGTCATCAGTATAGGAAAAGCCCAGGCTGGCCATAAAGGAGATCTTTACAGCTGTGCAAGTAAGTTGCCAGAACAGGGGGCAAGAAGGGATTTCTGGCTCACTGAAGCGGATTCCTTGGTACTGCAGCAACCTCATCATGTAGTCCTTTCCATAAACCGATCGTGCTCTGTGTTAGAAAGCAGGTGGGTTACTTGCCAAGAGTGACCTCCACATGAGGCTGTTTGCAACCCCCTCATCTGCTGGTTCACAGCATCCCCACCTCCTGCCTGCAGTTCTTCTGTCTATTCCCATGTTTCTGGTTTGTTGGAAAAGTCCTTTTTTCCTCCAGGGGTGGGGTAGAAGAGAAGACAGAAAATTATGAGCACTTTAACATTGCCTTATGTGCAGAAATCACATATGCCCTTTTCATAAATCAGTCCATCTTATTAAGATTGTTCTATTAATTCTGATTGGTATCTCTTATCTGCTACTGTGTTTAAATTGCCTGTGTAACCTGTCTGGGAGCAGCAGGCATTTAAAATAAAATAAATCCTGCTAATTATTGCTCTCAGCTTTGTGCAGATGATGCCCGAGAGCTCACTGTTTTCCAGATCTGCAGTTTTATTGCTTTGTTGTGAGACTGACCTAAATAAGGACCAGCTCATGCTGCTGTTTGACTTGCTGGACTGAAACGCAAGGGGCAGGATTTGCTTTAATGAGTTCTACATGGTGGCACGCATCCTCCTGTCCCATGAGGTGCAAACCCTGCAGGTCCTGGAGTCGGTACAGGGATATTTGCACCATCCAACACTCCCGTAAAGGGAATCAGCTCATTAGAGCTGATCTTTACTCATTGCATAAAAGGGATGGAGAGGGTCCCTGGGTCTGTGCTGCTGCATAGAAAAAGAAAGCAGGGAAATGAGCCGTCCTCCTGTTAATAGCAACCTTGCTCCTCTGGGATAAATCCACCCCTGAACATTTTTCAAGGTAGGAACCATGTAAACACTCTTCCCAGCTCAGGCGGTCCATCTTAGTTCTCAAAAAAAACAAGTCCTCGGCTGTGTCTACCTGTGGGGAAGAGAGCAGAGCACCTATTTTCACCTGTCGGTTCTTGCTAGCTTGTAAGTGCAACACGTGCTGATGCCCTTCTTTAGCCTCCCCGGCATCACCAACAGCCCTAGCCAGGGAGAGCATTTTCAGGTAAAAGCAGCGATGACAGCAGGCTGCGGTAAGGGAGAGGGGTGGTAAACCCAGGGCTACCCCCAGAGCTCAACCTTGCTGTTGGACATGTCCTGCAGCTCCGCTCTGGATCAGAGACCTGGCTGCAGGCCAGCACTCAGGGCTGCTGCCTGCAGGACTTGGGGAGGAAGGAGAGGAGCCAACTGTGGGACGTAGCCCTGCAAGTCATTCAGCACACCAGAGGGATGAGAAAGAACCTCACAAAGCAGCCTTGGAGCTTGGCTGGCTGTCAGTAGCTCTCCCTGGCAAAACCTGCAGCCCAAACCCAGCTGGCAACAGCCACATGCTGCTCTATGGCTCTGCAGCAGGAAGCACCAGGATTTTGTTATTTCCTGCGGGAGCGACTAGTAGGAGGTCACCTTTATTGTCTGGATGCGAGCACCAGTTGGTATTCCACATGTTCTTTTTAAGCAGGAAATCAGTGCTTATGATCTGTTTCTGAACCTTTCTACCCCAAAACAGAACTATCTTGAAAAGCAGTTCATCTACCAACACACAGGACCTGCCTTTCAACTGCTGGACATAGATGGGGATGATATGATTGATTTTAATGAGTTTGAAGCTACAAGGTTTCTTTTCAAAATCCAGAAAGAACTTAAGATATTCAAGGACTTTGATTTTTCTGGAGATGAGGTAAAACTAGAGAAATTACAGTCAAAAGATAGGCCATGAAAATGACCCTAAATTAAAAATTAATCCTTGGGATTAATTTTGCATTGCAGCCCATGGCCTCTTCTCACTCAAGCCCGAGTTTTCTTCCTGTTGACTGCAGGAACGGGTCTTTGGCGACTTACTGCACAGTCTGAATTGAAAACATTTTAACAGTAAGATACCAACAGGAATAAATTTTTTTGGGGGGGGTAAACTAGGCATATTTTTCTGTCTGAGGAGACTCTAATAGGAGGAGATGGGCAGGACTAGCAGAGGTGCCTTTAAGCCATTTCCTTCTAAGTTCTCTTGTTGCTTCTCATTATTTTCTGAGCTCTCTGCAGTCCATTCTCAGAGCTGCTGGCCAGCAGACTACCTCGGTGGGGTACACTCAGACTTGAAACTCCTTCTAGAAACATTACAGGTGCCATACCTTGGCTTATACCTGTGCCATGGAAATGCCAATAAGAGTCCCAGGGGAAGCTCTTTCTCTTCTCTGATGGATCCCTCATTTTGACCCTAAACCAGCGCCAGGTTCCAAGGAGAGACCGTAGGGATCTCACCTCTCCCTGCCCCATGGCAGGGAGCAGCTCTCTGCAAACAGAAAGGGAACAAAGCTGGTAACAGTAGCTCACCTCCAGCTCTGCACTTACACAGTTCTCCTTATGGAGGTGCATGCACACATCCTTTGCCAATTTGTTTTTGCCACCAGCTCACCTTTGTCCCTGTCTGGTCACCGGTGCTCTTTCAGATCCCTCCTTGCTCTGAAGTACTCTCTGATTAATGACCACCTGCAGCTACACTGGTAGGGAATCAGTCATTAATAGATGGTAGACATCTCTTATCTCTGTCACAGCTTCACACCATCCTCATGACTTCAGCATCCTGGCATGCTCCAGGAGCACATTTAGCAAGACAGCCATTAGTAACTAAGGAAGACCCCTTCTCTTTCTCCTCCTTTCTGCTGCTAGGTTCCTGGGTTATTGTTTTTATAGATAGTTCTCTATGTTCCACCACCAGTTTCCTCTTCAATTATTTGTTACAGGCAGTTGTTGCATCTCTCCTGCAAGCCCTGCAAGGCTTGCAGCTTGTTTCCTGTGTGGTTTAGCAGCACAGCGAGGTATCAAACCTGTTCTGCTCAGGGCCTGCGGAGAGTTCTCTAATGCCCTCAGAGCAGTTTCCCAGAATAAACTGTTTCAGCCCCAAGTTGCATGGATCCTGTCCTTTCATCCTGAAGCTACCTGATTAAAGGTCACATTAAGCAGGAGCAGCACGGCTGTGACACAGCTGTGAAGGCACCCCACTCCCCCTTCCACCTGCCACACCATAACCCTGGCTGCTATGAATCACTCCAACATCTGCAAGTCATTATAAATGGTAGAGAGACAGCCATACGTCAGGGAGGTGCCGTATTATCCTATAACATGTTTGTGATGAGCCGGAGGCTCATTGAGTTGAAATCAATTTCTTCTGAGTCAGTTGGGAAACTAGAGCAAGTTGGAGCAGGAATGAGAGCCTGGACTCAAGGTCTTTCTCTGAAATAACTTTGTGTTGGGCAAGGCTGCCTTGCTAAGCTAGGGATCCATCTCCTCTTCAAAACTAGCAGCTGAACTACAGGGAATTCAAGATGTTTACAGTCTTCTGTATTGACAACAACAAAAAGAGGAAGGGAATCATGAATAGCCCCCAGCAGGATCAGTGAGCTCTTAACAGCCTGAACAAGAACCCTTTACCCAGCTGGGAATAACACAGTCTTGCTTCTCTGTCTCCCTGGGCTCAGCTTACAACCACCAGATATCAAACTTGTAGAAAGTGCTGCAGTAAAGCAATTGCCTGTTCTGTTTTCTCCATTGCATGTCACCACTGCTCTGCCAAGGTGAGCACCAGAAACTGGTGTCTGAGGAGGAGGAAGGACTGTTGCTGCTTGGACTTCAACCTCATGCCTCACAGCTCTCCCCAAGACTAAGCCCGATGTTAGCTTTATCTTCCCCCGTGTACCGCAACAGGTGAGTCTTCTTCGGATTTTAGAGACCTCTTCCTGTCCTTCATGTTACACACACTGCTTTAGCAAGTACCCTGCTCCCCAGTGCTGCCATTTTGCCACTCAAAGTAAGGCTGGTTTGAAATGGGGCAGCCTGCTCACTCCAGTGCGGAGCCACGCACGCTGGCAGCTTCCCCCACTCCGGTGCTTTCTGCTCTGCATCCCCGCCTGCATGCTCCAGGCTCAGGGTACTGGTGAGAACAGCCCAAGAACAGGAAATGCTGTTTGCTTTGTTAATGAAACCACCTAATTAGGTCCATATGGAGAGAAAGCAAGAGTAGCAGTTTTTTTTTCTCTTGCTAAATATTGACTGTGTACCCTTTGGGCACAGCAATCCCATATATTTATTTTATCCCTCCCGCCTTACACACAGGGCATCAGACCACTGGCCTCCTCCAAACTCGCTGCCATTAGAGAGCTTCCCTAACAAAGCAGCATGGCTACATGTAAGGGACTAATTAGAATAGAAAATTCCAGTCTCCAAGTGCCTCCCCTGACCTCCCATGAAGTGAAGTTTTGGCACGCCTGCAAGGCAGAATCCCATCCCTCAGCCCTTTGCAACTGCTCTGAGTCCAGAGAAAATAAACTACACAGCTGAAATCCCAACTTTCTGTGGTTATTCAGAGAAAGAACACAGCGAAACACTCTTTGCAGAGCTCAGTGCATTTTCCATAAGTTACCTTAATACTTTTAGCCCAGATTTGGAGGGTTCAGCCACTCCCAGCTTTCAGGCAGATGCTCCCTACAGCATCCAGAGTGACTGAAGTTTCTGCACTAGGCAGGGCTGTTATCCCAGCATAAGCAGAAGCATAATTGGGACCACAGTTAAAGATCATTCGCCTTAGTGCCACATTTGGGGCTGAGCACCAGGTATTAACACAGCACCAGTCCACGGGAGGACAGGCCGAGCATAATGGGCACATTAGCCAAACTGGGACACAGCTTTAGCCAGCAGGAAGCAAAGTAGTGTTTGATAAGTGACGAGGAGCAAGGGTGCAACGTCCATCATAGGGCAGAAACCCCATGCTTGTGGTAGCGCATTATGAAAGTTCATATAGTGAGAGAGTTCAATGAAATATGAGTATTGGCACAATGCAAACATCATGTTCTATGTTAATTAGGAACGGAAACAAGGTAGTCTATATAACATAGGTCGATAAACCATACATATTCTTCTCCCCTAACCTTGTATGTTTTGGGTGTGGAGCAGCACCTGATTTCACTGCTTGCAGGAGCGACTGAGAAAATTTCAGCTCTTGCGCACTTTTGACACAATCTACATCCTCTTGGGGTTTTGCTTAGGTCAACAGTCAATCCGGAGCTCCCCAGCCCATTTCATACACCGAAACGTGCTACAGCTGCACACTAAGGACAGCTTGGTGTGGTGTGGGTACATACACATGCGAGAGGGACACCCGCTGACTACTTGGCAAGTGATCACACTTCGGTCAACTAGAAGATGGCTAAAGAAATATCACTCATAGTCTTAAAATCCTGGTGTTTGAGGACATCAGCTCTGAGAACAACTCCATCCATGCCGGGGAAGGTGGAAGCAGGGCTGTCTGATAGGTCAGAACAAACGGCTACAAACAAGCCTTTGCACCTGTTATTCTACATATATATTCACACATACACAAAAGGAAATACGTATAAGAGAGAGTATATATACTCATACATATAAAAGGAATATATGTGGGAAAAAAATTTAAAAGTTCCAGAAAAATCATGTGCTTGTTTGTTTATAACTCACATCATAAATTCTACCATGAAATGATCCTAAGATTAAAAAAAAAAAAATTAGCTGTGATTAACATTAGACCAAACTGGCCTACAAAAAAAAAATTATTCCTACTCCTCTGATACATTAGGTAGTTAATCAAGACTATAAAAAAGGTGACCTGAATTAAGACAACACATCAGTTGATGTAATTACAGGACAATTACACAGATCCAATATTTTGCACTGTTCACCAAGGAGCCAGCAGCACACCTTCAGGCAGCGGGAGCCAGGAACAGAGGAGGTTCACACTGGATGTCTGAGCGTATCTCCAGGTCCTGCACTCTCCACAGACTGCACACCTTGTTTGCAAGATAAAACATTGTCACACACCAAAATTATTACCAAAATGTGTTTCCAGGGTATCAGACAGGTAATTAAAAAGTTGTAGAGCTCCAGCTCAGAATTAAAAGCCCTACTGAAAATTTTTTTAAAGAAAAACAACACTGAGTTTATTTCTTAAGGCATGGCATTTCCAGGATTATTTTTATTTTTTAAATGCATGGGGGAAAAAAGTTCTCTCTCTCCCATAATTTAACAGTCTAAAGACAACCTACTTGTGCTTTGCAATTGATTAAGAGTATGTGCACACACTACTGCGATATGTCAACCAAGAAACAGAGGTACAACATAAAAATACATAATGCATTTTAAAAGTTACCTGATGTTCACAGCATCTTTATATTGGCCTAGAATTCTTCATTGACTGAAGGAGCCAAGGAGGGGGGGAAAAGTTAAAAAGCATGTTTTACACAACTGGTATATTTTATAAAATCTTTTAGAATCGAAGTTACAGGGTGAAAAAAGGTCACATCACTGGAATCTCCTCATCTTTCAATGCATGTTGGAGCTGTCTATTTGTGTCAGTACCAAATCTAACACCTAGTATCCTACGTAATATGGATGTTTGTTCCATGGCACACACAAAACTGGATACAAAAAGTTTTACCATAAAAATGAAGATATTTATTCAAGAAGTACAAATTTGATGGTACCAGCCATCTTTGAAAGCCATTACCATGAGGCAGAGAGGACACAAACCAAAGTCTCTTGCTCAGAGCATATGAAAGCAAGTGTCTTACAAATTGCCAGCTAATGCAGTCATTTCAATCATTGCTCAAAAGCCACTTCCACTTTTTAAACATTCCCTGGACTTGAGAGGCACAAATAGGGTTTTTAATACAAGACCAGTTAGTTATTTTAATAAAGCCATCCGCTAAAATTTATTTTGTTTTACATTTCCTTAAATTGTCTCCAGCCTTTGACTGGATTCAAATTTCCTAAAGAAAAAAGGTACTTGGGAATGAGCAGGTGCAGAATTTTTGGAGTTCAAGATGAACTAGAAGTTTTAAGGCAGGAGTCAGGATTTTAAGTTCTCTACTTGCCCCATGGCTCTGATCAAATGATCTTAATCTGTAAAATATACAAATACAGAGTTCTACCAGATAAATACCTAACAAGTGGTCCTGCTTGGAGGGCAGGACATACTTCTTCATGGAGAGTCCAGTGGACATGTTTTTTAAAAGTCTCAAAGTCTACAGTAAGAAGCCTGCTGGTTAGAACATCTCATCTTCCAACTACTTGACTTTTGTAGGCTCAGTGGCATGTATCTCCCTTGGAAGCAGAGCTATAGCTCCATCTCCTATGAACAAGAGCAACACATGTGGCTATGGAGTATCTAAGCAGATGAAATATGGAAGAGGAGAGCCATTTGCAGAACAGAGAAATCAAAAACACTTTATGAAAAGGAAAGTCTTAAAGCAAGCGACTTGCATGTACAGTCATTAACCAACGGAAGCGTTTGTAGCTGCAGATATAATAGCAGGACATTCATCATCTTTGTGAGAAAACAGAAGCACAGTTGCTGGAAGGTTTAACTCAAAGGCTTCCTAGATCAGTGAACTTGCAAGGCAGACCACCAACACCTAGTGGGTGTGACGCAGACTTTCTTTCTTTTTCCAAGAAAGTTGCAGAGCATATGAAGCTCATCCCCCCCCCACCCAAAGCAAGTTTTTAAAAACACTTTTCTCAAATATGTCTACATCCTACTCCAGGAGAATGCAAGCTGTCCAAGAGCTGCCAGCCATCATCCAGGACAGAGACATAATTAGGGGGAAAGTGGTGAAGGGCAAAGAAAAAAAAGCCCCTTTTTCTAACAGAAACTACTTTCATTTCAACATAGCAGGATCTGAGCAGCGCAGTGAAAAAGCCAACAATATTTTTTTTTTTTTAAATGTAAACATTCTCTGCATAAGGTGCAGGGTCTTGGATGTATTTACAGTGACATAGAAAAGAGTTTGTAAAATATAGATCAAGAGTCAGAAATGTAGCTACCACTTAGGCTTCTGAAGAAGATAGAAATGGAGAAACGTACAGCATTCAATTCGTCAACACTTACACAGCTAATATGCTTTCAAAACTCCATGGCTAAAAGCGTCCCACCATTGTTACAAACTAAGATTATTTTTTTAATAGTTTTTCAAAATTTTTACATTATTTACTAACAATGGATATATATGCAGAAGCATGTCATACTACAGCAATATTTTATCAGTTGGCCATCTGCTTTACCAAAGGTTATGCACATTGCCATGTGTTGCCTTGTTGCTTCAGTGAACCCCTCTTTCCTCTCCTCCCCAAAGCAACTTCAGAACTTTCTGTGAAATGCAAAGAGGCGCTGGAGTTTTGTTTGGTTGCTCCTGGGGTGAGGTTTTTTTGTTGTTACGACTACTTGTAGCATTCGGGATCTATTAAAAAAACCCAGCTTATTACACTGCTGACTCACATCATTTAGTTTACAAAATATTACACAGATTCAGAGAGGTAAAGGCTTTTAGGAAACTAAAAAAAGTTCTTGCAGTGCAGCTATTCCATGCTGTGTTTTCCACAGAGGACACCAATAAACCGAGATGAGCAAAGAGCCAAGGTAGTCAATGAAACTTTTGGGAGCTGGATGCTCAGAAGGAGCAGCTGTCACTTGGTTGTGGAAGACGACCCTGAGCATCCTTCTGTAGCGCACCGAGCAATGTACCTACAGCATCTGCGGCTCTTCTGGAGCTCCCATGCCCCAGCAGATTACATGTGTTTATACCTCTCTGCCCTTCAAGCTGTTCAAGAGTGTGGACTTCCGCTAGGTTATTACTTCTGGGTCAGGCAGAAGCAACAATAAAGAGTATAAAATTTTGAATCATGTCAAACAGATCTGTCACTAACACGGTAAAAAATGTCATCTACTGGCATCAGTTCATAGCCAGAGCTAATCAGGAATGACACAAAGGGCTGATAAATCTAATGAATAAAAAATATCCTATTAGTCCTCATTTGTCTGCACTTGGTATTGCAGTTTATGGCTGCATGCATTACAAAACCCATTGCACGACTTTGATTCTAACCAAGACACTGCACAGTGCTGGGCAGCACACCAACCAGCGTGCCAAAACCCAGCCCAGGCCGTGTTGCCAGTGGCACACGGCTCAATGCGCATCCACACTGCAAAATGAAGATGCATGCATCAGTGTGCTGCTTCTATCCGCCCTCCCCATGAGGAGTCACTGAATGTTGTCCACGAAGACCTGCACCGGTCCTGCCTCCTTACCGGTGCTGCCAGCCAGTGAAACAGCTGTTTTGTACTTCATTAGTCTTACTTCAACCATACCTACTCTGCCCTGCAATTAGACAAGCCTTCCCTCCCTCCCTCCCTCCCGCCCCCAGGCACACGGGGAGCCGTGCTCTGCCTCGGGAACCTGTGTGAGTCCCACAGGAGCCGCAGCCTTGTTTCCTGCACTGGCCTTTGCACCGAAGACCATCTCATAGGACAAAGATAGGTATTTCAGAGACAGAAATGACTGTTCTCTCAATGTATACTGCAACCTCTAATTATATACACGGGATATGTTAGTCAACATGCGGTATGCCTGTATGCGTATGCCTTCATTACTGATATTTTTAAAATATATATGTATGTATTTTAAAATGTAGAATTCTTTCTTAATACAAATCTTGTAAAATTTGTTTCCAGCAGGGTATGTGCTTAGCACATCCATCATTTTATACAGAAGAGGTTGAAAAGTCTTCACTTTCACCTTTAAAAGCATTCTACCATTGAATTTTTTCAGTCTTAGATATGTACTTACGGGGGGGGGGGAGGGGAGGTTGCTAGAGGAGAGTATTTTCGTGAACCAATTCTCTGTTCTGCTTGAAGCCCACCCTCAACTTGGCCTGCAGATCATCACCTTGCTCCCCAACATAAAAGCAATTAACATAAGACGTGGTCATCTATTATGGCATAGTAAAACTGAACCTTTTCCAACTAAGAGGGGGAAGAGGTAAAGAAGAAACTCTCCCAGTCCCTTCATGCTGTAATCTCAAGAACAGTACGTGGTGGCAATTGCCTGAATGAAAACAGAAAGAAAAAAACACCAACAAAATGTATCCTAAAAAAACCCCAAAAGTAGTGTTGTAGTGTTTTAGTATTCACAGTTACAGAACTGTCACCCCGGTTTGCTCCTTAATCTATCACAATTTCCCCCCTTCCAGAAGGGACTGCAGGAAAAGCGACATTGTAAAGACCATTTTTACTGACAAGTAGTGTCTTCCTGGCATGAAACCATCATTTGCCCAGTGAAAATCCAAGAGATTTGAATTGTTTATATATCAAATATTGTTTTTCCCTTCTGGAATGCAAAAGATCTGGCTGCAAAAACCCAGTATAGTAAATCATATTTGTCTTAAAAAAACTCCACAATAGAAAACTTTTGTTATAGATTAGTATTTATCAGCTTTGACTTCACCTTTAAAAAGAAAAAAAGAAAAAAGAAAGCCAAGTCACTTTGGTGTTTATGAGAACAGGGAACTAATTTGCCTTTACACAGCTCTGCCACTGCATTTCAGTCACCCTGTACCAAACGGGGGTTAAAGAAGCTGTCATAAAACCATTGGCTTAATACAACCAAGGGACCAAAAAGAAAGCTATATTTATTTGGGGTAGGATGGGAAATGCATATAAAATGTGGATCTGTTTTCCAACCATCAATGTAAATTCTGCACCTGCTTCACCTGGTGGGGAAGTTTCATGGTGCTGTACAAGTGACCTGTGCCTGTTCTGGCTCTATGCTGAGGCTCATAGAACAAGAACTCCCTTTGAGTCCAAGAAACTGAATTCTATGAAATTAATGAAGGAGCAAAAGTAACATGTTTAAAATTGTCAATGCAACCCACCAGTTTCACTAGCAGACGGGAAAGAGCGGGACAACTGTAGCTTTAGACCATTGATTCAGAGAAGGAAGACAGAAACCAATAAAAATATGCTATTCATACTTGATAGCACATTCAACCTTGGAAGAAGCCATTTCAATGATGACTAAAAACCAAGCAAACTAGAAATCATATTTAAAAGGAACAGGGCATTTGATCTCAAAGTCATTAACAGACAGGGGTGCAGAGCAGCCAAAGGAACACAGAGAGCATTGCTAACTGAGGGAACAAGCAGATTTCCACTCTCCGAAAATATGCTCTGATTCAGATTTTTGAGACTATAAAAGGATTTGTCGTTTGTCAAAAGGGCTCCTCTTACATTCTGAAGGGAAAGCACCACCACCACAGTCTGGGCTGCAGGTGCATGTCAGTGAGGATACATCCAGTTGGCCTGGATGGAGGGTCACGAGAGCTAGACGACTAGATGCTGCTTCAAGTGACACTCACATGAAAAGCTGAAAACTGCGTACTGTCATGTCCTCCTTACCATTTTCCATGCTTTGTGCCCTCTAGGAACTGAGCAGGGGAAGCTGCAATCCATTGCATCTTGGTGTAACTGCAGTTTAACCTGCACCTAGAGCACCAGTGCCATTTGACAAAGGTGATGCACCTAACGCTTAAGCGCAGACCAGCACATCACTCACCTTAGCTAGCCTGATAAAAACTTGTTTTAATGATCTGAGCAATATATAGTGATTCAGCAGGCACATACTCAGGTGCCAGTGAGCTGTAAACTACAGGCTAAGTCAGTCTCGTGGCAAGTAAGTTTACAGTACAGTATGTGGGAGAATACATTGACTAAGTTATTGCCTAAGGCTCCCGCGGGCTGCATTCCCAGCTTGGGAGCCAGCAATGCCACAGGACTACGTTGCCATCTTGGAATGTACAATTGCTTGGTCTGAGCATCACCAGGAGCCACCTGTGCAGGATGGAGACCAAGCCCCCAGCCCAGCTCTGCTGCCTGGGGCTGGCTGTGCCTCGGCAGTGCCTGGGCAAAGCATGCAAGTTAAGTCAAACCAGCAAGGATCCCCATGAACACACAGCCCAGGGCCTACCCAGAGCAGCTGTGATTCTTGCATAAACTGTATGTGGTGCTGATATGAAATTTTATAAATTGATTACAATTTTTTCTTTTTTTTAAGTAAAAGTGCTCTCTGTTGCTCTGGCTTCATGAATCATGACACCACCTACAGTTTTAAGAATCATATTTTTGTATTAAGTGAACTACAATCTCTTCCCTCCTTCCTTGTACCTCCTTTCTTTTCCCTTCCCCTTCCTTCCTTTGCCCTTGCCCTGTGCTGCTTGCTGTTGTGTTAAATATGAGATCAGGCAAACCCCAAAGGTCAGTTTACATTTTTATGTTTTGTTTTTGCAGATCTCCATCACAGATGGAATTTTTGCTGGTCATTTCTTGGAACCAATCCATTAGCAGGACAAACCAAACGGAGAGAAAGCAGTGAAAACAAACCCCATGGCAGAGATGGAGGAAAGAAGAATCAAACAAGCAGAAATCAGTTTTCCACTGGGGTTGGATTTGCTAAGGGCTGGCTCACAATGACTTGTACCACGTAGTCCTTTGGGATTTTCAGCTCCTCCAGTTTCATTTTGTCTGCCAGTGGCCTGCCCGAGAAGAACCAGCGCTGGCTGCCCGGCTCCACTCCCTCCACCGCATGCAGCCGCCTCTTCATGTGGTACACTGTGTCCATGCTGCGGACCATGAGTTTGAGATCTTTGCCTGTGGACAGGCGCAAACGAAGCTGGCATTCATGCCCTGAATTGGGTGGGGGATCAGGAATATCCAGAGTCTCCAGGTCACCCTTCTCCTCTATCATGTTGATAGGTGGGGCGAGGCAGTAGACGGGGAGCTGGTACCGGTTGCCCAGTTCATCATAACACTCTGTAAGAGCACCTTTAGGAGACAAGAGGGGGAAAAAATTAATATGAATGCATTTTACATTTAACATTGAAGTGGTCACACTCAGAAGCGCTGACCCTGCTGTTAAACCATCTCAACAACTATATCTACATTCAGGCTTTAAAGGACTGATACAAAAAAAAAAAAAAAAAAAAAAGACGTTTCCATTAAAAATTGCTTCACTTTGTTTTCATATGGAAACGTAGGGTTGACTTAAAAGTACCCCCTAAAAGTCAAACACACCCCTGCTTCCAGATAAACCAGGGTAAACTTCAAAAGCAGCAGGAAGGAAGAGATGAGGAAGGATAATATTCTCCTCATGTGTTGTTTAGAAGAGGAGTATTTCACCAGCAGTACAGCTTTAGGTTCAGGGCGCGTGTGCACCCAGGAAGTGCTACTTGGAAGAATTACATGATACCAAACCCGAGCTCTGAAAGGCAAAATGGCAAAGACCAAAGGCAAAAGACCACTGTGAAAGAAAGATTTTGTAACTTCTCAAATATTCAAAAATTGCTGAAACTATTTCATATAGGACTCATGTTTTAGTGAGCACTGCCAGAAAAAATAAACACGACCACCCAAGCCAGACAACTCTGTGGCTCCATATGGAGAGCGGTGTCACCGCCAGAGCAACAACACCCAGCACATACTTCACATTTGCACAGTGTCTGTAACTCCCATATTCAAAGCCCTGAAGTTTCAGGAGGGATTTTTATTTCCCCAGGCTCCTGAGAGGTACCTTGGGATAATCTGGGTGTTTGCGTTGAAAACGCCTGGGCAGTGGCGTGCTGCCTTGCATACGGCATTCCTTCTTACAGAAACTGTACAATGCACACAGAACGGCTCAAGAATTGTAACAGTGAACTAACAAATACAACGTGCCTTTTTCACAATATGAGACACACTTTATAAAGATGTTTCAAGAACTACCCTGGAAAAATGGCAGCACATCTTTCATAACATTTTAAGAGTTAAAGTAGGAGAAGGCTGAAAGCAGAGCCCTCTGCATACAGTGCATGTCACCTCTCGCAGTGAGCCAGGAAACAGATGCAGAGGAAGCTGCATCCTAAAATCACAGCAGAAATCCCTTCTTACTGTGGTTAAAAAACCCCAGACATTCACACTCCAAGCAAATCCTTCTCCCCCGTTTTGAATTTACCTGCTATAACAAGTTTCCACATTTTTGCCCCTAGATGGGGCACATTCACTTGCAAGATTACCCATCCTATTGTAGTTGAAAATGTTTGAAGAGGAGCCAAGTTCTTGAGCCACAGAATATTGAAGAAAAAAAAAAAAAAAACCAACCCTCTTTGACTCAGCAGTTGTACACACAACACCCAACCGTTCCTTCTTAGAAACTAAGGCTGTTTTTTTCAGTTGGAGGTTTTTTCATGCTGACACGACTTGTCTTAAACTTTGCTGTTTGATCAGCAAAATTACTATGATATGAAGTTATAACTTGGGGACATACTGTGTCACTCAGCCCACTGTGACAGCAGCATCTTGCGCAGGTAATCTTTCTTTTTGACAGAAACCCCCTTTTTTAAGGATAATTTGCATTGATGAAAACACACAGAGGAAATCACTGGCTAAAAGATCAACATTTTAGGTGCAGCTGCTTCTGGAGGCTTTTCTGTTTGTACAGGCTGCTATGCCTTGAGATTTGTTGAGAAAACAAACAAAAAAAGGAAAGCCAGAAAAATATAGTTATACCACTCCTGTGTCATGTCTTGTATCATTTATGGATCTGAGCAAACCAGCTTTTATCAAAACTGTACTGGACCCATACCTTTCACGGTACTTTGTGATTTACAGACCAAGCCCTGAAGTTCCCATACTTAAGTTTTGTTTTACCATGTTAATTTTGTTTTGTACGCCTGATCTATTTAGCAAATGTCACAGGACTAAATTCTGGATCACAGTTCACAGAAACAAGTAGGTGTAGTTTGCTGCTAAAAAAATATCCAAACTTCAGTAGCCTTTAAATTTAGTCAGAGCAGCTAAACTTGCATCATTCTTTGACATCTTATTCTAAAATAAAAAACTTTTAAAGAATTAATTTTAAGTACAATGGGGTAACCTTACTAAGGAACTTCATCATTTATATCCTTGTCCAGCTGAACTAACATCAAGGTCAAAGCATATGCTATAAACACCAGATTGCTTAATCATAATCAGATAAGCAATATTTTAAAAATCTTCTGAAACAGCAGCTAGCTTGAAGGTCTGTCTTTTTAAAAAAAAAAAAAGGAAAAAAAAAAAAAGAAAAAACACAGTAGAGGAAACCTCTTGCCATTAAAAACTGCACAGTCTTATCCCAGGCTGAGAAACTGTTAATGACAAATTGTTAATATTACAACAGATTACCATAGATCTCATTCTTTCACTCATACTGGCAAAAACATCCCTAAGACTTTCAAGTCCTATTACGTACCACTCAAGAACTTTTAAGGTTTTATATATATTCATTAAGCCATAGAAGATAACTGTTGTGAGCAACGAGGCTTTATGACAGCACCACCTCCTCCCCAGCACACCACAACTGCTGAAGGCCAAGCCAGAGCTCCAGGGACGAGATGAGAGAGTGTTGGTCCTTGCCTCCAAAGAGACAGGGAGCTGCGCACAGGCAGCCCCGTCTTCTTCAGCCAGCTGATTCCCACTGGGCTTTACAAGGCTTTTGGTTAAGTGATCTTTAGAGAGGGCCAGGCTCTGCTACAACCTTCGAGATGTCATAAAGAGCAACAAACTCAAAGGCAGAGTGTGAAGGGGTGTCACGTTGGTTGGAGTTCAAAAGTGAAACGACAGCTGCCTGTGTTAACCAAAGGTGCAGTGAGTTTACAGCTATTTTAGGCAATGCAGAAAAACCCAAGTTATCTGACAGGAAGAGAGAAAAAGTGGTTAAATTACCCGCAGCCACCACAGCAAGGCCTATCTCACCAGCCAGATGGCAGCTCTTCACCAAGGCACTTGCTGCAGCATCCCTTAAGCAGCACAAAGCATGCACGAAATTAAACATCTGAACTACAAACCCTTCATAATTCTGCTGTTATAATTGAAAACCATTCCTCTGATCCTTCCTTGTGGCTTGGACCACAAAAGTTATTCAGCAGGAAGGGGCACTAAAAGAATGTCAAGCTTCTATAAGAAAACACAGAGAAAAAAAAAATTTCGTTTAAGGTTTCCCTGTTACCTAGGCAACAAGGGTCCTCACCAGCCAGTTACAGCATAGGAAGGATGCAGCCTCCTGTAAACAAGAGAAGGAAAAAAAGCAATGCAAACAGATGTTTGGCAGTTCAGGGAGGCAACCCTGTGCCCTCCCCTGCCAGCACTGCACTCCACCAGCAGGCAGGGTCCTCTGAGTTGTGTGAGGACAGCAGCCCCACTTAGACAGGTTTCCCCTTTCCTGCTTCCCCCTTCCTTCCCCATATGCTGCAGCTGGATGCTGCATCAGGCAAAGAGAGCAGGTTCAGATGCCAAAGTCTAGAGAATGAGTCAGTACTCTGACTTTTCACTGCTGGATCATACAAAGAAACCACGTAAAAGGGGCAGATTTCAGGAATAAAGCAGCAGAGGGGATGGCTGGCAGGTATGCAGGTCTAGGTGGTGGATTCTGTACTGGACATGAGAGACCAAGACATTATAAGAAGATTTTACAGCAATATTGATGAGAGGACAAATTAAGCTTATCAATACTCCACACACTTGAGTATTCTTTGTGTATTTAAATACTCCTCTAGATGTTGATGTGACTAAGAAATTTGGACACAAAACACCCTGGTAGCAACATGGAGAACTGCGCCTTTGAGGAAAGCCAATGGCAGAACCAAATAACAAGAAAACCCCCACACCCAAAACTTAATCCTCTCCAACTTCCTATCATACAGAATTAAGACGCCATGGCACATGATCTAAGCAGTGCTTTGAGATTCTTGTGCGATTCATCTAAGAACTTCCCAGTTAAAGACTTCAACTGTCAAGCAAGCTCTAGAGTCACTCAGTATCGATGCTGCCACACAGTTACAGCATTATCTTTATATACTTGATTCAAGTCAGACGGAACAGACGATACAATGCTAGAACTACAGCAGATAGGATTATTTTAATATTTCAAAAGTAGTATCAACTTGGAGAATGGAGAATTCCAAAAGGAGCTGCGAGACAGAGCTTCTTGGTGGTTGTTTACCCAGGTACAGCTTGAGAGTTTTGGGTGGAAAAATAAGCATACGTGATCATCAAGCATACAGAATTGAAACATTTTGAAATTAGTTGCCCTGCAGGCCATAAGCCTTTGTTTTACTGATATTATTAGGATGGAGATATTTCTCTGGATTAGTAAGGGAAAACATTTAAAAAAAGGACTGGTCGAGATACTGCTTAGGGGTAGAAGCAGTTCACAGTTTGGACTTACTTGTCCTTCCGCACATGAAAGGACAAGCAATTTAAGAGACCTAAATGGCACAAAGGTAAACTTTTGCAAAGGTCATTTAAATAAGGCATATATGACCACACTCATTCAAAAACATAAGATGTTTTAATACATTTTAATGGCATTTTGACATTTCTTTAAAGCTGCATACCATTCTCTTCAGAAAAAGCAGCAAACTTCTTGTCTTCTGTTCATGATGTGCCTTCTATTTCTTCAAGATTTTGAGCAGTTTTGAGGAGGATTGCTCAGAAACACCCAGAAGTTAAAAACTGAGCAGACTTTCATCTCTTCTTCCCTTCCCCCAGACACACTTGCTGCAGGAAGAAAAATTAAGACGACACAAAACAAAATCTAGCATTGCAATAAGACTAGCTACTTTAAGGAGCTTAAGTGTCTTTGTATCACACATTTGCCCAAGGAACAGCTGGTTCATTTGCTTTTCTTAGTGAAAAGCTCTATTCCAAGCCCAAGCTCAGCCTGGATTGCTGAATAAATTGGCAACAGTAGAGCTTTCACCGGTAGACTATTGGTTTGAATCCAATATACATCACTAATGCCTGAAACTCATTACAAACATCAAAAAACAAGTGGGTCTTCTTCTGGATACTGCAGTACAACAATTCCTAGAGAGCAATGACTGAGGCAGAAAAGCTGAACTATCTCCTCATCTTTATTAGTAGGTGTTTCCACGTCATAGCTGGGAAACCCAGAATCTTATAAGAAAAAAAAGTGTGTACTGACATCAACAGCATGCAAGAGTGGTGAAGGGTGACTTTGCTCAGTACACGAAAAGGATTGAGACAAACAAGTGAAAACATGCAGTGCTTTTGTTCCAGCTCACCTACAATCATCACAAACTGGGAGGAGTTAAAAGAAAAAAGCTCTTTCACATTAAACCCCATATAACTTAATAATGACTGAAATGGCTTAATGCTGCAGTTAACAGCTGTAGCTCTCCTATTTTCTGGAGGGCAATGCGTGGGAGTACTTGTGCAAGCTTGTGCCTTGCACCACATATGGAGAACAATAAACCAGCTATAATCATTAATGGTGTGGATGAAGCACTTGATAATAAACCACATATAAAAGCCCCCTCCCATGCTGCTTCTGCACTAAACTTCCATGGGCTATGCCAACTTAAACTACCATAAAGCTACTGTACAAAGGTACAGTATATTGTACCTTTGTAAAGGTACAAGCTTGTCTCCTAAGCCACAGCATAACTGCTTACACAAGCAGCTCTGCTCTCATCTTCAGCCCCCCTTTAGGATAAAGAACTTACTCCAGCTCCTTAAAGAATGGGTTTTGTAGATAATAAGTGTTAAGCATTTAATAATTCTCATTTCAAATTCACTGAAAAATAGCTTTTCCATTATGGCAACATTATTGGTCTGTCTCAGTTCCACAAAGGAGACTGACTCCCAGAGCCAGCAGAAGATCCCAGTGCTTCAGGAGCTGCTTGGTGAGAGAGGACCTGCTCACTCGCGCTTGCGGTAACCAGCACAAGACAGACTAGAATTATGCTTAGTGCATTACAACAAGGGAAAGGAGGAGAAAATTAAGACGCACTGCTCCTGTCTTTGTAATCCTCCCACCCTGTTCTTTGGCAGGAGAACTAGCCTGTAGCTGGTTCACTGAATCAGCTATTGCACTGCTTATGCTCATCTCCACACTTGGACGTTCTTCAAAAAACCTGGCTCAGCTGGGCCCCAAGATCACTGATTAAAAAAAATAAATATACATTCAGATGTCTGAAAAGGCTCTGCAAGGCAATAACCTGAGACACACTTACTTGCAGCTTAGAGTTGGAGCAGACAGCCTCTTGAGGTCCCTTCCAACCTGAATGATCTTAACTAGCTGCTCTTGCTGTAATACTTTGAAGAGCAGATATCAGTCGGAGGATTAGCCAAAGATCCCCTACGTGTATCTAATTCACTCTGCTTCAAACTAAGCACACCTTACCTTAGTGCAGGGCAGGTTTGTGAGCCAAGCTGGCAATCTCATGAGCAAACCATTCTTAAAACCAGTTTTGCAACTCACGCCTGCACACTGGCAGAGACAAGGAAAACTCAAACCTCTATCGCTGAATCAGCAGCACCCAGTACCTACCGAAACCAGAGGGCAGCAGCACTGCAGAGAGCAAAGCTTACACTCTAAAATAGCATTGCCTGAACACTCACCTGCCAAAGAAACCAAGATGCATCTGAGCAGTGATGTGAGACAAGGGGTTTGTGCACCTCCTTCTGCACTAACCTGCCTGCTAAAAGGGATGTGCCATCATCACCCAGTCTGAGGTATGTCTCATCTATGTGTTGTAACTGAAAGCCAATCTGCCCACGTGCCATTACTACCTATGTTTGTCAGAAACCTTTTGTTTTGGGTTGGATTTTGGGGAGGGGGAGCAGGGAAGGAGCAGGGGATGTTTATTTTGGAAAAAGCCTGGTACAGATATACACACTGATCCTCTCCCTTTACCATAGCAGAGCACCAACATCAGTTAATTCATTAGCACTAAATAGGCTGAAGGTAAGAGACTGTTAACAGAGTCGTCTGAAAAAACCAAAAATTTCTGCACTAGATAAGCAAGCCACTTTTCTTCAAACTTTAGCTGCAGTTAGTAGGTGTACATCCCTTACTGTTCCCGCTGTGCTGGAGGGGGAGAGCAGGGCAGGGAGAAGAGATGGGTTAGCTGCCATGGGATGAGGGACAGGTGGGGATGGAGAATGATTTGGGAAGGAGAATGCTTGTGGAAAAGTGGGACTCAGGGCCATGAACCAAGTCCCTCAAAAATCCTCTTAAAAATCCTCACTAATGCCAACAACAGCAGTAGCAATCCTGTCAGAAGAACTGGGATCTGCAGCCCCACCGTGCTTGTCTGCCAGAGAAAGAGGAGAAGCCAAAAAGGGAACCTATGCCAAGAAAGCTCAAAACTTGACAGTGGGGTAACTTCCAGAACAAAGCTAATTCTTCCTTAATACAGTTTCACTAGAGCAGAGACACCTACAGTCTATGCAGTTCATTGGTTTTTCATCTCCTCTGGTTGTGGCAGACAACTAAGTCACCCATCAGGCTGGTATTCACCTGTAATCCACAACCTGGCTAAGGACTGCCAGTTGCTAGACTAGGACTATGAATAACTTCTAATGCAAGAAGATGGTGAATTTTAACCACAACTGTGGGTTTAGAGGCTGGCTACTCAGTCACAATCACAGCATCCTTTAGAAGTTTCCCCTTCCCTTTCCATGCAGGCTTTTGCCATGATACAAATTCTAGAAGACAGATTAATCAGTGAGTATTTCTTTATCCAAATGAGGTTTGATAGAGGAAGTCAATTGTGCATTAATGCTCGATAGTTGTCATGTTACAATACCATATGTACTGCCACTTCCGTATCACTATGTAAAACTTGGATCTAACATTGCAAGAAGGTAACAGCTTCCAAGAAACATTACATCAGGGTTTAAAGATGACAAGTCTTTTTACTAATGAACTATTCATGTACTATTCTGCTTTGCCTGCCATTAAAATAGATAGATGCCTGTCTAGACAGGCTTCTTAGATAAAATTTAAACAAAAAAATCTAGTTGTTGGAAGAGCCTCTTCACTTATATTTGCTGTTTTCTATTATCCATCTTCTTGAAGGGAGAAAAAAAAAGCATGGTATCTCAGTCATCTGAGCATCATATCCCTCCATCAACAGCTAACATGGCAACCTATTAAATGACCAGGTTACCTGTTTAGCATGAGGATGCACAGAAGCAGAACTCAGATTTACAGAAGTTGTCACTGCCTTTACCATTGCTGAATTTTTATTTTAACTCGTCTGTTATCCCCTCCTGGTTTACAGGAACACCTAGCTCTCAGCATCCAAAATCCTACGACTAACATAGTTAAAATGGAAAACCAGATGGGAGGTTAAGAACAGCACTTTATAAAACTGATAGAGATTTTCCTTTTTCTTGCCAACTACAAAGGCTTACGCAATTTTTGCTTTCTTTGGAGGCCTTTTACAAAGCATTTCCTCTGCTGCCCTAAAACTGACTTTTAGAAGTCTCCTTTCGATGCAGAAGTCATGGGTTTTGACTAGGATGCTGCTGAAAGATCACCAGAAAACATAGCATTTTGGTTCTTGAGGTACAAATGCTTTATTCTTTCACAAAACAGGAGAAGAGAAGATACCATCTGGACTGAAGAAGTTGTGTTAAACCTAAACTAGCTCCCCTACGTTTACAGAAGGACTCCATCACTATAAACAGCAATGTGCTTTGTGAGCACTGTGTTCAGTGTGCAGAGAAAAGTCTTTGTCTGTTACTGTAGGACTTTCTGCATAATAACCACATACAAGACGTAACTATTCAGTCTCACTTTCCTAATATGACGAAGTACTTTGCTATTTCCAGTTAATTCTGGAAGAAAAGGTAACTGCTATGCTATTTGCCTTTTACTTGAAGCTGATTTTCTCTAGCAAAAAATCAGCAAGAAACTAGCTATCAACAACATGGACCGCTACATCATCCAGTAAATACACCAGAGCTTGCTGACTCTTTTCCAAATAAGAAAAAAGTCAAAGACAACTTCTCCTTTGCTTGGGACTAACCTTATTAGATACAATACACTTGTCCTTGACTCCTTGCCCTACCTTGGACCAACTCTTGTAACCACCCCAAGAAAAAAAGTATGTCCTTTTGCTTCTCAGGTGGAGAAGACACAGTCTGACCAAATTAATAAGTCCTGCCCTGTGCAGGGAGATTCAATCAGCAACTAGTGACTGCAGCAACTCGAGCTGCTCCGTCTCCATTGCATGACCAGTACCAGTGCGCTTAACCTTCAAACAATTCCCTGCCTCCCACTATGACCTCTCTGGGCAGCAAAATTATATTCGAAACCTAGTTTAATCTGAGCTAGAAGTAGATATGGGTGGAAATTCAGCTTGAGACAGCACTTACAGCTTCAGCTAATACAGCAGTGGAGACAACCTGTTAGACTGAACACAAAAGCAAATGTTGGCTTTTAAGGAGCACGGAGAAGTCCCACGTCAATTTGCAATGAGAAAATGTGGAAAATTACTTTCTGAGACTAAACAACAACTCTCCCCTCGACCTACCAATATGCAACTGGGGATGGATAGAAAGAAAGCATAGAATGAACAGACAAAAGTTTGCCCTGTACCATTTTTTTGGCTGCTCCCAAACTTGCCTGTATGCCTGTGTTGACATTCAAAGACCTATTAATGAGCATGGAAGTCATTCATCTGCATGCTCAGTCTCCAAGGAAAACCAGCAAAAATGTTAAAGGCTCCAAGGAGGTCAGGCAAACGCACACAATCCCACATTAGAGTACTTACATCCTAAAATAAAATAAAACAAAACACAAGACTGTTTAAAAAGGTGGGGGCAGAGGGAATTAAAGGAGGTTACAGGAAAGATTTGAAGCAACAGAAGGCTGTAGCATTGCTTTATCCCTTGTAATGTGCTCTCCAAGATGCTGTTCCTTCAAAGTTACCTTATTTATAGTAAAGAAAAAAAGGTATTGATTAAGCAGAAACATAGAAGATTGCATGTTAGTCAGAGCTGCATCACACCCTAAACATGCACCTAGCAGAGGCTTTGGGGATCTGCACAGACCGTGAGAGCCCAAACATGTTAAAAATTCAAGGCCTTACTGTAGCTATGACTTGCTTGATTGCTATGAAACAAATAAAGGCAGTTCTGAGATTTTGTTATTTCTGTATAATAACAGTCAAAGCATGCATGGAAGCATACACTTTATTTTATTGCAAGTTTGCTTTGCAGTAAGGCTATGAAACAAAAATTGCTTGTGCTTGCTCTGTGCCAGGATCTGTATTAGCCTTAGAAAAGTACCATAAAAAAAGCAAAGCCTGTTCCACTTCTCAGTGATAACTGTCAGCAAAAAGCAACTACTAGCTCTAGGTCTCAAACTCAGCCTCTTTCAAGTTATGATTTAGAAGTCCCTTATTGTTTTAACCCTTTCGAGCTGTAGTATCACAAGGCACACTAGTACTAAGGAAAAAAAAATCCTATAAATTATTATTTTCCCCCATATTGGCATATCTGGATTTCTCCAGGTGAAGCAAGTATCTATCACATGATTTTTGTTGTGCTCCAATATACTCTCACCAGCCTGCTAAGTCTGCTAAGTGCTGAAGACATTCAGGAGTTTTCTCCTCTATTTCCAGATGTAGATCTGTTGTTTAACACACTCTCTGAAGCCCTGTAATGACTTGAAGTTACCATCCCAAGGTATTTATTGAAAGAGATTGTGCAAGATTTTTAAGTATTAAAAACACCACCTTTTGGCTTGCCTGCGGGCTGCTGGTACTGCCTGAGCTCTCTGTAACACATCCCAGGTGGGACCCTCCTCAGCCATTATCTGGCCCTAGAAAGTTGCACTAGGGAGAAGTCTTCTGAGATTTGGACATTTCTGATCTTAAATATCTTGCCTTGGTCTTGGAAAAAAGATACCATCTTCCTGTTATTCAGATACCTGAAGACAGAACACAAAAGGATAACTAATGTCCTGGCCGCTGTCAGCTGAATATCATGGAGTAAGAACAGGGTGCATCCATGGGCAAGGAGCAAGTGAGACACCCAAGGTCTGGCTGAGCCCCTCATTTACTGAATGCGGACACCAGCTCCTTCAGGAACACCAATTTTGGGGCAAAATGCTCTACGTCAATTAAGGAAGCAAGCAATACCACCTCTGAATATCACCTTTTCACATAGAAGGAAGCATCTAGGGGACTCTCGTTGGCTCACACTAAAATTTTCCTGAGTAATTCATTTTAAACACTTCATATTTCTTTTTCTCATTTTACTAGCAGACAGCAAGGCAGATGAAGCAGATAGAGTGGTGAAACTGGGTAAGTGGCTGATAAGAGAGTAAACATCCACTGCTGTGGAGTATCTAATAAACTAGACATGTCCTGACCGCAATCAGATACCAAAGGAATATTATTCACTTAAGATGGACATACTCCTGTCTGGAAAATTTGCAACATGCAGATGAACAAGCAGTCTGCAGCTTCTTAGAAGAAGTTGAGATGTTCTTTCCCCATGAGTCTGGATTTATTTTGAGCATTTAATGGCCATCATGTAGAGTAAGTCTTGGTTTGGTTTTCTTTTTTATCCTTTTTCCTTAAAGGAGACAGCTGCACTTTCCTGGTCACACATTAATGGTTAAAAAAAATGCAGCTGAAAACAGTGTTGTACAGTTGTCCTCACTGCAGCAGAAAAGGCACATTGAAACCAAAGGTAGGAAACAGACAGGCATATGCTACCAGAGAAAGAGACTTGAGAAGAGTCCAGGCAATTATGTTGATGAAGCTCCTCAAAATACCTTTCAAAATAACAAGAGCAGAAGTTAAAAATGGCTATATCCTACATTTGTTTTCCTTAAGTATAAGTGGCTTTTTTATTTGAAGAGTTGATAGTTTCTAACCTGCACTTAGATATATAAATATTTCAGCCAGCCACAACTGCTTTACATCTTGATGATTTGATTCAACACTCCATTTGAAGAAACCACGGAAATCCAGTATTCCTCAGAAAGGATGTTGTGTATCTATTTTTAAAATATTAATCACAGCAGAAATGATGGAAAGCATCATCTGAATTATAGCTCTGGACTGAAGAGGCTTTTGAGAAAACAGACTCAGTTTCAAGGTTAGGAGTCTGGTGAAGCGAAACAGCGTAACATGCCCTTCACTAGCACCAACATGCTGCACCTGAGATGGCAGAGAGAGCTTGCAGCATTCCTATGGAAAACACCTGACAAAAAACCAGCAGCTGCAGAATCACACATGTCCCAGTGCCACAAGCACTAATGAAGGCTACAGTAGGAAAATTAAGCAGTTTCCAAAGAGGGATGGGTCTCCTCACTGTCTTCCACAGTAGCCCTTTGCTTTAAAGCAAGACAAGGTACATTTTACATTGTGAATACATACATTTACTCCTCAGTGTCTGGGTACTGGCCCACACATGTCAGCTTTAAGCTAATATGAGGAAAGAGTAAGAGATACCACATAATGATCTGGAATTTTGAAGAGGACAGAAAAAAAATTAAAACAACAAAGGGGTGCACCATTAGAATAAAAGCACCTCCAGTAGTGATACACTAACCCAGTTCCAACAATTATCTTTAATTGCCTCATTAATTAGCTACTGCCATTTCCCCTCATTCTTTACTCACAAAACTCTGTGCTCAGTGCAGAAAGAACATGAATATTGGCCAAACATTAGCCTGGCTGTTATTTGCTTCCTTGAGAACAAAAGGAACACCAACCCTGTGGAGCAGCACCTGGTAGGCGCTGCAGACACAGCCTTCTCACATGGAATTTGTCAATTACAAAATAATTTATTGGCATTTCTCTAATTTTCAGTCAGGGAATCTCTTGAACTGCTCACTTTCAAAAGAAGCATTTCTCTAATGAAGCAAAATACCATACAAACACACTGTTATAATTCAGCCTAACAATGGATGATACTCCAAGAATCTCTACCTCTCACTTCTTCTAACCACATCCCAGTGGAGCACAGTGCTCTCAGGACACAGGGGCTACACCCCAGTGCTTTTCAGAAACCTGGAGTCACACCCATCCCACAACTTGCCAGCAGAGGGGATAGAAATAACCCATTTGATGGTGCTGTTAAGAATCACTTTATTACATGGTAGACAAGGGTTCCTCTGTGGCACATTGCATTTTAAAATCACTGCTGTTTTACACCCTTCTCTTTCTAAAATGCATGCAAGCCACTGCTTGTGAAAGTAAAGGCCCTTCATAAATGTCCCCTTCCCACCACTTCTGAGGCTGTGGATGCACAGATTTTTTTTCTGAGCAGCAAAACTATTGTAGCAGTTGCCCGACTCCCAGCTCACACTTGTTCCTGCTGCTGCAATACTCAAAACACCCTGCTATAGGTGCAGCTGTCTTATAAACTAGACAGGAGAATTGATGAACATCAAAAGCAACCCAAAGTAGTGGCAAAGGACATTTTAAACCCAAAGATGTATGCTGACCCTGTTCAGCATCCTGCGGCCCCAGAGATGACCAGGGGGAACAAGGAGGTTGTGTAAAGGGAAGCGGGCAACCTGCTTAGTCTTGCTCCACAGCTTGAAGTGTTCAGGGTCCGCAGTCCTGGTCAACATTGAGAAGGCAATTCTACTTTACCACTACTCTCTCAAATCGAGCATGCACATTCTGCCTTCTTCCAAACTGCCTCTCATACCTGAAAGAAATGCTGAACACACCCACACACCCCGGCAAAGTCATTAGCTCTCAGTACTTTCCCTGCTAGGATGCATGCTCTTCCCTCCAAAGTGTCAACAGCAGTAAAGAAGGGGAAAGCAGCAGCCCCATCTTGCTGTACAGCACTGCCTCCTTGCTCCCTTGCATCACTCCTCTGACTCAGGCAAAAACAATCGAAGGAATTGTATCAAATGAAAGAAACCAGCAACAGCTAGCTTTGCTGCTTCGGAAAGCAATCTTTCACACCACTTCACACAAAACCAAGGGTTTCTCTTCCTCGGTTTATTTTGTGCTTTATGGGCACCTTCACAGTAACACTCTGCTTTGCATGGGTCCTTTCAGAGTAAAAACTGGAGCAAACACAGAAGAAAACACCACTGAAGAGCAAAAACAGCTGGCTGTGAGACTTCAGGTCAATGCAGCATGAGGTTATTCACATTAACTCCCTGCCCCTCTCTTGTAGAAGGCTCTCAAAAGGGAAACGGGGAACATACTCAAGTGCGTATGCATTCAAACTCCACTTAAACTTAAAAATCAAACCAAAGGTTTCTCCAAAGCTTTCAACTCCCAGCTCTGAAGTGGTTACTATGAAAAAAAGATGTTTCTACTGCGCTATAGTCTATAAATCAATGCAGCAAACCTGTTCTTTTTCCGTGTGAAGGTTAATAAGTGGATTAAGCATCCAGGAATTGAAATAATGTGCTGTGTTTTCAGCCAGGAAGAGCTGTTTTCTCACTCATATTTACAAATTGAATATCTCCTCCTTGAAGTTCCAAGTTTAAAAAGAAAAATGCAGCTAAAGCTGCCAATTGTGCAACAGTCGTGATGAGGCTTTACAGACTTGACAGCGCTGCTAAACCAAATGACAGAAAGTGGTAAAAGAGAACGTGAAGCAAGGCTTTGAAAAAGATTTAAACATTTTGCAGTTTGCATCTACATTTTGAATCCTCAATTCCTTTTCCAAAGGACAGTAAAAGTTGAAGTAATTGGTGTAATAATTGACTTTTGTCTTTTTAAATTTCACATGGATCAAGGCCTAAAAATGAAACAATTCTCTTCCTTTTGCCAGACAACTTACTAGACCTTCTAAGTATCTGGCCAATCTTCAACTGTGATAACTACAGAGCAAAGGGACCTTTCTTGGTTTGAGTGTAACATTTATAAGAACTTTGCTCATGTAGCAGGGCAGCAGTTTATCTGTCTTTCCCCAGCACTGCACAGATGTATGCCTCCCAGGAAAAAGGCATTTCCCAAGAGCAATAAGTCATCTTTCCAGGCATGACAGCTCAACAACGGACAGAGAAAATGCTGAGCGGCATGGAGGCAAGAGATAGCAGAGGAAGAGAAGCTGCCACCCTGCTGGCTGTCTCCAAGCAGCCACCAGGAAGCAAGGTGAATTCTGTGTCCGAGCAGGGAGCTCACAGCCTGGAGGCCACTGGTTGAAGATCCTAATTTAGACGATGTCTTCCTACAAAAAGCAATTACTGTGCCTGAGCAGAAGTGAAACAGCCAGAGCATTTCAGAGGTTTCTCAGCAGCAGCAGGTACTTTCTGAGGACAGATAGGGCAAACGGAGCATGCACAAAGTTGCTCCATGAAATGGTTTTTGAATATGAGTTGGTCTTCCCCACCACCTTGCAGGAGTTTCCTTAACTTTTATGGCCTGCAAGCTCATCTCCGTACTACTGCTTATCATGTTGACAGATATGCTTTGATAGTCAGACCTCCTCAAAATTTTCATAACTTTGCTGAAATCTAAAATTAGACAGCCACAGTCACCAAAATACCATTTCACTGTCATTTTAAAGAGACATCAGAAAAACCTGACTGAGCATTCTGTATCCACATACCAAAAAATCACATTTTTCAACGTTTCACATGTGCGTAGACACATTATAGAAAAAATGTGCTGTAATACATTACAGAAAAAAATCTTTTGTCAATGAAAATTAAAAAGTCTCTTCAGACAAATGAGCTACTGACAAAGCAATTCCTACAGCTGTAACCCCCTAGCAAAGGCTAAGCAATGGATACAGTACCTTGCAGTCAAGGGTGGGAGAAAACACACAAGGATCTTTCGGCTTAATGGGCAGCAGTTTACAGCAGCAGATTCAATTTAAAATGCTAAACATGCCACAGTGAAATTTACTGCAGATTCTCTCAACCACAGATTCATCAATAAAACAGTTAAGTCCAATATAGCCATCACACAAAAAGCGCTGCAAAAATTCCACTTCTGGAGCTACTTATTAAGCGAGATGTATATTAAATGGTCAGTGTTAAACATCTACTATATAATTTTGTTTAGATAGTTCCACATTATTGTACAAATCTAAAGACTAACTCCCGAGAGCCTGTTAACTACCTTCCATTGCTTCTTTTCCCATCTACATTTGGAAGCTCACTTTTAGAGATTAATGTTTTGGAAGCCTGGAAAATCAGTTATGAGATGGATACACAGGGCCTATTGCCAAAAGCTCTTTTACAGTAACATCCCGCCACTGGCATTCACATGCAGCACCTCTTGGATGTTAATAAAGGTCAGCCATGCAACATGAAGAGTCTTAGCATTCATGAAGGAACAGGGTTTGGCAGATATTCCTGTTTAATAGGTAAAAACACCACAGCAAATGCATTTTCTAAAAGGTGATGCACAAAGTCTGCAACAGAATAAAATTCATACCTAATCATTTGAATTAGAGACCATGCTTCAACTTGACTTAGAAAAAATAAGTGTGATTTCACTCCAGGATAGCATAAAGAAATCCTCTTCTGATACACGATCTGGCTTTAATACAAACCAGTTCATATGCCTGTAATATACAATAGTTTATTAAATTAATATGAAGTGACACAGCTACTAATGGCTAATACAGCCTTAAAAGGATTGCTGGCACTTGGGTGCTAACTTTCCCTCTCCAGGACAGAGAACTGTCTGGTTTCTTTTCAGTAAAAGCATTGAATGCTATTTTCATCCTTAGTTACTGTTTCTACAAAATAAGCTACTGTGATCACTCCTCCCTTCCCTCACTCCAAGTCATATGCAACCTCAGGCGGTTTTGCTGTACAAAGCGGGTCTGTACACCCTCCTCTCCCCCTGTGAGCAAGGATTGGGCTGGTTGAAATGAATATATACTGCTCAGCTTTCCCATCATTATTGTGTTCCTCAGCCCTGCAAGGAAGAAGAAAATGATATTCCGGTTATGGTTTGTCCCTACCACCCAGTAGAGACTGTGTTGCCCGTCCAGTCTCAACCACCGGAGACAACTGCTTTAGGCAAATCCTGTATTTCTTGCACCAGCATGATCTTGCTATGTAAACTTTTCATAGAACTATTGCAGAAAAGAAGCTAGAGCAAGGGAAAACCTGCCAGCCTGAGATTTCCCCAAACAGCAGAACAAGCTCAGTAAGAATGGAAACAAGGTAATACCATCCACTGAAAGAAGTTAACAGAACATCATTCTCATAAAGGTAACATAAACAGTCCATCAGTGCTAGGTAACAAAGCACACTGATGCCTACCATCAGTAACCTGCATGCCAGACCAACACTTCTGAGCAGACACAGCTTTCATTTCCAAAAAAGCTTCAATAATTCTCCTGATTTACTTCGAGGCCAACAAGAAAAGGTGAAATACCAGCTGCAGCAAGGAGCAGAAGTCTTCCAACACTCCCAGTGAGTTACCTAAGCAGTATAAAAATCTCCTTGGGACTTCTTGCAATCAATGAATGCAAATCAATGAATGCAATCAACATTAAAGCAACACTGATGTCTTGCCAAATGCACCTGTGCTATGGGCTGCTCTCCCATTTACCCTAAACCATACTATTTGATCAGCTTTAGCTATTACCCTCTCTCCCCTTCCCCTTGCATTCCCCAGGTCTTGAGCAACAGCAGAAAAGTCTTCATTTACAAATAAAAATGGAGTTTTCAACACAGCTTTATCAAGTGTAACTAATAAGTGCTCACACAGTACTGGCTAAGTACTAAAAAACCAATCCCAACCTGCTCAGTAAGGTGCACGTGTATCCTGATGGTCTGTTGAACCACAGTACTGCACCAAGACACAGCTGAGTACTAAAGGAATGCAGGTACTTGAAGTGATGTAATGTCCTTCCAGACAGCAACAGTCTCCAAAACTCCAGTGCACATGAAGAGGAAGCAGTGCACAGAGGGATGCAGGACTGCAGGCACAGCCATTAAAAGCTGCTCTTTAGTGTAGGGAACCATCAGGCCCAAAAGCCACAAATATCACAGTATGATGCATAGTTATAGCTCAACAAGGAAAAAAGTTTTGCTGGAATTAGAAATTTGTGTTTGGACTGGGTTGAGTTAGACAGCAGAGGTGAAGCATGCTTTCCTCTACACCACTGCTGTTGGCTTTGGGTTTTTTTTTGTTTTGATTTTTTAAAATGGTTTTCTGTTGAAAATTTCACCCAAAGGGAGAGAAAATGCTCTATTCAGTGGCAAGAACATTTCAGTAATTTCATCTACTGTTCCCCAGCATTTAAGTTAAATACTCACATCCCCACTTTTCACGATCTCAGGAGTTACACACAGCAAACGTGACAGTTCTGCTTGCACACAAAGAGCCAGCACTGCAAGACTGCTCAGGGAAAAAGCATGCTGTGAGCTACAGGAGCTATATTTTTAAGGCACAGAGAAGCTGACTGCTCCCAAGCACAAAGCCACTGGGCTTAGAGAGGTGCTTTTATAATTCAAATAGTATTAAAGGAATTAAATCCAGTATACTGGTAACCATGCTGCTGCAGATAGGTATCCATTCTGAAATTTAAAAACTCCACTTAACCCCAGACAGATTCTAATTAATGTTAACTACTTTCAGGACAAGTTCAGCTCAACACTAACATTTGGTGCAGACCCTAATAAAACACTACACACTCCAACATTTCCTTTTTGATAGCTGAGAAGCATGTGAAAGTGTTCCTCATTAAATTTATATGGACTCATTAATAAAATATTGAGGATGTGCTACTTTAAGACACCAGAAAAAAAAGTATAAATTGGCGATAACATTCTTTCTATTTTTAAATACGTCCCACAGAGGCACCCAAGATAGATGAGAAGTGCTAAGCCCCCCCCCCAAGCTTATTTATTTAGTACTTCTTATGTGCTATTTTTAACCATAGAAGACAGCAAAAGGCATCCATTAGAAAATTTATATTGGTTAGAGTTCTCTCTCACACAGTTAGACAAGTTAAATATCTGGCTAAAAACACAGTGTTAGGTAGAGATGGTTTGGGTTTTTTCCCCTCGCTTTCCTATAGGTTACTGGAATAAAAACCAATTTAATTTTTGCAACATCAGCTAGGCCAGAAGTTGTACCTGCAAACCTTGGTCAGTCCTACGCACCCCCCAGCCCCTTCTTCCCACAGGCTTTAATTTTGTAAGTAATACAGGGTTTGAAAACATATACAACATGCTTACTGGACAGGTACAGTTCAAATGGAGATGTATGGGTTTGGTTTAATATTTTTAAGCCTCAGTTATGCACACAGAAATTAGAGGAAATGCCATAGTCTCATAGTATTGAATCATTTTGCAGAAGACCTATCCTTTGGGAGAGGAAAAAATTAAAGATTTTTTCAAGAGTTAAGATAAATTCCTTTAGCTGATGTTGGTTTTCCTTAGGAATCAAGATTCTTTGGTGAGCTAAGAAATCAAAGGAAGAATGTTCCACCCTTGTCTGTCCCATCACAAATACAAGTTTTCATGCATGAAAATGCCAGAGCTACTTTGTCTATTTACTTGGGGGGGTGGAAGTCTTGTCTTGACTTCTACATGTCATCTTCCTAAATGATTGCTTTCTTTGGGGAAATACAAAGTCTTTTCATGCACGGCCTGAGTAGCAAGTTTTCCCTTTTCCTCCCATTTGAAGAAAGCAAGCCTAAACTCCAGGGAGGCATGCCGGCACTCCCTAGTCATTTCTACCAGGGCTCCTGGTGCACCAGAGGACAAAATTGAATATAGGCATTTAGGTGTTATTTCAGGAGACTCTGCAAGCATTTTAAGTCTCCTCCTAATTCTGTTACAGAAGACAGCCAACTGGATGTGTATTTGCTGCCTGGCCAGGTAAACTTCTATGGACTAATAAAAGGGTATTAAATAAAAAAAGAACTTTCAGAGGTGACACAGGTCCCCTGCCATGCTCCGGGTCCCCGCGCAGAGCCCAGGACAGGGTTCAAGGACAGACCACCCATGTGGGGCGCAGCATTGCTCAGCAGTTACACTATCACTTAGATTTACCTGTGTAAGTCAGGTAAGCACAGGACTGGGTACTTAATGCATATGCAGGAGCTGGATTTCTTAGCAGCTATTTTCCCTTCTTTTTAAATTTTGCACAAAGTGAGTTTTTGTAAACAAAAACATTGAGGTTTTTGGTGTCACTCAGAACAAGGACAGTTTGTTTTACCTGCCTGGAGATAAGCTAAGTTTGCTGATAACAGGCATTACAGAGCCCATAAACAGAAGGCTTTTATTCATAACCTATTCATACATGACACTAACAGTGCTTGATGACTAACATATACTTGAATTTCTAAAAGAAGTAGCTTTCTCTGTAGTGGAAAGGTCACATTGCAGAGAACTATGCAAGCAGCTGATGCACAAGACAAGTGTCACCAGCAGAAAGTTGCACAAAAAGCAAGCAAAGCAATTTTCTGAGTACAAAAATTACTACTAAACTCGAGATCCTGAATATTCAAATATTCTCTGTATTGGGAATCCGGCATCAGGCCAGGCCTGGCTTGGGGAACAGAGCCTCTGATGTAAGTTTGATTCCTGACTTATTTCTGAAATATTCTGAATATTCTGCATGTGGGCCTTAGAAAGCAGACTACAGTCTGCCAGTATTAGGCAGGACCCCAAGCAAGTTGTCTGCTCAAAAGTAAAATTTAAGAGTTCACATACTTCTTCCCCCTTAAGTGTTACATTCAACGCCATTAAAAGGGCTAATTTCCAGGGCACACCATCCATCCTACATTCCTCAGACTGCCCAAAGAGAAGAAATGCAAGTTATCCGCCCAGTTTCAGATTTTTGCTTGCAACCAGAAACTGCTGGGACTTAAAGCTTTAAACTCTGTCTCAGCTTAATAAGCAGTTATTCAAAAAACTAAGAAATGCTATTTTCAAAATTTGGGAATGTTGAAACTGTACATCAGCCATCCTCTCTTCTCATAAGAGAGGCACACAGAAACACAAGTGACTCCATCTCAGAACACATTCTTCCAAGCAGACTTAAACATTCCCACCTGAATAAAATCCTCTTCCACAATTACAAGTTGTAATGCCACTCTAACGAGAGGAAGCAGAGACCTAACATATCAAAGGGTTTCTTTGCATGATCTGATGCCGTAATTTAACATTTTCCCTGTAAGTGCTGTTCATATGTATGCTTGTGCAACATTTAAACTGAATACATAATCTCACATTGTCAAAATAGCTCATTACTGGGGTCATGTCAAATTCCATAACCACGTTATACAAATAATATCCCTCTCACTACAAAAGCATGCCTGTGATTCAAATTTTCATTTATTAAAAGAATTATGTTTCTATCAGCCTTCTGTGTATGGTCACAAGCAGACTCAGACCCTCACTGCAGAGAGTAAGCATTCACACAGTAAGAGACAATTCTTTACCCTAAGCTAAAGTCTGATCTGGAGAGCAACTCATATAAGCAGTAGGAGACAGCAGCAGAAGGTAATATACAGTTTGTTAAACCTGCCTCGTACATAACATTGAGTTTTCCTAGCCTCTACTATTTTTGTTTTAGCAACTACCTTTGGTCTGCAAATATTCAACCTCAGGGATATTATTTCCATTTATGTGAATGGGGACTTAAAATTTTATCAGTAACTTCTGTTATCAATTTTGCCAGACCCCTCTCACCTATACAATTCTCTCCAGCTCAAAAGCTGCCTAAACACCCAGCTTCTTCTAGGATATTTTCAGCAAACCAGCAAAACACAAACCTCCTTGAAAACAAACACTGATCTGGAAAACCACAAAAGATCGCCCATGAATTATGGAAAAGCCAGGCTGTGTTGCAGCACTGGAAGTTTCTACCTCTCAGCAATGCTGCAGAGATCCTGAGTGCTGAACAGGAGAGCAGAAAACATGCTGAGCCATAACAACTAGTAATGTTTCACACTTTAGTACAGGAAAAGACAGACAGATCCCCAGATTCACCCCTTTCAAACTAAATACATGATCAATTATGACTTTTTAAGGAAACTGAGGTCCTAAACACCACCAATAAAAGAACCAAGGTAATATGAGTAGTCAATCTTATGAAGACTAGTTACCCCAGAAAGCAAGGTACACATCCTTCCACATCATCCTTTTTTTCTTCCCAGGAGACCCTAATCAGCACATGTATCTTTTATACAGCATTTAGCTCTACGTGTCTGGAACAAGTTCATTATTTGGTGCAAGCCTCTTCATGCCCCTTCTGGAAGAGAGGACACCAACCAAAGCCTAACCAGAACACACGCCTGCTTCAGTTCAGTGTGTTTTGTTATTCATTGGTAATGGGTTGGGGTTTTTTTTTGTGTGTGTGGGGTGGCTGTTTTGGCTGTGATTTGTTTTGGTTTTGCTTTTTTGTTTGGGGTTTGGTTTTTGGTGTGTGCTTTTTTTTTTTAATATAATTTCAATCTCAATTCTTTCAGGTCACTGAAGCTACAAATACATTACATATTTTTTTTCCTTAAGTACAGAACTCGAACCGCATGCCTATTGGCAATAACGGGGAGTCATTAATTTCAGAGGGTGCAATGCAGGAGAACCGAGCTTGAAAAAAATCAGAATTCAGAACAGAGTCAAAAGTAAAGCACCTGAAATAAGTGCTTACAGTTTATCTTGTACAAGATCTTACAGCTGATTGCCAGCACCAAGTTTTTGGGAAAGATTTTCATACTCTTCAGAAAACAGATTAAGAAAAACCCCAAAATAATTCAAGTGCCAAAGAAACCCATAAGAGCAGAGGGAAAAATTAATCTACCCCCTCACAAAGGGGGGCTGAAAAAAATTTAAGAGAACTGTACCTGTGAGCATGCAGATGTTTCAAGATATTACAGAAAGTCTCAAGTGTTGCCTGCAGAGATCAGACTCTTAAATTTTGTATTACACCATGTACCTGATCATACATTCAAATTTAGGTAACAATAGAAAGGTAGCTTTTCTTGGTCCCTCTACATACTAATGTAATTTTGCTTTGAAATGCCAAATAGGAAGACATTGTGCATAGTGAAATACAGGTATTTAAAACTATTGCACACTGTTTCAATTAATTTGCAGGTCAAAAAAAAATTTGCCTTAACCTACTGTTACATTTAGGCCACATCCATCTTAGATGAACCTACCATGTGGTAGTGTTATATTTGCACCATCAATGATTGCTTGTGCCAGTTCGTGATCATTGCTTTCGAAAGCATGCGCAGCAGCCTTGAGGGCATCCCAAATCTCCTTGCGACCTTCAAAAGCTGGTGCTGTATCCCAAAATTCGTCTCTCTTACTGCGCAACTGTCCGTCTGTCATGGGGTAATCGCTTTTCCATTTTGGTTTCTCTTTTTTCAAGGGCTGATTACGACCAAGAGCAACTGTGGAGGAGAAAGAGGAAGGAAAATTAAAAAAAAAGGTAACAGCACAAAATTAGCGAAGTGCCCCCTTCGGTTATTCTGTTTAGGATCTACAGAGCTCAAGTTTACTTTTGGGCAATCCTAATCCTTTTCTTCCATCTCATTGAGGCATCACCTCCCTTCCCCTGGGCTCCAAGTTGGATTTACTTCTTAGAAAAATTGAGGTGTTACCTCCTGCTTCCTGATTTCACCCACACCCTTGAGCAACTTCTCCCCAAGCTCCTGGTAACTCTGCATCCCTCCACCTGTGCCATGTGCGCCTGGCTGAGAGAGTCACACCCGACAGACATTTTCCAAAGGCTGTAGCAGCGGCATAGCGAGACGCCCCGTATCCCACCACCAGGGTGCAATGAGACCAAATTGCATCTGTATCTCTGCTCTACACTGCTAGTGACACTCCCTGTTCAACAAACGTAATACTTTGTTAATACAAGAGTTATAAGAGGCTAAAGACTCTTTTTGCGTCATCTCCTTTTAAACAGTTTTAATTCAGAGTAAGTGTATGTAGAAAAGCAAATAAGATGCACAAAGGCTAGAACTGACAGAGACAGAAATCCCTAAAGAATAATCCAGGAATTGATCAAGCTTTAAAAAGTGGTTACTTCGTTCAAAGAATAAACATGAAAGCATTTGCTTCATTTTAACTACTGCTATTTTTTGTGTAATAGCCAGTTAAGATAATCACATAGGTATAATGTTGGCAGATGAAAAACTACCTGTTCACTTTAAATTGCAGCACTACTGAGACCATGATAAACCCTTCTCTTCTGTTTATGTGAGTTAAGGTGTTATTTCGACTTCTGTTGAAAGGAAAAAGAAAGCAGACTTCTGTGCACACCAGGAAGAATTCCTCCCTACAAGAGTTAAAACCCCATTTCCTTCAGCCCCCTCCTAACAGGGAGAAGCTTGCTGCAAATGGGACCCTGTGAGAACAGTATGGGGAAGAGAGCAGCGGCAAACCACAAAAACAGTTCTCACCACGGCTCAATACCGCAAAACCTTGAATACATAGTTTAAATGTCTCCAGAGGAAATGAAGTGTCCTTCAACAGTTAAAATAAACTTAAGTGTGTTTGCAGCTGAAAGTAAGCAGCCCCTCCATGGGACAGGTCACAGAAACTGGGTGACAAGTAATGAAGGCTCTTGAAAGACAGGTAAGCTACACAGGACTGAAGTCAATTTAGGATCCCACCACATATGATGCTGGACAGCCACCCCCTGCTATGCTCTCCCATGAAGAGCCCTTGCCATTCCCAGAGAGCATATGAACCCCGGCTGCTGTCAAGCCAGGGAAGCACAGAGAGATGCAGTCTGTCACCCCACATCCACATTACCAAGGCCAAAATATCTCTTAAAGAATGAGACACCACAGCTGCTGCGATATCAAAGCTTGTGGAGCAAAGCTGCTGGTTATCAGGTGCTCCTGGCTAGTTTGCAAGGATGGGAGAGCACCAGGACAAACACAAGGGTTAACATTTAGCATTTTGTATCCCATGTACATCCTTAGAGTTAATAAGAAATGTTTCCCTTCTCCAGAGCACCTTATTTTTCTGGCAGAAAGTTGACAATAGCTGACAAAAACCCTTGTATCTCCCTCAGTCTTACTCCAGCTCTCAGTTTTCAATGGAAGAATAGTGTAACATCTAAATATTCTTCATGGTTCTTCATCTAGACTTACACTGTATCTCTACAGTTAACTACAAACCATATTTATGGCAAAGAGTGTGTGTGGGGTGACAGACATGACTGAGAAGACTAAATGTCAATATATTAGAAATACTCATTTCAGGTAAGCTGTAATATTTTTGCAAAATATTATTTAATTCAAGTACTCCCTCTCCTTGATTTTTTTTTCTGCAACAAATGCACTCAGGTGTTTTTAGAACAGCACTTGACACCAAGCATTGGGTCTCAGGGTTGACCATCAGTGCCTGGTGTGCCAACAGGCATTTCAACTTCACACAGGCTTTAAGGAGACCAAAACATGCGCACAAGGTTAAACCTCACACCCTTATACAATCTGACTTTATATGACCAAATGACTACCTACTTTGACTCATAACTCAAGATGACATTCACACTTAAGCTGAGACTTAGGTCATTGAAATTAGGATATTTAAAAGAACTCCCAACGGTAAGGTGACATTGCCAACTATGTTAAGGCATGAGCCTTCTTCAGATTAGAAAACAAAAAAAAAACCACCGAACAAAAAAAAAAACCAACACAAACAAACCCACACACACCCCCCAAAAAACCCCCAACATAGTAGAGGATATATTTGAATGGAAACAAAGTCAGATCTTAAAAATGGCAAATTACAATTGCATGGCACACATGCAATGACTCCAGCTGTATTCTGTATCCCATGCAGAAACTAAAAATAATAAACTTCTGAATCCTTTCAAGGGACCACAAGCATTTATTGCTTTTTGTTTCCATGGGATTGCTTCCATGAGATTGCTTCCATTTGCTTTTCAAAGAAGTGCTGACCATTTAACAGATTTCAGAACGGCAAACCCAAGTGTTTACAAAACACCAAGTTTCCTGGCAAAGCCCAACCATTTCTAGCCCAAGTCTCAGCTGAGCACATACAAGCTGAGAGCCGATGGTCCAGCCTAAAACAATGGTGAAGGAGGCTGCCCAGACAAGACACATTGCATGCATTAAACAGTATATTATGAAATTGTAGAAACATATGTGGTAAAACACCAAACAAGGAATCGTTTCCTTATTAAGGCTCAGGAGTCAGAGCATGAAAATTTCAGACAGACAGCCTGAATGGGACACTAAGAAATTTTGGTCAGTGGGCATCTTTTCCATTCTGCCTTGGCTAACATCTGTTTGCATGTACACTCAATGAATGCTAATTTATCCCACAGGGCCCTCTCCTTCTCCCCAAACATGAATTATGAAAGCAGGTTAAAGGCACTTTGCACAGTCCCCAAGCACTGCAGCGTTTCCTGTACACAGCCCTGCCTGCCCGTTATTCAGCACCACTGCAGAAACTGCAACAGGCCATTTCTCCCCCTTGCTTCCCCACCTTGCCTAAGACAGCATCTGAATATATTGCCCTTCATTAGACAAGAACAGCAGGGGAGAGACTGAAGAGAAGAGATCCTAACAGTCTAAAATAACTTGTCCCTGGAGATACAATCCTTCCTACACAGACAGCAGCGATGATAAACCCAGTAATAATTTAGTTTTTCAAGTTCAGAAGAAGGATAGTGGAAGAAAGTGACTCTACAAATGCCTCTAAAGCCAAATGCACTCTAACAAACCATCCACCTCAGTACTAAGCCTCTAAACACAACTTGGATTTGCAAACGAGTATTTAAAAAGGTCTGTAGTGTGTTTAACACTTAGAAGTGCTTCAAGAATCCCCTAAAAGCTTTATGCCCCCCACCCTGAGGAAATGTTAATCTCTCTTTAGCTGTGTGGATAGATAGAACAGAAGGGATACAAGAAACTTAAGACATGTAAAAAGCCTAATGTGTAAATGGGCCCAAATCTCTCACTTTCCACCTCATGTTTTACTCACTAAAGAGAAACATCACTACATTAATTTCTCCAGTCAAAGTTCTGGACCACATCAAAGGACTTTCCCTTTTCTGTAATAAGGCTGATAAAGACAGTCAGAATAGGCAATGAAACAAACATCAGCAGTCTGAAAACACTTTGTCAGGTATTTACAGTATCAGTTTTACATTCCTCACTTTGGAAGTAAACTAGAACTCAAAAGAAAATGTTGACTTCATTTAAGGCCACGCACATCAGAGGCAAAACCAGCTTGCAAGATCTGGAAGAGAAAATATCATCCACATTAATTTTTCATCTTGCATCACTTCAACATTAAGTAAGAAATTATTAATATCCTACTTGAAAACATAAATAGTTTTATAAATGCCAAAATGGCATGTTCTCTCTGAAGCAATACTGGAAGTTGCCCATCTCAATAGATGGCAATGGTTGATATTTTTGGCAAGAGATTTCTTTAGAATGTCATCTGAAGACCATTAACAGTCTACTTTTGAAAATGAAAGATCAGCGTATTGGTGACACTTCAAGATAATTCAGGCTGCTCTTGCTTCAGCAGCTCACAGATATTCAGGTGGTGATGTGCATCCCAAAAGAGGGATAAGAAGTTGCTGACAACCTGCTGGACCTTGCTTAAGAGCAGTCTTTCTCAGGGAAGAGCAACTACACAGGCCACAATGTGACCCTACAAAGTGTTTTGCTATGCTGGTCAGAGAGGTTACTGTGAAGAGATTACAGATACTCTTTATCCTCCTGGACACTGCACCTGTTCTAGCCAAGAGTTGCCTTAAAGATGCCTCCTGTGCCATTTCTGTTCCCCTCCAGTCTGAATTGCACCCACTAATTGCAAGGTATGCAGAGCACAAATTCCAAAGATCATTTTTAGGGCTTGCTAAGGTCCATTCAGGTTAACAGTAGCAGAAGCAATAGCTAAGAAAGTAAGAAGTCCTGATAATTAGTAGCTGCATAATGAACTTCCCAGGGCTCAGCATGCTGAGAAGAAACCCAAACTTATCTGGTTAGGTGCTCTGGGATACAGCACAAGGCCAGGGCAGGAAAGGGGACTGCAATGATGTGCAGTAGGCTGGAGAAGCAGGCAAGGAGAGAGGAAAATCTCATTTGAGCTCAGCATCCACCCGTCCAGCCCATCTGCCAGGCAAGTGACCCTACACATGCAAAATCCAAGCACTGCTCAAGCCCCACCCCTTTCCTAGTTAAGCTTCCCTTATTAGACCGTTTAATACCACAAAGCAACATAAGAACACTGTCAGACAAGCAGTTGACTGTTTCTGTCTCATCAGTAGGATTTAGCAGCATATAACGTGTTTTCCCTTCACAGGTAGGGCAGTACCCTGGGATCCTTGAGGTAACAACTACCTTCTGCCCCACTAACCTTAGCTCCTAGCAAACTACAAAGTCTTATTTTTCAGAAGGAAAGGTATATTTCTCCAGTCCTTGCAAACTATTTTGTAATCTGAATTATGAATATTTGTCTCCCTTCCCAGCAGCTTCCCATCAAAGCTATGGCATCAGTAAGGTTATCTACACTTTTTTTGAGTGAGCTTATGCAGATAAACCCAGATATTTAAATCAGTTTCTTAACAAAATGTCAAAAAGTGTCTATGTAGAACTTTTCTTTTCAACAGCTGTTGTGTTTGTTACGTTGCTATCACTGTGGATCACAGTATTGCTGCCTCCTCCAAAGCAGACCAGATGAGAAGGAGCAGCTGGTAACGGAAGAGTCTCATACTAAAAGCCAATATCCAGAAAAAGCATTCATAATTCCTAGATTATACACCCATAAACTGTAGCACTCGATAATCAAATTGGATAATACTTCTGCCCCAAAGGGCTTACTGTCAAATCAAATAATGCAAATCCAGAAGGAGACATTTGGACTGGACATGCTCCGTTTTAGGACTAGAGGCCCAAAGCTGTTGATCTCCATGCATCCACCAGCAGCTATGTGCTAGAACCGCAAGAACAGGGCCTTTCTGTGCTTCCACATCCCTGCAGGTGTGTACGAAGACTGACAGACAACAAGAAACAAGCACTGGGGAAGGCTGGCATGAAGGGACCCTCAACATCAAAATGTTGAAATGACACTAGTATCAGGAGAATCTGGCATGATGTGGTAACATAATTTTTTTTCTTTGTTTTGTTTAGGAAACTACCTAAAAGATGAAGACAACTGCTTAATTGTTAGGAGATGAAAAAGATTTTGAATGAACCGTGAGGAAAGGAGCAGGACCACCCAATAGAAGTGCTGAAAGAAGGACAGAAAATCACCAAACCAGTTTATCTGAATGGGAAAGATGAGACAGATGTTCAGAAGTGGATCTCAGTGAAAAAGATGGGACATGATGACTGTCAGGCTCCATGGGAACACAGATATGATAAGCTGTCAAGGAAACAAAGACCAAGACCTGCAGAGGCTGAGGCCAGCCAGCAGAATGTGGCACAGAGTTACTATTTGGTTTGCTTAAACTATAGACATGCACAGCTTCAAAGCTATATCCTCCAAGGGATACACAGTTTGAGAAACAGTAATGGGTAATTATTTGAAGACAGTCAGGAGAAGTTAAATATTATACAATTGAACTAATAATCAAAAATATTTTCTTTACCAAATTGCTTCCCTGTTGAGGATCAGTTGTTAACAAATATTTTTCTAAGACAAATGAAATGCAAAGTAACAGCTGATTACCCATAAAGTTTCTTTTAGTAACAGTCCCAAAGGTTTCCTTCCCCACAATCAGTGAGTAGTACTCTAAACAAATGAGCCACATTTTAAATCTATTTTGCTCAAATTTCCTCATAAGGCATCTTGTAATTTTGTATCAATATAGAGATACAGTTCATTTTAATAATTTTCTCTGCATCATTCTCTAGTTCAATCCTTTCAGTAGTCAAATTACAATTTGGAGGAAAAGTGTAAATGAAATGTACAAATGAAAGGTGTAGAAAAACAGCAAAACTGGTGAGAGGCAGGGGGAAATGTATGGCATCTAAGTAGACAATCTGAATTACAATAAATAGCAGAGATGTACACAATAATGGGAAAAATGCCAGAATCTTACCTGTTTAATGCTAGTTTTCAGTATTTTTATTTCTTAAGAAGATTACATTTCTGCAAGATGAGAACAGTATTTTGAAAAGCAAGTGTCCCCGGACAGTAGTAAAAGACTTTCAGCCTTACAAATTAAATATTTCACGGAACAATTAAGTTTTCCTAACAAGGAAATGAAGGAGCACCAAGATTTCATATGAAAACTAAAGGAAATATCTATTAGAACAGTCCTAAGAGCATTCAGAGCAGTATAACGTTTCTGTGGACCCTGTGGGACTGAGAAAGACAAGAGCTTTCCAAATGCTTTGTGTAGATAGATATAAAGACAAATGCTTGAAACTGAGTTAAGTTTTAGGCTTTCTCATGAAGGGAGACTGGGGAGATTGAAATGAACACTACAAGAAACACTACATTTCCTAACAGAAGTTCAAGTTATGTCTTTAAACAGATGTGTAATAAAACATCAGGCTACAGGCTCAAATCCAGGTTAAAGGTGTACAAACCAGTTAATTTTGAGCCAGACAAGAAGTAAACTTGTGGCCTGAAGCTTTTTAGAACAGCAAACCTAGCTAAGATGAATCTGCGCACAAGAAGTAAATTCACCAACCAGCCCCAGGGGCTATCTCCCCTTTCTCCTACCCGGAGCGGGGACAAAGGAGGCAAGGAAAAAAGGAGGGGGAAAAAAAAATCAGATGGAGAAGGGGAAGAACCAGCAGGGGACAGCAAACTGATCACCAGTACCATCATTCATTCATGCCACCCCTACGCTCAGAGCCAATCAGGCAAACAGTGCTGTGTCCCCCAGATGCTACTCACCTGTGCTGGCACTAGGGATGTCACAAAGCATTGTTCAAAGCAGGAATAGGGAATGGGCCTTCTCTATTTCTCCTCAAGTCTTACCCAACATATTCCTCCAAAGGAATTAATTGCATGGAAGAAACTATAGTGAATAAAAATGCACATTACACTGGTAATTACAGGCAGCTTGGACAAGTCATCTGTGCATAATGCATCCCTGCATCTCCACATACAAGGCACTAAATCTTTGCTGAGTCAGTCCAGAGGCTTCACAGCATGAGATATAACATGAGATGATGAGGGCATATGAATGTGCTGGACAAAGAAAAAATGACTCATTACCAGCTATTACACTGTATTTTCCATTTCTCCCATTATTTTCAACAGGAACTGCAGAAGAAATCAAGAGCACTTGATATTTCCAGGAAGCTCATCACCCTTCACATTTCAAAGAAGCCAGCAGTATTGCAGCAAGAAATAAAAGCTTTGAACTTTTGAGATCTGCTCCCTGATGGTATACCAGACCCAAACATCCCACCTCATCCCAACACACGTAGGATCTATTCAGATTACCAACAGCCTTGATGTATGCTTTGAGCTGGGACACATTGTGATAACATAAGTTGCTTTTGCAGAAATTTAAACCATATCAGTGTATTTTGTCTAACACGAGGTGCAAGAGCCAAGAGCCAGCTGGCAAGAGGTGAACCTCAGCCTCCCGTCTGTTTGTGCAGGTCTTATGAGGACAATTCCTTAGCTCCCAGAGCTGCAAGAGCAGGACGGCAAACCTCAACAGTTACAAGTGCTCTGGCTAAGTGGTGTCTGAGACAGCAATAATAGAAACAAAGCCACTGTGAAGTTCTCTATTGTTATTTGCCTGAACAATTCAAACAATATTTTTCAAAGGAATTTTTTTTTTTTATTCGTCTCCCACCAAAAGCTCAGCACTATTTTGTAGCATTAATTCTATGGCCTTATTATTAGTTTACAAAAGCTTTGTGGTTACTCCTAAGCCTTGCCTGCCCACCCAGCTTCCTGCTGGAAGTACAGGCAGAGTATTTCTCAGTTATCTTGATTAAGCTCATGATTCAACACCTCTTCTCCTGACAGATAAAAATGTCTGAAGGGAACGAACATCTTTGTAGAGTCACCACCTCAAATCCTTATTGCCTCAGTCAAGGGGTGACCATGGATGAAGAAGGAACACTGCCAGGCAGGGCAAAGGCCAGCTGATGCCCATCTGTCTCTACCATCAGAGCAATCTTGGGGCCACAAATTCTGCTTCTGCAGCTGGTGGAAAGAACAGCAGTAGCTATACTGGCTGCTCAGTGTCAGCTTCAGCCACACACTGAAATTCTAGTAGCACTACGGTAGAACAGCTTTGAGGAGCAGACATTATCTATGCAATTACCTGTCAGCACTGTTTACGTTAGAATTTAAACTGCTCCTATCCCTGGTAGATGCATATTTTCAGCTGGATGCAGAATGGGATAACGATTGACCCATTCCAAAATCATGCTGTGCAAACATCTGTACCATCTACAGTGCACAACTAGACTGTCTTTTTGGAAATCTATGACAAGAACTATTAAGGAAGCTATCAGGAACATGAGAAATATTCTATTTGAGATAGGCTGCATAAAATACACACTACTTTTGACTTCTGCAAAGCATAGCTTAAGTTAAAACTCAGTTGCTGCCGAGAGCTTGGCATTGACACAGCTTCTAACATGTGAAACAAAATAAGCATGGCACGCAGCACAGCAGAGCTGGAAACAGCTGTGGGAACCCAGTGGGAAGCTACACAGAACTTACCTAAAAAAACAACACCAAAACCCAGTGCTTTCTGTCTCACATCATGAGAAAGAAGACAACTCAGCAACTTCACTTTTAAAGTGCTAAAACCCTTTTGTATCTTCCCCTCAATTCAGTTAACAGGCAAGCTTTAGACACATCAGATAAAATCATAAAGCAGAGAGTTCCTCCGACTGGACAACTCCACGCCAGTGTATTGCTGTGACACAGGCACCCGCTTGCTGCCCCACGCCAGCAGGATGGATCAGTCTCATCTGCTAGCATGGATTTAAAACAAAGAAAGATCTAGTGTTCCCAGCTGCAAATTAACATTGTCCTGGCTCAGAAGCCCCTTCCTCCTTGATAAAGTTCTCCCTCTGACCACTGCATAACATGCATCTATATGAACTGCTAATGAAAGATTTGTTTACTGGAGACTTATATCCCTCCTGTCAAAACACTTAAAATTGGAAGTGCTCCTCTGCATTCTAACAGCCAAGTTCTATGTGCTTTGAGCAAGGCATAAAACAAGGTCTGGCTCAGCAGCATTTAAAGCTAAGCTTTACTTTTATGTGGCCCTAAGCCATGGGAGCAGCGCAGGCAGCACCAGCCTCTGTCATGCAGCCACAGAATGACCACACAGGGTCATCACAAATTCGAGAGTTCAGTAAGTGACAGACAGGGGCATACGAACTGCTGTACATCTGGTCTGTGTTTAATGCACCACAAGTACTTTCAACGCTATAGTACAATTTTAGATTAAAAAAAAGTCAAAGGCAGCCTTGCTTCTCATCTTGCCAGAATTATAAAAAAATATTAAGCTGATAATTTTCTTTAAGCAATGCAGTCGGCTCCACCCCGACTAGGTGCAACCGTGCTGAAAGCCAGCCGGCACACCCTCGTCAGCAGACTAACATGCAGCCTGTGTACACAGGATGCTGCAACTTCTGAAGTCTTTCTCGATGATGCCACCAGTAAGTTTACTTTATTATGACAAGTAAGCCCAGACTTCTGCAGCTCTTCGCCCATTCACTGGGTCAGGAGGAGCGACACCAAGGGAAGAGCAGGAACACTTCAGTGCCCTGACAGAAACAAGTTCTGCCAGCACCAGAGAGATTCAGAACTAGTTTCAACGTAACGTAAACCTTTTTAGATCACCACTACAGCTCAGTGCTACCTAGGAAAATTTTACAGTCAGAGATCCTAGAAATCCATAGGGTTCCCCTACAGTAGAATTGCTTAGGAGGAGCTGCAGAAGTCAGCACAATTTTGAGAACCCGTCTCACCACAGTGTTACTTTGCATCAGGCTATGTTGCATTAAACCCTTCCACCAAAATTTGAAATTTAACACAGTCTATGTAATATAAGGTGTAATGCACAAGACAAATGGCCAATTTAATGTTCCTAATGAATACTTAGGTGAACACGGCATTGCTTAACATGTCACTTCTGCCATGCACAGCAGTCACAAATTCCAGAAGGAAGTGAACAAAAGCACGTTCAAGTTGGTAACTGTTTTTACAATGACCAATGATTAAATTAGCTTAGTTACAGGATCTAACACCATGTCTTGAATTTATTCCAGTGTCACAGTTATTGGCAGGGATAAAGTTTCACATTAGCCAATTAACTAAATGCACTATTACTGTATCTCAGCTACTTAAGCTCATCAGTCAATTAAGAGCTCAGTATAAGCTCAAAATAGGAATGACACACACCTGACACATCCCAAATATACATTATCTTGATGATTTAGTTTTACAGTTCCATATTACTTTTCACAGGTGCCATTTGGAGAACTGAAAGGCAATTTCTCAGTTTAAGGAACAGGTGAAAAACATAGCAAACATTTAAAGATTTAATCTAAGAAATTTTATTTGTCAAAATGATACTTGCTCCTTTACTAAGATCTATTTTACAAGGTAGCTTTTCACGATAAAATTACTATTTCCCACTCATTACAAATTACTTCTGTATCAATTTTTAGATACTTTCAACTTGGTTCCCATTTAAGAAGTGTTTTATATTAGTACCTAACTAAAATCTACCATCATTTTTCCAGGGACTATGCCCTGGTAACTTCTGAGAATTGCGTCTGCAAGCTGAACAAGGCAGACCTGTGGGCACACAGCCATGCTAAGCACCTGCAACTACAGACAGATGTGTAATGGTGGGATAATGCATTCTCGATGTTCCTCAGATGTCAAACTTCTTTCTGCAAAGTAATCTCTCAACCAGCTCTCAACAGTAGGTGGTAACATCATCTTCAGTAGCTGTCAAGTCAGTCCTGCCATACACAGCACCAGCACACCAGTGACTTAGGAGCAGAAAAATCGAGTACCCCACTTGTTGATGTTTATTCTTTAAGGTCACACAGCCCAAGTCATGACACCACAGTATCACTCGGGACTCCCCCAGAACATGAACCTGGTTCTCCGTCTACCACCAAGCCCATCTTTTTGGAATATTTGTCCTTTCTGGCAAGTTTACAGCCACAGGATAAAAAAAAACCCAAGGCCTTGCAAGGGTGAGACTTCATTTCTGTGTCAGGTTCAATAAAAACAAACAAAAAAGTAACCCCAAACTAACAGAAAACCCTCTATATTTCAGCTGCCCTTAACAAAAAAGGCTCTTCATCCACAGAGGAGTTTTCTACATGCTACAATATTTTAACTAGCAGGACTCATCCTCCTCCCCTACTGTCCCTTCTTTCCCATCAGGAAAAAGCAATTCGTCACAACATTAAAAAATTAGTATGAGCACAGAAGCTAAATGTTAGCATTACTGAGCTTTCTGGTTCCCCCAAACAGCAAGGTACCAGAAGACCTAGGTCCATTTTAATGTTCATACATTTGACTGTGCACACTGAACTTCTGCCAGGCAGATATCTGACCACTGATGGTTTAACACCCCAGTGAAAAACCAAAAACATTAATTTACTTCTCGTCTATAGTCAATAATTTCTAGATCCACAATCCAGTTAATAAGCTTGAAATTTATTCATGAAAGTACATATGCTCACACTCTACGCAAACTCCAGCCTTGAGTCAACCGAATGTCATCTAAAACAAGTGGGGAAAAAAAACAGCTACAGTAAAATGATGCAAGTTAGATTTTTAAATAAGCAATTTTGAAACTAAACTCCTATCTGTTCTTCTGGACTACCATTCTCCAAGAAACTCCAGCACCCAACACTGGAGAAAGCTCAGCAGCTCAAAGGTCTACAAATGGATGGAAAGGCCGATCAGCATAAATGGCTCAAAGGTACAACACTTGGGCTTCTCAGCCAAGAGTGATATGGAGTAATCAGCAGCTATTTTGGGATGCTGAGAAAGTCTATTGCTCCCTACACACCCACCAGAGATTAGAACACATGGTAAAGAACAACTGAAGATAAATTTGGAACTATCTGCTTGAAAATTAACTCCTACCAAAAAATGTGGTGGGTCCAACCCTACATTTGATTATCGCCCCATATGGACGATAGGAGTTTGCCTTAAAACAATGTGTAAAAAAGCCACAGAATCTAAAGTGGACACTGGAATCTGCTTAAATGATGAAACGAAAGCAGTTACTTACAGGAGCTGTGGGGACCCAGGAACAGATTATAGCAATTGACTGACAGCTCTGTTCTCCAGCTGAAGATGCTGGAGATGATAAAACACAGGAGGAAAACAAGAACTAGACCCTGAAAGAAGAGCACTTCAGAGAGAGAAGGTCCATATTAGGATCACCTGAGAGCAAGGATAAAGACTACCTTCTTCTGAGTAAAAGCAAAGTTGGATAATTTCCCCACCACTCACGCATGTGTCCCACCCCATGTCTCAGTGTATGCAGTTCCTCTCCCATGCCATAAGGTGCCACATCCCTTCAGTAGACTGCTGCTCTACCCTGACAGGGTCACGCCAATCCTTTGCCTATCATTTTCATAGACATTTAGTTATGCAGATCTTGCAAGAAAGGCTAAAACATGCTATGAGTTGAGTTTTTAGAGTTAAAACTTGTTTTCAACTGCATTCTCCAAGGGAAAAGATTTTAGGGACAGAAGGAGCATCAAGCAGAAGCAGAGAGTTCATCACAGAGGTTGAACAAAGATCCCATTTGTTTTCAAATACAATGAAAGGGAAATATACCATACCCAAAAGTTTAAAAAAAATTGTTTCTACTAACTATTCTTCTGTAATTGGACTAAGGACTTAATGAATTATGTAACAAAACAGTACAGAAAGTAACTAGTTTAATTATAATAATTACATCGTTAATTAGCACAATTACCTTTGTATAATCCTTCTTTTGATGGTAAATGCAGAGAATTTCCTCTTTGTGCACTCCTTGTGTATAACATGAGATGGCAAGAACGAGGAGCATGAGGATGATATGAACATGAACTCTACATTTAAGAGTTCGGGTGAGGTTTTTTTGTTGTGTTTCTGTTGGTTTGGTCGTGGAGGTTTGTTGTTTGTTGTTTTGTTTTTAGCAGAGGACAAGTTGGGCATATTCTTTAAGTTTAGTTACTTCTATTGTTGTTCAGGTTAATAGTGATATAGTTTACAGAACAGGCTGGATATTAAAAAGCCTTTAAAAGTCTTCTTAGTAGATGATGCTTCAGAACCACTCAATATAAGGCAGTTATTAACTTTCATCTGCAAGCAAGATTTCTTTAAATTTGCACAAACTGTATCTACAGTATATTATGTGCTATTTACTAACAATGCCCAGGCAACTTCAGAAGACCAAGCTATGCCCAGCTATTTTATACATATCTACCTCTTAGCTATAAGGAACTCCTACCTTTCAAGTACACCTTTTGTTAAGAAAACCATATTTATCCCAGAGTTAGAGACAAGTAATAATACGGGAAGACACTAGTGCATTGCTTAGATAATTAGAAAGCTATCATCTGTCTTCCCAACCTAAAATGAAAAATATGCAAGCCTTTTTTGCAACCTGTATATACATCTGTGTCTCATACATCCAGGCAGAAATAAAACTCTACTCTTAAATGGGAACACTTGAACAAAATAGCCTTAAAACCATCTTTTCAAGGCCATTTTAACCCCCTGTGTATGTACTCAGGAAAAAAAAAATAGACCTATTATAGCCTGTAGTCAAGGATTATTGATGCAATCTGAGTTTAAACATTTAAGCAAAGGTACCCAAATTTGGAGCATAAACAAGGCAGCCTCCTCTGAGCAATGTTGAGCACAGATGTCAGCTTCTGCTGTAAAACTCATTCTGTAGGAGCCTGCTACTCTCCATGAGATGGAAGGACTGTGGAGTAGGCACAGGAAACTGCCCTCTTCATTTAAGTTGCTCAAATGAAGATAGATTGAAGTAGCCAGAGCCTTTCCACCTTTAGCAAATTCATTTGATCTCTTTCAAAAGTCCCTGAGCACAGAAGTATTTAGCTTTATTAATGGATTAAACAATGCTTGTTCTGTACCGAAGGACAGCGTTTCCAACAGACACACAGCACATCTCTTAAGTAACTCCTCTGCCTTCCAAACAAAGGGATCACTATGGACAATAATTTCATTTAAAACACACTCAATTCTCAACAACTCAGCTAAAAACTGGCAGTGCAATGACTATGTTGGCAATAGAACTGGCTGTTAGGTATCCAGTAATAGCTGAAGTAGATCTTGACCACACGCTACGCTTGTCTTCTCTAAAAATGTACTCACCATAATGCTCAAAGGAGCTTATCTCTCCAGTGTCATCATCTACTCATAAGCAAAAGTAGTACCATTTCTCAGGACAGATGTACTTTTCCTACTTTTTCCACATAATTTAAGACATAGGTACTGTAATAGCAGATGAAAATAAATGTATGTTGATTCTGGATTTGAGAGTTAAGTTTCTATAGGAAAAGTCTTTGGTTCTGAGTTAAGGCAGAACTCCACATTATTAGACAGACCCTCTTCTCACCCCTTCTCTCCTTACTTGAAGGGAAAATAAGCCTAGCTTCAAATTTAAGGATAAGAACTTCAACTGGTAATGAGTGAGAATGCAAAAAAAGATTCTTATTTCAGCTGCTTGAAAAGAGGAGCCCAGATCTCCCATGGGTTTTCACATTGTTGCACAGGTAAAATTATTTTGTTTAGGTGGAAGGACTTCTGAAAGCATTGAAAAAAAAAACAAAAATACCAAAACCTCTGATGGCTGGCTATAGCAGTTAAAAGAAGAATTCACAAAAGTGGCTGGATGCAAGTACATTGCAGATTCACCCGGCTTGTGGTACTAATTACTGTGCCCTAATGAGCAAACCACAGCCATGAAGTGCTGCTTCTGCAGCTCTGATCCAGGGTACCTCAAACCCAAGACCCAGCATAACTGGGGCTGTATTTGGGGCTCCATCACAGTAGCAATCAAATTGTAAACCTGAAAGAAACCCATTTAGATCCCCCAGCAAGTAGAATAAATACACAAAAGAAAGTATTTACGTTTCCTTGCTTGTAAAACCATGTATCAAGACTAGGGATGGAAAGCATATGGCTGGGACTTGAGCAGACCAAGCACCTTTGTTCAACTCAGGCCAGGCCCCAGGCAGTGATTTCTTCCAACAGCAGTTTCCCTCCTGTTTACTTTTTAAGCTGTAGCTTTGGTTCATAAAATCATGGCCAGCATTCAGGACCCTCCCTGTTACAGCAATATTTAGGCACTACTAGCAACAGAGGCTATTAAAATAATAATCAGAAAGGCAATAAGAAACAAGAGACTCTTGCTGTGGGAAGAGTAATCTTTGCCAGGGTACATCCAAGATGAATATCAACTACTTAGAGATGGTTGGGAAAAAAAATCAAGTAGGAAGAATAATCCTCTTTGAATGTTCTCTTCATACTAGACCTGCAAGTTTGATCTCTAGTACTCTGAACCAATGCCTATTTTTATAACAGATGTAATTTCCTCTCCCCGAAGCACAGCATTTTCTTCTTGGCTATCACAGAAAAGCCTGTGTCTTCCACTTTGTTAGATACCTACACCTGGAACAGCAGGAGCTGATCCAAACTGTCCAAAGCTTCTCAGTCCAAATTGCCACTCCAAGAAAGCCATTGAAATACATATGTTTTCAGCAATCACACTGCTTGGAAAAGCTAGTCCTAGGAACATTTAAAGACTAGTTAATAAAGTACCTGATACTTAGTTAATCAGCTTCAACTATATTTCCACAGAAAGAGCAAGCTGTAATATCCCTCCTCAAGTCAGGGGAGGGGAAGTTGTGTAATCCAAAGGTTTTGACCTGTGTAAAAGCTAAGGATAAGCATGAGAAAATCTACCAGAAAATGTTCACCTCTGAGTAGCACTCCAGTTCCCCCAGTTGAAAAGAGCTCATTCACAGGGCTCATTATTGAGCACCAAAATTTACTTTAACACATAATAATCTGCACTGAACCATCTTGACAGAAAAATATGTTTTGTGAGAAAAAGGGTTCCTTATTTATTAACCTTCAACATAAACAAGTGAAAGTTGGACAGTTTCAAAATAAGAACAGGAAAAGAAATGGTACAGATATCTAAATCTGAATTACACGGCAAGAGTTCCTTCAGCAGGAAAAAATCCTCATATTAATTTATAATAATGAAATGAAACATGTGAAAGAAGGAAGGGTAATGGCACTGAGCAGCTAGAAGTGCACTTTGTCAACGGAAGATGAATTCAGCTCAGAAATTTGGCAGGCACAGCAATCAGATAGCGACAGCACACTTGAGTAGGCAAACCTGGAAAGAGTTTTAAGACAAGATTAGATCAGTTAGAATTTCTAAGACAGAATATTATGTTTGACACAGCACTGAACTAGGAAATACAGAAGCCTTTGCTGGCTTGTTTTAAGCTGAATTATCATTACTTAAACACACCTATTTTATTAACAGCATTGATGATCACATAGCAGCACTCTCAGCATATCTCTGGATGTAGCCTGCCAAGAGACATTAACAAGGTAGGACACTGGCAGGAATTTAAATGCTTTCTTCCCACCCCCATTTTCCTAACTAATGTGGAGATCAATGCAAATTATTAACTCTTCATAGTAAGAGTCCCACCACAATAAGATAAAATGCTAAGTTGTTTCTTCTGTATCCTGCAGCATACCATTTTCCCTGAATACAATCATCAGAAAGAACTGGAGAAAAAAATTGCACTTGCATTCCGAACATAAAACACCTGTCTTCTTTGGGACAGACAAAGCCAGAAAAAGTCATATTGTGTAAGTGAATAGTTATGTAGAACCCAAAAGAAACAGTTGTTTTCTGATGCAGTATTTTGAGGAAGCTGTGGTAAGTACCATTTTAAATATGTTTACTTATAAATTGAGAAAAAGTTGCTCCCTGAGAACTGATCGTGACTGATCGTGTTCCGGGATGGATGAAGGCTGGGAATAGGGAACTTCAGGAAGACCACCCATTCTGCATGTGTAATCGCTACTCCAGGGTGAAGTGCTTAGCTAGACCCTATCAACAGGATGGGCACAAGAGGGATGTTTCATTTGGGCTTCACCAACTAACACGCCCTCAAATTTCTACTTCCAGATGGTTTGGTAAGCAGCCTCTGCATAACTGACTTGCATCAAAAATGCCTGGAAGTCCACACCAGCAGCACTAAGCGACATGCATTATGTTAAAGGTAAACAAGGAATCCAAATTCCTCTTATTTCAAATGAGTTTGCTGTGTTTTCCCCACTGCTGGGCACTATGTCTCCAAAAACCAGTGGAGTATTTAACTTTTCAAGCTGCCTAAAAAGCTAGAGTGGTAATTTAATCACAAGCCATGACTTCTGCCACTTCCCAATTTAAACCTAACTACAAGAAAGAATGGTATTTAGGAGAATTAGGTGCACAGCAGACCAGCCATTCTGCTAGAAAGGGCATGAGACATCCAAAGGAGATGAGATTTGTGTGTGCTTTAAGAGTCAGCTCTACTAATATCTTACTGGACTTCTGTGAGTGAAGGACTACAAAAGCCAATTGATGCAGAAGTGAGATGGTACCTTGTAAAACATGGGAACTTCAGAAGACTAGTTACTGCTAAATAGGCAAGGTAGAAGCAGTAGCAAGATAGTAGGATTAGGAGTCAAGAACTCCCTTCTGGTCAAGCTTACTTGACAAAAAAAACCAAAAAGCAAACAAAAAAAACCCCACCCAACCACAAACACCCCACAATGGATAAGGACAGTTCAGAAAATGCAGAAATTGCTTCCACCAAACCAGTAAGAGCCAATTATCAGACTGTAAACTGGTTGGGTCTGGTACTGTTACTTTTTTCAGTATTTGTTAGCTAGTCCAAAAAGGACCCAGACAGCAACCTGTACTCAGGAATACCACTAGTCCATCTGTAAGCAAAGGAAACTTAATTTTAAGAAGAGACCAGCAGGACAGAATCCATGGAAAATCCACAAGGTCATGAAACTCTGGAATCTTCCTTTAACTCTAAAAAGGATATTTTGGTAGTGTTTCTCTCTGTAAGAAACAAAAAGTAGAAAAGCTTTTGGAAACCTGTATCCAGACACATGGCATTATTTACATCATGATCTCCCCAAGGCAGTGGTGGCCCAGGCAGTTCTGTCATGGTTGAGAAACACCTGGTACGTTTCTAAGGGTTTAGGTCATTTAGAAGAAAAAGGATACCCCAAATACAGTTAAACTGCTTTTAGTGGTTTACAGGAAAATAAATCTTTCTGTATGCTGGACTGTTTTCTCATTTTGAGAGAAAGCAGACTGGTTTAGAAAGTCTCTATCATGAGTCAGAATTCAAGAACTAGAGGGTTATTTACACCTAAAGAACTAATTTCTGTATTGCCTTGGCAATACCAAACCGCAATATCCATGCTCGCTTGTTCTGACAACGCTGCTGCTTCTTTTTTCTCCCAGAGGAGAAACTGAAGTTGTGTATTCCTGCTTGTTCCATTCCAAAGGAGTTTCAGTGAAAGCCAAAACCTGAGCCTATAGACTTTCTGGAGCTATTTTTGTGCTGTAGTATCAGTGCAGCAGCTAGAATGTCCTGGATACGTAAAACAAATGAGCTTGTTTTGGTTGCATTAAGGCAGCAACAGGGCATTGCATCAGTGTGAAGGTATATAATACGTGACTGATTTAAAGCATGTGCCTTTAATCGAGCAATGCTATTTCAGTACACATGCAGGTTTCTGTTGCAATTCAAGTTGTTTTGGCACCAGAATTATAAAGGTACAATGGAGATCTACAGATGTGAAAACCCAACACACAAATGAGTACAAGAACTTATTTCAAATGAGCATTTAAACCTGTCTTAGACTAATATCCAATATTGATGAGCACTTCACAGAACACATTTTTAGTTGATAACTGCTTGTATTTACAGCAACCCACATTCTTTTAATGTACTTCTGTAGGCACACAGGAAAAAAAAAAAACTTAAAAAAATAATCAGTCTGTTATGTATTTTACTGAGCCAAGCCATTGACATGCAATTCACAAGTAAGTTCCAACTCTTTACAAAAAAGTTTAAATAGATATTTGACAGCTTTCCCCTTCTTCACCCTTCAAAGTGCTAACCCTCAGCTGGGACCTGTGATTTGCCACCCGTTCAGCAGGTTTGCTCATTACATGCACTAGATGTAATGCACAGGCAAAGGAAGAGATTCACTCACCCATAGCAAACAGGGCATTCGCATCACATCCTGAACAGGCTTCCAGAACAAATCTGGGAACAGCGAAGGATGCTGCTACTTAGAGGTGTGAAGGACTGGAGTGCTAAGCTTCATCTAAACGTATGTTTAACTACTGCTGTCACCAAATATAGCCTCCTTGCAAATACATCCAGCAAGAGTTAGTGAAATTGTTAGTCCAACCTTCAGATAACGTTTATGGTTTCCAAACTATTTAACACATATGCTACACTTTGCTTCCCATTAACACTTCCAAACTGCATACTGCCCATGTCTTCTCACCCTTGCTTCAGTCCACGTGTTAACAAGCTTGGAGCAACCAGAGCCTGCAATAAGTATAACAAGGACTTTTACCTGCAGTACGGTCCTGCACCAAAAAAAGCATCTAAAATGTGGTTCCATGATCAGAGACATTGAGTGTCCTCACTTCCTGCAGGTTCTTCTTGTCCCCTATGGGGAATAGGGATGCAACGAATGACTCGTGCAAGAGAGGTTCAGCAGCATTTGGCCAGTGAGATCCCAACCAGAGGCTAAGTATCCTGCATTAAAGACATTATTTTGATGTACGTAGCTTTTACTCACACCAGAGATGAAGCAAATGCACCTGAAAACACTCTGAAGGCATTAATAAGTCCAGCATATGACATACACAATGCTTTGCCAAGAAATACTTTGTGCAGTACATCCGAAGCATGTGAACTAGCAATTTTTACTTAAATCATCTACCTTTTCACCAACCAGCCATTATCCTGCAATTGCCAATGCTCTACAGTAGGCTCAGGCACTCAAGCAGCAGCATGTTGCCAAAAAAAAAACCCAAACCAAACAACCTGGTAGGAGAAAATGGCATTTGCCAGCTGCAGGTACTACCTGCTGTTTTGTAGGTACTCTTACAGAAAGACTGTGTTTACCCCTACAGACAAGAAATCACAGGAGATGATAGTTCCGTGGCAGAGAAATAAAGCAACGAAGTAAATGGCACAAAAGATCCTTCTCCTGAATCCAGAGTACCCTTGATTACAGCGTGAGAGCAGAAATTGAGCTCCATGACTGAATTTTTAAATACAACGGTAACAAGCTTCCAACCCCAAGCTACTATACTCTGCTGCCAGTGCTATCTCAGGCCCTGAGAGTGCTCTTAAAGAGGGAGAAGGTGAAAAATGCCTTCCTACATAATATGTTGTTTGAACTAAGAATTATTTATAGTTGCTACATTTATTATAAATTATTTTAAACTGTAAGTTGTGATGAACTATAAAGTGTTTATATTTTCATTTTATGAAAAAATATTTTAGTTATTTATAGAAGCATCGGTAATGGTAGATTAAATATATATGTTCTAAGGGTAAACTTTCCCTATTAAAGATGTACAAAGATAACATGCAATCTATAGCACTGTATGATACATTTTCACATTTTAGTCTCTAATCTTCCCCCTAGGCAGCACTTGTTCTTGCTGACAAGTACTGAAGCACTCTCCACTACCATTTGTAAAGTGCCTTTTCTTTCATGTTTGAGAATGTGGGAAAACCACATGATAGATCATACAGAAATTCCCCTAACCCCCTCCCTTCCACCTAATCTTCAGCACAAGGATGTCTTTTTATATATATAGATATATCTATAAAAATCCTTCAGCACATCTGAGTTTCTACAGAAGTAAAGAATCATTTATTCAGAGCTGTGCCCATGTCCTCCCACAAACGGCTTTCAAGCAGGGCTTTGAATTTTTCCTTTTAAATCATGTTCGCTAAGGAGGGGGGGAGATCAGGAAAAAAAGAAAGGGACATTGAGGAAAGGATGAAGGGAGGAGCTGTTAAAGTGATCTAATACGCAAACATAGCAGCAAGGATCCTTATCCCCACCAGTATTTCTACTTTATGAAGTACAATTTTCAAATGCTTTACATTAGGCCCTAAGAGGTCAACTGGATGTAGGACAGCTCCTGCAAACCGATAGCACGTATTAATCACTCGTGCACTTATTACCTGCAGAGCCTGCAGTGCCCCTGCATCTCTCAGTAGTGTTAAGTCTCAGGATGACAGGCTACATATGTCATTTTAAATATTTAAGGTAGCCTAAGAAACTCCAGCCCTATTCAGCATTTAATTTACTTCAAAGCTGGAAAACAGAACAAAAATGCTTTATGTAGTTTGCACTGCCCCATCTTTTGTCCATCTCTCATTTGCACAAACCTAACCGGAGCATGCCAGGAGAGAAAGCTACTACCTGTCTAACAGCTGTGAGATCAGCCCAGGGTCAGCAGAAGGCAGCAAATGCAAAATTCATGTTCCAGCTGAACCTTAAATAAACCACATTAGACATCCTGCATATTGTACTGCACACAGATCAAGACAGTAAAATATCAAGTTACATACGATGCTATAGGTGTTTTCCATCAACTGTACAAGCAGTGCAATGAGCACTTGTGCTGCTTTTGGATGTGCCACTCTTCCGCTGATATTGGTAATTCAGTATGAAACACTGAATTAGATCCTTTTCACTTTTCACACTGGAAACACAATCACAATGTGACGGAAAAGCTTCCCCTCTGTCCCCCCTTAAAAAACCCCAAGCCTGCACTTCTTTTGCTCCCTAAGTAGCAGAACATTTCTCTTTCTTCAAATCTTAGACTTCAGCCAGACAACATATAGGCAGTCGATTAAGCTCTAACTAAAAACTTCAGAGTGCAAACAAAGTGTTTCATTCAACAGCCAGAAACCAGGTTACTGACTTCAGCTTTTTCATTCTTCCTTGTACGGCACCTGCTTCATGGAACGGGTCACTTCATAGCCTTTCCGTTCTGATTTTGGGTAATTGAGCCTCATCACTCTTGCCATGCTCCCATGCCAAGCGGTGCCAGGCACCAGCCTTCCACCAGCAGGACCAGCAGCCGTGGCATGGATGCTTCCCCAGCGAGTGGATCCGATGTGCCCCACATGCTTGCTCCTGACACGCAGATTCACCAGCCCTGCCAAGTTGCCATACAAATGCCAAAGGCTTAGCATCACTGTGAGCAAACAGAGCCTGTAGGTTTTCAATAAACAAAGCAAGCAGATGCCTCTGAAAGCCCACCGTACACATGCATGCCTCGCACTGCCCTGGCATCCACCAAAGGTCAGTGTCTTTCTGCATGCTGAAATTCAGCATCCCAAACTGGCAAGACATCCCTGAGGCCTGCCTCATCCATCTGCTTACTTTATTTTTACTACAATTATGATGACTACAGCTGCCTAAACAAACAGCTTTTAAAACCAGAATTAGGAAGATTTAGAAAGGCTCAATTTTATAATGTGACTTTTGCAAAAGAAATGAGACTCCTACTGAGCATCCAGCTGGAAGAAAAATAAAAGCCACAACTTCAGCTGAAACACCTGAACGTGGGAAAGAATGAAGTTGAACCAATGGTTCCTGCCTTTAAGCTGCCGCTAGGTGCTACACGCTCAAGAGATGCCACAGGCAGACTGCCACCCCCCAGCCAGGATGTAGCAGGGAAGAACTCCCCCATAGAAATGCCCTTCTCTTCCCAAGACAGGGCTGCCACCAGCTCTGGGATGGGAAAGCTCACAGCCACACACCCAGCTGTACCTCTTCTCAGGTAACACCCCATATGAAGGAAAACCAAGCCCTTCCTGCATTTTCTTTCAGAGCAGTACTTGGGAAAGCCATGCTGCATGGCTGCCAATGCAGTGGGATGTGGCTTCTCTGCAGCAGAGGAGGACATACTGCACCAGCCACACTCGAAAAGTCATTCCAAATCTAGTGAGAAAGGATTAGGAGGATCATGAAGCACCTACTGGCCAGTTCAGCATACTTTCCTGTAGCAGGCATAAGCAATTTGGGGAAAAAAATTAAGGACTAAGAGGAAAAAAAATCGTGAAGTATTTGCACCAAAGGAGTCTGAATTTCAAGGCAGTGAAGCACAGGTAGCAAATTGGAAACAACCACCTGAAAATGTAACTGACTTTTATACACAGCCTTTATCTACAAGACATGGTGAAAGCACTTTTTACATCAAACCCTCTAAGTATCACAGTCCTTTTTTGCTTATAAAACAGCAAAGGAGCAGTTGTATTCATTTCTCAAACACAGTCATCTGGTCAGAAGTTTTTCAGATATTGATTTTCTTTCTTTCATTCAGGAGCTGTGTATCCAGACCAGCTATGGCCAACTTGACCTTTCTTTGTACCTGCAAGAAGACTTGCAGGAATTGGCAAGACTTAACTATAAGGCAAATCTTCATTTCTGGCTTCAACTGTATTATAATTAGTGACTCACAAATTATATTATTCAACATTCACACGAAAAATAATAGCTATCATATTATCTGCTGCAATCAGAGTGGATCCCTGCTTTTTAGAGTTTATTCAAACAGGCAACTAATAATATTTTCCATTTATCAAAATTCTCCAAAGGACAATGAATGTGCCACTTATTATACTTAACATTCAAAGGAGGACGTTGTTGCTTTCAACACTGAAATCCCAAGTAGAGAAATTAAAACAAATCACTTCATCTAGAAACCAAACAAACAATTACATGGAAGAACAACGCCAAAAAGGAAACTGAACAGCTGCGTTTGTCAGCCCTTATTAATAGTAAAAATAACACCTTATTTCATTTTCTAAGAGTTACTTGTTACCACCTGAAAAACAAAACAAAGTCTATTAGTTTACAAATGGAAAGTGTCATACTATCAAAAAGATATTCCAGTAGAAAAATACTTGGGACTGAATTATGAGGCACTCTCAGCACAAGATTCACAGATCCTAATGATTTCAAGGAGGCAGCAGGTGCCCAGCCCTCAGGAAACTGAGCCACTAAAGGCTACTTTTATTACAAAGCCCTGATAAAAATCACGCAGGCTCTTGTGGACATCATGAGAGATTTAGAGAAGTTGTAAAAGCCATACTAAGCTTTTCTTATGATTCTTTTTTTTTAAAAAAAAAAGCCATAGTAAGACCTAACTGTTAACGTCAGCTCTGATTTAATATTACTTTTGTAAAAACACATTCAGCACCATATTTCAGGGTTGTGTTACAAAACAGCAGGATCTACCTGAAGTCTACAGCTACCTCCCTTAGATGGCAATGAAACCCCAGAAAGGTGCTGCGTGCAGGCACGCACCATCACAGCTTGTATCCAATAGCTATAACACACTGCAAATTCACACTTCCAGATGCGATTCTTTGTATGCTCTAATACAAGGGGTAGGCACCAAATGCTATTAACTGCTCAGTCACGAGATGCTTGTTTAACCCCCCCGTGCAAGCTGCGCATAGCCCTACTGTATTAGTCCAATTGTGAGCAACAAATCTGACTACTTAATATGCAAATTCCCTTGGTCAGTCTTCCATAGAAGCACCGTGAAAGCAGTTATTGTAACTTCAAATTAGACATGTGATATGCAGCACTGCACAGCACTCCGAAGAAAATATTTAAGAAACCATCGTCCAGTTATCAAAAGCAGAGGTTGAGCACAATATTTGGCTTTCTAGAAGTTAATGAAGCTCTAGCACTGCATCAAATACTGCAGGGGGAATTTTTATTTTTAATAATCCTCTATTTTAGGATGTCAGTCAAATGTGCAGCCCTATTTCCACTTGTCCCTATTATCACTGCTGGGTGATAGGGGCAGCAGTAAAGACGACAAATTTCAAACAGAATCACCGTCTTTTATAACAAGGAAGAGCGATAAGAACTCCAGCAGGCAGGCGAACATCATGTCAAGGAGAGCACAGCAGCAATCAGACAGCTGCAGCCCAAAGGTTTAATCTGTAATGACTTGTCATGCTCGTACTTCTAGACACTGGGTTTCCTGCCCTTTCGTTATTCCACATGAATAACTGTCTCGCTGAACTTTACCAAGTAAAACGAAGTAATATGCAACTTCTAATAGTGTTAAGAGTTTGCCAGAAGAAAAGGAATTGGTTCCTATTTCTCCTTTTCCTTCCCACTGCTCCCCTCCAAAGAAAGAAAACAAATTTAAGAGCCCTCCAAAAAGGGCTTCCCTGTGGGGATGGCAAGTTGGCAATGGAAGTTCTCCTGTTTGTACTAAATGGAACGTACCTGATAAGCTTACTAAACCTTGCTTACAGGCACAAGTGCAGAGTCTTCCAGCAGTTAACTCCAGACCCAACGCTCTTCTGAACACACAATGGAACAAGTCACATAACCTCTATGCGGCCAGAGACTAGCTATTTCTCCCCTAGTCTCACCGTCTTGCAGAAACTCAGTTACCTTTGACAAGATACAGCAAGAAGAAATGTGGTGCTCAGCTCCCAAAAGCTAAATGGATGGGGGGGCAAAAACCACCGTGTCTATAAATCATTAATCATAATTTATTCTTCTTTGTACCTCCTTTAAAGAGTCACCAATAAATCCATCTCAGCATCCAGGATGCCCACCCACCACAATACAGCTCTGCTGGACTACAACGCACCAAGCACCGAGACAGATACTTTTTCCTAAATATGACAAGCAATATTCCATTGAAATGAAAACTTGCTAAGAAGAGCAGTGATAATGAAACAGCTGGTATCAATCTGCAAAGACCATTTCATTTCCAGCAGGATGGGCAAAGCAGTATCTGTTTAATTCTTGTTAAGGAACAGACTCCTCCTGCTTCAGTGAATGCAAACAGAAACATGCAATAAGCTGGTACACACATAGAAAGAGGTAATTTTTGATTAACTCAGTCTTACACATGGAGACACAGTAGTTCTCTGGATACATGCAGCATCTTGACCTTGAAAAATAACAATAGTAAAAGACAAAGGACGTGCATGTGGTCAAGGCACGCAGTCAGCTTTGCCAAGCAGCAGAGAAGTAACGGGAAGTGCCAGTGATTGACAAAAGGACCAAGAAGAATATAGGGATGTGACAAATCCTCATCTCAATTCCAGTGATACAACTGAGCAAGATTTTGCCAGCTCCACACAGCACTGCAATAGACTGAGACCAGTATGAATTAGACTTGAGATCCAGCTCCCACTTTTATGCAGCATCAAGCTGTCTAATCAACCCCTTGACCACTCATAATTCTCCAAGAAACTTTGCCATTCTGGGGAAAATACAAAGCCTCCCCAAAGAAAGTCCGTCACTGGCAACACTCTGGTTAGAGCTGAGATGTTTCTGTTTCAAAATAACCTTCCTAAGATTTATAAAAGGATCTGACCCTGCTCATTGGCAGCAATCTGAATGCGAATACACCAGACTAGGTCACAGCCCAGGAGCTGGAGGAAGTGAGCCTTATATGGGAAACAGGAACGTCACCTTTCTGCACAGATCTAGCCCCCAAATGGTGTTTGCTTGTGCTTCAGCTGGTTTGCTTTCTGATACCTCAACACATAATCTCCCTCAAAAGAGCAAGTCAGATTTCATACTTGGCATGGGCATGTTTACAGAATTTGTAAAGCTAAGAATTAGTGCAGGCTGGACTTTGACATCTCAGGAGTTAGATTTATAAAAGACATTCTGAGGTTCTTTCAGCTTAACTGACACCCACTTTTCTTATTATTGAGAGGCAGGAACAGATAGGTAACATAACAAAACAGGCTACTGCACACTGTAGCTGATTGTTTAAGATAGTCCTAAGAAGCTCATAATTCAGCTGAAATTTCATCACTTTTCACTTCAGTGAGACAACCTTAAGGAACATTATCCTTAGAGCATGAATCAACATGAGCAAGCTGACATGCATTTCACATCTCTTACATCTTGAAAAACCCAGCTGCTGTTCTAATGCATCAAGCACAATAGGTTTTTTAACCCCAAAGCAGCAGTGTGTCACGCCATGTAAACACCACACAGAAACATGCTCCCTAAGTCCATCTGGGACAGCAATCTGTAGACAACTTGGACAGAAAGTACTCACCTCATGCTGCTACTAGGCATGTAATAAGACTATTTTACAACATCAGCCAAATTCTGTTAATTTTTCCCCCTCCTATTTCATTCATTCAACATCACAGGCAAGATAAGAGTGAAGAAATTAAACCAAGGCTATTTCTGTTACATGATCTCACCTCATAACACCTAGCTGCTGAAGCAGGTCTCAGAACAAATGTCACCATAGCTTTTAATGCTATTTTTTCATCAAGACTTTTTGGGTACGTAATGATACCTGCCTTTTTTTTTTCTTTGACTTTTATTATGCTCTGGTCCTTTCTGCACTGACAGGCTTGCATTTTTAACTGGTTGGTAAGTCTGCTTAGTACCGATGCATTTTAGATAACTCAGCTCTTTTGTTTTTTTAATAGAGGAGAAGAACAAGGAAGACTCATACTACACAAAGCCATAAAATTCCTTTTAACAACAATGATGTGATTAAATCCTACACAGTTCTTAGCAGCTGGACTTTCTGGTATTTCTACAAACTAGGTATCTGGCATTAATCAGCAAGTAGCTGCTTCAGATATAATTTTAAGTGCTGCATTTTTTTACATTAAGGAACAACAGCAAAGTCACTGATACAACAGAATACCCATCAGTTGGGGGATCCAAAATAAACCCAAATTGATAAATAATATTCCATAAGGCACAAGCAGAAACATAGACCTAGGTCAGCAATTTTCAACCTGAAACCTGTGGACCCTGCCTGCGCAAGAACTACTTATAAGTCAAGTGCCCTGATGGTAAGCTGACTTTAAATGACTATATAGCATACACAGCTCAGCTGGAGAACATCAGGGGTCCGCAAACCTAAGGAGGTTGAAAAAACAATCATTCAGACATTTAGGTAGAGGAAAAAAGAAGGGTAAAGGCTGCTTAGACTGCAGCGTTTCCACATACACTGTGCTCACTAAGTAGGTGCACACTTGCACACGAGTGATAACGTGCTGCTCCAGCATCCGAAGTCGCTGGAAATTGATTATTTAGCATGGGTGATTTAAGTTGGAGGAAAGCATTCGTCTTTCTTGGAGAGAATAAAAAGAAAAAACCCACACCCGCAGCAGTGCCAGGATCTAAGTTACCCGAAGAAGCATTTCCCGCACACCACAGGCAGCTGGGCCCAAGGAAAACAAAAGTTCGGGAGCCCCGGGCAGGCCCTTTCCCCAGCCTGTCTGTATCTCACCAGCCAACGGCCCCCGGGCCGCGGCGGTCCGGCGGAGGGGCCGCGCCGCGAAGACACCAGCCGCGGGGCCGGGGGGCTCTGCCGGCCCAGGGCGGTCCGCCCAGGCACCCCGCCGAGCTCCCGGGGGCCGTAAGCCGGCCGGGGGTGCCCAGCGCGCCCCCCGCCCCAGGAAAGTTGCGGCCCGGGCGGCCGCGCCGGGGCCAGGCGCGGGGCGGGGGGAAACCGGACGCGGCGCCCCGAGGCTGGCGAGGGTAGAGCGGCTCCCCCGGCCCGGCCCCAGCCCCGCCGCAGGCCCCGGCCCGCAGCACCCGCCCCGGGGTCCCCCTGCGCCGCCCACCCAGCCCCGCGTCCCGGCGCTCACCTCCGGTGCCGTCCGAGTTCTCGTTGAGGCTGCCCGAGGAGTCGTGGTGGGAGCCCACACACCCGCCCATGGGGCCCGCCCGGCCCGCAGACCCGCCGCCGAGCCGCCCCCCCACCCCCCTCCCCCTGTGGCCGAGCTCCGCCGCCGGCCGGGCAGGCGCGATGGAGACGGAGACGCCTCCTCGGTTTAGCAACACCGCCCCCGAGGCGCGGCCACCTCGCGCCGCCCGGCTCCTCCTCCGGCCCGGCCCGGCCCGGCCCCGGGCTTGCTGCGGGCCCCGCCCGGGCCGGCCGCGGGCTTGCTCCAGGCCCGGCCGCGGCCGCGGGCGGTGTCGGGCCGCCGCCTCGCCTGGCAGTGCGCCGCCCAGGCCCGCAGGCCGGGACGGGCCTGGCTGCGGCCGAGCGCGAGGCCGGCGCTCGCCCCCCGAGGGAAGCGGCCCCGTGGGGCAGGGTGAAGCTCCGGTGGAAGCTGGTGGGCGGCTCCAGGGCGCCGCGATCGGCCCCGCCGCAGGGGTCGGGCCGGGCCGCGGGAGGAGGTCGAGGGCGGCGCGGCCCCGGGCGACTGCCGGGGCTGGACGGAGCCGGGCCCAGGTGAGCAGGGCCCGCCCGCCCCGGCCGGCCGCGCCGCCGAGGCCTTGGACAGCGAGGTGTATTTGTTTTAATCACTGTGCAGCCTGGGGCTTTCCCGTGCTTTCTTGTGTTATTTATGTCTGCACATGAATAAAATATACACGCATGCTCAGGGATAAATCTGTGTACTGCTAATCCAACTACTTCTGTGTTAACAGACTGCCTGTTAAAATAAAACTGAAGTGAAATCAGTGCTTTTTGGTCAATTGGCATCTGACTAAAATCCTCTGAGAAGAAAATCTTGACTTCTGTGTGCTTAATGCCTAGAGTAGCAATCGCTCCATGGGTTCGGGGGGTTATGGTTCATACAGCATCAGGTGCTCTAGAGCTCTTTGAAACAAGCAGCAGTAAGTCAGAACATTGAAAAATGGAAGCACAGGGCAAAAAATAAAGCATGGTAATAGGCTGTGCCCTGGGTTCCCCACACACTCTGCTACACATGGCAGCTTAATGTTCTGATACACAAAATAGCAGAAAACAAAACTGGAGTGTATTTTACCTCCTTAAAGATGACATTGCAAATGTATTTTTTAGAATTAAAATAGCATAGCTCATAGTCACCACAGCAAAAGGAATGGATGGACAAATCCATTTTTCTACCATTAATTTTCCTACATAATCTTCATACCGAAAGACCAGCCAGCCTTTGAGAAGACACTTGTGTTGGTAATTAAAATCCCAAATGTATGAGATAAGCTGAGTCCCAAATGCCGAGCACTTTATCATCTGAGAGCAAAAAGACGTAGAGCTGCTCTGCTTTATGGGTCCAAATAGGAAGGTCAGGACTGGTAAGAAAACCTAAGGAAAGACTATTACAGTCTGAACACATGCACACTAATTACAAGAAAAGCAAAAATTCCTTGTCTGTGCAGACATTTAAGCGAGATAAAGGAAACACACAGAGCTCAGTTGTTCTAGTTTTCTCCTCAGGTTGTATCTGAGGGACACACAGGGGTTTGCCTGGACATACACAGGTATAAACAAAGGTATGTCCATTTTGTTTTGTTTTATTTTGGACTGAACATAATTTGTTCAAAATTGTAGGAAAATGGAATAAAGTTAAGGATGTATGTTTGCAAATTTTCATAAGAGTAAGTGTTGATGTGGGTATATCATCATCAGAGTACAGTAATTCTGCAGAGAAAGCATGGATTGTGGTGAGGTGCTCAGGATGTGTACTGAGGGGGTTCTACCTCTGGATATCGTCCTGCCCAGTGAGATCCCAAAAATGCCCATCAGTGAGGCTGAGGGAGGTTAAATACACTGTGACTCCATTCCATAAGGGAGCAGCTGCAGGACTGCAAGCTGGCATGGGAAAGCGTGTCCGCACGCAGACAGCAGTCTGCTTGTGGAGCTGTGCAGTAACACATCAATGCTTGCTATTCTGCATATTTGGTACTGAATTCTTTCATTAGATACCTCTTGTTCTCACACACACACTGTATGTAATAAATCTGTATGTATTTGTGTATATAAACACTCAATATGGGCCAAAGTCAATACTTACAGCCTGACCCCATGTATCAGGATATACTTGCAACACACTAATAAAGTACAGAAGGCAAACCAAGATTTTTTTAAACGGATCATCTATTTTGAAGATTATATTCCTCCTCAGAATAAGTTTCATGAGAGGCTTTTGGCAGAAAGCTCAGCTTTGCAATCAGAGTTCCTGCCCTGTAATCTTGGATCTGCCCTAGATACCTACTGTGGCCTTGGACAAGTCGCATAACCTCAGTTGCTCTATTTCTATCAGTAGATTAATATTTATCTACAGATCTCTCGGGGGTATGGCTAGGATTAATTAATTCTTACTCTTTTTTACTTGTTAACTGCTTGCAATGTGTGGGATGTAAAACACTTTGAAGATCAGAAGTGTCATTTCACAAATTAAATGCTGTAATGAATTGACGACTCCTTATAGATACAACTATCCTATATGGCTAGAAATTATTCTTTGTGGCTTATAAATCCCACAGTGCTAACAGCTAAAGGATATTCTTTTGGGACAAGGTGCTACTGGACTGCGTGTTGTACCAGGAGGGCCAAAGCGATGGGGTTCATGGCCAAGGAATGCAGCGTGTAGAAAAGCCCTAAGTGGATCTACGTTTGCATTGTCAAGATTATTTCCTGTATATTCCTATATATTGAAATATTCTGTATACCTCACCAGTTTTTCTCTCCAACTCGGATCTCACTGTTTGCTGTTTGCTCGTGGTCAATGGTGGTGGTTTTTACCATCACACGATGATGCAGTATGATAAATCCCTGTTCTCTGATGATTCATCTTTGTGTGGGAACAAGTATGAGATGCTGACAAATTGCACCAGTGCTGAAACTTCTGTCTCAGGCATCAACATTTTGATTTTTATCAGTGCTACCCAGGACTGTAGTATCAAAATCTTATCACTGTAAGTGAAAGTCTACCCAGATCTCTTTCATCCTCCTTCAGCAGATGGGAAAGGAAGACACGAGAGATGAGGGTTTTTGCCAAAGGTCCCACAGGAAGCAGAAGCAGGAAAGAGCCATGGAGTCCAACCACCATGCGATTCTGAGCCTGTCTTCCTCCTCAGAGAGTCTGAAGAAATTTAGTAAGTTGCTATTTTCAGATTTACTTCCACATGGCGCTCTTCCTGAAAGCTAATGAAACTGTAGCCTCATTTTCACAGGCAACATGATGGAGGTTTCTCTGCCCCCATATGATGCACAGCACTTACATTTAGATAACAGTTTTGAGGAATGCCAGCTCCTGTTCCAAAATTCCCACCAGTGATTTTTAGGCTGACTCCAAGCTAAAATAATCTGTCCTTTAGAAAGCCATACCAAAACAAGTGGTACCAGTCTCCACCACCTAGAGACTGCAAAGCTGTGTCAAAATGATGTTAAACAAGGCAGAGTCTAACAAGGGAATGACCAAGGGGAAGAAATACACTGCACTGAGGAGTCCCTGCGGTTGAGGAACCCCATCAGTCATCAAGGACATCCAGAGCTGGCTGAGTACAGAGTGAATTTCTGCCTCATCCTTCCTGTGCCTCCCCTGTGCCCTCTGGTAGTGCACGTCCTTCAGCACATCTCCAGGAGCGCAAACACATCTCTTGGAATGCCTTGGCACATGCCTCTGCTGCAGGAAATTCTGGGATGGGCAGTTCGAGCTTCTGAGGGAACTTCCATAGATTGGAGACTGTATTGCTGTGAAGAGCGGGTTACTTTTCTCTCGTGATCTCTGCCAAACTCAACTCCTACTCCTGTGGGCTACTTTTGCAGGCTCTTTATGTCTTCTCTGTTAATAACAGAAGGAATAGTGATGTTTCAGCTTGCTTTTATACATTTCTGCAAAGCTCTGTGGTTTTTATCCTCAATAGCTGTAGAAAGGGGGTCACTAGAAAGGCTAAAAATTACTATTTAACATGCAGCATCAGAGATGATGGCAGGAATCTCCAGGTGTGGTGAATTCTACTGCACAAACCCACAAAATTCCCCCATATATTCCTTGCTGGCAGTTTTGCTTTGCCCAGAACACACCAGTGGCACTACCCTGTGCCGCCAGACTGTCTGCTGAGGAAAGGCTCATTTTTTGTTGAGCATTTCAGCACTGATGTTATTTTACAGGGACCATGGAAATATTTTGCTTTTTACCCTGAAAACGGATAAATACATCAGCCCGGAGTTTGACCAGGTATTTCTCTGTTCATTCATGTCTTTAAACCCAGAACTTTGTGAAGTTATGTTTGTCAAATTCTTAATTTCTGTGGGAAAAGAGTTGCTCTGACTTCAGGCTATAGGCATATATGGCAGTTCCACTACAAGTTCCATTTCTTGTCTGCACTGGAAACTAAGAACTTCCAAACCAATTTTTTAGCTGGGTGAAGGGAACATATATCTTAAAGTATTAGCTGTTGGCCAGCAGGTACCAATGTGGCCGGCACGCACAAAGGCAGCTGGCAAGTGAGCTGTCCGCTTTCATTTTCTGTTTCATGACAGCTTTATTGCTGCTTCTCCCTTTAAACATGCTTCTTATTTGTAATAAATTCTGAATTCTGCAAGCTGTTCTGAAAGCAGAGGTTTTTTAACCCACCATCCCAACCAGGTCCTGTCAACTTAAATTGTCTGAATAAGGGATATTTATTGCTTTGTCACATCAGGGAGGTTTTTCTAATGGTCAAAAGATACATTTAAAAAAAAAAAGACGAAACAAAAGTGAAACACTGCTTCCCTCCTGTGGTGACCTTGATTGCACACCAAAACACTGTATGACAAAATAAATTGCACATTTTAAGCTGTTGTTGTTATTGTTACTGTTATGGTGGCATTTGAAGAGTATCGCTTTCTTGCTAATCTGCAGCCAGGCAGTCATTCACGTCCTGCTGTTACTGTTACAGCGCTGGATTTAAGTTTTCTTTTCAAAGCTGAACGGTGCTGCTGGAGCATATGAAGCGCCAGCTCTTGCTAATTGGCTGCGATAGAAGCCATGAGAACCTTATCTCATTGCGACCTGCTGTGGCAAGTTCTCCTCTTTCAGCTGCCTTTGAACTGATTCTCTGCCTGGGTGGGTGTGGGAGTGTTATGTATCGGTGTGCTAAATAATGAAGTGGCTTAGTGGCAGCGGGACAAAGAGAGGGATGAGGATGAGGGCCCTGAGCCTACCTGCAAACTGCTCTGATGCAGGAGGATCTGTTTTACAGGCTGCTGGGTCACTGAGCCAGCACAGAAGGACAGGCCACACAATGGGTTATGTTATGACCATTTTTATATTTGCTACTATTATCAATATTGTATTAGTATCTGGAGGGCTCACTCAGGATCCCATATCTCCACCTGAAAGGACACTGAGGTTTCAAAGGGAAGACATGGGGATGTAGGATGTGGTTTACTATAGAAAGGGAATATAGCAGGGGACATGACAAAAATATCTGTGGTCATGAATAAGTGAGAGGAAACAGGACAAGAGATTTCAATTTCCTTTTTTTCCTTTTTTGTCATGCAGGAATGAAGGCATATATAGCAATGGTAAAAGGGTAAGTCAGAGCTGATTAAGGAACAATTTTTTTCATGGAGCATGTAACTCAGTAGAGAGTGGAAGAAATGCGTAACACCCAGGACTCCGCAAAACTCACAGAGGACAATACCTGGAACTGGAGACACCTCGGGAGTGGCCTGGCTCATCTACACCTGCTGCAGGGTTGCCTGCACCTCCCTGGAACACTGCTGGTGCTGAAAGCTGGATGCCGGAATGAGCAAGACCCCAGGAGTGACATGGCCTCCCAGTTCTTTGTTAATCTGTGGACAGCGGGGTATTCTGTGTCAGGAGACAAGCATGATACCGGCAGAGTCAGAAGCTAGCAGGCGTGTAGGTAAAGCTGTGCTCACTGCTGAGCAGAGGTGGGGAAGAAGGAGAGGATGAGGAGAAGCTTTGCAGTGGCTAATTCATGACCTATTGCTTCTCTCTTGGCCTAGCTAATGAACACCAGAAATACCTTTGGGAAAGAAGTTTGAGAGTTCCCTTGTTCCTTGATTTTTAGCTCTGCTTCCCAAATGCAAACCATTTGAAATCAAAGAGCTATTTCCTAGAGAGACTACAGAGAGCCTTCTAACACAGGGCCAAAAATTGGGTTCATTTGAGGAGAAATCATGCAGCTTTTGTTGCAAGGAGGAGGAGGGGTGGAAAAGATGCTACCTCCTGTCAAAATGCTTTTGATAAAATTAAAGCTGAACCAGAAGGTAATGGTACAGGCTAATGTAACCGTATGGCAGGATCAGTCATGCAAGAAATATGCTACTTTAAGGAACGTGTGAAACTGGTAGATGTTAATATTCCAAATATTTGAGATTTGTATATTGAGTGTTCTCATGGGCTGTGGAGCTGGAAGAAGATGCATGTGTTCAGGAAGTGTTGGCTTGGACTCAGTTGCACTCTGGTGGGATATTCCTCCTCCACTGTCCTCAGCAGTTGGAAACATCTGGCTGAGCTATTGCTTTGCTCTCCCTGCTCAGGGCTGGGAGAACATCACAGCAGTGTGTGTGTCTAGGAAGGTGCTTGCCCAGAAGGGAAATGGAGACAGGGAAAGGGACAAGGGCTCACTGCACATGTGGGGCAGGTCAGGGACATCTGCACCGCCAGTCCCTCCCCATTCTGCAGGTGTGCAGGATATCCAGAGGAGAGGCACCCCAGGCCACAGCCATGGGGGTCAGGACCTCCCACACCATCCCTGCGGCAGTGGAGGGGAGGGAGAGGAAAAGGGCAAGGGGTGAATGAGCATAAGCCCCAGACCTGTTCTATAGGGAGGGAACCAGAAATCACTACAGTGACAATGGTGGCTATCGCTGGCGCAATGATACCAAGAAGAGGAATGATACAACTTATCTGCTCCCAGGTTCCTGCTGGATCTTGGTCCCTAATAGTGACATGTGGTATTCAGAGGTGAAATATTTTGTTCTCTGTTATATGACTAAGCTTTGCAAGGAAAGGGGGAAAAAAATCCCGAACAAAATGGCAGGATACATTCACACTGAATTGTTGGATGACTTTGCCTGGATGTATGTCAAGAGCTTGTCTCTTCTCACTATTGTCTCTGAGGAGAAGCTTATTTCATATATACTGTAACTCTATTGAGTTGGTGGAATTGTATCAGGGACGATAAACCTGGCTGAAAATCTCTTATGAACTTTTGATTATGATATTAAAAAAAACAATAATGACAACAAGAGATCTTGGCTCATGACAACTGTTGTTTGACCCCCATGCTGTATACTGTCTTGGCATTTAGAACAGGATCCTATTGTTATATTTCCAATAAACAAAGAGGCAGTTTCTCCTGCCTTATTAGATAGTCTTTGTATGAATCGAGGAAAATAAGATTTCTGTGTGAGAGCACAGTGTAAGTGACCCTCTTTGGCCTGTCCTGGTGGAGAAGTGGCCTCCAGTGCATGCGAGGTACCCTGTGCGGGGCACACAGAGCCAAGTTTAAAAATCTCTGAATTCAGATAAATAAGTGTTGCTTAAATTTCTACTTCAGCACTCTGCACTCTTCTGTGAACCATTTCCAGAAGTTTAAACTACAGGGATGCAGGGATTAGAGTGAATCTGGCAGGGCTGGAAACCTAGAAGGAAGCTAGTTCAGCAGAATTGGTGCTAAGGAGTGATCTCTAGTATTTCTACCAGGAAACATCCTCCCTTGTCTCATGATTAACACCGCAGCCTAGATTAATGTCACCTCATGTCATCCCTGTAATCTGCCAACCAAAGATACTTGTGATAGAAAAAACCTGAAGAAATTAACAAATGGTTTAAATATTGATATTAGTAAATGGGAGCCTCATATTACTGGCTATGGAAATATGAAGGAGCTCTTAAACTTGTGCTTTAGGACCCTTGCTGCCGGATCCATTAGGAATCACCTTTCTAGGAATGGTAACTGGTAAGTGACCATTTCTGAGGTTTCCTCTGTCTTTTGGCTTAACCAGCGTGCAGTGCTAGGTAGAGAGGCAGAACTGGATGAGTACAGCACACTCCGTCCTTTGAGTGTGTAGAGTCCAGCCCTCGGAGGGGGCATTTCCCCTGCCTGCTCCTGCCTGCAGGCAACATTTCCCCTGCCTTCTCCTGCCTGTGGGTGGCATTTCCCCTTCCAGCACCTCATGCCAGCAGCACATTTTCATCATTCATGTGGCTATTCTCTGAAATCTTGAAAAGTTAAAATTGGGCATGTTTATGAAAACTCAGCAGCAAATACTTTTTTGGGAGTCCTTTCTTTATTTGAACCCAAATGCTTGCAGTGATATTAATGCCTTGTTGCTTTGTCTTCTCCTATTGCAGACGTCACTATCTCTATCTGGTTGATGAATGTGTCTCCCAAATAATATTATAGGAGAATGGAGCTGATCCTAACTTCAAGGGCAAGCATCTTGACATGAACATTGAGCAGTTTTTAGGTAAGTCCTTTTGCTGAGTATAGCTCAGCTGAAACTAGCCCCATCAGATCATCCTTCTAAAACAAAACCTGTATTCATTTGAGCCGTTGGCCATCAGATCTTCTTCTTTTCCTATTGTTTTTGTTTACATGTGGTAGGACGGAGAAACTGGACGTGGAGAAACAGCAAGTCACAGCAGAGAAGCAGAAGCTGCAAAGCAAAGCCTTCTGAGTGAGGTGGTACATCCCAGCCCGAGTCATGGGCTGATGAGTTCAGGGTAGGTTACAGCATGTCAGCAACTGCGTCTTCCTCAGAGTTCTGTCCCTCTCCAGGTAGAAGTGACATTGGAAAGAGGAAAAATAACGGTGAGAGGCTCCACTAGTCAGAGATTCGGGGAGTGTCCTCAGGAGGTAGTGAGCCACCTTTGCTTAAACAGGTAGAGATAGGAGGAAGATGAAGCGGCTGAATGGTGCCGGTGATGCCTATAGCAGCTCACCAATGTCCTTTGCCCTGGACAGCAGCTATAGATCTGAGGCTGCAGAATCAGTCCACAGATGACTACTTTTATACCTCCCTAGCCCCAAAGCTGGGGAGGCATTCCTTGAGTTGATTCCCTCCCTGCTTTTCTGCTCCACAGGCAGCTCTGGTGTTTTGTTATGCTCTAAATAGGTTTGGATCAGAGCTTTAACATTCTGTCTTGAATTTTTCTTCTTGTACTTTGTCCGGTGTTACACTCACACTTTTCTTTCAGAGTCATGCAGGAAATGCAGGGAGCATCGAGCCAGCACCTCCCCCTGCCCTGCCAGGGACCATGGCTGGGGGCATCGCACTGCCTCCCCCAGCTGTGGGTATTCCAACTCTTCCCCCGACTTTGCACCTCGAGTTTCTCAGAACAAGTTTTACCAGCTAGCCATACAATCAAGACGACCAGATTTGAGTAAGGTAAGACCCACATTTTAAAGGCCTTCCTGCACTCTCTTCTTTCACCCAAGCAAGCTCAAACCTTTCCTTGTGCCTCATTACATCACCCTGATGGAGCGGTTTCATGGCACTGTTTTCTGTGGTCTATAGGAAAGTCTCTTTTCTATAGAATGAGGTGATTTCATCTTTGCCTTTGTGTGCAGGGGGCAGAGCAGAGCACACTGTGACTAGAAGTGCTTGGTGGATATAGGGGCACGTGGCTGGGTCAGATGCCCTTTGCAGCATGACGGCATCCCTCTCCATGCTTTGAGATGCAGAAGAACAGACTGTTTCTTAGTTAGACTGTAGTCACTGGTTAATGAACTCTCTGGTATTTAGTTTAATTTTATGTTACTGGTATTTATTGAATGTTTTCTGCCCTCTGCCTTGCAGAAAGTGTTCTGAATGCTGTGCCATGGTAACACTCAATTTAATAATCATAACCTTTTTGAAATAAGCAAGCATCAGATAATTATACTGCTTGATAAATTACAGACTACTTTTGTAATTTAAATTACACCTTCTTCCTGCTTTTTCTTCCTTTCAAGGGATGAAAAAATCTCAAGAGATTTCATGTAAAAGAAGGGGGTGGAAGACTGAAGTAAGTCCCAGGCCTTGGGCAGTGGTGCCAATAGTGGAGATGAGAACGAGTAGCTGAAAGATACTGCAGTGATGGGCTGAGACAAATATAACTAAGGGGGAGGAGAAATATCTTAAAGACATAGGATTCATGCTTGGTCTTTCTCACAGACTGAAGCACACAAGGTCTCTGAAGACTGCTTTGGGCAAAGGCAAGCCAAAATCAGTTTGAGAGTAATGAACTATTTGCCCAATTGACTCTTGCCTTTCTGGAGCATGAGCAACAGGCTCCGTGTCACTGTAAGAGGGGTCAGTGCAGTGCTTAAATGGTTGCCAGTCAGGCTTGTCAGTCCCGCACCCTTGATGCTGTGCCCCAGGAGCACCCCAGGGCCAGTCCTGCACGGGGGAGTTCTGCTGCTGGCTGGGCTGGGCAATGGCATCCCTGACAGGCTGTGCATCCCTAGGGCTTGTTGGGCAGCACACGGTGGAGCAGCGTGAGGAGAAGATCCAGTACATCTGTGAGGGGGAGCAAGGGCAGTGGGGGCTGGCAGGGAGGAGGAAGGATCCTGGCACTGAGCTCCTGTCTGGTCCAGGCAACTCTGGTCCCAGTACGTCTGTTGGGTGGGGATGTTTCAGAGACCCCTGGGGTATTCCTGACCAGCAGCCTCCTGCTGAGCCACCTGTCCCCTGGTGCCTCCTAGCCCTGGGAAGAGCTGGCTGCAATGAGCCCTGCCTGGAGGAGAGGACGGGCTCTCTGCAGATACAAGGGTGTAATCTCAACTTTGTTTCTTTGTCCTCTCAGTCCTTCAAGGCTTGAGGGAAGACACCAGCCCCTTGATGTCTTTGCTGGCAACTCAAATGCTCCTGATCCTGAGAAAAGGAAGGCCAGCACCCAGGTATAAGTTGGAACAGCTGTGCTTCAGGCTCCAGCGGGCATGGAAGAGGTGGCGCTCTGTCCCAAAGAATGGCATTGTTTGAGGAGAGCCAAATTAGCAGTCCTAACCCCAGGGTGCTCTGCATCCTGGGGACATCATAGGGGACTGGTAAGCTCCTGGAATCTCTTCCTGCCCACAGCACAGCTCTACTCCTTGGGCACATCCCATCCCCATTGCTGTGCTACCATTCACACCATTGTGGTTTTCCCAAAGAAGGAGCCGTGCTTCTTTAGCAGGTATCTTCTTGTGGGTATCTTCTCTTTGTGAAGATTAATGCCAAAGGAATTGTCATCATCCTGAGTGTGGCAGGACATCTGCTCTTTCCAGCGATCTGTGGCAGTGCAGCACGTACCCACACACTTTGTCTTTGCCTCAAAGCACCAGATGCTTTGCTGGGCCACAAAACAGAGGAAGGGAGAAGCTGAAGCTGAAGCGTGCCGTCTCCTCTCGTGGGCCACACCAAGGCAAGTCACTTTATCTGCCACACCCTGCCCAAGGGAGGACCCAGGGCTGCCTCCCCTTGCCTGCCCTCCTGGGTTCAGACGCATCAGCTGAACCCTGGAGCTACAAAGTCAACCACACCCTCTGGCAGCAGCAACATCATCCTCTTCACCTCCTCAGCAGCAAGGAGAGCTCTGCATTTTGCATGTCACTAGTAAGCATGCAGCACAGGATGGCAGCTCTACAAGTGGAGTCTCCTCACCTTGTCTCCACTCCAGAAAGTGCAACTTCTCCCACCTGTGGACAGGCATTTCTTATGGCAAGGCAGTTTGCAGGCTTGAGAAGGGAGCGATTGTAGCAAGCCCTTCAAACCATGTTCAAATGCCAGTGTTTGGCCTTACTTGTGCCTGAGACAACCTTCATTGCCTGTTCCTCAGCCCTCCCTGACCCAGCAAAGGCAGGAGGAACCTGCATGATTTCTGAACTACATTGCAAGAAGTCACATTGAGAAATGAACAGATTCTGCATGCTTTCTAAATCCACCTCTACGATTTTAAGTGTCTACTTCTTCCACCATGACAACTGACAGCCCTTACCCTGAAAACAGATTTCCCCCCTGCCTAAGGCAGCTGGGTTTGTTGGACCTTTTCCTAACTGGCCTGGGTGCTGTTGTCAAAAGTCCTCTGTGGAGCACATCAGGCTGTAGCTTGTTATTGTTGTTACAGTTCACAGAGACATTTTTGAAAAATTTTAAGGTGGCTTTGGATTTTCATTTCATCTGTTTCTAGTCTTTTGTCTTGGTCTACATAAAACCAACAGCTGGTGTTTACAGGAGCATAAACCCCTCCTTGAGCAGTTAATACAGTCTAATGCTAATTGGATTTGTATTACCATTGGAGATATAGATTTGGCCTCTATTTGTAATGCTTTTATACTATCTACCATAGCATTTGTAATACTTTCTATGTCCCTGGATGTATTTACTATCACCTTTTTCAATGCTGTTATTCCTAACAATAGCAGGGAGGATCCTGCGAGGTTACGAATGCCGTCTGGGTGGTTGGCCAGAGGGTTACTGTTAGTTTCACCCTGGCCTTTTTGGCCATGACTGGTGATGGTGATGAAAGATTCCTCTGGAGAGGGCTTTGGTGGTCTGAGTGCCAGGAAACAACACTCACCCATGTGCAAATCCCTTTCCACGCTTGTTCGGTCGTCTGCAAGCATTGTTCCCTCAGAGTCAGAAATGCCCTTTGCAATGTGAAAGGCAAATTGCTAACTGCAATACAACTTGCTTAGAAGAATGAACACTACCTGGGACTATGAGCTTTTACCTCAGGGTCAATGTGACCTGAAGACCCAACCTAAGTCAGCTCTTACTGGCTGAGAATACCCTATACCGACAGCAAAACACTAGAAGATACACCTCTCAAAAAAACGAAGCGTATAACCATGGCCAGAACAGCAATCAACCAGAATCCAAGATAAACCCCCACCTGCACAGGACATCGGTTTAGAACAATGAAGACTAACACACATATATCCACACCACCTGCACGGGGCAAGCACACACTGATCCTGCATGGAATAAGCACGCGCTGATGACACAAGCAACTGATTAGCAGGCTCCTTAACATGAGTGATTTGATTGGTCTACACAACTGCACTGTAACTTATATAAACCCTGCAATCCGCTGTATTGGGGCACCCCATGCAGTAGGCATAACTAATATGAGAGAATAAATTCCTGTGGTAATTCTATGCCAAGTGTCCTTGTCTCCCTCCTTGGCCAGCAAAGAACTGACTTTTCAAAGATAACCCTGATAACACCAGCACAAGTGACCAACATGGAAAAGGCAGTGCTGACCCTTCTGCTCCTCCTATGAGCTTGCCAGCCACGTGACAAGACAAAATGAAGGATAATTAAATCAGATATGACAAGAAGTTGGCCCCAGAAACTTCAAAATTTTAAGAAGCCTATTTGAAATACAGATTCACATCCACTATCATGGATGATGAACTTTGCCCTAAGCATTTGCTGTGCCTTGAGACAGGATCTGAGGACAGTATGAAGTCACCACCATTAGCAGATGTTCAAAACCAAACCACCCAGAACACACAGACAAACTACCAGGTTTTTTTCAATGATGTTTCCAGTCACACAATACTCAGTACAGAACTTTACAAAATATCACTGAACATAATGATAGCAGCCTCTTTGCCGGTTTGTTACTCAAAAGCAAAACAAAAAGCCCTGTACCCTTGCAGAAATACTTGTCTTTCCATGCGGCTGGCATCTTCCCACGGCTCTTCCTCGCCAGGAGAAATGCCCATGAATTTGGAAGTCCACACAAAATCAGAAGTTCACTTAGTCCTCTGGCAGCCATTATCTACGGACCAGAAATCCTCTCACACCCTGGAAGTGTCCATTAGTCATCTGGCAGTCGTTCTCCATGGAACCCAAGTCCTCCACACCTATGTAAAAGAGTCTGACACTAAACACAAACAAGTTGAACCACATCAGAAATTACACTGGCCAGTGCAGTAGGCCATATTAGACTGAAAATGATGGTTACAAGACAGAAAGTGCAACACAAACCAACAGAACAGAAAAAAAACCCCAACCAGAAGACACATCATACACAAGCCAGAGGCCCTGATCCAAACCCTAAAAAGGAAAATAAGAATGCCACTCTCCTCCCTCTGCAAAATACCACCTAGAACACAAGATAAGGCAAAAATAAGATAATCCCAGGAAACCAAGACCAAGAAGCCCAGATCCTGTCCCTAACAGTAACAGGCTTTAATTCTGTCCCACTTACACTCTGGCATCCCATAACCCTAGCACACTGTAACCCCAGAATGCCATAACCCTAGCATCCCATAACCCTAACACCCAATAACACTAGTTCTCTGTAACAGTAGCATATAAACCCAGAAAACTGTTACCCTAGCATTGCATAACTCCAGAATCCCATAACACTGGCACCTTGTAACCCTCACATCCCATAACTGTAGCACATTGTAGCCCTAAGATACCAAAAAATTGAACACAAACTCCCTGGAGATGTCCTCCAGGGCCTTCAGGTGGCCCCGGATCTCAGACATCACAACTTTGAAGTGGAAGTGAGATGGAGCCAACAGGATATCACCAGCACCCATTGTCACACCTTGAAAAAGTGCCTGGGTTAAACACTCCAAGGGAGAAAGGCTGAGGCACTCGGAGACTTTGAACCAGCCAGTCAGGACCATAGGGCTTCAGCTCATCATTTCTGTGCCAGAAATGCCACCAGGCAGATGACCCTGTCTCCCTGCAAGACCCCTCATGGCAGCCATACCCAGAGCCAGGCAGCTGAATACAGCCTCGGCTGTGTGGGGAAGTGCTTACCAGGAGCAGGATCTGTCACGGGGGCACTGGGAAACCCTCATCAGGCCTGGATGTCTGAGAAACATCTTTGTACTGCTCCATATCTCACCAAAACCAGGGGTGGAGGAAGGCTGCCTCGGTGGCCTCCAAAAGAACCAGCTCACCTGGGCTGCTCTGCAGCCACCAGATGCCTTTGCTGTCAGGTGGGTCTCAGCACTGCTCTGCAAACAGCTGTCACCTCCCTGCAGGACACTCTCCAGCGCACGGTACATGTCTGCTTGGTCACCCTGGGGACAAAGATTGAATGAGAGTGATTGAGTTTGCTTTGCCCCCATCCCCAGGGTGCTGCAAGAGAGACCTGCCACCCCCAACTCAGCTGTGTAACATGGGCCAGCATGGCTGTGGGGAGTGCGCAATCGATTCTGCAGTGCCCTCAGCACTGGCAGAAAGCAGAGCTGGAGACAATGGGGGGAAGCCAGGGCAGGTGGCAGCCAGTGGTGGGGCCCAGCAGGGTGCAGTGCCTGTACAAATGCCTGGCTCCTTGAGCTTCGGCCCTGGGGCTGCAGCATGGGGCCGACACTGGCTGGGGCTTTGCTGGGAAAAACCAGGCAGGGGTGACCCTGACACCCCTCATGCACACCCGGCCGTGGGATGTGGTAGCCTGTCCCTTTGCCCTTCATCACTATGGGATCCAGAAAGCAGTGCCACCAGCCCAGGCATTGTCCTGAGCCCCCTCTTGGTGGCTGCCAGTCATGGACCAGTCCTGTGACTCAACACGACTAACAAGAGCAAAAACTGCCTGGAATTAAGCTGTCGTCGAGTTTTTGAAGGCAGCATATTTTTTGAGCTGCCTGATGGTGCTATTCCTGGGAAGTGCTCAAGAGACAGGGTGGCTGCCTGTACCTGCAGGCAGGTGGTGGAGTGTGTGCAGTGGGAGTGAGTGGTGGTTTGTGCGGCTGTTGAACAGGTTCAGGCTTTAAATGTGCCCAAATTGGTACGCCTGGTTCCTTTTTCCTTGCAGGTGATATTTAGAGTTCAGATAGTATTTTCTTTTTAAGCAAAACCAACCAGCAAACAAAGAAACAGCTGGGTGATTCTCCACCCACCCAGGTGAGCTTTCTTCCTTGGTCCTGGCCACCCTGCACTAACCCTATCACTATTTTTGCCTTTCTCTGTCCAGGTGCCTGTCTGTATTTTCTAATCCCTCACTGTCTGTCCCATAGCCCCTTGCTATTTCTTCCCTTCCCCACATCGATCCGTCCCATTCCCTGTCCTTTTCTCTATCGCTGTGTCCTGATTCCTGGCTTTATCTTTCGTCTCTGCGCTGCAGCCTGGCCCCTCTTTGCTGTCTGTATCCCCTCCTGAACTGCTTGGTCCCTTCCTCTCCCTCTTCCTCCTCCGCCTCCCTGCCCCGCCGGGGCCCAGGGTAGCCCAGGCACGCTGCCATGGGGGCCGGGCCGGGGTACGGTGTCCCCGCAGGGTCAGGCCGCAGGACGGCGCCCCGCGGCATGCCGGGAGCTGTAGTCCTGGCACAGGGCGGCCGGGCGGCCATCTTGGCTCCCGGGGCTGTAGTCGTGCGGCCGGGGCCGCCCCTGAGGCGAGCCAGCCCCTTGAGTGGGGGCGGCGGTCTATCCGGGTCGCTGGCCGCCCGGGGGAAGCGGTGGGGAGCGCCAAACCACACGGTGCAATGGCATCCCAGTCAGCTGGAGCCGGGCCCAGCCAGGGCAGCCCTGGGAGTGCCCCAAGAGCTAGGGAGTGGAAGGATGTGGATACAGACCCTCCCAGGCACAGGCACTGGCAGCCTGACTGCCAGAGTACCCCGGAGCCGCCCCTGCCCTGCTCGGCCCCTGCAGCTGCTGTGGCCCCAGCACCTCAGTGCAGTGAGTGGGAGCTGGGGTGACTCCAGGGCCCTTGGTGCCGTGTCACTCCTCTTCTGCATCCCGGTCTCTCCCATCATACCTCCCCCACCTCCCTCTGTCTCATTTTTTTAGCTTCCCTGTCATCTTCTCTCTATTCTTGTGTCATTCTCCCTGTTCCACAAATCCCCCTCCCCACCTCTCCCTATCTTCATCCCTGCAGAAGAACCAGAACGCCCACTAGTTTCACTTTCATGTTCTCCAGCTCATGCAGATGGCCTAGTGAACGATTCAGCTTCAGTGTCCATGACAGACCTCACACCTGCTTTTGTAAAGCATAAGTTCACTTGTATCAGTAATGCCAGGTGGGGTGGGAACCAGGCACACCAGAGAAACACCTGCGTTCCAGTTACAACAAGATGAACTCAAGTGGGAGGTTGGACCAGAAGACTCCAGAGGTCCTTCCAACCAACATTTCTACAGCTCTGGGCCCTTGCAGTGCCGAAGGGCGAATTGTTCCTGGGGGATTTCACATGCAGTTTTCCTTTCTACTTTCCATGTGCTACACAAAAGCACAAACTGGCATCCACCTCTGCTGCAAGTTTTAGGCAGTAGCCTGTTTTCGGCAAAGCAAGCTGGTGAGAGAAGCACCAGGATATAGGCAAAGAGAAAGCCCAACACACATTTCCTTTGCTGATCTAAAAGTTGAAGGGAAAAAAGGACTCAGAAGCCAAAGCAGCCTTTTCCGTCACCATGATTTAAGCCAACTTCTGAGCCTGGATTGCTCTGGGGAGGTGCTTGGCAAGTACCCTGTGAAAGTAGAGCAAGCAGCCTTTATTTTAACACCATTGAATAAATCCCTAGTGAGGCCTCCTTCTGGACACTGCTTCAGGGTTCAGTAGACTCATGTAGACCAGATGAAAAGCTCATAGCTACCAACCCAGAACAGGGAAATGAAGAGGCTATTATATAAAGTAGTATTTGTACAAGGAAAAAACACACTTACAAGATCTAATGTTTATCACAACTGTGTTGTTTCCTTCAGAAAAAAGATGGCAATGAGAAAAAGAAACCTGGCTGAAGATAGAGCAGGACCAGTTAATGAATGACCAGGGATTACTCAGTCCAGAAAGGCCAGGAAAGAAATCCCGGGATTAGGACAAATATTATTTCTGATGAAAAAGCATCAACACTCAGGCAGCATGAAGGCTATAAAAGACTACTGAGAAGACTGTAGTCCCAGGGTTTTTGTGGGACCATTATCCTGTAATGGGCTTTGCCTTGACATTCCCACTTGAGCACTCGAACTACAACGTCATGATCCCTTGGGGCTCTATTCTGTAAGACTTGGAAAGACTTAGTTGAAAAAATGAGTGCGGCTGAACAGTATCTCCAGGAGACAGCTCCAGGGTCTGAGCACAGCACTATGGTATAAGCTTTACTGAATGAACCTCTGCTTTTCTATATAAATGCTAGTGATCTCCATAGAGAGAAAGCTGTTTAGCCAGTTGTCCTCCTAAGCCCTTACACTGGTTAAATCCAAATGAACAGGAGGGCCCTTCTGCATATAGTCACAGCAAGCAGAAAGGCAATCATTTATTAAATCCATCTGGAAACCCATTCCAGCAGAAAACAGAATCCTTACCAGACTGTTGGCAAAACTCCCCACATCTGTGGGCCAGGGGGATGTCAGCAACATACCCGCACCTTTGACATTTGCGGTCCACAACGAAGATGGTTTATTCTGTCACATCATCTGAACTAAAGCTATCAGCAGGAGCTCGTTCATCCTGGGACTTGGTATCAGTCAGGCACACGACCTGCAGTCCAGAAGAACCCCTGAAAAGACCTCAGCAGCCTGCGTTAATACACAGGCACACATTTGAGATGTAAACACTGCCAAGTCATCTCTTACTTGCATCAGATACAGAGGTGCAAATTTAGCCCTACTTTTACTGAAACTTTCCTTACAGACAGCTCTTTTTCTGTGTTCATAAACTGTAGTAAAGACGTGTTTTAGTGCAATGGCTCAAACCCTGCCTATGGTGAAGAAGCTGTTTAGGCAAGCCAGGTTTATTTCCTCCTTGCTATCTTGCCTCCCAGAAATCAATCAATATCAAAAGCTGTGTATGAAGACTGAATAAAAAAGCCAACCATGAGTGCCTTTACTTGTTACTATTTTTGTCAGGCATCATGCAGTCAGTCTGGTTTTATTCAAGTACATTAGGACAAAGTCAGTTCACATTTACAAGGAATCACTGCAGGTCCCATCCATTCCTCCAGACCCTGACACCATACCTTTGCCTCATCCCTAGGGGCAATAGGCACAGAACAAGAAACCTTCCTTCAAAATAAGGCCCACAGCCTGCTGTTTCAACAAAGTGCATAGAGCACCAGCTGAGAATAACCTCTGCATTAAGTACACCTAGCTCTGCCGCCTACATAAAGAGATCAGCTCCTAAATGATTCCTAGCCCTAAAGACACAGATCTGCTCTAGGGAAATACTAGGTAAATACCAGAGCACAGGGACACCTGGTCATTCAGTTTAAGCTGATGGGGAGAAAGGCAGAGGACTAGAAACAGAAAAATAAGATGAGAGAGAAGACCAAGGAGCAGAAAGACTAAGAAAGGTGCAGGGAAACGGCTAGAGAGATGGAGAAATCAAGAAAAATAGGGAAAAGGAGCCCTGCAGAGAGATAGAGGAAGAAAACTAGGGCCAAGGACCAGGACAAAGGGGGAGAGGAGGAGAGGAAGAAGGAAGGAGGGATAAAGACAGGGACCGGGAGCAGGACATACAGATGGAGAGAGGACTGGATTTATAGATGTACAGTAGGGCTACTGAATGCAGTGCTTGAAAGCTGTTTGAATGAGGGTTTTTAAAAGTGGAAGAAGCTGAAATAATTAAGTATCATTTTTGTTTAGTATCCGAGCTCCCTCGCATTTAGTGTTCTATACCCAACTGTGCCTGTTCAACATATTAGGAAAAAACTATGGACGTTAGAGGGAGATCTGTCATGGGGAGTCAGGGAGAACATGTGTACCAGATCTTCTTAGGAAATGGGTTTTGTGAGTGTAGGAGTTAGAATAGAAGGGTTCAGGAAATGCTATCTGTTGCTCTCAGAAACAGGAAGGACTGCATAAGTCCCTATTGCTGCACTGTAGCTCATAGGATTTAGTAAGAGCAAGAGTTCAATGAAGGATCCCCATTGACTGCACTGGACTTAGGAGGAGTCCATGGGACTGTAGGTGGAAGCTTCCTGTAGCCACAAATGTTGGAAAGTTTGCAGAGTTTGGAACCAGCCACACCACAAAATGTCTGTCTGAAGCTTAGAACAGCTATGGAACTACCCACAGGAAAATTGCAGTTTGGCACGTCACAAATGTCAAAGTCTTTTTAGGAGGTAATGAAAATTTACATTCCATTTGTGAAATGTTTAGAGGATCAAACTGCATCTGTTTTTATAATGTCTTACTGTACCATGAAATTTATATGAGGCCTTGGAGCAGAGGAAAATTTTCCTCTTCAGAAACAGGGGAAACATAAGTTGACTGTGGAACAATTATTGACAAAGCCCTAGTGTTTTCCAAAGGCCATCCTCCACCTAAATCCTTTTTGCATTTCTTGGAAATCTTTTGCAAAAGTCTTGAGATCATGTTAAAAAGTTCAAGACTCCAAGTGGTGGATTTATTTGCCTCATCTGTAAACTGTTCTGCATGCAAACAACTTCAAGCTTTTCTCCAAAACTACAAATGTATGCAAAATAAAATGTAATCCCACTATGCCCCAGCTCTTGACATCAAGGAGTGCCTCCAAAATACTTAATTATACTAATTATAGAACTGGGAGGTAACAATGCTAATGTAATTCTTTTTTCCAATAGAAAGCACAGATGCAGTGGAAATCCTTGAAGTGTGTAGTCTAGACAAAGGAAGGGCTGTATATGGACTCATGCTTTTGTTGGCCATGCTCCTGATTTGTCCAGCATGGGCTAGTGATGTTGTTATAGGCAGCTTGAATGTGGTTTTGAATAAAATGGTCTTTCTCTGTGATGAAAGATTAAAATATAAAAAATGCATTTGAAATCATTTGAAATAATTGTTTACTAAACTGTGAAATAGATGTAAACTATTTCTTGTCAGGATTCAGGATGGTCACTAACCCATTGTTCTGGGTCACCTAATAGGAAGAAGAGAGTTGGTTCACTCTAGAGCCAGTGCATGTTGAAACATGAATGCTTACACAGAATAGATGGAAGACACTGTTAAGTAAAAAATGGCATTTAAACCACATACAGTAGGCCTGGTGTTTTCCTCTTAAAAGTTGCACATTATCCTATGAAAATCAAACTATTTTATCCAGGAAAAAGAATAGTCATTCTAAAGGCAAGCCTGGAAATAGCCTCTAGGAGCCAAAGCTTGAGTACAGATCAAGCTCTTTGCAGAAACATGAAAAGAAAAGTTTTGTGTCCTGGTCCTAAGAGCGCTTAAGCATAATTAGAATTCAGCTTTTCTGTGAAATCTCTTTGAATGCGACTCTGAAATTGCTGAACTGGAATACAGTTTCTTTATGCTGTGGTTTTTTAGGCTGCTAAATCCCGATTTTCAAAAGTTTTAGAACTTGCTTATGTTCTATAGACTGATAAAATGGCTTGGGTTGGAAGGGACCTGTAAGGGTCATCTAGTGCAAGCCCCCTGCAATGAGCAGGGACATCTTCAACTAGACCAGGTTGCTCAGAGCCCCGTTCAACCTGACCGTGAATGTTTCCAGGGATGGGGCATCGACCACCTCTCTGGGCAACCTGTTCCAGTGTTTCACCACCCTCATCATAAAAAATTTCTTCCTTATATCTAGTATGAATCTACCCTCTTGTAGTTTAAAAACATTACTCCTTGTCCTATTGCTACAGACCCTTTTAAAAAGTCTGTCCCCATCTTTCTTAGAAGCCCCCTTTAAGTACTGAAAGGCCGCAATAAGGTCTCCCCACAGCCTTCTCTTCTCCAGGCTGAACAACCCCAACTCTCTCAGCCTGTCCTCATAGGAGAGGTGCTCCAGCCCTCGGATCATTTTTGCGTCCCTTCCCTGGACCCACTGAAACAGGTCCAAATCTTTCATACGCTGAGGGCTCCAGAACTGGACGCAGTACTCCAGGTGAGGTCTCACCAGAGCAAAGGGGCAAAACCACCTCTCTCGACCTGCTGGCCACACTTCTTTTGATGCAGCCCAGGGTACGCTTGGCTTTCTGGTCAGTGAGCACATATTGCCAGCTGATGTCCAGTTTTTCATCCACCCCTAGTTCTTCTCCACAGGGCTACTTTCAATCCCTTCATCCCCCAGCCTGTATCCATGTTTGGGATTGTTCTGACCCAGGTGCAGGACCTTCCACTTGGCCTTGTTGAATGTCATGAGGTTCACATGGGCCCACTTCTCAAGCTTGTCCAGGTCCCTCTGAATAGCATTCCATCCCTCAGGCATGTCAACCACACCACTCAGCTTGGTGGTGTCTGCAAATGTGGGGTGCACTCAATCCCACTGTCTATGTCGTTGATGAAGATATTAAACAGTACTCGTCCCAATTCAGACCCCTGAGGGACACCACTTATGACTGATCTCCATCTGGACATTGAGCCATTGACCACTACCATCTGGATGTGACCATCCATCCAATTCCTTATCCAGTGAATTCACGTGTCTTCTATTTAGAGAGAAGGATGTTATGGGGGACCATGTCAAAGGCCTTACAGGCTGGAGAGATGACATCTTCCCTTGTCCACTGATGTATCACTCCATCATAGAAGGCCGCTAGGTTGGTCAGGCAAGACTTATCCTTGGTGAAGCCATGACAGCTGCCTCAAATCACCTCCCTGTCCTCCATGTGCCTTAGCACAGGTCCTAAGAGAATCTGTTCCATGATCGTCCCAGGCACAGAGGTGAGGCTGACAGGTCAGTAGTTGCCAGGGTCCTCCTTTCTACCCTTTCAAAAATGGGCACAATGTTTCCCTTCTTCCAGTCCCCAGGGACTTCACCTGACTGCCCTGACTCTTCAAATATCATGGAGAGTGGCTTGGCAACTACATCAGCCAGTTCCCTCAGGACTCTGGGATGCATCTCATCAGGTCCCATAAACTTGTGTATATCCAGGTTCCTCAGGCGGTCGTGAACCTGATCTTCCCTTACAGTGGGAGGGGCTTTATCCCCTGGTCTCCATCCTGTGGCCCATTGGCTTGGGAGGGGTGAGGAGAGAGGTTACCAGTGAAGACTGAGGCAAAAGCTGTTGAGTACCTCAGCCTTCTCTCCTCGCTGTTGTTACCAGTTTGCCAGTTGTGTTCATCAGGGGAGGTACACTTTCTTTGACCTTCCTTTTCTGGCTGACATACTTAAAGAAGCCCTTCATATTATTCTTTCTGTCCCTTGCCAAGCTCCAGCTGCACTTTGGCCTTCCTGACCCCATCACTGCACAACCGGGCAATGTCCCTATACTCTATTACCTGGCCTAAGAAGTTATCCCCGATGCACTCCAGGAATCTCCTGGATTGCCTACAGCTTACTGTGGTACTTTTCCAGTGGATGTCAGGGTGGGTGAAGTTACCCAGCCGGATGAGAGCCTGCAAGCACGATGCCTCCTGTAGCTGTAGTATGAAAGCTTCGTCAATAGGCTCCTCTTGATAGTGTGGCCTGTAGTAAATATCGACCACAAGGTTCTAGGTTGGTAACCGTGGTTTTCAGGTAGGTTATCCTTCTTCAGGCTTTGATTGCATGGCTGCTGAATGTGCTCAATGATTTTTTTTTCAGTACTAAATATGCTGTTGATTTTATTAGAAACAAAACTCTCCTTGCACTTTTCTGAACAATGCTCTCCTTCTGGGTATGAAACATTAATTGAATACTATGAGTACACACACCCTCCAGTGGACGTTTTACTACAGCACAGGGTTTGTGCTTTTTTATAAGGGACAGTTTTGCGTTTCTATCCACATTCCTATTGTCGCTGATAAGATTCCAACCATTACTGTGTCCTGTTTTCTCAGTCTTACTCTGTCCAGTTACCAGGATACTGCCACACCAGTAATATTCAGGCCCTTCAGGGCTGTGGTGAGTGGCCTGGCAGATACATGCGGCTTCATAAAGAAGCAAATTGTTTTGGTGTGAGCAGCAATAGAAACTGCAGTACACACCACCCAGCCTCAGTGCTGTGTTCCAGTTGATGAAAGCTCTCTCAGACAGACTGCAAGAACTGACAGAAAAAGCTTTATCTTCCCTTTCACAAGAACTTTTAAATTTCCCTTTTGAACAAAAGCTTATCTGCTAATCAGTTTGACCCCTGATTCATGTGTTCAGTAAAGGACTTTATCGTTTTACCTTTTAGCCATCAGACTGGGCAATGGTAACTCTCACTGGGAATGTGAATGATGTTCTGATTTTTATTCCTGGGAAACACACTGTTACATTTATTGCAAAACCCCTATGGTACCATTATTAAAGCAATTTTTTAATCCTCATAAATCAAACAGGGTCTTTACTGATATTTAAAGGCAGTTCAAGGAAGATAGTAATAAAAAAAAGAAAAACAGCTGTGCTTGAGAAATTGTATGATCTCTGGAAGTAAGGTCAAGTTTTGCAGGAAGATTACAAAGCTGTGGTTCATATATGCAGGGAGGAGACGTGAAAAACCAAAGCTCAATTAGAGTTGAAACTGCCCAGTGTTGTGTCAGATAACAAAAAGGTCTTTTGTAAGATAACAAGAAGGGCTTTTTTAACTATGTTAATAGCAAGAGGAGGTCTAAAGAAAACATTGGACTGATACTTGTTGAAGATGGTCATCTCACTAATAGGGATGAAGAATAAATGGAGGCATTTGATGCTTTCTTTGCCTAAGTCTTTAATAATACAGATAGACCTTGGGCTGCCCTGTCTTCTGAGACACAAATAGTCACTTTCCCTCTGGAGACCCTGAAATTGTAAGGGACCAGCTGTATCAGCTGAATGTTCACAAGTCTGTGGGGCCTGATGGGATTCATCCCGGAGTATTGAAGGATCTGGAGGATGTTATGGGCAGGACCCCTTTTGATCATCTACTGAAGGTCTTGGGAGTCTGGGAATGTCCCTGCTGACTGGAAGCTAGCCAGTGTTATTCCAATATACAAGAAGGGTGTGAGGGAAGACCCAGGAAACTGCAGACCTGTTAGTCTAACCTCAGTTCCTGGAAAAATTGTGGAGAAGATTATACTGGGTACTGTTGAAAGGCATTTAAAGAATAATGCAATCATCAGGCACAGCCAAAATGGGTTCACAAAGGGAAAGTCCTGTGTAACTAATTTGATATCATTCTATGATAATGTCTCCTGCCTTGTGGATGAAGGGAAGGCAGTGGATGTAGTTTTTCTGGATTTCAGTAAGGCTTTTGATACTGTCCCTCACAGCATCCTTCAGGACAAGTTGCCCAACTGTGGGATGAGCGGGTTCACAGTGCACTGGGTGAAGAACTGGCTGAAGGGCAGGGCTGAAAGGGTTTAGTGAATGGGGCTACATCTGACTGGTGAGTGGTCACCAGTAGTATTCCTCAGGGTTCACTTCTAGGGCCAGTTCTGTTCAATATATTTGTCAACAATCTGGATCAGGAGTTGAATGCACCATTAGCAAGCTTGCTGATGACACCAAACTGGGAGGTGCTATTGACTCTCTTGAGGGACAAGAAGCCTTGCAGAGGGATTGTCGTGGTTCAGCCTCAGTTGGCGACTAAACACCATGCAGCCACTTGCTCACTCCCCCAACCCCTGTGGGATGGAGGAGAGAATCGGAAGAGAAAAAGCAGAGGAAAAAAACTTGTGGGTTGAGATTAGAGCAGTTTAATAATTAAAATAAATTAATAATTATTATAATGATTATAATAATAACAATAATGATAATATAATAAAAAGGAAAAGGGAAAAAGGGACAAAAACCAAAACACAAACAATACAACCGCTCACCACCTGCCGACCAACGCTGCTGGTCCCTGAGGCACGATTGCTGCCTGCCTCCCCCAGCCAGCCCCTCCCAGGTAACATACTGGGCATGACGTTACAGGATATGGAATATCCCTTTGGCCAGTTTGAATCCGCTCTCTTAGCTGTGTCGCCTCCCCTCCCAGCTTCTTGTGCCCCTGCCAGAGCATGGGAAGCTGGAAAAGTCCTTGACTAGTATAAGCACTACCCAGCAACAACTAACACATGGGGGTGTTATCAACATTATTTTCATACTAAGTCCAAAACACAGCACTATACCAGCTACAGTGAAGAAAATTAACTCTATCTCTGCTAAAACCATGACAGGGATCTAAATAGATTGGAGCATTGGGCTGAAATTTAACAAGTCCAAATGCTGCAGATCCTGCATCTAGGACAGATTAATGCCAGGCACAAGTATAAATTTGGAGAAGAGTGGCTGGAGACCAGCAGCAGGCTCTGTATGAGTCAGCAGTGTGCCCTGGCAGCCAAGAGGGCAAAACACATCCTGGGGTGCATCAAACACAGTAGAACACACTGGTCAAAAGAGGGGATTGTCCCGCTGTATTCAGCATTGGTGAGGCCTCACCTTGAGTACTCTGTGCAGTTCTGGGTCCCACCATTTAAGAAGGATGTGAAGGCCCTTGAATGCGTCCAGATGACGGCAACAAAGCTGGTGAAAGGGCTGGAAGGAATGTCCTATGAGGAGTGCCTGAGGACTTTGAGTTTGTCTAGTTTGGAGAAGAGGAGGCTGAGGGGTGACCTTACTGTTCTTTACAGCTTACTGAGGAGGGGAGGTGCTGATCTCTTCTCCCTGCAATCCAGCAATAGGACACATGGGAATGGTTCAAACCTGTGCCAGGGGAGGTTTAGACTGGACATCAGGAAGCATTTCTTTACCAACAGGCTGGTGAAACACTGGAACAGGCTTCCTCAAGAGGTGATTGATGCCCCAAGCTGTTAGTGTTTAAGAGCCATTTGGACAGTGCTCTTAACAGCATGCTTTAACTTTTGGTCAGACCTGAATTGGTCAGGCAGTTGGACTAAATGGTTGTTGTAGGTCCCTTCCAGAAGAAATTATTCTATTCTATTCTATTCTATTCTATTCTATTCTATTCTATTCTATTCATTTAAAGACTTTCAGAAAGGATTGATAATTATCCTGGCATTATAATAGCTTGATTTCTGCTGGCTTTGCAACTCTCACATTACTTCTGCTTCAATGACTTTTGAGGGATTATTTCTATGTTAATTTTTTACAAGACTTTGTAGTCTCATACTGGATGACAAGTCTTTGCAAGTTTAAATGGGGTTGCAGTTCCCAAGGGGAGGCTTGTTAGAAAAGAGTTTATGTGGTACTATCTTAACTAGAGTATTCACTTCATCTGCATCTTGCATGAACCTATGGATTCTGACATGCGCAATCTTCACTCTTAACAGTTCACAAGAATGACATGTGACAGAATTAATCATTTGGAACTTTTTAAAAGAAGAGAGGATTTATGCTGACTATGATGGCAGACCAACAAAGGCAGTAAACTGGCAAGAGCAGACCTTGGATACAATGCAAGGTCAAGTATCTTGCAACACTGGATTGTGGCAGCTGGACAAAAAGAGGTGTGCATGCATGTGTGTAAAGGTGTCCTCACCTGTTGTGTTAAACAGCAAATAAAAGTACTCACTAACGTAGCTGTAAGTCCAGCAACCAGAACAGTAAGAGCTGATGCTAATGGCAGAGATGCCATGTTCTATAATGCATGGCATCAACTCAGTGCTGTGTAGGAAAATACAGTTGCTAATGAAACAGCAGCAACTCTCCAGATCCTAATGTCAGTTATATTGTTTTTGATGTCTCTGTTATCTCAAGTACTGCCAAAGTTGATGTAAGAAGAGCAAATTTCCCATAAACAAACACGATTATCCAGGAATATGGAGGCAAGAGGGCATGCAAAAGATGCCTCCTACCTCTTCCATACTTGTGTCATATTTCCTTTCTGTGCTTTGGGAATTACAGGATTCATGCCCCAAGTTCTCCAAGCATATAGTCAACCCCAGAGCAGGTCCAGCCCCCTTGGGATCCTTCCGGGGGTGTGCACTGCTATCTTTACAAGCCAGTTACTGAGGGTGAGATTTTTCAGATCACTTTGAGATTATTTCCACTATGAGTTTTAAATTTGAAATGCATATAGATCTTCTCAGATCAATCTAAAAATAAAAAAAAGCATGAGTGCCCGAGGGTTTGTGCGGCGGCAGCAGCAGGGCTTGTGCAGCCCCTGGAGTGGTGCACCCTGCGGCAGCACGGCTCGGCAGACGGGGACTCTGCTGCAGTCTCTTGGGGTGCTGGGGGAAGAGCACATCTGTGTCTCATCTTCCTTGAACATTGGGATGAATATACAACTGCATTTTAAGAGGTCTTGAGACTCTTAGGAGAGAATTGGAGTAGGGATACTGAATTGCTGTTGTCCTTACTGAGAGACAGTGATGGACACAGCTGTTTTAACATGGCTGAAGCAAAAAGGGAACTTAGGCCAGTTTCCAGTATCCTCTCAAGTCACCCTGCTCCAGCCGTGCTGGAAGTGTAATTTCTGACCATCCTTGTCACTGTAGCTACGTGTAGCAGCACAGGGAGACAATGTAGTGAGAGACAGGATGGAAGCTGCAGCACTTCCACAGCCCCGAGTGAGACCTGCTTGTTGGTACCCCAGGCTAAAGGATGCAGGTAAATGCCGGCAGAGCATCCAATGTAGAGCACATGCGAGACGGGTGTATTGAAAGATGTGTTGCTATCAGTAGCGACCACTGGAGCACGTAATGAAACAGGCAAATGACTTTTTCAATATTATTGCAAGAATATAGAAGGATTACATGAACATGCATTATAAACATTTTATCATATTTACCCAGATTACCCAATAATATCCAAAGTGTTACTTTGTATGTTGTGTTTGTTTACACTCACGTACTGACTTGCCACATTACTGTAGGTCTTGAAGGAGGATATTAAGTTTCCTGTATTATTGAGAAAGGAACCAGAATCGCTTCCCTCCCTCCTCCCCTCTGCAGAGTTCCAAGAGATCTGCGTCCTCTATACTGCTAATGTTGAACAAAATGGTTGTATTAGAAGGAAGGGGGTTGTGTTCTAACTTTAGGAGAAAAACCATCTTGCCATCAGACTGCTCCATAAAGCAGAGGTAGGCAGCTGAAGAGAAGTGGAAAACAGAAAAGCTACAGCAAAAGACTGCTGTGAGAAAAAGCTTGATGGCAAGGGATGAGGAAAGTCAAACAGCATGAGAACCATAATGTAAAATGAGTGTGAGGGTCCAGCAGCACTGGAGTAAGAAACAAATAGGGACAGAGAGGGTGGGTGAGAAAAAAGATCAGATGGAGAGTCTACCTGAAAAGACAAGCTTGCCCACCTTCGTTGTTTCCTTCTTCGCTGAGGGTGGGTGAAGGCTTAGGATGATGTTCTGTCTGTTGGTTAAAAGACGTTATGGTTCTTTTTTCCTGGTTGAGGCTTATCTTTAAAATAGGAATTAGTTAGCTAAAACAGAGTGAGTGGGGCTGGTACAAAGGACTGATGACAGCAATATTGCCCTTTTAGCATGTCATAGGATATTTTAGCTGCATTAGCAACGTATAGTGGGCTACCTTTGGTTAGGTATGTTGGAGTCTTAGCCTAGCATAGCTTAGCTGTGAGTTCACTGTACCCATAAAAAGCATACTTGTAAGTTTTACTGTGCTTAAACACAGATTTTACTCCCTGTGTGCGGTTACTTTGTGCCACTTGTCACAAAAATGGTTCTGGGCATAAACATGATTTGGTAAGTGTGACTAAATGCTCTTTGTAAATTTATTCATGTGTTTTGTGACATGATAATTTAAAGTCTCACTTCTAGTGGACACTTTTAGCAACGTACCCTTTGCAAACTTCTTCGGTTATGACTTATGCTCTCAGTGCTCAATTTTCGACATGGAAATTGTAGAAGCTGAAGTACCTGTGACATAATGCAGGAATCCAAAAAGAGTTGGGAAAGTGGCAAATGGAGTCTTGGGAAAACATCTTTCTTTCTTGCATATTCCTCTGCTAAGGGGGGAGAATAGAGGTGCAGAAAGAACACAGGCTGAAATAGCAGAAGCTCTTCCCAGGATATTGTTTCTCAGTATGCTTTTGTAAATGGAAGCCTCTTTAACCTTAGGCACAGATCAGCTCAGTAGTGCAGTCCTTGTCCAGTGTGGGAGGCAGCATTGGCCCTGTTCTTGGTGGCTCTCCAGTATGGTGGAAGCTGCTAATGAATGGCATGTCTGGACCTTGCTGAGGATACTTGTATCCTAAATTCATCAGTAAACAAAACGGTAGCTCACTCCAAACTAGTGAATAAAGGTAATGAATAACTGAGGCCCTGTGAAAGGTGATATAATCTGGAATGGCTGTTGTGTTTTTTAGTAATGTGGAACCTATAAAGCCTAGAGACTTGTGTTTTGGTGTAAAGGCTTGAGCTTTTTGGAAGCTCAAATATCAATAAGTTGCCTTATGGAGTAGAATCTAAGGAGAGCATCTGATCTATTAAACAGAAATTGAATAATTTTATGTGAGTAAGGTCATTCTGAAGTTTTCAGAATAAAATAGGACAGAGAGTGTTGGTGTCTGGGACAGGCTCAGCTAACCTTGGTGGTGCAAAGAATACTAAGGAATACCTTGGCCATGTTTTGAGAATATTAATCTCAGGTTCCCCAAAACCATCATGTTTTGCCAAGGCAATCCCAAGGCAGAAGAAATAAAACTCAGTAGCATGAGAATTGAATTGGATTAGTATTTATTCTTGGTTTTTCTCTTGCTGTACCTCATTGGTGAGTGCAGAGTTGGGCTTTTTGATGGCACATGGGAAACTAACTTTTCATTTGAAGTTCAAGCAAATTTTGCCCAGCTAGCTATTAAGTTTAAAACGAAGCTCTGTAGGCATAAAACCTGGGGGTGCTATTAGAAACCGTTGTACCAGACAATCTTCCAAATGTGATATAATATTTTCTCACTCAATAAAGCTTACAGAGCTTACTGGATGATATCCTGATTAGATTTAAGCAATTGCATTTTGTTTGTGCTTTCTGACCATTGGCATTGGCGGGGTGGGGGTTAGTCCTGAAGGTAGGTTGGACATTCTCGTTTATTCAAACACTGAATTTCGTAGTTTGGGAGTCCCTATTATAATGAATCATCCCTAGGAGGGGATATCATCCATAGGACGTGCAGTCATAGTGTGCTGCACTGCCTCGGACAACCTTAAATGAAAACGTGACTAGAATGGTAAGGTTTGCTGATGCTGATGATAAGGTTTGATGATCAATTCCTGTGAGTTGCATTCAGTATCTTCTGACTTTCTTCCTTGATCTTTGGGATATTGACGTTGAATTTAAAGTTTTAGTTGTAGCAAAACATAGCCTGTATATGGAACATTTTCCTCTGTCAGCTGTAATTTTGTCTTCTTTTTTTACTTTCTCTTTCATTCTGGTTCCTTTTGTTGCTTTTCTTTTCCTGCTGGCACATAAAATTCCTCCAGTGACTTAATGAAGGGATGCTATCTTACTAGGGCAACCAAACACTTCTGCCAGGACACTACTCACTGACATGCTGTAACTCAGCCAAACTTTCAAGCTCCAGGCAGATGTTTTCAAAATCAAGTGGAAATCTGTTTCCAAAAAAGAGGCAGAGTGATAGTGGAAATGTAGTAGTAGGTACAATTTAATACCTCAGACCTTCAGCTCAGCTGAGAGTCAGTGGCTGCAGTAATGAACTTACAAATGGAGATGAGATTCATGATGATTTATTGGTTGAAGAAGGGGAATTGACATAAAGGAAAGATTGGCAAGAGCCTCAAGAAATAATCTGATTTGAAGTCTAAAATGAGTGCAGTTAGAAGTGTATTTTCATTGTCTTGCAGAAAATTCAAAAGGCTCCCCATTTTAGCTGCACTGTCTCCTTACTGAGATGTTTTACCAGGAGCCATTGTGCCACCTGATTTCAGTACAGTTGTGGGTTTTTTGCAGTTTCCATCCCTTACTGCATCTGTGCACTCTCAGCATGAGGAGTTCAATTCATAAACCTTCAGTCAGAGCATTTCCAGTGTATCAGAAAACACTGCACCTTATTTTTAATAAGGTAAATCACAAATTTGCTTTAAAAAAAAGTTTCTGCCCAATTTGCCTTGCACTGGCAAGAAGCTCAGTTGTGCACTTCGCTGAAAACTGGTCCTTCTGGAGCAGCAAAGCTCCAAGCCCCTTTCTTTTTCTCCATTCTGTTAATTTAACACCTGAGGAAATGGTGATGGTGACTTGCTGCCTCCTTTCTCTCAAGAAGTAAGATCTGCAGGAAGCTAATCCCTTCCCTACTGGGGCAGAGGTAAGTGCAGAAATGCCAAGCAGGATTATGAACCCTGGCTATATAGAAGAAAAGTAAGGATGGGCTGAAGAAAGGTATAGGAAAGGTCTGAAGGAAAAAAACCTATTTCCTCCCCTTCCTGGTTCCGCTGCAGTGTTCTCATCTCTCTCCACCCAGCATTCAGTTTCTCTGATGTTTTGTGAAGCTGTTGTAAATGCAGTGTTTGTTTTGCTTTGCTCTCACCAGGTTTCCAGCATCCACTGCCCACGACAGGTACGGCATCTCCCTCAGAAGAGCTTCTCCAACCTGCTGTGAAATTTTGCTCTATTCTGGTGAATGGAACAGGATCCTTCTCTGAGTATTTCATGTTCCATTTGTGGTTAGAGAAGTTAAATCAATACTCAGCTAGGCAAACGTGCTATGGAGGCAATCTTTCCTAATGACAGCTATTAAAATAATGACAGCTTGTGGTGCTATGACCTTTCCAATCACACTATATTAACAATGCTGAATCTTCCATTTCATGATTGCCAGGTTATCACAGAACTTCCCACTGTGAGGATATTTTACTGTATACTGACAGCATCTTACTTACCTCAATAACTGTGAAAAAATTTCTCCTTGAAATATTATTCCTATTTTATCAATAGGAAAACTAAGGGAGAAAGGTTAAATTACTTGCTCAAGACAAAAAGGTAACTGAGTTGGAGAATTACAATGCCTTTGCTGTCGGTTCTGTACTCAGAATTACAAGTATGATCCTCTTTTTTAATTACATTAACTTATTGGTTGTTTCAAGGACAGTGGGAATATTTTCCAGACATATGCTTTTCTGTAAGTATGTTAATCTGAAGAAAAGCAGTTTAAAAACTTTGTCAATATTATGTTTTTAATAGTATTTACATTGTTAATAATATGTCCAAACCCAGAACACTAACATTCACAGTACTGCTTTTCCCTTCCTGTGTCCTGGTTTAGGAAAGAAGCAAAGCTCTGAAGGGGCCATTACGCATCACTGAAAATAACTACCTTCCGGGAGGGGGTCGGGGTGGGGTGTTTTAACATGTTTCTCTTCTCCCCTTAAGAAAGTTACTGAATATTTGGCATGTTGGTAGTGGTAGAGAAGGCAAAGGAACCAGGCCTAGTAACCGAAGAGGTCCAGGAGTTCTGGGCAGCAAAAGACCTGGAAACAGGTGAGGATCAAGGTCGTTTCTTTTGCATATAGGGTATGCTGCTGCCTTTTTCAGTGTCTTTACTTAAAGTGAAATGGGACACTTGGAAGCACTCCATAAACCCTTTGTTGCACTGAATGAGAGCCTGACACAGGGAGTGTGTTTTTCATGTCCTGCCTTAGCTTAAGCACTGATTTACTGAGTTCTTGCAGTGCTGAGTGGTGTGTTACCTGTCATGCCCCAACATGAGAGGAGGAGAAAGAGCGACCAATGTTCTAATGATCCTCTTGGACTAAATGTGAAATGACACCAAATGATCAATTAAACATTTTATTTCAATGCAGAAGTAACTTGAACTTGAAAAGGCAACTCAAACTTGAAAATGTGGAAAAGCATTGACAGTGGGGGTTCTTATTAAGAATATTTGTAAAAGAAGAAGAGGAAAAGAAAGCCTGGGGGGAGAGAGAGATAGGGAAAGATAGGGAGATATCACTGTCCTTGGATCCAGCGCTGATGACGACAGATGTGACAATCCTCCAGTGGTCAGCACACGCCAGTCTCTCTGTTGTAGTGCCTTCAGTTATGCCTCCTGTGAGCTTATATGGTTCTTGTTCCAGAAGTTTTGTGGTTGTCTGCACAGGTACCTTTGTGAGGGGTGGTCATGAGGGGTCTTTTAGGCAGTCATAAGCCCCTTCCTCAAATAAACTTTGTATGATCTCTGCAAGTTGCTATGTGAGGCATAGCAGAACCTGGGACTGCGCATCCTCCAACGTGCCCCCATACCCTGAGTCCATCAATTTCCCACCTGCAGTTCACTACATCCCACTTTTCAATGATCTTTGAGACATTAACTCTTTCAGTCCCTCATATTGCCATCTCAGGATGGCTTGGTTTAGAGCTGACCTCATCAGACCTGCAGTCACGGCAAAAGCTTCTTGCATTTGAGCTGTCTGGCTTTGTTCTAGTATTTCTACACATTTGGCATTGTTCCAATGAGCTTGATGGACCCTGTGAAGCTGGTGAAACACCACAGGATGTCACTGGAAGTCTGTACCAAAAATCATGGGAGGAGGCTCAGAAGACCAAAGCACTCCTGTGTGCAGAGGTACTGCTCGCTGCCTTCTCCCCCATGCGTGCACTCTGGTTTCACTCCCTGTGTTCAAGGAGCTTTAACCTTGGACTATTTCTGTACAAAGCACTTCAGGGTTCTCTGCAAACAATTTGCATCAATCAAACTGTGTAGATGTAATGCATGGGATTTAATGTTACAGTTTCCTCCCTTCTTCCTGCAGGGCTGCATGGTGATGCTGTAGTTAGATCTGCTTGCTTGCCGGGACTATCCCCTGTGGGCACATCAGCATGCAAGGTCTTGTTCTTTCTGAGCTTGGAGACTACAAATTGGTCCTTTGCAGTTGGCCCTTGCCTTTCTCCCTTAGCCTGCTGGCTACTCAAGTGCCAGCATTTCTGCTGTATCCCTTAATGCTGGTGAATGCAATGTTGGGCACTGTTTTTTCTCGTGTCCTGTTACCACTTTCATTAGTGCTCCTTTAAAGATCGATTGCTTGCCACCTGAGGGCAGAAGCGTTCCTTCCTGGGGCATGAACACTGCGCTGTTGGTGTCAGAAGCTTTGAAATCCCCAACTTTGTCATTTGCTCGTCAGACAAGTGGCTTGTGTTCATCTGTGTAAAGGCTCAGATTGTTTTCCTGTGCAGAGCACGTTTTGCCGTCTCAGCACTGTGGGATACTCTGTTCATGCAGACATCTGAATAGCTGTGCTTGTGTATCTCAATGTAATGTAGAGAAACCAAACTGTGAAATCATTGCCGGGGGGGGCGGGGAATACTGAGCCTGAGGTTAGAGTTGAAGTAGGCTTTGCTGGGCCTGTGTGTCAAGTAGGAAGTGCAAGCACTACTCTTTGGCCTTTCTCCCTGGAGCACGCACACAGAGCAAAGGGCTGGCTCCTTCCAGCTGACAGCATGGGTGATAGACACCTTCTGATCCCTTTGACTGGGACAACCTCCCCAACCCCCCAGCTGAGAATTGCCATGGTGTTCAACCCCTGGCAACAAGGCCTTTAACAGCCTGATCAGTCAATAACTGGATGGGAGCAAAACTTCTTGTACTTTTGAGCTGAACTATACAATTGATGATAGGCACAAGAGCTCACCGAGTTTACTGGGAAAAATGCTTCTGCTGTACATGCCAGTTCTTACAGTTCAGGCTGGGTTTTAGACTGCAGTTGTGCTCCCATGTGGGAGCCAAGCTAAGCTTGCGTGAGCAGCCCTGCTTTTTGCCATGCCTTTCCCCAGTGCTTTCCTCTGCAGCGTTAATGCCTTCTAGCAGCATTTTGCCTTACATTACCACTTAGTCAGATGATTTCAGCCTCTGTTGGAGGCTGTTGAGAGGTTACCATCTGTACAAAGTAAAGCCATCATTTTGGCACTGGCTGTGAACTGAAAAGAGATTTGGATAATCCATAAAATCAAGCAGTCCTGAATTTCCACTTGCAGTGTCCATCTCCCTCCCTTTAGTTCCCACAGCTGTAGCCTTCTCTCTCCCCAGGTCCACAGGCAACTTGTCTCCCCCAGTTCCCACAGGCAAATCCCTCCCTCCTGCCAGAGCCTTGGGCCATATCCCTCCCTCTCTCCCATGTCTTGGGTCATGTCCCTCCCTGACCCCAGTTCCCACAGCCATTGGTTGACAAGTCCAGACAGGTCAGAGGTGGGATGTAGGTGGAGCCTGATTGTTGATTAACTAGTCCAGGTGGAGAAGAGGTGGGGCCTGATTGTTTGTTAACTAGTCTGGATGAGTAGAGGTGGGTGGGGTGGTTGGTTAACTAGGCCAGATGGAGCAGCGATGGGATGTAATTATTGGTTAACTAGTCCAGATGGAGGAGAGATGTGGTGTTATGGTTGCTTAACTAGGCCAGATGGAGCAGAGTTGGGATGTGAAGGTTGGTTCATGAGCCCTGATAGCCCTTCTGGGACTCAGCAATAAAACACGGCAGTCAAGTCAGGGAATGTGGACCTTCCCAAGCCTGTTGGCTGGTCCAAGTCACTCATCTGAAGAAGCCATGTCTTGCTTTCTGCCAGCCTGATAACCATGATTATCACAGAATCACAGGTTGGAAGGGACCTCAGGGATCATCTAGTCCAACCTTTCTAGGAAGAGCACAGTCTAGACAAGATGGCCCAGCACCCTGTCCAGATGACTCTTGAAGGTGTCCAATGTGGCTGAGTCAACCACTTCCCTGGGGAGATTATTCCAATGGTTGACTGTCCTCAATGTGAAAAATTTCCCTCTCGTGTCCAATCGGAATCTCCCCAAGAGCAACTTGTGTCCATTCCCCCTTGTCCTCTCCATGTGACTCCTTGTAAAAAGGGAGTCTCCATCTTCTTTGTAGCTACCCCTTAAGTACTGTTACATGGGGATGAGATCCCCTCTAAGCCTCCTTTTCTCAAGGCTGAACAAACCCAGCTCTCCCAGCCTATCCTCGTATGGCAGCTTCCCAGTCCTTGGATCATCTTGGTGGCCCTTCTCTGGACCCCTTCCAGCCTGTCCACATCCTTTTTGTATAGCGGGGACCAGAACTGCACACAGTACTCCAGGCGTGGCCTGACAAGCACTGAGTAGAACGGGATGACGACTTCTTTATCTCTGCTGGTGATGCCCTTTTCAATGCAACCCAGCATCCTGTTGGCCTTCTTGGCCGCAGCAGCCCACTGTTCGCTCATGTTGAGCTTCCTGTCCACCAGGACCCCCAGGTCCCTTTCCACAGAGCTGCTCTCCAGCCAGGTGGATCCCAGTCTGTGCTGCACTCCGGGATTATGTTTTCCCAGGTGCAAGACCTTACACTTGTCCTTGCTGAACTTCATAAGGTTCTTGCTGGCCCACTCTTCCAGCCTATCGAGATCTTCCTGCAGAGCAGCTTTCCCTTCTGGAGTGTCTACTTCCCCACTCAATTTGGTGTCATCAGCAAACTTCATCAGGCTACACTTGATCCCATTATCCAGATCACTTATAAAGATATTGCATAACATTGGGCCCAATATTGATCCCTGGGAGACCCCACTTGTGACAGGTTGCCACTTGGAAAAGGAGCTATTTATCACCACCTTTTGGGTGCAGCCTGTCAGCCAGTTCCCCACCCACTGCACAGACCCCTTGTCTAGGCCATAATGCATTAATTTCTCCAGGAGGAGGCTGTGGGAAACTGTATCAAAAGCCTTGGAGAAGTCCAGGTAGACAATGTCCACCACCTGCCCCATGTCAACCAGGCAAGTCACTTTGTCATAGAAGGCCACCGGCTTTGTCAAGCACGATCTGCCCTTAATGAAGCCGTGTTGGCTTTTCCCAATCACGTGCTTCATTTGACTCGAGCCCTTCTTTTAGATAGGGGTAACATCTGCCTTCCTCCAGTCCTCTGGGACATCCCCCATTCTCCATGACTTCTCGAAGATTATGGAGAGTGGCCTCGCAATGACATCAGCGAGCTCGCTCAACACCCTCAGGTGGATGGTGTACAGAGAGATGGTGAAGTGCTCACAGCAAAACCAGAAGGCAAATTTACAATGAGATAAGTGGTTTATGGGTTGTAAGCTTATGGATATTAAACAACCTCCTGAGACTGCCTGTGTGGTTCTGAAGGCTGAATTAAAAAAAAAAAAGGCTTTTCAAAGACTGTGTATAAGCTTGTCAGAACTGAAGCAAGGAATTCACTACATTTTAAATCTGAGACTCCACACTTGACCGAATTAGTGACTTTGCAGTAACAGCCACTACTCCCAGCTCAGAAGAACAGCTTGACTTTCCATAAATTTCAATGCCTTCTCAAAAAACCCTTCAGACCTCACACAACTATACAACACCACACACAACTTGTTATAGGTACTGCTGAGTTACTATTCATTTAACTAACAAGGAGGGGGGGAAAACCCTCATTGGGACAGAAGGTGGACACAGAAGAAAACTGTTTGTCAGTGAACTGGTTTAACCAGCCCACTCTGTGGGACCAGCAGAGGACACCTTCAAAAGTTGTGTGTCTTCAACTTTTAGAAAAGATTGATGAAAGACATTAATTGGATATGAACAGTTAAATGGTGCTCAGCCAGAGAATATTTTTAGGATTCATGTAAGCCCAGCTTTCAAGTAAACAATGGGCCCTAATGGTACACAATGAACCCTCCTCATCCTCCATTCCTGCCACCAGGCACCCACTACCAAGTTTTCCTACAGAAGTGCAGCTACATCCACACCAAAAAATGACTCTAGTACACTAGTGGCTCTCAGGTACAATTTTAAGGTACATTTTTCACTGTAGCAAAAGCTTTGCAAAGCCACTTTTATGTCAGGAAAGAAAAGAAGAAAACAAACAAACAAACAAACAACAAACCTCCTCATCTTGGTTATCCGTACATATCTTGCCTCCCTGTTTTCTTCTATGATCCATTTTCTTCTATATTTTGTCATCTTCTGTGCAATCTTCCTATTGAGTTTGGTGTCACAGAAATGGTTCCATCACCTCCAACCAAGCTTATCACAACCTGAAAAACTCGTATGTCAGCTCCACTTACTCCCTCTATTTCTCAGCAAGGCAGTGAGCTCCTTCTTTGATCTGACTTCCTTCTTCCCTCCCCCAAAGGGAGGACCAGCATTAGTCAGTGCCTGTGCAGTTTTTGTAATATGTCCATTTAATGGTGAATTCTCTTGATTCAGAGGAACTACAGAAGGTTCCTCAGGGACTGAGCAACTTCCATCAGCCTTATCAGTTTGTTCAAACCACATCTGTATGTCAGAAGATGAGCAACTCAAAAATGAAACAAGAGAAGTTAAAAAAAAAAAGAATAAAAGTCTGTAAACGTGGCAACTTATTAAACTATCATCACTCTGTCTCAACAACTGATGGAAAAAAAATGCAATGGTCACCATCAGCATGATGATGTTCACAAGCTTGCCACAATGAACATCTTAAGTGTATCACTGAGGCAGATTGGAAGACTACAAAAAATGCCCAAACCCTCTGTTCCTGAATGGCAAACCCATTCAATAAGGTGTATGGAAATACCTGAAGTAAGCTGTCCTGCTTCACCTTTAGAACTATTTACAAAGCCCAGTGGACAAGTGTTGTGGTTTCAGCCCAGTGGGCAGCTCAGGACCACCAGCCACTCAGTCACTCCCCCCCTCAGTGGGACAGGGAAGAGAATCAAAAGAGCAATAACTCCTGGGTTGAGATCAATCCAGTGTAACAGGCAAAGCAAAAGCTGCATGTGCAAGCAAAGCAAAATAAAAAATTTGTTCATTCCTTCCCATCAGCAGGCAGGTGTTCAGCCATTGTTAAGAAAGCAGAGCTGCATCATGCGCAATGGTGACTTGGGAAAACAACCACCATAACTGCAAACATCCCCCCTTCCTCCTTCTTCTCCCAGCTTTTATTGTTGAGCATGATGTCATATGGTACAGGATATCCCTTTGGTCAGTTGGGGTTAGCTGTCCCGGCTGTGTCATAGAATCATAGAATCACTGGGGTTGGAAAAGACCATTAAGACCATCAAGTCCAACCATTAACATAACACTGCCAAGTCCACCACTAAACTGTGTCCCTAAGCATTACATCTACATGTCTTCTAAATACCTCCAGGGATGGTGACTCAACCACTTCCCTGGGCAGCCTGTTCCAGTGCTTTGACATCCCTTTCACTGAAGAAATTTTTCCTAATATCCACTCTAAACCTCCCCTGGCACACCTTAAGGCCATTTCCTTTCATCCTAGCACTTGTTACTTCGGAGAAGTGACTGACACTCACCTCGCTACAACCTCCCTTCAGGTAGTTGTAGAAAGCAATAGGGTCTCCCCTCAGTCTCTTTTCTCCAGACTAAACAACCCCAGTTCCCTCAGCTGCTCCTCATAAGACTTGTTCTCCAGACCCTTCACCAGATTCATTGCTCTTCTCTGGATGTGATCCAGCACTTCCATGTCTTTCTTGTAGTGAGGTCCTGCAGTTTCCCTTCCCAACTTCTTGTGCATCGCAGCCTGCTCGCTGGTGGGTGGTGTGAGGAGCAGAAAAGGCCATGATGCTGTGCAAGCACTGCTCAGCTGTAAATAAAACATCCCTGTGTTATCAGCACTGTTTTGGTAACAAATCTAAACCGCAGCACCATACCAGCTGCTATGAAGAAAATTAACTCCATCCAGACCCCATACAACAAGGTGTATTGATTCTCCTGGTGGCAAACTTTAACAAGTTGTACACTCAATTACAGCATGCATTTCCCCTAACAACTGGTCTACCGTTTATTTTGACTGTACTGAGAACAGTTCTACTCTGCTACAGCAATTCTTTCCCCCACCACAAGAAGGACACACATTTCCTTCAGTCAGATGCTGGTGGGAGCACATCACCTTGTTCCTTGTGCTCTGAACAGGTCCATGAAAGGGAAGAGTAGCAAATAATTTTTCCCTCTTGTCTTCACCGGGATCTGCTTTTGTTTCCTTCTACCAGGATCATGAGGGCCACCCATAGGTAGCCTTGCTCATCAAGCCCAAGGCAGCTGCCAGCTGTAATTTCTGAGGCCTGACAAAATTGCATTGTCATACTCAAGGGTTGTTACCCTGCCCCAACAACAGGCAAGATGGTACCTATTGAATTTATTCCCACCAAGAACATCAGTCTTCTGCTGAGAACCTCATCCTCAGAGATGCCAAGACCCTGTGCTCCTTGATGTCTGAGAGACCAGCCAAAGGTGTCTTAGGTTCCCTACACGTGGCAGGGAGAGCAGAAGGGACCCAGCACTTCACTGAGGAGCAACGACCACAGCCCAAGGAGGAAAAGAGAAAGCATCCACCCCTTGCAGAGAGCAGCAGCCTAAATAAGTCTCACTGGGTGTCACTTTATTAGTGAAAACACACTGCAAAAATCATGTCAATGACAAACTACTCACAACAAAAAGGTGAAGTGCTTGATTTTTCTTTTTCTCTCCAATTATCAGGCTGTTTGGGGGGGGGAGGGGCATTTTTGCTATTGCTTGCTGCCCCCCCCCAAGTATTTAGCAGGGAGCACACTCAATCCTGCTTTACTACAGCAGAAGACTGGCTTTACTGGGCGTACACAGAAACCTGCTGCTAGCCAGCCTCAGAGGGTTTGTCACACCGCCTGCACCCTCAGGAGAAACAGGCAATCTGCCCTGTAGTAAATGCTGTGAAGGAACAGTAGTAACCTCAGGCTCTGGATCAGAAGGCACTGCAGTTAAAAAGGAAAACCAGCTCTTGCCTCCCGAAGCGGAGCATGCAGTGCAGAGCTGCTGTGCAGACACCCTAGGACAGATGCACAAGCTAGAAAGGGATCCTATCAGCCTTAACTAGGGCCTGCTATGTGCATTTAAAGAATAAGTACTATACGCACAAGTGGTTTTTTCGTCCCCATCTGAATTGCAAGAAACTACTGAGAGAAGTGCTGAGAGATCCTCCTTTTACTGTGAAGAGATGTAGCTGATAATCACCCTAAGAAGATATAGTTGTGAGTCAAGTCAAGGAGAAATCTTATGCCTTTTCTCCAGGATTTCATTATTCAGGCCAGAAAAAAAGAGTTCTGGTCTCTAGTCTAGCACCAAAACCAACACCTGCCACCCTATTTCTTCTTCAAGCACAAATCAAACTAAACTAAACCCAAATCTCTATCTTCAGGGCAAACACCAGAAAATTATGAGGGTTGTAGAATTACTAGGTGTCTCATACCTTTCCCTGAGGAGTGTAAGGGCTTTACTTACACTACCTTTTATGAACCAAGACAAAGCTTCCCCCAGCTCTCCCAGGCAGCTGGCATTCAGCAGCTGTCAGAGCCAGACAGCATTGCCTGCTGTCTAAATCAGGCAAAACAATGTTAGTGTAGGTAATCAATGCCTGCTTGAAGAGGCAAACCAAGACTGTAGATGGAAAATGGGAATAAAGGGATCTGTAAAGGGTCTGGGCTTTGCAGAGCTGAGATCAGGCAAGACTCCAGTAAAGTGAGTCCTGCTTCAGATTCCCACTTGCAAGACCCAGAGGCATTATCAGATGATACCCAGAAGAAGCAGGGACAGAGCGATCCCCTCTCCATGCTACCCACTGGCTCAGCTCCCGGCACAGCATCGCTGCGGGGGTTGATGCAGGGCTGCAGCCAGCACAGCAAGTCCCACCGCCAAGCCAGGCTAGTTTGGCTCGGTGGCCTGTGGGCAGTGGGGGCTGCAAGAAGCCAGTTGCTTGTGAGGGTGTTATTTACCTCCAAGCTGATAGGAAGGCTATCCTGTTCATTTGGCCTCATTTACCATATTCCCAAGGAGGTACCTAAGCTGCACAATGCCCCACTTCACAGACTCGCTGGGATTCCTCAGAGACAGCAGCCCTCTTTTCCACTACAATGACATCCAAAAATGTACTTTTCCAATGCTAAGGACTTGCCTTTTCTTTGTCTGAGGTTGGGAACAGGTTTCCTGTTAGACAGAGGTTCATACCCTTGCCCTCATACTCTCCAGCCCACCCCAAGCCCAGACGTTAAAATAACACACCACAGACCTCTAAAATGGAGACCCCAATTGTAGGCTTACCCACAGGCATTAAAAAAAATCAGGACATGTCACATGGCAAACAGCTCAGGCAGCAGACCATCAATGTAAGCGATGGTTGAAGAGGTTTTACCTTAGAGGTAGCTGAGTCTGGAGAACTGTAGGAACCAGGGCATGGCCCATCCCTGGTTCTGCAGAGACACCCCTGGGGAAACCTTGCTCAGGGTCTTCTCACCTGTCCTGTGCACTGGCTGCTCTGCCTGGGAGATGGCCGACCACCCGTGCATCTGTTTGTGCACACTTACAGACTCCGAGCATGGACCTCCGGTGGCCAGCACCCGACCCTCAGGTCCCTCAGACCCTACATGGCTTTGCTATACTGGGCATCAGGATCTCCCGTCCTACTGAGTAGCTGGTCCAGTCTGAGGTTCACCAGCTGGTCATAAACACAGGCTCAGAACGGGGAGCACAGTCACAAAGAAGAAATGTGATTTAATAAGAGCACAGACCAGAGTGCACTGATGAAACAAAGTGCTCAGGCAGGCGAGCATACCTACCCCTGCTTCCATGCCGCTGAACCCTTTTCTCCCTTTTCTTTCTGTTTCCCCATGCTTGTTCCTCCCCTGATCCCTCCCTTTCTCCTTCCTACATCTGTTTCCCTAAACATCCCATATGACGTTTCATACAAACCCTCAGTTCTGCTCTGTGCTATCCCCAAATTCTCCTTCCTCTGCATCCCACTGAAGTCTTACATCACTACAGGCCATCATTGTCCTTAAGCTTCACGACATTGCCAGGAGAGAGAGCTGCCTTCAGTAAGTCACCTTGGTGGGCTTTGCTGAGCAGGAAGAGGAGCGGGAGCAGTTTGTGCCAGGGTTGCTGCCTCCCATCTGATCAGCCAAGCTTAGGTTTTGGAAGTGAAATGCATGTTGAAGGACAAGGATACATGTGCAGCAGAGAACACTGCCATGTTACAAGTCACCATCAGCTTGTTCCTGGCAGGGGCGAGCTCACTCCTGCGCACTGGAAAAAGAGGAAGCATCACTTGGTCTGGGCAAAGCAGCAGTCAAGGCAAGGCCCGTGACCCCCTCTGATTCCCATCGCCTCAGACACATCTGAATGCAGGGAGCCATGAGCCTCCCTTGCTCCTGCTGTGTTGGGATGAGTTTTGTTGGGGAAGGGTTAGGGTTAGGCAAAACCTGTCCCAGGGACACAGTGCTTGAATGGGGTCTCAGAAATCCCACTAGCTCTGGACCTATGCAGAAGAATCAGCTTGTAGCCGAAAAAGCAGATGCCAACAGAAGATACAGGAATTACTGTGGATGACTACAAAGTTGGATTATGCAGCTGGTGCCTTTCTTAGGCCAGCAGATGTGAACAAGGTTAAAATGTAATAAGGAGGGAAGGGCGTCTCACAAAATGGCACATTAGCCCAAAGAGCGCATGAATGAGGCTGAGCAAAGAGGCAATGCCTCACTGAAAGTGAGGGAACAGGCATGGAAAATTCGTTTTGCACTTCCAAAAACTGTAAGCTCTGTGGAAAACTGTGCAGGGAAGGAAGCAGGGCAGCATGGGAGGCTCTCAAGGACATCAGCTATGTCCAGGGCTACTAGCTTCTGGCTCTGTAGAAGGAAAGGTTAAGAGGCCGTGATGGGTTGTGCAGACATGCCATGGATAGCAAACCACCTTGGAGTGTGTCATCAGGAACCTGTAGCTTGGAAGGACTTTGTCCCTAGCAGCACATGGGGGGCTCCATGGGGGAATTGGGGTGTACAACAAGTGTCTCCAGAACTTCTGGCCCCAGGTACTGAGAATTAGCCAGGATTGTCAGCTCAGGGTAGCACAGGAAACAGAAGTCTCAAACTGGAGTTGCAAAGCTCTTGGCCTCTGGCGAGAAGGGGAAGATGCTCAGCATGCACGTTCAGGTATTTTCAGTACTGACTGAAGGAGGTCGGACCACAGGAAAATGGGGGGACCTAAGCCTGCATGGAAGAGAAAGAACATGGAGTGAGCGTGGATGGAGAGGAACAAGGGTGGACTGTGGGGAAAAGGAAGGGGATGGAGGAAACCTATGGGTGCGTGGAGGGGAAGGAAACAAACGTAAGGGCACAAGGGGCTGACCTGGACTCAGAAACATCCTTTCCTGCCCCCCGATGCCCCTTCCCCACTCCAGTGTCCCATTTTCTGCAGTGAAACATCCGAAGGACCTCACCGCCCCTCCAGCCTCCGGTGACCCCAGCCGGGCACCCAAACACCCCCTCCCTTTCCCGAACACCGCCGAGACGTCCCCTTCTGCGCCCTAAGGCTCTGGCTCACACCCAACCCCCCCCCCACCTCGGTCCTTCCCGCGCCCGGGCACCCCCACCCGCGCCCGCCCCGCCCCTCCCGCCCCGCCCCTCCCGCCGCAGCCGCCGCTGGGTCCGGGCCTGGGGAGGCGGCGGGCCGGGGCGGCCGCGCCGGGGCCATGCTGGGCAAGGACTACATGTTGGCCATCGTCCTCGTCAACTGCGACGGTCAGCCGCGCCGGCGGGCGGGGCCGGGGCCGGGGCGCGGGGCCGGGGCGCGGGGCCGGGGTGCGGGGCCGGGGGCCGGGCTCAGGGGCCGGGGCCGGTGCCCGGGGGCCGGAGCGGCGGCCGCGCCCCGGCGTTGTCCGCGGTGCTGAGCGGGGCGCGCGGCGGCCCGGCCCGACCCCGCCCCGGCCAAGGTCGCGGGGGACGCCCCCACGCCCGTCCCCTCCCTCCCCCGGGTCGGGGGTCCCGCGGGGCGCGGCAGGCGGGGCGGTGAGCCACGGCGCAGCGCCCGGCCCCCCCCCCCGCCCCTCGGCAGCGCCGCCCGGGGATACGAGCACCCACAGGGGTGCGCTGAGCCCTGCGGATTTTGGGTCGCGTTCCCAGGAGCAGAGCTTGCCGCTGTGCTGCGCCACGGGCTCGTCTCCGTGACCTCTCCAGGCCTCGGGGTGCAGAGAGGAGGGCGTTAATCTACCCCTCCTAGCTGCACCCTCCAAGGGCGCTTTCCTCCTCCCAGAACCCGGGGGTCCATCCCCGACCCCTTTCCCGGGCCAAGGCAGGGAGAAGCCGGTCTCAGGCACCCTAGGGGCTGGCAGAGGGCTGAAGACTGTGTGCTGGCAGGGGGAGTGCTGGGCTGGTAGCCCTGGGCCCTGCCTGGGCACCCCTGCAGGGTGCCTTTCCCGGCAGGCTTGGGCTGTGCCCCTGCTGGCATCACCCCACCCCTACGGGCGCCAGCGAGCACCTGCACCCGATCGCTTGCCTGGGGTCGGCCACTACTGCAGCCTCTGTGGCATCATGCCAAGCCTTCCTTGCCATGCTTCTCTCCTGGGCCATGTGCCCAGCCACGCACCCAGAGGCCACCACAGGACCCTTTCACTGCTGGTGAAGCTGCTTGCTTCTCAGGGTGCCCACAGCTGGGGGACCTTCCCCTCCCTTGCCTCACACTACCCCTCTGCACAGACAACCTCTGGAGTGACCAGAGCCTGGAGACAGACCCTGACCTCCCCCCAGGCTGGAGGAAAATCCGTGACTCTCTGGGCACCTACTACTGGCATGTGCCAACCGGCACGACGCAGTGGCAGCACCCTGCACATACCACCGGCCCAGGAGGGCACCCAGAGGCTGATGGAGAGGAGACGCTCCAGGGAATGGTAGGGGATGTGGGCAGGGGGGTGAGGGCTGGTGTTAGATTCCGCTCCCTGGCAGGACACTATTGAAGGGCCCTCTGGGCATTGCTGGTCCAGCCTCCCCTTGGAGCAGGCCTGCCTCTGTCGCTCCAAAGTCCTGCTCAGTCCATTCATGGCCAGGGTTAGGCCCCTTTAAAGGCTCTGGCAGGCCCTATGGTGGCCTCATTCTGGCTACATGGGATGCCTACAAGCTCAGGCACTGCTGTCCTGGCGGGGAGGGCTCCTACCTGGTGCATCCTGACAGCCTCTCTTGCTGCCCTCACCCCTATCCTCTTCTCTCCCAGGACGGCCAGGCCCCCACGGCGAAGCACTCAGTGAAGGACAGGCCTATTCCCAGCCCCGTGGCTTCGCTGTCCCGGAGGTAGGGCTGCCCACGGACTCTGCTGACTTGCGGGGCACCATTGACCCTCGACCACTGCTGGATGCTGGGCCCCTGTTGGAGCCACTAGGACCACGCTGGTCACCTCCATAAGATGCTTCCTGGCTGGTGGCATGGGGGTCTGCCGGTGCCAGGGCATCCTGGCACTTCCCTGGGTGCCCCAGGTCTGTGCTGCCAAGTGGGAGCTGTCCCCTCACTACCCCATCCCTCTGCAGGACCTCGCTGCCCTGGCACGGAGATGACTTCCAGCACAGCGCGGAGCCTGGCTCCAAGGTACATCACCCAGGGGCTTCGCTGCGGCACTGTGGGCTGGGGCTGGCAGGGGAGGGGGCAGGTGGCAGCTGGCAGGGACAGGGATGGGAGCAAGAACGGGGTGGCCACGTTGGCATGGTGAGGGGCACGGGACAGGGGTGGTTGCACTGGCCGGGCACTGAAGCCCCATGTGTCTCTGCTCAGTGCTTTGCTGTGCGCTCGCTGGGCTGGGTGGAGATCCCTGAGGAGGACCTGGCACCTGGCAAGAGCAGCATCGCCGTCAATAACTGCATCCAGCAGCTGTCCAATAGCAAGGGCCAGGGCTCTGCAGAGGACCGGGGAGAGGTGAGAGCCTGGGACAGTGCTGCCAGACAGGGTCCCACCCTGGAGCCACTGCTGCTGAGGCTGGATGTCCCCACTGATGGGGACAGTGCCTAGGGGGGCAGGGACCAGTGTCAATGGCAGAGTCAACTCTCATAGACTCATAGAATCATAGAAGTTTGGAAAAGACCTTTAGGATCATCAAGTCCCACCGTCTCTCCACACAGGGCATCTGTGCAGTGAGGCAGGTGGGTCTGACAGGGTTGTCTCTTGGGGAGAGTGCCAGGGGTGCCTGGGTGGGCTGTCCCCACACACAGGTATGGTATCTGGGGAGGGCTGCGGGGGGGGACAGAGGACAGGGCTGTGCCCACACTTGTGCCTGAGTAGGCTGGGGGGATGGGGATGTCCCCAACACGTGGGCTGGGTGCTAGGGACACCCAGGCTGTCTGCTGGGCTGAGGGAGCTGCTGACCCTCTGCAGGGCCAGGACCTGGTGATGATCCTGAAGAAGGACACCATGAACCTGGTGGACCCACTCGATCGCAGCCTCATCCACCGCCAGCCCATCCTCAACATCCGTGTCTGGGGTGTTGGCTGCAACAACGGCAGGTGCTGGGGGCTGAGGGGTGGCTCTGCCCATTGAGGGGGGAAGGCACCCCAGCAGTAACCTGTCCCCTCTCCTCCCTCCCTGACTGCCGCCATGGTGCAGGGACAGGTAAGGGGGTGCAGGGACGGGGGGCAGCGTGGGGAGAGGGGCAGCTGCCTCTGCTGGGGTCTCACTGGCTTGCTCATGGCCTTGCAGAGACTTCGCCTTTGTGGCCAGTGACAAGGACACCTGCATCCTCAAGTGTCATGTCTTCCACTGCAATGTGCCTGCCAAGGGCATTGCCAAGGCCCTGCATGAGATGTGCTCCAAGGTGGGATGCAGGGCCCCGGCGGGTGTGGGTGTGGCCTGGGGGTCTCAGGGATGAGGGGAGGCACTGGGACACCCATCTCTTGCAGATCATGGCTGAGCGAGCCATAGCGAGCAGCAGGCTGCCCTGCGCTGCCACACTGGAGCCCATCTCCACTGAGGACCTGCCGCTGCAAGGTACCGTCCCCCCAGCACTGCTGGTGGCTCTTCCTGCCCACAGTCTGCCCTTGGGCAGTGGGATGCCCAGTGGCCAGAGCCCTTTGGCCTGCCTGGCTGTGTCCCTGGGGTCCCTGGGGACAGGGGGACACGTGGTGGTGGTGGGGTCTCCCCCCAACTCTCCTCTTCTGGCAGTGGATATCCTGGAAGCAGTTAGGCAGTCGATGCAGACCTACGAGGCATTGTACATTGGCAGCCTGCCTGTGCCCAGGGCCATGGGTAAGTGCCGCTGGCCCCACTGCAGCTGGGGGATGCCTCAGAACCCCCTGCCGTGGGCTGTCCGAGCAGCTGAGCCCCAGGGCCGGGTGGTCCCTGCCTGCTCTGTGCCAGCAGCTGGGACAGGGGCTGAAGGTCTGGGGTCTCCCACTCCCCAGGGATGGATGTGCTGAACGAGGCCATCGAGAAGCTGACGAGGGGCCCCGGGCGGGAGCACTGGATGCCTTCCCTCATCCGCGTGTCCGACACAGCCATGAGGGTGCACCCTGCACAGGTGGGGAGGGGATGGGGGGCTCTGGCTGAGTGGGCACCCTGCTGCCACTGGGGTGGGACAGGTAACACCCATGGGGGGCCCAGCCTCCTGGCAGAGGGGACCTGGCAGGGGTGGCAGGGCTGCCTGGGGTGTGGCCAGGGGTGGATGGCCCCATGGAGTCCCCGCAGGAGGATGATGAGGAGGTGGCGCACATCTGGGAGTGCCAGGTGCGGTACGTGACCTTCCTGGGGGTGGGCCGGGATGCCCACACCTTCGCACTCATCGTGGACACGGGGCGACACTTCCAGTGCACGGCTTTCTGGTGTGAGCCCGACGCTGGCACCATCTCGGAGGCGGTGCAGGCAGCCTGCATGGTGAGTGGGGGCGGGGTGTCCCCCGATCCCCCAGATTCCCAGCCCTCTGGGGACACCCGGAGGAAGAGGCAAGGGCTGGGGACAGAGGAGGGCAAAGCTGGGTGGGACGCCCAACCCTAGGGAGGGCAGGGGGGAGTTGGCCCCACGGAGTCCGTGTTCAACCCACAGACATGCTTCGTTGGGTCGTGTCCCTCACCACGGCCACGCCATGTTGCATGTGACACCCCCCCCCGGTGATGCCACGCTGTTATCCCACCCCACGGCCACCCTCGTCTCCCCGCAGGTGCAGTACCAGAAGTGCCTGGTGGCCACTGCACCGGGGGCTAAGGCGAAGGGTGCGACGGGCCGGGGACTGGCCGGGTCGGTGGCCTCGGGGGACGCTACCAGCGGGGTGGCCAAGGGGAGCGGGGGCAGCGGAGGGGCGGCGGGGGTCGGTGCCCGCAAGCGGGGTCTCTTCTCCTTCCTGGAGTCCTTCCGCCTCAGGCGGGCCCTCCTCCACACCCCATAGGGGGCGGGGGTCGGGGCCGGGGGCCGGGGACGGGGCGTCTGGCCCCGTCCCCGTCCCTCGTCCCCGACCCCCGTCCCGGTCCCCGTTTCCCCGGCGGGGCGGGGACACGGGAAGCCCCGCCCCTTCCAGCCCCGCCCCGCCCCGCCCCATCGGACGGAAAGGGCGGGGCCGGGCGTGACGTGGCGGGATGGCGGAGCTTTACGTGAAGCCGGGTGAGGGGGAGCGGGACGTGGTGGGGGCGAACTTCCGGTCCTCTGGGAACGGGTGGGGGACCGGGGGTCGGTGTGGGGGGGGGGTCAGTGGAGGGACGGGTCACGATGTGTGTGTGGGTCGTGGGTCTGGGGAGGGGGGGGTGACAGGGCCCGGTGTGGGGAGCGCTGTCCGGGGAAGTGGAGCCCTGCGTGTCCGGGTCCGGTGTGGGGGTCCGGGGCGGGGGCGTGTCCCGCTGTGGGGGGAACCCCGTAGGTGCCGTGTCCCGGGGGGGGATCCTTGGGGTGGTGGTGGGGGTGTCCGTGTCTGGGCGAGGGGTGTCTGTGGAGGGAGAGACCCATCCTGGCACAGGGGCTCGGGATCCCGCGTCCGGGGGGGAGTGGGGGGGGCTCCTTGGTCCCTCCCAGGGTCTCACCTTGCCCTTTGCTGCCGCAGGGAACCAGGAGCGCGGCTGGAACGACCCCCCTCAGTTCTCCTACGGGCTGCAGGCGCAGGCCGGGGGTCCCAGGCGAACCCTGCTGAGCCGCCGGGCCCCCCCTCCGCCGGCGGGGACCCCCCCAGGTCAGCACCCACAAAGTCCCCGGTTCACCCTGCTTCCCCCCTGCCCAGCCCGGGGCGCCGCAGGGGTCTCTCCTCTGCTCTGCGGGCCGGGTCCCTCTTCCCGCTTGGATCCCATGGGAATTGCAGCCCAGCCCGGGCTTTGGGTCTGGCTCCGTCGCGGTGGCTGTGGGGGAGCAGAGCTGGTGGCACCTGCCCTCGCAACCTTTCTAGGGGTGCAGAGGCCTGGCAGCACCAGCCCTGCGTGGGCAGGAGGCCCCGGGGCCTGAGACCCCCCTTTTCCTGGGCCTGTTGGATGGGGGTGGCAAGCGTGCGGCTCCCGGTGCCCAGCTGGCATCCCTGAGACTGGGGCTGTGCTGACAGGGCTCCGTGCTGGTGCCTCTTTCCCGCAGGCGCCCCTCCAGAGCCGGCCGGTGCCCCCGCGGCGCTGCCCAGCCGAGCGCTGGGGCCGCCCCCGCTCGGGCCGGTCAGCCCCGCCCTGAGCGGGAGGGCGAGCGCTGCAGCGCGCCCCGAGGAGGAGTGCGGCGTGCCTGCTGATGCTATCCTCGCCCCGCTGAGGGAGGCCCTCGACGCCTGCTGCCCCTCGGTGCAGGTGAGGCCCCGGCCCCTTCCTCCTCCTCACGTTCTGCAGGGGTGTAGGAGGGGCAGCAGCCCGGGGGAGCCCCACTGGGGCTGTCTGTTCCCAGGGTGCCTGTGGAATGCAGAGAGCTACATCCACTCCAGGGGCTCCCCAGAGCTGGTGGGGGTCAGGGCCCTGCTCCAGCTTATCTCTGCTTCCAGAAACAAGTGTGTGATGACATCAGGCGGCGGCTGACGGTGCTGGAGGATGCATGGACTCAGGGGAAGCTGTCGGCCCCAGTGAGGAAGAGGATGAGCCTCCTGGTGCAAGGTGAGGGGTGATCAGGGGTGGCCTCTGGGCCGTTGGGTAGGGGGCACCGTGGGAAGGCTGCCCCTGTGCTGCTGACGGGTTCCCCCTTCCTGGCAGAGCTCCAGCAACAGCACTGGGACGCAGCTGATGAGATCCACCGCTCACTCATGGTGGACCATGTGAACGAGGTGAGCCAGTGGCTGGTGGGTGTCAAGCGCCTGATCGCCGAGATAAGGAGCCTGCCTGCTGCAGAGCCGGCTGTGGTAATGGAGGGCAGCACCAGGCCTGGCCAGGAGGATCCCTGATGCCGGGGATGGGGCTGCAGACTGTGAGCAGGGCAGCCTGTGCCCAGGGCGACCGGCCAGAGAAAGGCCCCCCCACATGAGGGGGCCTGGGCATCTCCTCTGCCTCCCAATCCTCACCCAGGAAAAAGGGATTTTAATCGTTGTGACATTTTAGTGGTGATTCACTACATGATGTTTAATAAACAGCACTAACTTGCCCCTGGCCAGAGCCTGTCCTGGGGTTCTGGCACCGACCGGTCCTGGTTCTCTGCCAGGAGCAGCAGGAGACAGGACTGACTGCTGGGCGATGCCACAGCAGCTTCAGGCTTAGCCAAGGGGCTCTCACCCAGCCCACAGGACATGAGGAGGAGGAATCACTGTGGCAGCATCACCCAGGCTGTATGGGCAACAATGCATTTCACTGCTGCACCAGCTGGCAAAGCCTGGCTTGCTCTGGCCTTGCCTTCTTCTGTGGGGGGGGGACCCACAGCAGCTGGCACATGGCCCTGTGCTTCTGCAGGAGATGGCCCCTGAGGAGTTCTGGGCTGGCTGGGGAGGCAGACCAGCTGCCAGCCCAGAGCAGCCTGGCAGGGCCAGGGCGTGTACTGCAGCTACAGTCCATGTTTGCACCTGGGCCCCTGCCCCTGGCACAGCTCAGACCCAAGTCTGGGACCCAAGAGACCTGGCTGGCCTCAGGGACACAGAGGTCCAGGGAGAAACAGCACGGTGCTAGTGATGCCCACCAGGTCAGGCACACCCAGGGTGTTAATGTTTACAGGGCAGCCTCCTTGCTGCCCTGTACTGCTCCCTCCTGTGCTCATGGAAGGCCTCCCCAGTGGCCCCCACTACAGCTAGGGCCAGGTGCTTGTAGCACCCCAACCCTGGGAGCAGACCCCAAGGCCCTGCATTCACTACTCCCAGGCTGCAGGGGCTTGGTGAAGGAGGGGAAGGCCCTCTGTGCCCTCAACAGGCTCCTGGTGCTGCTCGGCTCCTCTTAGATGCCCTCCCCCAGGCTCCAAGGACCTAGCTGAGCCCCAACAGAGATGCACCAGGTCAGCATAGGGGTTTCATGGTGTTTATTGATCAAGCATGAGCTCCTAGGCAATTGCACCAGTCAGTTGTGCTAGAGCCTGAAGTGTCACATGTCCATCCCCAGCATCAGAGAGGGCTGCAGCCAGCTGGTCACAGTGCCAGCACCTCCACGAGGCCCAGGAACAGGCCCAGCCATAGCCTGGGGACGGGGAGCTGGAAACTCAGATGTCCATCTCAAACTGGTCTTGATCTGCAAGGGTACGGAGGGATACATGGCCAGGGTTAGGATGGGGGTGCCTTGGGAGAAGCGTGCAGGCAGAGGGAACATGAGCTGGAACCGGGATCTCCCCTTGGCCTTGCAGCCAGGCAGGAGCCCCATGGCCCAGGCAGCGCATAGGGCAGGGGCTGCATGACTGGGCTGCTCACCTGGCACGGCTTCTTTGCTCTCATTCCGCTCCTTGAGCTCCTCCAGCTTGACGAGGCTGGACTGGGCCAGGGATGTGACACCGGGGATCTGGGGCAGGCAGCAGGGAGGGGTCCTGGCCACGGGTGAATTCTTGCACTCCAGCAGAAACTTGCGGTCGTAGATGATGCGGGTACCTGCCAAAAGCAGGGGGCTGTCAGGTACTGCCGGTCTCTGGCCACCCCCATCTCCAAGCACCACAGCCTGAGCCCAGAGCAGGGGGTGGGACCCAGTGCTTGGCCACAGCCTAGGGACATGGCTGGCTCTGGAGGCACTGTGGAGCTTCCCCCATGGCAAACTTGTGACACCTGTCCTGCACAGCAGCTCTTCCCCACTTTGTTCTTCCCCTTGAGGTTCCTGGAGCTCTGCCAGGGCCCAGCACAGGGCATCCAGCCTCAACACAGGTGCCCTGTGGCAGCTGACACTGCAGCCAGCCCTGCGCTACCTGGAAGGCAGGACCAGCCCTGGGGCGCCTGGCACATGGCCCAGGCCCAACAGCCAGGCAGCAGGCAGGTCCCCAGCACACCCTGCCAGAGGTGGCTGGTCTGGGGGTGGCTCCCAAACAACAAAGGCTAGGTGCCTCCTTGCCTGCACCATGAGGAGCTGTACCCAGTGACACATTCCCAGTGAGCCACGCCACTGTGCCCTACATGAGGATAACATAACATGCTGGGTTCAGTGGGACACCTGCAGCATGCCAGCCTGCTGCATGTACAGCCCCAGGGCAGCACTCACCCAGGGCACACGCTGCCTCCCCCCGCACCCCATGTGCCTGCCAGTGATCCCCGAGGCCACGCCAGCCTGTGTGCTGGGTTTGCTGCCCTGCACAGGTCCAGGCCTGCCTTCCCCTGCCCCGCTGTCCCTGCAGCCAAGCACCAGCTCCCTGCCAAGCTCTGGCAGCGAGCACAGCCCAGGGCAGCAGTGAGCCCAGAGCTCCTGTGTGGGCTGGGCCCTTCCTGGCACATGGGACACATTATGCAACCCGTGCCTGCCGTGGCCCCACCAGCACTGGGCCTGGCTCCCCAGCCCCAGATAAGCTTATCGCAGGCACACAATAGAGCCAGCACCCACAGGGTAGGTACCTGTGGCTCAACCGAAACATGCCCAGCTCAGGGACGGGACACACACTACCCCGAGGACAGACAGCAAAGAAAAGGACCTGCTCGACAGCTGCACCAGGGATTTTGGCAGGAGGTTGGAAGGGGGGTAAGAGGGCAGGGCTAGGGTACCCCTGGAGGGAGCTGTGCCACACAGTACCTTCCCCCAGGGGTTGTGAACTTGGACAGGAACAGACTTCTTTCACTAGTCCCCTGTGCCTCCCCCAGCTCCAGCCAGCTATGCCCAGGCATGACCTACCCCTGAGGGACCAGCACTGCATGCAGCAACCTGCACCCCAGCAGTGCTAGGACTGACTCTGCCTGTTCCCCCCAGTACCACAGGGCAGTGATGGCCCTAACTTCAGCAGTATCTTCCTACAAAGCTTTGGGGTTCCCTTTTCCACTCCAGCTCTGGGCTGCCACAGAAGCCACCACCCCACAGGCCTGCCTGGGTCTGGCATCCAGAACAGGTGCCAATGCTCCTAAGGATGAAGCTGCAAAGTGGAGAGCCCAGGAAGGGACCCAGCTCAGGAAGGAGCTCCCTAAACTGGGCCGGGATAGGGCAGCTGAGGCCACCATTCTGTTCAAGGGACAACCCCATCCCCATGCTGGGTCTTACCCCCTGGTGTGGTGGAGTACATGGTGCCACCCGGTGTGGAGCTGTAGCCCTCTGGGTTGGGGACATGGTGGCTCCCCGGGATGGGGTAGGAGGAGGTGGCTGTGCCTGTTGCTGCCATGGAGCTCACATGGCAGGGAGGGGAAAGGGAGGGGCCTAAGGCCCCTCCCCCACCCCACCCCTGCAACTTGCCCCAAGAGCAAACACCAATTACACTATGCTAGGGTTTGTTTTCAATACAATTACTGTTAGTGCAAATACAGAAGGAGGAACACTCAGCCTTAACAGGGGGGTGGCTGCAGTTCAACTTTTTTTGCATTTCTTCCTCAATTACTAGAAAAAAATATCCGAATATATAATCCAGTAGCATCTCTGAGGTTTATTTGCCCGTGGTACTTAGATCTTGGTTGTGCAATTTGGATTTTTGTATTCCTTCCTCATGCTTTTCCTGGGGAAACTGCTGCTGCATTTAAGGATTTGACTGGAGAAGGTGAAGAAGCCTCCATCTGGTCTGAGACACCACCAAAAGTGGTCCATTAGATTGGACACTACAGGCACTGTAGTTACCTGCTTGAGGAATAGACCAAATATTCAGTGTAGCTACTGCACCACCACCGAACAAAAGCAGAAATAAGCATAGTCCAAGTGCAGAAAGTGGAGAACTTCTGCACCTGGGTAGAAAATGAATGTTCATCTTAAGCAGCGTGCAAAAATCCCCTTCTTCCTCACAGAAAAGAAAGGACTTGAGGAGCTCTTACCAGATTTAAAGGGTTACAAGAAACTCTGAATTGAACATATTACATTTTTCTCTAGTGGGAAGTGGTCTCTGTTTTCCTAACATCTGCTTCTAGGCAGCTGATTACGGCGAGTCAGGTCAGAAACCCTGCATTTACCTATGAGCTACCTATTTACCTTCTGCAAATTAAGGTGCCATCAGTTGCCACGTTGTCAACTCAGCCCTTATTTCCAGCCCCTGAATAAAACCTCATGTCTCAGACAACCCACCTGGAAAAAGAGTGCTAGAACCAGCAGAACTAATCCAGAAAGGATAAAAAAAAAAAATGCAGAACTGTGTTCACACACACACAAAAAAAAAGGGCTAACAACTGGCAGGGGAAGGACTCAGCAGACCTCATATCGCAGACAACCACCAACCAAAACCCTCCCCCAAACCCTGACTGCATCCATGCGTTAAATATGTGACCCTGAAAAGATGCACTACTGGGCATGGCAGCAGCTACTGATGACAACAACATATAGCCTCTTCCAAAATTCTCACACACAACCTATAAATACTGTTCACCTTTTATTGAATATTCAGGTAAATATTTCACATTAATACAGGCTACATAAAGTAGAGCCACTATACGACATGAAATTTACTCAGCTTTTTCTTTTAAGTATGTAAACAATTATACATGTATTTACCACCCTAAAAGGTTGAAATCATGTAATCAGCTAGTCCTCTGCTGCATACAAGGAGCCTTCAGTAGTGTTTAGCCAAAAGCACTAGTTTAATCTGGTTTTTAAGTTCAAAATGGCTAAACTAACTGGAAAACAGAATCGGTTTGTATAGGTAAATCAGTTTGTTCTTATACAATGGGCAAGTTTCCATTGGTACAGCCCACAGAAAATTGCTTAGTTAGGCACATTAAAAAATCCCCAGGGTTCTTCAAGATCATAAAGATTCCCAAACAAGTCTAAAAAGGATAGACCCCCTTAAATCAGTTGACGTACTTGAGATGCATGTTTCCAATGTGAGGTGCCCAGGTGCCAGGCCAAATCTACAGCAAGAAATAAAAAGACATGTCTATTATGAAAACAAATAAAGGTTCTTTTAACAGAGCGTTTAACCACTAGAAGGAAAGCTTAAGGCTTCCCCCTAACATACAACTAGACTGTCCAAAGGCTGGGAGCCCTCTTCAGCCCTGGCCAAGGTTTCACTGACAACCTACAGGATGCTAAGTATGGATATAAACCCTCTTACTTACAAAGTTGATTACCTGGCTGAGCAGTCTTGAAATGCTCCTCGTTTTACCTGAAAGGTTTGGTATGGATAGCACCATATATTTTTTTTATAAAGACACACACACACACACACACACACTGTAGGAGAAAAGCCATGCAGAAGATCTCTGTTCTCCTATCAAAGAACTGAAAGAAAAAAAGTAATCTATCCAAAAATGAAGAAAACCAGAACAAAGCACAACATCATAAAAAGCCCCAGGTAAGCAAAGGTGGAAAGAGGCAGCCACACTACCTGCTGAGCATCAGTACATTCTGTTGAGTTCTGGACAACTTTGATCATGGGATTCCAGGCAGGATCTGGAGTATGGAGCCCATTAAAGATGGGGCCTCCCGGGCCATCCGCTAGTTGAGGGTGCGAGGGTATTAGAGTTCCACCGTACATGGAAATCGGTAGGCCCTGAGGGAACAAAAGAAAGCATCGTCAGCAAAGAAGGCAGTGGCTGTGAAGGATGACTGTAGTACCACATTTGCCAAGGTGACAGAGGCAGTTCACATCCACATTCACCTACTGGCAAACAGCACTGTGAGGAAACAGGGCATCGCTACACACTGAGGCAGAGTATGGAATATGGTCACTCTTCAGAGCTTGAGATTCATGTCAGTTTACCCATTTTCCTGAAATTACACATCACCAGTATGCAGCCGCCTCTACACAGTGCTTTCAGATGACCCCATAAAGCCAGACACAGCAGCTGTACAAAGTGACCTCAGCGCTCCCTCCACTCGCCTCTGCAGCATGCGATAACCTTGGTGTACACAGGGCTGCACTTCAGCAAAGCCCATATACAGCCTGAGCCTACGAGACTCCGAGTGGAAGATTTTTCTATAAATTACTAATGGCCATCTATATATTCTTCCAGTTCAGAAAGAGGAAGTTACAGAGCCGCTTTTTGCAATGATGAGATTTCTTTCCTGTGTTTGAATGATTACTGCTCTGCAATTTAGAAGATCCCAAGAGCACATGCACAGAAGAGCACAGCTACTTCTGAAACATGCTGTAAAAGCAGGTCTGCTGTTTGCACATTGTCATGGACATTCCTCCAGTGGTGGCTGAGCTGACTGTGGCTCGGCTACATCCATCTGCCTCAAGCTACTTGCCAGCGTTAACATACAAGGCACAGACTTACAAGCAGTCCTCTCATCCTACTGCTTCCTTAAGAAAGGCATGTAGTATTCACAGGCATGATTTGTACTGAAAGCATTAAGGAAACCTTTAATCAGCCTCAAGAGCTGAGCAAGCCTTATGAAATGTTTCTGAGTGACTGAGCCCCTGAGAAAGGAAATACTGGAGAGCAATGAAGGCATTCAGCTACTTGACAAGAGAACATCTGCATTCTACAAATTCTGGCTTTGTTTAAATGCACCACTAGGCTTGGGCACCTTTTCTAGTCAGTACTGGGATGAAAGGGAGTTCAGGACTAGGTGCTGCAAGGAATGGTAGAAGGAAAGCACACAGTGTAAACAGGCAGAACAGGAGATACAAAGTCAGTCCTTGGTCATTTCATATACTAGATCCAACCCTCTTACTTACTTTAGAAAAATCCACAAAGCTATTTGGCATAGGTTGATGGAAAATATTTGAGGGAGCCACTATTCCAGAATCATCTCTCTCCATTGGCTGATGCTGAGAAAATGTGCCTGGGTCTGACAGCTGCTGATGCATCGGATGATTTCCTATGACAGGCTGAGACCAACCAGACAAGCCTTCTGGAAAGGAAATTGAAAATGGCTGATCACAATTAACTGAAGATACTCTGGAGCAGAATTCAGCAGCTGCACACACCTACACATCCAAAGGCTCCCTGAAAACACAAAGCTGTAAAGGTAACTTTACAGCTCTGCTCTGAGCAAAGGCAAACCTTCCACAGCCTACCCGAAGCAGGAAGATACCTGCAGTTTTCAGGCTAATAAACCATTACAGACAACGCAAACACACAAGTCTTATCTGTAGCATTAAGGCCTCTCAAAGGGAAGCTGCTGCAGGCAACACTATATAAGGCTGGCTACACATGCACACGCACTTTCTTTCCCTCCAGCTCCCACATCCTCTCATGTACCATAGGAACACAGAAAGAAGTTACACTTATGACAGGGTCAAAAACAGGGAAAGAAGAGGGGCTGGTGAGACCAGGGAAGTTTGGCCAGGCACATCACATGCCATCTCCGTGTACATTCATCTTGATCCTCCAGACAAGTGTGGAGATAACAGGGACTACTAGTAACTGCAAGTTTCAGGTGTCCACAGCAGAACAGCTAAGATCCAATAAACCTCCAAGCACTGTCTGTGAGCACATACAAGCTTTTCTTGAAAAAACATAGCAATACTGAGACACTGGTTAACAAAAGTATGGAGGGCTTCACTGAAAAATGTAATAAATACGGGACTATTAAACATTTGTCTTTAAAGTTACTGATGGAAACACTTTACACCTCAAATGCTGCAGCTCTTCCTTTCTACAAGAACCTCAAACTATCAGGAAATTGAATGTAAAACTTCAGCTGTTTCAAAGTCATTCCTTTGAAATGGGCTGCCTGGAACAGAAGTTACCCCATACTATTCAAGAGTCATGAGGAGATCAATGCAAAAATCAGCATCCATAACTACATGGTTCTGGATGCATTAGCTGCACCACAACTAACATTGTAAAATGTTAATGGAAAGCAAGCTACCATTCAATAGCCAATATGAAACTTCTGAACTGTTCTCAGGGTTTACAACTGTATGCTGACAGATACCCTAGGTTGGGTGAGAACCACCTACATTAGGAGAGAAAACCACAGCGCTTTCGTTGATATGCACTCTCCCACCACTGACACCAGTTTTACCTTCAGAACGCACTATGTGAAAGTTGATTACAGACTGTGGAAATTTACTTCTCCTCCCCAACCTTTTTTCAAATGCAGTACTTCCAAAAAGCCCTATAAGTTTCTTTAGGCTACCCCAGGCTGTACAACAGACTTACCAGATACACTGTTAACTCCAAAGGACCAAATACCGCTATGACCGACAGGAGCTGTGAAGCTGGTTCCTAAGGGCGTAGGAGTGACAGATCCTCCCTGTCGAATTCTAGCAAGCCTTTCTGTCCCAATTGGAGGGGGTACCTTTCGATCTTGGTTGGCATTACCCGTTTTTGGCTGGCCCAAGTTGGAAGGTGCAGAAGCAGCTGAAAGGGGCGAAGATGATCCTGAGGAAACTGATGGAATAGGAGATTCACCTGCTGAAGAAAGTATTTCTCTTGCTTAATTACACACAAGGCACAAAAGCTAGCAATCATAAACACTACCTGCTCTATCCCCCCCAATATTATCTCAAAGGCTTTTTTGGCAAGTATTCTTCAAGTCTTTCACAGAAATTCTGTTTAGAGTTTATTTTAACTCTAAAATCAACATGAGAACACAAATGCTTTCAGCCATCAGAATCATGTGATATTCTCATGACATAGCAGTATATCTAAATTAATTACAAGAAAGAATAAGAAACATGGAAGAGTTTCAGGAAGAGGTGAAAACATCAGCCAAAATACCGTAAATGTCTAAACAGCCCGGTTTTGGTATCCACCACTTCCGGCAGAAGAGAAATTAGAGAACTTCCCAAAGCCACATGTGTGATGCAAGAGCGTAAGACCCACCAACTTCAGAAGTGTCACTGAGTCTTCTTGGGATATCCAACTTCCTTTGAGCACTCATTTAAATATTTTGGTTCTTAAGCTCAGAGTGGCAATGAAGTTGCATGCAGTGACATGAAAAGCCTCTTTACTTAAGATTCTGAATCAACCACCCATATTTTTCTGTAAAGCTACTTCCATGTTCTTCCCATTAGGAGGAAAACCCACTATTACCTCAGATGATGCTTAAAGATTTTGGAACATTTTAAGTAACATGAAGTAATTCCAGAATCCCAATTAAAAAAAAAAAAAAAAAAGGAAAAAGATAAAAAAGGCAAGCATAACTTCAAACCATGACAAACATGACATTTTCACCTAATACACTCATACTACCTAGAGGGGAATCTTTAGCTTGGTATAATCACCTCCACTCCCCCACAGCTTCATGCCCTCTCCTCTCAGAACCTATGACGACTGAATTTTTTGCCCAAATATGTCTTTAGTAATGTTACCAGAACTAGTGGCATTTTACATGGGAAAAAAACCACAAAATAGTACAGCTTGGGATTTGCACGCCATCCTCACAGCTGCTAAAAGCAATTGGAAAGCATTTTGTACATCACTGGGTAATTTCCCGTCAAGTTACAAATCTACTAAGACAATAGCTATGAATTTATAGTTAACTAAGACAGACCCATGAAGTTCCTACATGAATTTGTTGCGCTTGTCCAAGGATGTGGTGAAAAATGCTGTCTGTTAAAGCTGGGAGTCCCAACAGGCGCTGGCCCTTGAAGGTAAACCCGTGCTCCTTGTATGTTTGCTGAAAAGCCTGTCAAAGGACCTGAAGAAGAAGTTGTAGAGCTGTTGGATGGATCTAGAGAGGGTAAGCCTGAAATAAACATAAATTTGATTAAATATCTCTCTTTGGGAACCTGCTTCAAAGCACCAGAGAGCGCTAGTGCTCCAAATATAATTAAAGCATCTCATCACCTTCAGGGGTATCTGCACATGGTAAGTTCATTTTACAGGTGCATGATTCTCCCTTAGAAACTGACAGAAGGCATTTCTGTACGCTCTCTGTTTAGGCCTGAAGTTTTAACAAAAACAGCCATCCCTTTGGTTACTGAAAGGAAATTATCTTAGCAGGGAGGGCAAAGGAGAAAACCTAGGAGTGGCAAGTTTTCTTTGCTTATAAAAAAGCCACGCAAGTCAAAGAGGGATATAGGGCTTTGTGAAAGTCCCAGGGGAATCCAGCACCAGAGAAGTAGTTGCTGCAATATGGTTTTTGACATCCTATAGGTACATTCGCGTATACATCGGTCAGAGCATGCTGTGTCCAGAGAAACAGGGCTGACGATGCACAGCACAACAGGTGAGGGGGCTGCTTTCTACAGGGGTGCATGAGAGGAAGGGAGAGATGGAGAGAAAGTTCAAAGTCCCACAAAAATTATTAGCATGGGGGAATTACAGTTCTTTAATAAGCAAAAGCTTTTAAGTACTTTTCCAAAATGTTGTAAAAGCTCTTATCACACGTTATTACCTGAAAGCAGAAATGGGTATGGCCATATGTTCACCTGAGTTTTGGGTTTAGTTTCAAGGGCCTATTAAACAAGACTAATTTCAAAACCATGTAAACATTTGAAAATTACCACAACCAGGACCAGCCTATATTGCTGCAGAGCAAGGTTGAAGGTTGTACCTACTTACACCACAGCAGTCTGCAAATAGCAGTGGTGACAGACAATACCTTAGGTCGTAGACAGACTAGAGGTGCACCTTTCATCACCTGGACACATTCCTGAAAGCCAGGTCTTTTTCCCCCCAATATTATCAACCAAGTCAACCTGATTTACTGCTTCCAGAAGGGCCAGGTCCAACCTGCTCACGTTGATAGAAATGACTCACTGGATTTGAAACAAGTATTTTTCTCATTAGCCCTACCCCAAAGGCTAAAAAAAGAGAAAAGTCTCCATTACAGAGAAAGAGAAATAAATCATACCACCAACAGAAGATGGGGTGCTCGCATGAGGGAACTTGAGCATGGGAGGACAATCTTTCAAGGTCTGTCACAGCACAAAATGCGAGACTCCATGGCTATGAGGAAGATGCTAATGCCTGTGCAGGCTGCCTGTAAATGCAGTGTGGTTGATTTATGTTTGTCTAGAGCTGCAAACTAGCCTCCAGCAGACAGCCTAGCCGTAAGCAGATTGCAGCACCTCCAACTGACGGCCCTCCTTGTTCATCTGCTATGGAGCTACTGATGGGACACTTGCTAACCCTACATCCACAAAAGTCAACTCAGCGGTAGTCGAAAGGCCCCTATGATGATTGATTCCACCATACACCAAAAATAAGTTTCCAGCTGGCTAATATACCACTGAAGATCCTGAGATTCTGCCCCATACAGAAGGGGTAACAGAGCTGCTGCTGCCCATGGGGAGTGCTGGTTTCCTAAACAGAGAACACGGCAGAGGTTATGAAAAAGAATAGGTATTCTGCAGAAAAGAGATGCCCAGCTGTGCCTTTTGAAGGCTTTGTAGTATGGGTACACAGCTTTCAAAGTGCAATGGCTGTACAGCCCATTTCAGCACTGCTGTGTATTTTCTACAGGTTGAAAGAAGTGTGACAGCCAGAGGTGCACAAATTCAGAGTAGTCAGTTTTCAGGTTGTAAGGAACACTTCTTATCATTATCTTACCTTTCATTAAAGTAGATTAAGAAAACCTTTGCTCACTATTAAAAATGGCTTCTATGAACAATTACTTACAGAATCCTGATTTCAGTAATGAGTTTCCTATTTATGTACTTAACAAAATCAGGTTTTGTAATACTAAAACCTTGTGCAATACCATACTCCGCAGTATCTTGGGCCATGAATTCAAGCTCTTCATCATGGTCTGAAAGGGTAACTGAGCTTTCGAGACTGGTGTATCAATCTCACACAAACTCTGCTCAAAATTCAGTTTATCAAAGCCCCCAGGCACTTTGGCAGAAACTGGTTACTTCAATGGCTGCCTCCACCTTTAGAGAAACAGCCACAACACTTGGTCACTCCATGCAAAACAGGGAGCCCAGCCATTTCATGCAACCTCATACTCATGTGCTGCTTCCTAAGCTTGCATATTTCAAGTTTGTGATACCTTTTAATGCCCTGTGAGCAAGGTCTCAAACGCCTTCTTAAAATGCAAAGGAAAGAAGTAACAAATAGACCTCTCTGGTCTTCTCCACAGCCTCCCCAAATGCTTGGGCTAAGTCTGCCCTCAATCTGCAAGCTGCTAGGACAAGAGATCTAAAGACATAGGTGAGACAAAAGGCCATTTCCAGAACCGGTGAGGAGATCTGCACATATAACTGTGTCTCAAAGGAACCAGTGAATCAGAGAAAACTCAAGCTGCAACTGAGCTTACCCATGAATAGGAATAGCAGAGTAACCAAACTCCAACCTCAGGTGACAACTTGTTAAGAAAAAGCTAGTTTAATACACAATCAGATTATATTAAATCTCCACCAAATTAGCGTAGAGATGATTACTAAGAGATGTTGATGTGGAAAAATTTGCCACAGCCCAACTGTGCAAGACAGGCACAAAAGACAAACCTCTGCTCCATCAGGTGTAGAGTCACAGTCGAGATTAGAGGATTGGTGTCCACCTGCTTTGATGGCCATTACTACTCCCTCTCATCACACAGAAGTGCCCTGAATTGCCAGGCAAAGCCCAGACTGCTCCTTGTCCATTGCACTGCTGTTGGCCAAAGTGTAAGCCAGCAGTGACGCCGTTTTCCCCGCATTCTAGAAATCTCATGAAACCTGCCACCAAACCCTATGGAAACAGCCAAGGTAGTCCCCAGTTCAACCCACCTTGGAGGCTGAGCTGAGCAGAAAGGTCTGGTACCCTGGCAAGAACCAGTGAATGAGATGGGTGGACAGACCACAGGACCACACTTATGCTCCAAGGGAAGGCATGGGAGAGGTCTCAGCCTACCACCCCTGCTCCTTTCCTCAGTATCACACCTTCAAAACACCCCCTTCTCCCTAGGCTCCCCTAACACCACCCCCTCCTCCTGTGTGACAGACAATTTAGATTCTGAAAACAAAGGTGATCAAAAGCAGTATTAAGTAGTTGATTAATTTAATGTCATTCTAAGAACCTAACCAGTCACCTCCTGCCAGGCAGGATTTTTAGCGGCCACCTACCTGTTTGCAGTTCTTCTTCATTTTGCAATATCCTGATCAAATACAAGCTCAGAAAAAAATGTGTTTTGGCCAAATATTTTTGTGCTTCAGTTAAGAACTTTACACTTATCGCCCCAAAGTCAATCATGTGAGCTCTCTTTGGGTATCTACCTAGCCTTCCTAACTCAGGAAGAAACAGATTTAGACTACCTTTAAATACTTACAGTCATTTAAGGATATATAAAGGACCAAGACATTTTTCCTTATGACAAACAGATGACCTTAGCATAAGGGAACAGCACAGTTTTTGGCTGCTATGGCAAGTCCCAGTCAGCTGTCTTTGTACACGCAGGATGCAATCATCAGAAAAATCAGCAGATCCCATTTGCCATAAGCTTCCTTCCCCAGGGGTTATTCCAGCAACAGCCAACTCCCAGTTTAGAGCACTGCAGAAAAAAGCTGAGCCAACATGAAGTGTTTCTGGAGTCTGCTGAGGAGGGTCTGACAATTCTTTTATTAGCAGCCTATCTGATAAAAAAGGCCAAGTTACTTTACCTTCCACAGCCTAAGTTACATCTGGTTCTGCTTACTGTGCTGGGACTGGATGTGGCACAGAAGCTCTAAGTATTCACTCTCTTTGCAGAGCTATACAGCCCAAATTAAACTGTTAAGAAAACTACAGTCATAGCAGACATCCCACTTTTGTGGTTAAAGTTAGTCAGAGAGAAGTGTTCCGGTTTTCAGACATCCTGCATGTCTCTAAATTAACTGAGAGGAATGGTAATATTGAAAGCCTTCTTTCCTTACCACTACATCTTCCAAATGCCCCCTTCTCCTTTAGTCTGAAAGTCAAACTACTTGACTTCTCCCAGTCCAGCATTCAAGTCCTGAAACGTTAGCCCAAATATCTAACATACACTGCAGGGGTAAAGACAAAGCAAGGTGCTCTAGCTACTCAGCTTCAAGGCACCATAAAGCCATTATGGCAAGAATGAAAGGGAGAACAGGGTGGCACAGACTAGATCTCTTGAGGGCCCCTTCCAGTCAAGTGGGTGTGGCTGGTTGCCTGCAGCATAGCTGAACACTAAAATGATAATAATCCTTTACGCAGAGCACAGCAAGGGCAGGGAGCTCACTGTGAGCATTCGTCACCCATTCCAAATAAATGCAGATAAGCTTGAACTGCTATTCTTAAGAACAGAAGGACAGTAACTTCCTAGTAAAACATACCATGCAGTAGCACACCAATTTCCCAAAGCACAACACAAGCTTATTAAAATCCCAGAGCCATATCAAGAGACAAAAATTACAGAGGGTTTACCCTCACTGAGTCAAGCTGGAGTCTCAGATAAAATATTGCACAGCTGCATGCAGCCACTCCTCCAGCTGGAACCTGTCAAGAGTCATGACCCTGCTGTTTCAGGTTTGGTATCACCTGACCCTATGTTCCATTCCAACCCAAAAGCGAAAAGTCAATGCTACTCTGAACTCTACAAACAGGTGGAAGCATTCCTGTGTCTTACAGAGGACAAGCAACACAACGTCTGCAATGTTCCCAACACCTAGCATCCTAGAAGAGCTAAAGAGGAAAAAAACTAACCAACGTTTTAAAGAGCACTTGGAAAAAAATAGGCCAACCATATTACATTAGTATTCTGTGTCATTTGTTAACCACTTCTCAATCAGTTTGAGATGATCAAGCTATAATGGTTGGAGAAAGAATTCTGTCCAGTGTATGATCTTAATGACTTACCTACAGGACTAGTCGAAACCCGCTGGGAAGGTGGCCTGAAACCAGGAGCCTTGGAGCTGTCGGGATGCACATTTTCCATGTGTCCTAGCACAGAGTTATTCAGAAAGGTAGACTGAACAGTGAAAGATGGGTCAGCTGCTGGTCGGCTAGAGAGCGGACAGTCTCCCCATCCTTGGTTAGCTGGCACCTGGTTGCTATCAAAAAGACTACTAAAGTGATTGAAGAGCGTTGCAGGCCCAAAGGTAGGAGGCAATGATTTGTTTGCTGGGTTAATATGCATCTGGGAACCGTTCATAACGTTCATGGCTGACGAGAGCTGCACTGCAGCAGGTGGACCTTGAGAAGGTGTTAAAGGAACTTGATTTGTAACAAAAATAGACTGAGGATCTTGATGGAGGTTTGCATTTGGTACCACTGAATAGAAAGAACCTCTGGACTGCATCCTGTGAGTAACTCGAGGTGCTGGTACAGCTACTTGAGGTAAGTTACTGTTGTCCTGATTATCTGCAACAACTGACCTGGGTGATGCTAAGCTTAAAGGAGCAGTTTCGGAGCTGGATGAAAAAGGCATCGACATGGAAGGGTTGATCTCTGACATGCTGGTTGGCAGTATTTCATCTTGGACGTTATTTAGCGGTGCAGGGCTGCTCGATGGGTGAGTTTCGGTAACTCCCGAGTTGCTGCTAGCTGACATACTGCAACTACTTGCAACCGAAGATGGTGCACACGCATTTGCAGTGGGCTGGTCTGGTGTTGACACCTTCTCTTTGGGTGCCGATACAGCTGAGAAAGAGTCCGCTTTAAGTGCAGAATGCTGCGTTTGTGGAGCATTAGATGGCAGAAATGCTGTGGGCACTTGCCCGTTGTTTGCAGGGGCAGAGGAAGTGGAAGGCAGAGTGCTACAGGTGCTTGTCACAGTTGAGATCGCTGTTGCTGCAGCACTCGTCTTAGGAACGCAGGCAAACAACTGCTTTCTGACCGAAGAGGGAGTCCGATTACTGGTTACACACAGCGGTTGGGTGGAAGCAGCTACAGAAGAGACAGTAATGGGACAACTAGAAGTAGCTAATCCAGGAGACTCCGTCTGTAAAATATTTCCATTCTGACTACCTACACGACTCGAACTATTATGCTTTGGAGAGCTGTTTGTGCTGCCAGGGTTAACTGGTCTCACTGGGAATGGTCCCCAAGTGTTCGGTGAAGGTGAAAAAGTTCCTCCAAATTGGGCCATAGGTAAGCGAGGGTGCCGGATCTGTTGCATAGTTTGGGCAGCCAGCAAGGCAAAATGAGGGTGAGAATAAGCTAGAGGAAGAGACACCGGAAAAGATGAGCGCACATTTGCTGGGACGTTCTTGTTTAATTTGTTAGTAGGCTGGAAAGTAGATAGTGTTGATGACTGCGATGTGACTAGGGGTGGTGCTCCAAGAGGAAAGGAGTTCTTGTTTGAAGCAGTTGCAGTGCTGACTCCAGATGAAAAGTTTGCATGGATTGATTTTGTACTCGAAGCAGGTGTTCTTATGTGAGTTTTAGGAATCAAGTCTTCCAGCTCCTTGGCAGGATCTTGAATAAGGGCATTGATGAGTTGCACTGCGTATCGTGTTGACTCTGTACCACCCCTAGATTAAATACAAACATATTTATCTTTTGCAAAAGGAAACCCCACTTTGTGCTACATCCGTAGCCTCAATTTTATACTGATCTGCAAGTCTATTGCATGTTTACTCCAATAAGTTATTTCTTGACTTTTGCATATCTTAAGGATTAACTTTGAAGAAGTCGACCATCAGCATATCTTGGCAGCAGTAATATATGTTCTATTCTAGCACCAAGCAGCTAAATGTCTTGTCTTCAAAAGCAAACTCGTTAATATAGGACATTGTGGGCTAGCTCAAGACTTCAGTTTCTAGATACTGTACCTTATAGTGATCATTCTCTCTCCATTCTTATCTTTTTGCTTATCAACGTCAATATGGGCACCAGTGACATCTTGAATTGCTGTGATGTTGCACCCACCTCTTCCCATTATTCTAGATACGACAGAAGCTGGGACAGATAATTTCTTTGACCTATATCACAAAGATCACAAATCTGTGAAATGTATTCAAACTTTAAAGGCATACAAAAATCCCTTGCTGTCTGACAGGTCGCTGAAGCAATGCTCTTAAGTTTCAGGGCAGCAAGTGGTTTTCTGCTGATATTTTCTTCACCCTTTGGAGCCTCTCTAAAACACCCCCATTCAAATCACTCATCACCCTCAGTACCTGGGCAAGGATTACTCCAGAAGCATTTATTCCACCACTCTTTTAACACAGATCTATGTGCCTCACACTGCTTCAAAAACACAGAAGGTACACAAGATAGGATAAAATCCATAAAAGTGAGACAAATCCTTAGCTTGTCAACCTAAATTTACATAAATAGCGCTGCTTCAAATATAAAAGCCCATAGCTTTGCTACTTTGCTATAAATGATCAAGGGTTTATCACAAGAAGGTAGTTTTCCATTGTTTTCCCAGTGATCGGCTCTGTAATACCACTTGCATTCACAACCTTTATAAGTATCCACCTCTCTCAGACCTCAGGATCTGAAAGTTTATTGGTGACACTACAGAACGGTGGATGGCAGATGGTTAAATTGTGCAGTTTGTGATTTAAGAGCTGCTGGAAGCCACTGTGAAGGTGGCACAGATTTTTTTAGAAGCAGGCTCACTGTCAGGCTGCAACACTAACCCATGTGTTCAGCAAAATAAGTCAGTTTAGGATTTTTCTAATAGACATGGTATTGGTGGGTCAGTGCAGGCATACAGTACTGGGAATTCTTTGAACATGAGCTATGCTTGCATCCAGACCCCAGCCAAGGTCTCTCTGGGCCACCACTGTCCCCAGACTTTAAAGGCTGGACCTCTCAAGCTCATACACCGCTTTCAAGGTTACCAGTGATGTGCAATAATTCAACACTGAACAATTAGAGGGGATTCAAAGGGGTTTCAGAAACTATTGTGATCACAGTGCAGGCACCTCTGAACACTATACAGATCACCAGGACCCCCTGAAAAGGCTGCCAGCTTCACCTAGCTATTCCAGTCTTTGAAATTTGGAGGTAACTTGATCCTCAGGAAATGATTTCTCACTTAATAGGACTTAAAGGAAACTCATTTTATTTTAAGCACATCTAAATACATGGAAGTGTTCTAAAGCATCAGCTCGTCTTGGCAAGGTGTGTTTTCTTTCCCTCTCTCCCGCCAGGAGGGCATGCTATGACCCTCCCCATCCTCAGAAACCAGGTCCTCAGGGCACGCACCCAGCTCTCCTCCCAAAGCTGTTTCATGCTTTGGGCTTTCTTCTCCCCTCCACCCTCAAGGCTCCTTTCTCAAGCTAGACATCCCAGTCACTCCCTCCCCAAACCAGAGCTTCCATCATTGCCTAACTTTCAAGATACGCCCATGTTACTCACAGGGCTCCCAAACATACCGTGGTCCGCTTCCACCTCAGCCCACCAGGAACCCCGTACCACCACCCATGGAGACATTCCTCCTCCAAAAGAGCTCACCCCAGCACCCAGGCCCCTGCCCACCCATCACCCACTGCCGTTTCCCTCCCTACCCACCGAACTCGATGTTTTTTACCTTGAGATGTGCCCAAAACAGTACCTTTTTGCTCCTGAACAGCAGCGCCCTCCTCTCTGCAGCTGAAATTGCTCAATTGGTGTTGGCTGCAGAGTGTTGCTAGGGGGAGGGTCTTTCAAAACTCTGCCTACTTGCCTGTCAAGGGCAGAAGGGATGTTTTCATTGGTTACTTCTTTGATAGACATCCCTTCTAGCCAGGGGGTTACTCATGGGGAGGGGAGAGGAGAATTCTTGCTGACACCAGGATAGACTACAGGAAAGGAAGGCATGCAGCTCCCAGGCATTTTGCATACACATCTAAAGTCGCCAAAAATCTCTTTGGCATAGCAAACACCAGTGCAGAACACTTTATGGACATGTTCTTTGTGAAAGCTTGATTCCTCAGGGATGAGGAAAGGTCGGATTTTGGATGCCATCTCTAGAACCCTACCATCTCCAGCAGAAGAGCAGACAATACCTAACCAAGCAGTTGAGCTGAGCCTATGAGACTCAAGAGACCCAGGAGGAGAGATAGAGCAGCTCTAGGGTCAATGGTGGGGTCTGTGTGCAGCCCTGGGAAAGTCAGCTGCCTGTTTAATGGTTTCATGCCTGCATGACTCACCAAGTGGTGGGCAGTCTGCAACCATACACTTAGCAAGGCCATGTCACAGTGGAGAACCCCATTTGTGAACATAAAAGGCAGAGACCGAACCAACCTTTAAGGGTTCAAATGCTTAAATTTGCAGATTAAGCTGCCTTTTTAACTTTTATTAAGAACAGCCTGTGGCCTTCACCAATCTGAATGCATTAAATCCTCCATACAATTATGTGCTTTGCACATAGCCTAAAATTCTCCAAAATGAGCATATTTGGTCACTACTATTGCAGAACACAGAAGAAGGAGGGCATCATAAGTGCACCCAAAACATCTGACACTTGTATGTTCATGCTTTATTCCTTTCTGATAAGGAGGACAAAAAAAGGAAAGCTAGGTGATCACTTCTAGTTAAAAGTAGTAGACATCATAAAGGTTACAGAAAAGATACTGGGGTGTTAATGGCCATATAATAAAACCCAGTACATTTTCAAAGGGAAATTCTGCATTACGGAAAATCTTTAAATCTAATTGCATCTCTAACTCTCACTGTAAGGTGACAAAATTTCCCATGGGATCAGCGATCAAGGTCACTGCCAAAGGCACAACGACTTCTAGCTTTGAAGAGATTATCTGCCTCTCCTCTACTCTGCTAACATCCATTCTGCCTTTAGCTCATGTGCAAGCCGTCATCTGCTCAATCATCTGTTCATGTCATGTTGATGTGTAGTTAGTGACAAGTTACTACAAATTAGGACTACAATTTGTTTTCACAGCACTGCAAGAGTAAAGGGGTTAGATTTTTTTAATAAAATAATTAATCAAATTATTAAATAAGCTTGCTGGATATTCAATATTTGAGAATAATTTACAAGCTAAAAAGTGCACAGATAGTTTTTAAACACAGAATTGAAGTCTTTACCTTCTAACCACTTCTTTCCAGCCTTCTTCTCTTTTCTGGCCTCTTTTTGGACTAGTCAGATTCAGCTTTACATTTGGAGAGCTCAGAGGCAGGGAAACAGGCTTATAAGTAGTTGACAAAGAATTTGAATGACCTTCACCATCAAGTCTGGGAACAAAAATGTGCTGGTTACAAATTACAGAATAAAATGACAGCATTACAGTATATATTTCTGCAGCTTAAACTACTAGCATGAACTGTTTTCATTCTTATTTTTTATCTGGAACAGCTGTTGAGTGACTTCATAGGTAGGTTTTTTACCTTTTAGTCCACAGCCTATACTCTTCCTCCAAAAAGTGGAGTGCTAAGCTGAATGAAGTAATACCAGAAACACTAAGGACATCAGGTTAAAATAGTTTATAATGGGTGGTAAGCAGCCACTTCAGCACATCCTGATTATGTGTCTATATTGTGTTCTCCTTTTTGAACAGCTTTTTAAGAAAAGGTACTTTGGTGGTAATGTCTCTTTCTTACTAAGTACTTGAAAATGTCTGTTTTTCAGCTCTTGTTGTTACAGATTTCTTAGAAACTGCTTCTACCCCTCACCCCCATTTTATGAATGGGTAACTGAGGCACAGATATTTGAGCATGTTTATGTATTTAAGTCACAGTGACACCGATTTGGAAGGAGGTGCCCAAATATCATTACCTGTACTAATACAGCTATAGCGATAGTCTAGTGATACAAACACCACAAAGTTTTGGTGAGAGAGAAAAAGAGAGAGAACAGGCAGTCTCTTGTTAGGCTAAGTGATCTATGGAGAGGTGAAAAAAAAAAAAGCACCACTGGGAGCTCACAAGTTCACCTGCAGCACTGAAACATAAGCAATCTACACAAGTCATCGAAAACTAGCCATATGTGATACAACCCAGCAAAACTATGGCATAGCTGGAAAATTTACAGGGGATCTCATGCTTCAGCTATCCTGCTAAGCATCGCTTCCCCTCTTTACTATATACAAGTTTTTATTTATCCATTTTATTTCTCATTCTTTACAGCATTTTATGTTCATTTTGTCTTCTTCAAGGCAAACTGTTTATACTACATTTTATACAAACTTCAGAGATCTATCCACATTTAAGTAACCCAAACATACTGACTGTATGGAAAACAATGTTTAGACAATAAGCCTTTTAAAATATCAGCATTTTCTCTTTACCTTACTCTCTGATTAATACACCTGCCCAAGGTGTTTGAAAGTTCTATGGAGAACTTTACTTGTCCTCAGATAACTGTAAGATTGAGGCAATGAGAACAAAAAAACACATATGAAAGAAAAGAACGAAGTCTACTTTGGAATATCGATTCCAGAGTAAACTTTAAGCTTTTTTTCTGCTTTGTCTGAAAATGTCTAGGTATGTTTTCAGAAAAGCACCATTATGAAGTCTGAGTTTAAGTTTCAGTTACAGTAGCCTTGTCATTGGCATGCCTATGACTAAAGAGAAGAAGAATTCAGGATGAACAAATTTAGAAATAATTTTCAGAAAAAGTCTGCCTAGTGTAAGAGCCAAAAAGCACCTGCAGAAGTTAATAGCCCCATCTTGATATTTATATACTGTTTTGTTTCTTAGCTGTGCTTTAACAGAAGCACCACTTCTAACAAGGAGTTGGAAGTATGCATTTAGTTAGTCCTGCTGTAGTGAACTGCACAGGATTCCAAGGCTTATGTTGGAGACCTTGGACAAAAGGTCCAAACCAGAAAACAATTTATGTTCATAAAACAGAATATGGACAAAATCCAATTTCTAACATTCATTCCTAAGGGTAATCCAAAATACACACACCCCAACCATGAGGGCTGACAAAACCACTCATTCTGCAACTAACTTTAATGTGGGGAAAAAAAAAGAAAAAAGAAAATCCTGACTTTCTTCCCACTCCCAGACCAGTGCCTGATGATCTTTTTTGATCCTGAGCCTGATGACCTTTTTGATCCCATCATGATCCCCAATGCATTTTTGCACTGAAGCTGGGTTCTCAGTCAGCCATGTGTCCTGAGGATCAAGCCCTGTACCCTCTCTCCCCTCCCTTAATGCACAAAAAGAAAAAAGAAAACTGGAGGACCAGACTCACACTACTTATATGTAAAATTAAGCAAGGACTACGGATTCAGATGGGATCTAAGCTTTTTGATTCAGACCAGTGACCTGTTCAGAAACTGGTGTTATAGGAGTTATTAGCTCATTCCCTGAGAACTGAATGATCTTCCAAACCATTCATACGGCCCCTGTACATTCACTGAGTTCTTTTGACTCTCACCTCTGGCTCGACAAGGTTAAATCAAACTGGCCATCAACCTGGCAGGTGAAATGCTCAGAGTCATCAACTTCTTCCCTCCTTAAAACAAAGAGATTGCAATTCAGAGGAGTTAATGATGAAACCATAAAACCATCAAAAGGTAATAAAACCACTTCTGTAAATAGATAAGTAAAGTTGGCACTTCGTTTTTAAATTCCCAGCATATTCACTTTAAAATCTATTCTAATGAAGATGACATGCAACATGGATGCTTAAATAGCAGAGAGAAAACTGGCTGTTTTGCTAAAGTAATATTAAAAACTAGGCAGCAATGCCAAAAAAAAAAAATCTTACCTTTACCATTTTAAAGAGGTTGCGTTCAATAAATTTAACAATATTATTCAATAGCTACACAAAAAAGCAAACTCAGTCTTCTCAAGATTTTGGGAATGTACCAGCTGATGTAAAGCTTAAGGTACAGAAAATTTACACTGGCATAGGTGTAACCCTGTGAAACAACAGGGAAGCAATACAGCAGACTCACCTTGTTGGTGTTTTTGAAGCAGAGGTGCTAGTTTTTTCTTCCTGAGAGGGGATAAGCAATGAGGCATAGCGCCGCTCAGAGGAATTTGTATCCATCGTGAAGTTCAACTCTTGGCTTTTACCTCCACTGCTACTTTCGCTATTGCAATCTGTGCTATCCAAGTTATCTGAATCACTATTCCCACTTGCACCACCACCTCTTGGCTCTCCATTTATTTTATTTTTATCTGCTTTTTGCTGTGCTAAAGATATATGCTGATCCGGCAAAATTATCTGCATATTCTGAGGAGTCTCTTTTGTTTTATTTTTCTTATTTTTTCTGTTTGTGCTGGGGGTAGTCACCACATTAGCTCTCTTCTTCCCAAAGGCATTTGTGAAAGTAGTTGAAGTCGCAGAAATTCCAATTGTTGTTGTAGTAGTTGCACTAGGAGGCTCTATAGGAACTTCTTGCTCCACTGAAAGAAAAACAGTTGATATACAATCAAAACTCACAAAATATAGAAATCGTTGCCCTGACTGAGGACACTACAGCTGAAGTTATGCTCCGTGCTGAGCTGTCAGACTATTTGCACTGCATTCAGCTGTATATCCTCCAAGAGTGAAAGACTTTTGGGAACACTGGAGAAAAAAAAAAGTGAACACTGGAGTTTTGCCAGGAACTCTGATGGCAGAGGGAAGAACCAGGGCAGTAGCTGTACAACATTGTCACAGTACTAGAGAACCCAGCTTTCAAGCAGGTTCCCTTACCTAGATGGTAAAAAAACCAAAACCAAATGTGCCCCCAACTACATTGCTCATAAACACTTGTTCTTTACCTTCATCATCATTTTCTTCTTCATCATCATCTTCTTGCAGTTCCAGGGTTTCTTTAGGCTTGTTTTCTTCATCTTCTTCCTGTTTTCTTTTTTGTTCCTCTTTCTTCTTCTTCCTCTTTTCTTTTCTTTTCTCCCTTTTAGCTGCAAGAGCTTGTTTTCTGCTCTCTTCTCTTGACTGTGTAAGAGAAAAGGATACATATTTAAATATTTTCACGCAGACTAAATAATTCAGATCTTCCCTAGAAATCTGGAGGGAGGGAGAGAGAAAGGAGAGAGCACAATGAACTAGAATGACTGTCACATACTGAATCATCATGCAGAAACTGGGCAGACCTTATGGAAAAACAGGCCTAGTTGGTCCCAAAACTTCTAAGGGATGGCAACAAAATAACAACCAAATAGATGTATTATAGAAATATAAGTTTACTGGACAATCAGCAAAATTTCTCATAATCTCAGTCCTTTCTCAAAAAACATTTAAGAACCTCATTAATATTTTTTCAGCAATGTTCACATCTTTGACTCAGAAAGATCTCCCAGAGTATTTTACAGAAAAAAACCCACTATCATTTTAACAACTTTTTTTAATACATGGAATCAGACAAGTCAACTATGCTATATCGTAGCTTTGCACAGCACCTGATAAATGTTTAACAAGTCAGCAACTTGGAACATTTAATAAACTAATATGGAACTTGTGCAAAAATTGTAAGAGTCTCCATTAAGAGAGGCCACCAAGGAGTGCTTAAGAAGTGTCTGCGTTACTCTGGGTCATTTACAGTATTCTCAGTGAGGGAGAAGTTGATTTTCCCCACTATCTGCTCAACTCCATATAGCTCATCAGGCAGCTCATAGGCTCTCCTTTGTAACACTGAGAAGTCGTCCATAAAATGCTTATGGACTACATCTTACATGCAACATACCATGTATCACACCACCGAGACTGAAGACCTCCCTTATTCACACATCATCTGTGCTAAAGTAATGCAAGAGAGCTACTATCTGAGGTAATTATTGCCATGTCCAAGCTTTCCTAAAAAGAACAGTGGAGTGGCTGAAACAGAAGTAAATTCTCATTTGCCACCCTCAGTATACACTTCACCTTTTGTGTATTAGAGGAAGGAAAGCACACAGAGTCACAGCATGAAAAACTACTGCCCCAAGGAGCACAAACAGGAAATACAACCTATAGATTAATACATGGGTCAAACCATTATGCTACACAACTGCAATTTTCTACTCACTTTTTCCAGGTCTAGCTCCTTCAGCAATATAGTAGCATTCTTGTTTGCTTCTGCAGCCTGCTGGTCTTTAGCTTTCACAATTGTCTCCACACACTGGTGACACTTTTTCAACAGGTCCTGGAATGCAAACTTGTCTTACTACCTCCTTAATAAACTGAAATTGAGGAGTGAGATTTGCTCTACAAACATGAGATTAGCTTTATGTATTCATAAACATACAAACTACTTCAACAGACTAGGACTATGAACACTGATTTTTTTTTTTTTAATAGTTCTCTATTAAAAAGGAGACATGCACTAACCTCTGAACCAAATGTACATGTGCAAACATGCACATTCAGTATTTGAATACTGAAGAGTTTCTCATGTATATTTTCACTGAAAATAAGGGACAGGGCCTCTTCTCAAAGTTAAACTCACCTTGTCAGTTATTGTTGCTATGTATCGCATGCATTCAATGTCTGAAGGAAACTGGTTAACTTCTTTCACCAGGAACTGAACTACTTTCACATGCCCCTAGAAGAGCAAAGAAAGTTCTAATCTCTTGTATGTAATTGTCTGCATTTATCATCAAAATACAATTTTGATATCTCTTAGTCCAATGAAAAAGACTCAAAATAAACAGGAACGTTTCTGGTAAGCTGCTGTTTGGGAAGAAAGGTAGTTACTGTTTGCTCAGTGTTGACAGCACGACTGCTGTTCTACATCACAGTGGCAAAGACAAGCCCTCCCACAAGCAACTTTTTATTTTAAAATACAAGAACCAAACCAGGCCCAAGTGCAGAGGCAGCTATTCATGATCTTAGTAACAGCCAAGAGGACTCTCTTTAGACCCTACCTGTCACCCCAACCCACTCTCTTGCCACTCACACCATGAAGCAAATATAGATTGTTCAATTACAAAGTAAGTCTGATCAGGGAACTGAGCCACCTGAATATTATCCTGGCAAACACATTCCTCTGTCACTGGATCCACTCACTGATGGGGTACACTGTGCAACCACACAGAAAGTATCCAACTGTTGTCTCTGAAGTTATTTGAAAGCAATGGAGGGACAGTGCTCAGTATTGCTGTTTGTCAAAAAAGCTGTATACTTATTTGATATTTTGTTAAAGGCAAAGCAGCTACAGCTAATAAATTCCTCTGCTATAGCTATGCTCCTTGCATCCAACAACGTAACTGATGAAACCATTGCAAAGCAATGTTCTTCCTGCCAAGAAGAAAAGGCAGTGACAAAAGTGCCTATTACCCAAAGCATCCCACTGAACAACAAATTAGGAACAGAACAGGAAAAGCAAATAGGAATCAGGACAGACTGGTGTTTTGTTCGTCTCAAAAGCAGGACTGAAACAAGCAGTATAATCTGCAGAAATTTAGAGGGGACTACGGTAATCTCAAGACAATGAAATGTCAAAACAGTGAAAGTTTTTGGTCGGTGTATAACTGGAAATGATGTTACTGTGGTTACAAAGATTTTCACCTCAAAAATTAGATGTGTGAAGTACACAGATTATGATTAAAGCAGGCATTTTATCAAAATAGTAGTTTTGTTGTGTTGTGTTTGATTCTTCCAATACCAAGCATTCAGATTTAAGACCAAATAAGAAACTGTTTTGAAAACATTCAGCATTGAAACATAAAATTAAGTTGGTCTCCTACCTTGCGAAATGCTGACATAAGAGGTGTAATTTTCCGATTATCTGCAGCATCCACATCTGCTCCTGCTTGCACAAGTAACTGAACCACATCATAGTGACCACCATTAGCTGCCAACCACAGAGGTGTGTTTCCTTTCTTGTTACGAACATCAATATGCGCTCCTCTAAAAAAGTACAAGTGTAATCAAGTGAAACAAGGTAAAGGTGGAAGTCAGGAAGTAAGATTACAAAAGATCAGAGTACAATTGGATATATAACTTTAATTACTGAAATCTAGTGGCTAGACAGAGAAATTCTGTCCCTGAAATCTGCTGTTTAAGTTGCAACATAGTGACACAGGGTTTATTTAAACCTCCCTTATAGAAACCAACACTCACCTAATGTAGCCTACTGCACCACAGCTATGCAACTAGCGACCATCGGTCCTTTAAAGGATCATTAATGTGGTGACTACCCACAAGACAATGCAGGCCCTTGAGATTTTAGCAGTGCATAGGGTTATGCTTGAAGAGCTCGAAAGCTACTTCCAGGCTTTGCCCCTCAAATGACAGCAGGGAAATGCTCATGTAGAAATTGCTGGATTAATACACAGCCAACAGAGCTGCCGAGCCAGACACTGTTTGCTCGCCTCTTGTCCCAGCTGCCTGCTTAGCTTAATTAACACTGGAGTAGCAGGATACTCCAGGATAACACTGGAGAGCGGGAAACAGATACAACATCCTACTTCTAAAGCTTCCCATTCACTTTGCTCTTAGATGCATGAGGCAATGTAAACAAGGGCACCCTTGCCACAGAGGAATACAGCTACAGAACAAATGTGCCACTAATGAGAAGAAATAATTTACCGATTAATCAGGAGCTCACAGAACTTGTAGTGACCCTTATCTGCTGCAATTGTTAAAGCTGTATCTCTTGAGGAAGGCACAGGTGGAGCATTAACATCTGCTCCTTTATCAAGGAGAACCCTTCCCACCTCTGCATACCCTCCTGAAGCCGCTTCCATCAGAGGTGTGAGACCAGTCTGTGCAAAGAGAATGAGTTACACAGTATGAAATTTGTACAATATACTTCGGGTAAGACATATTATACACAGGGGAAACCAGATTTTTTATTTAGCTGCTTATATTTATTTTAGGAGCCTAACTTCAAGTAGACTCTCTCTCAAAAAAAAACCAACCCAAACCAAAACCAACCAACCCAAAGCAAACAAAAAAAAAAAAACCCAAGCCAAAAAACCAAATACTCTTGGGCTTTGATTTATACAAACCCAGGCAAACTGTTGACTAAGAACCACCAGATACCTGTCTCAACAGCAAAAAAAAGTTTACAACAGGATCTCTAGAACAGAAGAACAGATCCAAATGAAGACACAAGTGTTTCTACAAAAAATGCTCAGAAACTAGCTTTATAGGTTTTCTCTAGCCTCCCTTAGCACTAAGACTGATCTGGGCCCAACTTAGTTGCCAGGCTAGACTATTAAATAAACTTATACCAGCTGCTAACATGCCCAACTGACCATTTGAGAGCTGGCTTTTATCCATATCCCCTTTTCTCCAGCCACAGTCATTCCAGAAGCAGGCGGGGTAGACAGACACAGCAATTATTTCAGCAGCCTTAGGAGTTACCAAAAATTCCTTTGTGCTGGGGAAATCAGTCTGGCTGTCTACACAAGCTTTAAGCTTGCTTTATGGCAGGAGACACAAAGCTGTCCCAGAGTACCAAAGGATGGGACCTGTGGAGCATTTCAGAGGCACAGAAAGTCACAGTACTGAAGCCACGGGTTCTACAGCAACGTAAAAGCTTTACAAAATTTGACTGCACTACTTCTGTTGTAGACAAGAAATCTGTTCTATATGAGAATCACTATAAGTAACACTATTCTCTTCCTGCCTAGGCTTCACTCATATGTAAAAATATGTATATCTGTTTTGTTAACGAGTATCACATCAAGTTTAAACTGTAGAAGCTTCTCAGTACTAGAGAAAAAGAGTCAATCTAAGTTTCATTATGAACTCAGAAGGACCAGTCAGCTTTTCCCTAATGAAAAAAAAAACAACAATCACTGATGCGTTGTTTTTTGGGTTTGTTTTTTTTTTAAAAAAAGCAAATTTCAGAACATTTAATAAGTCCTCCGATTTAATAAGTCCTCTGAGCCCAGAGAGGCTTAAAGTAACCAGAAAATTTGAAGAAACTTGACAACTTGGAGAAGTCACCTGTTAGAAATAAGTCATAAGGAAAGGCAATTCACACACTTACCTTTGCCCTGTGCTCGACATTGGCCTTCCTGTCCAAAAGCAGACTGACCACCTCTGCTCGGCCTTGGAAACAGGCCAGGGTGAGGGCTGTATTCCGGTTCGTCTCAATTTGGGCATTAATATCAGAACCCATATCAAGCAACAGTTTCACAGCAGGTACATGGCCATTCATAGCAGCGAGCATCAGAGGAGAAATACCTAGCTTACTCCCAGTCCTAAAGGGAAAGAAACAAACTGCAGTTCCCAGAACCGGAGGAATGCTCTGGGAAACGTAAGTGTATCTAAGAGGAACAAAATGTTTTGTTGTAAGCTGGAAAGGAACATAGCCTATATAAATATAGACACTGACCTAAAATACTAGCATTTTTTGAATTGATTAGGAGAAACCATAAGATTTTGATGGTTCTACATGCGATAGACAATTGCAATTTATAAGCAAGGAAAATACATTTTAGCTTTTAGATGTTTAGATGGCTGAAGCACACATAAGAAACTACATATACTAAAAATCAAGGCTGCATCTGATTCATTCAGAAAAACATGCTTCTGGCACAGATATAGTTTTAACTTTCTCTAGTGATAGAATACACGTAAGTTTTCTTAAAACAAGTAAAGAGGAGGCTTAAGAGACATAGCTGTGTAAATTTGTTCCTCTTACTGAAAAAGACATCTTCAAACACATAGAGCTGCCCTGAGTACTTTGGCTGGTTCCTTTACCTGGTTCTGTTGGAAATAGTTTGACTTCTAGATCCCAGAATGGTGGCAAGGAGAAGGGGAAGGAATAGGTTTGCAAAACTGTAATAATCCCTTAAAATTTAGGTATAAGGAAGATGAAGTTTGTGATAGTTAAAGGCAATTTAAAAGCACTAAGCATGAACATAAAGGATAACATCAGTGTAGAAAGGCTGCAAAGGCGGTCTGAAAGCACTAGATTCCAACCTATGCCTCAGTATGTAGCCAACAACGGAGTGTCTGTGCTATACTGCAGCTCATCTGGTGTACATCATACATTACCTTGAATTAATTTCTGCCCCAGCATTGAGAAGAATCTTGATGATATTAACATAGCCACCAGATGCTGCAAGGCTTAATGGCGTATAATCAGACACATTCCTGTGTTCTTTATTTGCTCCCCGGGCCAACAGCAAATCAACAACCTGGAAAGACAGCACGCATATTAAAAGACATTGTGGCCTTTGCTATTATCCAGGAAGTGAAAGGATGTTATCATATGTTCAAATCTTCCAGTATACTACCAGTTTCCATGGTCAACAGATAAGATTCTACAGAAAAACCTCTATCCTCTTTTGCTTTACTTTTATACATGCACTGTACAGACTTAGCAACAGATGAATACTTCAGCTAATCTGTGTGGGTTGTAGCAGTGCAGCACTTGTCTTCCAGAAAGATTATTTTACCTAATCAAAAATGCAAGGCTTTAAAGTGAAGCTCTTCCTGTGAATCTTAAGTTTCCAAACAAACTCCCATAATGTCTCACACTGTTTGAGCATCTCTTTCAGAAACTCCCACAACTTTAGTTCAAATGACACTTGAGCCAAGTTTGACCATCTGTATTACATGGTGTTTCCAACAAAACACATGGTAAAAATCAGACCAACTGACGTTAATGGAACAAGCATGAGGAAGGACTTCTTTCCACTATCAGAAGGTGCTTAAGGGAAATAAAAGGGGGAAAAATTAAAACATTTCTGGTGATATACTGCACTTCAGTGTGCCTAATTTTACTTCTAACATAGGCCAGGTGATTTTCAAATAAGCCAGAAAAAAGGCTGCCTCACATGTTGCTAAGCCAAAAACATAAGAGGTAGACTCTGGCATAAGAAAAAAAATTAAAGAGGAAGAACAAAAGACTTAAGCAGTTCAATAAGTAATGCTATCACAGGCCACATTGATCTCTCCTTTTATTTGCGAGCAGCAGTTTTATTGTTAAAGATCTGCAATTCAAAAGTCAAAGTGGAAACTTCCTAATTTTGGTTGACTGTTTTAATCCTTGTAAATTCCAAAACTTACCGCTCCTGTATCTGGCACAGAGCCCTTTGCTATCTATGCTAGTATGCCCATGACTAAAGTAGGAAGGATTTAACAAATCTTATTTGGACACACATACACCAAAAAAAAAAAGGCTGAGAAAAAACTGAAACATCCTTAAAAGACTAGTATAACGTGCCCTGCATTGCATCTGCCCTGCACATTACCACTAAAACCACGTACTGCCAACACAAAATTCCAGTTTCTGTCCTTATGTGCCTGCACCAGCTGTTTTGAGAGTGGGGAGAATGCAGAGGGGAAGTATTCACTGAATGAAGTTATTCATTAAACATCTCTACCTCCCTCACAAAAGTACTTATCTTGCAAAGATACATCAACAAAAGAAGGACCACAAGTTAGAACAACCATTAGCTGACAAAACTGGGAGAGCCAGGGGAGAGAAGAACAAATTCCCTTTCCTCTTGGAAGAAGAGACTTAAATTAGCTACACTTATACAGGTTAAAAACCTTCCAGAAAAGGATGATTTATTATACCATCAATAAAACACCACACTGTATTAAAAAAAAACACTGTTCAAAAAGGTGTAACTACAAAAAACAATTCAAACCCGCTGAGGATAAGTATGTCTGTACCTCTTGGCGTCCACCAGAGCATGCCAAGGAAAGTGGAGTATCCTTTGTACGCTCAGACTGTGCTTCTATATCCCCACCTTTGTCTAGAAGAATTTCCACTACACCAACATGTCCAGCAGTTGCAGCCAGAATCAAAGGCGTAAAACCTAGTAACAAGAGGTCATGTTAAAAGCAACCTTAAGAATCTCAAAAATATTATTAAGGAGCAGAAATGAACAAAAGGGTTAATTCACAATGACTTCTATTGATCAGACATGTCTTCCTCAGACTAAGGGTTTCCTGGTGTAGGCCAGAATCTCAGACACTTTCCCAGCCCTCTTCTGACCCTGACACATCTAGGCTATGATTCCAGCCAAACACAATTCAAGGCTCTTCAAAAGAAATCTAAACAGTACTTGCACTGGTCAATTTGGATTAAGTTCCAAGCAACCCATCTCTTTAAAGAAGCCACAGCTTTCAATTCCTATTTAATAAAGATCCAACAAGTATACACATCTGCACTGCACATGTTGCTTATTTCCAGTGGTCAATGTGCGTTCCAAGGAGAGAGATATGGTGGTTTTGTTCTCTCAGCTCTAAAAGATTTGAGGTTTTACTGAACTCTGTTATTGGGAACAATATGATACACAACCTGACACCTCCTTCCCATTAGTTCTGTCAGCCAAGATTTCATGCTTGCTCCCATTAGCCACTATCTTGTATGCTAAGGTATTTTGTAGAGGGTGAATCATAAGGACAAAAGTGCTTCACATTTTGCAAGTCTGCCTAAGATACCACTCAGATGCACTTACTTTCAAAAATACAGATTGAAAGGCATGCAATATCACTGGCTTTATATGGCAAATATTTCTACATTAAGTGCAAGAATGCAGTTACATTTTTGCAAGCTTTGGTAATTTTCTGAAGCAAAAAATCCCAAATCCCAATGTGAAATTCGCTGTTTCAAGTTGTAGTTCATGGCCAAACTGTTTTACTCTTTTAGCTTACCCTTCTTGTCTCTGTGTTCAATATTGGCACCACGCGCTATCAGTACAGATACAAGTTCTTCATGACCTCCTGCACATGCAAGGGTCAGAGCAGTGTCATGATTACTTTCAGTCTTCATGGTTGGGAAGAAAAAGAAGCAGATATTCAGAAATTAAAAATACTTTAAGAGAACTTAAACATTTTTAGACAGTACTGATTTTTTTTTTTTCCTTTCAGAACTTATCAGAAAGCAAATTGACACAAAACCAATTGCAATTACTCACATGCGCATCGATGTCAACTGAAGGATACATAGGGAGCACTGACTGCGAGGGCACATTGCTTGATGCCTGTGAACAAGGCTCAGGCGTAGGGGATTCGGTAGTGTGCGAGGAGCTGGTGGAACCACTGGGCACTCTGCTATTCACAGCTGAAAAGTAACATTGTGTTATTAATCCACTCTTAGGAATGCCACATTTTATATGAAAAATACTTAGTCCCGAAAAACTGCAATGGTCTAGTATAAAAACAGTAATGGGGGGAAACAAATTAAGCGTTCCTAAAAACAAATGAGTTGGTGTCTTGCGCAAAGAAGCTTTCCGGCAGCTAAACAGTGTAAGTACCGTCTCCAAACTGTGTTAAGTTAGAAAATAATTTTATTAGTCTGTATGCATGATGAGTATGAATTATGAAGATTATTAGTTATCCTTTTCAAACTGTAACCTTCACTGTTAGAGTTCAACCATATGCTCAGTGTAAGCAGGCAAATAATTTATCACTAAAACAAACCTAACATTCAGAAATACAGTCTCATTCTGTAATTAAAAAGTTTTCACGTAAAGGTTAGTGCACACCTAGTCTCCAGAGAAGGTTTTCAAAGCAAGATGACTGGCAGCAACTTACACCATTAATTGTATCTCAGAGTTAAAACAACCCAGGATGGGTGGAAGAGAAGCAGACAGGAGGGGGCAGTCAACAACAAAACAAAACAACAAAAAAAAATGCAAGCCAAAAACTGTCTGTGCTCCCTAAAATTCATTCTGATTGATCCACAGCCTGTAAAATATTTCATCCTGAAGACCTAGCCCATCTCAAGGACACAAGGAATGCAACTTTAACGTCTTAAAAAAAAAAGAAAGGCAATTAAAAAAAAAATTAGTAATTGAGAACCAGATTTTATTCAACTAGTTTTAAATGAAGCTTTACCAGAACAACCAGAGAAATATCCCTGCACATATATATAGTGGGGCCAAGACCTCTGCCTGCCTTTGTAACCAAATGAGAGTCTGAGGAGAGCCCAAATGAATCTAAAGCTTAGCTGGCATTACTTGGCAGGAGGGTCTACAAATCTATGCACTAGCCACAAGTGCACTTCAACTATAGTAAGCTATGCTAACATAGCAACTGGATTTGACAAGTATTGTCACTGCTGGATTGCCAAATTTCTGTACTGTGCAGCCTCATTAGATGGAATACCTGGTTAGCTTTAATTATTCCAAAACACACAGTATTTCATAGTATTCCTGGAACAAGCAACTGATGGAAAAACTGTAGGTAAGAAATAAGCAGCAGCATTTTGCTTTTGTCCAAGTATTTCAAGCAATAACAAAAGTTGACAGATTAACTCAAACCTGTGTATGACTTAGAGAAAATTTTGCAAACCTTTCCCAACTCAACCTTCCCAATTCCATCGAAAAATTACACCAGCAATGACTCACAGGAAAATGGTGCAGATGGAAAAGTCTTAGAAAAAATGCTCATCATGACCACTAATACCACTAATTCAGCCTACAGAACTGCATATAGGATTATGTATGCATGACAAAGGAAACACAGACCAGAGCAAGTTTAGATGGGGCACTTCAGGTGGGTTCTGGAAACACGGTGGGGGATTTGTCATTGAAGTTTTGGGAGGTGACGGTTTTCAGTTGTATTTAAGTAAAGCAGTCTCCTTGGCGCATCGGCAAAAAACAGCATTAACATTCGGCTACACATTTAAGCAACAAAGTATTGTATCTGAATTCAGAATTGACTTTTGCTTCTTCATGTTACAACCTTCCTGAGCAAACCAGGTTTGCAGTAAAAGCTTCAAATACAGATGTTCCCACTCTTCATCTGCTTACTATGAATTACCACTTACAGCAGCAGACGAGCATTAATTAACGCAATAGTTGTTTTCTTCCTCAATGCACTCGAGCGCAAGATACTAATTGGATTTCTAAAGATTATTCCTTCCAAAATACAAGACGGCAAATCACCCTGTTAAGGATTTGTATTAAATCAAACTGATCCTTCTTCATGAAAGACACTGGCTCAATGTTTTCAGGTCTTGCAGGTAGAGATATATCTAAACACACATGCATGTTCTGTGCATACAAAGCAGGGGTGCACAGAGGGACTCCACTCAATCCAGTTTAAGGATCCTTAATGTAACATATTCAGTGTTGCTGTTAGAGGTCCACAAGTTCTCTACATTTCACTACCATTCTGTGATTCTGTGAAAATGTCCAAGTATTTATCGCATACTTTAGATTTTCATCATGTGCTTGAAACATGTGAGTGTGTGCTAAGCACTTCACGTGCACAGTAACGCTGTCAAATGTGAGAGAGAACACCAAAGGCAGTAGAAATGCAGATAAACCCTGTACTGATACCCCAAACTCTTGTTTAAAATGAAATCTAACAACAAATGGTCCTACAACACCCACTGATTAATTATCCCCCCTATAACTACTGAGTTTACAAAACTGCAGAATTTTTTGAAGTGTAATTTTCTATCTCCTTAGTGTGGCTGCCAAGGTGTCCCAATGGAGCACCAACGTAATTTGTGCTCTGTGGAGCAAAACACATTGGAGAACTTCTACCTCCAGCTTCACTGGGGCTGATTTAGCACAGCCGAAGCTACAAAACAACATATGGATTAAGTCAAAGATGACCTTGCAACAATGATCCCAACATCCCTTCACATACATTTATATGAAATTGGAGTTAACTCATGTTTTTCCAAGTCTGTTTCTAGGCTACCAACCTCGATCATGGTAGATGGGACAGCTACTGCTCTTGTGAGCCCCATCCAGGGAGACAAAGTCATCCTACCGGTGGGACACAATGGGAGCGCCACCTCTCTGCTTCTGCCTCCTGCTACCAGGAGGCGGTCCAGCTGTGCCCTCAGGGGTGGCTTCACTGGTCGGACACTGGCCCCAGGGAAGTTGAGGATGTCTTGCTGATCATTCAGCAGGTCATACTCACAGCACCGGAAGTTAACGTGCAGTCTCCCCGAGGAGCAAAACCACCATAACCAGACTGGACTTTCATCTCAATAATTGCCATTAACGCAGGAACAACCATGGCGCCGCAGCTTGGCAGTGGAGAGCAGAAGTGGCACTGCCTGTGAATCCATGGGGAAAGGCTAGCTGGAGGGCATAAAACCAACCATGGGGGATGATCACCTTCAGCACCTCTACGCCACGCTGCAGGATTTTAAGACTGGAAAAATGCACAGCTTTCACCCTTTGAGAAGACAAGGGAAAATTTTCCAACATGCAGATTGCTTCCTACTGAACAGGTGTTTTGTCTTTTCACCAAGAAGGGTACCAATAAATACACTGATAGCCAGGGATTGATTTAAAAAAAAAAAAACAACCCAAACAAAACAGAATAAATAAATTAAAAAAAAAAAACAAATAAAAATCAATTTTCACAATGTGTACCTCAGATCTTTATAAAATACCTATTTTATAACATAGGTTTTGGATGTTTCCATAGACTTCAATATTCAAGAGACTTGTATTAAAAAACTGAATTATTCTACAGATGACAAAACCCAGGTCCCCCACAATTTAAGGGCTTGCAACTTTCCAAAGGGACTTTCTTTGAACCAGCGTGAAGTCAAAGACAGGTCTCCAAAGACATGGATTACTATTTTCCAAAGTTATGAAAAGATATCACAGGAAACATGAGTAAAACAAAAGTAAGTAAGAAATTGGTATTTTAACTAAGTACAAGTCTGGAGGCATTGGCAGAACCTAGAGCAGGCAGCTCTGGATGAGATTGCAGCTGTAGTCTGAATCTGAAACAACCTAACCATTGTCATGCCGTGAGGACTGGACGTTCACAAATACTGGACTTGGATTTCAGTTCCCCTTTCCTCAAAGGAACTGGGATTTTCAGGACAAAGAAAACCCTTTTCATGGATGGTCTTTCAGCCTGTCCACACAGCTTCTAAGTAACATGTTACTGCACAGCGGCTTTTGCACATTGGTAACTGTGTCTTGTTTTATGAGTCACCATTTCTCACTCAGATTATCTTAGTCACCAGTTTTACTCCAAACAGCAATCCTAAATAAGGTAACTTAGATGTCACCTTCCAAATCATTACCTTCATATATCACAATTCTGTATAACTGATCAAAACCAGAATTTCAGAACCAAATAAAAGTTAATGAAGTTTCTCAAAGCACACCTGGAATTTCAGTATACAAATGGGAGCTCACAGGAGGACAGTCAGGCAGAAGTACACTGAGATGCCACCTCCTGACTAGAAATACCAGCTGAGCAGAACAAATAGGAATAAAAATATTACAACTAGAGACAAAACCCAGCAACAAAGAAAATAAAGTTCCTCATCTTGAATACCCTAAGACAGCAAAAAAGCCTCAATTCAGATACTACCAACTAATAAATCTACTCCAGTAAATGCATAATGTGAACTGAAATGAAACTCCAACTATGCAAGACAAGATGCTTCAAGAAACCAAATGTGTACTGAGTAACGAAAATAAGATCCATAACATCCTCTTCCAATAGAATATGTGATCCAAAATAATTTATTGCTTTCCCATTCTAAACTGCACAATGACCATATCTCTTTTGTGAACACAATTAAAATTTTGACTGTAATAAGTCACACCTTAAAGCTAGAATCACAGAATCACAGGTTGGAAGGAACCTCAGGGATCATCTAGTCCAACCTTTCTAGGAAGAGCACAGTCTAGACAAGATGGCCCAGCACCCTATCCAGATGACTCTTGAAGGTGTCCAATGTGGCTGAGTCAACCACTTCCCTGGGGAGATTATTCCAATGGTTGACTGTCCTCAATGTGAAAAATTTCCCTCTCGTGTCCAATCGGAATCTCCCCAAGAGCAACTTGTGTCCATTCCCCCTTGTCCTCTCCATGTGACTCCTTGTAAAAAGGGAGTCTCCATCTTCTTTGTAGCTACCCCTTAAGTACTGTTACATGGGGATGAGATCCCCTCTAAGCCTCCTTTTCTCAAGGCTGAACAAACCCAGCTCTCCCAGCCTATCCTCGTATGGCAGCTTCCCAGTCCTTGGATCATCTTGGTGGCCCTTCTCTGGACCCCTTCCACCCTGTCCACATCCTTTTTGTATAGTGGGGACCAGAACTGTACGCAGTACTCCAGGTGTGGCCTGACAAGCGCTGAGTAGAGTGGGATAATGACTTCTTTATCTCTGCTGGTGATGCCCTTTTTGATGCAACCCAGCATCCTGTTGGCCTTCTTGGCCGCAGCAGCACACTGTTCGCTCATGTTGAGCTTTCTGTCCACCAGGACCCCCAGGTCCCTTTCCACAGAGCTGCTCTCCAGCCAGGTGGATCCCAGTCTGTGCTGCACTCCGGGATTATGTTTTCCCAGGTGCAAGACCTTACACTTGTCCTTGCTGAACTTCATAAGGTTCTGGCTGGCCCACTCTTCCAGCCTATGGAGATCTTCCTGCAGAGCAGCTCTCCCTTCTGGAGTGTCTACTTCCCCACTCAATTTGGTGTCATCTGCAAACTTCATCAGGCTACACTTGATCCCATTATCTAGATTACTTATAAAGATATTGCATAACATTGGGCCCAATATTGATCCCTGGGAGACCCCACTTGTGACAGGTTGCCACTTGGAAAAGGAGCTATTTATCACCACCTTTTGGGTGCAGCCTGTCAGCCAGTTCCCCACCCACTGCACAGACCACTTGTCTAGGCCATAATGCATTAATTTCTCCAGGAGGAGGCTGTGGGAAACTGTATCAAAAGCCTTGGAGAAGTCCAGGTAGACAATGTCCACCGCCTGCCCCATGTCAACCAGGCAAGTCACTTTGTCATAGAAGGCCACCGGCTTTGTCAAGCACGATCTGCCCTTAGTGAAGCCATGTTGGCTTTTCCCAATCACATGCTTCATTTGACTTGTGATGGCCCTCAGGAGGATTTGTTCCACAACTTTCCCAGGGATTGAAGTAAGGCTGATGGGCCTATAGTAACCCGGATCCTCCCTTGAGCCCTTCTTTTAGATAGGGGTAACATCTGCCTTCCTCCAGTCCTCTGGGACATCCCCCGTTGTCCATGACTTCTCGAAGATTATGGAGAGTGGCCTCGCAATGACATCAGCGAGCTCGCTCAACACCCTCAGGTGGATGGCATATAGGGATCAAGCTCCTGTAATACTTCACATACTCTTATAGGATTAGTTCCAAGATGCGGAGTGGAAAGAGCTGTTCAACTTTTAGGTTTACCCCTGACTTTCCAAAGGTTACTCGGTTACTTCTGCATAGCTTTATGAAAGAGGGGAGTCAAGTACCTGTCTACCAGTGACTGACTGCCAGCAAGACTTCCAGCACTTTGCACCTTGACATCAACCATCTCAACACCTAGCAGCTGACAAATTATGCCAGCAGACCAGCAAGATAAATACTCTATTTATGTACGTTGTCAAAATTAATTTAGTCAGCAAAATAAAGATCTGAGGCTTTGTAGAAATTCAAGTTCTCCCTTAAAACTAATCCCAACTGAGGCTTTGAAAATTTGCCTCTTACATCGCCACTGGTAAGAGCAACAATAAAAGGTATTTCGGTGCAGAGGACAAAAAGCCAATTTAACATTTCAGTTTTTCTGAAGTAGACATGATATAAACTGGAATACTCAGCAGGAATAAAAGCGTTCATACCTCTTCTAAACCAAGAGTCACTCACCACCATTACTGCAGCTCCACCAGTGGTACCGTGATCAAGGGAGACAATTCATCAGCGCATCCAAGTGCAAGACGCAACTTCTCTAAGAGACAGACTTCCCACGCACCAGGCACAAGCCTCTTAATTTTATCTGGCTTCTGTAGCATGCATATAAAAGTCAGTTCTATTGCTCAAAATTTCTTTACAAAATTAAGGACTAGTGGGCCAGTTTCTGGAAAAAGGTCAAGTGTGTTTTAAATACAAATCAAAGAGTTTGGAGTATGAGTAGGTAGACTTTCAGTTTGTTTTTGAATATACATAATTTGAGATGCAGTAATGTAAATTTGGGGTTGTCCTGTGCAAGGACAGCAGTTGGACTTGATGATCCTTGTGGGTCCCTTCCAACTATATGATTCTATATAATTTACACAGTAGTCACTTTTTACACAGTCTGATTGAAGAAGTGAGCGAAATATCCAATCCTCTTCCAACAATTTGGAGGGGAGAGGGAAGTAAAAGAAATTTACAAATTTCAGAAGAAAATGTATTTCAATAAAGCAACATCAATACACTTTTGCAGGAGCCTCTGAAATTGGACAGCTAAAGTTTGAGTTGCATTTCTTTAAATATAGTTTCTAATAGTTGTAGAAGAGTGTGCCATTTGTAATGATTTTTGAAGTTAATAATTCTCATTCCTTAGCAAGAAAATGTCCTTAATTACTTAGCAAAAACAGAAAACAGTTTCAGAAAATGAAGCAATGTCTATTCAAGGTATTTTTCATTATTTTTAAGTTACAGTTTTTCTGGTTGTTTGCAGTCTTTTTTCAAGTGGCACAACTGTTGCTCTCAGCTGACTGCAGCAGTTTTTCATTGTTGGTGCACAGAATATTTTGCATGTAATACACAGCTGCTAACCATGGAAGGGTATATAATACATGGTCCTGTGCTAGATATTTTAAACTGTCAGCAACAGGAACTACTCCAAAGATTAAGCCCTTGTTGATTATGTTTTGCATTAACCATTCGAATTTTCCTCCTCACACATTCCAGTACTAAACATTGAGTAATAAAAATCAAGAATAATTCAATTGCATTTTTGTTTTAATGTTGGCTGAATACTCTGAAAAGCATTGTAAAGTGGTGAATGAAGGCATGCCCTGCCATAAAAGGGGGAACTACAACTGATTCTCTAAATACAAGAGGATTTCTTTGAATTACACTGTACAGCTGAAGGGAGCCAGTACAACACACCACACTATTCCACCAGCTATGGTTTTCCTGGAAGGTTGCAAAGTTGCAGGTAGTCTTGACTTGCGTGAGCTTGATGCAATTACCATTCTAAAAGTTCGTAGGAATGGCTGGCAAGAGGTCTTACTGCACATTTCTACAACCTCAAAATGAACTTAAGAGGACAGGACAGTGACTACAAAGGGGGATGGTGAGGAAAACATGAAAATAAGGGCTGAGGGACAGACACAAGGTACAAAGAAATGTTGAAAAAACACCAAATTAAAAAAAAAGGAAACAAAACAGTACAGACTAAACAACACTGGCTATATCCTACACACCTCCAGCAGCAAGCATCAATCCTAGTCAAATCCATGAAAAGAAATTAACCAAAATAATACCTCTTTTTCCACAAGGGGACTCACACAACCCAATGTGTGGGAACTTCCTTTCCTCTTCACTCCATTATCAACAAATGGAAGGATGTTTGGATTTTTGTTTTTCATCCAGATAACAGGACACATTTTTGCCATATGTTATATCTAACAAGCAGATATTCCTGTACAATAACCAGGGTTTAGAGGGCATTCTGAAAACACATGCCATCACAGAACTGAGTGGTTGGGAGTGGATTCCTGGTTGTGTTTAAATAGTAGCAACACCTCAAGCAGCAAAGAGAGGGACACATTTGTCCATACAAGTGACAAAATTTACCTTTTTCTAAAGATGGCTACTACATGGAAGAAAGTCACTGAGGTATAAGCCTGTGTAGAAAATTCTATGGAAGATAAACTGTCACGCTCTCAGGTTTCCTAATGGGCACTACTAATCACTCATGATAAAGCTTTTTAAAGAAGCACAGAAAAAGATGAGGCCAAAGGGGCTAAAAGGTCTCCAGTACAGGAAGTTTTGCACTTTGGAAAAAGATATTTAAAAGTCTCATGTTAGAATTGGAAGTCACTGTTAGGATTAATAGGACTAATCAGAAACTTTATTCTTAAGCAAGTATTCCCAAACTGGAAAACCCCAAGATGTTTTTGGAGGGAAGGAGAGAGAGGGAAACTGAGCACACAAATTAATGCAAAAATAGGTATATTTCTTAACCCACCTGCTATTAGGTCATCAAGAGTGTCGGTAAGCGTCTGTGCTGGAGTGGCAACCATTAATCCGTCTGGTTCTTGAACTAAGAGCCCCTGCCCAGCAATTTGCTGCTGCTGTCCTACATTTTGCTGATTCCCTAATGCTTTCTGAAGTTCAAGAGACTCTGTCCCATTATAACCTAAATTACCAGAAAAATTACATTGTGGTGCTGGCAAAGGCTGGATAGGGACAAACTCTATTTGTTCAGCAGATGGTGGAGACTGTTGTTGCTCATCATCTTTAGACAAGATCGTGTCAACCTGAGGTAACCCTGAAAAGTTATCCTCTGGCAGACCCTTATCAGCTTCCACTTCTGGGAAGACCCCTGTAAGTGGGCACTGCTGCTGCAGGGGAGGTGGTGTGTCTGTCTGACCTTTGGTCTCCAAATATTCTTTGGTAAACTGCTGTTGGGTTTTCATCTGCAACTGCCTTTCCACCTTCTGCAGCTCCTTCAATATTTTCTTCTTCTTCTGTACTTGTTCTTCTCTGTTCTTTTTAAGTTCTTCAATCTTATCCTTATTTAAAGGTTCACCTTGAATTAATTCCAATGATTTAAGTTGTGCTTTTTCAATAGCACTAATTCTCTGTCCAAGTTCATTCAGCTTGCCTTCAGTCTCTTCTACTATGCATTCCAAAGGCTGGTATGGGTGAAAAGGTGGCAGTAGGTCCTTATCTGCTACCTGCAGGGAACTTGACTTCTGCTTGGATGCACCTAAGCACATGAAAAATGTTTGAAAAAATGCCATGCTGAAGATACCCCAAACCTCCCCTCTCACCCACCAAAAAAAAAAAAAAAAAAAAAAAGAAAAAAATCTTTACAACTAACACTGCACATCTGTCAAACCACAGAAATGTAAACCCTGCACTCCATATTAAGACAAGAAAGGACAAAGCATATAGCTGGAATTTTTAATACAGATCCTATTATCCCTTTGAATACTGCTATTTTAAACTCAAGGAATAAGGAATCTTTATGGTTTCTACATACATGACAATGTATCTGGGAAGTGAAATCAGCAAGAGCAGCAAGGCAATTTAAACAATTTACTGAGTTCCCAAAGTTGTTCTGGTGTGCAGCAATTAAACTAAGACTATTTTCCAGAGGCTAACTTCCAACAGCAAGGTTACAAGCAAAAGTAGTCTGTATTTGTAAAGACTAACTCTACAGTAAAATCAGTATTTTGAACTAGTATTTCTCCAAGCTCTACAGCATTCCACCTTTACATTACAAAAAGAATCCTGCCAGTGCAGGCTTAATGTATACAAACATATTTTTAAGTTTTAGCACCTTTTTAAAAGTTCTGAGACACAATTAACAGCTTGCTCTCTCCAGGAACAAACTAGCAATTCTGCTCGCTATTAAGATTTAAAAATTATCTTCAACACAAATCTAGCGAGGAACACCAAGCCAGGCCAGTGCTTCTCTGAGTGCTCTCTGCCCTCAAGCAACCCAAAGTTGCTTTCCCAAAAGCCGCATTTGTGAAACCTCCAGTCAGATCTTGCTAATAGGAATCTATAAAGTGCTGAAATTTTAATTATTACTTCAGTGTAAGAAACTTCAATTAAAAATGTGGAAGGTTTTAGCCTGATGAAATAATCTTCTGCACTAACACTCATTTGTTATACCCAAACAGTGATATATGTAGCTTTAAAAAATAAACAAAAAAACCCCAAACCAAAACCAAAGCTAAAACAACCACCCCAAAACAACAAACCAACACTTGAATATTTACAAAGTAGACTCATACAATTAATCATTGAAAGGGGAATGAAAATTATGTACAGTTTGAACCATGGCTTAATAAAGTTACCTAAACATCACCCAGTTAAGCAAAAATCTGGATGCAAGACCTAAATCCCAGATCAGTCACTAGCTCTGGAAGGATTAAGTTTCCTGTAACACTGATTTATTTCCATCTGGGCCTTCCTTCACCAAAATACTAATTCACAAGTGACTTCACTTTGCATTGCTGTCAGAACAGGAGTCACGTACACCTCACTCTGAAATGAATTTTTTTTGAGGAACTAATTGGAAAAAAAAAAAAAGAAACGAAACGAATGGGAGAATTTTCTCTTAAAAGAGAAGGAACAAATATTAAAATAGAATTGAACCAACTCTCTGCTGAATGCTGTCACTAGACTCTCTGGAGTGAAAGCAAGCCATATCTAAATTTAAGGGAAACAACAAGAATCTTAATAACCCCAAGGAAATACCCAAGCATCCCACAAACACTGCAGACACCCTTCAGTAAGCTCTTTCTCCAGCTCAGTCCTCACGGCTGCCTTCTACAGGTCAGTAGTTCCAGCTGGAAATACATGAATACCTGAAACCTATTCCAACCACTGCTATTATTTTGTCTCTGAACCATAAGTGAGTCCCAAGACAATTTCTCAGAAGACAATAAAGAATTTGACTAAAGTCTAGTAATAATTTGCTTTGTGCTGGTGGATATTTAGCTCAAGCTTTCTATAAGCTGCTGTCTAGCTATTTGGCTTTGTAGTGTACTTAAGGTTTATACAGTTATCCTTTCGTTTTAAAAAGTGTGACTTATAAAGTATTGCAGACCACTCTTCAAAAATACATTTGCACTCACTAAAAGTCTCTGAAATGCTTGTCTATATCTTTGTTAGAAACTAATAAAAGTCAGTTGGTGTCTTTTGAAACTAAAATACACCATTGCTTAAGCAGCAGAAACACTATAGCAACCTAAAGGCAAAATAACCCTGCATTTAAGATGCGACTAAGATGAGAACTCTTTGCACTGCTCTGTTTAATGTCATTCCTAAGGTTACCGTATCTATCATTTCCATCCTAACTCAAAGCATTCCCACAACCTGGCACTCTGGACAGCTTCCACCACTCTGTAGGAAAGAAAAGCTGCAGCTCAAAGAGCACCCACATAATAAAGTGCCAATATTGTCCCTCTCAATTAAGGCCACCTGGCCTTTCCAGTGACAAGCCTGTCACAGGAAAACTTTTCCACAAGCACAAAAGAAAGTAAAGAGAAGAAGTATAGCCCTGTATTGAGACCTGGACTGAGCAAGAGGAGCCAAGGCTGGTCTCACAGCACGCAGTGCTCCCCAGACAGTAGCTCAGACCAGGAATGACTGCAGAGCCAGAGTCTCCAACCACAGCTCCCACTGGGACAGTTCCTGATGACAGGCGTTAGGAAACAAGCAAGTGAAGAGCAGGGCTCTCAGGTTACAGAAGAGGTGTGGAGATTTACTTTAATCAGCTTCTGATTAGTTAGCAGGGCCACTTTTCAGGTTCTAGAACACCCCTTCCATGCCAGAAAGTAGGTGCAACATGTAATCTTGGAGATACTGGAAGAGGACAAGGGGTAGAAGAAAGGTATGCTAAACCTGACATGCACACCTGAACCAGAACACGCACGCCTGTTCAAACCAGAGGTGGAGAAGATGCTGTCAGTAGATTAAAATCTGTAAGCACTGTAATATAAGAATATTTGAAGTATTTAAAACTAGCAGTTTCCCATTTTATCCAAATCTCTTCTACATTACAATATCCTGAAAAATACTGTGCCCATTTTAGTAAATAATTATGAACAAGACACTACTCTATACTTTCACTTTTGAAATACCTAAATGCAGTAAGACTAAAAAAATGCAACCATAGGCCAGATCATGACTACTTCAACTGAGTTTTTTGTTGTTGGGTTTTTTTTCCCCCTCCTTATTTTGTTCATTTATCTTTTTGCTGGAGCATCAATCTTTCACACAGCCAACCTACTACAAAATTAAACCTAGCGATATTAACTAGTCAATCTAGCCTCTAAAGCAACCGTTTTAGCCACTTTTAAAAGACTTATTTAGTATGAAATGAGAACTAAGGATAATGAAATTCAGATGTTGCTAGACAAATACCGCCTGCCATCAGGTAATCATGATTACAGCACAAAGAATTGTTCAGTTAACAGAAAACCCAGAAAGATTATGGGCACATCAGGAAAGCCGCAGAGTAAGGAAACACTGTTTCTCAATTTATTTTGTGAACAGTAGCACCAATTGTTCTTTTATTTATATTTCCCTATTCCCACAGGTTCTGGTCCCTAACCTAACCAACTCAGCCTTCACCACCATTCCTGCAGAGCACACACATGTCTTCAGCCATTTTTTTGATGAGGACACAGGACTCGGGCTACTACGCACAAACACAGATTCCCATCCATTTCTCTGACTTGTTATTCTCTCCAGGAAATGAGAGGTAAATGGTTTCTATGGAGATCTCCTGCAATTCACACGTACACTGTAGATAATCTCTAAGTACCTGACTTGCAACAGTCCATCCACCCAGATGAGTCTCCCCTGAGCACCATCCCTGGTCTCTTGAGCACCCAGTAATATGCAGGGAGGACACCATCACCGGTTTGTAATGCCTTCTGGCTGCAAGTAACATTTAAAGGTCCTAGACACTGTGAGTAAGAGTTTGAAAAAATAACCTTCATATTTGTAGTCCTCAGGTGCCTCTCCTAAGCAATTAAACTCTTCTAATTTAAATTTGCTTAAAACACATTCACTCTTTGTAAGGTAGCTGCCCTCAAACAAGTCAGATACTGTATTTCTTCCTGAGTCCTTACAATCCTCAAGGAACTTGCTCTTCTAGCCTGGGGGGGTGGGGGGTGGGGGTGGGGAGGGGAAAAGAAAAAAGTGTATTCAGATTCAACCAGTTAAGTTCCAAAAGATTTTTCCAGCATAGAAAATTGATAGCAAGAAAAAAGTCAACTGTGTGATGCACATTTGTACATTTAAATACATTTTGTCTGCTGGAACTAATACCTAGTACATAAATCTGTATGAATCACCATGTCATTTTAATAGCTAATATTGCCTAGAACTTAAAAAAAACCAACTCCCCGCAAAAAAACTCAACACAAAACAACCAACCAAAAGCCCCACATTCAGTCTGTTCCTCACTTTTTGCAAAAGGCAGATGTCATGAAGCATAAACCCATACTAAGATCTTTGTGCTTTGTTAACAGCATTGTTTGTTCACTGTTCTTGTACTTTCAGGATTTTTAAAAACCTGATTTCACTCAGAAGTCGAGAATTAGATTTGCAGTCTGCAATTATAATACACTGGCCTCATCAACAGGAATAAGATGACCTCAATATTGAGCTTCGTGAATGTTCTGTGTTTACCTGTAACTTATATCAGGAAGTAATTCAGCTCTAAGAACCTGGGGAAACAATCAGTCAATCCATATATACTCAAATGCAAAGTACAATATTATATAAGTTGGCTAACTGGGCAGAGCCAGTCTACTTTTCCTAAATTAATTAATCTGCTACATTTTTTAATACATAATTATTCTTTATAAAGAACAGGACAATTTGTTGAGAGCTGAATGATCAGATGAGTTTGTATTTTCACTACATTCCTTCTGTGAACCATGCATTATTTTTGCTACTCTTTATAACTCCTGCAGCTGTTTCTACAGAAAACTTGCAGGGAATAGGTGCAATGATATCCAACAGGTAATGGTTACATGGCTAAAACCAAGCCAAACTTAACTCAATTTTCTGACATGCAAAAATTTGAGTTACTTCCCAATCTTAGTCTTCTTCAGCAGCAAGCAGGTGACTGAAGCTTCAAAGGAGTGGAATTTCACAAACCACCATGAAAAGATTTTCATATGCTAATGCTCTTGGGGATCTACAGGTGTCTTGTTTTTAAATCATCTGCCTTCACTGCTAAAGATTCACATAAAGAATAACAAGTCCGCAGCTCTACTAAGAAAGTACTAGTGAAGTTAGAAAGCCATGAGGCACAGACTGTTATATTTCCCTTGGTAATTCGCCCCAGATAACTGAGTCACCTGCTGACCCAGGCAGAAAATATGGAAGAAATGGCAAGAGTTAATGAGAAGATGCTGAAGTACATGAAACAAACAGGCAGCTGGACTGTGCAGTAGAGAAGTCTGAAAGGAGTCAGAATGGAAAAGCAAGAATATCAGCTTACTTTTTTAGTGCCTTCCCATCGATGAGAACAATATAGTCTTTCTAGTTCTGCTGTTAACCTGGCCCCTATTTCAATTAAATCACACAATGTATGAGACCTCTGCCAGTATATAACTCAGTATTAGGCAAAGTCAGACATTGGAGTAAAAATACTTATCGATTTCGTAGCTATTGAAGCTACATGGCGTTCATTTTTATTTCCTTTCTCCAAGCCATCAGACTATTAAAATTTAGTCCAGGGATACAGGGGATACTGTATATTGAAGAGCGAACTTAAAAAGCTTACAGATTCCAAAAGTCCTACTCGACTCTAAGGGAACTCTGGTCTCCTTCTCAGGGATTAAAGGCAGCATGGACAGCTTCCACATGAATAACTTAAGTCTATCAGGTCTCGTGGAGTTCTAAAAATATATGCACCCCAAATGAGAAATGATGCAAGTTACTGCGCATTTAAAAACAACAACGGAGAAGTTGAATGACAGAATGTTGATAGTTTTTAAGCACTCAGTTAAGGCCAATTAGTTCATTTGTAAGCACAGATTAGCTATGAAGTAAAACAAATATGGAGAAAATGCTGAGGTCAATTGTATGAGGTTCAACAAGGCCAAGTGTCGGGTCTTGCACTTCGGTCACAACAACCCCATGCAATGCTACAGGCTTGGGGAAGAGTGGTTGGAAAGCTGCCTGGCGGAGAGGGACCTGGGGGTGCTGGCTGACAGCCCGCTGAACACGAACCAGCACTGTGCCCAGGTGGGCAAGGCGGCCAGCAGCATCCTGGCTTGTGTCAGGAATAGCGTGGCCAGCAGGAGCCGGGCAGTGATCGTGCCCCTGTGCTCGGCACTGGTGAGGCCGCACCTCAAATACTGTGTTCAGTTTTGGGCCTCTTAGTACAAGAAGGACATTGAGGTGCTGGAGTGTGTCCAGAGAAGGGCAAAGGTGGTGAAGGGTCTGGAGGGCAGGTCTATTGAGGAGCAGCTGAGGGAACTGGGATTGTTTAATCTGGAGAAAAGGAGGCTGAGGGAAGTCCTTATTGCTCCCTGCAACTACCTGAAAGGAGGCTGTAGTGAGGTGAGTGTTGGTCTCTTCTCCCAACTCACTAGCAATAGAACAAGAGGTGCATCATAGGAGGTTTAGATTGGATGTTAGGAAAAATGTCTTCACTGATAGAGTGGTCAGACATTGGAACAGGCTGTCCAGAGAGGTGGTGGAGTCACCATCCCTGGAGATATTTAAAAGACATGTAGACGTGGCACTTCAGGGCATGGTTTAGGAGGCCTGGGTATGTTGGGTTGTCAGTTGGACTTGATGATCCTAGAGATCTTTTCCAACCTTAATAATTCTATGATTCTATGAAAAACTTACAAAATAACTGATACCTCAGACCCCAAAAATAGACTACTTTAAATTTTGACATGTTTAAAAACACCTTATGTAGTTCAAATATTTCTGCTAAGAAAACAATCCTGCTGCTTTTCACAGACTTCCTGAGCATCCCCTTGTTGCATCAGCACATTGTTTTTCAATAATGTTCTAAAAACATGCCGTGGGTTCAAGCCGCTATGCTTACTGAGCATGCTCTTCCGAAGAGTGAGGCAGAATCACAAACACCACTGGGAGCTTCATATCCCTTTCTTATTCAAGATTAGCTGGCATTTACAAACTAGACAAGATTATCAAGAGCAACACTATCACACCAGCTGATTTCCTAAAGAAATGCAACAGCATTCCTTTCGACCATGTCATGTTCTGGGCACCAAGACCCCCTTGTCCCAGGAACCTAGATGCAGGGCCACTTGGAGCTGCATTGTAGTCACTGAGCTTTACACTGCAATTTACTTGCAGTGTAAATCAGGAGAGACCCCTCTAGTCCTGCAGAAACAGCACATCTCTTTTTCTAGCCAAAAGACTCTCTGTGTTGAGCTGCTGTATCAGAATTGCTGCTGGCTGCTGAGCAATCCTGACTGCATTCAAGCGAGGGCAGCAGCAAGTACAAAACACCAAGGAAGGGATCTCCTGTCTCTCCCCACGAAAGCACCAAGAGCTGAACTTCACTGGGATTTCACTTTTACATGGACACAATAGACGCACGCTAAATGTAGTGCACTACAAACAATCATTCCTAAGCACGGAAGAGTGGAGGTCTGTTCAGTCCCCTGAACTAATCCTGCTTCTTCTTTCACCTGATTTCTCTTCAGCTGTTTAGGAAGTTACCATCTTTGCATACCACCTTTATCTCTGTCTCTCTAGATCCACTGTCAGCTCTGAAATGTTTCTCTTTTCAGTTGCTAAACATTGATACTACATCCTTTACCAAAAATAATTATTCAAACAGCAATTATTTCATACCTCTTCTTACTTTACTGAAGAATAATAATTTCATTCAAAATTAAACTATAAATTCCTCTTGAAAAACCTTACACCATATTTGAATCCTAACAATAACATACAAGTGCATTCTAGTTTTACACTTGACTTGCCAAGAACTCTTCAGGAAACAAGTTGTTACTATTGCATTTCTTGCAAAATTAATACAGGTCCTTAAAAAACAGACAGCACTGAGGTTAGGTGCTCCCCTCTTTCCTCCAAGTAGTTAAGAGTTTATGAAAAACTCAGGGAAGCTACTTCTAAGTGTGAAGGCAAGAAATTTGTCTTCCCCAACATTAACAATTTTGTTACATAAGAGCTTAAGACTGCTTTCCTCCCCCATGCATGGAAATAATGAACATGCCTTTATTCGCATCCTCTTTTGCCCCTCATCTCCCAAGAAGTCTAACAATGAAAGTCTGGTATATTAAAGCGAAGTGTGTATAGCAAATTAGGAATGGAAGTTCAGTAAAGAACACTAACCCTATCACAGTTAAAGTGATGCCACTCAGCTACTATAATGATCACACAGTGTTTATCACAAAAACACCATTTTACCCCTAAAGATCTGAGATACATAAGAGCTTTACATAAAAAGTTTTCAGGAATGCTTCATCAGCCCAATGACATATTTTGGATTGCTACATCTCTTGCAATGCATCACAGACTAGTTTCACTAACATGCATGAAGCACATCCTGAATCACTGAGAACAACTAGATCTCTCTGTGCCAGTTCCAACAACACAGTACTGCTAAAAACATGCCTAAAATATGTGCTGACACTTGCAATAAGTTTTTTTTAAGTGAGTGCTATTTCTTAAATTACAGTCAGCTATTTGCTTTTCATAATTTGATTAAACAACATGAGACTTCAAGCTTATAACTTTAGTCTTCCGACTCAGTATCAACTATTCTCTCATTGATTCCCATGCATCACAAAATGTACTTGCAGAACACTAACCCACTACGCAATACTAGTAGTTATTTAACTGTAAGGGCACACATGCTGGTGTATAGCTTTTTGGTGTTTTATCTGAACCAGAAGTTGCACATTCTTTCCATTTGTTTGGTACTCATTTTAATGAAATCCAAAACATCAAGTGTTGCACATCCTAGGAAAAATATACAATAACTGTGTTTGAGAAGTCACACACATGGCATGTATGCATGGAGACAGTCACAGCTGCACACTTAACACCATTAGGTACACAATTTTCTTCTCTCTTCATTTGTGCCCCTGGGGTTTTTTTGTTTGAGTTAGGAAGCACTGAGCACTTCCAGAATAAAGGAATTAAGTAAAGCTAGCTAATAGAGGATTGGATACTATAATATTTAATATCCCCATCCAAAACTGTAAATAATTAGGAGCTGCAGTTTGTAACTTTCCACTTGTGAATCTGCTTCTCTTTCTGAGCTGACTTAGTAGACATGAAGAATTTGTTACAGAACCCATAGCTGGAAACAAACTGCTAAATCCACCATTTAATGACTGCAAATAATTTTAACAAGTCAGTTCAACCACGTTCAAAGCAAAAACCCTGATGTTATGATTACTTATAAGAGTACTGTTGCTAACACAAGAAAAATTCTCCTGTGAGTAGCAGACCTACACAATAGTAAGATCTGCCTTGGCATTTTACAGTGCCAACATGTTTGCATTGCTACTGTAGGAACAGGAAAAAATTGATATATCAAGTTCATGGGTAACAGTTGCAACTATTCTAGATGACCAAGGTGCAATATAAAAAAAGTTAACACCACACCTAGAGTTTATTTAATGTTTTTTTATCAGTCTGTACTATGGCAGTTACCACATTTATTTTCTTCCAAAAAATACAAGCATAATTCTAATAAATTAGAATAAGCATAATAAAATTAGAACAGCCAGTGTTACTATACTGTAGAACACCAGGAAATAAGCAAAAACTATGTGCTACATAAAATACTTTGAAGCTATACTTCATTAGAGTTATTCAAGAATTGATGGAGTGAACTATACTATGCATAAGCTCTACAATTGTCCCCAGCCTAGCAGTTTCCAAATTGCATATATTCTCCGAGTGGCTACATACTAACCTTTCACCACTCCCAAGAGAGGTGGCGAGTTCTCTTGAGGGGTTCTGTCAGGTTCCTGGGGAGGAACAACCATAGCAAGTGTATGCACTGGTACACGTGGAACCTTAAAACAAAGCCACAGACACATGCTCAGATAAACAAACAAACAAAACCCAACAACCTGTTTGGATGGACCAAGTGTTAATACAAAGATACATTCTTACAGCAGACCTCCATTCCACTCTTCCCAAACTGTATATGCTCTGCTACGTCTTGGTATAACCTGTCCCATGCTATCTTATTGTGGATAATAGGTCAAAGTTAACTATGTTACCTTCACAAAATTCTGGACTGTGTAGGCTGGAAAACAGTTAACAACTTTAGGCTTTTAATCAACTAGCTCCACTGGGAATCTACACCTCTCCAGCCTGCAGAATTCTAGATTTACACAATATGTTGTCTTTCATATAACAACCAAAATCAGCAACATTTTGAGGGGTGCTGTCACAAGGGTTTAGAACTGTTGTAACAAAATACTGAGCAAATGCAACCAAGAAAACAATATTTTGAGATACTAGGTTTGGAACTATCATATCCAAGGAACAGAAGAGGGAACGAAGTTCATGCGCTCTTCAGGACACTGCAGCCAATACCAAATCAACTTCCTCACTCTCTACTATTTTCAAATGGGTAGACTTTTTTTACTTCTTTCCACTGTATATGTTCACTTCTAAATTAACTTCAGAAGTTAACTACAAATGAAGTGTTTCTTTGCAATGTTCATGGTGATATTTTAAAAAAATTCCTTATGCCTTACCTGAGACTGATCCTGAGATGGAGGTGTGAGCTGAGACAAGTCTGCTGCAGGAACTGACAAAACATTGTTTGGGTAATCCAGCAAGTAAGAAACAACATTTGTATGCCCTCCTTTGGCGGCCTCAATGAGCATTGTTGAGCCATCCTGAAGTGAGATATTGGAAATAAAAAGCCAGAAGATGAATTTTGCTACCTGGTATAGCACGTAAGATTTAAATGGTCTAATTCATAATTGCACATTTACTAATCCACTAAATCAACTGCACTGGTTCTTTCAGTACCTATGATAAATGCATAGTTTTAAGTGAATACCTTGAGCCGATGAGTAGGATCTGCACCGTGAGCCAGAAGGAGCTCAACAACTGCCAGGTGGCCTCCCGCACATGCCAGTGACACCACCGTGTGGTCATTATTAGCTGTAGCCCTGTTAACGTTGGCACCTATAAAGAGAAGATTTCAGAATTATACCAAGGCAATTATTTTTAAAAGAATGTATCAACAAGTACAGTATTTTCTGGAATAGAGATCAACATTTCTCTTCTGATATTCCTAATTCATACACACTTCTGGGGTAAAGGCAAGGGATTTTGAATAATTGATGGTTTCTACACATCGTCCTCCTCATTTTGTGAGGACAAGGCAGTACCAACAGCAACAACAGGCCTCGTAAGTGCTAAGAGAGGGAACACTTACGGTGTACAAAGCACAGCTTCTAAATTTTCATTTTAAGCACTTACCAGTATCACTGCATGGTGCAGTTTTTATCATTTCAGACAGTACTTGAGAGTGTGTTTTTTCTGAAGGAGGGAGTGGGTTTTAAGAAACTGAAAATATTTGCTGTACTTCAAATCTATTTATTAATCTATACAACTGAGTAGGAAAAGTAACTAGCAAAATATTTTGTGGTTCATTGTACCGTGAACTAAATGAAATTTAGAACACCCTTAATGGTTCAAATGCTCATATACACATAACCAGATTAATTCTGGAGAAGGATCACAAACATGCACAATTGTAAAGTGGCACATTGAGTTTTTAAATTATATTTTAAACCAGCATTTTACCTTTGCTAATAAGGAATTGCACAGTGCATAAGTGACCAGCTCGCGCAGCCTTCATTAGCGGGGTTCTCCCACCTTCAGATTCATGTTCCTATTGTGAAGAAGGAACAACAGATGTTTAAACGGGCAAAAAATATCATTGTTTTGGCTTTTGAACCATCTTGTGATGGGACCAGAATTACCTGTCTCAATAGGAGGCCTATTTTATAAGGCAATATAAACTGACTGGAATCAATTTTCATCTTACCTTAACTACTTAATCACACTGAAAAAGCATTAAGACCACATCCATACTGTTATCACACAAGGAGGTTTCCCTGCTTCAGGGATTCAGATGCCCCTTTTTATTTTAGTGTTCAAATGCATAATATACTTAAGAACAGTAACATCTTGCTTCCTCTTCAAAAAGGGATGACTATTTAACATAAATATCATCCAGCATCAGGAAATACACAAATAACTACGAACTGAAGTGCAACAGTTGTGAGAGCTGTCACATGCTGCATGCCAGACCTTAAAATTGCAATAATGTCTGAAGTGCAGACAACATTTTTAAAACATGCTGAAGAGGATCAGCAATAAAAATGAGACAAAGAACTGCAGGCCACAATAAGTGTCTGAATAAGAGGATTGGAGAATAAAGCAGGAAGATGACAAAAGGATGATACAAACCAACAAAAAAAGGAACGAGCGACAAGAACAATTTTCTAATTGAAAAAGTTTCTGAATACTGGAAAGATGTGGTTGAATACAACTGTATTAGAGAAGTTACAGAAGTAGAAAATTTGCCTGCTATGTAGACATGATCAATACCATAAAGAATGCTGACTAACCAACCCTCCCTCAGCAACAAGGGGAGAGAACATCATCTTCCTGGGAATGTTTTTATTTGCGCTCTGAATATTCAGTCTGATCAATAATATACTAGGACTGTGGTTTTTTTTTAATTAAATATCTGGGAAACCAAGCACCAAATTCGCTATTTACTTCTGGAATTGCATGTATCTCTGACAGTGAAAGTTAACACTTAGAACTAACAGCAGATGATACTGCCATTTACAATTATAAAAGGACAAGAATAGATTTGACAGAATGAATCAACTGCTTCCCATAGTTTCAGTATTTCTGAAAACTCTGCATATGTGCTTTCACATATGGCTTGCTTTGGTTGCAAGCTGCACCTTAGGTGAGCTTTCTGTTCATACACATGAGAAATAAATCTCTACTGGATCTTCTATTGGAGACTCACCCCGTGCAGGAAACAGAAACCAATCCTTTGCTGTAACAGGGGTTACACTAACCCCCTCCTACACACTCGGGAAAGAGCAGAAACACTCTGGTCCTGCACCTTCATAAGAACTTTGTATTATTGTACACCACTTCAACACACGTTTAAATTCCACATTACTGCTCTGATTTCTTTGCTTACTTGGTAGTATAATGCATAAGTGCGCACAGACAGATAAGAAGCCTTTATAGACTGCTACTGAAATCACCTTTCTTTTCCCCACCCCCTAAATAAGTAGATTCCACTCCCAGGACAACTGACTGCTTAGCTGTCGATAAATATATGCATGCTTTTGGATTGTCTGCATGTCAGAAATATTTGCAGGACACGTAAAGCTCATTATGTTAGTATGTAGCCCTACAATGTGCAAGAATTAGTAGCATGCCCTTGAGCTCTGATGCTTACTCTGGTATTTGGCATAGTTTTTCCTTCCTCAGCCACTGCCAGTAGATCATAAAAAGCCAGATGCTGCTGTTTGCCTTATGCACAGTAAACCCCTGGTACTGCTGGCAAATCACTCACAAAGCAGCTATGGATGCAAAGAACTATTGAACACCACTTCACTTGCTGTGCAGCACCAGAACATTACTGCCCAAACAATTTAATACTAATTTCTAAATCCCCATTGATACAACAGCAAAGATGGCAAGAAGCAAAATTTATTTTAGGTCATCTTAGCTATATTCAAGATAGCGAAAAGCCATCCCATATTGCATTCAAACATAGCATTTCTGATAACTAGCAGTAAGGTATTATTTGCAACATTCTCAATTCCTAACAGACTTCAGTACTGAAGTCTTAAACATGGATGTCAGGAGGCTTCCTCATTTAAATGCAATGCAGTTATTCTGCCCAGTTTAACCAACTGTCACTTCATCAAGCAGGCAGAACTTGATCCTCAACTATTATATGCTTCAAACACTTGCAGTACCATACACATCATCAGTCCAGCCAAACTAAACCATTTGTGTGCCCACCTGCTGTAGATCTTCAGATGTTATTGCATTTTGATGGTATTTTTCACATCAGAAGATAGAAATGCATTTTAAGATGAAATTAATTCTCTTACTTCAGCACTCTGTTTAGCCCTAATGAATGCTAGCAGATAGCGTCGACTCAAGCTTTAAGGGAAAACATCTAGAACAAGCCAAAATCAGAAGCTGAGCCAGTGCAGTGCCTTTCTTTACTCACATCCTTTCTTTTACCTGGAATGGCCATAAATTTCAAAGATTGTTTGTGGTTTTTGTGGTTTGTTGGTTTGGGGTTTTTTTTGTGTGTGTTTTTTGTTTTTGTTTTAGGGTTTTTTTTTTTGCTGCTTTTGTTTTGGTTAGTGCATTTTTGTTCTGTTTTTTTTTTTTTTTCCATTGTTGTTGCAGTAGATAATCAAAATCAGGACAGAGAACACAAAAGCTGTCCAAAAGCATCCCCCATCAGCTTTCCAATGCATTTCTTCCTTGTATTAGTACGAAGTACACGCAAATGCTTATTTTGTAAGAAAAAAAACTAGCAAGTACTTGTCTCCAAAGATAATTTCCCTGGCTATCTGCACTGTAGAACTCACCACAGTATTCTATCTCTCTTCACTCCTTAAGTCCTGAGAAATAACTGCAGTTGGTATGATCAGAAAGAGGTATAGAGCAGAACACCTATGCCAGCTTTGACTAGAAAAGCCATTCTCTAAACACTTCAGTGATAGGAAGGAAGGGGAAAGCAAGAGTATTACCCAAATCAGGTAAGAGCTTACATTATCTGCACCTTTCTTCCACTGGTACTCAAAACGGAGATTAGAATCTAGTCAGTAATCATTATTTCCTTTCTAGACAAATCAGTACGTGAAAGAGCGGAGCAAAAGCAGTGTCATTGGAAGCATCTCACAACAGTTTGGGGTTTTTTTATTCTTGATTTCAAGTTCTGTTTTAGGCAATTCCAAGATCAGCTGCATAAGGGCTCCACTCCCCTTATTCTTCTTTGTTCACAAGTTTTCATGTTCAGCAAGTATTATTCATTAAGATATATTTCGAGTTTGTTTCCAGTGTTGTAGTTAATTAAAAGTTCTAGAACAAAATCTGCATTTTCAAAGTAAAGGTCCAACTGCTCTCTTCAATTCTTTAACAAGCCTCTCATATCCATGACAACAGTGAATATTTAACAGAAATCTAAGTGTTATTCTAAGCAAAATAATTTAGACAAAGTTTTTGATACAAGACAATAGCCAAACAATGGAGTTCTTACCACTATGCCACTTTGCTAATTTTCAAGATTGAACCCCTATAAAGAGATACAGTATTCTATCAGCCACCAACCTAACTGTCCTAGATCACCTTCCTGAGATATGTAGCAAACCAGTATTTCGGATGCACCTAAAAACTCAGCTAGGCCTCTAGTTTAAAGTAAATACCTGAGAAGGGAAAGACCTTACAGGAAGCTAGATATATACTAAGAGGTTTAACATCACTACTTGTGCTAATAGACTCAATGAGATATTTTGCTACATTTGTGAAAGTTGAGATACTGATTTTTAAAAACAGGGTTTTAGAAAACCCAACAGAAGGAAAAATACAGGACAAAGATGACATGACTAGTCTACACAGCAAGGCTTTGTATTTTTGAAGAAATTCAGATGCCTTACAGCCATGCTTCTTGTTAGCATATATCCTAAGGCTGCAGCTTACAAGCATCAAAGGCCCACCTCACCTGATGCTTGCCCGGCTCTATGCCCTCCAAAATAGTCTTCTTTAAGTCCTCCTGCTTGTCCTGCGGAAGGAAAAAGAAGAACTCACGGCTCTTGTTCTACAAATAAATATTGTTCTTGGTCATGAAGACCTGGAATGTGAACTTAAATGGATCAGATCCACCAGCTGAAAACTCTGTTTTGCTGGAATTAGGCAAGCAAGCACAAAGCTAAGACCAAGCAATGCAGCTCTCACCAGTCCTATGACAAGCCATTCAAATTCATGGAGAGAACACAAAGGTCATACACAGCATCTTGTTAAATACAAGATGACTTTTTGTTCACTACTGGCAAAAGAGAGCATTTCTTTGTACTTTGCAACATCCAGAGTCTGCAACACAACATCCAAAAGGTGTTAACTACAAAAATTAGCTTCACATGTCCTACAACATTTTTATTTGTAGAAGACTGAGGGAGAAGTCTAAAAAGACCTGAAAATCCCCGACCTTCCCCTGATGGTTCAAGAAACAGTATGGAAAAACATGACAGCTTCTCAGATCCCTCACTGTAACGACAACATAGCTACCTCCAGCATGATTTCGTTCAAATCCATAAAGTATTGTTTACTTTTCTAGATGTTTAAATACTCCCTTATGCACACTGCATCAAACATGCAGTGTGTCATACACATAAAGGAAAGTGAGTTTCTAATTAAGAAGCCATGTTAGTGTGAGGGATGTTATCAGCTGAAGGCAAAGCAATGATCCCTGCAATGACAAAAGCGTCTATCTGTAAAAATATTTTGTCACAGGGGAAGAATCAAGAAGCAGTTTGGCTTGCCTGGGGTTTTGGGGGATTTGGGGCAGGGGATAGGGGGGGTGGGATGTTGGGGTTTTGTTTCTTTTTGCAACTAGAGTTATGTGGATGCCAGGTAGCCAGTTTTAGTCTTTTAAGAAAAGCCACACATGTAATTTTAACAAGTCTAAAGAGCTTTGGGGAGAGCTTGGCAGTGTAAAATGAGAAGGATAACGATGAAGCTGCCCACAGGGGTTCTTTTCCATCTCTCAATTTCAGCATAAAAGCACTCATATATTTTGTAGTAGAAAGGTAAACTCAATCACTAGATCAACTCTCCCATGGAGCAGTGCCTCATAAACAGCTGCAAGGCAGGCCAGATCAGAAAATCCCAATTTAAAACGTTTCTGTATTTCCGAGCTGAGAAAAGCTAGGATGTTCTCACTGCCCAGAAAAGAACAATCTCTCCCTTGTTTTCAGCTATACTGAAACAGGCGAAGATGCAACCACTTTGTCAAGAGCAGTCTCGCTTTCAAAAAGGAGACTGGAATCTCCAGTGTGCAGCATTTCATCCAGGTCTTATTCTACATTGAAAGGGAACAGGCATCCAAACAGGCATTAGTTTATAGAAAGGTATACAGCTTAAAAGCAGGACATTACATCTCATTAAGTATCACCAGTACTCTTTGTGAGCTTCACAGTCCTTAACCTAGTTCCTGTGGGAACATACATGCACCACGCATGTCTTACCTTATATAAGCTTTGATATGAAAATAACTGCTAGTAAAGACACAAAGAAGAGGAAGGGAAAAAAAGAGAACTCTCACAGGAAAAAAAAAAATCTCTTCTCATCTCTCAGATTAGACAAATCCTTGCCACACCAGTAAGTAACTGTATTACTGAAGTGCTGGTTATTTTTTCCTGAAGCTATTAAACCACACCACCACTCAAAGAATGTTTTTATCAAATTGTATTTCAGAGTTCCAATCTCCAAAATTTTACCCCTATTAATCACAAAATCTAAAGTAGGTGTTTTGTCCCCATAAAGAAGTTTGTAAACAATTAAAATTTACATTTGGGCCAGTGGCAGGAGCTCAGATGAAGACCCTAAAAGCCTCTAGTCCTGCAGGCAATAAAGGAACCAGAATGCAACTAAGGCACAGATGGGATCACAGGCTGAAGTCTTCAGATGTGCTTCATTAAGTCATTCACACACTTGGCAAAAGCAAGCTTATTTCAAAATGCATACATTAACAAGGAAAGGTGTAGGCCTGCCAAGCTAGTTTTACTACAGATTGACAGGCCAACTTTGTCCTGTAAGGACATGGAAAATACAGATCCCTTAAAGAAGGGCTTCAGAAAAGCATCACAAGCCAGACTTCATAAACAATTAACCACAAGGAGATACAAATTCATCAAAATACCATCCACAGTTTAGCAGCTCTCCAGCAGACAGAAGTAGATGAGCATGTACTCTGACACTGTTCATGTCTAGTATAACTCACCACTGCAGAGTTTTAAGGAAAAATTAACGACAAACCAAAGAAAGTTCATCTCAGCCATCATTTTCTTTTAGTTCTCCTGATTCTTACAAAGCCACGTTCCTTAATGAATCTAATAGAGCTCAAGATCTTCACTGATTCTTGAACTGAATTACATATTTGATATGTAGGCCAGAGGATCAGTCCCTGAAAAGTAAGAGTTCCCATTTCCTACACGTAAGAACAGCAGCCTTTTTGTGCTGAGATGCAGTGGTAATAATCGCTCCTAGTTCAGACAAAACTATGCAGCAACTAGAATCACTTAACTAATGCTCAGAGAAGGGTTTGGGATGGACAGGACCTTCAAAGACCACCTAGTCCAACCATCCTTCCAGAGGCAGCCACATCTTTCAACTAGAACAGATTGCTCAAAGCCCCCTCCAACCTTACCTTAAACTTTTCCAATAATGGTGCTTCCACAACTCCTCTGGGCAAACTGTTGCTGTGTCTCACCACTCTCATTGTAAAACTTGCTCAAACTTTAGCTCAAGGTTCTATTTTAAGATTGAAAAAACCTCAACTGGATATGAGCAACACACAGGATTCAGGAGAGTGAGTTGGGTAACTTCAGCAAAGCTTGAAGACTTCAGTCTTCCATGAGGAAAATACAGGAGACGCAAACATTTCCTGCCCTCTGCCAATTTGGCTAACCCAGAAGTTAAGGCCAATTAGTTCATTTGTAAGCACAGATTAGCTATGAAGTAAAACAAATATGGAGAAAATGCTGAGGTCAATTGTATGAGGTTCAACAAGGACAAGTGTCGGGTCTTGCACTTCAGTCACAACAACCCCATGCAATGCTACAGGCTTGGGGAAGAGTGGTTGGAAAGCTGCCTGGCGGAGAGGGACCTGGGGGTGCTGGCTGACAGCCCGCTGAACACGAACCAGCACTGTGCCCAGGTGGGCAAGGCGGCCAGCAGCATCCTGGCTTGTGTCAGGAATAGCGTGGCCAGCAGGAGCCAGGCAGTGATCGTGCCCCTGTGCTCGGCACTGGTGAGGCCGCACCTCAAATACTGTGTTCAGTTTTGGGCCTCTTAGTACAAGGAGGACATTGAGGTGCTGGAGTGTGTCCAGAGAAGGGCAAAGCAGCTGGTGAAGGGTCTAGAGAGCAAGTCTTATGCGGAGAGGTTGAGGGAACTGGGATTGTTTAATCTGGAGAAAAGGAGGCTGAGGGGAGACCTTATCACTCTCTACAACTACCTGAAAGGAAGCTGTAGTGAGGTGAGTGTTGGTCTCTTCTCCCAACTCACTAGCAATAGAACAAGAGGAAATGGCTTCAAGCTGCATCATAGGAGGTTTAGATTGGATGTTAGGAAAAATGTCTTCACTGATAGAGTGGTCAGACATTGGAACAGGCTGTCCAGAGAGGTGGTGGAGTCACCATCCCTGGAGATATTTAAAAGACATGTAGACGTGGCACTTCAGGGCATGGTTTAGGAGGCCTGGGTATGTTGGGTTGACGGTTGGACTTGATGATCCTAGAGGTCTTTTCCAGCCTCTATGATTGTATGATTCTATGATGGGATCAAGGGTCATTCAGACTGCTTCTTCCTTTGCAGCCTCCCTGGCACAGTGCTGACCCTGTCAAGAATCACAGGGGAGGAGACCACCAGGGACTGTTCCCAATTGGCAGCATGGAAAATGTGACATCAAGCTAGTCTCCACTTATCTCGGAGGCCCTGCACCCTCAAGAACCCTTTCAAGACCTCATCCCGCAACCAAGGGGTGTCCAATGTACACTCCCAGTACTGCGTTATGAGAACACCACTCTTGTGGGCTGCAACATAGCCACTGATGTTCTTACAGACACAGGGGCACAGCCCCAGGCTCAACGACCTGCCAGGCCCAGTGCTGCACAGCATAGATGGCTGCAGTGGATACCATTTGTCCTTGCAATCAGAGAACGACCCTCAACCCTATTTTACTGTTTAAGACAAAACCAATATTTTGCTCAAAAAGGACCACTCCACAACATGGTAAAATGTTTTATGTCCAGCTCCTCAGTGACTCTGATATGAGCTTATGGTATAAAGAAAGTTTCGGGAACACAATGAAACATGAGCGAAAGCAATCCCTGGAAAGACTAAAGTTGCAGGACGAAAAAGGAAAGAAAGAAAAGCAGCTGGAGATGTACTTTCATTTTGCTGTGTTTGAACATCAGAAGGAGAGCAAAATTAACTAGACAGATGAAGATAGACTGACCAAGAGTTCTAAGTCCAGATCTGCATTCAAACACCTTGGTGAAATCATCTAACCTCATTTAAATTACTAATGAAAATTGAAATCTAGAAGAATGATCCTACAGTACTTCAGAAGAAACCTTTTCACAATCCAGCAGTAAGGCAATACACTTTAGAAACCTTTCTCAGAACAATTCAAAGATAATTAATTTATTCAAAACAGCTTACAACTTCTAACAAAGCAAAGTAACACGGAGGTTTGAAAGGAAACTGCTCTGAACCTGAGGCACCTGCTGTAATCATCACTGCAGTTTTTCAGGCATTTTTCCATTTCCTTACAATCAGAATTCAAAACTGGTAGACTTATACTGCACGTCTCCCTATCATGTACAATTTTCCTTTGCTTCCTTACTATAATTTTCTTGACAGTTCCCCATTTTTATTGGCAGCACAAGAAAATGCAATAAAATAAAACTTTACTTTAGAAAGGAATAAGATTTTTCTCAGCAATACTTATCAGAACTAGATGCTGAAGACCACAAGCACTGCTCACCTTAGTGATGAGAGGAGAAAAATAAAAATGACATAACTCTAATAATTTGAAGTTATATTTAAGCAGCAACCCTTGCATGTTTTTAAAGTTTATGCACAGCATTTTGTTTGTTTGTTTCAGGCTTTGTTCCTCACTATGAGGTACTTTCATGGATGATACCTTTTTCATAACTGTCAACATGACCTTCCTCCCTGGTAGGAACATATGAAGCAGAACTGTAGAAGAATTAATAAGGCCTGAAGAAAAGTATATTCACAAAGAGTGGAAGTATTATTAATTTACAATTACAGCATTCACTTTTTTATATTTGTAAATATAAAATTAATAAATACTTCATTTAAGACTGAAACTTAGTAACTTCATTCGGATGTTGATTTATCAGGTTCAATGACAAACTTTTCTCACATTCTTATTATTTAAAAGGAACAACAACAAAAAAACCCTAAAATACCCAACCAAACCCCACCCCTCCCCCCCCACCAAACAAAAAAGAACAACCCAAAGAAAGGAGAATAGTAGGAAAAAACCCAAAAAGGCAACAAAAGAACAATCTTCCTTGCTCATGCCTTATGAGACATAAGGCTCCTAAACTGCTTTAGAGGACTAATGTATCAATTGCTTTTTACTGCTTAAAAGCCAAACATTATATCCCTGCAGCTGATGAAGAGGCAGTTTTAGGTCTCCCACTATATATTATGAAAAAAGTCAAGAAAATTATGTAAACAACTTAGTTATGTTTAAATGCATTACAGAAAACAAACACTGTGAAAGCAATATACTAAAACCAAGAGCTACAAGAAAGAAAAGATTTCTGGAACAAAGAAAAGAGATATTATCCTGGTCATTTAAAAGGCATTGCTTAATTTGGGTTTTTTTTGTGTTGTAGTTTTAAAAAGTTGAGACCCACAGTGTTCAGAAACTAACACTAAAATAGAGAAGTAGCAGCTCCTAATACTAAAACATTTTAAATTCAGAGCACTGGAACAGGTAAACTCTAATCCACAGAGTTTGGGAATAATGAAGTAGCATAATGAATAAAGGCAAGGCAGAAATATATCCTACTAAACAAATTAGTGTAAGCTATAGCTAAAACTTTTCACTTAATGGAAGATTACCCCATAAGAATTTTTATTTTTCAGATCAAACATAATATGCAGGCTTTTAAAAAGTTTTTTTCATGTCTCTTTTCACAGCCATCTATGAATCTCAACTGCTAAAATCATCTTCCTGCTCTACAAGCATATAAGCTTTGGCATGCAGTTTGAAACCAAAGTCTTTTCCCCACAAGATGCAGCAGAAGTCTTACCAAATCAGCACCAGCTTGAAGCAACACATCTGCAACATCAGTATGTCCGTTTTCGCAGGCATAGGTCAAAGCTGTATCTCCTGTCGCTGTGGTGGCATGAACATTAGCTCCTAGAAATACAACATTGTTTTTTTCATATTAAATATTTGATAAGGAGATGTCCAATATCAGGTAAACACAAAAGTCAAGGCACTTTATCTGTGACAACAGCTATATCCTACTGACCGACATCTTCTACAGCCCAAGGGCATTGATCTCATGGCGAAAATTGCTCTCAGTAAAAATACTCTGAGGAGAGGGGATAAGTCAAGGCTTGGAAAAGGCATGACTGGCAACCTAAGCACTTAAATGTATATGCTCATTTATTCCTACATTCCGTCTACAGCAATAAAGATTTCAGTTGTTAGAACAAATAAAAGTGAATCCAGACAGTTGTCTAGACTATCCATTTGACAGGGAGCTGCATGCCAAGGAAAACCAGACAAAATGCATGTTATTGAATTAGTATTAATACTACAAGACCATACACTTCTACAAATTTCATTTCTTCCCTGCTCTTTAAAATCATTTGTTTTAAAACTGTTTTGCTGAAATAAATTGACTAACTTCATATATGCCAGCTGGGTCAAAACTATGCATGATTCTTGCTATGTAATCCATTATTCTTCAATTTAAAAATGCCAATGTGATTAGCCATTTTCTTATTTTCAAGGTGAGATACGTTTAGAGACTTCCCAATGCCAAAACAAGGCTCCTCCATTAACTTTCTACATTATCAGAAGCAAAGTGCAAGCAGCATTCCAAATGAGCCGGTGACAGGTGTCACATGCTGGTATCACTGCACAAAGAGACCCAGTTGTTACTGTCCCTCGATGAGCAGGGAGCATTACTTTCTAGAATTACAAATCCAGACAATTTTATGGTTATTCTTAGAAAAGAGCATACAAATAAATCACCTCCCATAACAAGGAAGGTTTCTAAAATGCAGGTCCTTTTTATTTATTATTTTAAGCAGTACTACCTACTACACTTCAGGCTCTACCAACTTTAAACAGACAGATGAACACTGAAGTGTCATTTCCCCCCAACTCTAGCAAGATTTAATTTTTACTGCTGTATAACATAATAATACAGAAGTTCAGCACATTCCAGAACCTGTCTTCTACACTATTTCCCAGGGAACAATTCCTGAAGTACTGGTTTTTCAGGAAGACTGACTGCGGATAGTCAGGTACAGCCAAAGCAGGAGTAACATAAAACCCAGCATTATCAGTATTAACATTTTTGCCCCAAATCCAGGTAGCTGGAAACAATGTTCCTAATGAACACTGACGGTTTTTAGATATGCAACAGATTCTAGTGTTCCACGAGGCACTTTCCTCTGTTAACAGTAGCAAACAAGATTAAGGTGTAACATATGCTTTTTTCCTTCTTGCTAAGGTATCCGAGAATATAGCTGTTACAACACTGCCACCATCAAGCCCATGTATCTTCTAAATCATACAGAACATCAAGTCTGTAGTATCTGTAGGCTAGATCATTTGAACTGTACACATACCTGCTGCCAGCAAGTATTTCACCAGTTCAAGATGACCCTCTTGAGCAGCTTCCATCAAAGGTGTTGAGCAACCAAGTTCTATATCAGCTCCTGCCTTAATAAGGAAGTCAGCTACTTCAGAAAACCCTCCGCAACATGCCAGAGTAAGAGCTGTTTCCTGCGTTTCTTCTGTCTGTGCATTTATATTTGCCCCTGTGAAACAAAATAGCTGTTAATTTAACTGACCAGACACGGTAGGAAGGTGAATGCTCATGACCTCCACAGTTCAGGTATTTTAGCTTTGCTCTGTAGTTACAGCAATGACCAGTGACAGCCACATGCTACACCAGAGGAATTTGCATGGAGTACCTAATGGCAAATGGTCAGCACTGCATTCTTCATAATAAACACTCAAGAAATAACAGTGATCTCACCTTGTGCCAGTAGCAAGGCTACCATCTCTTCATGGCCTTCCCGGGCAGCTTCCATTAGAGGAGTATAACCTTCATCATTAACTTCCTCCAGGTTAGCTCCCCTTTCGATCAGAAGAGCTGCTAGCTCCACATGTCCACCACAAGCAGCCAGAGTGAGTGGAGATTCAAATGAATCTGCAGGCATATTCACTTGAGCACCACTGTCTAGAAGCAAGCGTGCCACTTCCACGTGTCCATCCTACAGAACAAAGGTGAACACAAATATCAGAAACAGTTGAAGCCACTTGATGTTGTGGTTACAACCACTACCATATTAGGTCTGAAAATTATTCTAAAAAGACAGGGTCTTTTTACTTATGGTGGTTTACTTATCATGGTATGATGGCTACATACTTTTTAGGAAAGACAGGACAGCAATGCAAGGTGGGGGAGTTGCTCTTTATGTGATGGTGCAACTGGAATGTATCAAGCTATGCCTAGAGGTGAAGAAAGAATGAGTTGAGAGCTTATGGGTAAAAATTAAGGGGCAGACAAATATGGGTGACACTGTTGTGGGCATTTGCTACAGGCCACCTGATCATGAAGAGCAAGTTGTCAAGGCCTTCTAACAGACAGCTGCACATATCCTCACAATCACAGGCCCTGGTTCTCATGGGGGACTTCAACCACCCTGATATTTGCGGGAAAAGCAACACAGCGAGGCATGCACGATACAGGAGGTTCCTGCAGACCATCGATGATAACTATTTGACACAAGTGGTGGAGGAGCCAACAAGGCACGATGTGCTGCTGAACCTTATACTAACAAACAAAGAAGGTCTAGTTGGGGTAGCCTTGGCTGCAGTGACCACAAGATGGTGGAGTTCAGGATCCTGCGTGGTGGAAGCAGGGCAACAAATATGATTACAACCCTGGACTTCAGGAGAGCTAACTTTGGCCTCTTCAAAGACCTGCTTGGAGAAATCCCATGGGTTAGGGCTCTAGACAGTAGGGGAGTCCAAGGGAGCTAGTCAATATTCAAGTACCACTTCTTCCAAGCTCAACATTGGTGCATCCCTGTGAGGATGGAGTCAAGCAAAGGAGACAGAAGACCTGTATGGATGAGAAAAGAGCTTCTAGACAAACTCAAATGGAGAAGGAGGTTTACAGTATGTGGAAAAAGGGGCTGGCCACTTGGGAGGAATATAGGAACGTTCTCAGGGTATGCAGAGATCCAATGAGGAAGGCCAAAGCCCACTTGGAACTCAATCTGGCAAGGGATGTCAAGGATAACGAGAAGGGCTTCTTCAAATACATCAGTAGTAAAAGACAGACTGCGGAAACTGCGGGCCCACTGCTGAATGAGGCGGATGCCCTGGTGATGCAGGATGCAGAGAAGGCAGACTTACTGAATGCCTTCTTTGCTTCAGTCTTTACTGCTAAGGCTGGTCCTCAGGCATCCCAGCCCCCAGAGATGAGAGAGAAAATCTGGAGAAAGGAAGGATTCCCCTTGGTTGAGGAGGATTGGGTTAGAGATAATTTAGGCAAACTGGATCCTCACAAATCCATAGGTCCTAATGGGATGCACCCATGAGTGTGGAGGGAACTGGCAGGTGCTGTTGCTAAGCCACAGGAGAGGTGCCCAAGGACTGGAGGGTAGCCAATGTTGCTCCAGTCTTCACAAAGGGCAAGGAGGATGACCCAGGAAACTATAGGCCAGTCAGCCTCACCTCCATCCTCAGAAAAGTGATGGAACAGTTCATCCTGGAGGTCATCTCCAGGCATGTAGAGGACAAGAAGGTTATCAGAAGCAGTCAACATGGATCCACCAAGAGGAGCTCGTGCTTCACCAACCTGGCAGCCTTCTATGATGGTGTGGCTGGCTGGGTCAACAAAGGGAGAACAGTGGATGTTGTTTACCTCAACTGCAGCAAGGCATTCAACACTGTCTCCCATAGCATCCTCATAGGTAAACTTAGGAAGTGTGGGTTAGATGAATGGACAGTGAGGTGGATTGAGAACTGGCTGAATGGCAGAGCTCAGAAGGTCGTGATCAATGAGGCAGAGTCTGGATGGAGGCCTGTAACTAGTGGTGTTACCCAGGGGCTGTACTGGGTCCAGTCTTGTTCAACAGATTCATCAATGACCTGGACAAAGGGACAGAGTGGTCCCTCAGCAAGTTCGCTGATGATACATAACTGGGAGGAGTGGCTGATACACCAGAAGGATGTGCTGCCATTCAGTGAGATCTGGGCAGGCTGGAGAGCTGGGCTGAGGGTAACCTCATGAAATTCAACAAAAGCAAGTGCAAGGTCCTGCACCTGAGGAAGAACAACCCTACACACCAGTACAGGTTGGGGGTTGACCTGCTGGAAAGCAGCTCTGCTGAGAAGGATCTGGGAGTGCTGGTAGGCAGCAAGTTGACCATGAGCCAGCAAAGTGCCCTTGCGGCCAAGAAGGCCAACGGTATCCTGGGGTGCCTTAAAAGGAGCGTGGCCAGCAGGTCAAGGGAAGGTATCTTTCCCCTCTTCTCTGCCCTAGTAAGGCAACATCTGGAGTACTGAGTCCAGTTCTGGGCTCCCCAGTTCAAGAAAGACAGGGAACTACTGGAGAGAGTCCAGTGGAGAGCTACCAAGATGATCAGGGGACTGGAGCATCTCTCTTACAAGGAAAGGCTGAGACCCCTGGGTTTGTTCAGCCTGGAGAAGAGAAGACTGAAGGGGGATCTTGTCAAGTCTTATAAATATCTAAAGGGTGTGTGTCAAGAGGATGGGGCAAAAGTCTTTTCAGTGGTGCCCAACAACAGGACAGGGAGTAATGGGCACAAACTGGAACACAGGAAGTTCTACCTGAATATGAGGAAAAACTTCTTTACTGTGAGGGTGACAGAGCACTAGAACAGGCTGCCCAGAGAAGTTGTAGAGTCTCTTTCTCTGGAAATATTCAAAACCCTCCTGGACGTGGTCCTGTGCACGCTGCTCTAGGTGTATCTGCTCAAGCAGGGGGGTTGGACAAGATGATCTCCAGAGGTCCCTTCCAAACCCTACCATTCTGTCATTCTGTGATTCAATTTATGACATAGTTATGATAATACTTGGATTAAACTGACATTTAGGTTTCCACCTACATCTAAGGTAGGTTTAAATGCATGAGGAAAAAGAGCTAGATGTATGTTGGGGTTTTTTTTCTCCCTTTCTTGGAGGAATAGGGAAAGTGTTATGGGATAAAACTTTCTTAAATATCCAGCAAATTACGTGGGACACAAAAGTAACAGAAACAGCAAGCAAGTAGCATAAGTAATAAACCCACTCCATGACTAAACCCCAAAACAGGCATTGGGAGAAAAGGTTTTGGGTTTTTTTTTTTAATATCTGCAGAGAAATTGAAGCGGGTTAAAATGAGGTAGGTAACAGGAGGAAGGAAGACTCAAATAAATCTTAAAGGAGACTGAAAAGTGTCTTGGAATAAAGCCATCTTTGCCATAGAGGGAAGAGAATTAGGATTGCAAGAGCAGTCTGTTTGAGCCCTTACCAATCAAAGCATACAAACGCAGCTGTCAGCTTCTCAAGAAACTATTACTAAACTCCTCAGAGTTACTTGAAATAGAACAAGAACCAAAAATCCATGTTTCACCTGAGGTGTGGTTTGTAGAGAGCCACAATATCTCTGAAAAGGGGAAAACGTAAAGAAGTTTTGGCATTAGGAAAGAAGAAACACTCTCATGGTTTCTCCCTCCCACAGAACTTAAGAAATGGGGACTCAAACTTGTAGAACAATTTGGAGAAGAGATCTTGGAAAACAAACTGATAACAGACTACACCTAATGAAGGGGGAATGTTTATGTCATGCAGTGAGTGCTCAGTGGTATACAGAAGGTCTGAGGGTCTAATCATAGGAAGTTTCATATTAGACCTTTCTTCAGCATACACAATTAATAGGATAACTTAGGGATGGAAAGGGAACTCCAAGTAAAAGACTTGAATTGAAGCATGCTCTTCGTGTGTCTCAGTGGAGAGAAAACCACTTGCTGCCTTGCATACTCCAACTGCACAGGTTGCTGCATCACCTTGGTCACTCCATTTGCCATCCAAAGAAATATGGGGTTCTTCCAAGAGGAGTAAACTGTCTGCCAGCTTTGATGATTTGAAGCACTGTGTCCTGACACAGTGGTTCTCCTGGGATTTGGCAGTTAAGCTGGATTAATTCCTTAAACTGACCCCAATGCATGCTGACAGATTTTGCTAGAGAACTAAAGAATACATCTTCCTGAGAAAGACATGAAAAGGGCCAGTTTCAGTGGCAAATAACATATGTTTTTATGTTATGTCCTAGGAAGGAAATCTAAATAAAGTTGGGCAATAGTAAAGAGAGAAGAAGGTAAAACAAAAAGGACATTAGAAGACTACTCAGCCCAGGTTCAGAGCTGTAAGACTAGGACACTAATACCTAGGGATGATTTACAGTTATAAAACTAAGAATTCCACTACTTCAAGGACTTCTAATGCATTAAGAACAGCAACCTCAAGCAAACTAACAGTTCCCCATTCTGACCTCACCAGAATTGTCAGCCAGTAACTCAAACAGCTAACACAGACCTATAGAAAAGGGGGCAATAGGTATATCAAACAAGCAACTCTTGTTAGAACCGAAGGTGATCATGAAGCAGGTAGTAAGTAACCTGAGATTGACAGCAATCAAGTCTTTAAATTAAAGACAGGCTGTTGTTCTCAGAGAAGCTGGCTAAAAGCCAACAACCACCTCATCTAACTAAAGGCATTATCCCAGGTATGGCACTCCATCTTGACCAGAACACACTAAAACTCAGCCACTTACAATTAATTGGTGATCAGAGATCTCAATTTCCTGTATATGCAGCATTAATTAGTTGGAAACAGTGCAGACTGGGAGAAGTCACAATAATTTGGTGGAATGGTGCCCTTCTGCAAGTGTGAAGCCAAAAGATAACACAGAGCAAGCTCCATCATTCAACTTGGAGTTGAGACTTCCAAGGAGCAATTTCATCTCTGTTGCTTTTAAAGGTCAATACACACTCTGTAATGCTAACTAGTCTGAAACATCCAAGAGCTAAAAACGTGCAGGCAACCCACACAACTTCATCTTCCCCAAAAAAAGACACTTCATCACCTCTGAGCCAACCCAGTGCTCAGACTGCATCACTATGAAAGAGAAAAAAAAGACTAAACCTAAACAGAACAGTGGGCTGATTAAATCATTTAGTTTGTAGTCATGCTGCAATCTCCTTTAGGTGACAGCATACACCCACTGCAACTGCATCCTTCTGAATTCTTTATTGGCACTGGGTTCTCATACAGGGAAGACTATTCAAGGATACTATTACCATCTTGCTATCAGAAGACTTCAACACAGCTTGAGACATTATAACCTGACCTTGGTCACTTGCATCATCACCCCACAACTGCACTAAAAGAACACTTGATCCTCCAGCTCTCAGAAGACTGGAGGAACATTGCAGCCTATCTTCTGAGGATTATAGGCTACTGGGAGCAAATTAAGTTTTCTTCCATTCGCTGTGCTTCCTATGAAAATGAGGTCCCTGTTCTTTCCTCAAAGAAGCTCCCCAGCTTTAATAATAGATAACAGGTCACCTATGGTCTGGACAAAAATGGTTGCAGATATGCTTTGACATAATAGTACAATCTTTATTAAGATGAAGCTCTTGGAAATGGAAGTTATTCCTCAATGGCTGCTTTGAAATTGAGTTGCTCAAGAACTAAGGACTAAACTACTTTCAACCTACCGTTTTATTTTGAAAAGAAAAATCTCACAACACCATTTACAGAAACTAAGAGAGCAAGCCATCTCTACTTCCTGCAGTGGTGAAAGCACAAGTGTAATGCATTAGTCATCCAGCTCAGTGCACTTCTGGAAGGCTCATGCCATGGTGATCTAAGAGACCTTATTTATAAAGACAAAGGTGGAAAACTAACATTGCAAAAGAAACAGTGGCTTGGACTCAACCTACTACTTTACTGCCCTGCAAATTAGTTATGCCTACACTTCACATAGGGAACATTTGAAAAAAACACATCACACCCCAAAAAATTAGAATAATTTTTCCCTATGACCAATTAGACTGAGAAGCTGGCCACCTTTACTACAGTAAAGGCTGTCTTATGATGAAAACACACGCTTACTTGCAGACCCATAACAGCTTGTTAACAAAGGCTCACTTAATTTTATCATCTCTTATTCTTCTCTTATTGAAAAAGGAGCAGTAAAATTAATGGCTATTTACCATGCAGGCCTCCATTAACGCTGTGTGCATCTCATCTGTTTTATGTTCTTGATCAGCTCCAGCTTCAAGCAAAAAGCGAACCATATCTAAATGGCCTTCAAATGAAACAGATCAAAATACGTAAGTATTTAATATTGTAAACTTTTAGTAGCACAGACAATACACTTAATGAAATCATTTAGATTTTCACAGTTTGCTATTACAATTTTTACAAGTTACAACTGGCAAATCTGCTCTTTTTAAAGTACTCTAAAAAAAATACCAATACAAAATGAACAGCCAGACTTTAGACGGTCTCTCCCAAAGGTACTTCCCAACTATGAGATTAAGACAGACCCCTCTAACTCGAGTTTACACAACAGGAATCTTTCCTTGTGACTTCAAGCTATAAAACGCTCTGCTTATTCCTTATTCAACTGTATACTGACATATCATTTGAGTTTTCCAAGGCAGCATATGAGTGGGGGAGGGATTATCTTTTAGAGATAGATCCATGTAGATCTGAACTTAACTTTAAGCTTTAATCACAGGATTCACAGATATATTTCTGAATATATATATATATATCATGTTACCTGACACTATTTATACAAGCTTCTACTGAACTTTACCAGTACTTGTTTTCAACTCGATTATGGCTTCTGTCATTTTAGAATTTCTCCCTTAGAAGTTATACACTTTATCCTCTCAATGAGCATCCTCATCCATACCAAGAGTTAGTTTTACATAAACTGATAGGACAACAAGGTAGCTCAACCACCTTGCCAAAGATAATACAGGAAATCTCTAGTCAATTAAGGTCTTGCATTACATCACCTTAAGTTTTAGGTCACAAGAAACAAGAATGTCCCTCTAACACATCCAGGAGCACTATTACTGAAGTTTCCCTGTAAGGAACTACTATATGCTGCAGGAAATCCATTACAAATCCAGATGCAAGTTTTCAGATGGGTTATACATAGTACATATCCTCCAATTCTAGCCACAGAGGCAATATCCCTATGACAGAGGTTACTCTGACAATAATCCTTAAAGCATCTATTAGGAGAAAAACAATTGTCGGGAATTTTATGGACATTTTTGGAAGAAAAAACCTTGGAAGCACATTGGATTACTATTGCACTAAGTTACTTAACACAGAAACTTTAAATAGCAAAAGAAATCAAGTCAAAAGTCCATAAAAGTTCATAATACATAACAATTCACAGACATCCTCCAAAATTACTCTGAAGTATCCAGTAATAATACTAGCATTTGCTCTCCATCAGGTATTCCAGGAACATTTGCTCTAACTTTACATTTTCCTAACAGAGATGTTCTCAGAACTTGCAGATAGTTGGGGTGAGGGAATCTGAATGAAATGGAGACTGTGGCAGTGGGGGAAGAGGAGAGTGGTGGTTTGTCAAAGCACAAGGTTGGACGTAACCAATCACAAGTTTTCATCTGCAACACGATGAACACATGTCCACTGCATTTGGACACAAATAGACAGCCTTAATACCACTACACCATGGACAAGCATTTCCTGACATCAAGTTTAAAACCAAAATCCAGTGTTCCAAGACTCTTAAGAAAATATTCAAAGTATAGCTAGAAGTTTTAGTTACAGAAATCCTGGCAAACAAATCTAAATAAAAACACAAAACAAGGCAAGAGACAATACCTTTATAGCATGCAAGTGTAAGTGCACTTTCTTTGAACTCGTTGGAGTGAGTGTTGATTCCTGCACCATATTCCAGCAATACTCTTGCAACCTCAACATGACCTGCACTGGCTGCTTCCATTAAAGGGGTATGCCCATTCTCATTGTGGTCTTCTATATTAGCACCGGCTTTCAATAGCACCTTCACTATGTCAACAAATCCCCCAGCACAAGCGTAAGTGAGAGCTGTGTTCCCTGCAGAGAAGAAGCAGTTTACATGAAAGCCCTTTCCATCACACACTCCTAATACAAGAAAGGAAATTAGTCTTAACAGCTCTGAACAAAACCAAGTACCTCACTGACAGCAGCCTTTTACCTCACAGCAATGTTACTCCAGCCTATAATTTCAGGCTGGGTATAAATGCCAACACAACTATAATGTGAAAGAGTTTTAATGCTAAGCAAATATCACAAATTAGGAGTTTTTTCTTTTATTATTATTGTTTCCTATTTCAGCACACAAAGAGATCAAATACAGACACAAAAAGATCAGTGAGTAATTTTCATGCTCACTGTAGACTTTGGACAGGTGGGCAGTGTTTGGGTTTTTTTGCCTAATACTGTACCCTGTAATACCTTGAAAAACTCCTGGCTGGAATAAAATACATTTATAATTTAAAACTCTGGTACTGTAAGTGACAGACAATCACATATGGCTCATGTTTTAAATGCTACAGTCAATTTTAAGGTAAGTTCTGCTTAATATGACTAAACATCAAGATAAAAAGAACATCTATTTCATAGTTCAGACACACAACTTAGAATTTAAACTTTGTTTAAATTTAAAACAATCTTAGCAGAATCCAACCACAGGTTAATACTCTCAGCAAGGTTAGTTAAACTGTGGTCAAGCATCAGCTATGTAGTCAATATTCAATGCTCAAAGACCTGTACCTCCTCTTTGGTAAAATGTAATAGATGAAATAACTGGTCTTGACTGGGTGATCTTGGATTATACAGATGAGAAAAACTAAAGTTCATGTATTTTTCTGGTCATTTAACACCACAGTGATTTTCACAGGAACAGTGCTTTCCATTACAGTTTCTATCAAAAACAATCTTTAATAATGACCAGGTAATACTCTAAACACATCCACTATGCACCTGACCTATTCTTAATAGTTCCTGTCATGTTCTCTTGTGAATGAAACTATCAGACAACAATTATGTTCAGAACAGCTGCAAGTCTTATGTGCGAGCCTTATTTATTTTTCATGTTCCTGCTTCCCAGTTACCTGTTGAAGACTGTGCGTTGACATCTGCACAATGAACAAGGAGAAGTTTAACAATATCTACATAGCCTCCACTGGCAGCTGCCATTAAGGGAGTTATGTCCCCTTTATTCCCTCGATCTTCAACATTTGCATGCATTGCTAGTAGCACCTAGAAGAAGAAAAGTTCACTCCATGAATAAACTGTAACACCAACATTTTAATTCCCCAGACAGCCTTGACATCCCCTTGCAGTAACACCCCCAACGGTGAAGCACAATGGCACTCCTCAAGACCATATATAATTACTACCTGCACTGTGCTCTGCCTCAGGAAACACTCTCTTTCTACATTTGTTCATACCTGCTAAAATCAATGTTAAGTTACGGTGCAATACTGACGTTTTCAAAAAGTCACAGGGGAATTCACTAACCGCAATGACAGCGGAGAAACTGTAAACTTGCATTAATGACCACAGCACACACGGTCAAGCTTACAGGTTAACAGTTTTCTCCCTGTACTGTTGCCTGGCACCAAAACATGAAGCTGGCCACTTTCTGAAAACTATAACCTAAACATTTCCAAAGAAGCACAAATTCTGCCCTTAGATACACAAGTATAAAAGCAAGAAATTAACACTAATTAATGCACTTTTAATACAGATGTGATTTAAAAAAAAAAAGGACTGAATGACTGAGACATGAGTTTTTAGAAGGTAACCACTTGTAGTGCTTGATTTTGCTGCTATTTTAGATCCTCTTGCAATGTCTGCTTGGCAGAACAGCTTGACTGCATCTAGAGCAATGCCAGAAAAGTAGATACATCATAAAACACAAGATACCTTCCTCAGAGAAGCCCCTTAAACCTAAAGGCATATATGACAGCATTTTCCATCAAAAAGGCAAACGATAACTGAAAGCCCACAATAGGCTGCATTAATCCATATTCTATTTAGAATATTAAAAAAAATTTTAACGAGAACAGCTAAAATGTTTACCTATCAAAGAAGCCCCTTCGACAATGCTTCACAAAGGTTTAGTTGTAATTATATTTGTTACTTACTTGTGCCAATTCATAATATCCTGCTGAACAGGCCAAGCAAAGGAGACTCTCTCCTTCTTCAGTATGTTCATTTACGCTTCTTCCTTCATCCAACAGCTTCCGGACAGCATTTACATCCCCATCTGAGCATGCTTCTGCCAAACTGCGACTGGAAAAAAATCAGTTACCACAGTATAAGCTCAAAATAAATCTGCACTAGATGGGTAGCTTTCCTATGCAAAGAAGTCTTTAAAGACTCATGACATTAGTACTAAGTCTTACTAGAAAATATGCCTTACAGATTTTTTTTTTCCTTCTTAAAGTATAGACGTACACACGTTTTCATAGGTGAAACAGGAGATAAAGACCTTGTGTGTCTAAATTAACTCTTGTCCTCATCAGTTGCTAACTCACAGAAGCTCTCATATAGACTAGATGTAGAGAAGTGTGCTCAAAACTAGGTAATCTGTGGTCTTACAAAGACACAGAAGTAAACCTCAGTGATGCTCTTCATGCTTCAGTGGAAGACCAGATGCACAGAGGCTATGACCATGACATGACTATAGGTACCAAGGCAAATCTATAGTAGAGGAAAAACCAAAAAGTAAACAGCCTGGTATCACAAAGACCACAAATACTGAATATTTCAACAAGACAGACTTCTGACTGTTGTCTTTTCTGTAGTGGAACTATTTCCTTCTCTGCCCTAGCCCAAAGCTTTTTACTTTCAATTGAAAACACCAGTTTCCTAATTTAAGCAGCCATTTAGAAGAAAAATCCTTACCTTACCTAATGAGATCTTAAAGGAATAAAGGAGAGGAGCCTTACAGAAGTTTACTATGTTTCCTTTCATGCACTGTTAAAAGCATATTACAGAAGTTTTCAGATGGATGAAATAAGCCAACTGCATGTTTTTTAAACAGCAATAACAACACAAATCCTACATGGAACACTACTAACTTATCCTTAAAAGTCATGAGGTAATAGCAAGCTAAGAGTTAGAAGAAGACAAGACAAACCCCAAGTTCTTGGCATCTAAAAGCTCAGAATTCTATAATCACTACTTTAAACATCATTAAACTATTCTCGCTGTTTCAGAGGTATTTCCCAAGACCTAGGAAAGTACACTAAACAAATCTTGAGAAAGGTGAACTGAGCTTCGATTTATTTCAAACCAAGTCATCTGTCCTTTAGACTTTTTTTTTTAATGGAAAAAGATTTAACAGCAAAGGTAACTGTTAAAGCACTGCTAAATGCAAGTGCAAGCAAGAGCAAGTCATGCTCAGTACCGACTCAGTTACATTTCTCCAACCGATGATATAATTTTATGTAGAAAAATGTATGCAAGGAATCATGTTCCCTCAGCCACTGAGAACCAAGCCACAGTTAATGCCCTGGTGGGAAGGGGAAGAGAGGAAGAGCCTTCTCTTATACAGCCCTGCTGCAACCCACATGTTACCAGGCAATTACAGGTTGGGTTGCTGTTTTCAGCTGGGAGGAGAGGGTGGGGATTCATGTACCTTTGCACACACGTAGTCTCACTTTTAGAAATGGGAGCCAGCCAACACCATAACCTGTGAGACAAATCCTGAAACAGATCCATCACTCTCAGAAGATGGCCTTAAGCCACCTCATACAATACAGTACTGCTGTGAAACCAAATATGCTCTGGGAAAAAGCTATTAAAACCAAGACTCTTAGTTAATTCTAGTTGACCCAGGCACCTCAAGAGATCTCCCAGTTTGCTCCCTGCTTAGGTTCCTTTTGAGATATTTCCAAGGCATTTATAAAAAGTGACAAGAATGACACTGAGTTGCTCTTCCAAACGAAGCACAGGATGCTGCTGACCTTTGCTCCAAGGGTGCGTTGCTGGCTGTAAGTTCCACTTACTGTCTACCTCAAAACTTAGCTCTTTCTCCAGAGTTGTCTTCCAGCCATTCAGCCCTCCCCATCTGTACCAATGCACAGAGATACTCCTCCACAAGTGCAAGACTCTGCACTTCCCTTTGTTGAATTTCATGAAACTCCTGCTGGCCCCTTTCTCCAGCTTGTCAAGGTCCCTCTGAATGGCAACACAACCATCTGGTCCATCAACCACTCCTTTCAGTTTTGTATCATCTACAAACTTGCTGAGGATGCACTCTGTACCATCACATGGGTACAATACAATACAAACAGTACTGGCCCCAATATCATCCCCTGAAGTACACCACTAGCAACATGCCCTCACTTGGACTTTGTGCTACTAACAATTCTGAGCCTAGCAGTTCAGACAGTTTTCAGTCCACCTCATTGTCCATCTAACTGGTCTGTACTTCATCAGCTTGTCCCACAGGATGCTATGGGATACAGTGTGAAAAGCCTTGCTAAAGCCAAGATAAACAGCATCCACTGCTCTCCTCTCACCACCCAATGTAGCCATCTCATTGTAGAAGGCTTGATCTCCCCTTTATAAAGCCATGCTGACTACTTGCCATTATAATTTTGTACTTACTATGTTAGGATATGGCTTCCAGGAGGATTTGCTCCATCACCTTTTCAGGGACTGTGGTGAGGCTGACCCTGAGGACAGGGGTGACATTTGCTTTCTTCTAGTCCTCAGGAACCTCCCTCATTCTCCATGACCTTTCAAATAAATTGAGACTAGCCTCACAGTAACATCAGCGAGCTCCTACAGTATACTCATGGGTGCACCCTATCAGGTCCCATGAACTTGTCCATTGGACTATGCCCAACCTGTTTAAATGCTCCCTGACCTGATACCAGCCAAGGGCAAGCCCTCCTTGCTCCAGACCTTCCCACTCATCTCAGAGGCTTCCGATTCCTGAAAGCAAATCTCACCAGCAAAGCCAAAGGCAAAGGCAGCATTCACTACCTCTTCTTCTGTGTCCCCCTCCCTAGGTTCCCTGTCATATTCTGAGGCATCCTCCCCCATCTTCCTTTTGCAGCTGATATATTCACACTAGTATATCTTGTTGCCTTTCACGCCCTTTGCCAGATTCAATTCCAGGTGGGCTTTGGCTTTCCTGATCATGTCCCTGTATGCTTGGACATTGTTATTTCCCATGGCCCACCTGGCCTGCTTCCACTTCTTGTATGCTTCCTTTTCATGTTCAAGCATGCTTCCCCAGCATTTTTTCATCTCCCATGTTTTGATCCACAAGTAATTTCTCTAGCTTCAGTTAGGAAATGAAATGATATTTGTTCTATATTTGTATTTACATTTTGAGCAATGACTCAAGACTACTGCCCTTACTGTAAACACTTTGTTTTGCAAATCCCAAGTCTGAATTTCAAGAGGACATCCATAGGAAAGGAAACTTCAGACCTTCAATTTTTGATCCGAATACCTGAAGTTCAACAGCATATGCAGTCACACCATCCCAACAGATTAGGAACTATATGCATCACTTGCCAGAGCAGAAAATATTTCAGGACCCCTAAAGATCCTTTGAAATTACCAATGTAGAAGAAAGCTTTTGATGACGTAGGACAAATCCTCAGTTCTGTCACCATGGGAGTTATAAATGCCATCCTCGTTAATTATCAGTTACAAAAATTTATCAGATAATTTAGTTTCATTTTCCCCTAAGTTCCTGAGCAAGATCCTGGGGCAAAGCACTGCCCTGTAAGTATTAGTATTCTCTTCCAACCTCTAATACAGTGAACTAGATTCATTAGTTTCTAACAAAACTATGCTGAGGCAGTAATTAGAGAACTATCACCAACTCTACTGCAGCTAAGAATTTAACCCAGTTTTGAAAAAGAAATCAACTGTCTAGTACACAGAGAATGCAGCGTAACTTTTTTTGTGCTTTTCTCTTACATTTTGAAGGCAGTAACCTGATGGGACAGTAGTTACACCTTCACACCTTGCTTCTGCTAGTAGTAAAGCAGATACATTACTAAGTATTAACTACAGAATTAACTGAATATAAAAAAAATTCAAACTTACATTCTATAGCTGGAAAACTGGGGGTGGGGAGCAATCAATACATACTTGTCCACTTGTCCTGCATTGTGATTGTTCTCTGCTCTCATCCGTGTCAATGCAGCAGCAGCTTCATCCAGTGCACAGCTGACAGAGGATGTCAGTCTTCGGAGAACCTCAGGATCTGCGAAGGCTTTACCATCGGCAGTGGACAATTTACCAATTCCTTCAGTGTATGTTCGTTCATCAGTCAGGTTAGTACGAAAGTCACACAAAAGAAATGCAAAAACACTATTTTAGATTTCAGCCACATGCACTATTAGTTAAAAATCATTTGCAAACATGCCAGAAAATCAGCTACTTTAACTGTTAACAGTTGCCTAACACTTGAACATTTAATTAATGATAATATGGCAGTAAGAAAACTATTTTAAAATGAAAAAACCTTGGGGTAATAAGGATAAGTCCAGGAGTCAAGTCCAAAAACAGAAGTTTGGTAAACAGGTATTATTCCACAGGCTTGGTTTAATATTTTCTGAATGTGAAGAATTTTCCAATTTAAAATGCAAAGTTGTTATCCCTTTCTCACCCAACTCCACCCAAAACAAAGTTGACTCTAGCCCTAATATACCTTTACTTTTGTAAGAGTAGGAAAAAGTTTTGTAAAGTTATTAGCTTAAATTCACAATAAATTAACATTCTAAACAGGCACAATAATTATGAAATGAAGTTTTAAATATTTTAAGTATACTTAAAATCAATGCCCCCTCTACACACATTACACAGTAGAAATCCTTACTCAAGGAACTTTTGTTAACAGCTTCTTTTTAAAAACTGTTTCTTTGCTGCAGGATTAAAACTGAAGGCCAATACAGAACAGCACCATAAGCAGGTATTTATCCCACTCATTTACATGGCCGATTTAAAATCATGGTACAGCTGTGTAGTTTTTACTCCACACAGGTTTCAATCCATGTAGTACATCACAGCCTATTTTACATATGCAAACATCACTTCACAGTTGCCTCTACAGTGCAGGCAGGGCTTATATTTGCCTATACAAATGTGCAAATAGCATAAAGGAATGCAGTGATGAATAGTAGCCCCCCTGCTGTCCCCACCCCCTCAAAAAAAAAAGCACCAGTTTCACATGCTACAAAAAGCAAATGGTTACTGTTTTATAGATTAGCTACCTTCACCAGTGATGAATCAGTAGCTTTTCGATTCCTTAGCTGTTAAACAGGGTCAAATTAGATATAAACCTCTGAAAATAACACATCTTATACCTCAGGTTTGCTATTTGGTATGTGCATACCTCTGCAAGACTGATTTACACAATGTCTCCCACAACCCAGCTTGTAACTATTACAGAATACTGAAATCATATTTTGAAAGTTTTGAACGTTGTCTTCAGAAAATGTATTTCCCCAGTTTAAAAGCATCCAATTTGTTTCTCATGAATTTAAGAATCAGTACTTACCAATTTTCTCCACCCTGAAAACAATTTAGGCCAGCATATACCAGGCACACTCTGTTACATCACCCTACATCACTGATGCAGTGCTGGTTAAGTGTTGACTTACAATACTCAAACTCAGCATTGCTGGAAATGAAGAGTCCCTGTCCTGTCATCAAGGCAGACATCTACAATGGGGTGCAGAAGTTTAATAGGCTGGCTGAAACCAAGCATGGTCTAGAAAGGTTGAGATGTTCTGCTTAAGATACTTGGTCAGATCCAAGCACACTACCGTCCCTGGCTCCAATCTCCTACCTCTGGATCACTTCAGCACTGTCAAGAGTCTATGAAAAGCTATTTATAACAACTTACCCACTCCACAATAACATGAGAAATTACAACTAGATCTGTCCACATCACACCCATCTGGTTTTCAAAGACTGTCTAGTGCATTGCAGAGCAATCAGAGCAGAGCAACACAGGGCCACAGACTCTTGACTCCACGTAGTTGAAGCAGCTACCGGCTACATGCCCCCTTCCACTTCCAAACTGTTGAGGCCATTAACCTTTCCAGCCACTGCTGTTAAATATAGTGAAACTATAAATAACAAGCCTCAAACACCACAGCTCACACCTCACATATTAACGTAAACTGAATTTGTTGTTGTTTTAAAAGGGGATGTCAGCTCTGCAGTCGAGGCAGGTGGGACAGCAGGGGATAGTCACTGTGAAACTGCACTGGGGCACTGATTTAGTACCGAACACAGAGAAAGTGATATTTTTTACAAAGATCTGCTTCCCCATGACAGCTCACAGAGTAATTACACAGATGTTTATACTAGCTATTTCTGGTGGCAGTGCTGGCTTACACTAGCTTGCAGTGTACATAAAAGTACTCCCTAAGGAAAGAACGGGAATTAAGTCTTCACAACTCAACGTTCAGGCCTCATCTCGGACCACTGCAACCAAAGTTGAACACTGCAGTAAGCAAAGTGGAAAAGTACCCAAGAGAAATCCATAGGATTTAGAAAAATTACTCCTGAGCAAAGGCTAAAAGGAATAGATTTAGCTTATAAGGAGCAGCACAACAGTAGTTCCCCTCCACTTAAGAGGGTCTCACGAAGGAGATGGTAAACCGCTCCAGTGCTGGCAAAAGAAGTGGGAAATAGAAATTCCAGTCAAAAAAAGAAAAAAAAAAAAAAATAGAAAAAAACCCCCACAACCCCAACCAAAAAAGCCCCAAAACACCCCCAAAATTAGCTGGCTATCTGAAACCTAAACTGGGTATTTCAATCACTTCAAATCCCTGGGGCAGAAGATCAGACAGCTTACCTAGACAAGCAGAACCTACAATAGAACCTGACTGTTCTCTCTGTTTTCAGTCTGCTTGTTGAAGCACTCATACATGGGATTTATCAAGGCAAGAAGTCAGACCACAGATTTAAGTCCTGTGTCCTGTAAAGACAAATGAACTTCAACCACTGCAGAGCTCCTGCTCCAAAGCATCTCTTTTCATGGATTATTGCTGGTGGTCTCCTGGAGGATGTACCAACCACAGGTCACTGGCTCTTCCTTCCAGCTGGTAAAAGCACACTAACAGCCCACAAGTTTCCTACTTCATTTCAAAAAAGGTGCTATAACCACACCAAGGACTTTCAGAGGGTAAGCCAAAGATGCCTTTTATTTACCTCATCAGCTAGGACTCAACCCAGATGCTACGCTCAGCTGTTACTTTCATACTTTCTTTTTTTTTTAATATATACATTGCACATGCCAAAACTAATCAACAGCCACAGAAGACATCAGAGCAGACATCTGGTAGGCTGGATGGAATAAAAGGGAGACAGAGTACAAGAACTACCACTGCAGACACCCATTCATTTATTTCCCTTTTGCACGTTTACAGTACCATCTAAATAATTGCTCAGTTTTCACTTCACGATGATTTAGGATGACTACGTCAGAATCCTATTGATGTAATGCTGGCGTATCTTTTAATCTCCAATTTAATTGATTTTGTGTCCACTTCATAACCATTTGCTCTTGCATCACTCTCCCAGGTGTTTAAGACACCTCATACACACAGGGACAGCAACAACCTTATCTACATGCAGATGCTGGACTAAAACTCATCTCCTCCCATCCAAAGATTACCAAAAGCATCCTCAAGATCATTCTCCACATTTGCTTGAATTCATCCTTCTTACACACAAGTGATCACAACTTCTCATGTTATTGCAATCTCACTAGCATGTTACTGATTACTGATCTGACACCACCTGAACTGAAACCCAGTGGTTGACAGTCTGTGCTTCTTGTGGGGCAACGGCACATTTTCAGGAATACAAGCTGCTGCAGAGGTTACATAACATCATCTTTTCATGATGATGTGAATATGGGAGCCACTGCAGACTGCTTTGTATTGAGAACAGACTACAGTCATCAACCATAAGGTGATGGTGATGTTTCCAATGCCAAGTTACAGCTTACCACTAAAATTATTAAGAACATGTTCATAAGCAAACCAAAAGAAAGTACTTCCATATATGAGCTGCCATACAAAGGCCACAAAAGTGAATTTAAAAATAGATTAGACAGGTTAACAGAAGGCACAGGCTTTACAGTAATACTAAGAACAGGGGTCCTGGTAGTCACTATTTAAGGACGCTCCTGAACAAGGGAATACTGGAAGGATAGACAGAGGAGAGCCTATCACCTGTACTGTGATCTCACTGCTTTTCCCTCAAGTGTCCACAGCTAGCCCACTGCAGCGCACAGGGAACTAGACCCACCTTCAGTCTGCCTTTGTGGTGCAGTTCTTTAGCTGAGCACCTTTGGCTGAAGACATATGCCAGTGTGCTCACAAACCCCGGGCAGGGATAATGTCAGCAGCATTATCCAACAACTGAAAAGACAGCTCCTAACCATCCCTGGGAACAAGCTGCCCAGAGAGGTTGTAGATGCCTCATCACTGGGAGTGTTCAAGGTCAGGTTGGATGGGACTTTGAACAACCTAATCCAGTGCAAGATGTTCCCCCATCCCCCATGGCAGGGGGGTTGGGCTGAATGAGTTTTAAAGGTCACTTCCAACCCAAAAAACATTCTATGATTCTACAGTCTCCCCTGACTGGAATGAGATGACCTAGCTCCTCCCCACCCAACACATGAACACGCAGACTGTAGATCTCTAAATTAGAGAGAAATGTATGCCAAGAAAATAGTTCTGAATTCCTGGATCTGCAAGCACATTAGTCCTCCTGCTGGGCCATAAACTGCCAGTTCTATAGTACACACATTCAGGCTGCATCTGAAAAGGGTATTTTCACCAGGTTAAACAAGTCTACAATTCAACAGTTTAACCAAGATGAAATGTCCAGTACAACTGACTACTGTGTAACTAGGTTGAGTCTGGAGAGATTACTTTTTTTCCTACAGCTACTATGGCACACAGCATGAGTTAACTTGGTGGCAAATGCCAAACGTTCCACAAGTTAATGCCATACTACTGAACTATTGAACTACTTAAATTAGCCTGAAGTTGTTCTAATACACTGCCATCATCAAGAAGCTCACCTTCCAAGTGAAAGCTTGCTCATCACATATGTACCTACACACCTATAACCAACACTCTGATAGGAAGCATGATCTTCCTTGTTGACTTTCAGACTCATCAGGATATTCGTACCATGTAACTATCAAGGTTAGAGTTTTAGGGTAACCTGAAATGAGCTGGTAACCTCTCAGTGAGATCTTCCTCAGTTTAACCAAAGATACAAATATTACCTCAGAAAACCTGGAACACAACCAGGTTTGTGTCTTTGGAAAACTCAAACAGGCAGGACCTTATACCACTGGTGTGATGTTGCCATAAGGAATCAGAGATTGCATTCTCTGAAAAAAATGTCTGTATATTTTAACAATTTGAACATAGAAGTTGAAAGCCATGAATAAATCTTAGAGAACCAACATGAATAACCTAGGCCAAAAGTTGTTTAAAGTTCACTGCAGTAAAGGAACAAGTCAGATACCCACACTTGAGAAACCATTCCCTTCCCTTCTGTTTCAAGAAAAGGAACAGTCTCGCAGTAGCATCAGTTGCTCTACCCTAACTGGATAAAGTTCCTATCAAGGATAAAGAAAATACTTAAGCATAGTTTCTAGCTAGTAGCTCATAATTATCACTATTTAAAATACCTTAAGAAGAAATTACTTTGGTATGGAGCCCACAGTTAAGTCCCTCATACCACACACAACTGGTTTCAACATATGCTTTGAACATCAAATGAGACTGTCCAAAAGAGATCAACATATCTAAGCATAAGAGGCAACATCCAATAATCCTCGTGAAACACCTACAGATTCAGTGGTGATTATGTTCCTTCCCAGACAATTCCAGCACACCATATGTTTTAACACACGCTTGAGGCCATTCACCTACTAATGTGTCCAATTTATGATCTCACATACATCACAAAGTCTCACTCAACTTCAGCTCACATAGAATCATCAGCTGGTCCCAGAAGCTTAAAATGGTTCTCTTGTTTCCTTATGGTCTTACATCACTTGTCCTCCAAAGGCGGGTCTTGATGAAAACGTGGACAGCTTTAAACGCCCAAAATAAGAATGAAATGAGAACTGTGGCCCAGAAATGTGTCTTTTTTTTGTTTTTGTTTTTTAATAATACAGCAGCAAGGCGTACAAGTAGCACCTCAAACAAGGTAAAGAGTGTTCAGTGAAGGAGAGATGATACTTGGTTTCAGCTTCTTTATTGGACTTCTCATTCAGAGGAACCAGGAAGTTCTAGACTGACAAAAGCAACTGCTAAGGTCTTGTGCCAACAAGCAATAGCTCTACCAGAAAAGTATTAATTCTAGCACATGGCACAGGTGTTACCACCAGACAAGGCAGCAACAAGCAGGACTAACAGCACATCAGAGCAATTTAGTTCAGGCATGTGAAGAGTAGAACCTAAGGGAAGATTTCCTAAGCAAAATAGATTTCTCAGGACCTTTTAATCCACATGTTGTAAGTTTATTTCTAATAATACTTAGGAGCAGTGCAGCATCAACAGAAAATTACCACCTACTATTTTCTGTAAACTGTAGCAGTGGCGGAAGCAAGCAGAGATTATATCAGTCACCTACCAAACAGCAGCCTGCACTTTCTGTGATGTCCTGACTTCCTGCTTTGTATATGTTAACAGAAAGTAATTTTCTAATTCCCTATATAACTAACAAAAAAGTCTCCACTTTACTCCTCTCTGACAATGTTGACATTTTCTCCCGAACATTAGATTCATATTACATCATTTTCATAGCCAGTATACCAAAGTATAATACTGTCAGCACACTCGCCAAGACCCACATTGATCTTCTGGCAAACCCAGGAAAACACTGAATCAGCTCTAACCTGCTACCCATGTTTAATGCCTAAGCAAGGTTTGCAAAATTCTAGTTGCCTTGAATAAGTTAGCAGCCAGGTGGTGAAGCAGCTGGAATTGGCAAGCACAGCACAGATGCCAAGAGCACACTCACTGCCAGACGTGCCCACCCTGCTTCAGGTCAGGCCTCAACAACAGCACAATGCTCCCAGCACAGCCACTGCTGGTTAGGAAAGCATGGGCACAGAAGCACAGAACAGAGTTTTGTCTCACCAGTTTACTGATAGGCCCCAGCTACAAAAAAAAAAAAAAAAAAAAAAAGCTGAGTCCCACTGATTACATTACCATGCAGCAACAGAAAGACAGACGGACTTTAGTCTTGCAAATGAGATTTCAGAAAGGATGCAACACAAATTACTCCAGCCCATCTAAAGTGAGAGTGGATTGTCCTGGCTGTATGTTTTCTTGTAAAAAACAGTTTAAACAGGTTTCACTGTTTCTCCAACAAGATACCTAATTTATAACATCAGAATAAGGGACATAGTATATTTACAATTTTGAATATATTTTAAATATTTGTTCTATTGTGTGCTGATTGCTCAGACTAAAGTCCTCAAGGAAGAAGCCACATGTTGAATAGTGCTCTTTGGATATAGTAATTAGAAAAGTACTAATAATGCATTCTAGTGTAGTCATCTAAAGTTCATATGCTTTTAAAAACTTCAAGATAAAGTGTTGTTAAAAAAAGTCATTCACACTAAGCTAAAGAATGTTACAAGGGAAGGGTTACTTGCTGTGTAGGGAAAATAACTGTTTTAAGTCAGAGTACAGACTGACCTACGCTGTTGGGATTTTTAGGTAAGCCATTAGGCCTTTAAAACAAATTTCTTCATTACACGCCATACTTAAATCTCCACAAGATTCTGGTAAGTCTTTGAAGAATTCACACAATATTTAATAGACCCTAACCACATCTAATGCAGTACCTAGGATCATGTGTGAAGGGAGACCTTCAGGAGCATGTAATCTGGGATGCACAAAGAAGAGTTGCACTGCAATCTGCAGAGATTTTGCATCTGTACTATCTAGATCTCAAGAACACCCAACACCTCCCCCACCCCCCCCAAAAAAAACCCAAACCAAACAAACCAAAAAGCAAACCAAAAACCCACAAGCCAACAAAAGCACAAAACCCACAACAACCACCCAAAACCCTGACTAGTTACTTCAGACACTATACTTTGCCTTACCTGCATACATTTCATCACTAACGTTATTTGTATAATGACATAAACCCTGTTCATGAACAGCTGATTCTACTTCGCCTTTCAAAAACACCCACATTTCGACACCAATTTCATACCACATAAGTCCTCTCCTGACACACCTGCCCTTAAATACATTGGTAGCAAATGCCCTTTTACCATAATTTTTTTTTTTTCCAAAGCTATCTCTCACATCATTCAGAAGAAAGATGAACTTTGAACAGAAACGCTCTTTCAAGTTTTTGAATTCTCACTCCTGACATTTAAAATGCCATATACTTCTGTGTTACAAACAACTTGCTGTCATGGTTTAGCATTCCCATTATAATCTTACCCTATCATCCCAATCCAAAACACTTTGATTATGGTCTGGCACATCCTCGAAAAGATATCTAAACCACTTGGCAACACCCTTTCTAGTTTCTATGCAACAGATTATCACACATTACTGTGTCATTATGTATGGAATTACCCATCAGTGCTTAAATAAGCATGCAATTTCACACACAACATGAAGCTCTTGAAACACCAGTAATTATTCTGAACAATAAAATATCATGAACTAAATTGGTTGGGTCCCCTTTCCTGCCCCAAACTCTTCCTAAACAAGTCTTTCTGCACTGTATAATACTCAAAGATAGGAAAGCTTAATCCTTATTTAACAGAAAGGGTTATTCCCAAAAGACAGATGTGAATGCAAATCAAAGGAGACAAAATTATGGTGACACACATTGGTCATATTTTCAAAGGCCTGATCAATCCCCATTCAGACTCAACTAGTTCCCTAGCCCATCTTCAGCAACCAGTAGCAGGAAAAAAAAATAATTATATACCTGCTCTGATTCCTTCTACACATTTGCCCATGTGCTTAAATTGTAACTCAGTTGACCATTACTAAACTTCTTGCTAAAATTCACAATGCTCTCTCAAATACAGCAGGGCTGGATTATTCAAGTTTACTAAATGGCATAAATGCTGAGATCTAATTTTTGTGCTCCTTATAGCCCCCTTTTTACTAGGGCAAAATAAGATACCTGAGTGATGTGTCTCATCACTAGCTGTATAACAAAGATTTTTGCTTTCCAACAAACACACAGATGTCTAACACCTCTACAACAGTATCTTCTAAAGATTTTGAACCTCAACTAGTGCCACCCAGTAACATTTCAGGAAGGCTAATATCGTTCTTTATTACCATGCTCTCTAAAGGCAGTGCCATTCCCTGAGAAGCAGGACTCGAGATCTACACAACCATGACAGTGCTTCAGACCACACCTACTGCCATGACTTGCTCTGTGATTTTCACAACACAAGGAACTCGTCTTGTACAACATGGTTAGCTTGCCTGAGCAGGCTGCAGCTTGATAGCTTCCTCAGCAGATGATTTATCACCTCATAAAACCAAATAGAAAACCCAGAGTACGAGAGTGTCCCTTCTAATTGTATTCCGCTGTATTTACCAGATTTCAACTCAATGACATTCCCAGATTGAAATGGTAACCCCGAAGTTTACTCAGCTTACTTGTTGCCACAGAGGTTTGGTTCCTTGGCTGTTTTCTGTTGTTTTAGTGGTAAACCTATCAGAGTATGAAAGTTCAGGGTAATCCAAAGCCAGTGTAATGTATCAGAAACAGAGCTTGTTTTCTGCCCCAAAAATCCCTAAGATAAAATCCAATTAATAAATATTTAAACACACCCCACACACACCCCAAAGTCGTACTAGCTCAAAAATCATCAGCAAGACGCCAGCTTCTAGTTTAGATATAAAAATCTTCAGACAAGCACTGTGTCTTCTGTTGGCTATTCCCACCCCTCTTGCAAGTGCCAGATTTTGGAGGGAACGCTATATGAGACTTCAGCAAGAGGTCATGTTCACTGCAAAACATACCGCCTAGAAGGGTTTCTTTCATACAGAGCCAGATTTAAGGTTTTCCCAACACTGTCCTGAGATTTAAAAAGCTCAGCACTTCTGCTGGAAACAGATCATGCAATAAGGTAAATGAAGCATCTTTCTGACATGACACACAAAAATCTCACTCCAGAAACCATTTAGAACAGACTAAGCTGTTACTGTTTCATGCGATGCCTCCAAACAAAACATACAGACAAAAAAATCATGCAGAGCTATCATCTAATCACCTCATGCGTGCACCCGAAGCTAGCCATAAGCCCCCCAAATGCTTCAGTCCTTTATACCAATGTATTTGCAGAGCAGTAACAGCATGTCTTAGTAAACTAACCCATTACCAAAAGGCTGCCTCACAGCAGTCAAACCCTGTAGTTAGCACTGCCACACCACTATCCAGGCAAAAGTTTCAAGCATCTTCACACAGTATAACCTCTGCTTCAAGAAAGTCATGTCCATTACTCTGGTATTTCAGGGCTGAATCACATGCGTTAAATCAACTTGGCGCTCCTGGGATGCATTTGAGCAACTGTGCCTAGCCAGTTGGCCCACCAGAAAACAGCTGTCACCACATAGTGCAGAGTAACTGCAAAAGGTCTCTGCAGTAGGTCTAGCTCTTTCTAGAAGAGCTGGTCTTCCCCAGCCTTCACGGTACAGTTGTTTAATCCAGTAACTCCTATCATATGCCTGCAAATCCCATACAGCTACAGAAAAACTTCAAACTTTCCCTAGCAGAGTACCTGTAGAGGAGAAAGAACAGTCTTCCCCATGGACAGTACCAGCAAACAGAGGACAGTAAGCTCAGTGTAGCTTAAGACATTTGGTGCCAGTCTGCCAGCAGAAAGGCTGTAAGACTAACTCCTTGAGTTACAAGGCTGCAACTCCTTGAGTAAGCATTTGCCATCTTCCAAATCACAATAAAAGAATTCTCTTGCAAATAGCTCTGCTGTCAGCAGGAACTGACACTGGTAGCAGAAAGAAAGCATTCACTACTGTGCAAAGGGAAGTTGATGTGCCTAACTTCAGGCCCAAAAGGATGGAACAATCAGACAATTAATGGCAGTGCTACTATTTAAAATCCTGGCACATCTGAAACATGACCTCAAGATGGTAAATGGCTTGTAAAAATAGAAAATTTGGTTTGACTGAGGAAGGAGAGGAGGAAGTTGGCAAATTCCAAATCCCTTAGGAGAGAAAACCTGCCAGGAAAAAGAGAATACAAGAACATCTCTTGATGGCAACCACAGAGAAATAACATTTTCATTATGTAATGCTGAACTATTTAGACCACAACTAACTAAACCTTGTAGAAGTTTCACCTTCCCCACCCCCCAAAAAAGGGTATTTTTTGCTTAGCTAAATCTCCCTGAAAAACTGTTTGATCCTTCAAAATTTCTCATGTAAAAGACATTTTAGCATAGGTATAGCCTATAGCCTCTTTCTGAGAAAAGCAGGAACCAGAATGCTTCTCCATTTTTCAACTGATCACTCCCAACACTATTAGTCCCAAGCAGGGACTAGTAGAGATTTGATATGGTAGGGTTTATTTTAGCTTTGTTTTCTAAACACTAAGAAAACCTACACTGATGCTTTCAGTCTTTTCATAGTCAAGCACATCCCTTTGTAATCTTCACCACTGAACATCAAAGTTATAGTCTGATCTTAGCTCCTGTACACTGAAAACTTACAGTACCCTTAACATTCCTTTTCTAACTACGCTGCACACAAGAATTTATCTTTGCATATACATTTGATACAAACTTGCATTATAAAATTGTTTGGGTTTGTTCCCTCCTCCTCCCCACCCCATATCACTGAGTACATGGCAAAAACAGAATATACCGGCTGCAACTTTTATTTTTATTCTTCTCAATCAGTATTTGCACATGCTAAAACAAACTGATTTAGCATGAAATTAAGAGCTACAGCTTGGAGGGTTGGTGGGTTGTGGGTTTTTTTGAGTAATTAGCATTTTACAATATTTCATATGTCACTGTCACAGCTCCCCACAGACTTCCAGAGCAGGCAAGTATTCAATTTCTACAAATCAGATTTCTGACAGCAAACCGTCTCACCCAAAAAACGACATTTTCAATGTTATCTGAAAAATCATGTTCAGATCATCTGCCAAGCATTTTCTGGCAAAAGCAGAAATATAATTTTATTCTCCTGGGTTGTATTTCATGGTCTTAATCTCAAAATAGCCCTTTCTTCACAAATCCCCACTCCTAAGAATAAGAGGAACTCACCCACTTGAGCAATATCCACATGTGAAAGGGGATGTCTGTGGGAAAAAAAACTGTTGGAGAAAATTACCCTTAATCTCCGCTTTTTTCATGTGCTTGACACTGCAAACTCTTAATATTTTATTTGCATTTACATATTTCAATGTAGTTGCCAGAACAGAAGCCAGGAATCTTGATGACATTTCTCTCTGCTTTCCAGTATGGCAACTGTACCAGTGAGATTTTCTTTTTTCAGAATCAAAAGCTAGGAAGTACTCCTCCAGCTACAATTAGTTCTGTTATTTCGGTAACATTTTGGTGACAAGGGTTTCTTTTTGGGATCATCTGCTTTTACATTGGTGTGCTCATATATCTCAAAATCTGAAAACTAATTTTCTAATCTTCAGCACAAATATGAAATCTTGTTTAACTAGTCAATACTCATTAACATTCAAATTCCTTTTGAGAGTTCCCCTATTAGATTTCAATTTAGTCTCATGTTACTTCAATACCAGGTTACCTAGTTGGGTAATTCACAACATTAGCCAGCAACTTCCACTTTTACTAAAGCTTGCAAGCCCCATAAGCACATTCAGCCATGAAAAAACAGCTTTACATAGACTTACAGGTTTCTAGCAAAATCCTAATCTCCCCGAAAAGTCTGCAATTTCATCTAATTCCTCTCCACCAACCGAATTCACCCATTTCCCTTGTCTTCAGAATGCAAGAAAGAATATGGATATTTGACAGATATGGAATACCACACATTTTAACTTAATACTAAAATAAAAGATTGTTTTAAACCTTGTGACAGAGTTTTGCTACCATTTAAGAGTTCAAATAGGAAAGAATAATACCAGAAAAGTTATCCATAGCTATCTCCTCATACTTTGCACCTTATTTAAATTCCTGACCATGACAGATTTTGCTACAGCATAACTCTAAAGTTTTGTATCAGTTTGATATTTTCAAGCTTTCACTAGGCATCCATTTACTTCCATTGTACAAAATGTGAGTTACCTTTTCTAAATCTGAAATAACATGAGCTCTTCTGTGCCGATCTAATATTTGGCCACTGCCAGAAAGATGACTCAGGACTCTTTCTCTCTCTGGTTTCCCCAGGCACTCCCACCAACCCCACTGCACTCACAGCTGGGAAAAGAAGAGAGAGCTTTCTACCAGCACAGCAAGATTAACTGGACTAGCAAAGAGTCCTTCTAGTCACCATGAGAACTGGCAATAGGAGAGAAAACTGTGCAGCCCAGAACAGAAGATTCCTGCCTGATGGTGACAGCAAATAGCCACTAAACCACCTCAGACACCACACACCTTCCCCCTGTGCCACTCATTCAAATTTTTATGTCTCCTCAAACACCTTTATAATCAAATACCTTTATAAAAAGAAACCCAACCTTCCATTTTTTCAAGATTTTGTTTCTATTAAATCTCTAGCAAAGAAACATTTGCTTTACTACAAGGTGACAAGTTCCCAGGCACAACCCTAAACAGTGCTGATTCCTTATGGGAACCAGGACCTCCAAACATATTCGTCACATTTGTCACGTATGTGTATAAAACCATGCTCATCACTCAACCAAATGAACTTTGATCCCATAGATATTACATGTAGCTAATATGGAAGCATCAAGAATTACTCCTGGGTCATAGTTACAGATGTACTTCATGAGGAAACAGCTTTTTCACTCATCTCACTGCAGATAAGCATCTGGGAGAGGTATCTGCCTCTTGGATTACCTGACGCTTTGAAGAAGCAGCTACAATTAGGACAAAAGCAATAATACAGTAAAAAAAATTGCCTGTTCTGTCACAGTCAACATTTAAACAGCCATTCAGTGGCTGAATTGCTTTAAACAAAGCAAACTGAAAGCTCAGGGAAGAATATGAGAGGGCTTGTAGTTCAACACAAAGCCTGAAGAATTATACTCAGGTATAGAAAGTGTTCACATTTCCTCTAGCAGAGGAGCAAAAGCTTAACACAATTATGAACAGAACAGACATTAATGCTGAACTTGCCTAGATTGGTCCGGAGTGTTCACTTATTCTCTTCCTTTTCCTTTTCTGGGTTTTGTTTGTTTGTTTTGAAGTACCTTTGGAAGAATTAAGCCTTGGTCCAAAACCTAGTGAGTACATTCCCCACACCTGTGAAATACTGCAATCAATTATGGCAAAGAACTACTTATATGCACTGAAAGCTATTACATATACAAACCCCTGGAATGAAGTTCTTACTCTCTATCTACCACTAACAGCTAGGCTTCAACCGACATGTAACTGCTGGTTTATCTCATCTTTGATCCCACAGCATCCCTGCTGGCTGTATCATCTGCTCAGCTAGCATATTCAAGAGGCAACAAGATAGAGAGGTAAGACAGAAAGGAGAGGAGAAAGCAGCATCTTGCTCAGCTCCAAGATTTTGTGCTGGAAAAAAGAAGTTTAGTTTCTTCAAGGGACCTGGCTTTTTTTACGAAACAGAAAAAGCGTAGGGCAAAGGAGATGAAGCTAAACTAGATCTTTTCAAAGTGCGGCAATAGAGATTCCTACAAAAGACGTTTGTTCAAACTATCCGTGTTTTGGCTTGTAAGACATATCAAATGCAAGTACAGACATTTGAATTTGGCTTTGGAGGAGAAGAAAGTTTCTGTTTACTCATTATGAGTTAAAAGCAAAGGTAGAAGAACCAGCCCAGAAAAAAAAACCAACCCTAACAACCAAAAGCCTGACCAACATCCATAGGGACTGCAAGGTAAGAACTGCAATAGAAAGAATCAGACAAAACAATTATTCAATCAAGAAATTGCTCTAACCCTAGGACGGTTGCAACCCTGTAACTGTTTTAAGGCACATGTCAACCCAGGGATGATCCCCGCAGCACAAACTATTCTTTTTCCAGATTTTCTCAGCCTGTCAAGATCTAACATCTACTAGACATCTATTCTGGAACATCTAGAAAAAAATCCAGCATCCTATAGAAAAGTCACAGTACCCTGCCTGTCTTCCCTCAGTATATGAGCTAGTTCTAGTTAGTACAGTATTGTACAAGATCTGACAGTAACTCAGGTATCTTTATTAAACAAGTCAGAGTAACAGCTAATTATACCAGCTCCAGTAAACTGTTGGGGTTTGTTCTGGTTTGGTGTTTGTTTGGGTTTTTGTTTTCAGTTTGGTTTTGTTGGTTTTTTTCCCCAATTAAAAAAAAAAGGCATTTTTACCCATGGCAACTAAGTCCTCTTTCCTAACTTGTTTTTGACTGTAAGATAATATATGGTCCTGCATTTGAGAGGAATATTCAAAACACAATGCTAACTTTAACCCAAATTATAAAGGACAGGGATTGAATTAAGCACTAGTTCATGAATGTCTATGTTTCTCTGGACATGAATTTGTTTTGGTGCTCCTCTAGGATTAAATGGAGATGCTCTATATTACAGTTAGAGGAGCTTATCACTTCATTTCTGAATTTTTCTTGAATGACCAAGTCAGGGATTTTTTTAAGGTATTTTTTCACCCTTAACATAGATAAAAGCCAGCGATACAAACCCACAAAGGTTTATCATGGCAGCAAAATCACAGTGAATTACTTGGGTGCCTGATGCCTCTTCCATTGCCAGCCTTCTCTTCCCTCCCTCGCTATGTCCTCCTGCAACACCTTTTCCAGGCCTGCAGCACCAGCAAGTAATCAAGTACATTTACACACTTAAAACAAATGCTCTTCTGGTGGTATCATGCTTGCCAATATTACTGTGATTAGCTAAGGGAAACTTCAGCCACAAGCTGAATTGTTTGCCCGGCTTTGTTTAGCTTTTAAATGGACACACACTCAAATGGCAGACGCAGCACATCTCCCTAGAGACGGACAGTCACCTGCTCACACCCTGTCAAATGAAGCGTGATGGCACACATACATACCAGCACACTCATCTGGATCATAATGACAGTATATGGTGCTAAATGAACATGCAAGAATTGGTTTCATCTACCGAGTGCCCCAGCAAGAATCAAAGGAGCTAGGCCCCAAATTCAGAGCTTTGGACATCAGCTCTGATACTCCAGTATTTCAAGGAAGTATCCAGACTAGAGACTGAGAAAAAAGAATCCAATTCCTTCTGGTTGCTTAAACAAAGTAGTATTAAAATCCCAAGTCACTCTTGGGGAATTTATTTAAGTGGAGACTGTAGTGCTTACAGTATTTACCCATACAACTATCAAGACAGCGACTTTGTAAATGACCACAGAATCACAGGGTGGACGGGACCTCAGGGATCTTCTAGTCCAACCCTTCTGGGAAGAGCACAGTCTAGCCAAGATGGCCCAGCACCCTGTCCAGACAACTCTTAAAGGTGTCCATTCAGAAACACAAATCATGACCTCTAAGGAGAGCTTTAAAGTAAATTCTTTACTTCATGCCATCAAATATGGAAAAATTTACAAGGTTTATTTCATTATTTTACAGAAAAATACTAAGGCTAACAGTAGGCAATTATTCTTTAATTCCTAGTTCTTCCTTTCATGCCTTATCAGAGAGAAAAACTAGTATTTCCTCATTTCAAGTCTGACAGTTGCTTGTCTCCGAGAATCTGAAAGATACACTTCAAAGAGCTAAGACTGCTACTGAAACATGGAAAGGAGGAACACAGAAATGGTACCGTCCAGAGTGGTAGGGTAAGGAGCAAAGAAAAACCCCACATATGCCTGAGAAACAAAACATCAAGAGAAGAAAAAAAAAAAATCATTCACACTGAAGATGCACAAAATTCCCATTCTTGACTTCTAGCATTCTAACTAAGCCAAATATTTTAGGTCTCATCTACTTCAGGGCTTCTGACCTTTGAAAAGCAGTTATTTCACAAGCACTCTCACATATTTGGTGGTAGAAGAAGAGTGGAATTACTTTCCACTTTTTGTGTGATGTAAGGCTTATGCCAGAAAAGTATATCCTGGTGTTAGTCTGCATAGGGGTATGACCCCCATGCAGACTAGAGATGCAGGAGGAAGAGACCCCAAATAACAATTGAATGCTATTTATAGGCAAACATTAACTTGAACTCTTCCCTCCAAGCTTCTAGCATTCAGTGGAAAACTCATAGAATAATTAAGGTTGGAAAAGACCTCTAAGATCATCAAGTCCAACTGTCAACCCAACACCTCCTAACACCAGGCCTCCTAAACCATGTCCCCAAGTGCAATGTCTTGAACACCTCCAGGGACGGGGACGGTGTTCCAATGCCTGACCACACTTTCAAGTGAAGAAATTTTTCCTAATACCCAATCTAAACCTCCCCTGATGCTACTTGAGGCCATTTCCTCTCATCCTACCGCTAGTTACTTCGGAGAAGATACCAACACCCACCTCACCGCAAACTCCTTTCAGGTAGTTGTAGAGAGTGATATGGTCTCCCCTCAGCCTCCCCTTCTCCAGACTAAATCCCAGTTCCCTCACCCGCTCCTCATTAGACTTGTTCCAAATGGGCTGTAATAGCTTTCCTGAATCAGAAAATGGCTCTGGCTCAGTACAGTACTCAGCTGCTATCTGGAAAAAAAAAAAAATATTTGAAAATACTTCTACATTTTGAAGCAAAGAACTACGATAAACTTTGAGGGCCAGTAACATCATTGATTTAAACCAGAAGCCCATGAACTTTTAGCCCCCAGTTTATGCCAATTATGTATGGCAAAGCAAGCCAAAATACTTGAGTATTTTCAGAGGCTGACCAAGTGTGCCACTTCTTTAAAAAAAAAAAATCACCACCCTAATGGTGTATAGCACAGATTAGTGTATAAATTCATGTTTCAAACAGAGCATTCGAGAAACTGTTCATAAAAACCCTCCTCTACCCAAGAGGATCCACAGCCTTTCTGTGTACTGTCATTACATATATACTGTGTAACGAAACATGCTGAAAATAAGATCTGTGGGAATGCCACAGTAGATTACAGAGTATAAAACCACCACAAATCAGGATGCTACAGTCTTCAAAAAGAAAATAAGGAATTTATTTTACTGCAACCCAACTTGAAGAACAAGCACACCCATCTACTGTTAATGCATTAGAAAAATCCCACCCCTCTATAAGAACAGTCCAGATGACTCATACCATCACATCTTTTTATTCTTTGCGGCATCCTTCTGAAGTTCAAAAATGAAAAGGGAAAAGGACACAGGTGTATCACCTAGGTCTGTGCTGCTGAAGCTCTGCTTCTTCAGGTACAGCTTTCATCCAGAGGTCACAGAATCCAACATGCAGCACCACAGAGCAGTTTTACTGAGCTTCTTTGGAGCACAATGCAAAGATTTTAACAAGCATTAAATCCAATGGATAGCTTCTGGATGGGGTTGCTTCAAATAGCGAGTGTGGAAAAGTCCAGCCAATTAAGATTTTACTAAAGTAAGCCTCTTTATTTCTCTCCAGGTCTTCGCTCTTATTTGTGTGCAGACTAAAATAAAGTTGTTCTACCTCTTATTCTGTTTCTACCTTCTAGGAAGATCAGGCGCTTGGTGTGCTCACTATAAGAGAAGGCTAATAGCCAAAAGCATAGCCACATGACAAGTTTCTCTTCATTATGAAATCTTCCTACATGTTCCTTTCCCTGTAGAGACTTCCAAAACATGCTGCTTGCTAGTTTTTGGCAATACAAGACAAAGCCAACTGGAAGTCAGGCCAGGCTGGTTAGGATATTCTTGCTTACTCTGGCCTTCCTCGGTTACTTAAAGACCATGTTATTCTTTGAAAGCAAAGACAGAATTTTAGCCTTTATAACAATTCAGATTCAGTAAGTTTTTTTAAAGGACATATCCAAACAGGAGTGTCAGCAAAAATATATATACACACACAGAAGAATAATTTGTTCAGGTAACAGTTCTTCAGAAAAGTATTGGTAGATTTAAAGTCAAATTCAACTTGTAAACCAACATTTCTCCTGCAAAAGACAGACAACAAACTGAGATGTATAAACAGAAGCACAGCTTGCAGGACAGATGAAATAACACTCCTACTCTCCATGCATCAATAGAGCTCAACTCAAGTAATATGACTAATTTGGGGCAACAAGTTATGAAGAACAGAGATCACATACAAAGAATCCAGAGGAGAAACAAGATCAGATGAAAATCTAAATAACAGGAGTTAAGGGCAGAAAAAGATTTTATGTTATTTAGTCTTTAAAAAAAAAAAAGAGAACTGAGGAGGATACAGCTGCAAGTCAGTTCTAAGGATGGCTGCACTGAAAAAGGGAACACTGAACTTGGATATCATGCTAAAGCAAGCAGCCAAAGCAACTCCATTAAAAAAACCAAACAAAATAAAATAAAACACAACCCCCACCAATTGCTTTACTACAACAACTTTATTCCTTCCCATGTGAAGCTCTTCCAGAGCAGCTTAGTGCCCCTTCACTCCCAAGTTACGTATTTCAGCATGTAACATTGAGGACTGATACTTGGAAAAACCTTCTCATCCTAAGGGCTGCAGTTGGCTCAGCATGCTGTGGAGCTTCCAGCACTGGAGATAGTTTGTCTAACCAGTTCTTAAAGCCACCTGTCAGGAATGGCAGAAGCACAGCTGAATTTGCCTGAGGAAAAGGAAGAAAAGGAGATAAAACTAGATCTAAAGATTTCTTTCTGCTCAATTTTTCAAAAAGTTTTAAGAAGCTGTACAGAATGAGGAAAAGGTGATGGCTAAATGACAAGTTAGTAATTGCTAAGAGATACACAGGGGGAAAAAAGTCATTACAGAACAGCACTGTGCCTTTTGTTCCCACAGCAAGTATTTTCTTGATGGATACAACAAGGATAAATTTGTGCAATGTAAACATTTTTTTAAGTTTCCTAGTATGTGTTGGATCTTCAAGTATTTAAATACTTCATATTCACAAATATAAACTCCATTTTTGTGCAAGATGTGTAATGTACTACAGTTTGTTTTAATTTGAGATATTTAAGTTCTTTCAAGTTTCTTAGCTTTCAAAATAAGGTCTTTAAAAAGGCAGAAAATAATTTGTAACAGAGGCAATGAGGGTGCTCATGCCCCACTGCAAAAAAAGCCACTTGCTTCCATAAGTAGAATTAAAGATAAGTGGCAGTATATTTTAAATTATTTTCCATTAATCTGGTGAAAATTAGCTTGACTTTCTAGAAATAAGCAGATTTTGATAATTCATGCTATGCATATACTATATTATAATTTGTTTTCCTAGGAACTTTTTTATTGTAATTACTTTCCAAATATAAAGTAGTAATATTTTGTTGAAGGTGAGTTACCAATGGAAAAAGCAACAGATTCACCTGTTACATCATATACTGCAAAGTACTGATGACTCAGGACAATCTATTGCTTCTGACACTTTAAAAAACCCAAATATTTAATAACATTATAAAACTGATAGAAGAACAATGTATTGTAAGTCCACCAACAAAAGCTCAGTTAATTCCTCTCACGTGCCCTGAGACACTCGTCACAGCACACAAACTAGACAGTTTAAGCAACTCTTATATAAACAGGTAGCAAGCAACCCTGCTTCCAATATAATTATGTTATATCTCACAGTATACTCCAATCAGTCCCAGAAGGGGTGGCTACACATTCAGGCTACCAACCTGATTTACCAGTCTGTCCAGTATGGAGCTTAGTGTTTGGCACTAGTTACTGCCACCACGCTATGCCATTAAGTTACAGAACAAAAAATAAATTAAATCTGAGTGGGGAGATTCATATGCAATCTTCTGCACCCTCTGAAGCATTCACTTCTGAACACTTCTAAACTCTTGTCGGTCATGTAGTTTCCTTAGCACATGATGATAAAACCAATGCAGGAAACAACCAAAAATGCAAACTTAAAATCCAAGTCTGAGAAACTGAGGGTTTTTTAAGAAACTATAGAGTCTTCTTGCAGCAGATACAAGCAGGAGACACACACTCTTCTACCTCCTCACTCCTTCCTCAGTCCCCGGATGCACTTAGGGAAAAAAGTCTTATTTTGATGAACTCAAAACTTGAAAGCATAGTAACTGCTTCATTTCACAAGGTTAACATCTATGCTCCCCTCTTACACAGGAATCAAAGAATCATACGAGTAGCCATCTGTTTAGAGAGAGAAAGCAAGCACATGAATGAAACGGAAGACCACAGAAAAAAATACTATACCACACTCAAATAAGATACATTCTGTGGTAAGACATTTGGGTCAACAGCACTGTTTAGCAGATGCTAGCTTTAAGCAACCTGTGGTTTGAGCTAAGGTTCTATTTTTTTCCTGTACCTGATTAATACCATAGACCCAGATAACTAGCTTACCTGCAATATTGCTATGCAAGATCTTTATTTACCAACTCTAGCTCAAACCTCCAGACAAGCAAAACAAAAAGCTTGCTTCAATGTACTGTCAAACAAGAGCCTTACTAGCTATCCCACAACAGACCCCTGGTACCCTGTAAGGGGTACCAGCTCCCCAGTACAGACCGCAGTACCACACAGCCAGCTCTAAGCCGACTGTCAGCAGCACAAAGCCCAGTGTAAGCTTCTGTGCCCCACTGCAAAGCCCGAACATGATTGTTTTCACTTTGGTGGATGAAGGAAGCATACATGTGAAAAAAAAGAGTAGGATCTCCTCTTGGTACAGGCTAAATGCCTGAACTGAGATTGAATTACACAGAACTGTCAATAAAGCACTGCTTCTTTTCTCCTGCCCAAACCCTATCTACTTTCCTTCTTTGGCTGAGGCTACTCCAAGCACTAATACAATAAGAAGTCCTGAAAACAATACTGAATGGAAAAAAATTTTTAACCAGGAATATCCCCATATTGGAACAGGGGAATAAACGGGGGGTGGGGGGTGTGTATCTTGCAGAATAATCCATCTTGCATTAAAAATAAAGTATGGCAGAAGTAAAATAGAAAGGAGGAGTTAGAAAAAAATAGATCCAGGACTGAACAAAATTATTTTAAAAGGAGAATTGCACAAGTTGTTTATGGTACGGTCATAAAGCACTGGCTGATTACATATATCTCAGAGGTCATTGTTAGATATAGAGAGACACATATATAAATATACAGACAATTTAAGGGATTGAGGAGTACCATGGGCAATTTTAGTACTTCATAAATTAAAACTTGTAACTTTTTGTCTCATCTCTTCCCACTCCTCACCCCCACTGAGGAAAAGTTAAAATCTCAGAATCATCTTTGCCAACGAATTCCAAAAGCATGGTGCTCAGATGCGGTAAGGTAACTTAGATGCCCGATACCTAAAAGCATCAGTTTAAGTGTTACGACAATGAAACTGTTCTTCACAGCAAAACCCAGCTGAGTCAAAAAATGCAAAAGTATGGTGGAAGAGTTAATTTAACTAAGAGCAGGATTAGACTAGACTTTTTCTAATCTAAAAGCCTAATAGATTAGAAAAAAAATACTGAAATCATGCAGTCTCAGAGAAATATAGCATTAATAATTAAATTACATGCACAAAATTCAGTTTATTCAACTTACTCAAAAGCACCACACATCTGTATGTTTCACATACCATATATTCCTTCCCACTCTGAATCTTTAGATGGTGAAGAAAGAAAAATGAGCAAGTCACTGTAATGTGCCAGCATCTCAAAAAGCAAAAGTTTTCCAGTTGACAGTGGTGATTTTAGTAGTAGCCCAGCTTTGATCTCTAAAATGCCTAGAATGAAGCCTATTCAAACATTCTTGATTAAACCTGTTTCTTATTTGATCCATATAACACCAAGTATTTCAGATCAGATTAAATTAGGGTGAGAAGCCTTTCTTAGTTTTTTTAAAAAGAAAGTTATCAGTCAAAATAGTTGGGCTAAACTAAGACTTGTGCCATGTTGAAAGTGGCTAAACACACTTCAGATTTGATATGCCTACATTTTTACAACGAAGTATCATCTTTGCTCAAATTCCAGCAATCCTCTCTCAGATTCTCCCCAATAAAGACCCTGTTTTTCTTTTTTATTCAAGAATACCAATACAGATGTAGAAATGTGTTACATTCCATGAGCACAGAAGTGCAGCCATTCAATTAACAAACATGAATCGTCCATTTTCCACAGCCCTCAGCTTCTACTGTTTGAAGTGGCACTTGGATAACCCCTTAGAGGTTAAGTTTCTAACAGATTAGATACCCACCTTGTTTAACTCACAAGTAAAGAGGAGAAACACCAGGTCCAAATAGTAATCTTACTGATCATAAACAACATGATCAAAGACTTTATCTACCCCAGTCCCTGACACTTTTCAAGGGGTCTCTCCAATGCAGGATGAAAGCAGGCTGTGCATTTTAGACCACAGCTCACTCCCCAGCAGTTCTGGAGCACAAGTCTACCTTGTCACATCCAAGCCCTCTGATGCTGGGGGAAGTAAATATAATTTATTTTAACCCCAAACCCCCTTGCTATTAGTGAATAACAAATAGGTTTGGTCACATCACAAAAAAAAATAAAGGCAGGTTTGGTCAACAGCTTTGCAAGTGGGTAAATAGATACACATACACACACTGGAAAGCATTCAATTTTACAATTGCTGAATCTCACTCTACTCTTTCAGTTTATCCTAAAGCAGGCAGATTTTATCTGGGCCCATTCATATTTTGACCTGTGTTCTGTATATCCACTAAGTAGGTGATTACTTCCACTTTTTGCCTTTCCCAGTTCCAGAACACACAGTTCCATTCCCCCAGCTCCCCCCTCACTCCGCTTCATCCTACCAGTTTTCCAAAGGGCAGCATCAGGTCCTCATTCCTGAATCAACTGCTGAAATTCACCAGGTATTTAATAACAAGTGTCTATGAAACTAGATTTCTCTTTCACCGTTTACACTGCATTTAATAATTTGAGACTGTAGGATCTCATATACACCAAACCATCTGTGAGAGGATCTCTAGTCACCTTTAATCCTCTGTTTCAACAGAAAAGAAGCATGTACATAACTCTGCTCCCAGCTGAACATAAGGATGGACTACTCACGTCTGTTTCATTAAGCAAACCCTTGGCTAAGCATGGTTCCTCTCCAAAATACTCCAATTTTACTCACAAGCCTCTTATAAACAATAGTGGGACTTCTGAAGAACTCACTGCTAACAAAACTCCTCCTTGTATAGACAGTCAACAGGAATACCAAGTGCTCCAATGCTAGACAAAGAGTTTCTTTACCACTTCCTTCTGCATCTATTTTTTGATGCTTCATGGTCAAAGTGCTTCAACATTCAGATTGAAAAGGAACATGCTCAAAAGCTCTGCTGGTAAGGACACAGGCACCCAAGCTATTTTTCTCAAGTTAAAAATCAGTTCAGTAACATTCTACATCGCTTACTAGAAAACTCAGCAAAACTATGCTGAAACACTACAAACAGGGTATTTTAACTGCAGGGATTAATGTTTTCCCATTTTACAACTTTCTGTGGAATTTCATGTTTTGGGTGCAGAATACACCAAATGGGCATCCAGGACTTTTATTTGACCACACGCTTCAACCAATACCTTTCTCTATCCTCTTTAAGAAACAACATGTACTCCAGAAAAAGGCCTGCACTACATAAGCAAGTCATTTTCCCTTCTGATGCCTGTAAAAGGCAGGGCCAGAAAATGAAACAGCTTTAACCTGTCAAGCTTTCCCCAACTATTTGGAAGAGAGTTTGCCCTTTTAAGAACATGTGTTGAGGGACCCACCAAGGAAACTACCAGGAACAGCAAGAGCTCTGAATGCTATAACCATTCATTCACAGAAGCAAAGAGCTCCCATCCTCCAGCAGTCAACTACTGGCTCTAAAAAGGAAATTTAATAGGCAACCTTACCAAAGATCCACAAAAAACCCCATGATTCTTCAGAGCTGGAATATTATTTTTGGAAATCAACAGTACCCTAATTACCAGTGGAGCTGAATGTTTCTAGTGCAGAATACGAATCCACTGTCAGAGTACTAAGAATCTGTTTAATTACAATCTGAAAAAATGGAAACATCTCCAAATAGTACAGTTCTCTTTCCATAGGTTATTTTACTTATAAATCCCTTCTTTGCTACTAGGAGTCAAACTGAACGAAGGTATAAAAAAGACTTGGCTTGTTTAGAATAACTTCCCAAAGAACAGGATTCAATTATTTTAATCTATCTTCATTTCTTAAGATGAAAACAACTCATATTTATGACATACATAGAACAGTGAAGTCTCTCGGTCTTCAGAATGTAAAACTTTTTTTCTTAATTCGATTACTGACAGTTATTTAAAGATAGTTGTTCATTAACAAAGTGCTTGTGCTTTGCTTAAACAGAGTACAGAAGGAAGTACAGTTGTCCAAACTAAAGCTAATCAGCCAGGATTTCAGAGGACCTAGTAAACATAAGGAATCTAACCACTGTCTGTGAGCATGTGTGTATGTACTTATGTGTATACTTGCTGCTGTGTTAAGGGGGGCGAGGCACAACCGTGTTGCTAGAACTTCTAATTAAGGCTGTCAACTTCAGCATCCAAAACCACAAAATATTTTAAATCCCCTTAGAAACAGAATAAACAAGTTGAACTGCAAAAAAATATCCAGCACTCTTATGATGGGTAAATATAATGTATAGAAATATTTTTAAGCAGTTCAACTAACCTCTGGCCTCTACAGTTGCATACGCAGGCATAATCAGCTCTCAAATCAAGACAGCTACTTAAAAACAAAGCACCCACAAATCTGAAAGAATGCAATGGCTGAAAAACCACTTCTGCGTAAGTAATTTGAAGAACATCCCATCTGGCTGCAGTTGCTATAACTTACCTTCCAGAATGAATAAACAGCATGCCCATGTGAGATCTGAGCATTAAAGGATTCATGAAGAATGAGCAAAACTAGTTTTGCAAGTCATACTCATTAAGATCCTAATGACACAGCCACGAACCCTGCATGTGAGAAACCCTAAAATCTGAGACACTAAATGCAAGACTGATTTTGCTCTAGGTTGTAAGTTAGGATCATGCCTCCCACAGGAGACAGGATCATCACAACGAAGGCCAAGCTACCCTGGAAACCACATCAGACAAGGCCATTGCTAAACTACTTGTTTGAGCAATAGTTCTGCCATCTACTTTTGTAAGCTAACCTTAATGCTGGATACTAAAATGTGTCTAAAATAGGAGAAATCACTTGCTTTTGCCGAACTGCAAAACAACATGAAGTCCCAACACTAGGCCACTCTGTTGCCATGATGGAAACCTAGAAGCTCACATAAGGTTAGAAAGGTATTTTCAGCCAAACCAGCCAGAGAAAGCCAGTGAAGATATTAGAACATCATCCAGAAACACTAGCTTCTTTTTCAATCCCTTTCAAATTATGGCTTTTATTAATGAACTACCAGATTCTCACTGTCTCCTTTAGGTTAGCCTAATGATACTTTTAGTGTTCAAATTCACAGCGGGAAAGACAAGTACTGCTTAACTAGAGGACCTTCTCAAGATAGTTTTCAGTCTTTGGATCTCAAGTGGCATTAATTTTGTCCAGTCTCGTAAAGAAAGGGAGCTGGAGCCACCAAACAGAAGCATTCTTTTTTTATTTGCTCTTCCTTCCAGATTCCTTCTGTTCTGCCCATTTTCTACATCCCTACTCCAAGCACTAAGGGAATAAAAGCATGGAAACCTCCAATCAAAGACAAGTGATCTAACCCTGGGGACAAGCGGCCAACTACTGCTTAGAAATCTAATGAAAGCATTCTCACAGGCACTACAAAAAGCAATGGTACCTCCTAGATTTTTAAATGTGTGAAATAATTTTGAACACTGCAACCCTAGAACCATGTACCTCAGAGCCTGACTGTCCAAACACTAGCCAGCAGACACCTCTACTGACAATTTCTAAAGCTAGCAATAGGTTTTAGGACACACCAGTCATCAGGTAGATGAGAGAAACTGCAACCGATTTTCATTTTAAAGAGTGCTTAAAAAGGAATCAGATTATTCAAATTCTCTTAGTGTCTGAAGCATCCCAGAAACAGACTATCTTCCCTGCAAAGCAAAGTTTGGTCTCCGAGAGTTGTATCAGGTTAGAATAATTTTAGGGGACCCCTTTAATTTGGCTGCTGCAACTTTCTGCTGACAAAAGCTACACTGTGTTGTAAGTTGGGCTTTTATCGTATTCAAAATGCAAAGAGAGCCCAAAGCCTGAGTCCCTTGCCCCCTTTGCTTCCTTAGAATGAAGGTCTCCTTTAAGACTACATAGCTTTACGTGTAAACATCTGCAAATAAATACTGTTTTATCTAGCTCTTAAGTGTGTTCAAAGCTAAAGCCTGAAAACTCCATTTTCAGCACACTACTGTTAGGCTGAGTATGCACCCATAATGATCAAACAGAATTTGTTTCAAAGCAGGGTTTTTATATCTTTTTGTCCTTGGAATTTGGAAACTGACAGTTTTCAAATCCACTGCAAACACTTGAGTTACAAACCTGTGAGAGACTTAAATCAGTCAAGCTTTCCCTATAAAAGTAACAAGTGTAGTGGCACTATGATTATCTAATCTGGCTCCAAAACATGAACATTAAATATGTATTTTCCAACAACTATGTCTCAGAAGTACAGAATGGAAAAATATTTTTGTGAAAGTCAAAACGGAGAAATAAGTATTTCACCTGTAAATGTCTGGAGTAATTAATAATTATATATTGACCAAAGCAACAGAAAAAAACCCCGTCATTTTAGGAAGTGTACTTCCTTCCATTCTCTCCCCTTTAACCCTCTCTCTGGTAGCACATGTATTCTCATCTGGTTAATGAAATACCATTTAATGCAAACTTTATATGCACAGAAAAAGTAGACCAAGCAACCCCCAACACCTGGATAACAAGCTCATAATTTTTACATGTTCTGCTCCCCATCACCATGGTAAATTTTCCAGACTTGTGTATATTTCACTAAGGTCAAAATTTACAGGTTGCCAGATCTGTGTGCAACTTAGGTTCAGGAAAAAAAAAAGAAAAAAAGCAACTTATAAAAATAAAGTACCTGCTGCCTCCAGTAAGGCTTCTAGTCTTGCTTGTGTTTCTGGATCCACAGTTCTTAAGTCCGCACCTTCTGCAGCACTCGATAAGAATAACTCCGATGTGGTTTTAAGTACTGGGTTATCAAGATCTTCTTGGTCCAAAATAAATGATTCAACCTGTTTGCCAAGTTAGAAAAATAATTTTACCACCTTTGAAGTTTTATACTAAATTATTTTGTGTATTTTCTAATATTTTTAACTGTACTGTCATAATCATGTTTTAACTGCACAGATTATAGGACACAGCCATAAAAATAATCTGGTCAATTTACTGACAAGGTAGTTGAAATCACAAAAGAAAAAACTCTACAAGAACAACACTTTGTTGTAAAAATTACAAGTAACAAGATCATAAACTATAGCAAAGGCAGCTCAGATTAAATATTGAGAAAAGCGTTATGCACATTTGGACAATTAACCACCAAAACAGACTGCCACAAGAGGCTGTAGTGTCTTTATCACCAGAAGTCTGTCCACCTTGTTATTAAAAAAAGCCGTCAGTAACAACTTTGATATAGCTGAACCTATCTGAGAGCCAGGGAGGGACTGAATGGTTTCCCAAGGTGCCTTTCAGTGCTATTTTAAAAGTAATTTCAACTAATGTAGCACAAGGATTTTGTTTTGAGTAGAAACACAACAGCTGACTAGAATTCAAAACCAAAACCTCTGTTTCCAAGCTGGCACTTAGTATTACCCCAGTCATTAACAATTTTCTAGACAAGAACAGATACATAGCACAATTAAGCAAGCAGGTATTCCAACTAAGCAGCAATAATGCTGTCCCACCAGTGGCCCCACATGATCTCCAAATACAAGCTCATGGAATTACTCAACATAACACGCTGTAGTTTTACGACAACTTGCCAGAGTAAACAAGAGGGATACCTGACTTGTCCTCTAATGAGAGCAGAACATTACAGAATGTGTCCCAAGTTCAGACATAATTTCCTCTATTTTCAGTAATATTAAGATAAAAACACTATTTCATAATTGGACATTATCTGTACAACTACGCCATTAGTCATGCCAACACATGCTTGTTACACAACCGTTGCTGCCCTTTCCCACTTCATGCCCCAGTCTCATCTTCCTTTCTCCGTTTCCCCTAATGCTTCCCCCTCTCCCTCCGGTGCCAGCAGTAAACTATCATCATTCAGCCCTACCACTCCACACCCCACAACAACTTAAGAAAGGGAGAGTTTATACTTAAAAAAAAAAAAAGAAATCAGGCCATCTACCAACTCATTAAGTGCCCCATTGTGCGAAGAATGTTAACAGGAGTGTGGAGAGCTACATAGAGCACTGCTATTCAAGAGCAACTTCTGTTAATTTCTTCCCCTTTTTGATATGTAAATGTTCTGTAACATTATCCGCTGATGTCCAAGCCAATCCGTGGGTGCCCAGTGAAACGGACTGTTAACATACGAATACAACGTGCATCAGGGAGAAAGAGTAGCTTTTAGGAACACAGAACATGAGTTCCACATCTCAGTGGATATGCATGATATTGGCTAGCTTACAGGTATTATATCTTGTGTGCGAAGACACAAATATTAACGCTAAGACATTAGTGTCTGATTTAGGGCTTGAAGAAGCAAGGTTTCTAGATTAGTCCAGACAACAGTCCTAAAATAAGGGAACTGCCACTGTGAGAAAGAGATGAGCATTAAAGAAGCAGAAAATTAGTGACCTAAGCCAGTGATATACATTTTTACTACAAAGAAGAGCTATTTACAACTCATAGCAAAGTGTACACCTACAGTAAGATTCCCCTCTGCAGAACTCAAATTCCAGGTTACGTACATCTAGCCAGTTTAAGGACTCCCGGCTGGCATAAACTCTGATGCAAAACTGACTTCTGCAAAAATTCACCCTTATCTACAGGAGCACTTCAGGGTTTTTCTTTTTCTCCTCCAGGACTACACAAGGCACTTTGCCTCTACCAATATATTAGAAATATTATTCCTATTGCAACAGTGTTTGTATGACCTGGTGACCAGTAGAAAATCCCACTGTGCAAAAGTGACTATTTGTTATATATAGTTGAGAACCACACACAAGAAATTTTATTACATGCTAATGGACTTTTTCGTTCAGTTACACCACTAAATTTAAACAGCAGTCCTCCCTTTTGAAGACATACTAAAAGGGGTAAAAATGCTACCCCCACGGAAGCAACTGCACTTATGAACACCAAATACTGCAGAAATGTTCAAAGTGCCTTCTGGCAAGCCTTAACTTCCAGCCTCAGGAACAGCCTGACAACACCCAGCAAAGGTAAGCACATTAGCCTTCCAGAAGCTGTCCAACTGCAAGTTTTAAAGCTTCATTTTCCTGATGCTTTGACTGCTGCCACCCCAAGATCACCTGTATGTATTTATAGGACATTACCTACAACAACACAGTAAGTCTTGAACCCAAATCAGTGTTAATTCACCACTCAAATACTCTATCGACTCACAAGGAACTTCTCTCTCTCCTCCCAATAGGAAGTACATTTTGCTTACAGGAACCTCTAATAAAGTTACGCAAAGACTACTTATCAAAGCAAATTACAGATACAGTTTTTACTTAGGGTACGAGCTGGGTAGTATTGATGCAGTCAGTTCTTTTCACCACGCTTTTCAACTCCTACTGCCTTTCAGCTCTTCTTTAGGTATGCAACTGTACTTCCAGAGACATGCACATTTAAAAGCTCACACAAAAACCTTGCTTCACATACAGTATTTTATCTTAGTTTTATATCACAGCAAGAAAAAGGCAACCGCTTTCATTATTTCTGCATGCTAAGCATCGATTTTTAGGTTTTATTTTGATTTTTAGTGAGAGCTTAATAACATACCCACAATACAAATATAACTTGAGTGTGAAAAATACTGAAAATTCATATGCACAATTTTAAAATAGCTGTACCATTGCCAGTCCCCCAGGACAAGTTTCAAGCCAGAACCTCTGACTTTTCTGTAAACAGATGAAGTTTCTCACACACTAAGACAAGGCTAGAGAGGATGAACAGTTGGTACCTTACACTAACAGAGAAAGAAATTACCTAACCAACCAGGTCTCTTGTGTATTGAAGTGACCTGCGATGATGTAATAATAAATAACAACGATCATCATCCTTCAAACAACCTAAAATATATCAAACAAAGTTTACTTTAAAAAAAAACTTTGGAAAAAAAAAAAGAAAAAACCAAAACAAAACCCACCAGATTTCACGTTAGCATTCCTGGAAAACTTAATACACTGCTCATGTTGCAAAATTCAGGCACTCGGCTCTATCCTAATCAGATCTGTAGCAAAGTGATAGAGTAACCAGTCACTGTGCTATTTTTGGATTATTTTGCGAGCTGCTTTGGGCAGTTAATAAGCATCTTACTTGGTAAGGCTCATTAGGAACACATAGATTCAAGACATTATTCTAACTGCCAAAACTATTGCAACTACGAATAATTCCCAATCAAAAACCAAAAAAGTTGCTAAGTGCATGGGACCTGAGGACAAGGCACTGAATATCAGTGTACTTAACTACATCGTCGTGTTTCACGCTCATCCACAGGAATGGTGGACCTTTCCTGAAGTTCTGCCAAGGACTGCAGCAGCCTCACAGCTCTGCAGATCCAGTTACACCACTCGTTCCTCCCTCCATAGCAGCTACATTCACAGCTATTTGGACTCAACTACATCAGTATTTATATGTTAATACCATGACTGAGTTTACCTCAGGTCAGGGGTATGTAAAGGCAACTTTGCAAGTGCTAACATTACAACTAACACTAGCGATTCTTACAAAATGGGCAATGGCATACAGGGTTAGAAACACATTTCTAATATTAAAGTCCAAACTTATTTTTCCTACATTGCATTACTGCAAAAACGTACTTTTCCCAGAATAGCCCGGACCTGCTCACAAATAGCCCGTTACTGACACAGGCTACAGATGATGGAAAAACCTTCCTGTTGTAGCTGTACCAGCACTATTTCTCCTCCTACTGCAGGCAAGGGCAGCAGCAGAGATGGCTTGTTCTACCTTCTCCTTCCATTTATGCCAAACTAGTACTTCTGGGAAAACTATCTTTATGAAAAGTGTGAATAGGGAAGAGAAAGCTGCTATTAAATAATTCCTTGAACCTGAGTTTTGCAGGTTCTGAGCTGTGACCACTTTTCTGGGATAACAATACTCCTTGCTCTGTGTTTGTGGAGCGTCCATAAATAAAGAGGACCCGAGCCCTTGACTGGGACTCCTGAACTCCTATTTATTATGCAAATACACAAAGGAGAAAATCAGGTAGTCGTTTTAAGTAACCCTTCCTAATTATTTCTGTAACAAATCCGTTTGGACTTATGTCTAAATACATCTGGATATACGAAGAGGGACCTTGGCTTCCTTAAGGCTAATACAGGCCTGCAGATCAGGCTGAAAGTTCATGCCTATGAAGTTGAAATAAATAATTTACATTTAAACTCCTTCCATTCCATAATTAACATGATGCCCAACCCTGTATTAGGATGACACTAGGAAGACATTCGTTTTGTCTGATAAACCCAACCCCTCTGACACTTTATGCTGTCATGTCCTTTACTACACTAAATGCAAATACCTGATTACTATTTGTAATTCTGCTCTAAAAGTCTGGGGGAATACTGAGAGCACATCATATACCATAATGCTAACTTCAGACTACAAATTAGTTTGTATTTCAAATTTTACATCAATTCCCTTTAAATTCCACATATAAAGACTGTCAGCTTCAAAACTATTAAAAATAGTTATTCCAAGGAAAAAGTGAAGACCTATGCCACTAACACAGCACTCTTAGCAGCTTCCTGTGACAAGGGCACTACCACACCCCCGGTGGAGACTCTTCACACCAGCAAATGGCCTGGCTTTGGTTTACCTTAGGATGTACACTTCCCCCTCCTCCAACCCAGCCATGTCAGTCAAACGTTTTTGCACCTACTTAAGGTATCCGCCTGGCATTGCTATTTCAGTTTCAAGAGATGGAATAAAGAAAGAGGAAAAACCACACAGAAATGCGGGCATTTTCACAAAACCTTTCAGTGGGATCTCAGTACGCTGCCTTTTCTTAGCACTTCAAAGCTAGAGAAAGAAAAGAAACATTTCAGAGAAATACTTCAGAGTCGGTACGCAGGAACAACATATAATCAATGTAAATAATCATTCTGGCATAATTAGTGACATAAGACTATACCCACTCTGTTAGGCTTGAACTGTAATTTCTGAAGACAGTTTCTTCAATGAAAAATAAGTTTCAGCCCCAGAAGACAGAAGCCACTAAGGTTTGTGAATCGCCACTAGATCATCTTCCAGTGCTGGCCTCACAGATCTTGTGATTACAAAACATCCTGACAACCCAAGGGAGTTACAGTGTCCTTGGGTACATTGCCACCTCGATAGAGAAAGCATAGATTATCTGAAGCATCACTTCCAGTCACTGCTCATCTTACGAAAAGTCAGGCAGCTACCATACACTTTCATGGGTTGATTTAACACATCAAAAAGGGAGAAAACTTGGGGGGAACAACAACTTTATACCACTTTACTGAATTTCATGGACTTAGAGAGGGGTCTGCAAAACGGGAACATCATTCTCCTGGGAATAGAAAGCCATTAGATCACCTCAGCTCCCTGCGAGGCTACAAACCCAACTGATGGCCTGCCCCCACATTTAAGTGGAGCTGTTAGTGCCTGCACCCTGCCTTAGCTGAGCAGTCTACAACAACAGTTTTGCAGGCAGTAAATTGGATTGGGAGGGTGGAGGAGAGGAGGGGTGCAAATCTATTTAGCTCCAATTACAATAGGAAGTTGACTAACTTGAGGCAGGATTATCTAAAGGACAGCCTTTATTCCAATATATATTAAGCAATTATCAGATAATGAAACAAGCACCTATAGGATCTGTGCTGTAGTAAGTTCATTTCAAAACACAGGTCCATTTTGCAAATGCTGGTATAGATACAATGTAAATAAAGATGGACACAACTTTATGCTTTGTCACTGGAAGCAAATAAAGAGCCTCACACACACACACTGTGTGGTCTAGAAGTCTGACATTCACGTATAAAACTGTGTCGCCGTATGTTCCTGATGCATTAGCACACAAACTGATCTCAGCATTAACTTAAGCTGACTAAAACAACGGGTGAGAGCAACGTGCAACCAGCAACAAGAGAGGCCTGACATTTTTATGGCAGCTCCTCTCTGCTCAGTCCAGGCCCAAAAGATCTCAAGCCTGGCACCTGAAGTCACCAGTCAATTCTCAAAATTCTGGTTAGTATTTGAAACATGCAGATAAAAATAAATCAGAATTAATCTTTCATGGGACTACTCTTCCATGCCAGAGATTGCTGATCCTAGGTTTTCCATTTTCTTGCACTAATACTAAATGCATAAGCAGGCATTCATGTGCAAGTGTCTTGTCAAATGGTTCACAAATTTAAACACTTACCTAATTCTCTCTTAAGTAATCAACTGACACTAGATAACCTTATGCCAATTTAAGTAGTTTTGAATACTGCAAACTACACCTTATCACACACCTCTGGACAGAGCTGTCTGATTTATAGCTCTTCCACAAGCAAGAAATCGCCAATTCATTTTTACTAAAACACTGTTCACAGCAATAAGCCCAAGACATAACTGCACCCCCAGTTAACCCTCAAAAAAACTAAGCCACAAAACACACAGATTGAGTCCTCTTTGTACAAGAGGCTGACAACACTAAAGCTTCTCTGTAGAGCAGAAAAGAAAGCATTACTCATTTCAGTCATTACTGCAAAAGAAAAAAAGCAACCAACATAAACCTGTTGAAAACCAGCCTGCAGCCAGCACATATTTAATGTCTGATAAACAAAAATAATTATGACTAATTTTTCCTGATGTACAAGAGAATCTTTTGCAGCAAGGGGCTGCCATTTACAGAACTAGAACTGACAACTGAAGTATATTCAAAATTCATATGAATCCCAGTAAATCAAGTGCCTGTTCTCGATATGTACAGTCTTCACACAGAAGAAAACCATTGAATAGAGACCAGTAAACCTTACTAAAGTTAGCATCACTTACGCTACACACTCCTTATTTTCATGTACTCTATCTCAGTCCACTCAATCTTGTTTTCAGTGTTCCATCCTCTCCATGTATTTTCAGGTTCCCTCATACCCTATTTTTTTCTATCTGATAATCCTGCAGAAATATCTCCTCTTCTTTCCTCACCTCAAACCAAGAAACAGCAGGTGTAACTCAATATTCTGATTTGTTAGAATATAAAACAGGATTGTTGCATCAATTTAACCAGGGATTTCAGTGTGGGATCCTTGCTCAAGCATTAAATCCCAGGCATTAAAACAAAGTGAAGGAAACTTCAAAACAGAGGATGAACAAATGCATTTGTTGGCTGATGTAAAAGTTCACACCCATCCAAGATGGCAAGTATTTTAAGCCACCTTCTTGGGAATGACCTTTTAAGATCTCTTGTCAATCCAAAGGGATACAGTTCTCAAAAAAAAAAAGCATACAAGTGGATCTTATTAACATAGCCCAGTCTACTAATTCAATGATCTGTTCCCAGGCCAACATATTTGGTTCAGAGAGGAGTCTCACCATTTGAAGTGATTAATGATCTAGAAGCTTATATCAAACTGAAAAATCATACTGAGCTTTCTGCTATTCTCAGAACCAAGGCTAGTGGCAGCTATTTTTCAAGGCCCATATAAATAGGTTTGTGCATGCTCTACTACTGCAAAACCAGCAAAAATCATAATGTAACTACTGATCCATCAGTTAGCCATTCAAAAGAAACTATCATAGTGAATAACAGCAGAGGTCCCTATCTAAAATACAATCCACTGAAAACTCAAGATGTAGCAGTAAAAGGGCTTTAAAATGTAACTGTTTTAGAAAAACAATGAAAAGATGTACATTTATATGAAGTATTGAGTATACCCTTAGAAATCCAAAATGTTAAGCATCCACTTCATAGACTCCGTTTTCCCCTGGCTACCTTGTCATGCTGTGGATGAACACATCCTCTGAACAGGTGGTGCTCTGGAGCCACCATGGTCAAGGAACATGGCTCAGAAGTAGACCATTCAGCCCCGAACACTAATCTCTTTCTCCCTTGGTTTGATATACAACCGATTTACTACCTACCTGTCACATGCCACCATTAGTTTTATTCATGATTTTGGAAACAGAAGAGTTCAACAGGGTTAGGGATTTTCCTAAAAGAAAATCTTAGTTAATTAGTAATCTCTTATGTTTTACTGAAGGCAAATGAGAATAACTTTTGGAACTACCTGAAACTTAATGCCCATGAAATGTTAAAATGACCAGAAAAGTGCTTTTCTGTTGGCCCACTGTTCATCAGCCAGTAAAACATTTTTTTTTTACTCAATAAATAGGGAATAATTTTTCCTGTAGGACACGTATACAGCTAGGTAGCTTTCAAAGCCTCCTCGTGTCAGAAAAGCCAGCCACACACGTTCCTTCTCACTTACCACCAGCATTCTGACAAACACAACAAGGTAACTCAACCATGAGTAACCCCTCTCAGCCTAGGAGACTTCTTCAGATTCTGGGATGCTTTGGAAGAACTAAAGAAGAAAAGAAGTTTGGAGAGAAAAAAACAAAACAAAACAAAACACCGAAATCTACATGATGCCCTCTTAAAAGCAAAAGGCAAAAATCAGTAAGTGGTCTCATCCCATGAAAAGCAATTAAGAAGTAACAGGATCCAGCAAAGGACCAATTATTTTATTTATATTTTATGGTATTGTCTTCTGTATGCATTCGAACAAAAAATGAACAATACTGCAGAAAATGAGAAAATTTTCTGGTAGTTTGTAAGTCTTTCAAATAATCACCATTACCTAAGAAAATATTCTTAAGGAGTTGCAAGAGTAAAAGGAAAACATTATTCTCTGATAGGATGCATTTCCATAGATTTCACTTGCTCAGCATTCCTCCAAAAATATGCAAAATGAAACCTCTGCACCTTCACAACAAACAGGGAGAGCTAGTTGTTGGGGGGGGGGGGAACAACCCAGAAACCATCTATTAATGAGGTATAACAAAAGGCTAGAGCTCAGACAAGCATATCCTCCTAACTAAACAAACACTTAAATCCAAATATTAATTCATCTGTACCCATTTTTTTCCTCTTATTCAGAGGCAGCATGGTTTTACAACATAGACTGCAGTAACAAGGTTGCTACAAAAAAATCCCACATTATTTATATAATTTGAAAGTTAAACTAATCTTCAGTTTATCATGGAAGACCAAGGTCATATGAGCTATCAATGAAAAAGTTTCTATTTAAGATAACCCGAGGCTAAGCACTTTTCAAAAAACTTCCTAAATTTACAAAGGTACTTGAACAAATTACTGATTCCTGAAGTTTTACTTACAGTATCCTGTTTCTCACACAGGCATTCCCATTAGGGAGAAAAGCTTTACACGAGAACTTTACATGGTATTTGTATGGTGTACATGGGCTGCTATTAGTAAAGAAAGTATCCACAGAAAGAAAATAAAGCACCCCTACTGAAGACTGAGGCTTCAGACCTTAACTTACACACCAAGTTCTGCAGTCCTCAAACAAGATACAGAAGTTATTTTTTCTGCTTCATTAAGTGGGAAACAAATCCAAGAATGGTTTCTTTTTCCACAAAGTCAGACCTGACTTAGTTTTAAATCCAAGAGTCACTTTTACCCCCCAACAACAGCTTAATACTTCTAAGGTATCTTCATACATGTTACAAGAACTCAAAATGACCTACTAAGATCAAAGCTATGCAACTTCCTCACCTGCAGGGTCTAAACCCCAGCTTTGAACTCCTTCAACAAGCATGCCAATTCAGTAATGTCGCTGCTCCCAGTTTTAAATGCCAGGCCCACATCTGTGCACAGAAAAGCGAGTGCCTTTATACTCCCCCTCCCTCCACACCTACCTTTCTTTTAAGTGAATGTTGCAGGGATGGTTTGAGCACAGGACAATGTTCCAACACCATCCAGCTGTCCTTACAGCTGTATTTCAGGATCCTCTGAGATGAGGAAGAGAGAGGAGAGCATCCCAATACTGAGCGCCCACAGGGGAGCATCTGGGTAGCCCCAATTTAAATCAGAACACAAGAACTCGTGATTCACCAGCTGTAGTCTTGCCTTGTGTTAATGCTCAAATGAACCCTTCCCCCATCCAGACTGTAACTAGTTGACTGGTGAAACCTATGTGCAAATTTGTAACTAAATATAGGCATTCTGCTAAATTTGGTAAATCTCTCCTTACCAAGGGGTTGCACTGCATATTTATGTAATTATACAGTAGTATTTCACATCTTTACTTTCTACACCTATCATTAAAAAACGGTTGCTGACATTTATTTTAGGTCATGTACTCAACTGGGTCAAGCTGCACTGAAGGGAAACCAGAGTTCTGCAAGACACTTTAGAAATCAGTTCGTTTTAAAGTGTTATTGAGTAGTAAGTATTAACATAACCAGACAGATTGTTTCTGGCTACCACAGGATGGACTTTCAAAGCTACTGAGATACTTACCAAGATTTTTCCAATAATTATATGCCTAATCAGGCTGGGCATGAACGAACATGCTACTAAACAGCTCTCCACATCCTTAAGCATCATCTCAATACTTCTAGAAACCTGAACCCATTATTCCTCAGTTTTTTCTGATCAGTGATTAATTTCTGAAGAGAATTTTCCATTTTATTCCACCTCTTACTTCCTCAACTTTGAAACCACTTGTCAAAAACAAGAAAAATATCAACTGCTAATCTGAAACTTAATTTTTTTTTCAGAGAAAAGGCTTTTCTGTGTAATATTATATACCTTAATTTGCATCAACTTTTTTAATGTCTATTTGCTGCTATTTGCATTCTTTCAAATACAGGAAAGAAAAATGTATAAGCATTAATGTCAGAAGTCAAAGATACGTTGTGTATACCATTTAAGAAACAGTGCTATGTTAAGTTGCACTGACATAGCAATGACTGTAATAGATTACATTGCCAATTTAAAAACAAACTGCCTAAGTATTTACTCTGAATTCAAAACCCAGTTTAAAAATGAAGAGACCTCAGATTTGTAAAGAAAAAAAAAATTTAAAGTTATTAAGCCCCAGACAAAATCTCCAAGTATTGAACCGATCTGGAGTACATGCTATTTGACTATTAATTCTACTCATTGTAGGAGGTAGGCTATGTCTGATTTTTAATTATGCTTTATGTAAATATCCCCAGAGGCTTATGCAATAGGCACAGGCTTAAGTAAGGCAAGCTGGTGGAGGCAGGCAGCCTGCTCTGGAGAGGGAAGCTGAAAGCTGAGTTGACTCCATAGCCAAGGGGTGGATGAGCTCCAGTTGCCATTGAAGGCCTCCAAACCCCTGAATTACAGAACACAAGAGACTTGCTACATTTATACACTCACCGCCAAAAGCCACATACTGAACTGAGCTCCAGGATCCTCTGGTACTTTTGTCAGCACAGCTGACTTCTACTTGATTTACAACAGATCAGCAAACCACACAATCTTGCAAGCTCTAACACTGCCATATTTATCACTTGCTTCAACTCTCTTATTCCTACAAGCCAGTTGTCTGCTGCGATGGTTTGTGATAAGAACCTGCGTGCTCTATTGCCAGAAACCCTCAACTACCACGGACCCTACAGACTTCACATACACACACTATTAATCACCATCCTGCCAGCACACCTTCACCTTGACCTACAGGCTTCACAACTAGTATGGAGGAGGCTGTTTAATACTCATGCCTTTGGCACCACTTTAAGTGCCAGCAACATTCACAAGGAGTGGTAGTAACATAGTTAAAATTACAGCAAAATCTCACTCTTAACAAGTTGCAGGCTGCGTCCAAACCCTGATCAAGTTTAGAAGGCAACCAAGTAACTATTTACACTGAAGTCAAAACTACCTCATCTCAGACTGCAACCAATGGTGAAAGTTTCTCTGAATGCCCAGGAGAACCATGGCTTTCCCTCTGTTTTACACAGAAATAGCACAAAGCCTCCTGGCCTCATCCTTCCATGCCCAAAGGCGTGCTTCAGCTTGCAATTGTTTCTATTTGCATGTGATAATTTTAACTGGTAATTCTAGAAAATATTCTATACAGCTGCATTTAAATTCCACCTTGCAGACCTGATATAGCTCATTTATATGGGATCCACTTCAGCCCCTGATTGCCCAACCAGCAGCCTGGTGACTACCATCACTCGGCCCTGAGCTAGGAAACCAGAAAGCTTTGATTTTTCTCCCAGTTCTGCAAGGCAGGGAAAATGCAGCACACTGTCTTCACCTGTACAACGGGGACAGTACTTCCACTGTAAAGCACTTGAATATCTGATGTAAGAAATGCAATATATTTTTTAAAAGTTAGGCTAAAATATATTGCTCTTTTAATTCTCTAGATAAATACTTCATTACACCCTTTGTCCTGCGCTTCCCTGATTTTTTCTATCTATTTTGCCATTTTGACTAATCCAATTACTTTAGTATATTAAATCCATACTAATACAAGGATAGAAAATTTAAATACCACTGCAGACACACAGCAGAGCCTACAGAATGCAGTACCATTATTTTTATGACTTCAAAAGTAGAGAAAAGAGTACAGATCAAGGTAGCATGGCAAACATTTTATTTATTTTAATTCTCCCTCCTAGTTCTCACTAATTCCACTCACTGGTAATAGCTGAAGGCATACACCCAAATCAGTGACTCACGGCACAAGACCACAGTCCAAACAGCCACTGGGTTTTCAAAGCAGCGCTGTTCAAGAATTGCAATGTTTCATCCCAGGAGTTTAATCGCCTTTTCTTTGTTCAAATAAAAAAAAGAAAAAAAAAAAACAACAAAAATAACACTGATGACAGGTGCTTCTTTAGTTCACATACATACAGAAGAAAAAAAAAATTGGAAAAAAAAATATCACTCTTGGTCCTCCCAGCCATACCCTGCAGCCTAGCAAGGCGGCACAGATGTGAGGCACATCCTTCCCACCCATGCTTCTTCCCAGGTTACTCTCCACAACCAGAAACACAAGACAGAAGAACTCCCCAGGCAATTTCAGCTTCAGGATTAGCCCAACTCTTCTACATGTGTTCTGGAAATCTCGAAGTGTTTTAATTCCAACTTTTTTTTAATTATATATTTTAAATAAGAAAGCTTTTCCCATTTTTTTTTTTCCAACATGTAATTTTACTACAACAGCTGTTTGGGAACCTTTTTTTTTTCTCTGACCTCAGTGCCAACCTCCCAGACCCAGGCTGTCTTTATTAATACTTGCTATAGTCTAAAAACCAATAGAGTGCTTAGTAAACATCTTAGCTGTTCAATCTTCACATCCTTTAAATATTGGGGCGGGGTCAAAAAGGGATAAGCTGTCAAAGCAGAACTCTGCTCATCTTCTAAAGAGCCACAAACACTCCGATACAGCCCATTTCCCATCAGTTTCCAGGTTCTGTAACTACTGCTTTGTATCTTCAAAGATACATTAAAATGTGACATAAGAGGCATCCTAGACAGCGGAAACTCATGTTACTTGCATCCTATTCTATCTACAGTAGGCCTTCAAACTCCCCAAAACAGGTATGTACTTGAACGCATAACCCCATGTCATCATATGTTCAGGATATCAATCACACAAGGAACATTCACACACAAGTACTCATCTGCCTGATGATCAGATTTTTAGTTTAGTTCAATGCCCTGCTGTTAACACAATTTTTAACTTAGGTTAGGTGGCCACGAGCAAAGCACAAATGTGGGTCTGCATGAGTTTAATCACTTTTTTTATTCAGATAAGACCTGTCAGTTCAGGTTTCAGAAGGGCTGGACAAAAGACGATCATCAATGGAAAGCAAAAAATTTAGGCACAGGAGGATGAATGCAGGCTCCCCTCCTTCCGTTTCTCCAGAAGAAACGTGGACACTTACTGATGTACCCACTTCTGGCCCCCAAAGGAAAAATGGCATGTATCTCCTTGGCTACCATCTTCTTCCTCCTGCAGGAGCACACATAAGTACAAAACACTGGGACTGCAACAAGCTTGCAAGCGCTAGCCACTTTCTCCTTTCTTCCACTAAGGCTACATAAGGGCTACAATGGCAGCTGGGATCTCAAGTCTTCTTTCTAAAAGAGGCAACTAAGGAAATAAGAATCACCCTTTGGTGTATGATGAGTGGGCAGTAGTGACAGATAAAAGCCTTCATTTATCTTCTCTCCCTAGGCTACATAAAGCAGTATTAGATGCAAGTTTACAGGCCCAACAACGCTCCATTTTGGTTGGGATATGGCTCTGGTCCCTCCCCCACACCCCCCCTGAAAACTCTCTGCAGGTTTGGAAGATCAAAGGAAGACACCTCCATTACCCTCTTCCATTTTGTTGGGTAGGAAACATTTCTACTACATAAAAGTGTAAAAATATATCTCTCTTTCACAGGAATTTAGCAGTCTGGGAAACCTTCCACCTGAGTCCAGAGCAGCAATACAGGGGATCGGAGGCTTTACTTTGTTCTCCGCTGGGTGGAGGATCTCACCTCTCCCTCCAAACCTGGTTGAAAGTGGAAATCACTCCTAGAGGTCAGGAGGCAGCAGCAGAGACATCCTTCCCGCACCCTCCGCGGGTAGAGCAAAGCAGCGAACCGCGGGCCCAGCCGTCCCAGGAGGGTGCAGGCGGGGCGCCCAGCCCCCCTTCCCGGAGCCCGCCAGGAGGCGCGACGGTGCCGAGACCCCCCACCCCCCCTCCCCGGCTTCAGCAGCAGGCCCCGGGCCGCCCTGCCCGTGCGGGGCCGCCGGGACCCCGCCCCCGCGGTCCCGGTGAAGCCGCTCACACCCATGGCGGCGGGGAGGCCCGACCCGGGGAGGGGAGGGAAGGGCAGGGGGGTGTGGTGCGGCCCGCGACCCCCGCGCCGGCCGGGGTGGCGCCGATGGCCCAGCTGGCGGCAGGCGGGAGGGCGGGCGCCGGCGCCGGCCGGGCCTGTCAGGAAGCAGCGTAGAGGAGGGGAGGGAGGGCTGGGCCCGCCGGCGGGATCGCTCACCTCGGACACCTCGTCCTCGTCGCTGCCGGAACCGCCGCCGCCCCCGCTCCGCAGCACAGCGGCCGCCAGCTTGAAGTCGAGGGCGGCCTCGCCGGCCGCGGGCGCGCCGGGGCCTCCCGGCCCGCCGGGCCCAGCCTCCCCGAAGAGGCGCACGGCCCGCAAGCCCAGCGGGGAGGGCCCGGCCACGACGGGCGGCTCGGCGGCGGGCGGCGCCCGAGGAGCGACCGAGTCGATCTCCTCGTCGCCGACGGGGGCGGCGGTGCCGTCCGTGAGCATCGCGCTGATCCGGGGCCGCCGCCGCTCACAGAGCCCAGCCGTCTCCGTCCCCTCACGGCACCGCAGCAGCGCCTCTAACTTCTCACACCCTACCCGGCCGCGGGCGCCGCACCGCCCACCCGCCGCTCTGCCCGCGCCCATTGGCCGCCGTCGGCCGATGGCGGACTGCTATTGGGCATGGCGCCCGCCACTCTGTGGAGCGTCACGCGCTCCCAGCATGCTGCCCTGAGAGCGCACGCCGAGGCGGTTGGAGCCCACCGCCCCGCCCCGTTTCCCCGGCCTCGCTTCCTGAACTTCTCGGGAGCTGATTGGTCGTCTGGAACGTCAGTCATGTGCCTTGCCAGAGCTGCAGGCGCCGATAGGGCGAGAGGGCTGTCGGTCAAAGCGAATCCGGGTGTCTCGAGTTTTGATTGGCCTGAAGGCACATCGCTCACAACACTTGCCGCCTGGTGCCGTCCGATTGGCTTCTGCCGTGCCCTGGGCCCTCCTTCCCCTTCGAAACCTTCTGAAGGTCTCCGTCAGCGCGAGAGACCGTCACACGCCCGCCTGCCCGAGCGGCGATTGGAGCCGGGCGCTGCCTATCGAGGCAAACGTCCCGCCCCCTTCCTTCCCTCCCTCCCATCCCGAGCTCGTGTTGCCATAGGCTGAGCGCCCCGTTACTCTGCTCCTCTTTGCCGCTCCGCCCGCCGTGACGACACTGACGCGGCCACGTGGCCTCTGTCAGCGCTGCCGGCCGGGCACGGGGGCGCGCGAGGGAGCGAGGGGCGGGGCGCGGGGCATTGCGTCATCACGGGCACCGGTGGGGCGCTGGGCGGTGTGATGGACAAGGGGCGAGGGGACACGGAGGGGTGAAGCGGGGACCGCGGGGCGGGCGGCCTCCGGGGCACCCCATCCCGGAGTGGCGGGGGTTCAGGCCGGACGGTGCCTTGAGCCCGGCCTGGCGGGGGAGGCCCTGCGCGCCCTGGGGCCGGGCCTGGCGGCGCTGCGAGGTCCCCTTCCCGCCCAGACCGCACCCGCCGCTGCCGAGCTGGCCAGGAGCGACCCGGGTGGCCCCGGCCTCGGCCTCCGCTGCCCCTCGCCTCGCCCCGCGGCCCGACTGCCGTCCTAATTCACTGAGATGTTGATCGCTGGTCCTCGGCGATGCATCAGCTCAGTCTGGAGGGAGAAGTAAGGGGGCAAGACTGGCAGCGCTCCCAGCAGTTGCTCCCGCCGCGCTGCCAGCTGCAGCCCCACCAAGCAGCACAGTCCCTGCCCGGCTTAGCCTTAGCTCAGGCCAGGCTCAGCCCCTGCCCGGCTTAGCAGTAAGGCTCATGGCCAGGCTCGGCCCCTGCACAAAAGCATCCCCAGGGATGGCTGCTAAAGAGCGTAGCACCCAGGACATCACCTACCTCCTCACCATTGCTTTCCACCTCCTTCTGCTTCCTGGGCTGTTTCCCCTCTGCCTCCTTCCTGGCTGTTTCGGGCAGGAGGCTGTCCAGCCAGTGCAGGTCATGCAGGGAGAAGACGCGCTCCAGCCCTTTCCGGATCCCCACCAGCGCCAGCAGCTGGGACCGGGGCAAAGTGCAGATCAGCATCACACAGTGCTTGGGGCTGGGGGCCAGGGAACAGGCAGCTTGGTCCCTGTCGCACCCGCTCTGTCCCCCTGGTAAATGCCAGGGAGGAGGCATGTCAGCTCTCCTGGCTTGGTCCCAGAGGATGATACTTGCACAACACCTGTAAAGCAGTGACAGCCTCACCGGCCTCAACCCAGGAGGCGAAGGCTGGTGGCAAAGCCACGTTGTGGCCCTGCAGGGATCCCAGCCCTTGGGGGTCTGAGCGCCCACATATGCCACCTGCCAGGGTGTGCGCCCCCACCCAGGGCAGCGCCCATGTCCCTTGCCCAAGGTAAGTGCCAGGCTTCTGGCAATGCTCACAGCATGTGTGGGCAGCACCTAGCCCAGCACCAAAGCAGTGCTGCCCAATTAAAGGGGCTGTCATACCATCACTGGGAAAATAATAGCAGCCACAGTGGACTTGAGGACCCAGAGCAGGGCTAGGCACAGCAGCTGGATGATGGTGAAGAGGTGCACCCGGCGCAGGGGCACGTGGCGGAGGTAGTCGAGGTCTGGCTGGTGCTTGGCTGGCATCAGGAGCAGCCGCACGCGGTCAGTGAGCTGTAGCAAGAGGATGGCATGTGGGTCACATACATCCAGCTTTCAGGCAGCTCTCACCAACCTCCCCATTGGGACCAGGGCTGGCCAGATGGGTTTTGCCATTGTTTTTGCAGTTCAGCCCTTCTGCCATCTGCGCTGACCACCAGCACAATGCCTGGGCAGGTGAGTTTGCAAGACCACAGGTCCTGGTACCACCATCACCCCAGGCCAGTGGAGCGCTTTCCAGGCAGACATCTAGAAAGGACTCGAGCTGGTCTTAAAGGGTTGATTGAGAGATAACAACCCCTTGATTCCCCTCCCTGCATGTGGGAGACTGCTGTTGCCTTTGCCAGAGCACAATCCCAGATTCCCAAGCAGAGGAAGGGAGGGGGTTTCCCAGCCTGTCTCTGGATGAGCAGGGAAATTACAAGGAAAATGTACTGTCTAGAGGGAAAAAGGGGCTAGATATTTCCAGAGTGGGGATTTTTCTTCCCTGGTTTTCTAAGGGGAGGAACAGAGCTGGCACATCAGTGGCAATGCCAGGCCCAAAGGACCAGCAGGTCCCAGCTCTGCCTGCGGCCCTCAGATGGGGACATCCCTGCAGATTTGAGAGCAAGTCTGGGTTATCCACTGGTCCCTCCGCTTCTCCCAAACCACCTGATCCATCAGTGCAGAAGTTGCTCATGCTCCTCAGCATCCCAGACACCTCCCTTTCCTCTGCCCCAGAAAGGTCCCTCTGTCCCTCCTTCTCCTGGGCCTGGTGGGGGACAGGTCTTCACCAGAATGCACATCACGCAGAACTAAAATCCAGGCTCTGCTGCGCAGTGAGAGCTCGTATCGAGCAAAGCCTCTCATCCCCAAAACAGCCCTTGCCAGCACCCCTGGCACAGCCCCCACTCACCTGGATGCTGTTCAGTGCCACCACCCCCATGTGCAGAAAGACCCCATACAGCACTGGCATCGGGATGTGCTGCAAAACAGTGGGGCAAGGGGTCAGCAGGGTGTGATTTGCCGAGGGGGCTGCACTCATTGAGCGTCCCATGCTGCACACATGGCCACAGCATTTCCTTCCTTCATTTCCAACAGCTCAGTTTGATTTCATAGCTTTTTGCTTATCTTACGGCATCAAGGTCTTTAAAGCCCAGACGTGTTCCCTGCGATGATGCTCACATGTGGACATTGCAGTCTTCAGAGAGGGGAAACACACTGAGTTCCTTGCCCTGTTTTCCAGCATATGGTGGGAACAATCCAGGCTGGAGATGGAGAACATGACACCAAGCCAACCTGGGGATATGGCTTATGGTTCCGGATCTATAAATGCGGGGGCGTCCTGCCTCCCCAGCACACCACTTTCCTTTTTACCTCCTCCTCTGCAGCCATAAACTGGCTCCTGCCTTCTGTGTTGCTCAGCATGGTTTCATTTTCTCCCAAGCCCAGGCAGGCAAGGAAGGAGATGGGGGTCACTCTCTGCTCCTCATAGATTCCACCAGGGACACAGGGACTACCCAGGGCTGGGTCAGCTTCCCCAGCATCATGCAAGAGCCCTCTGAGAGGAAGCATTGATCCACATGCCCGAGGTGGAAGGTAACTTCTAGTCCTGGGGCTGCTGCAGTTGTGGCAGCGGGGATTATAAGGAGACATGGGTCCTTCCATAAAGGACCAAGCCAAGCTCATCCTGGGGCTGGGGAGGCAAGAGGAGTTGCCCTGAGGGAGGCTCCCAAACCCCACAGACACCCCTCACTGCCCTGTATCTTGCCACCCACCACAAAGGGAGAAGGAGGACCAGGGATGCTGGTCTCTTGTTTCTCCACCACAAAATCACAGAATGGGTTTGGGTTGGAAAGGACCTTCACAGACCATCCAGTCCAACCCTCCGCCATCTTCACTAGGTCAGATCACTCAAAGTCCGATCCAACCTGACCTTGAACCCTTCCAATGATGGGGCATCCACAACTCTTCTGGGCAATCTGTCCCAGTGTCTTGCCACGCTTATCATAAAACATTTCTTTCCTATGTCCAATCTAAATCTACCCTCTTTCAGTGTAAAACCATTGTCCCCTGTCCTGTCACTACAGGCCCTGGTAAAAAGTCTCTCTCTGTCTTTCTTAAAAGTCCCCTCTATATACTGGAATGCCTCAGTAAGGCCTCCCCGGGTTCTCAAGGCTAAACACCCCCAACTCTCTCAGCCTCTCTCCGTAACAGAGCTCTTTTGGCCCTTGGACCATTTCAGTGGCCTCCTCTGGATCTGCTCTCACAGGCCCTTGTCTGTCTTGTGCTGGGGACCCCAGAGCTGGACACAGTGCCCCAGGGGGGTCTCACCAGAGTGGAGCAGAGAGGAAGCATCCCCTCCTCGCCCTGCTGGCCACAGTGCTGGTGATGCAGCCCAGGAGATGCTTGGTTTTCTGGGCTGCAAGTGCATGGTGCCGGCTCATGCCCCATCTGTCACCCACCAGTATCCCCCAGTCCTTCTCTGCAGGGCTGCTCCCAACCCACCCATCCCCAGGCTATGTTGATACTGAGGGTTGCACCTTTGCTCTCCAAAGTCCCTCTGGATGGCACCTCTTCCCTCAGGCATGTCAGCTGCACCACTCAGCATGGTGGCATCTGCAAATGTGCTGAAGGTGCACTCGATCCCACTGTCAATGTCATTGATGAAGATATTAAACAGTACTGGTCCCAGTAGGGACCTTTGAGGGACACCACTCATTACTGGTTTCCACTTGGACATTGAGCCACTGACTGTAAGTCTTTGTTCGCAGCCATCCAGCCAATTTCTGATCCATCTGACCGTCCACCCATCAATCCCATCTCTTTCCAATTTGGAGGTAAGAATGTTGTGGGGGAGCACATCAAAGGCTTTACAAGGCCATCGTCAGAGGTGAGGACAGGAGTGGAGGAAAAGGGACCTCCTGCCTGCACCCATGTAATCCAGATGTGGCCAGGGTACTCTGGGCAGGCTCTGCCTAATGTGGCAGCAGCAGCAGGCAAGAGCCACCACCAGCCAGGCTCGGCATCCCACGTGGCGGTGTGGAGGGTAGTGGTGGGGTATGTTTGAGGACTGCAGGGGGCCCACAGGGAGGCTGGCCAGCTGGCACAGGGCAGCTGCGCGCTGGTGTACTGGCAGTCCTGCTCATGCTTAAGCCAAACCCTTTGCCCAGCCCCTTCCCATGCAGTGCTCAGCTCCCTACCTGCCAGCCAGGATTCCCATGATGGATTGATGGGATGAGGGACAGCGTGGTTAGTAACCCCCAGCCTTGCAGAATACAGCTGCCCTGCCCCCACCTTGCAAAAGAGGCCAAACCCAGCAGCCAGGCACCCTACCTTGAGAATGGGTGCCATGAAGACGGAGACCCCTGTCAGGACAAAGACAGCCAGGCCAGTCAGTCTCTGCTCCCTGCGGATGGTAATACAGGTGTCACAGGTGCCCTGGCATCCTCTGGGAGCCCACCACCCCTGCCTGCCCTCCCTGCCCCCAGGGTCTCTGCTCTTTTCAGCTTTGATGGCCACAAGGACTGGTGGCATCACCAGGGAGACACATGCAGCCCCAAAGCCAGGTCTGCCAGCCAGCATGGAAGCGTGGACACATCCCTGTCCCCTGGCTCCACAGCCATGGGCAGGGGGTCCTGGCTTGTTGTGTACCTGATGCCCAGGAACTCAGGGTGCTCGCCAGGGGTCGAGCTTGCACTTTCCTTCCTCAGGCTCTCCATGTGTGCCAGGGAGATGACAGTGGCTGAGACATACCAGGGGAGGCCAGTGGCAGAGGTGATGACCATCAGGAGGGAGACACAGAGGAGGTCCAGGTGAAAGCCTGCTCCTTTCTGCAACGGGAGAGGCAGCAGGGCTGGGGGTGAGCTGTCTCCCCAGTAGCATCAGAGGGGCGGCAGTGGGGTCTGCCCACCTTGCCGGCTGGTTTGGGGTGCCACTTTCCCCTGGCTGCCCCCCTGGCCCATGGGGTCCAGCCAGGACCTGAGTACTCCCCGTTGGCTGGGTCCTGCCTGTCCCTTGTCCCCCTCACACCTGCAACTTGTACTCCCTGCGGTTAAGGATGACAGCTGTGATCTGCTGGTCCATGAAAATGAGGATGGTGACAAGAACAGCGGGCACTGCAGACACCAGACAGACCCACCATGGGTTAGCTCCAAAGGGTAAGATGATCCAGCCCCGTGTTGGGTTTGTAGGCTGTGGAGAGCAGAAGGGTCATAGCAGCTGCCACCCACCTGTGGGGTCTGTGGTGCAACTGGGTGACAGGACTAGCCCCGGGTGCCCAGGCTGGAGCCCTGCGGGCACCCAGGGATGATCCACGTGAGGAGAGGAAGAGCATCCTCTCTCATCCATGGGATGCTCCCACCCCATGGTCACCCTGGGCAGTGTGACCCCATGAGGACATGCCAGCTGTGGCCAAGCAGGGAGTTGCTCCTGGGCACCACAAGCCAGGAGCTAGGCATATGCTCCCAGGAGCAGGTGGAAGAAGTGGCATTGGGTGTTGATGATGGCAAGCCCAAGGAGGTGGCGGCGAGCATGGGCTACTCTGAGGCGCTGCCAGCCCCGCTCTGCAACCAGGCCAGGGAGCCCAAGCCTGGACATGAGCTTGTGGCTCTCGCCTCAGCATGAGCTGTACCATGGCATGGTTAGTCCATGACCAAGCAAGGTCATTTACAGAATGTGGGATTGGCTGCAGTTCAATCCCTTCTTGTTTGCTGGGTCACAGTCCACACCCCTATAAGGATGGATCTGGAGGTGGGAAGGACAGCAGCAGCACGGTGGGTTGGCCACTGTGGGGGGCACAGACCCACTCCCTAACAATGCCATGCCCACCCCACTGGCACCTTCAGCTCGCTGGGGACGATGAGCTTGGGGGTCTCCAGGCCCAGGGTAGCATCGACAGCACAGGAGGCAAGGATGGCCAGGATGACGGCAAAGTCACTCACCAGCTTCCTCACCTGCAGATGGAGAGGGCTTGGCCTGGGCTCGCTGGGGTGGTGGGGCTGGCGCAGGACCACCCTTGGGTCACAGCAGCTGGAGCCATCCCCATGCCACCAGGATGGGTGGCCATGCCACCAGGGCGGCTGAAGGATACTTACCCCCGCAGGGAAGTAGCGGCTGCTCCTGAAGCGTTTGAGTGTAGTGCAGGAGAGGAAGGTGCCCCCGAAGAGCAGGAAGGAGAAGAGGGTGATATCGGGCACGTAGTGGCAGCTGGTCCCCAGCAGGTGCCCGCCTCGACCCAGGCACTGGCTCCTGCTCAGCCTGGCTGGGGTGGTTGGAGGCTGCAGTGACAGGGCAGGTGGCGAGGAGGGGTCATGCACGGACAACTTGGGCCCATCCCAGCCCCTCACCTGCCCACCCGGGAGCAGAGGCTGTACCTGCTCAGGGGCCAGGGGTGAGGAGAACAGTGTGTCATTCCCTGTGGAGCTGTGACCTGCAAGGGGACAGGGGGGTCAGGGTGCCAGCACCATGGGGACACTCCATCAGGGATGACTGGGACCACCTTGCCATTGAGGTGGGTCCCCAGGCTCTCTCCAAAGGCTCACGGTTCTGGATGGGGCCCCATGGGACCCCTGAGGCCCCGGCACCAGCTGATGCCCAGGGAGCACCAAGGGGGGACGGCCCTGTGAAGGGCTTGGCTGAAGCACCAGCCACTCAGAGGCACCATTGGCCCCAGGCTGTGCCCAACACTGATGCTTTTGGTACACAGTGTGAGTCCCAATTGCAGGATCAGCGTGGACACATCCTCCGGCCCCAGGAAACACTCCCTGATTTAAAGATCAGGCTAGAAATGTCAGTGCAAATATCCACCCAGGTGTCCACCTCCAGTCCCTGGCATCCCCCATTCTGAAGCCACGGGAGCCAGACCAAGACTCTCCTTGCTCCTGGCGCTGCCCTACCCAGTGCCTGGGCAGTGCCAGGAGGCAGGGACAGAAAGACAGATGCCATGGAGGGGAGTGGAGGAAGGTGCCAATGTGGTCAGGCAGGCGAGGATGGGATTGAGCAGCTTCCTCCTCCTCCGGCACCTTCCCCCTTCTAGCCAAGCAGCAGGGTTGCAGTGGGGTCCCAGGGCAGCAGCCCCCTGCTCCCCACCAGACCGGTGGCTGCTTAGGCTCACCAGGGCTGGGCAAGATGCAGATGCAGCTGTAGGAGGTGATGTTGTCCAGATGGTACTGCCAGTTGATGGGGAAGGTGTCTGCCAGGCTCAGCATTTTCTTCAGGGAGTCGTAGATGAATATCAAGCTGATGAGGGCACAGAAGCTTTCCTCGGTGAAGCGGGTGAAGTACCGCACCAGGCGGCTGGCCTCGGTAGCCACCAAGACCATGCCAAAAAAGGCCACCCAGAGCCCAATCCAGAGGCGAAACTCCAGGTAATCCAGGCTGTGGTCCCTGGTGAGCAGGGTGACCCAAAGCCTCAACATCAACACCCACCTGGTGTGATGGTGGCCCATGCCTCGGCCAGGGGACAGTGGCCCAAGGAACCATCCCTGGCAGGGTACTTACTGGCTAAAGGAGAAGAGAAGGCGCTCAAAGACCAGCACAGGGCCAGTGCTGCTCAGGATGGTCAGAGGCTGTCCGGCAAAGAGGCAGAAGATGGAGCCGGCAAAGGCTGTGCCCAAGAAGCTCTCCAGCACCCCCTGAAATGCAGTGGAGGGGTGCCAGGAGCCAGGTGTGTGGTACGGATGGGCATCCTAGGCCTGGGCCCCCACAGCAACACAGCTGCAGGCAGCTGCCCACACCTCCCTGCACTGCAGGGTGCAGGGTCAGCACTTGGGAACTGCAGGGGCCGGGGAAGGATGCAGGATTTGGGCGATGCTCAGGATGCCCTGGGGGCACTACTGGCTCCCGAAGCACCTGTGGGAGGTGGGCACCCAGGAAAACCACAAGCTGGGCCGAGTGGGGTTGGTGCAGGGCACCTCATGGCCACACTGACCTGCATGTTGGCAGTCTCGTCCCCCAGCATGCCCCCAAACGTGATGGCATTGGTGATGGTTGCCAAGTAGATGTAGAGCACTGCCGAGAGGCACTGGGGGTGCAGGGCATCGGAGAAGTCGCTGCTGTACCACGGTGCCTTCCTCCGGATGTCTCGCAGAAGCCCGCCAAAAAGCCTGGGGTAGTGGAGGGAGATCTCAGAGCAGCCCCCCTCAGCTGGCTGTCATCCCCTGAGAGAGCTGCAAAGCAGGGGACAGTCCCTTCCCTGGAAGACACCAGCCCAAAGTGGTTTGGACACCGTGGACTCATGTGCTGGGGAGAGCCAGCATCCTGCCCGGAATTCAGCATCCTACTGCACCTCCTGCCACCCTCATCCTTCCAGTCACCCACCTGCCTGTCCTCTCCAGCTCCTGCCTGGAGTGCGGGTGTCCCAGGCTGGCTCTGTCCCCAGCTGCTGCCATGTCCCTATTGTCGTGGGACTGTCGATCTTGCGGGTGCATGGTGGTCCTGTGGCAGACCAGAGCCTGACATGACAATCTTCAGGTTGGAGCCCTCAGGACCCAGCTGCATTTAGGGGCCACTATGAGGGGACAGGGAGGATGGAGAGGGGAGAGGGGTGCTAGCAGGTCTGGGCCTCCCCTGATAATGAGGAGGAGGAGAAAGATCAGGAGAAGGAGGAGAGATGGTGGGGGTTGGATCTTCAAAGGTCCCTTCCAACCCAACCATGATCTCCTCCAGCAGGCCCTGGAGCCAGCCCTAGTGGGACCGGTTCTGGTGGAGGAGATGGGCAGAGCCAGAGATGTCCTGCTCGGAGGATGAGTTTCACATCTGAGTGCTGAAACCCAGTGTTCCCAGCAGCTCCTGCCTGAAGGGCACGCGGGGCAGTTTTGCCATCCCTTGCCAAGTGGGACAGCAGGACTAACAGCAGTTGGGACCAGAGCTGTGGTCAACAGCCAGAGCTGCAGAGGGTCTTGGCTGGGAAGATCTAACTGGCAAGGGTTGGCTCCTGTGTGGCTTCATGCCCACGGAGATGGAGATTTCAATGTCATAGGGAGAGGTCTCTATCTGGGACCCTGCTGGCAGAGGCAGTGGGTGCCGTCCCTCCAGCCTACCTCCTGTGTGGAGATAGCAGACAGCTTGATGGAGGAATTCGTGTACTGGGGTCCCATTTCCCAGGAGGAAGCACAGTCAGCTCATGCAGGAATGCCTCCATCCCTGCGATGAGGTCCTCTCGGTGCTCAGCCTGCCGGGCAACCCTTTGGAAGAGCTGCAGGGAGATGCCATGATTTAGCCACCACATCCCAATGTTCAGACACTCAGAGCCTTCCTCACAGCCTGCAGCCATCACCAAAAAAGACACCCATCCTCTTCAGTGTAACAGGTGTACCTACATCCTACAGACCTGCCCCAAACCTTTGTTTTCTTATCCTGGGCAAGGGAGGCCACCAGCTCGCCCCATCCTCTGCCTCCCCCACTGCAGCTGGCAGAGGAGAGAAGCCCCAGTGTCCACAGCCTAGGCCTCATCCTGAGCCCATCTCACCCATGGATGCTGCACCAGGCTCACCTTATCTGTCAGCAGTGTGGCCATGGCCCTGCCAACCTCGTGGTAGGCTTTCACTTTGGCTCGGGGACCCAGCAGAATGAAGAGGAACCTGTGGGCGAGACAGTGCTTGTCCTGAGCAGCCCTTTCTTCACTGAGGGATGCTTCTCCTATGGGAGCCTGTGGTGCTGTGGGAATGCTGGGGACAGTGGCTGGGCAGGCTTGGGGGGCTGCTGACGTCCTGAGGGGTGGTGACCCTAAACAGGTGGATGAGGGAAGAAGGCAAGACACGTCTGCTGCCCACTGCATGGAAACCCCAAGGGAGACCAGAGAAGGAGACATCCTCAACTGGGGGTGTCTATGGGGACGAGCTCTGGGATGGGTATATCTGTGGGGTCAGACCCTGGGATTGGGATGTCTGTGGGGTTGGGCTCTAGGATGGGGATGTCTGTGGGGTCAGGCTCTAGGGTGGAGCTGTCTGTTGGGTCATGCTCATGGGAATGTTGCTCACAGGCAGGATGCAGGAACATTGGCATTGGGAAGGAGAGCTTGCCAGCTGCACGGGCAGCAGATTTGATAGGACTATGGGGACAAGGGAGGAGATTGGAAAGAGGGTTCAGAGTCCTTGAAGAAATATGGCTAAAATCCCACACCTCAGAAGGTGCTACAAAATAATAAAGCCTCCAGAGGGACAGACCACCCAAATATTTAATGAAGCCCTTCACTCCTTTCCAAAACTGGCAAGAACAGTTACAATCCTGGTACCCCAAGGCTGTGGAGCAGTTCCAGTGATTGTACCCCAAGCAAATCTCTAGAGAAGGGGTAGGGAAATTCCTCCAACAGCACAAGTGGTGCTGAAGGTGGCTCGACAGAACCTGCTGCAGCCCTGAAAGGGGCATCAGTGCTGGAGGCCTCCTGGAGCCTGCTCCAAGGGGTCAGGAGGTGACAGTAGCCATCTGGGATTGCTTTCACCCAGGCATCTTTACCAAGGCAGTGGGAAAATCTTAAGATCATAGAGATGGACCTAGGTGGGAGATAGCCCCGAGGTGGTGGCTGCACCTACAGGACAGCCTGGAGCAGCCAGCAAAGGGGATGGCACTGCAGGCAAAGGGATGGGTAGGGACAAGCTCTCCTTCACCTCCTGTTTGGGAGAGGAAAATATAGGACAAGGGGTTGTCATGAGCCCCTCGAGATCCACGGGGGCTCCCCGGGGACCTGTCACACACCTCCCACCAAGGAGGGAGCAGGAGGGGGGTGGATGTCCTGCTCCATCCAGCTCCTGGAGGACGGGTGCTCTGGGCAGAGTGACCAGGAGGTGGCAATGTCCCTCCTGATCCCTGCCTGCCTCCTCTGCACGGTCTGTAAGGAAGTCCCCAGCTCAAGGGACACACTGATCATTTCCCCTTATGGTCAGATGACGCATTCCTCAACCACGGAGAAACACCTCCTGACCTGCTCCTTTCCCCGTATGCCAACAGTGCCACAAAAGCCACTCCACCGCCCAGGAGAGTAACACGGGCAGCGGGAGGGCAAGAAGCTCCTGCAAACATGTGTCCCTTCCCCGCTATGAGCCCCCATGCTCCCAGTTAGTAAGTGAAGAGCATCCAGACCCTCCTAAGGAGGGGAGTGAATGCAGAGCCGGAGTGGGGATAAACCAGGGGCTGTGCCCCCGAGATCTTCCCAACAGATGCTCCATTCAGTCCATCCTGGCATGCTCCTAAGGAGCTGGGAAAAGCAGAAGGAGAAGCAGTGAGCCAGGGTTCTGGGACTGCATGTAGCATTGGGTACCATACCCTTTGCTTTTGCTAAGCAAAGCATTGTCATGTGTGGGAGGGTGCAGGGAGACAGGGTCAAAGTGGGGCGCAGAGCCATCAACTGTGCTCCGTTTACCTGCTGGGGAGAGTGACTTCGGCCAGTGAGCCGAGGGCTACCCCTCGCCTGAGGCGGATGAAGACAGTGAAGGGCTCCTCCAGGAATTCAACTTCACCAACGGCAACATGGGCTGCTTCAGTCCCCGGTGGGACCTTCTTCTTAAACTGGTTTCTCAGCTGAAAGGAAAGGGGTGCAGTGGCTGGGCACTCGCAATGCATCAGCTGCTCTCACCCCAGCTCCGTCCTGCTTTACCTGCTCCTTAAGAGGTGTTTCAGAGAGCTGGGCTCTGGGCTCAGACTGGCTTTTGTCGTCCCCTGCAAAGAAAGGGAGCAAGCAGTAAAATACATGTGCAAGTGAACAGCCAGCATGTGTATTGCCCCAGGCTGGTGGCAGTGGAGGGATGCCCAGTGGGACAGCCGTGTCACTACCCATGGCTGGGCACTGTGTGCCTACCTCGGCAGGGAGAGAGGCCGAGTTCAGCGAGGAGCTGCAGTGGGGATTTGGTGGGCTGGTGCCGTGGCTGGCGGAGCAGGAGGGCTGTCAGGCGCTCCCTCAGCTCGGGCTGCAACTCTGCTTCCTCAGACTGCATGGAAAGTGCCTTGTCTGCAACAGGGATGGGAGCAACCCTGAGTCCCCCCAGTGGGGACTGCCCAGGGAAAAACCCACTTTGCTGGAGCAGCAGGCAGCTGCCCCAGGTACCCAGCTACTATGCATCAGTGCTTTTATATAGGGACCTCCTGGTGGCCTGGTCCCTCTCTGGTGACCAGCCCGTCCCAGTAGGTGACCTTTGCATTCCCCGCGTACCGATTATTTCCTTGAAACTGGGGGCATCCAGATCCAGGAGCATTGTCCCCTTCTGCAGACACATCCTCAGCTGGAAGAGGCTGTGCAGGGGGAGGGCTGGGATGTGGGGCGCGCTCCAGCGCTCACCACCATCCTCCACCTTCTCCTCGAACTTCATCCACCTGCCCAGGGAGGTGTGTGGGGTCAGAAGCAGGGTAGTCCTGTGCTCCATGCCAGGCAGCGGGAGCTGAATCTTGGGTCCACCTCTGAGCTTGGTATGGGACTGGCACAGGCAGGAAGGGTTTTTGGGGGGGCTCAGAGGGGGCTGCAATGGGCTCGCAGAGTAGGAGCAGGTGGGCAGCCTCAGCAATCATGTCCCCATTCCTGCTGACTCACATCTTGTTCCAGTCTCCTGATCAGGGGGATTTCACCAGTCATGAGATCACAGAATGGTTTGGGTTAGAAAGGACCTTCACAGACCATCCAGTCCAACCCTCCGCCAACTTCACTAGGTCAGATCACTCAAAGTCCGATCCAACCTGACCTTGAACCCTTCCAATGATGGGGCATCCACAACTCTTCTGGGCAATCTGTCCCAGTGTCTTGCCACGCTTATCATAAAACATTTCTTTCCTATGTCCAATCTAAATCTACCCTCTTTCAGTGTAAAACCATTGTCCCCTGTCCTGTCACTACAGGCCCTGGTAAAAAGTCTCTCTCTGTCTTTCTTAAAAGTCCCCTCTATATACTGGAATGCCTCAGTAAGGCCTCCCCGGGTTCTCAAGGCTAAACACCCCCAACTCTCTCAGCCTCTCTCCGTAACAGAGCTCTTTTGGCCCTTGGACCATTTCAGTGGCCTCCTCTGGATCTGCTCTCACAGGCCCTTGTCTGTCTTGTGCTGGGGACCCCAGAGCTGGACACAGTGCCCCAGGGGGGTCTCACCAGAGTGGAGCAGAGAGGAAGCATCCCCTCCTCGCCCTGCTGGCCACAGTGCTGGTGATGCAGCCCAGGAGATGCTTGGTTTTCTGGGCTGCAAGTGCATGGTGCCGGCTCATGCCCCATCTGTCACCCACCAGTATCCCCCAGTCCTTCTCTGCAGGGCTGCTCCTGGGACTGGGGGTTGCCCTGCCTTTAGCAGTGCTTGCTGGAGTCAGAACAGAAGTGTCTTGAGCTGTTTGCCACACTCAGGCCGTGCCAAATATTTTAATGCCGGGTGCAAACAGAGCTTCCCTTTGTCCCCATGGGTGGGCGCACTGCTGCAGTGCTCGGCGTGCTGCACGGGGAGAGCGTGCTCTGGCAGAGCAGGCTCCTGCTGAGAGGCAGCCATGCCAGGGAGAAGAGGGCTGGGTGCTGGGTAGGGACATCACAGCCACAGCCCAGTGGCTTTGTCCACCGCGCCAGAGCCTCCGACCAGACCATCACTACCCCCAGACCCCCACGGCCCATGCCCCTGTACCCTTGCCGAGCTGCAGAGGGGCAGTATGGGGCATGGGGACATCCCAGCCATGCTCCTGCCCCACTCCAGCACCCAGCTGGCCCCAGCTCTTCTCCATGGGCCCCACTGTCCCCAGCCAAGCCTGCCCCGACCTATCCCTCTGGTCACCTCCTGAGATGTGCCAGGCAGCTGGATCTGGGGAGTGTCAAAGCACTGTCCGAGCCACAGTGCAGCCACTGGAGCATTGGAGGAGCAGAAGCAAGGGTTCTGTGCCTGTGCAGAGTCACTGCCTGTGTCCTGCCTGACACCCTGCCTTCTCCCATGAAACAAATCACCCTAAGCCAGGCAGAAGCAGTGCGAGTACTGGCGAGGGCAGAGGGCAATGAGCAGCCTTACTTTGGGGCTGAGGTTGAGGAACCACCAGCCTTGGGAGATGCCGTGGGGTCCATCGGAGCTGGCCTTTCGAAGGCTGGGCTTCCTAAAGTGTCCCCAGGCCACTTGACCATTGCAGGCATGCTTACCTGGCTGTCTCTCTCCACTCCAGCCCTGCTGGGGTGCTGAGGAGCTGGTTGAGCTGGACGAATAGCAGCGGGCAGGTGGTGTCCCCCCAGTCCTCCTGCTGCAGGGTGGCACTGGCTTGATCAGCTGCTGGGGCCATGCTGGAGGTGAACATGCTGCAGTCGAAAGCCTGGTAGGGAGCTTCAGGGTTGCTCCCCTCTGGTCTGGGCTGTGAGGGGGTATCGGCTGCCCAGAAAGCTGCCCTGGCCACCCTGGGCATGTGGGCTTACATGGCCACCAGCACCAGCCGCCACAGGAGTGGTCTCCCCTCCAGACCTGCCAGCACTTGCAGAATCCCACTCATCCCACACCTTATAAAAGCTGCTAACTGGTTTAAACTGGCCATAAACCAACACACAGGAGCTGAGCCCAAAACAACGAACTCAAAACACCAGGGCCAGTCCCACAGGTCCCAGTGTGGCCAGCTCCTGCTGCCCCCACCTGGGCCAGAGGCCAGGGTACCCCCCTGCCTCCTTCTAGTGACCCACGGGGACAAAGATGCACTGGTGGTCTTGGGGGAGCAGCATGTCCCCAAGCCCTCCTGTACCCCGCAAGACTTTGGAGATGGGATGGCAAGGCCAACCCCAGATAGGCAGTGGAAGCATCGGTGTCTGCTCCAGGGTGCCTGTGCCTACAGCAGGAGGGGCGGCACAGCCCCGTGGCAGCTCTTCCTGGGAGAAAAGTTGTGGGGATATGTACTGGGGAGGGATGTATCACCACTGAGGAAATCCAGAGTGGGGCAAGAGGGAGCTGCCAGTGGCGGGTGTCACGGCAAGGGCCAGGAGCACGTCAGGGCTGTGGCCATCCTGGTGTGCAGAGGGCATCTGCGTGGGCTGCAGTGGGTGAGCGGATATTGCAGCATGTGTGGGGAGGAAGGATGCAGGCACAGCCATATCACCCTGTTGGGCATGGAGAAATGGCACAGGCAGCACAGTGCTGCCAGCAGAGAGCAGAGGCATGCCCGCCACCACCGTCAGCAGGCTCGGCTCCCTTGGCTCCACGCAAACAGCTGGGTTGTGTGCAGTGCAAACACAATGGCAGGCAACACAAACACCCAGCCAGCATGGGTGGGTTGTGCTGGAACCCACTGGCACTGGGCAGGATTCAGCCCCAGCAGCAGCCCGGCGCAGGGCCTGGCACCATCACAGCCAAAGTCACGTTTCAGGGCAGTGCGGTGGATGCGTGCCTGTCCCGGGGGTGCTGGTACCTGCCTTGCAGCAGATGGGCTGGGAGCTGAGGCTGAGGAGTTGCTGGTGCTGGATCTGGCCCCAGAGTAGGTAGGGTGGCACCTCTCCCATCAACCCCACTATTCCAAAATACATCCAAACCTCCCCCATGCCCATCCCCTGCCCCGTAGCTGACTCCTAGGGCTCCTTCCAGCCCCACAACCAACTTCACTCCAGCACCAGCAGCTGCCCAATGGGGCCAGCCTCATTCTGCCCTGCTTCAGCACAGGCAGGAGGGGTGAAAGCAGCAGCCTGCAGCATGGAAAGGGTGAAGCCATGCCAGGGCACCCTGGGTGCTGAGGCATCCCCCAGCCATGTGGCACCAGGTTTGGCTTAGGCCACCCCTGGCTCCTTGGAGACCTCCAGTTCCTCCAGGAGACGTGTGGGGTGGGGACAGGGTGGTGGCAGCAGGGGGGAGCCCAGGGAGGGGCTGTGGCTATGGCTGGGATCAACATTCAGATTGTGCTTCACTGGGGTGTGATTCCGCCACTGATGCAGGAGGGAGGGAGCCTGCCCTGAGTGGGGGTACTGTGCACTGAGAGGGGCACACAGTGTTGAGGGGTCACATGGCTTGGTGGGTTGCATGCCATGTGGGGGGTGCACAGGGTCTGGGGGCTTGCACACCGTGAGGGGGGTTCACACAGCATGGTGGGTGTCCATGGCCTGGACGAGGTCACATTGCATTGGAAGTCACACAGCTTGGGGGAGGTCGCATGGCATGGGGAGGGGGTCACAGCGTGGTGGGGGGTCAGATGGGGGAGGGTCACATGGCATTGAGGTCACATGGTGCGGAGGGGGGTCACACAGCATGAGGAGGTTCACTGGGCATGGGGATTCACATGGTGTGTGCAGCCAGCTGTACCCTGGCTCTGCCATGACTGCCCTCCCCCAGTTTTGGGGCTGCCACAGGTCCCCCCACCCCAGTTCCCCTTGCCCGTGTAGAGGCCTGCAGACTTGGGGGTGGCCTTGGTGGGCTGCCTTGCACCCTTGCCCTGCACCCCATCCTCCTGTCCCCAAAATGCCATTACAGTGCTGCCCAGGGCCACCCTACTGGGGGACCAAACCTGCCCACAGGACCAGATCCTGGCACCCATTTCTCCCTTGGCCTTTGCTCCCCAGCCACGTTCCCTGTGCCCACCCAGGCACGCTCCCAGTGCCTGCTAGGCTGTTTTCTCTGCGATAGCAGTGTGTGCCTAACGTGGGTGCCGTGGCATGGGGTGGGTGCCCTTGGCCATGGTGTGGACCACAGGGAGACCCCTGGCAGCAGGACTCATGGATGAGGAGAGCTGGGGAGGCCCCAGGGCACCCAAACCTTCCTGGGGGTCTGCCTCCTCCTCCTGTGGGAGCTGCCCTAGTATGGGCATGGGATGGTGCATGGCTGGCAGCAGGGTGCAGGCAGGGACACTGTTGGCGGCTGCAGGAGGTGGGCAGAGGGCAGCTGCAGAGGCTGTGGGAGGCAAAGGGAGGCAAAGGCAAGGGAGGCTGTGGCAGGCAGAGGGGAACAGGCAGCAGAAGGCACGAGGCAGAGGCAGGGAGTCAGGCAGCAGGAGGCAGGCAGGAATGGCAGCCTGCAAACTGCACCTCTCCGCCTGCTTTCAGCCCTCTGTGCCAACAGCCTCCCTGGCAGCTGACATGAGCCTGTGCCTCCCTCTCCTGAGGTGCCAGGCCAGCCAGCAAGGGCTGCCCATGCAAGCCGCCCATGCATGCCTGGCCTCAGGGATGTGGTATGGAACTGACAGGGGGGAAAATCCTGTCCCCTCCTGGGAACCTGCCAGGGAGCCACTGCACGGGGCTTCCCAGGGATGCAGCCCCTCAACCAGGCCACCACTGACCCACCTCATTCTGCTGCCAAAGTCTTTTGGGCTGATGGCCGGAGGAGGCGGAAGGAAAAACATCCAGCAAACAATTGCAAAAGTCAAGTCTGAGCAAGAAGGAGGGCGTGAGTGGGGGGTGTGCCAAATCTGGCAGTATTCCTTGGAGACGCCAACAACAATTGCAGGAATATTTAATCACGCCTTGCTGAACCCAAACCGACAGCAGGGCTGAGGGCTTGGCACCTTGAGGAACCAGTGAGGGGTCGCGGCTGGCCTGAGTGTGAGCTGGGACAAGACTCTGTGCCTACCTGGCACTGGCATCATCAGTGTTTTCTCGGCCATGACCGGGGCTGAGGACAAGGCCAAACACAACAAGTGGTCACCAGCACAGTGAAGAGGACAGAGAATTGCTGGCAGCCCCCAAGCACAACGGCGATGGGCTGGGGCAAAGGACAGCAGCTGACTAGGAGGCAATTGCAAGATAAAGCCATGACCGAACTGGCTGGGCTCTCCATGGGGGCACAAAAGTGGCCCTGTGGAGAAAAAGGGTCTCTGCCACCGTCTCAGGCTGCCACTGTCACCCCTCTCCCATTGCCAGTACAGGGTGGCTCATGGCTGGAAGTCTGTCCCCTATCAGGGTGCCACCACGTCATCAAGGCCAGGACAAGGTTTTAGCTCTGAACCGTGAGGTCCTGCCTCTTGGCTGACGCTCTTCTTGTGGGGTGCAGTTGCTCCTCCCCAAACCTCCCAGTCACCTTTGGCACTGGTCCCACCAGCCGCTAAGGCCCTGCAGCAGTGTGCCATGTGCCATGGGTGCGTACTGTGATCCCCCCTCTTCTTCCCCCACCCCGATACCAGTCCATGTAGTTTCCAGTCTGCTTTCCCTAAAGCCATCTCCTCCCCTGCACAGCTTTAGTGCAGCCCTAAAGGGATCATCGGCTCCCCCCGGGCTCCCCACCACGCAGCCCAGGCCGCAGCGCCGGGTGCCCCAGGCTGAGGACGGGAGCGGGGGGTGGTACGGGCGCTGCGGTGGCTGATGAGCACCCCGCGCCGTGCCCGGCAGCCCCAGAGCGAGGGGTCTCCCTCGCCCGCCGTCCCCGGCTCCCCCCCCGCACCGGCGGGCTCCGGCCGGAGGGACCCCTCCGAGGCGGCCGGGGAAGCCCTTCCCGGGGGCGGGACGGCCGGGCAGCCACGCCCCGGCCCGGCCCCCGCTGCCTCTACCCGCCGCGGGGCCGCGCCGCCAGAGAGCGGGTGCTGGTGCGGGGCCGAGCGGAGCCGGGGCTTCGGCGGCTGGAACACGCGTGTGCCTGCGGGTCATGGATGGGCGGGCGGTGCTGATCCACGCGCTGCTGGCGGCAGGTACACGCGTGGGGGTCGTCCTGGGCAACACGGTCATGAGCAACGACGGGCATGAGCGTCGCGGCCACGGCCCACGTCCGGGTCACAGATCGGGGCAGAAGGAAAACTCGGCCCCCGTTCTGGTCCCGGGTGGAGGGTCCCGGGCACGGGAATCGCGGCCCCGGCCCCAGGCACGGGTGGAGGTAGAAGGAGAAATCGGACCCTCTTCCGGTCACGGGTGGAGGGATCCCGGTCCCGGGCAACGCGGCTCCAGTCCCGGGCACGCGTGGGGGTGGTCCTGGGCAACGCGGACACGGCCCCGGCCCCGGGTGGAGGGTCTCGGTCCCGGGCACAGGTGGGGATAGACAGGAAAGCTCGGCCCCCGTTCTGGTCCCGGGTGGAGGGTCCCGGGCACGGGAGACGCGGCCCCGGCCCCAGGCACGGGTGGAGGCAGAAGGAGAAATCGGCCCCTCTCCCGGTCACGGGTGGGGGGGTCCCGGTCCCGGGCAACGCGGCTCCAGTCCCGGGCACGTGCGGGGGTGGTCCTGGGCAACGCGGACACGGCCCCGGCCCCGGGTGGAGGGTCTCGGTCCCGGGCACAGGTGGGAATAGACAGGAAAACTCGGCTCCTGTCCTGGTCCCGGGTGGAGGGTCCCGAGCACGGGAGACGCGGCCCCGGCCCCAGGCACGGGTGGAGGCAGAAGGAGAAATCGGCCCCTCTCCCGGTCACGGGTGGGGGGGTCCCGGTCCCGGGCAACGCGGCTCCGGTCCCGGGCACGCGGCGGGGCTGCCGGGCAGGTTCAGCCCGCCCCGCCTGATCGTGCTCTCTCCCCGCAGTGTGCTCGGCGGCGGCGGGCGGGCTGGGTCGGGACGAGCTGCACAACGAGGTGCTGCACAAGGGCGGCGGCGCGGCGGCGGTCCCGGCCACGGCGCCGCTGCTCGGCGGCAGCCCCGAGAAGGAGGGCGGCGGAGCGGCCTCGGGGGACGACCTCAGCGAGCTGCCGAGAGGTAGGGGCGGGCGGGGCCTGTGCGGGGCGGGCTGGGATCGGTTAAACCCGGGGAGCCGTGACGGGGTCGAGCTGGGCTCGGCTCAGCCCCGCGGCGCCCCAGCGGCAGCCCCGGCTCCGCTTCGGAGGGAGCTGCGGGGGAGCCTCCTGTCCCTGGTACCAAGCGCCCGTGGGGCACTAGCACGGAGCAACTGGGCTTTGGCAGCTCCTTGCCTTGTGCCAGGAGCTCTCTGTGTCCCTGAAGTCCCTGGCACGGGGGTCCCAAGTGTTCCCGGGCTCCCAACTCCTGGGCCAGATGGAAGGCAGAGCCCTTCTGGGGGGCATGGCAGCCCCTGCCCGCAGGTGCACAGCCCCGGCGGGTGGGCCTGTGCTGCCTCCCAGATGGTGGCTGCAGTGGCATTGAGGGGATTGCTGTGACTCACCCGCCGCCTACACATGGCTGCTCCTCATACCTAGGCAGGGTTAGTCAGCTGGCGATCCCCGCTATGGGGGCGTTGGGGACACTGTCACTCTGTTAGGCTTGCTGGGCATTCATGCTTGGCTCCTCTCCCCCGACTCTGGACCAGAGAGTGTCCCAGGGACTCTTGTGGGGGTGGGACGGGGGGCCCATCACAGTCTGAGGAGGGTGACCTGTACCTGTGCCTTGCACATGTGACACGCTGAGATCAGTAACCTGGCATGAGGAGAAGCGTGCTCTGCCCCAAATGGTTCATCCTCCCTTTTTTCCGTGTTTTTCTTTGCTTTCTGCCTGTGGCATCAGACTATGACAAAAATACCTGCAAAACTGGGCTGACCCCCTCACATCCAAGGGGACATAGTCCCCAGGAAACACTGTTGCCCTCCCTGCTGGGAGGGAGATGTTCCAGCCTGTTCCTCTGTGCATCCCCTTGAGGAGGAGACCCTGTCCTAGAGCAAGCAATCTGGCAGGCACGGGCTGACCCTTGTCTGCTGGACAGACTGATGAGATGGAGCATATTTGGTTACTGAGACTGCAGCCTCTTGGAGCACTTTCTCAATGCTTTGAGATGAGCTGCAGTCAGAAAAATATGCCTTTTGTGTTGAAGGCACCTTTCTCTGTGCCGCAGCCCTCAGTGTGTCTGAGTAGGGGGGAGAATGGCAGCATCCCCCGGCTCACCTGGGCTGGACCAGTTTTTGTACCAGTAAGATATTCCAAATCTTCTCTGGGAGGGAGGGGTGGTGACAGTAGAGGTGGCTTGGGGGGTTCAGCAGCACTGTGTGTCCGCTGGCTGTGGCCAGGAGATAACCCACAGGGGAGGGGACAGCCTCTGCTGCCAGCCTGGGGCAGAGCTCCGGGCCTCACCCGGATCTGGGGGTTTCTCCAAGCCACAGAGTTTCCTGGAGTATCAGTTTTCTCCAGGCGTAGTGTGAAGGATGTCGAAATAGTGAAATAACTTTGCTAGGTGTGTAACCGGTGTGCCGCAGCACGAGAGGTACTCGCCAGGGAGGAGGAGGAGATGGGCTCGGTTATGTCAGGAAGCGGCTGAGAGGAATTAGGCAGGTTACAACTTGCCAGGTTAGACTCGGCTGCCCTCTCCTCCCTGAGCAACACAGGCTTTCATTCATGTTTCCCTGGGCTCACTGGAGTTATTAAGCACCATGATTTGGGGGGAGCTGAAAAGTCCCTCTTGGAGCAGTGAGTGCTCTCTAGCATCTCGGCACCTTGCAAGATCAAGCTGGGGACTGATTTTTTTGGCATCTGCATGTCTAAAAACTATTCCAATAATGTTGCTGGTTTCGGTCCATGTCCAGGCGAGGAGCTCAGTGCTCCAGTTCCCACCAACCCAGCAGTGAGCTGGCCTTGCACCAAAAGCCACCAGTCTCTGCACTGCAATTAAAACATAGCTTTGTAATTCATGGGAACGCTGCCCTTGCCATCTCTTTGGCTCTGCAAAACCAAAAATTAAGCCAGGCTTGCTCTCTTAATCCTGCTCCTGATGTGCAAGGCATGCTTGTACCCACAGGAAGGAGAGTCCATCAGAGCCATGAATAAGGTCTTACAAAAGACTGCACTCATCAGGGAAATAAAAGCCAGATAAAGGGGCAATTAGCAATTTTCCGTGTTCAGTGGAAACTGGTGCATATAATAGCAACATTTGAGATGCATAAGGCTCTGTTCCCCCCCAGTTTCTTTCTTTCCTTGAGAATTGTTCTTATGAATTGGAAAGGCCATGATATTTGTGAGAAGCTGGGAAAAAAAAATGGAAAAAAACCCCTCTGCTCGGGGGCAGATCGCTGCACAAAAGGCTGCAGGAGTGCCAGGGCTGAACTGGCTGCAGCAGCCTGGGGTTTGCTGCTCTGCTTTCTCTTCAGCTGACGCACAGAGGTGATCTGACCACTGTTTTCTCCTTCCCAAATTGTTTTCCAGTTGCTTTCCTGTCAAAGCCTCAAGGCCTAGTTACTCCCAAGAAAAAAGGGAACGGGAATAAAAGAAGAAAAGGCAAAGGCCTGGGGAAGAAGAGAGACCCATGCCTGCGGAAGTACAAGGATTTCTGTATTCACGGCGAATGCAAATACATCCGAGAGCTGGGAGCTCCCTCCTGCATGTGAGTTGTTGGCGTGTGCCTGTGCCAGGGGAGCCTTAGTCATGGTTCCTTCAATTCTCCGGGTTGGGCAGAGGAAGAGCGGAGGAGATATTTTTAGTGCATGTTCCCTGTCTGTGTGGGGACGGCTCTGACTTGGCCTTTTCCTGGTGCTTCTTGAGCAATGTCCGTCCCCCACCAAAACCTGTTGTGGACTTAGACCCAGTATCCCCTGCTAGTGTGGTGAGCTCTGAGCTGCTGAGCAGAGACTCGTGGCAGTGGGATTTGGAAGGTAGTGAGCAAGGGCTGGGGTCTCACAGCCAAGGTCTTCTTGCAGGTCTGGTTTGTGAGACCCCATCATGACTCTCTAACCCTGCGTCCCCCATCCCTCGCTGCTGCCAGCCTCAGCTGGGAGCTTGGGGGCTCCCACAGCTGTCAGGATGTACTGGTGCAGACAGGAAGAGCATCTCTAGTGCAGCACCAGGAAGGTGGATTGGAGACAGCGCCTTTGGGGACAGTCTGACAAAGCCATAGTCAAGCTGTCCCTTGGCCCTGATGAAGGACAGGGCTGTGGTACTCCTCTTCTCCCATCTCCCTTGGGTGCAGGTAGAGAGCAGGGACTAGATGAGCCAAGTGGAGGAGAAAGCGTTTGCTGCTGGGGCACCTGAATCTAGCACTGCTACTATGGGAAATACCCAGGGGTGCACACTTGATCCCCGCTGGTGGGGGCAGGGGTTGAGCTGGCAGATATATAAGAGGCTTTGTTCTTTGCTATCAATCCTTTGAGCCACCCACCCCTGTGCCTGGGGAAGATAATAGCTCCCTGGCTTATGGTGCCCACAAGATCTTGCTCCCTGCAATCCGGAGGGATCAGGCTCCACATAGCTCCCTGAACCGCTTAGTTTCTCTCTGTCTGGAAGCTGTCATGAAGCTGGGCCCTTGCACAGGGGGCTCGGGACTGCCAGCAAGAGGAGGTCTCTGCTAGCTCAGCTTGGGCTGCTGACCCAGCATGATGTGGGGTGCGGCACCCCCTTCCTGGGACTAGGACAGCGAGGTGTCCCCTGCCCAGCATCCTGCTCTTCCCACATCCCCAGGGGACGGGAAGAACTGGGACACAGGAAAGCAGGAGGGGTCTCAGTGCTGGCTGGGGCTCTCCAGCCTGGTGGTACATCCCTCGGTGACATCTCCCCAGAGCCATGATGGTTTTCAGGAACAGTGGCCAACTGCCCCAGTCCCCTCTGATAATGAGGCCTTGTGTTAGCTGGTGTCATTCAGTTGTGGCTGCTCTTGGTGGCTGCCTGCCCATGTCACAGGGTCATCTGGATAGTCGCTTCCTCAGGCTGATCCCTGGGGTGTGGGGTGGGATGCGGATGCTGCCAGGCTGGGTCCTGCACCTCTGCCTTGTGCCCAGCCTTGCTGCCATGGCTGGGAGGTGACGTCGGCACGTGGTGGTGTTGTGAGCTGAGTAGGAGGGCTGGGCTGAGACCCCATCTTGGAGATAAGCTTGAGGGTCAGTGGAACTGGATATAGAGAGATATATATATCTGGTTGCATCAGTCAGCTTTGACTCACAGGGAGGGTTGGCAGCCTTGCAGCTCTGCTGGGGAGCGTTATTTCTGTTACGTGAGTAACCTACTGAGTCTTTGGGGAGGTGGCACCTCTCTGGCTGGAAGGGTGTACAGGGACATCCTGCTCTAAGGGGAGCACTCACCTCCAGTCTAGCTGCCTGTCTGCTCCCTTGCATGGGAATTCTCAGTTCCAGAGGTGGTCTGCGTAGCCTGGCTCTGCCTGGGGATGATTAGGAAGAGCACAGACCTTGGTGTCTTCTACTGGGAGAAGTTCAACTGTTCTAGGAGTCTTCACTTGGTACTTGGGGCAAGAGAAACTTAATTTACCAGTACCAGGGAGATGATGGTGACACCAAATCTCCCAGCTCAGGGGAAGGAGACTGGGGGAACACGCAGGGTGATGGCTAAGGCTGAGCAAAGAGGCAGCTCCTTTCCATGGGGGTGTGAGGGACCCAATGACCTTCTGTGCTTAGTCACCATTAACCTTTAAGCCTTTTATTCTCACCCAGATGCCAGCCAGGATATCATGGAGAGAGATGCCACGGCCTCTCGCTGCCTGTGGAGCATCCCCCCAGCGCATACGACCACACCACGGCACTGGCCGTCGTTGCTGTTGTCCTGTCCTCCCTATGTCTCCTCATCATTGCAGCTCTGCTGATGCTCAGGTGAGTGGGATGGGGCTGAGCCATTGGATCTGCGTCCCTGGGAAGACCACATGCATGGGAGGATGGCAGGAACTTCTCCATGCCCTGAGTATCTCTTTACTTGGTTTCACAGGTGTCACAAAAGGGGTGTCTACGATGTAGAAAACGAAGAGAAAATCAAGCTGGGCATCACTGTGAATCACTGAGGATGCTGGGTGCTGGCCAGGTGAGCCCCTGGCCGGGCATGGGGCTGCAGTGGGGCTGGTAGGCATCCGGGGGCTCTGCTTGTTCACACTGGCTGGGTCCACTATGAATCCTATGCCAGAGCAAGGCAGAAGCTGAAAGCAGTTTGAGCCTGGAGAAGCAGCTTGATGGATTTGGCCTGAGAGCCTGGGCTGCCCTGTGGGGCTCCAGCCCTTTTTCCTCCCCTTCCTGCTCAAGCCCCTATCCCCTGACACCCACAGCCACCACCACCTCCTTTCTAACCTGAAGTCCCTGCTTTGCCCTATTGCTGCATGCTTTGGGGATGTTTGACAGTGGGGAAGCTGCTTCTGTATTTTTTTGTCCCACTTGTTCTGCTCCCTCTCTGACCCTCTGAGTCACTTCCCCTCCTTAGATATTGCTTCTATTTATATGTATATATATATTAAAAAAAAAAACCCACCCTTCCTTTTTACTCCCACTCTTCTTGTTACTTCAACCAACATAATGCCTTGCATCTGGGCACAGGGGGACTTCGCTGCCAGCCCCATATGGTGTTACTCTGGCTGGGCAGTGGGGTGTGCTCTGCCCCAGGGGTGGCCACGTGGCCACGGCTGGGTGCTAGAAAGCTTGCAGACTTCCTCTGCTCTGGTCCAAACACAAACATCAGATGTGCCCATATGTATTACAGCTACTTCTCTTTTTTTAAAAAAGAAAAATCTTTGTTCTTTGTGGGGATGAAGTAATGCCTTCAAAGAATTTCTGTAATGTTGGTGATAGTGTTGGGGGTGGGATTTTTAGCTGTTTATAGGAGTTGAATTTTGGGGAAGGTGATGCAGCACAAGGTTTTCATTGCTGTCCTCTCTGCCCTGGGGATTATTGGGGTAGATGTGTCCAGGGGGTAAAAGCGCTGTGGTCCCTGGAAGGGAAGCATGATGGACATAGGGTGGGATGCTTAGCTACCATTCCCCTGGCATCCTCTGGTTAAGCCTTAAAGAGCTGCTGCTGCTGCTGGGGCTTTGGCTGCGAGGGCTCCTCTGCTGGGCTGGTAGGACAGGCACCTTTGCCCACAAGAGTGGTTCTGGTGTGGTGGGGCCGAGCAGCTCAGTGATGTGTTGTAAGCTCTCCTGCTGCTGTCTTGCAGGGGTCGGCACTAATGCACTTCTACCTCCTGGAAGAGGCGAGAGCTGCGGAGCCAGCATCATCCCTGGGAGCCTGCAGCATGGCGGGAGCTTGCTGGAGCAGCACGACAGTGCTCACTTCAAGGCTGGTCAGGCAGTGGTGTCACTGCAGGGAGCTTCGTGGCCATGTCCAGGATGGAGGGGGCTCAGGAGAGGCGCTCACCAGCCGGGCGGCTGCACAGAGGCAGGAGGGAGCAGCTGGCCAGCGGCAGAGGGACTCTCCAGCAGCTCTCCGTCCACGGCAGTGCATGCCAAGTAACAAACTGTGAAAGGCGAGGAGACTGGGCTCGGGGCTTTCTTAGGCAAAGGAGGGGTGGGAGGGTAACAGCTATTTAACAAGATATTTTTCATTTTAAATTATATATTTATTTTAGATAAACTGTACATAGTATTTATATTTATTGTAGGTCTGGCCGTGCATCCTTCATGTAGGTCAAGATGACAGGGTCAAACCTCCCTTATTTTTTAAGTGCAATGTAATATTCTAATAAATAACACTTTGTTACAAACACTTGGGTTGTTAATTTAATAATGGAGGTGGAGAGGAGTCAGACCTCTGAAGACTGCATGTAGCATCATGCCCTTGCAAATGGGATATTGCAAACAGTGGCAGAGATCCTGAGTGTGCAGTGGGGGTTGCTGGATTGCTTGTGCCATCCTTGGGGCACAGCAGAGCAGTGTGGTGCAAAGGCCTGGTAGCAGGATCCATCCTGCAAAAGCTGGCAGCTAGGCCAGCCCCATCTGTGTTCTTGGAGATTTGTGTCTTTGCCAGCTGATGCCCTGGGAGGGATGTGATGTTTGGGTATCTGCTTATCAAGCAAAGCTGCCTCTGGTATGAGCAAAACCACTCTGGCCACTGATCAATCCAAATGGGACTGATTCCTGGTTTTAAGCCAGCATTTGGCTAAAAAAAAACCCCAAAAAACGAGATGGACTCACACCTCCTTTGCATGGGATCCTAGCAGTTCCTGGTGTGGCTGCAGGCTCCTAGGACTGGTGTCATTCCAGCGAGCATCATTTCAGATGGTGGTTCAGGACTGACTCCTGACTTTGCAGTAAAAATAACCCCCAAACGACTTCTTTCCTCTCCCCTGATCTTCCCCAGGCAGAGCTGAGATCAGGGTGAGGTGCTGGCTCTAGTAGAGAGCCTTGAAGCAGAGAGAGAGGGCTTTCCCCCTGCAGAAAACGTACTTTTGTCCAGCAGATGTCAAACTTAAGTTTTCGAAGGGGAGTGCTAAGCTGCTGCTTTCCACTCCTGATCCTACAATGTGCACTAAAGCTGGGCACTGAGTAGTCTGCAGAGCTTTTTGGCCTAATTCAGCCAAAATTTAGCTCTGGTAAAGTATGAAATAAGCTTTGTGCTTACTGGGGGAGGGGTTGCTTAGGGAGTGAGTGCATAGGTTCATCCCTCTTGTGCTGTCGGTAAATTTTGCAGTAGCAAAACATGGGGCGTGGTAAAAGGGAATGCGAGGTTACTTTGGCTTTCCAGTGCTTCCTAAGATAGAAGGGCTAAAGTACATAACTACAGCAGAAGGGAAGCAGGTGAGTGACAACAGGCACCCTTGTGTGTTATCACCTGGAGAGTAAAAGCTGCAGTGGCCTGAGTCTCAGAGCCGGGGAAACAAGTTACTGGCTCTGCTTTGTGCAAACCTGAACCTTAATGCTGGGGGAGTGCCAGTTTAAGCAGAGACTCCAAACTTTGGCCTTTTTCAATGTCTATTGAGCAAATAATGCCTTCAGCTGCTGTGCAGGAGGCCCTTCTGCTCTGGGTTGCCTGGCTGCATCCCTGCCTTACTGTGCTGCTGCTGCTCCCCTTCCTGGAGCTAGTCCCTGCTCCAGCCCTTCTGCCTTTCATGGTGGGCAGCTCTGTGTGCCTGGGGCTCCACACCAGCCTGGTGGGCACTGGGAATAGCTCTACTGGAAGGCTTCTCTGTAGACTCTGTAGAACTTCTGCTTAGAACCCAGCTCCCCTCTACCCTCCTCCTTCCCTGCAAGGATGTGTTCTGGTCCACTTTGCTCCTCTGCAGGCCAGTAGTGCAGGCTGGGCTGCTCACAGGTGGTAATTTAACAGGCCAAGAGATGGGAAACATATTCTGGAGATGTAGGGAGTGGGAAGCTGGCTGGACTCATGGGCTGGCTCCATCTGCCCCACTGGGCTGGGGAAGGTTGACAGTCCTACAGATGCTCTCTTCCTGGCTAAGGCAGGGATGAAACCCCTGGGGCAGCTCCCCAGTCCAGCTGCACTTGTGGCCATGAAACAGGAGGTGCCCCAGGGTCTGGCTGGGGCATGTGGGGCTCTGCCCTGCCCAGGCTGCCCACACACTGTGTGTGGGGGAAGCCAGTCTCCTTGCCTAACTGTGCCTGCAGGAATGGGGTGCCAGGAAAGCCGTCTCCACCACCCTGCTATCCCCCCTGGACAAGAGTGGGCAGCTGCAGCAGCCAGCCAAGCTGACCACTGGTGGGGGTCCTGGAGAAGGCAGGCGGTGGCCTCCAGCAGCCCCAGCTCAGCAGCCTGGCCTTTTGCCCTGCTCTGGGCATAGACCCAGAAGAACAAACGTCACCAGCTGCAGCATTTCCTGACTGCCACGGTGTCAAACCCACTTGCTGCCTCTGATACTGACTCCATACTGTGACCTCTAGCCTCTCCTGTTGGATCTCTTTGATGCCTGTGCCTGGCTTATCTATGGGTGGCAAAATGTGTGCCCAGCCACCAAATGCTATCACCTGGTGTGTCCCCCACGGGCAGAGACTATGTGCCTGGATGAGAGCCCTGCAGCTTCTCAGTCTCTTCTCAAGAAAAGGGTCAAAGCTAGGAGACCTCCAAAATCCCAGATGTGGATTTAATAAAAAATTGCAATTTATTGCTTTAGCCAATTTAATAACCAATTCTCCCCTGACTGCCCCAGCACCTTTGGAGCTGTACTTCAATGCCTTTGGCCATCAGAGTGTGGCAGAGTTTGGATGGTGGGGGCAGCAGAGCACCAGGGCAAGGACAAGGCAGCCAGACACCCTAAAAGCGGCTGAACCACTCCTGCTGCCCTCCTGAAGCAGGTGGCGACAGCCCTGCATGTGGCTCCATTTTGATGATTTTCCTCCTGACTGGGGTTGGCTTTTCCCAGCCACTAAGTCCAGAGCCTGGGATGGGCTTTGCCACAGGGAGGCATCTCCCATGGGTTTGTTGCCACCACAGAGAGAGCGACACAAATCCCACCAGGCACCTGCAGAGTTGGGGGCACAGTCACACCAGCATGCAGCTGCCTTCACAGGCAGGGGGTGCAGGCAGCTGGGCTTGTCCCCCAGCTCCAGCTCTGCACTGGATGAGTAGCAATGCCAGGGGGCCAGCGGGTGGGCAGCTGCAGTGACTGGAAAGAGTTGAGGAAGGCACTGAAAAGGGCAGCCACACTCCGGGAGCAGGTGGCAACAAGAGCTGGGAGTCCCTGAAGGTTGGATCCTGCACTCTGTTTTTTAATAGGGGTGTTGCAGCAAGTTCCCCCTGCCTGCCTCTGGCTGCAGAATGGCATGCTGGCCACTTCAGTTTTTGCTGCCTTTGCCCAGAAGGCATATAATGGCCTCGTCATGATCTCATCCCTTACCAGAGCCTGTCTGGCCAAGCTCCAAGGAAATCTCTGTGGCTGGAGGGAGTGAAGGTGATTCTTTTGCAGGCAGAGGTGGGCTGCAGGGTGCTGGGGGCAGCAGGTAGCCAAAAGCTGCTGCTGCAGGAGTCACAGCACTGTCGCTGCCTCAACGGGGAGCCTCTCACTACCTGGCTTGGTACCTCTGCCCGGCAAGCACGCCGTGATTTCAACCTCGCAGCAGCGTTTTTCTGGATCTGAAATGTCTGGCACCCCCAGCCCCAGCACCTCCACGCGTCTGGAGAATGAGGCTGCATTTGGCCCCCGGGTGCTGTTTTTAGCACTCGTTACTGCTTTTTGGTCTGTCGCGGGTGCTCCCCCTCCAGGGACTCTGGGACCCTCTCCTGGGGCCAGGGCTCCCTGTGTCAGCACTGGCGGGTGGCACGGAGATAGCGGGGATGGCTGCCGGCCTCCCAGGCCCTGGCAGAGCTCCGCCAGCTCGGGCAGGGGTGGCCAGCGTGTGGCAGCCATGGGGAGGAGTGCGAGGCACGGCGGGGCGAGCACGTTCCCCCACGGGCGCGTACCGCCGGGCCCACGGAGGCACCTCAGGGCTGCCCAGGGGACTGAGCTGCTCTCGGGTCCGCTGGGCTCCCCCCGGCTTCGCCATCGGCACGTCCTCCTCACAGAGCCCACGTCTCACCCACCCTCCCCCAGCGCGGCCCCCGAAGTGGCCGAGGCAGGAACACACACGCGGGACCGACCTGACGGGGAGGCCTCGTCCCCCGCGTCCCAGCATCCCAGCCAGGTGTCCCCGCTCCCCGTAAGGGTTCCCCACTTCCCACCCCGGCACCCCCATTCCCGTGAAGGGACCTTACAGTATCCCCCACTCCCGCGAAGATCCCCCTCGCCCACGGCACGGCACCTCCCGCCCCCCGCGCATGCGCAACACGACGCGCCCCCCGCGCAGGCGCTCTGCGGAGACAAGATGGCGGCGCCCGTGGACTTGGAGCTGAAGAAGGTATTGGTTTTTTGGCGGTGGTGGGCAGCGTTTTCTTCCCGTGTCTCGGGCAGTGGCTGCCCGGTCCCCTCCTGCCTGGTTCGGCCCCTGCCGCCTTGCCTCAGCATCGCGGGGTCGGTGGGCCGCGGCCTGTCAGGGCCTCCCCTCATTGCCGTTGCTCTCCCCCACAGGCCTTCACGGAGCTGCAGGCTAAGGTGATAGACACGCAGCAGAAGGTGAAGCTGGCCGACATCCAAATCGAGCAGCTAAGCAAGACGAAGAAGCATGCCCACCTCACTGACACGGAGGTCATGATGCTAGTGGATGAGACCCGCATGTACGAGGGTGTGGGGAGAATGTGAGTACCTGCCCGGCCTGTGGCAGATGGTGGGGGCTTCCGCGCTGTGCGGAGAGTGGCTGGCTGGCTCCCTGCTTGGGCATACCGGGCTGACATAGCGGAGTGGGGTAGTGATTGTGGCCCTTTGCACAGGGAGACCCCCCAGCCTTTGTGTGGAAGAGGTCTCTAGGCTCCTACCCTGGGCAGGAGGCTCTTTGCCTTACAAAGAACATGCTAACTTTCTCTCAGCATATTGATTTGTTGAATTTTTCTCATTGTCTTTCATTTTTGATTCCAGCAATCTGCCTGGGAATGCAGCAAGACTTACTGTTTTTTATATCTTGGAGTTAACTACTGGTTGCCTTCGAGAAGGACTGTTATAAGTGTTATTGGGTTTGTGTGATTTTGCTTGTTGGCTCTGCTCCTGGCCATGATGCTCTTGTCTGGCAGCTCTGAAAAATTTGTAATGTGGACTAGCAGAGCAGCATTCTAATGACAAACAGCATCTGTGAGAAAGCTCTCACAAATCTGTCCAGCTTCAGGCATTTCCAATATAGTTTACATCAGGCTCCTTGAAAAACTACTGTGCACAGTTCACATGCTCTGGGCTTTGCTTGCACAAATGTTCTACAGAAATGCCTTTTGCAGTATCATGCCAGGGAATGGATCTAATGGGTGTTACCCAGATTTTTTTTAAACCCTTGGAAGTGAGCATAAAGCTCACGTGGGTAGTCCCAGTGTACTCATAAAGATGTGCTTCTATGTGTTGGATGGCTGTCAAAAGAAACCAGAAATAACATGGTTTGATTAACTTCCACAGCGCACTTCTGTTTGACTTCAGCGGCCTCTGATAGAAGACCATACAAAGTGATTTCAAATCTGAAACGTGCTTACTTGATAAATATAACACTAGATTTCTGCGTTTCTGATTTGAGAGTACTATGATTTGTCTCTTGTGTCTCTTGTGAGTTGGGTAACAGTGATGGCTTTGCTCAGCTTGGGCTGTGGTTTTGCAAAACACTGATTCTGCTCTTCCTGCTGCCAAGATGGGTGATTGTATCGGCTTCTTTCCCACTGTGTTTACCCCACTTCTTCATGGCCAAGTGGATGATCACAGGGCCAAGTGGTGAGCCAGGTCAGGCTACAAGTGCCCTGATCCATCAGACCATGCAGTCTTCAGATTGAGTTGTAGGGACGTGGCAGGACTGGGAAGCCAGGAATGGTGTATAGCTTGCACTTCGCTGTGAGTTTTCAGATGAAGTTGTACTCAGGCTAATGGAAGTGTTCAGCATGACAGTGTCCCCTTCTTGGCTCCCAGTAAATAAACTTTTCCATGTAGGTGAATTAAATGTTGGGTTTGTGTAGGGATGCTAGTGACTCATACCTTAAAAGGAGACAGATTTTGGTCCCTTACAAGAGGCAACTGATTTGGCCTGGGCAGGCTGCAGGTGTAGCAAACATTTGTGATTGTAGTACTCATGAGGTGACTCAGGGTTTTTCCTGTTTGGTTTTGTCACAAAACAGATGAAGAGAAGATAATTCTGGAGTCAACAATTTTTTTAAAGCTTTTTTAAAACCCAAAAGTACAGAATACTTCTGCTATATGGAGAATTCCCTCAAGATAATTTAGAAATGTGAGTGTATTCTTCTTTGTCATAAAGTAATCCTACTTTTGAATCAGATGTGAGTAGCAGATGGTGTTTCAGCACTGGCTGAAACGGATTGTCCTGCTTTCTCCTTCTGCCTCCCACTTTGAGTAAGAGATGCTTACCTTCTTTGTGTCCTAAAGCATTTATGCTTTCTCTGTGTGCAGCAGCTGTGGAAGTGACAGTCTTCTGGGGAGTCGTCTTTTGCTGACCTTTCAGTGACCAGATAGGGTGGCTTAGGCATGGCGGGCAGCTCTCACCTCTTGGGGATGGCAGAGGTGCCATCATAAAAATATTTGCATTATGATAGTATTCAAAAGCTGAACTCTTCACAGGCTTTGTTGTACTAGTCGCTACGCAAATATAGATTATACGCAAATATAGATTAAGAGAGTCCTCTTCTTCTGAATACTACTCATTCACTATTTATTTATTTATCTATGTATGTATGTATGTATTTATTTATTTAGTTATTTTTCTGCCTTAGCTTGATACGGTCTTTGTGAGCTCTTCTTGTTCTGGCTGTGGGGCCGAATCTGGGCTTTTAGCAAAGCAGGCTAAAGCAGCCCTTGAGCAGGAGTTAAAAATCCAAGGGCAGCCTGATATCTTGTGTTCCACTGGAGACCAAAGGAGATAGTCATTATGGTTATTCTGGACATAAGCCATGTTCTGTGAAGTGGAATTGCAGATTTTTTAATTTGTTGGCTTCATTGGCTTGCACAGATGTGGGAGTCAGCCACCAAGGAGATGCTTACGTTGTCTCAATTTCTTTTGCATAGTCTAGCATGCAAATTATTAGAGCTCTAGTGGTTTCATTTATCCACAAAGGGTGGAGGTCTGCATCAGCGTTAACTCTGATTATCGGTGCTCTTCTGACAGCTTGTTTGAATGCCTGAATTCTTTGAAAGAAGATTTGTGCTTCTATTCCTGTGCTCAACTTTCCCCCCCTCCCTTTTTTTTCCTTCTTTAACCCATTTAAGCTGCTGTTTAGAATCTGGCTTCTGATAGAGTTTCTCTGTTTTTTTCTCCAGCTTTAGTGGTTTGGGGTGTGTGCATGGGGCTAGTATGTACACTTCTGTAGGGTAAGATACTCTGGGTCTTCGTGGAATGTGAAGGCTTGAGGAACTGTGGTGATGTGCTTCATCCTGGGAGGAAGTTTGCCTAGTTCACTACTCACTTCTGTACTACTTGGAAAGCAGTTCTGTGGTTTTCGTTCTCTGAACCCCTATCTTGAGCCTTCCTCCTTTCTGAAAGGCTTTCCCTGCACCGCTTGTGAATGTGAAAGTCCATTTGTTGTTTCTCAACTTGTTCTCTCTCTCCTTTTTTTTTTCTTTCCCTGTAGCGTGTATAACATGCAGAGGCTTTACTGGCCTCCACATTTGGGGTCAATTTACTTTTTCTATAGCTATTTTTGGTTTGACATAAGAAATGTCAGTGCCACATAGTATGATATGATGAATTGCTGTGTACTGTACATATCCATGAGGCTGGGATATCATCTGAGTGGTGGCATCTTGCCAAAAACATTTCAGTTCTGTTACTTCATACTCTTCTGAAAGGCCTGTTACGTAGCCTGAGACAACTACCACTATGCTGGACTTCTGCTTAAGCTATTTGTGAACTGATATCACCATATTGCTTTGAGAACTATGCTGAAAGTTTAAGCTTCAGAATTCTGTCTGAATATTTCAGACCTTTCCCTTTACATTCTTGTAACCCATAACCTGGACGACATCCTTATTTACAGAAGAAAAATGTCCAGCACTTGTGCTAGGCACAGTACAGAGAGCACTGCAGTTTTTCATGTCATGCCATGCCAAAATAGATAGTTGGCTTTGGTTTGATATTGCTTTATCATCAGTTTACTTCTACAACAAATGGGAGAATGCTTACAAAAATAAAATATAAGAAAGTAAAAATCAAGCAGAGACTGTAGCACAACTTTATGTTTGAGGTTTTCTGTAAGTATAGTGTATTGTTACAGATGTCCCTGTAAAATGACTTTGTTCAGTATAGTATTTTGTGGAGACAGCTGTAATAATATGATTTTGACTCTTTTTTTTTTTTTTTCTTTCTTTTTCAAACAGTTCAGATTTTTTGTGGCTGAGCCATACACAAGTGAAACCAGAGAGAGGATTAAATGTTCTTGATCATTCCTGGGATTTAAATGATTTCCTGCTTTTACTGTGATTCTTAGTTTTGTTTGAAAATGAGACATCATAAATCACTGTAAGCACTTTTGTGATCCCCTGAAGACAGCAATTGCTACTGCACATAGCTCTGTACAGCTGCAGTAGCGGCATTTTTACTTTTTGTGTGTGTATGAGATTGGTGTTTGATTCTGCCAGCACAGATCATCGCAGAATATGGTAGCTGTACTGTGCTTCCCGCTTACATTTCAAAAAATCTCACAAAGAACTGAAGGACATGCAAGGCTTTATCATTATGGTTCTGTTGCTAACTATAGTGAGCGGCTTCTCTATCGCCCATCTCCTTGAGTAAGGCTTTGTGCAGAGTTCAGCACTGAAGCCCAGCTGCTGAGAGGCTGACAGGTGCTGCAATACTTGAATCCCAGAGACAAGCATGTTGCTATCAGCCTTTGCTCAATATGTAGTTCATAAACTTGAAGCTCCTCTATCTAGCTATTTAAAAAGGTAAGATTTTATTTTCGACAATATCCGGTGTGTCTAGTAAGTACAATCAGGCACTGAACTGCAAAGAAAACAAAATTTGTGTCCAGCTGCTTGCTAGTTGACCACTGTTTATGCTGTACGTTGAACAAGACAGGGTGTTGGGAGATGGTGCATGAGGAGTCAAAGGCTATGTGGTGTGACACATGTGCATAAGCCATAAAGTTTTCCATCACCCGGTTGGTTATTATTTCAGGTTTTCCTCTATTTTTGAACTACTCATTTTTGTTGCAGCCTGAACAATGTTCTTCACAGTGTTATGTGAGTGGGCCTGTAAAAGTTTGCAAGATCTTCTTAGAGAGCTGTCACAGAAAGCAAAATGCAGGGATAATGCAGTAGTAGTCTGTACAGGTGCCTTTGCCTTGAGCAATGAAGTAAAGGGCAGCAGTTGGTTGTCATCCTCTTCCTGGCTGATCAGGAGTGTGAGAGGAGCACAGTTGGTCAGTGGGCTTCATGGTTAACTGCTGGTAAATAGTGGGATACTGGGAGTCTGGACTCCTGGATTCTATTCCAAATCAGAAAGGGAGCTTGGTCTCTTGGGCATAGGCTCCTTTTCCAACTTGACGTCTTCTGATTTCTCAAGCACACTCCCCCTGTCCTTCCCCCACTTACTTCTTGATCTTATTCCTGCTGCCCTGGGCTGCTCGTTTTTAATCTCCTGGATATCTTGGTCCAGTTATATCTCTCCTGCCCTGCTGCTCTACATAATTTATCCATGGAATACTGACACTTCAGAGAAGAAAAGATTTCCATGGCTTGCAGGCAAGATATATATCTGCCTAGTTCTAGGAAACAGCTGCATTTCTTTAAAAAATCAGCTTTAGTCAGAGAGCTGATATAGAGTGGATGCATCTGATAAGTCAGTTTTTGCCAAATGTATTAGCAGCAGAAAAAGGGTCTTAAAATAAAAATAATAGCTAATTAAAAAAAAAATAGGTGTTTTGCTTAACCCTACTTCAGATAAATCTGTTGGTTATAGTCCCCCCACCTACTCCATGCACATTGTCATAGAAGATTAGCGGCATAGCTTTTACTTGATGCTTGTCTCCCTTGCCTGGAGACGTTTAACTCTTTAGGAGCATCTTTCTGTTAGGACTAGGAGTGTGACATTCAGACAAATATGTTCCATTTGTCTTTTCTTTATCCCTAACTTCTTCCTTGCCTGTTATCTAGACAGAGGAAGGAGCTACTTCAGTAAACGTAAAGGAGATGAAATCTAAACTGAGAAGATAAGGGTCAAGGAGACAAACTACTCATGCAAACTGTTGTCATTGCTAGAGGAGTTAGTTTGATCTGCTGTGATCCAGAGGAAAGTGCTGTCATATAAATGTCAGAGCCTTCAATTAGTCTTGCACTTGCAGGACAGCAGTTTGGAGGTCAGACTGTTGTGGGGAGTGAGGGCTGCAGTAAGGCATCTTCATTTTGTACTTACCTCCAGAAAGAAGAAATCTGGGGTTTCTTGCAAATGCAACCCATCTGTTGCTTCAGTGGTACAGAGTTCTTCTTGGATACTTGCTAGACAAGTATTAAAAGTTTTGGGGAGCTTGAACTGCTCCTGCTTTTGTGGCTTGCTGTGCCAAATCTCTTTGCAAAAAAATTATGGAACATGACTGTCTTACTTCTCGAGTTCTCCAAGCACTTAAAATGTCCCTCTGATATTCTGAAATGGCAAGGAGCTTCCATTTATTTTAATATTTAGTGGATTTAAGGTACTGTATTTTGAGTCTTTTCCCCCATTTCCTAAAGGAAGTACTGGAATTAAGGGTTGCAGTCCCTGGGGAAATACTGAGTGCTAGAGCATTTCTTCCAGAATATAGAGGCTGTTTCTCTGGTTTAGCGCAGGCACTTAAATTGGGCTTTCCGGTGGCAGAGGAGAATGGCCAAATCACTGGACCAAAGAAATACTGGGAGGGACCCTGTCATATCCCTGTCTTGTTTGGGGATGCCCTTCCAGGTGTTGTGTCAATGGACATCTAGTCGTGGGGCAGGGTGTGACAAGGCACCCAACACTCCAGGCCCACAGCTGTTGAGTGAAGATGCCCAGAGTCAGTCTCTGGTCTGATATGTGTATGTCAACATAATATATAAATTTTATGTGGAACAGCCTTAATACAAATGAGAAGTCTGTAGGCCTGAATAACCCCTGACCTAGTTGCCTGTTCAAAGCCTGAAAGAAGGAGGGTTTTATTCACAGCCCCTACATTAGAACACTGAAGTAAAATATGAGGAAACCAGTGCTGTGGGTTGAGATCGCTATTTTACACAAGTTTAATACAGAGATGCAAGAGCTAAAGTGCTGAACTCGGGAATGCTACAACCGCTGTCTTGAATTTTTATTTTTCTTTCTCCAAAACTATTTGCTGAATTAATAGAATATTTCAGCCAGTTAAAAAAAACCCCAACTTTCTGAGAAGAAATGATTTTCCAAAACAACATCCAGCCTTTTCAGTCCACAAATGCTGATTCTAAAAAGTTTGTTCTTACTGATTAGGAAACAGTGTGATTGTTTTAGTGCTAGCTAATTTAACTCTAGCATCCAGAAATATCTCTGTATTAGTGTTACGCTTGAATTCTTTTACCTCGGTTATCTTTACATCCACTTCTGTGATGTTTGCTGTATTGCTTTCTTTGATGCTTTGTTGTAGCAGGATTTGCCATGTGCAGAAGCCAAGGCTGTGCTATTTAATAACCATAGGCTGACAGTTGGGTCTTCCTCCTCACTCAGCATTTCAAAGGTTTCTTCCTGGGCAAGGCACAAAGCAGGTTTTTTTTCTTGCAACTATGGATGGGTTTGCTTTTCAAGAGAGGTGTACCCGGATTTTGCTAGCTTTCATGTATAGGTTCTTAGTGAAGGGCTGTTGCTGAGCAGGGTAAACCTAAGTTTGCCTGCCAGAGCGGAGCAGTATCTCCATGTCACTTCATTAACTACTGAAAATTTTACCTTTCTGATCACAGAAGGCTTACCAATAGAAAAAAAAACTTTTTAAAAAGAGAAATTTCTTTAGGATTGTTTGACCAGGCTGTTCACACCAGCATTTGTTTGTTTGTGTTTTCTTAGATGTTTGTTCATTTGATATTGTGGTTGGTTTATTGTTTGTTTGGTTTTTCTTAACTTCTTCCTTAGGAATTTGTGGGGAATTCTTAAAAATACAGGAGACGTTAGAAATGGATCTTCATATTATCAGAAGAACTGTTTCTGTTTCTGCTGCTTGTAACTTTCAAATATGGTACAACCTAGACTGTAAAAAATCTGTTTGAAGTGTATCTGCTAGTAGGCATGCTGTAGTCATTTGAGTTTCCTTTGCTTAAACAAGCTACAGGTGATCATTGCTACATACTAAAAAATTACATTACAGCAAAATTAGAATATAAAACCACTAAACCAGGGATATAGGGATGAAAAAGTACTCATGGAGATTTCACCTCCATGAACTGCAGTCATGTTTGCACTGTTTTACCCCATGGTTTGAATCTTAAATGTTGTTAATTCCTGTATGATAGAGAGGAGGCTTTTTTTTTTGAATTCCATTTATGTTGATTGAGCCTTCAAAAAGAATTGATGATGTTCTTTAAAAGCAGACCACAGTACTATTTTATTATTTGGGGTTGTGCTATATTTAATACACATGTAGAGGTATATTCCTGCTTTCTTTTTTTAAAGAACCAAGCATGAACAATGGTATAAATCTACCATCTAGTTAAGTGTCTGGCAATGCAGAAACTGCTGTTTGCAGGCTGTGTTACTATCTTGGCTTGAGGTAACATAATATGTTGTAGCTACTGACAGATCAAAAAAAAAAAAAGTGAAAACTCAATGTAAACATGGCCTGAAGTGCAGAACCAAACCCCTTTGCCCCTCAGTAGGGCAGGATGGATGTGTTGGGCCAGTCCGTGGAGAGATTTGAAGAAGCAAACAGCGTGTAATTTTTTGTTCTTTTCCTTTAGCTACTTAAAGTAAATAGGTTTATGGCTTACAAATGTTCATCTGAGTAAAAGTTACCCTTGTTGTGGCCTACATAAGACTCGGTTTGGACTGCCTCCAGTGCTGCTAATCCTGGTCCCTCTGCGTGCTCCTGTGCTGTCAGGCTGAGTTTGCACAGGTTCTGCTGCCCACCAGAGATGCTGCCAGCATGCTTCAGCCCATGCTTCCTTCCCAAACAGCTCCTGGTGCATATCGACCTCTCTGAGTGCAGTAGTAAAATGACATGTGAACTATAAACTGCTGCTCCTGGAATGTATTCATATATAATCCTCCTAATATAAGCTGCAGGATTTGTTTTGCTTTAAGGTATGTGCTGCTTTTGTGGGGGTGGGGGGTGGGGGAATAGTTGGGTTTAGCTATATTGAGAACGACCCAATGAGACGACTGACCACTAAAATAAAAGCAAACATAGGAAAAGTTTCAGCTCATCTGTTCCCACTCCATCTGTTTCTGCACAAGCTCTAGTTAAGGCATATGATCTGTTGAATGGGAAATTAAAAATCAGACTGAAAAATGTGAAACCCTTAGACATGAAGGGTGGCAGCACAAACTATAATTAGTCATGATTTTACTTTTTTTTTAATATTGATTCCTTGTCTTGTTTGGAACTGGGTAATTCTGCTAGGATGACTAAACTGGAATTTGCTGAGGTATAACAGTGCCTGTTATGAACTGCATAGGGAATCATTTACAGAAGCATAGGCAGACCCTAGGAGAGTGGAAGGCGGCTACTGGGTGTTTGTAACTGCACAGCCGGCTCCTGTTCAATCAAGCTAGATTGTTAGGGATCAGCTTGTTGGAAGCCTCTCTTCCATTGGCTTTGAACAGTACTTAAAATGCAGTAATCCCCTACTGAGTATGCTCAACGCTTGAACAGCAGTGCAAGTTCAGAATTAAAAAGCATCTTTAAATAGATAAGGGCATGACTGGGCTTAGCCCAACTTTTCTCATGGAGTAGTCTAATGAAAATGCTTGGTTTCAAGGAGCAGTATATTCCATGTAAATGATTGTGCTGTGTTATAGCACAGCATGTTAGTTGTTTTTTTTTTTTAGAAATACAGTACACATGTTAAAATAATGTTATGTCTTTGTACAAAGTTGTTAGTTAAGGTACTGAAAAGAAAACTATGTTTTTGTAGAGAGTTTCCCAAACGCAGTGGGAACCATAAAACCAAAGTTATAATGACCCTTTGTGTGAGCTGGGAGCCAGACTGAATGGACTTCTAGATCTGTCGTTCATCATGATTCTGGCAAAATAGCACTGTAGTGTTACTACCTGTAAAATTATCTGTCTCTGAAATTGGGCAGAGGGATATATATCAATATCAGGCAGGGGAAAAGCTAAGGCTTCCCCCAGTACACTGCACAGGTTCTTGCAGTGATCTATGTGGACCCAAGTGGGAAGAATTGCTTTGCAGACTGGCAGGAGGGAGCCCCATGGCCTGCTGTGTGGCTCCTTCCCTCCTGGTTTTAAAACTTTAATACAAACAGCCTCTTGCACCAGGAAGCCATGCAGGAGAGACACCTGAACGATGTTTCCTAAGCAGAACGGGAAGAGGAGAGTGCTTGCATCTGGGATGGATGCCTGCCACCAAAAGCCGCAGACATAAAGGTTGAAATTCGTTGCAGTTGCAAGTAATTGAAAATAGGGGTTCTTAATGGAAAACCTTAACTATGAGTATCACTGGTACTCCACCTTTAATAACTTTAATGACATATGTCATAATGAAGAGTGGCGTGTGCTGAACAAACGTCTCCATAACCTCATTCGTTAAGAGGCGAATCTTTCAGCTTAAACTCAAGTAAACAGTACATTTTGGTGCAAACAGACTGAGTTATGGAATTATTTACACTGTGCAAATGTCACTTTGTGGGTGTGTACATGTGACACAAAGGAGCAGACAGATGATGAAGTTGACAGCATTGCTGACCAGCCTGACTAGAGCCTGAAGACCATTTTGCCCAGGGCATAAGGGAGTGCTGTATAAACGCTGAATAAATAGACACCATATCTAGAAATTTGTAATTGGGAAGGGCTAAGAGATCCCTTCAGAGGGAAATAAGCAATGAGTATCAGAGTATATAAATCACTTTCTCTGCCTTAGGAAAACAAAAATCCTGATGTGGAACTAGCAGAGGGAGGAAAATAGAAACAAGTGGGAATGTTTAGAGTGAGGTTTCTGTTTCAGTTCTCTTGTGCTCTATTTTTGTTCCTCATATTGCACTTGAGAACCAACAGTCACCAGGAGACTGGAGCACATAGGTACAGCTGCTTTGTAAACACTTCACATTCTAATAGAGCTGCTCTTGTTGGCAGCCCAGGTTTGGCTGAATGTTGCTGTCCTTGAGGATCCCACTCTTCTGTAGCTTTCTTTTCTAATTTTCTTTATCTATGGACATTGGAAAAATTGCTAAGTATCCGGAATAGGGCGAATCCTGTCTGTTTTTACTAGCCATTTCATTTGAAATGTATGGCCAACTGAGATGTGGTGCACTTCTCCGTTCTGACCCAGATATTTCCAGTGTTATTTAACAACAGTGAAAAAGTTCCTGTGTGAAGAGTTGATTGTTACTAAGCTTTGTGATTGCCACTGTGGTGCTGAACACTTCTCTAAATCGTTATTTCATGTTTGATAGATTTACTAGCGTGTGCTGTGACACTTCACTGAGAGAAGGCAGAGAGGAGTGAACTCACTTACCTGGAAGAGGATTTGGTTTGCTGCTTGTCTTCTGTGGACTATCAATACTTAAAAGCCATCCCAGTTCAACATACAAACTCTTAGAGCCTCCTATAGTGGACTCCGGCAGAGCAGTCTGTGAAGGTAGCTCTTTGGCGCTGATCTGCGCCAAGGGATTGGTGTTAGTCATGTCATCTGCCAAGCTCAGTCTCAAAGAGCAAAAAGTGGCCCCTTGGTTCTGTGATGCAACGACTCTAATGTGGGGCCAGTTCTCAGCTGGTGGTGTACCTCCAGGCAGTGAATGAAGTTTGTGTTTGAAAGGCTTGTTCACAAACTCAATCAGGGAAGAGTTAAGTCCTCAGAACTTCCCATGGTTCTTTCATGAGCTTAAAAATCCATAAATAAAATAACCACATTTAACTAAAACCAGGCCAGCAGAATGACACTGCCCTATTTCTCCAGCTTGGTGAGGAAAAAAAAAATCATCAGGTTGGTATTTTACTTAGGGTAATTGGAAAAATGAAATCTAGATTAAATTTAAACTCTGGTTTATTACAAGTGCCTGCAGCACCTCTTACTTAATGAGCAGAACAAGCTTCTGCTTTTTCCAAGTGCTGCCATAAACCACATTATTTCCTTAGGTAAAAACTTTGGTCATGATCTCCATAATGTGTGTATCCCAAGCTAGAAGCTAAAACACTGATGGGTTTTTTTTGAGGCCTTATGTTGGGAAGTGAAGCCTCAGATTTAAATAGTTAACTGTGGATTTGGATTTATAGCTTCAACTTTCAAAAAACTGGCCTTTGACAGCTTACATGGCAGTACCCGTGCACTTTAGGCTGAGGGCTTGATAGTCTTGCAGCAGGGAATTGAAATGGGTGGCTTGAAGCTGGAACTGGTGAAGACTTTCTGAACAATGCTGCTGGCCAAATCAGGGACATTTGATGTGCTTCTGAGCCAGTGTGTGAATGGACACAGGTTCCAGCCTGCTATTTTATGGTAAAGAAAATTGGGGTGGTTGTATTTGTGTCCAGCTGCCTGCATAAGTCTCGTTGGTGCTAACTTCAAACATCCAATTTTAGTTTGCTGTTGCATGTCTGCCAGAGCATTGCAAGAGGGTAGAAGGGAGGATATTTTCCCCGATGACTGCTGTTGACATTTGCAGGATAGAAGTGAAGTCAGCTGCTTGTTTGTTCAAAGGTTTTAGTACCCATAGTGGTTCTCAGCCCAGCTGGGATCCCTCAGTGCTTGTAGCCCAGCAGTGATCTTCCCAGCTGCAGCATGGGGAAAACTGATCATGCTGTGTTGGAGTTTAACTTTGTTTCTTAGACCAGGGGTATCAGTGAAACCAAAATGATCCATCTGGCTATATAATTTGTGGAAGCAAATGAGAAGGTATTCTGTTCTTCTTTGCTGCCCTCACAACAAAAGGAAATAATTAAGGAAACGTTCATATACACATACAGGCTCAGGGAAGCTGTGACGTGGGAGAGGATTTGATGGCTTTGTTTACTGAGGGCGTCTTGCAGCTTTGATTTTTTCACTAATGGCAGCTACTGCGGAAGCAAGGCAAAATTTTAGTGTTCACCCCAAAATCTACAGGGGGTGTGTGTGTGAAGGCTAATGTTTGTTTCTTCTGGTATTGCAGGCTCAAGGTAAGAGTGTTGGAATGACATGGTTGCAGGTGGTCCTGAAAAGTAGTTCCTCTCTGCCTGGATCCAGTCTCTGCATCTAATAGCAATATAAATAACTTCTCTTTCCTAGGGGGGTGATCATGGACTTCATTTTTCGCAAGACTGAGCAAAACCCACATTTTATTTCAGAGGGCTGGCGTGTGCTGGAACCTGAAAACATTACCACTGTGTGAAAGTGGATTGTGGGGTTACCTAATGGAAAGTGGGTGATTGAGGGGACAAAGAGAGTATGAGTGAGCTGTGTTGTCAAGAACAGGAGCAGATATAGAACAAAGATGACACTGGGAATAAGCATGAGCTGAGACTGGGAAGAAATGAGGAGAGATCTGAGAAAATTGCAACATAAAAGATATAGTGGAAGTTACTGTAGAAAAGAGGAGGTGAAGCAGAACAAGGGAGAGAAGTGGGAGAAGAAGGAGGAAGCAATTGCTAAGTGCAGTTAATAGCAGCACTAAGGAGAATTTTAATTGGAAACTTGTTATAATTAATGGCAGTTCTGCTCCCATGCATTTCAGGAATGCATGTGGCAGGTAGTTTTCTTTTTGGCTGTTGTGTTGCTGAGGCAGAGTATGCTGGGTTTCAAGCTAAGTGGCAGATGAGTGTTTGCATTTACCAGGTGCTGAGCAAACGTGTTAATAGTGTAATTTGTCATGGGAGATGGCGCTATAAACTGATTTAGGATTTTTCTATAGCAGACGGGGAATGCACTCTGATTCTGCCCTGTCTAAAGCTGCTTATTTTAACTGTTCAAGCATGAGCTGTTGACACCTGGCAGGAAGACATTGACCCTAGTTGGTGCTGGAGGGAGACCTTGACCTCATTGGTATGACCAGTGGAGGGTCCTTCTAAATCCCCTGGGGGACTTTCTAAGTAGGGAAGGGGTGAATCTGCAGCTTGTGCATTCTTTATGTCTGGAAGGATGAAAAAGAACCATGGAGGATTCCTAAAATTCATATGAACTTAGTTGTCCTTTACCTCTTTGTGGGATGCCAGTGCTACATGCTGGAGAGCTGCTTTGGATGCTGGTGATCCTTCAGAGGCTCTTCTGAGCAAGTCAGTCAGCTTTTTACTTGCTGGCAAGCAGGATTGCTGTGACTGAAATGTTATGGATACATCTTTCAAATCCCTTTGGCAATTAAAAAGCAGAACAAGTGGAAACCAGTGGCTGTAATTTTGGTGATGACCACCAAAATGACCGCTTCCCAACCCCCAGAAAAACCTTCTGAATGTAGAAAGCATGGGAATTCGGAGGTTAGTGAGGGTGTATGTTAAAGCCAAGCCCTGAGCAGTGGGAGCTCCGGAAGCTCAAGTAAAGGAAGGTATACCATGGCTCTGTGTTTCTGGTGGAAGCACCTGGCACTGCATCATCAAATCACAGAAGGGTTTGTGTTGGAAGGGACAGACACAGATCATCCAGTCCAACCCCCTGCCATGGGCAGAGACATCTTCACTAGATCAGGTTGCTCAAAGCCCTGTCTAACATGACCTTGAACCCTTCCAATGGTGTGGCATCTGCAATTTCTCTGGGCTACCTGCCCCAGTGTCACACCAATAATGTAAAACATTTCTTCCTGATGTCCAATCTAGCCCTGCCCTCTTTCAGTTTAAAACCCTTGTCCCTTGTCCTGTCACTCTAGGCCCTGGTAAAAAGTCTCACTCCATCTTTCTTACAAACCCCTTTTATATATTGAAAGGCGACAGTAAGGTCTCCCTGGAGCCTTCTCTTCTCCAGGCTGAACATCCCCAACTCTCTCAGCCTTTCTCCCTAGAAAGCTATGTTTTTATTATGCAGGTTTTTTTAGCTTGTGAGTGCAAAAATGGTAATGAATGGCTTTTACCCATTGAAAGAGGCTTGCTTGACTATATGCCTTCAACTGATCTGGATCCCTTTGAAGGGCATGTGATGACACACTCCCCTTGCTAGCTGTGTGCAAAACCTGCTTTTGAATCATTCAAGGACACTGAATGACAGAGGGAGATCTGTGTGCATCCATTTTCTTCCTCCCAAGTCGTGGGTAAGATTAGTGAGTAAGCCTTTGAGGCCAGCCTGGTGGTTTTTTTGAGGTATCATAGTAATTTCTTCTGCCTATCTCTAGAACATGCGCGTTGAGGATGAATACTTTGCAGAGATCACTGTAGTTTAACTTGGTCTGCAGCTAGGTGTACAACAGATGTAAAAAATATCCAACAGTTGTCTGTCTCTTTTTCACTTGTAGGTTTATTCTTCAGTCTAAAGGAGTGATTCATAATCAGCTCTTAGAAAAACAGAGAATAGCCGAAGAGAAAATTAAGGAATTAGAGGTAAGTCTTTGGCAGGTAATGATGATGAAAGTGGAACACTGAAGGTCAATAAGATGCTTTTGCTACATCCCTTGTTTTTATCTGCTACTTTTCATTCTGAAGGATTGTAAGTAGGTGAAACATAGTGCCAGTTACAAGTAACCTATAAGTAAATCGTGTCACTTGATTTCTTTGCTAGATCTACAACCCCAGTAGGGATTGATTGTTTGCCCAGTGTCCTTATATGAAAACTGCGGGAGAGGGATTCAAATGAAATTAGTAGGAAGAAGGCTTAAAACTAGCAGAAGGATGTTTGTGTGGTTATATACAGCAGATAGGTGATGTGAAACTTTGCCAGTGCTGTGGATATTAAAAGTTTACACTGGCTCAGGACAATTGCACAAATTCATGGAAGAGAAGTCCATTGAGAATTACCAAATATGTAGAAATGGCATCCTGCTCAGGAAGTCCCTGAGCTAAAAATGTCTGGAGGCTGGGAAAGTATGAGGAGGAAGTACCGCATACGCCTGCCCTGTCCTTACACTCTGCCCTAGGCATCTACTTGTGGCTGCTCTTGAAGACCGGATCTAGGAGGAGATAGGACTTCGTTTGGACAATGTGGTCAGAACACTACTGTGTTTTTATGTTTATCTCATTGGACTATTCAAGGCAGAGAAGAATATCTAGGAAATACAAAGTAGCGTCTGCGCAAGTTTCAGTGTTCAAACACCTTATCTAGGGAATCTTTACTATCTTCTAGTGGCTACATGTACAGCTTAGTTCTTGGGAGAAGATGTTCAAAATGTACTTTTCCAAGGCCATTAGTGTATTTTTTTTCTTAATGCTCCTACAATATAATTAATACAAAACCCTCTTCCTTGGTTTTTGGGGAATGACAGAGAAAGCAAAGACTGAGTTGTGTCAAGCTGCTTATCTCATCTGTTAGTATTTTGGAGAAAGTGAGTGTGGAAACCAGCTAAGTGGGGACAAGCAGGACTAGGAAGTCAGTGCTCAAACCTACTCAAACCTGTGCAGTTCTGTCTCCACTGTCTCCTGCTTACACTGAAGCAGAAGTAGAGTTTGTATTTTCCTTCATTCCTTCTTAAAACTCATCTTGTCTGGAGAGCTGCAGGGCAAGCATGTCACCATATGTTGTGTTGCCTGGAGTGTTTTCTGTGCCAGTTACTAAGGGGTTTTGTGTTTCTGTCCATGAGAACTTTTTCTGCAGCAGGAAAACATGGAATCCATGGATAGGCTATATATGTAAGGTGGTGTTAATGCAGACAAGGCACAGTCATTTTTATGGTCATATGGTAAAAAGTAACTGTATCCTGGCTACTCTGGAGCCATCCCAGATGCCAGTGGCTTTGTGCAAAACAGACCTACGACTGGGGTTGGAGAACTTCATAGCAGCATATTTGGATTTGGAAGTGATTGACTGGAGTGTGGTTGACAGCCTCTGTTTACAAACCTTGCATCGGGTCCCTTATGCCAGCTCCATCGGGCTGTGGTCAGCTTTTTGACTGCCGTGCCCTTCAGCTGTGCATCTTGGTTTCTTCCTGTTCCTGGTGGGGAATGGTCTTACCTCCTGAACTTTCCGATTGCTGAGTTCAGCAGAATGGATGGAATTCCCCCCAAATTATAACCTTTGCCATTCTTGCACGAAGCTTCAGAGCTGGCTGCTTCGCAGATGTGTTTTTCTGCTTTGCTTGCTGCTTTGCTTTCTCTGTCATTCCCCAAAAACCAAGGAACAGGGTTTTGTATTAATAATAATATGTCACTTGAGTCTCTGTATATGGCCACTGAATGGAAGGTCCCAGCAACAGTAACTGTCTCAAAAGGTGTTGGGAGTGGAAAGGTGGTTGCCACGTGGGTTGGTTTTTCTCTTTAAACATGGATAGTAGGGCTCAGATGGCCAAAACTTTCAACAGTTTGTTTTAAATGAATATTCAAGTCCATCTTTTAAGTACTTTGCTTCCAACTGGCTGGCAGTTTTGTGAAAAGGATTTTCCTTAGGCTTGGGATTCCCCGTGGAAGAGGACCAGCTCTTAGACTGACAACTGCTGGAAACTAAGATTTCAGGAGAAATACCTGAGTCCAAGTTAGAGAGCGCTTATCACAGGAGTAGGGGATTTTGCTGTCCTGAAAACAAGTTGTGACAGAAGCAGGGAAGAATGTGTAACTGCTTCCACTGCATCATTGTAAAATAAATATGAAACCAAGTTAGGTTAAAACTGGAAGGGTTTTAAAGTTTAGGATTATATTTTACATTAACTACCTTATTATTTACATTGCTCACTTTGCATAGTTGAATCAGGCTGGTCAGAGTAACCCTCCAGTATCTGTACGGTGTAGCTGATCTGGTTGTTCATGTAGTGAGCGCCTGAGACAATTATGCCTTGCTACTATGACACTATTGCCAAGGTTTTTTGAAATGTGTATTTTTGATACAAGCCTGAATTTGCGAAATGCTCTCATTGCTAGCTTGATACCGTATGCAGAGGAGCACAGCACAGAGGGCTGGGTTCACTGCTGAGCTCTTCTGTAAATCCGTCCAGCTGCATAGCAAGGAGAGCTCCTGAGTGCTGACTATTTGTGAAAATGTGGGCTTTAACCTGCTTCAGAGATGTGAGAGTTTCCTGACATTCACAGCTGTCAGAATGAACTCTGAAAACAGTGAGGGGTTTGAGTCTGTTTGAAAGCTTATTTTCTCCCTCTTCTGATAGTCTTAACTGCCATCATGCATTGCAGTGATTCCCTTTCCCTTACTCCCCTCGGGTTCCTCCGCAGTTGAAGGGGTGTGTTGCCTTTTTCAAGGCAGCATCACAAAATTGATGTGGTACTGCTAGTTGGGTCCTCCCTGCTGCTCATGGCATGGCAAAACAGCAAGAACCACCACACCTGTCTTTGTACAGGGCTGTAAAAATAAGGCTTGGCTGGAATATGCATTGGATGTACTTAGTGAGAGGAGCTGTGCTCTGAAAACACTGAAGGTGTATGTATGTGTATGAGGGGGCAAATGCATAGCCTGTCAGTTACTCTGCAGGAAAAGCAAGGTAGCTTTACCCTTCTTGTTAAAGTTAAGGTATGAACATGAATATATATATGTACATATGTAGCATTCTTAACTTCACAACTTGTATACAATCCTTTGGAATCCAAATAGACTGTCCAGGCTTGCTGGCAAAATATACATGCCTGCTTAAAGGCTGTGGCAGGGAGGCTTACAAAAACCTGCTTGAATCTTGCAGAGGTTGATAGCATAGGCTCACTCACATACTGGCATGGGAAGCATCCTGCTTAGCAGTAGCAATTGGATTTTTCCAGTCCTGATACTATCAAATTCTTGTTGTGTTTCACAGTACAAGGGGTATGTGTTAAATCTATTTTGAAAGCATTCTAAAGGGATGAGCACAGACTCTTTTTAGCTCAGCAATGTTTGTGCAGTATTAGGAGAAAAACCAAGTAATGTTTTTCTTCCCTTGTTTTTAAGGAAACATGATACGTGAGGGGTGGAACAATGCTTTGTTTCAGGAAATGTTATCCGTTTCCACTGTAGGGCTAGATGGATTCTGTTTTCAAATGTGGCATTTTAAAAAGAACAAACTCTATGATGTTACAAAGACATGGAAAATTGATTCTTCGTTAGGGGTGGAGAAAGTGATTATCGCTGTGTGTTTTCTCCGATAATATCTGATAGTCCCCTTCTCTCCTGCTATATTCAGCATGTTTAGTTGTCAGGCGTTGTCAGACTAAATTGCTAAAAATAACAAATATGGGGGAGGCTCTTCTGGGCAGCTCTGTCTACTGTGTGCCACTGAATTTAGCTCCTTTGTGAAAAGGGCAAAAGCAACCTGCAGCTTTCTGTTTGAAGTGGGTTTTAGTTTTAAACTCTGACCACAGCATTGTTATGTGCTTGTTTCCCAGGCAATTTTTTCACATGTGTATGGGAGACTGAAAGTTTACTGCTGTGGAGATAAAGGATTAGTTGTTTTCTTCTCTGTCTGTCTGGAGTAGACAACACAGTCAGGAAAGCTATACCTAAGTGCTTGATTTCTAATTCAGAAATTCATCATGTGGTCCCTAAAATGCCATGTCTAATTGCCCTATCCCACACAGAAAACCTCTTTGCTCTTGTTCATGGTGGAGAAATAAACACACTACTCTCAAACACTGGTGTGCTCCATGTTTAAAGGCTTAGATGGTATTGCAGGGCTCCTTCCTGGTAAAGGTAAAAAGTGACTGCATTACATGCCAGACATCAAAGGTACCAACAGGCTTCTTCCCTGGTGCTGCCTGGACACAAACTTGCTTGTGCTGTGGCTTCCATTTCTCTAATCTTCTTTCTCTAGGAGCTTTAAAATGCTTTGTCGCAGCCCTGAGGCATAATGGCGGTCTCCCCCTCCCCGTCTCCATGAGTCTACCAGGGCATCTCTGATGGTTGCCGTAACAGTGCTTTTGTACCCTGTGGGGACAGATTTAAGAAGGCTAGGTGTGGCTGGGGAGAAGTGCTGGAGCCTGGGAGTTCATGTTCTCTGAGCAGGTATGACTTGGGTGGACCTGCTCACTGTGGCTATGCGCCTCTGACGTGGTCCTGCAGCAGTTCTCTGGACAGTCCTTTGGTTTCCTATGCTGAAACAGTCAGTGTGGAGGCCAATTCTGAGGGTGGTTTTAATGATGTGAAAACAAGCCTCTTGAGATTTGTGGTGCACTTTGCAGACCACTAAGTGACCATCAGAAGGTAGCAATTGTTAGGCTGTTTCCAAGTTAGACCAATTTCTTCCTGGGATTTACAGTGTAGAAGCTCTCATCCCATGGTTGGCTTGGGATAGGCCAGTGCCCAGGAATGTGCAGTGGGCTTTTTTAAATAAACGGGAAAATAAGGAGTGCTCCTGTTTGCTTTGGAGAGGGGAAGCCTCAAGAATAGCCCTCTGTGCTTTAGCCTGGAGCAGATTTTACTTTGGATGAGTGTGCTGTTCTGTAATTCCATTGCTGGCATACACACACGTACCGAGGACATGGTTTCAAACACATGTTGTCAGAGAAGCTGCCCCTTGTTTCTAAGCGTGTGCATAAACGAGGTCAGTCCCTGGCTTGGTTTCAGCCCTGTTGGCTTTATGGCCTGGTCTGCTCTAAGGAAGGCTGGTGTGCTTCTGTCACTGTTCATAAAGGAGCCAAGCCAGAATCATCCGTGCAACCATGCACAGATTGTATCCGTGCTCTGCTGCAATCATGATTTGCAAGCATGTACAAAACTCCTCTGGCATGGATTGTTTGCAGGTTTGGGGCATTGCTGGGGAGTAGGTTTTTATTTTAATTTGCTTGTCCTGGAAGGTGGTGTGTTGTGGGGTTTTTGTTTGTTAGTTTGTTTTGGGTGGGGTGTTGTGTGTTTTTTGTTGTTGTTGTTGTTTTTCCTATTTGTTTCTCCTTCTCTCACCCTCAACTTCAGAATTCAGAGCAGTGATAGCTCCTCCTCTTGCCCCTGAATAATACTTTGGTGTTTCATGAACTCTCCTTGGCCATCTATGAGTCAGGAGTCTAGATGTTCTCTGCAGTCAAGAGAAAGACAATAAAAGCTTCCAGGAGGTCACTTGTTCCTAGAGGTGATCATCTCCCTCTGCTTGCTGTAGAGGGAACCTAGACACCTGATGTGGGGACACGTGGAGTATAGAAGTGAACTTAACATGTAGGATTAATATTTGGGCTTGCATGGACCTTTAGGAGGAAGCTGTGGGAGCTCTGCAAATTACGGAGGTTGGTGTGAAAGTGAGCTGTAGAGGCTCATCAGGCCCCCTGTGAGGACCAGACCAGGTGATAGCCTTCATCTTGCATGGCTTTGGGTGTCTGAGGCAGCTGCAGGTGTCTGGGCAGGTCCGTCTTGGTGATGTTCCTGGGAAATGTGTTTGGGTATGCATTTGCAAGGCTGGATCCTTCATTTGGAGCAATCATTCACCGCAACAAGTTTTCAAACTCCCAGATTTTTGCAAGCGACTGCTTAATTAGTAATTCTTTGTTAGTCTTCCCTGCACTGCAGACTGCAAAGTAAGCATGCAAACTAGCTGAGAGGGCAAAGGCTGCATGAAGGGAGAACTGGAATTTGATGACTCTCTATTTTCACTGTTCCTACCTTTATTTTTAGGTGGATAATTGTAGATTTTAAAAGCAGGAGAATAATTAACATGGGTGGTGATTGCTTCCTTTTAAATCCTTTAGAAGCTAATTTTAGAGATGCTTTCAAAATAAAGATATCCCAGAACTGATTTTAGGATTTTTTTTGGGGGGGGCAGGTAGCTCTGATTAAAAGAAAAAAAATCTAACAGAAAAAGCTTTTCAAGCAAACTTTGCCAGTCTGCTCACATTCCTTTGTAATTCAGGGGAAAGTGAAATACATTATGCATTAATAAAAAAACCACTACTGCTGCTGTGTCTAAATGCTTTTGTCCATCCAGGAGCCTACATTTAGTCATCTGTGTCTGAAAACGTTACTTGTTTCCTCTGATTAGCATTAAGCTGCTTTTATGATTACACTGAAATCATTTTAACACAAAGTTGGTAGATAAGTCTGTCTTTGTCATTTTAAACCAGGGTCTGATTCATTGTCAAAGCTCTCCTTTGTGCTTATGGCTGCAGAAGTATCCAAAGCAATGAGCTGAGCTGGATGCGAGTCCCTCTCCAAATTCCTCCTTGCATGAGTAATAGTTAGTCACAAAACCAGTGCCGCTGTCCTTGCCTTAGTCACCAGGCCCATGCAGTCGCTCCTTGCTGTCCTTTATGCTGAGCAGCTCCAGGGAGGATAAACCCTGATAAACCTGTGCCTGATAAACCCCCATCCTGCCCCCATCTCTTCCATCTCGCCTGGAGAGAACAGGAAATGATTATTTGGAAAGCGTGCTCCTGCGCGTAGGAGACCTGACCCAGCCCTGAGTCAGCTTTATAAAGCCACACCTTGCTCTCCAGGTATGTGGGGAGGCGATCACGACTTCCTGCTGGCCCCGCTGCTGTGTCACTCCACTCATCTGTCTGTAAATGTGTTCCTAGCGGGGATGTGGCTGCTTTCTGCCTGCAAGGCAGCCAAATTCAAGGGTGTCTGAATTAGGAGGGGATGCTGGTTAGCTGCGAGCTCACATCATCTTTTTGTTGCTGATTTGTTGAGTCTTTGAAATTTATGGAAGTAATTTTTCTTTTAAAATGGGCTTCTTTGGCTGCAACCGCAAATGATGAAAGGTGTGGTATGATTTTGCAAAAGTCATATTGCTAGGAGGTATTCTGATGAGCCGTACTGACTCTGCAGGACCAAAGAAACCAAAGCACCGAGTTGGGGAACTTACCACATTTTGCAAGAGGCAATTTGGGGAGGAATACTTCCGCCAAAGCAAAACACGGGGATTTTCAGAATCTGGGTGAGTTTCCCCTCCCAAAGTTCTCTGTGTTTCACTTGACTCTGTTGTAAGTCTGGTTAGGGTGCAGTATCTGACCTGAAGCAATGTGCCTATGAAAACTGCTCTAAATGAGTAATTTGCCAAGGGGTGTCTATAAAGGAATCCCCTGGGCTGATAATGTATTTCTGCTGCCACCTACTGAAAGGTTCCCAGTTGGTTTGCTTTTGTAGTTGTTAACATCAGGCTAGGGTGCAGGAGTTCACTGGAATAATCTGTCATTTCCCAGTTACACAGAGCAACTCTCCCCTCCTCTACTGAAAATGGTGTCCTGTGGCTGAGGCAACAGGTATGTGCAGCGTGCTCTGAGCAGGGCTGGGGCTTGGGGACGGAAAGGCTGCTCTGTAGGCAGGTGTTCATGCCCATTACATTGCCCCTTCTTCTCTTGAAGGTAGCCTCCCTTCATGCCAAGTGTGGAAAGCAGTGGGTGCTTCTCCAAATTAGCTTTTTCAGAGCATGTTCCTTATGGTTTCAAGGTGCTACAGTAACAATGGGGGAAGCCCTGCTGGTTGTGCTGTAGGTAGGATTGATACATGATGAAGGTCGATTTGCACCAGCAGTTATTCAGGCTTCTAAAGATCCTTCTGAGTTGGCAAGTGCACTTATATGCTTGATGTCGTCTTACCTTCACTCTAATACAAATGTTTTTGAAGTGACTGAGGGTCCCTGTTACCTTCTGGAAAGAATGGCTAAGGGAAAACCCAGGGATCTGAATCATGACTTCTCTTAGTTAAATGACATCATCTGCTTCTGTCAGCAGCTGTCATCAGAAACCAGCTGGGCTCCCTTCCTATTGCAGTTCACTCAGTCTTGAGCAAACTCTGGGCAACTTCCTGAGAGCAAAAACTCTATTTGGAAAGGCTTGAAATGTATCTAAATATTTGGTGGTTGCTGTTGCATGGTAATTCCCAATGTGTACATGTGCCACAGCGTTGCACTGGGTGAGGACCAGTGCTGGGTGGACCCATCAGGGCGTAGGACTGCCTGCAGCCTCACCCCACCCCATCGCTGGTGCCCACTATTTCAGTTTCTCCTGAAGCTGAAGCAGCTGGGTGCTGTTCAGCAGGTCCACCTCCTTCCTGTTTACTGGTTCCAAGTGAAATCCCGTTAAACAGAGCACACATGCTAGACACATCATCTTCCATGATCTCAGGCTGACCAAAATGTTTGCCTTGCCTGCAGCGCATATGATGATTGCTTGGTGTGCTGTTCTCCAGCAAGGGGGGTTTAGACAATTTCAGCCACCCTAACAGCAGTAGTGGCCTCACGAGTGAGGGCAGCTCGTGATGCTGCAGCTGCCTGGCCTCCCACATGCAGGCAGCACAGCTTGCTTTCCTTTCGGTGAAGATCCTTCCCCAGGCAACCATGTGCTCCCAGCTCTATCTTATAATCTGCTGATCGCTTTCCCAAAGAGTGCACACACAGAGCCCTCGAGGAATGCCAAAAATGACCTGGGTTAACTTTGGGAGATACAGAAACTATCGGCTAGCAGGTTTATTGAGACGGTGTCACAAGATGAGTTGTGTCAGGGCTCCTATTTGAGGCAGTGCATCATGCCTGAAGACTCTGCAGCATTCCTCAACGAAAGCCTTCTAAGCGCAAGTGTGGGGATGCCAGCATCTGGCGGCTGGTAGCCAAGTGTGCTGCAAACCGTGGGGAGAGAGGTGTTCTCTGGGAAGGGGACTGCCAGCTTGTTTCATCCTCACAAGTTGGATGTAAAACAAGTTTGTAGAAAAATAGTTTAAAAACAAAAAAAAAAAGGCTGAAATGAGAATGTATGTTCTGATACCATATCCTTAAATTTCCATGGACGCATTTTTGTTTGGGTTTAAGCACATTTGTGTTTCCAGGTCAGGTGTTGAAGCTCTTTTTCTCGTGTTGACATGAAGAGAGAGAAGTGGAATTTGATGAGCAAAAGGAGTAGCAGTTGAATGAGAAACTGCTACTTGAAACAGGAAATTCACCTGTGAGTGCAAGGCATAATGCAGCATGAATAAACTCTGGCTGCTGTGTATTAGTTTCCTGCTGAGAGCAGAAGTTCTCTTTTGGCATCGAGCATGCACGCTGTGAAACACTGTGCTGAACTACCAGCTCTAGACAAGGCTCCGCAGACATGCGGGTCTGGCCAGTGGCTGACCAGCTCTCTCTGAAACCAGAGGCATCTGAATCACAGTGCTGGGGGAAATATGTGGCTTTGATCATCAAAAGACAGTCTGAGAGGAGCTGATTAATAGTTTTTTCTTGCTGTGGAATCTGTGGATGCTGGCTCTTTAATCTGCCAGGAATGTAAGGTCTGGGTGTATCATCATGCTTCTCCAGCAAAGCACCGGCCTCGGTAGCATCATGATGCAATGGGAACAGAGGTGGGAGGCTCAAGCAGGAGGTGACTTCCCACTGTGTCAAAAGGCCACTGGCCTCCTCTGTTAACCACAACTCCTTTTCTTCTTTGGGGTGTGAACTGTAATTGTATTTGCATTAAATCTAGTATTTCTACAGCTGCTGCCAAAAGTAAATAGCGTGGAGCTGGTCAGGGAGCAAGTGTTGCCTGTGAGAGGGAGCGAAGTGCAAGGGAGGGCTGTGGTATGGGATAATGGCAGGGGCAAGTATTTATGGTGTTGCTTTTGCTGTAACCACCAGTGCCAGGGCACAGACTTTCCGTTCTAGTGCATGTTGGTAAGAAGCGTGTGCAGTGAGGCATGGCTTGTGGGTGCTGCTGTGCGTAGCCTCTGGCTGGGGCCAGTCAAGCTGATGCTTCCAAGAGATTGTGCTTTGTACGCAGGCAAAGCGAAGAGGCAACCAGGGCTGGTAGCAGTGGCCCAGAGCCGTTGCCTGCAGCTGCCCAGTGCTGCCTGAGAGCAGAGTGTGTTGACAGTGGGCATTGCAGCCTACTGTCCTTGCTGAGGTAATGGGGTCCCATCGAGGCAGCTGCCCTGCCTGCCCTGTGGGCAGAGCTGGGGTTGGTGCTGCCCTCCCTGCTGGACAGTGCAGCTCCTTCTGTGGGGCTGTCGGCTGCACAGCTTCCCTTCTTCCTGGAAAGGGTTCCTGGGAGATCAATGCATGCTTCCTGTCGGATGGGGCTGTGTGAGCAGCCAGTCCTATTTTTGGCTGCATTTCTGATCACATGGGAGATGGTGCTTTTACTCTACATAGCTGCACTGAAACCCCAAATGGGCTAGCCCCTCGCCCTACAGAGCTGGTTTAGGAAGGCTGCAGGAAGGCTTGGAACTGGGGAAGGCTCTGGGAGATGGGAGGGGAGAGTAAGGGCCAAGCTGGTGGCACCATCAGCAGTCAGGTGCAGGAGAGCCTCAAAGCCCCTGGTAGGTGCTGGGAGGTCCAGCTGGTGGAGTTGGCTCTGCTGCCCAAAAGAAGAGTTCTTGGCCATCTCTTCTCATCCTCCATCTCAGTGCCAGGCAGCCATTAGCATGACAAACCTATTTCCAGAGAGCAGATTTAGGTGAGAACATTTCCTTTTGGGCTAGTTCTCAGACAGATCATCAGGGCTGTGGTTTGTCTTGCTCCCAAGCACTGCAGATCTTCCTGGCTAGGGAAGGTGACTGTTTTTGGCAGCAGGATTATCTTAAAGGAATTACAGAATCATAGAATCATTAAGGTTGGAGAAGGCCTCTAAGATCATCAAGTCCAACCATCAACCCAATACCTCTGTACCTCCTAAACCATGTCCTGAAGTGCCACGTGTACACATTTTTTTGAACACCTCCAGGGATGATGACTCCACCACCATGAAACTACAGGCTGGGAGGCATTGACTGCACTAGCTTTTTGCGGGCATCTTCTGCAGTTTTGCACCCTATCAGCTGTTCTGCACATGGTCCAGACCTCACTAGCCTGTCACAGTAGCTGTTTGTTTGTCATGTGTCTCAGTGCAGGTGGCAGTACCCTTTCTGTGCAGGGACAGTATGGGGCAGGAGGGGGATCGAGGGGCTGTCACTGCAAATAAGGGGTTGGATGAGAACTGGTGGGTGGCCTGTGGAGGGAACAAGTGAGAGTGCAAGAGCTTGTCCTGTGCCAGAGCAGGGCTGCTGGCTTGATTTCAGAGTGCTTGTGAAGCATGCTGCCTGCCTGGAAATCTGTAGCTGCAAATCCTGCTGCTTTTCCCTATTCCTTCAGCCACCTTCAAGGCGGCCTCTGGCTCCCCTTCCTTGCTTCTGCAGTGGAGAGGCTTCTCATGCACTGACAGGACCTGCAACCTCAGGTCATTCCTTCCCCCATGGGAGTTATGATGTGTGTGTCATGGAAACAAAGCACCATTTCTGAAACCTCAAAAGCCATGGGGCAGTGGAGGCCAGTGGGAGGTATGCGCTCACTGCCCCAGCCGAGTGGGTGTTCAGAAGCTTCACCTCTTAAATAAGTTACCACACTGCAAAATACACTTTTTGGGTGTTATTTAAAATCTCTAGTAAGTGGATGTGGCAACTGCGAACCAGGAGGAAGAACCAGCCCCTCTCTGCAGCGAGAGCCATTGGCTGACAAATCAGCCTCTTCGTGCTGCACTATTTCCTCCTTAGCTGCCTTGCCACACTCTGCATAACTGCAGGAGAGATGCCAGCACCTCATGGTGCTGCGCTTCCTTGCTGCAGTGTGGCCCTGTTTGCAAGCTGTGAGTTTGGGCTTTTCTGAGAGCTGAGTGGCATGTGTCACCTTCACCCTGTCCTCTTCCCAAAGCCAAGTCTCCTTTCTCAGTCCTACCCTGAGACTCCGTGACTCAGGCAGTGGTATCTCTTGCTGTTTTGGGTAACCACCTTGTCTGGCCAGGGGCCCGCAGGAGCTGGTGGGTGGGGGCAGTTCACGGCACTGCTGGTTCGGGAGCTTGCAGGTTGTACAGCCTCTGACGTCAGTGGCTTGCTGTGCAGGGCCAGTGCGCTGCCATGTCTTGTTGGGCTCCTGGCTGGTGAGCACTGGAATTACTGATGTAGAAGTAATATCAGAGGCTGCAGAGAGCAGCAGCCTTCAATTTCATGAGGGACCAAAACCAGCAATACAGTTCTGGCATTGCACTGGCAATTTGCTGGTAGCTGCACTTGCCTTGGCACAGGCAACAGAATTAACACTTGGAGTGGTGAACACACCTTCACAGGGAAAATACATGCACCTCCTTGGGTGATGAGCTACAACCTAGCAGCCAAGGGCTGGCCCAGAACATGGGGTCAGAGGACATAGGGTTAACTAGGGCTGCAAGTCAACATCAAGTGCAAATGAAAGCATGTGAGTTCAGGGAAGATTGGCGAGTGAGTTTGGGAGGCTGAGGGTAGTGTTCCTCCCACTGGGAGCAGATACCACCAGCCTTGCAGATCTGGCTGAACTGGAACAGCCTCCAGGGTGACTTCAGAGCTGTACTGTCAGACTGTCTCTGGGCTCTAGGAGAGCTGGTGTGACTAGGCAGTGTGTGTCAGCTGGCTTGCTCACAGCACTGCTCCCTGGGAAGGCACACCAGGGAGAGATGGAGTTTCCTGTCTAGACCCCAGTAATCCTGCTCTCTCCTGTGATTATCGAAGCAGAAACCAGGCAACAGCTCCTTGGGAAGAAACACCTTGCTTCTGATGCGTGTCTTGGAAAACGCGGCAACTGCTCCTTGCTCCCCTTGATTTGGGCTGTTAGAGTGGGAGCCAGCTGCTGTGCTCTCTCCAGCACTGCCTGCCTGCTGTCCTGCAGGAGAGCTCAGGAAGTTTGCAGCACCCCAGCTGTGGGTGCAGTTTCCCTTGATGCTCAGCGGATGCTCCCTGAGCCCAGGGATGAACCTCCCTGGAACCTGATTTTGGGAGAAAGGAGTAAAAGCATCAGGACCAGCCCAGATCCTCTTGCTCCAGGAACTACATGACTGAGGAGAGTGATTGAGGGAAATACGAATTCCCTGAATCCTCACATGCCTGGCACTGTAGGTGGTAATTAAGTAAAGAAATGGCATTAAACAGTGTCCCTTTGCCATGAGCTGTGTAGCTCCAGCACTCCTGCTTTCCCAGGGAGGGCAGAGCATGCCACTGCGCAGGAATGGGCAGCGTGGATCCATGTGGGCCACAACAGCCATGAATGCTCCTGCACTGTTTCAGGCCATGTTAGTGCTCAAGCTCCCTTGTCATTAGGGAAGTGAGGCCCAAATGGTCACCAGCAGAAATTCCTAGCAGTGGATGTTTGAAATCCACTGTGTTAGGAGGACAGAGCTGTTTGCAGCCTGCCAGCTCCCAGCTGCATGTGGAGGCTTCCCTGTGTGGTGGCAAGGCTGCCTGACTCTTCCAAGGTCGCTGCTGAGGCCAGCCTGCCAGTGGAGAGCTGCTTTCTGGAAATGTCCCTTTCTGTCTGGTGGGCACAAGGGAGGGTGGAGAGGACAGAAAGCCAGACCATGTAAGAGACTAATTTGATTGCAAAAAAATATTTTTTTAGTAATAAATGAATGCGTAGAAGTCAGTTCTGCTGATGCCACTCTCCTCCAGTCAGCAGAGGGAGGTGGAGCTTGGACCCATGCAACCTTTCCAGGACCTGTCTCCCCTTGCAGCCTTCAGATTCAGTTCCCTAGATGTGAAATCCCTCAACGTCTGTCCGGGCTGCATGAGAACAGCACAGTGGTGGCAGAAGTTCTGCTCATGCGTCAGCAAGTCGTTGGCAGTGGGAACCCGTGCTGTGCCTCCTCTCCCAGTGGTTTCCTGAAAAGCAGCTCTTGTAAGCAAGAGGGATCCCACGTGCCTGGGGCCTGCGTGAGAGGGACAAGGAGCCCTTTGCCATACCCATGGCCCTAGCTGTTGCTAACAACCTTTACTGTTTAAATAAAAGCCCTTCAGTATTTAGAAATGGGTCTGGAAGAGATGTCCTCATGGCATGGGCATTTCAGCTGAGTTTACAGAAGTGTCACTGCAAGTCTGCTGCAAGGGGATGGATGGGGAGTGATGGCAGCAGGACTGTCCCATGTGCTAATGAATTTTCCATCAGCATTATGGGTCCCAGCTCCCTGTGGGCTTGCAGGAGTCAGGGGGAGGCTGTCAGGGGAGCATCAACTTTGTGGTTCTTGCCTGTCACTAGCTGGCAGTGGGCGTGTCCTCTGGTTCACACACAAATCCCCCTAAGCCCCCGTAGCAGGAGGTGGGTGCTCAGTGGAGGCCAGCACGTGCTTTTGCTACAGCCTGCACCCATGGGTGCTGCTGTGTTCCTGGCAGCTGGGAGAGCACCCAGAGCACCATGTGAGCTCTTTCCTCCTTTCCTCCAGCCCCCTGCACAGCTGAGCAGTGCTGAGGACCTCTGCTGTCCCCCTTTAGCTGTCCTTGGTTTTGGTGGGCTTTGGAGGTCATTCATGCCATACCGGACTCCTCTGCCTGTGGCTAAAGAAGTGATTGTTGGAGCCCATGATAGGATGCTCTAGGATGAGGCCCAGACTCCTGTAATTTAATAATAATCCTGACAATGCTAATTTGTACCTAGCTTGGCTTGGAGACAGAGCTCTACCAAGCTCCCCAGGACCACAGGAAGGTGCTTAAGTGTGTGGCTCTAACCAGCGTTGGGTAGTGGGAGCATCGTGCCGCAGTGGCCCTCAGCAGGCTTTGCTGACAAGAGGACCTTGTGAGGACAGCAAGCCCCACACCACCATGCAGCGGGTGCCACCCGTGGAGCCCTGCGTGTGCCCCTGAGAGCTGCCCCCGTGGTCTTCTGCAAGCCCAGCTCTGGGGATCCTCCCCAAGGGTCCCGTCAGCCCATAAGGAAATGCATTTGGAGCAGTGTTCTCCCTGCTGCCACCAAAGGAATTCTGCATCCAGCAGCCAGGGCTGCCTGCACTCACACAGCAATGCCTTCTGTCAGCCTGGCGTCCACTGGAGACTGTTGTGTCTGTTGTTTAGAAACCCAGAGAAAATAGTCAAAAGAGCCAAGCACTGATTTTTCCAGTCACCTAGGAGCACCCAGACTAGCAGGAAAAAACGCTGCGTGCTGAATTCCTATCTTGGGATGCACAGCTTCGGGCTGCTTCCCTGCCAAGCCTAGCTTAATTAAAGATGATTAAGGAAACACACGTATTTGGTGATGATGCCAGGGAATTTCTGACAGAAAGGAGGGTCTGGGTTTAGAAAACTGGCCCAGCTGGGAAAAAGAGCCTTTTTTACCCAAGTGCAAAAGGATTTTGCTGTTGTCTCCGTAAGAAGGCCTCAGCATGTTAATTCCTCTCTAGGCTCCAAGCATTACCGGGATCTGATTTCCTTCCTTGCTACGGTTAATGTATCCCACTTTTTGTAGCTCTGCTATTGCAACAGTCATGGTAGCTCCGAGGAGAAGGTTTCAGAGGAAACAAAACTCAAAGTCAGTGTAAATATTGCCCAGGCTAAATATTAACGCTTCTAGGATACCTCTGGAAATGAATAACCATTGTTCTCACTTTGGGAAACCCATAGGGTTGTGCATTCCCCCAGCAGGCTGCTTGCAGTTCTGCCCTGGGTAGCTCTTGGCCCCAGCACCCTGGCAAGTGTCAAGGTGGACGTTAACTCTCCTCTGGGTTTTTTCCTTGCAGCAGAAGAAGTCGTACCTGGAGCGGAGTGTGAAGGAAGCAGAAGATAACATCCGGGAAATGCTGATGGCCCGAAGGGCGCAGTAGCTGTGTGGTTCCCCCCTGGTCTCCCGTGACAGCCTCTGGGTGGTTTTGGGCAGCTCTGCCAGCGCATTGCTCACCGCCACCTGGTGGCGTGAGCTCCATTCTGTGGCAGTTTCAATAAAACTTCTGTGAAGCCTGAGCTTGTTTCCTCTGCCTGCTGCCTCGGTGTCTTGCAGCGGCTGCTCTCCCTGCAGGGATTTGATGGACAAAGGAGGCGGTGGTGGGATTTGGGGTGAGGGCCCTTTGGGGAATCCTGCTTCACTTTAAAGCAGCTGTAGCCCTCGCCCTCCGGAAAGACCCTGCCCGGTGCCGCACACTGGGGAAGGCTTGCTGTGTTGTTCTGCGGGAGTGGGGCTGGCAAAACCATGGTGGGGGAAAACGGAGGCTGGCAGGGCTGGGCAGGGCAAGGCAGAGCAGGGCCGGCTGCGGCAGGCCCACAACGGGGGTCATTTATTCTGTCTCAGCGGTGACAGGCCCTGGTTCCCTCCTTGTACACACAGGCCTGTCAGAGCCCCAGCACAGCAGCGAGCTCGTGGAGGGCCAGTGCCACCCTGTGCTTTGTGCTTGCAGTGCATCAGCCCTGCCTCCTCCTTCCCCTGCTCCCGGCTTTGGTGGTTTTCTGAAATGGAGCTTGCAGGGACATTGCCTTTCCTGCCAGCAGCTCCTTGGGATCTTGGCGTTGGGCAGGAATTTCCAGGTCCCACTCCGACCCCCATGCTCTTGCCCCACGTGGGCACTGTCGCACTGGGCTGGCCTTTTGCCTCCTGCTTCCCCCCAGGCTCCTAGGCCATGTCACCTGCTCACCGGCTGGTCCAGCTTCATCTTTGCTGGTGATCATACAACTGCGCTGGCTGCAGTTGCTGGCCCAGTGAGGGGGGAGCCCAGTGCACTCCCAACCTGCACACACATGTGCACACTCAGTAGGGAGCCCTCACCCAGGACAGAGTTTAGGAATTTAGTAAGATTGGACAGACTGCGCTGATCAGGCACTGGACATGTGTACTGACCAGCTGGTCATCTACACCCACCGGGGCCTTTCATCCCCATAGTCCACTATTTTTTCCACACTTCCTCCCAAAATCACCTACACCTCTGCCTTAGGGGCCTCCACTAAACATCCCATAGCAAGGCCCATGCAATCCCAATGAGCTTTTCCCTGCATCTGAGCGTGTGTCCCACCCCCACGCATCAACCCCTTATTCCAAAAGGAGACCTGGAGAGTCACCCATGGGGACGGGCACAGGCTGGACATGGGGCTGGGGCTTTGTGAGGACAGCCCTGGGAGGGGCCCTGGACAAGGCCTGAGTGTCCCTGGGTTGGGTTCCTGCCATTGTGCCCCTGCGCTCCCCTGGGCTTGTGGATGGGCCTGCAAGGGGCTGATGGAGCCTGTGATGGGCCAGGGAGGGCCCAAGCTGGGCGAGATGTGGGCTTCCCTCCTGCTGGGCTTGCCGAGCTCCTGTGTGGGTGTGCAGAGGTACTTTATCCCATAGCCACCCACAAGCTGTTGCATCTGCTGCTTGCCAACCTTGGTGCTTGCTGGCATCTGCTAGCTGCCAGGCTTGGCAGCACCCAGCAAAGGTGCAGGGATGGGCAAACCAGGTGGGTCCTGGACCAGCATCCACCCATTTGGGTCCTGGGGCAGGGCACAGGATCAGCCCGTAGCTGGGCCCAGCAGCCAGGGACTCCCCTGCTGCAGGGGCTGCTTTGCACCAGGCTGGGCTGAGCTTCACCCCCGCCTTGGCCTGGCACCCGAATAGGGAAGGCAGTGTCCAGGCTCACTGGGAGGGGGACTGGCAAAGCCTTCTCTTCTCCAGCACCCTAAGTTTGATTTCCCTCTCCCCCCCACCCCAATAGCCCCAGGCAGCTGGCAGCCTGCAGGGTGGCTGGAACCCAGGGCAGGCCTTCCCAATGGAGTGTGGGAAATGTGGCGCCCCCCTGTGCCCCCGAGGACAGGCACTGTGCCACCATGGGCAGGGTGCTGCAGGACTCTGTGTTGCTATAGCCACATGAGCACAGGACCACAGCAGTTTTGTTGGTGCTTGTGATGGGTGCTGGAGCAGGAGGCAGCGAGCAGCAAACGTGAGTCCTCGCCCCTTCCCATGCTGGCGTCTGGGGGCAAATGGCCCCAAACCAGTTCCTGCTCCTACCTGCGGCAGAGCAAGAACCAGCCTGTGGCTGTGAGGTGACTGCACATGGCTGGGGGCTCACCTCATGCCCAGCAAGGCCATTTCTGGGGAGCAGCTGAGGCTAGGCTAGGTGGGCTGACTACTGTGCCAGGACGAGGGGCTGGAGGGAGAGGGGGCAGCTGGGCAGGCAGGGGCATGGGCACAGGGCTGCTGAACACTCCACTTTTACTCCCCCCAGCCAAGGTGGGGTGAGCCAGGGACCACCCTTCTGAGCCCCAACAGCTGCTGAGCTGCCAGGGAGGTGACAACAACCATTCCTGGAGTAGGGAGCCCCCAGGAGCCCAGCAGAACAGAGCTTAGGGCTGCAGCCTGCAGGAGGTCAACCCCCAAACAAGGGGCTTGGTGACTCCTGGGGACAGGCCCTGCCAGGTGCCCTCATGAACCCAAACCAAATTGTCTTGCCCCACATCAGAGCCCCAAAGCTGCATTCCTAAGACACAAATGGAGGTGTGCAGAGTGCCTGGGCTGTGCCAGAGGTGGCAGGCACCCAGTTGAGGGGAACTCCCAGGCAAAAAAACAGGGAGGAACCCAGTGAGGTGCCTTGTGAGGCCTGAGCGAGCCTTGTGGCATGGCAGCTGTGACCCTGCTCTGCAGTTTGTAGCTAAGCTCTGTCCCTACATGAGTTCCCTCAGGCCTGGATGCCGGACCTAGGCCCATGCACCAGCAGGGGAGCAGAGCTGCTGCCTCAGCTGCAGCACAGCAAGTGCCTTAGGGTCCAGACAAGCACAATCCTCATTTAGCTCAGCTTGGACCACCCTTTGCTCTCCTGGCACCTGCTGCCAAGTCCCAGGGAGGCTGGATGCAGGATACACAAACTGAGGGACAGCGAGCACAGTGCCCATTGAAGCTGTGCTGCAAAAGTGTACAAGATCACTAGGTGACCTTCAGGCAATACAAAGCAAAGCTGATGTGTGTCAGTCCACTGGGATCCATTTTCACTCCCGAGGCAGGTAGAACAGCAGCGAACCGGGGCAGTGGGCAGCTGGGTGGGAACTATCCCCCATGGTGACCAGCAGCAGGATTCCCCACTTTTTGGCAGATGAAAGCTTTTTATCCCTCTTCTGGCCAGGCATGCCATGAAACAGCTTCAGCTATAAATCCTCAGCATTAAATTAATCAATGGCCTTGTTTCTTCTTACCCATTAATTTACTCTCCGTCAGCCTATACTCTGCAGCAGGGGGATGACGAATCACTGCTCAAAACCCGAGTGGGATCAGTCCTTCCCCAAGAGCTGCTGGCACACACATGCAGGAGCTTAGCATGTGCTTCCCCCAGCTCTCTGCCATGCCAGGAGCAGCTGGACAGGCCCCCAGTCCCAGAAGGGGACCTGCACATCCAGCCCTGAGTAAGCAGAGGGATGAAAACCCAACCGAGCTACCCTGTGCCAGGTGTTGGTGGTGTCGGACACAGGCACTCCACCCTTCCCACCCCAGCTGGTTTTACTGCTCTCTCACAGTTTATGCAACAGGTTGCTGCAGAAAATCCCCCAGATGCTGGTAACACCAGGGCCAGACTGCCCCAGTGAGGGGTCAAGGCACGAACTTCTGCCACAAAGCTGCGTGTAGTCGAGTCCATCATTGCTGCTGCAGAGTCAGTGCATGCAGGAGGCTGAGAACAGACAGCAATGGGGGAAGCACACCCTCTATGTGACAGATTTATTGAAATAGTCTGGACCTAGTGAAGGAAATCAACTGTTGGCTTTAATTATTGCATACATCTTCATTTCTAGGACTAGGAAAATTTCAACTGATAAACATACATTTCATCAGAATGCCTTTGGCTGAAATATACCATTAGCACATTCTTCAAAGTTACAACAAAAGTCTTAGAAATGTTAAAAAGGGATTTTTCCTTTACTAAAATAAAGGAGTGCACCCCCCACCCCAACAAGGCGCTAGGACTGACAGACGGGAACTCTTGGCTGTGCAAAGCAGAGCGTTGATTACAGTAACAGAAAGAAGTCAGGACAGGAGTGGGGAGCCTGCAGAGCACTCAGTGAGAGGTACGGGAGGCAGCTGCAGTGGAGTCAGGTCAGCATGTCCCAGAGGCAGCAGCAGCAGAGCGCAGTCCAGCACGCTGTCAGGCAGGCGCTCTCGCCCGTGTCATCCCTTCGCCGCTCCTCCACCACGTACACTGCAGGGACAGAAGAGTGTTGTCAGTCACAGCATAGCACAACAACACCCGCAGCAGCCAACCACATCTGCCGCCCATGGCACAGCCAGCTCCGGCACCCCAGCGTTTGCTTTGGGCAGCCCACACTTGCTGGAGACAAGCTGGTGCACAGGCGAGCACTCGAAGGACGGGAGGTGCCAAGCTCCCATACTGGGTGCTACAGCCCCTTGGGCCACGATTTTATCACTGCAGCAGCACCCTGTGAAGACCCGCTGCCCCCTCCCATCACTGCAGCACTCCTCCGATGGGAAGGGTCCCTGGAGGAAGCACTTCTTTCTGCAGCCAGGCCCAGGCTGCTGGGGCTGCGCAACATTATGATCTCAACACAAGCAGCCAGTGCAGGTCAGCCAGGACCAGACTTCTATTACATTGCACACAGTTATTGAGCAAGAAAACAGGCTTAGCCTGGAAGGCATCAGCTCCAAGTAAGCTGCCCTCCCGGGAGTGCTGGCACCTAAGCCTCCCTGCCTGCCCCTGCCCTCTGGAGGCCCCCAGCCAGCTTGAGGTCCCTGGAGCAGAGGGCCCACAGGTGGCCTGGCTGAAGCCGGTACCCCTCCAGGCCTGGCACTGCTGCTCCTCCCCCTCACAGCACAGGGGGACAGGGAATGGGGGCTGCAGCCCTGCAGCCCTTGCACAGCAGCTCCTCTCCTCTCTGCTGCTCCTGCTGGGAGAGGTGAGCTGTATGACCTGTGTGGAAACAGGGAGGAGACACTTGCGGGCAGGGGTTGTTTCCCTGCAGCCTTGGAAGAGCCCCTGAAGCAATCTGTGCTCTGGGTACATTAATCTTCAGAGGGATGATTAGGCACCTGGTGATGGAGAACACAGCTCACAGCTCTCAGCAAACAGGGGTGAGGCCAGTGGGAACAGCTGCTCTGGACCGGACCAGGTGCTGATGGGGGCTGTTGCAGAGCTCCCAGCTGACCTGAGCTCCACCACGGTACAGCCTTTGGGCACCAATGTAGAGTCCCTGCCAGGAGAACCCGCTCCAGCATGAGTCCTCTCCACAGGCCGCAGGTCCTTCTGGAAACATCCACCTGCTCTGTGGTCCTCCACAGGTTGCAGGAAATACCTGGAGCGCCTCCTCCAACCCTCTGCTGTTTCTCACTCTTTTGCTTCCTCCTCTCTCTCTGGCATTTTCTGACCTTTCTTAAATACATTCTCACAGAGACACCACCAGCTTTGCTGATGTGCTCAGCAGTGTCCTGCGGTAAGTCTGTTGCAGAGCCTTGCCACCTACAGCAGGACAAAGAGGTGAGGCCCCAGGGGCAGGAACTGGTCTCAAGTTGAGATTCAGCTACTGCAGATGAATGGCTGTGGGGAGGTGGGTACAGACAAGTCCTGGGAAGAGCTAAGGGCAGTGGCAGAGCAGTGTCCCTCCTGCCCCTCAAGGCTGGAGAAAGCTTACTCTGCCTTTTGGGCACTGGGCAGAGGGTGCTTTTGCACCAGCCAGCACTTCTCAGTGGTAGGAAGAGCTCGCTCTTCCCAGGCAGCAAGCCCCACAGAAACAGCAGGGATCACCTCTGGCTGACCAACCTACCCAATTATAGTCACCTGGTCACTGCAAGGAAAGCAAGCAGGAGGCAGCTGTGGCAGAGCTGGGATGCATCGCCTTCAGAGCCGCCCTCTCTTGCAGCCTCCACAGCTGAGGCCAAGGAGCACTGACAGTGCCCACGTCCAGAGGGCTCTGGGAGCAGCAGAAGGGTGGGTTCCTTGCTGTTGGGTCACTTCCATGCACAATCAAAAAACCACAGTTTTAGCACACAGAAGATGACAAGAACCTGCCTGCTGCCAGGTCTGCCCGGGCCACAGGCAGGAGAGGCTGGATAGGCACCCAGGGCAGAATTTTCCTGGAGATGTCAGCTTTTGTAGTTATAAGTGCATTTGCAGTTTGTCTGCTTGTTGTCTGCACTGCTAAGTCACCTGGCTTTAATAAGTAGCTGTTCTCTGACACTGCTCCAGCCCTATCATGCACATAACTGCCTCTTCCCCTAGGAAGTCAGGGCAGGGATCAGTCCTTGCTCCAGCTCTGTGTCCATCTTGCATGCCAGGGGACTTCCAGCTCTGCCTGCTCAGAACCCAAGGCACTGCCAGCTCTTACCAGGCTAGGAGGCGGCAATCCTTGGACACCTCACCTGCCACGGGGTGGATGCCTGAATCACACCCCCAAATGCTCAGGTTATTGCCTCATGGACAGAAACCATTTAAGCTCTGCCCCTTGGGGGCTGCCCAGAGGCTCCCAGGAGGCTGTTATGATTTACTGCACATTGCCAGCTGCCTGAAAGCACAGGAGGGAGCCACAGGTTCGGCTGGAGCTCTCCTAGCAGGGTCTCCTACCCAAGGCCAGTGTGTTGTCTGCTTTTTCTGCCAGCCCCTGAAGCCCATTTGGGACAAATGACCAGTTTACCTTTGGTTCCTCCTCACTGAGCTTGGGCTATCGTGCCCAGACCTGCAGCAGTTTGAAGGCAGGCAAGTGACCTTTCTTCCTGAAAGCTTTCTTGGGTCTGTTTGTTATGGTCTGTGTGGGAAACGTGCCCTCACACAGGAGTATGACCCATGCAGGCAGCTAGTGCTTTAAGTTGAATGGCTGAACATGTGGTGTTGACAGGCAGAGGCCTGGGCAGGAGACAGCTCATGTCATCAGCCTGGTCCTCCCATGGGCTTACTTTGTGCTCAGAAAAATGTCCCGTCCCCCTGCCTTCATTGCTTCAGCTCTCTCAAGAGCAATGGGTGGAGGATAATGTGCTCTGGCTTACACGATACCAAAATCCTGCCACCATCAGTGTGCGGCAGAGAGAGGAACAGCACAAATAAACCCCCACCAAATATCTGTCCTCAGATACAGTCTGTACCCCTGCCTCCCTCTTGCCAATGGGAGTAACACAGAGGAGGCATCTGCTGTGCAGGCACAGCCCAGCTCCAGAGGAGCCGCTGCATGGTGCTGGCAAAGCACCACTGTCCATCCTTCCCTCCAGGGCTTTGCAGCTGCTTGTAAGCATTCAGTCACAGCATGTGGTGCCCTTGCTCCAGGAATGCCAGGGTGGAAGCACATCTCTTCTCCAGACAGCCCCAGAAAGAGGCGGCAGCATGCCGCAGTGCTGTGACAGGCTGTGCTGGAGCAGGAAAGCTGCTGCATGCTCTCCTCCCCCAGGAGCTGCTGGCCCTGCCTGAACCTGCAGAGCCAAAGCACGCACCTCTAGGCAGGAGCAAACCAGAACCTGACAGAAACCTGGCTCCCGTGCACAGACCAGGGCTCTGCAAGCTGTTGGGCAGTGCTTCAGCGGTGGGGGAGGCTGCATGACCACCTCCTCACAGCCTGTGGCCAGGGCAGGGCTGTGCCCAGGGCCAGCCTGCCCTGCCACGCCAGCAAGGAGCACAGAACAAGGGCAATGACTTGTGAGCTCAGCACCCTGCCCTCCACCTGCGATCCAAGAGAGCCTATTTCGTCCCTTTGAAAGAGCAGACCACAGTCCCATCCCATCCAAAGGGGGGATCTGTCCCAAGGCAGGCAGGACTTTGGTCAGGCCCTTCCCTCCTACCTGCCCACTGCCCCAGATTTGCGCTCAGAAAGATGCATGGAAGATTTGCAAAGGCTTCACATTCAAAAGCATGAGGATTTGTGACCGTTTGACCTTATACAGCATTATAGCAGTAGCTCTCCATTCACTGCCAGTTCTCTCTGGTGAGGTGGCCGAAGTCCGCTCGTTCCTGCATACCCCCGTGCAGTGCAAGCTGTCATCAAGCAGCTGGTCAGGTCCCCAGAGCAGTGGGCTATAGCAGTCACCCCTGCTCAGCAGCGGGAAAGAAGGAAGCTGTGCCTTGCTGTCCAGGGGAGAAGCTGGCTTAGCAGAGCTGCCCATGCTGTTCTGCTTTCCCTCCCCAGCTGGCAGTGCTGAGAGCAGCTGGACACCCTGACATTGCATCCGTTTACCCTCCTCGGCTGAGCAGCATTCTCCCCCGCAGCAGATAGAGCTGCCCTTCTGTCTGGCTCAATACACCAAGCTGTGACAAGAAATGAGCCCTGGTGCCACACGACGCCTTTGTGCAACTCCAGTCATATGACCAAGCTGTTCAGGAAGGAGAGTAGCAGGGCAGAGCTGTGCAGAACAAGTTCAACTTGCAAGGGCTGAAGGAGGCACTGGTGTGTTTCAGGCTGGGAAAAAACTTCGGGCTGTTTTTTCCTGGTGGATCCAGGAGCTCTGGAACAAGCAGCTAACTCTTTGGTGCCTTTGTTTCCTCTGAGAAGGTCCTGTTACAATGAGTGAAGGCAAAACACATACCAAATGCTCCAAGAGTCCTGTGTAAGATGATGACATGCAGTTGTGCAGCAGGACAGAGTGCACACACAACAGGCAGAGATGGCCAAGAGCTGCTCACCAGAGCGGGGTACCAACCATGCTCTCCTGCCTACGTTCAAGTGGGAGAGGATGCTCACCAGCTCCTGCCATCCCTCAGAACGAATGGCCAAGGGTGCTTCCAAACCAGGTCCCTGTGCTAGAGCCCTGAGGCAGTTCTGGTTCCTAACCAGCTGCCATTCAAGCAGTCCTGCTTTGGAGTCATGGACAGCTGGATGGCTGCTGCCAGAGCACTGCCATACCCAAAACTGAGGGCCACAGTGCCCTGAGCTCCATCCACATCTGCACAGCAGAAGGGGTCTGGGAAGATGTTTAGGGAAGCACTGGTTCCTGATGGTCTGGAGGCACAGGGTGACTCTGACCTCTGGAAAACACTAGCAAGAACACATATCAGAGAACCTGCTCCAGAGCAAAGTCCTTGTACCTTCAGACTGAGTGAAACCCAGGGGAACCTGACACCCTTCCCTGCCCCAGAAAAAGCTCTGCAGCATGTGACACTCCCAAATCTGGTGGACTGCTTTGGGGTGCCTCAAATACCCTCAGCTCCCTTGCTGCAGCAGCTGAGATGGATTGAGCTCTCAGGCTGACACCACCTGGCTGGAGGGTGGGTACCCTCTCCTCTGAGCACCAAGGTATGACACTTCACACCGACTGCAGGCACACTAGCTAGCCAGCTGCTCTGGCCAGCCTCTGGCAGGCTTCTGCTGACCGGAGGAGGCCATGTCACTGCAATGCAACCACAGGCTGGAGGGCAGTTACTGTTTTCAGCCACCCCAGCCAAGACCATCTTCACCCTGGTTGAAGGTGGCCATATCTGTAGCCACAGCCAAGACACCATCCAGGGCAGAGCTATAACACCACTGTCTTTTACTGCTAGAGTTAAAGCAATGCTGCTTTCTGGTAGCTCTATGCTAACTACCACGGAGCAATGTTTGAGCATGCAGAAGACACAAGCTGTCAAGTGATATGCTAACATTGACAAGTCCTCCATGGTAACACACAAACCAGTAAGGGATTTTGCTGGTTAGCTGGCAACTTGCAAAGAAGTCTGTGAAATCGGGTCTTAATGGCATACTTTGCTGAAGGATGGGTTTGTATAACCTTCCCCACCCCAAAGCAGAGTTGAAATGCATGCTGCCCGCTGCCATCTATAGTAAGCTGCCTGTGACTGCAGGCATACAAGAAAGAAAAGTTTGCCTGAAGTATTTATGATTAATCCATTAGAAGTTTTAAACTGCAGAGTGTTGAGGACATACTGACAAAGCATGTTCAAAGCATGTATGAAGTGCTGTTTTGAAACACTTGCTGAAATACTAAACAAAATGGCTTTTCCAAATTTGGGCCTGTGCAGGGGGAGATGGGCACTATCACGGCACAGCTGCTCAGCTGACTTGCATCGGATGCTGCCTCTCAGCACAAGTGGGACACAGCGGCAGCAGGCATCGCTCCTCCCCAGCCAGCCAGCACCTCCAGCTGCCTGTGCAGCACTGCTGCTGGCAGCTTCTGCTAGAAAGGTCTGCACTGAACTGGCTGATACACAGGCACAACTGCCCACTAACAATTCAGGGCAGGACCGGGACAAGAGAAGGGACAGCGAGGGAAAGCAGCCATGCCAAGACCTTTCTGGGACTCACCATGGGTTTAGGGGGTGGGCCTTTCTGTTAGAAACAGTGAAACAGCACTGGAAAGAGACCATGTCCTTTCACTCTCTTCTGCTAAAACCTGGAAGTCATTTAAACCAGCAGCACACTGTGGCACAACTACCTTTCTGCAGAAACCTTGAGAAAAAGCTGTGTTTTCCCCATGCAGGGGGTCACAGTAGTTTACCAAACCCTTCCAAGTTCAAGGAAAGCCCCAAAGACCACCATCTAAAATACACATTTGAGAAGTCACTGCCTTCCACTGCCAGCTCACGGGAGCTGGTGTCAAATGCTGCTGCAGTTTGAGAGGAAATGCAGTTGCCACTGGAAGTTTTCAGACTTTGAGAGCATCTGGGCAATACTCTAAACAAAACCAACCACCTCTCCCTTACAGTTTCAGTTTAATCATTACTTTCTGTGAACCTTCATCAATGCTTCAGAAGTTGTAGCTGTCACTGTCACCAGACAAATTGCCAGAGAAACTTTAAACACAGCCATACAGCATTACTGCTAAAAATCTTTCCTCATCAACCAGTTGGATGTGGGGCTTATACAGGAGAGGATAAGAGCGGAACAGGTGAAGTTTGGTCAACTATTCACTTACAGATACCAATGCGCATAGGGTAAAAAACAGTTCAAAGGAAGGCTAGATAAACTATTCTGAGCCAAGCCTCTCATTAAGCTGGAGACATCCTATACCAGCCCCATTGTTTTGGACACTGCAGCTGAACATCAGCTTCAAGGCACTAACACAAACACAGTGACAGAAGTACCCAAGGAAATCAAGAGTGCATGGTAGCATCTTTATTCACTTTAAATAGTGCTAATGCATCACATGGGAAAAGTGCAGAGGGCCTCCTCTAAACACCACAGTAAGAGACAGCATAATAAAGCCCTAAGTACCTTACTCAAACCTCTTAAAATAATTTCTATGGAAGCCTTGCATAGCACATTACTGATGCAAGCCACCCAATGTCTTCCCAACTCACTTCAACCAGCAGTTTTCCATCAGAGATCATGTTTTCTACTGGAATAGCTTTGCCAACAAAACCCCAACCCAAAATACATAAATTAAAGGAACTGCTGGCTTTGTACGCCCCTTGTCAGAAGCCTGAATGCCTCCAAGCTAAAGCTCCAGTTTGCTGCGGCAGGCCTTCCTGGGGACATCATTAGATGCTTTATGCCTCTCTTCTGTCCAAGGTCAGGCACTCCAAATATCTCCTATGGCATGCCAGGGTCCTTGCTACTGGGAGCAGAAGCCCATTAGCACTTTGGGACTGGTGGTCTGATAGAGAACAGATCCAAGGGTGATTTCTTGCAGAGGCACTAGACAGCACTCAGTTTTAGGCTCAAATTTTGATGCTTCCACTATTTTTCCTAAAACAGGATGGGAGAGTGAGCACACTGAGCAGACCCTCCCATCTTCTAATCAGCCTTAAAGAGCGCAGATCACAATGAATCATGCTTACCCTGAAAATGATAGCACTCCCTGTAATCACACAGTACCAGCTTGCACAATCCAGTGCAAATAACTCCCACTTTGTTTTTAAAACAAATACTACAATACCTTGTTATTTCATGTACAGCCTGCTTTATCTTAAGCATACACATTTAGTTTCTTCTCATACCTAATTGGTATGTTAATCATTACCTCCATGAGGGAAAGGCATGAGAAGTTCTTTTCACCTGCTTTGGTATAAACTAAAATCATTACTGCAGAATGCAGTGCTCTGTATCACAGTGCTTTACTGGGTCTACAAGGATTGCAGTACAAGGATACCAGCTTTAATGATAGAACCAGCCCATCCTGTTCCAGGGCCCAGGCACAGACTTTTCTGTTAAGGTACTGACTTACCTAATGGCGACCCTCCCTGCAGAACAAGCAGTGACGGCGCCCAAGAACCCTCAAGCTCTGCAAACCCCCTCAGAAGTCTTGCTGCATTTCACCGAGGCCCTGGCCCTTGTCTAGCTATTTCAGGTATGGCAACAAGGCAGACAGACAGCAAGCAAAAGCCCACTCCAGGCAAGCCAAGGGGCAGGCAGGCTCAGCCAAGACGTCAACTGTCCAGGGAGAAGTGAGGTGCACACACCCCCAGGCTTGGCCCAGCCTAACACCAGCCAGCTGCAGGGAGTCCTTTCTCTTCATAAGGCAAGAGGGCTAGGAGCAGTAAGTCTTGAAGTTTACTACTTCTTTTGTCTTCAGCTGTGTGCTAGCACACAGACCCACTCTGCATGCAAACAAGTTAGTTATGCTCCTAGCTGCTGTAAGCTATTAGGGAAGGCTTGGAGCACGCAAGAGGAAGCACCAAAAGAGCTTTACCAACCAGTGCTACTGCAGACCAAAAACTCTTCCTATGGTATCTGAATGGCTGTTTGCCAGAATAACAACTGTTCAGAGCAGAAGTATTCATTAATACCACAGTCTTCTCATCTGGGAGGAAGCATGTAGCAGAAGGGACCAATAAACCTTTTCCTACATCTGAATAAAGTGGTTTTTATCACAAGCCACTTCTGCACCAAGAGTTTTGTTTTCGCTTACCCAGCCAGCAAGCAAGAAGTCTTGCTTAAAACTGAACAACACCATTTTAATAACAATTTCTTACAGGGCTAAGTGCTGCCTGCAGCAGTTTGCTAAGTGGTCAGTCTGCGCATCTGGTTCTACCTTCAAAACATTCTTACTCCAGTCCTTTGAAATTCTTTCTGTTCAGGATGGAGGCCAGAGAAGGGGAAGCCAGCATAAGGGTGCTAGTAGCAGGCGAGGGATGCAGAGCTGACAGTGACTAGAAATCAAGTGTTTCTGAGCCACTCTTTGGGGTGTGCACTGGTCTGCAGACCCAGCACTGCAGGAGGAACACCCAGCCCTGATCTCCCAGCCAGCCACATGTCCTGGAGTAAATCCCATGCAGGCAGCAAGTGCAGAAGAAGAGACTGCATGACAGGGGAACAGGGACCCTAGGACTTCAACTGAAACTTTCATACAAGCTGCCAACAAGGCTTCTCTCTGCCCCAGGCCTCCTCCCTTGCCTACAAGACCTCCAGGGCAGAGCCTGGGCACAGATGGGATCCAACTCTCTTGGCAAGAAAGGCATTTAATTATTATTTCTCCTCTCTGGAGATATTTACTCACACTTAACAGCTTCATGTCTGACACATCACATTCCCTAGCCCCCCAACTCCTTCCTGCCCAGAGGCTTCGCTGTACACACAGTCTCTAGCGACACCATATTCAGATTTCAGGAAATACCTTAGCACACTTCTGAAACAGATACCAGTCAGAGGCAGATGGAAATACAGTAGCCTACTTCCAAGCAAAAAGTGTTCCAAAGTTGCAGAATGCTCAGAGCAAGTTTCACAATCCCCAGCTCCAAACACAAAAAGCTCTACTGCCAGAGCCACCTGAGCAAAACTCAGGTATCATGGAAGTGAGTATGGATAGTTTCACCTGCAAATCCCCTCTGCCACCAGACAGCTGCTGCTGACCTAGCCCAGGCTTCAGCCTAGACTCAAGCAGAAGTGACTGATCTAACTACCCACGCTGGTATCGGACCTGCCCTCTTCCATGGCTGCATAAGTATATCCAGCAGGCCAAGAAAATTACTGACTTTAGTTCCTGCAAGTCTGAGGAACTATTACAGTCACCCTAGAGAGCTGTTTCAGTTTTCAGGGAGTTGAAAAGGCAACACAGTTCAGGGAAATTACTGTGTAGGTGTGCCAAGCGAGCACTTCCCAGAGCCAGCGCTGCACTGGCCATATTTCACTCAAGGATAAAGTTGTGCCCCTCTCACACACTGCATGTGCTCCAAGCATGGGTTATGATGATGGTTATGATTTTCTTGCAGCTGAGCTCAGGGCTGGGAAAGAGATGAGTTCCTCATCTGAGGACACAGGGATGGGATTCAGAGATCTTTGAGATAGTGGAAGTGATTCCAATCAGCATTTATGGAGTATAGACGTGTCTGTAGGAAGCAGGGCTACAGGCACTCCTTAAAGGAAAAAAGCATATCTTATGTAGTAAGTACTCAAGTCTCTTCAGGATGTCAGCAGGCATTGGCCAGCTCTCCAAAGCACTATAAACCCCATCACACAGGTTAGAAGGCGCACAGGAGGCATGTCGTATAAGAAACCAGCTTCCCTGGAGCTCAGAAATACAGGAATTCAGGGCTTCAGACCCTTTGGTTTTCTTCTAGACTATAACAGTTGCAGAAACATCTCCCAAAACTACAGAATTCGAGACCTTCTCTAATATTTTTTTAAATCAGTGAAATCTTAATTTACTGTTAAAGCAAGGAGGCATTTTCTACCAAGTCAACTGCAGGGCTAAGAACAGCATAGTTCTCAGCTTGAGTCAGTGTTTTCACTGAAAATCAGCATCAGTCCTAGATTTCAACAAGACCTGGCTTGGAGGGATTTACACACCACAGTCTTTCAAGAGTCTTGCAAGAGTGCTCTGGGTGACAGACAGGAGGGTCAAAGTACAGTTTTAAAGCAAAGGGATCATGCCACAGTGAGTAGTCGTCACCCAGGGTAGCAAGACTCTCCCTGAACAGTCCCCCTAAGGCTTGAGTACCACAATCTGTGCAGCGCTTGCAGTGCTGGAAAAAGGCTTTACACACTTTGCTTCTCACCCAGGCTAAGTGCCCAGCTGATGAGGACTGGCCAGACAGCAGCCTCATTCAATTTGGTGCACTGCAGAGCCAGCCTTAGCCTTGTTTAGCTAGTTTGTCTGAAGAATGTTTTCAGATACAGGACCTGAATTTGGAAATCCTTTTCTCAGATGATCCCCTCCTTAGGGGTGAGAAGCAGTGAAGGTGAGGTCAGACAGGAAACAGCCCCCACTGTTTGTGCAGTCAGCTGACATGAGCCAGGGACAGAGGGAGGTATGATAGAGCAGTCCTGGGGAGAGAGAACACCAGGTTTTAAAGCACACTACAGTATGAGAAGCAGATAAGAGGACAACTGCCAAGTGAGGTTGTTGCCTGCTGGAATTGCTACATGCTATCCTCCAAATAAACTTCTGCTGGGAAAGGCTCAGCTCAGCATGGTTTGAGAAGCACCAGAGAGCCTAACCGGCACGATTAGCATCCCCTCCTTTCCACAGAGAGACCTGTAAAGAAGAAAAACCCTCCCCTCCAGCAGAAGGCAGTGACTGTATCTACGTGACCTGTTTATTCTTGCAGCTGGCCAAACATTAGGAGGCAGGCAGCATCACTGTGACTATTACTCTTATCACAGCTGGCTTTGCTACAAGTAATCAACTTCCAGAAATGAGATTTCCACCCTGTGCGTACAATAGGTCAAACGTAATACTGAGCTTTGTTTGCCTTTGGTTGGAAGGAAGGCTGCTGACAGAGCCTGGTTCCCTTTGGCACAGCACAGAATAGCCTCATCCATTACGTTGTTATGTATCAACCACGGGGGGGGCAGGGAGAAGTTAAACTGGGCAAATTGCTAACTCCAGCTAGCGCTTTCAAAATTAGTATATCACTTTGTACTTTGGTTCATTCCACTTTTTAAAGCATGCCATTACCAACAAAATTATTTCACTTCTAATTTACACAGACAAGGAAGTACCTGCTGACCAGTCAGCAGATACTGTAGTTTCCTTATGCCAGTTGATACCAAATTATTCTATAATGAAAATACTGGTGAGGAAATGAGATATTTTCTGGAATGAGGTATTTTCTTCCTCCTAAGCAAGCCTCGGCTGCCAAAGAAGGCCCAACTTACACCATGCTCCACGCAGGCACCACACCTACCACTGCGTGTTTTCCAGCTTTGTTCTGGTGCGTCAAGTTCCCTCCAGCTACCCAAAGCACTGTGTGACATCACACGGCAGATCTATGGTACTCCAGGAACTCAGCCTGGACTGACTTCACGTGGACAGACACGAAGACAGCCCTCAGTTTTTACATCAGGGAAGATGCAGACACAAATCAGTCAGGTCACAAGAGCCAGGAAGCTGAATGAGATACCCTGAAGGATAACATCCCTCAGGCTCAGCATATAAATTATCAGCTCTAAAGGCAAAGGTCAAGTTGTTTACTTCTAATCAACAACAGCCAAGTCAGTTATGCAAGATGCAAGAAGTGTTGTTCCTTTTGAGACTTTGCTGTAAGTAGCCTGTGCAAGTCCAAAAGCCAGCTATCAAAAAAGCAAAACAAAAAAACCTAAAACCATGGCCATGAGGTCGCCTGTGCCACCTCAGCAAGTCACCTAACCTCTCTGACTCGCTGCTCCTCCACCTGGAGAAGAAACATATGCTTCAAGGCCTTTCACGCCCAGCAGTGTTGAGGTAGCTAGGGTGGATCTGAAGGAGTGCAAGCTTGCACACGCTGGACTCCGTCCACTCTGAGAGAATGGACAAAAGACCACCAGCTGCCCTTATCAGCTGCAGTCTCCCTCTTCTGCAGTGCTGTTAATACATGTGAGTCACATGGCCAACACCACTAAGACTTAGTGCGTAAACTGCAAGCTGGTTTCTGCAACTCAGACTGTCATTGTGACTAACTAATCCTACGCAGACACTCTAGGGTGCAACATACTTGTTCAGTGGTGTTCCGGACAGCACCTTCCTCCAACAAGTCTTCATATATGTACCCCTATTCAACATCGTATCAAAAAGATAACAACATCTTCCCTCCCTCACCTATTTCTAGCAGAGTCATTGCTCGCTTAAGAGTAATAACTTTCTTTCCAGCCTAGATGTTACCTAACCTTGCCGAGCATGACCCCAGCAAGAGGGACCAACCTCTCCAGTCTGGGCTTACAGCTTGCGCCTCCTGAGGGTACGGAGGAGTGGATGCTGCAGCTGGGGAGAAGCATGGCTGCAGCATGCACATCACGCACAGGTGGTGTAACTCACGCCAGCGCTGCTCAGCCTGAAGAGTCCTTCCATAGCAGTCTTTGAAACAAAGCTCGGTGGTTCACAAGCTCTTCTGCAGCATGGGTAACAAAACCAGTACTAAGTTTAAGCTGTTTCCCTGTTACTTCTCAGATGCAGTTTTCTTTTTAATACAGAGAACGAGCCATAGGAGTTTTTTAATTCTCTGAGGGCCAACTGGACAGTCTATGTCTATTGCTACTCTAGACAGGCCACAGACTGATAGATTAAAAAACACTGTCACCACGAAATGGTACTTTACCATCAGATTTTGAGAGCTCAACAGTAATTATTGCCATCTGCATGATCCACTCAAGACCAAAATATGATGCATCATTACTTCCACACATTAGCACACCAGCTACGATCCACAATGTAAGAGCCCACTTTGCAGTTTGCCTACACAGTAAAATAACTTAAAGCATAAAATTTAAAGTATAGCAAATATCTTAGTCTTCAGTGTGGACACATGTTTGTTCAGAAATACTAATGCATTACTTGGAGTAGTGTAATTCATTAGATTAAGCAAAGTGATCTAGGAGAGCAAAACATCTGTGCTGAAAGGAAAGCATCCACACAGTAGCCCTTCCCAGATAACTGCTTGGAAACACCACAGGAACTGACAAACCACATTAAATCATGCCAGACCAGCTAGGCAAACTGTAGTGACTTGATTAAATTTAGATGTCAGTTTTTTGTAGTAGAGATTCAGCCACACCAACATATATATAGCATAACAGACTTTTAAAAAATGAACTTTTTCAGGGACAACCGTTCCATAATAGAGACTTCTGGAGGTGATCATTAAACAAAGCCTCATTGAAAGCTCTCTCTGAAGACTTCTGCTAAAGTGTCACAGGCCAAAGATCAGGTCCCAGTTTGACGGACTGGCCAAAAGTGAGCAAAGGGGAGAAAGGGTGTTTAACAGAAGGAGAATAAAGAAAAAGGAAAAGCTTTTGCAGACAAACACAAAGTTATAGCCCTGATATTTTACACACATTAATAAATATTTTTGTACATTACATCCACTTCAGAGAAAGTAATGCAAATCGGAGGCTGCCAAGGTAGGTTCAGAGACCACACATGGCTACAGGAAGGAAGTTCAAAGACAGGACTTACCAGAAGATCTTTGGTTTGTGCATTAGGGTGCTGCTTCTGCAGAACTGCAGCTGTGTTGACGTAGGTTTAGCAACAAAACCACGCCTCTCTTGCTGGGAACTTCTCAAGTTCCAGCTTCCCAAAAAATGAGGGCTTTGAAAAGACACTTTGTCAAATTGTGCTGCTAAGTCAGAGTAACATGAAGTGATAGAGGGGCACAGTAAGCAGTTATCGCAAAATGCAGTATATGTATAGACCACAGCCCTGAGCAGGCCCCAAGTGCAAGTGCACGTTGTCCCAAGCTAAGGCAGCAACAGTGTGTGGAGACCTTAATGTGCAATGGCCAAAGACAGCTTTGCATAATGGCAAAGGCCTCAGGGGAATTGTCCAAGTCCTGACAATTTTTGAAGCAATGCCAGCTTTGATACCTACTTTATCAGCTGGTCTTAACAGCAGTAGTACCCAAAGTGGTAGTGCCTTGCATAGCTGTAAAGCACTGACTTAGGTTTTGATTTGAGGTACGTTAGTCTCATTTCTTTCCACCCCAGGTTAGTCTGTCCATGACCATGCCAGACACACCCAGCACGTACAAACCCTGAGCCTCCTTTCCATCCTGAGAGCAGCTCTCACCTAAAGCACAGTGCCCCGACAGCACATCTACAGAAGCACTACTCACACTCCTTCCCACAGAACAGCCGCTTTGGTAGCTCTGGCCAGACCCTCTGCTACCCCAAGGCAGCCAGAACAGCTACAGGTACTGCAGTGGATCCAAAGGAGACTTGACATAGATGGGTGGACAGGCTGAACTGTGGAGAGGATGTTTTTGAGAAGAATCCGTGATGGCTTCTGGCTTCCCATCCTGGATAAGTATCTTTATCACTAAAGAAGTGTGAAAGAAGGCACTAGAGTTGGCATGACAGCATGAGTCCCCATGCTGAGGGTGAGAGGGTGAGTACACGCCCATGATGTATGAGCAGAGATTTTACAAAGCCTGTGAAACACTGATGAGAATGAACTTGGTCTCTAGGCAAATGACCTTACCAGCAAGACAGAGTTATCAAAAAGCCCCAAGCTAAATCCTCCTCTCTCCAACAAAAAGGCAGGGACCACACCCAATCTTGCCAGAATTCCAGACCTGTTGAGGTTGGAAGGGACCTCTGGAGATCATCTGGTCCAACCTGCCTGCTCAAGCAGGGTCAGCTAGAGCAGGCTGCCCAGGACCATTGTCCAGCCAGGTTTTGAGTATCTCCACAGATGCAGACTCCACAACCTCTCTGGGCACCCTGTGCCAGTGCTTGATCACTCTCACAGTAGAGAATTGTCTTCTTGTGTTCTGAAGGAACCTCCTGTGTTTCAGTTTGTGCTCTTTACCTCCAGTCCTGTCGCTGGACACTACTGAGAAGAGTCCAGCTCCCTCCTCTTCATTCCCTCCCATCACGTTTTTATGCACATGGATTGGCCTCCCGAGCCTTCTCTTCTCCAGGCTGAACAGTCCCACCTCTCTCAGCTTCTCCTCATATAAAGATGCTCTGGTCCCTAAATCATCTTCTTGGCCCTCCTCTGACAATTTGAGCCTGCACCAAGCACTGCAGCAAACCCCATGAGAGCTATGGGCGCCAGAGTAAACCAGCATACCATATTGAGGGGACGCAGCACACAGATGGACCAGCTAGCTGCCAAGATAAGTTACACCATCCTCCTTCCCTTCCCCAGAAATCTGTGTTTTTATCACAGAACGATAATAGCTTCAATAAAAACAAAAAGCCCAGGAATGATTCCAATGCACTAATAGATCATTTGGACAGATACCGATGGGCTCACGGAAAGTGATGCACATTAATTTGGCAGGAATTGTACATTTGAATATTATGAGATTTACCTGTGCAGCCTTTGGTTGAAACTTATCAACCAAAAGACAGGAAGAATGAGAGTTGTGGCAAATCTAAAGCCAGCAAAAAGCATACATAACAACCTCAGCATAAGGATTCCCATGAGGGTATCAGCATTAAGGATGTTCAGCAGTATCTTCCAACAGCCAGAGAACTGTTAGAGACGCAGATAAAGCAGGAAACAGGCTATGAACAGAATCACTATTTCAAACAACTCTTCACTTCCGCCAGCCCCATTAGGGCCAGACACTGGTAACCAGATTACTTCAAGATCAACATGTACTCATGCATTTGTAAGCCAGAAAGGGTCACGATTACATCACACCACAGCTGCCAGGCATACCTGTGTTTTTAGGCCCGTCTGCATACACTGGTCCTGGAGGCGGAGGTGCATTTTGCCATCCATACTGGGGATAACCTTGATAACCTGGCTGGCCTGGCTGGTATGGCCCAGTAGGTCCAGGAGGATAGCCTGGGTATGGGCCAGGAGGACCACCCGGTTGCTGTGCATAGGGTGGGTACGGGGCAGTTGGGCCCGGGCCGGGATATGGTGGAGGATTTTCGTAGTTCATGTGGGACGAAGAATCTGTCCTGCAGAAGAAGGAAAACAAACAACTGGTTTGCTTTTGTCTCCTTCATCTATGACCATGTAATTCCCATTTCAGACTGCTCTGCAGAGGGCCCTATATTAAGCATGACAAACAGACCTCAAAACATCTGGCCAAGCAGTGAGTTTATTTTTAACCCTATCACAGGGACAGAGACTGAGTTCAAGTTATTTCTTTTAAGTGACATGTCTTTAGCTCAGCAACAGTGACTTGCTGCTTTCCAGTCATGCATCAGCTATCCACCCTAAGACTTTTAACAATCTTGCAACTGCAAAGCGAAATGCTCTGCTTCTACTCGTGATTAAATTGCCATTAAGAGAGATTTAGAAGTGTTTCTTTATGTTTCTGTCAATACTAAAAAAGAAAAGCATGCAAAATTGCAGCCTGTTCCAGACATTTTTGATAGCCTCGACAGGAGGAAGAGTTAATACAAATGTCCATGGCACTTCTGCTAATTGTTACAAGCACCTAGACCAGCACTCTGGAGCAAGACTGTATATGAATAATTTCCTGATGACACTGTAACCCAGCACATAGCGTATTCTTCCAGTAATATGCAACTGAATCATTAAGCAGCCACAAGCAATCAGGACCTTGGGCTCAGTCTCATTCAAAAAGCAACATTAAGACACCTCAGAGAATTGATGTTCATAAAACCTATCTAACATATTACTCATGGCACAGCCATTAAAAGACAAGACTGTCACAATAATGCAACTTTAACTAACGTCTAAGCAGCATGACTAAGCAAACCATTTCTTACATTAGCTTTCTGAAGCTTCCCCTTGTTTGAGAAACAGAAGTGTCCTTAATACTATGTGTTCAGGAACCATCCTGACTAAAGTAGGTCATGACTTCATACATCATATGTAGTACAATATACTACATCATACCGAAGTAGACCATGACTCTCCATTTCCTTTTATCATTACAGGGTGCAGAAGGGTCACCATTTCCCCTTTGCTGCACCCCTCCTCCCACACACCACAGGCTTCAGGGAGAAATACCAGGAGCATCATTTGCCTCCACTGAGGCTTGCTGCTGCCAGCATGGAGCAGGAGAGGCTGACAAGCAGGATCCTCTTGGTGTTGGAAAGGGCAAGCAACTGGGCTAGATCAACCTGGATGTTCAGTACTGTGCACCTGCTCTTGGGGACATGCGGATTTTGAGTCCAGAGGAGACTGTTAGCACATCTAGACTGACCTCTGGCATAACACAGTTTAAAGAATTTCACCTTTGTAATCTATAGCAAGCCCAAATCAGTCATCTGCGAGGCAGAAGCCAAGTGAGTCAAGCCTCTGGGGCTATATTTAGCTGCTGCAGTCCCCGACAGTGCTGAAGAGAGCTTTGTTTGTTTACAGCTTGCTATTTCATTGCCTCAGAGACCACTGACTGTCCCTCCCCAAGGAAGGATCCCTAGGGTCTCTGCTTATTTACACATTACTCCTGCCCGAATGTTGCTAGCACAATGCTTGCTGCTGTACAAGCACCATGGGGCTCTTCAACGCATGCAGCCCCATCCCACTCTCACAGTAACAGCCAGTCTGATCACACACGATGTCCAGGAGAGCATTGCTGACTCGAAAGGACTCCAGAGGTGCACTCCAAGGGAACAGAGACCACTGACTGTCCCTCCCACAAGGTCACCAATAAGCCCTTCAGTCTTGGCAGGCTGGGTCTTCTCAGGCCCCACCAGCCTGCACTTGTCCTTCACCTGAATTCATTCTAATGCTCCTCTTGCTGTGCAAACCAGGCACAGTCCCAGTTAACTGCTAAGGCAGTGCTGCTACCTTTCAAATGATATTTCTTAATGTCTTTGACAAGATTTTTAACTGTTTCACCAATGCCAGGGATTAGAGGAAGTTTTTGTTCCTATACCAGACCATCCAGGCCACTTAACTGCTCATTTTAAAACGGACACACACAACATACGTTAACCTGAGACTCTTTAACCACTGTACTGCACTGCAACGTCTCTGCCAAGCCTGCAGCAAGGAAACTGTCCCTTCAGAGAGCCAGTGAACAGCAGGCAGCAAGGCCTACAACTCACTTCAACGCAACAAACTTGAGAATCAGGACATAATAGGTCACTAATGTTCCTCTAACTCAGATAATCATCCCAAAATAGCAGCCAAAAGCAAGTACCCAGAGAAGAACAAGGCTAGAGCGAGTGCATGTGTATAGCTACATACCGTTGCACATGGCAGGGTAACCGTTTGGTGCCCAAGCCAGAGAACCAGCAGACCCCTGTGAACTCCCCACGAGTTTGCTCAGCCTCCCCAAGGCAGTGCCTGCTGCTGGTGCAAGGGGATCCAAAGCTCTGCTGTGTGCCTCGTGGAAAACTGCCTCCTACCCCATCAAGGTAACTGCAGGAGGCAGGGATCAGTAGTCACCCCCCTGAATTTAAGATTCACCAAACCAAGGAGGAGGCATGTGGGAGCCAGGCTGAACAGCCCCAACCCTGTCTGCTCCTCAGGCAGACGCCAGCCCCTCCACCCACCTCCCCCTTCTCTGAGCACCCCCCGGTCTGTTCTAGGCTATAAGTTGGCATCCTAGATACAGATATATACACACACAAGGTACTCAAAGGCAACAAACTGCAGATCATGTTTTTTGTTTGTAAACCTTTTCTTAAGAACCTCAGGACACAGTTTGCTTTGGTGATCATTGCCAAGCTCCAGCAAACAGTCACATTAATTACTTCAGTTTCCCAATGCCCTCCTACCTAAAAGCATGGTCAGCTCAACCCATCCTTTCCGTGAAGTTCAGTGAAGTCCAGTCTTCCCTTCTGTCCCTTCATATACATCAATTCATTTATCTACATGCACTATCATTGCCATTTCAGTGCTGTAGCAAGGCTTAAAAGCTATTGCAATTCTTCAGTTGGCTGTGAACTTGAATTCAGGCAGTGGATAACTTAAACTCAGCTGTCACGCTGCTCCCTTGCCACGGAGACTTGTGCTGAGACCTCCAGGTGCCACCCTCCAGCATCAGGCCTGGCATTCGCTCCCTTCCCCATACTCTTCATTACCCAACCAGGGAGCCTGTCCACCATTCCACGGCTGCCTGCTTTCTGTACAAGTACCCAGCATGGGACCATGCCAAAAACCCTTTGGAGAGCTGGTAGAACTGCCAGTGGAACCAGATAGGAAGAAAAGCATCTCTGCTGAAAGGTCCGAGGTGGGTATCATCAGCTGTACAAGCCTGTACTTGGTAAAGCTTAGAAACCACTGAAAGAGTGTGGTAAGATGAGAGCCTCCCTAAAACCAAGAGCCGTGAGGGATGAGCAAAGAAAGCTGCACATCAGCAGCGCTGCAGAAAAGACTGAGAAACTGGACAGGAGGAGTTAAAAATCCATGTCTGACAACGGCTTAACAAAACAGGGAAATGGTAGCATAGGGAACAAGAAATACCAGTGTTCTTTATCTGCTTAACATGCCAAAACAGTTTCTGAATAGGAGGGAGGTTTGGAGTGGAGCTAGCAACTGAGCTTTTGCCTGTTACTGCAGGAGAGGGACTGAGGAAAAAACTGGAGAGAGAGATGTCCTGGTTTCAGCTGGGATAGAATTAGTTTTCTTCATAGTAGCTAGTCTGGGGCTGTGTTTTGGATTTGTGCTAAAAACAGCGTTGATAATGTAGAGATGTTTTAGTTTTGCTAAGTAGCGCTTACACTAGTCAAGGACTTCTCCAGCTTCCCATGCTCTGCTGGGTGCACAAGAAGCTGGGAGGGAGGGGCACAGCCAGCACAGCTGACCCCAACTGACCAAAGGGATATTCTGTACCATATGACATTATGCTCAGTATATAAAGCTGGGGAAGAAGGAGGAAGGGGGGGACATTTGGAGTTACAGTGTTTGCCTTCCCAAGTAACTGTTACTCGTGATGGAGCCCTGCTCTCCTGGACATGGCTGAACACCTGCCTGCTAATAGGAAATAGGGAATGAATTCTTTGTTTTGCTTTGCTTGTGTGCATGGCTTTTGCTTTACCTGTTAAACTGTCTTTATCTCAACCCACAAGTTTCCTCACTTTTACCCTCCCGATTCTCTACCCCATCCTGCTGGGCCCAGGGGCGGGGGTGAGTGAGCAGCTGTGTGGTGCTTGGTTGCTCACTGGGGCTAAACCACAGCAGTCTTTTTTGATGTCCAACATGGGGCTTGGAGGGTTTGAGATAATGACAGATTTGACTGCAATGTGCTAGAATTAATTTATAGCTGTTAATGCTGTTTAGCTATTAATCGTCTGGCTTCTGTGCTTGCCATGGGGCTCACTTGCCTTACTCTATGTTAGAGTCTAGTGCTCGTTATTAGCTGCTCTTTGCTGCTTGCTGTACTGCTTATCACCTTACCATGCTGTGCCTGGGAACATTCTGATAACAGCAACGGCCAGGCGCCTGGGCTAGCAGACGGCCAGGGCATCGCTTCTATTTCTGTGCTGCTGTACTAGACAGACTGGAACTGCAGTTTGAACCTGAGTCGAAGGGACTGCAACCTGTGGATGAGTCCACATGGGATCAGGACATCCTGAGGCATCTGTGGCCATGGATAAGCCCATGCCAGAGCAGGTATATCTCAAAGCGTCTGTGGCTATGTCTGTGCTGCAGCAGGTATAGCTCTAAGGGAATTGTGGCCCAAGGATAAGTCCCTGCTGGAGCAAGTACACCTCAAAGCAACTGTGGCTGTGGACAAGCCTATGCCACAGCAGGTATATCTCTGGAGAGACTGCAGCTCCTAGATAAGGCTCCTCTTGGAGCAGGTATGCCCCTAAGGGACTGCAGTTTATGGATAAGTCCAGCCAGAGCAGCGGCAAGGGAAGGAGTTCATTACAATGTTAAACCCAACAGTCTGGTCCAAAGGGACCAGGGGTGGAGATTGTAATGGAAATACCTTTAAATTGTTGCAACCTGTGAGTTGAGTTGCATGTTATAGGAATTATTATAGCAGGAACCACCTGAACCAATGGAGGACAAGCCTTACAAGAAGCAATGCAAGTGCCACAGTGACCTGACCCAAGGTGGCTTTGGTGCCCCGTAATTCCACGAAACACACCACCTCTCCTCTCCTGAGCGACCATCACAGCAGATAGAGCCCGAAGTCATGGACTAAAAGACCTCAGTGGACATTTTGTGAACATTTGTGGACATTTTAAAGACATTTTACATGAGCAGTCCACAGCCTAAGGGAATGATAGCTATGTATTATGTCAAAGGATGGGAAGGAGTGTGGTGGTTAATGAGGTTGTATTGGATAGTGTGGGACCTGGGCATGATATAAATGGTGTGGAATAAGAGGTGGATACGGTCCCAGTTTCAGCTAGGACAGAGTTGATTTTCTTCATAGTAGCTAGTCTGGGGCTGTGTTTTGGATTTGTGCTAAAAACAGCGCTGATAATGTAGAGATGTTTTAGTTGTTGCTAAGTAGCGCTTACACTAGTCAAGGACTTCTCCAGCTTCCCATGTTCTGCTGGGTGCACAAGAAGCTGGGAGGGGGGGGCACAGCCAGCACAGCTGACCCCAACTGACCAAAGGGATATTCTGTACCATATGACATTATGCTCAGTATATAAAGCTGGGGAAGAAGGAGGAAGGGGGGACATTTGGAGTTACAGTGTTTGCCTTCCCAAGTAACTGTTACTCGTGATGGAGCCCTGCTCTCCTGGACATGGCTGAACACCTGCCTGCTAATAGGAAATAGGGAATGAATTCTTTGTTTTGCTTTGCTTGTGTGCATGGCTTTTGGTTTACCTGTTAAACTGTCTTTATCTCAACCCACAAGTTTCCTCACTTTTCCAATTCTCTGCCCTATCCCACTGGGGGTGAGTTAGGAAGCAGCTGTGTGGTGCTTGGTTGCTGACTGGGGCTAAACCACAACAAGAGAGTCTACTATAGCCAGAGAGATGCTAGGCAGGGACATAAGAACAACAGCAGAACAGTGGAAAAGATGAAGAACGAGATTAAGAGGGCATATTCCACCAGGGCAAAAGTTCACCTTTCTCCTCAAAGTTGAGGGTAAAGTAACACTAGTGGGATTAGGCAAGAATTAAGACAGAGCATCCAGCAAGATCAGTTTCAGCAGCAACCGTACTGGATATTTATCTGTGATGAATGAGAAAACTCCTGAACAATTTAACAAGGCATTCAGCAAATGCAGGAGGTGGTTGTGGAAACCAGGTCCTCCAGAGGTCCTAAGTACTACTTCTGTCCATTCTGTCCCAGCTCTGCCTCAGCTGTGAAGGTCTGCTCACAATGGTCTTTGTCCCCAGTTACATTTTTGGGAAGAATTTTTCCCTGTTCCCACTTCCACCATCAGTTACTGCTACACATACCCTTCCCTATTGCCCTTTTTGAACTGTGTGGCAATGTTTAGATTTTTTTCATTCTCATGAACTCACACATGATTTTACATGATTACTAACCCTATTTACTGACCTGGGTATGTGCTTGCAAGGCAGAGTCTTGCATCATTAAGCTGACACTTTTCAGAGACATACTCAAGCTCCTAGTCAAAGGTACTACCAGGCTTTGCTGTGGGTTCTCACCCCAGCTGTAATTCCATGTGAGCTGCACCCAAGACCCACTCCTATGAGCTTGCATCAGGGCTCATATCTGCAGGTTTCCCAATGAGCACCTCTCACAGACAAAGCTCTAAAGAAAGAAGCCAACGCATCAGTAAAGCCCTTTGTTTTCCATGGCACTCCAGGAAGTCCATCAGGAAAAACCAGTACAGTGCTGCATAGACTTACCTGATGTGAAACTTCATTTAGCACTAAACCTGGCAAATAAAGATTTCCTTGATTGTCTCTAAGCATTTGCCTTATCTGCTGCTGGTTAATGAAAGAAATTACTAGTTCACTAAAGAGAATGACAAAACATGGTCCTATTCTTTCCTCTTCCCCCCGCCATTAGTAGTTTTGATAAAAGGTAAGTTCCTTAATGTATCATTAAGTTTCCTTAAGGTATCTTCAAACTCCTTTGTTCCACACTGCTGAGCAAACATAATTTCCCCTACGCTAACAGAAGGGTTGTATTTTTAAACACACAGCTACCATACCCCAAAAGGCTGCACCATCTCCCATAGGTCTAAAAAAAAAAAAAAAAATCACTGAAGTAGGAGTATGCACATAATGTATCACATAAAGAATACATGTGGCACTATATGAGCATGTATATATATAAACACACACATGTATCGATACATACGAACCACCATCCTATGTGAGAATATAAGTCCATCTACATCTGTAAACTGTCTTTGACTAAGGCTTAACAAAAGGTGCAAGTACAGAACTATGATGCTTTCTGTACACTATGTATATTTTTTAACCTGTCCATTTTGGCAACCAAGACACCTTAGAGAAACAAATTTCATCATTAAGCTTTGAAAATACCTACTTCTTTCTGATTGCTTTAAACTTACTGCCTCATACAGGGTCAGCATACCAATGCAGCTGTTACAGAATTAGTCAGTCACTGCTCCCGACTCTCTTCTTCCAGCACACTCATTAATTTATTAGCTTTTTTTCTCCAGGCATCTCTCCTCAGCTGAGGACTCTCTGCTTCTACAAAGCCTGTCCTACTCCTTGGTCATTCTTACCACCCATTGCTGCACCTTTAATTTTATCATTTGTCTGGGAGGGAGGGAGCAGGCTGCATGAAGCTCTGCTGTGCAGTGCTGCAGTCATGTTCTGCTTTCTGTCTCTCTCCTAGCCCACTCCCAGGACAGCTCTTCTCATATGTTAAGCCAAACACAGAGCTCAAGCTGCACCGTACTAATAGTAACTGCAGGATCCCTCCAAGTGGTAATAGCTCGTGTAATGTCTATCACTGCACACATACAGCTAAGACTGTTTTCCTTCTCACACGCAGTGCTCACCGAAGTACCAATACAGAGTCTCTTCCACCATTTCCCTGACCAGTATCAGACTCTTCCACAAGCCTCTGAAAACAGCCTCAGTTTCAACCTGGGAAAGTCTCATCATCCACAAGCTGCCACTTATCTACCTCTTTTTACAGATCAGCACACGGTGGGTTATGAATCAAGTGAGATCAACCTTTACCTATCTATATTTAGGAATCACTGGGAAGGATTTTTTTCCCCCCTAATCTAGGAAAAAAGAAATCGGTAGCCTCATTTAGATATCTGACCACCATCTTACTTCACAAGAGCAGCCCTGCAGCACAGCGTGAGGGCCTGAACAGGTAGGACTTTTCGTCAGAAGATAACATGATGCAGGAAAACCACCAAGAATGAAGAGAACAAGGGAAAGCATTATGCAAGGAAAGCTCTTTTGTTAGCATGAAGGCTCCCAAAGAGCCTTCACACCCTGCCAAGATGACTCAGTTTCATCCTTTTCCCTCCTCCAAAAGGCCACTTACAAGGCTGGTGCTCCCAAGCATCTCTTCTCAGGTCAGCATAATTCTGGCCTTCAAAGTGACTAGAGATCAGTATGAATCTGCTTCTACCTGTTGGCACTGATGACACCTTGTTATCCTGGCAAAACTGAAACGAGCATGCACAATAGAACCATCTGCATTTTTACACAGCTGCTAATCCACCTGCGAAGAAATGCCAATCCCTACAGACAGATGCCTGCAAGTCAGATACTTCAAATGCAATCTCCTATTCAAATTAATCAACTAAATATAAAAAACTGTGTATGTGGGGGAAGATGACAGCCTAATCTGGGTGCTGAAACAGGGTCAAACACCTTCTGTTGCATAGGGAACAGTGCAAGAAATAGCACTCTGTAAATAAACAGGGGATTAATAAATTAAGAAAAACCAAAGCAGATCAGCAGTGTGGAACACCTAGACAATTTTCACCCCCCCAAAAAAACCAAACCCCAAGCCCAATTAGTAGATTTTAGGAATTTGAAGGCAAGAAGTTGTTTGTTTTTAGGACAGCAGAACAAGCACCACACCTCATACACTGCTCTAGTCAGGAGGAATCACATTTTGGGCATGTCAGACATTGATTCAGCTGCCTTTGCACAGATGAAGATGGAGGGCACAGTGAGAAGCACAGATCCTAAGAAGGGCAACTGGGGCACCCTGATGTAATCCACCCCTTCCAATGCCTGCAGCACTAGGAAGTGGTTTTCCAATACAGAGCTCTAATGGAAAGTACATTTAACATCAACAATCCAGCTTTTGGCAACCAGCCTAGAATTTAAATTACATTTCATATGAACAATTTCCAAATTAAAAAAAAGCACAAGTGGCTCTTAAATGGCACTGGTTCTGTGTCTCCCTCTTACCAGCTTCTTTGCAAGCTCCATTTAGTGATTGCATGAAAGGTACGTTAAGATAAACTGCAAGATATTCCATTCTTGCTTGGTTTGCTTCCATGAAGAGGCTGCTCCCAAGCTCACTTCAGCAGGCAGCACCAATAGCCTACAGTAATAGCTGAAGAAGAACTGGACCCACATTTTCTGATAAAAGCTGCTCAAAAGTGTTTTACTTCCCAAAATGCAGGTCTAGGAAAAAGTGAAAAGCCTAGCTTTGTGCTATCAAAGGAAAAGCTAGAAAATGCTGGTTTTTTCAAACCCATTTCCTTAAGAGGTCTCCAGGGCTACGGGATACTCCACCGCCATTAGGAAGATGTGCACTTCCTCACCTCTATTTAAGTGGCTGCCTGGCATTTCCTGCACAAAATCACTCAGCTGCTGTTCTGAGTGGCTGAAGCCACCAGATCAGGCAGCTCACCAGAGTGAACAGTGGTTTGCATGAACAGGCATTTATCTTTCTGAGCTCCTGAGCCAGGCACTCCCTCCTCCCAGCACCCTCCAAGCCCTCTGGAGGCCCAAGATCTGGCCATCTGTGCAAAGGGAGAGCAGACCTGATGTGTGAGGCTGGCATTCGTGTCCCTACAACAAACTGTCCCACCTCTCCAGTCCCATGATCTGTCCTGCCTTCTTAATAAAACCATGATCGATATGCAAGTTTCCAGGTGATTTTTGTTTCAAAAACCAGGGTTTTGATCACCTCACAGGGCCTGTAGTCACATTGACAGTATTTGCCTCAGACACAACGTCCTTTGTAGAGCTTTGCAGTCACAGGATCTGTCTTTGCTGCTTTGTCTCCACAGGACTCTCTTAACAACGCAGCCTCATGCTGACACAGGTTGAATGCCAGGATTTTCCTTCGGCAGACAAGCTTCAATGGCTCATCAATCATTATGAACATACAAAACCTCTTCAGAAATACTACTCATAACTTACTGCTAAGTTTTCCTGCTTGCAATATGCTGTCCACCTACATGTTCTGCATGGCAGAAGAAAAGTATGAAGCTGAAATAGCTGCCTGTGTAGTTCCTACACTAAAAGTGTTAATAAAAAATACCTAATGCTCTGCTACTGTTATTACATGAACTGCACCCTTACAGGGAAAATATTTCAAAATCTTCAGACATCTGATTAAAGGCTTTAAGAACATATTTCTTAACACCAGAGACTGACAATTACAATGCCAGAAGTACCACAGCACAGCCCCTCTAGTGTTATAAGCCAAGGCATTTGCTGCTGACACAACAGCTGAGACTGCCCAGTTACAGAAGTGCCTGTGGCAAAACATACGAAAAAGCAAAGCCCATTACACAAAAATCACTAGAGGTATGGGCACTACCACCCTGGTTTCAGGTTTTGAATGCTTTTGCATGCACTGCTCTTGTTCAAGTCTTTGTATAACGTGCTACATTTTAGAAATACATAAATATATTTTGTTCTTAACAGGAGGTATTACGACAGTTTTACAGTGCAACAAATACCAAAACCAAAAAAATCAATGAAAACATCCGACTGTCAGATTAAACTAGACCCTGCAAGTAATAGTTAAAAAAAGAAGCTTTGTTGGTCCAACTGAGAAAAGAACATGAAACAAGCAGCGTGACTGGCAAGAAAATTAATAGGCACAGTTAATATATTCATATGTGTTATTCAGATGGTGTTCTGGCAGCATCCCAGTAGTGAAACAGCAATAGTCTTTCATGATAGTGCCCTCAGCTCTGATACACTGACGGATTCAGTGGAAGATACTACCCGGACTGCATGATGATCTTCTACCATCTCAAGCAGGAAACACACTGAAGGGCAGCATACAGCTTCTAAGACACAGTCAAGTCAGTGTATGCAGACAGAAATACATGCATTTTCTACAGCTAATATCTCATTACTCAGAAAGATATTTTCATGACAGCCTGGAAAATGGAATGAGACAAGAGGTTTTTTTTTCCTCACGTTTCCTCACTTTTTCAGCTTTTCCACATCCTACATGCAGTTGAAACATGCTGCCTTACTTTGCCCATAGGGCATATGCAAGAATCTTTTAATGGCTGCTTGTCATAGGGCACAAACAAGTACCTCTGATACCAGTTGTCAGGAAACCAAGAAAGCGTTTGCCTCACTCCGACAGAGGTTGAAGAGGAGCTATTACAGTTCAGGGCACTGCCCTCAATAGCTCATAAGACTGAATAAAGCCACAACAATGCATTATAACACTAATATAGGCATATATTTTTCTGATAGCAAGTAAAAGAAACAGCAGCTTTTGTTTAGTAGTGGTGGTGCCTGGCATAAGGAATACAATAGACCAGACACTTCCAAGTAGGTGAATTCCTGCAACCCTGAAGGGCTGTGGGCAGGCACTGAAGCACAGCTCCCTCTCCAAGAAAGCAGCGTGGTGGCAGCAGGAACGCGCACACGCTCTTCCATGTAACCGGGACTCGGCTGGGAGATGCTCCCTGGGATACGACTGCAGAGGGTGGCACAGCATGCGCCTGGGGGAAGGCAACCTCTCCCCGCCCTCGGTGAGCAGCCTCGGAGGCTCCCAGGCTGCTTTGTGGGAAGACAAGCTGCAGCCGGCAGGATGCCAGACCTGGCAATACCAACTGTCTGCTTGAATGACTCAGGCTTCTTGCTATCTTCCCCTATTCCCAAAAATTACAGAGTGCTATTTTCTACTCATTGAGCCATTCGGTTTCAGTTCAGAAACAGGAAGTTGAGAAAGAGACAATACACAACTGGTAGAGTAGAAAACATCAATACTGAAGGCAGGCATTCGAACCCTGCTCATTCAAGTCTTCAGCTCTCACTAGAAGTTTTCACAGCCTCCTGCTAAGCCTACAGCCACGGCACAGGGAGATCACAAACAGGGAACAGGAGAAACACAGACCTGTTTGTTGAAAATCCAGAGTCACACAAGCTTGCTCTGACCTCCTAGAAAAAATTAAGTAACATACTCATTTGACCACGCACAGAACTACCCTGAAAACAGGTAGTTCCTCTGTTTACCACGAACACAGCCCTCCACATAATTCCCCATCACCCCACTGCAATGAGCGAGAACATTGCTGCTTACACTTACACGGACACCTCTGGTTTTTTGAGCAGCAAGCTCAAAGTAGTGCATGATTTAAAATGTCATATGGACCTGGGGGGGACACATGGCAGCAAAACACCAGAGTCCTCTCCTCTAACTGACAGTAGGGTACCACCTCGCAGGATCTGCTCAGCCCACATCAGAGCCGCTCGCTTACAGGACATTCTCTTCTCCTCTTTGGCCGCTGCAGATTGTCAGTTACCGCTCTCAAACCGTTCGGGGAATGACAAATCAGTATTTTAACAAAGATGGCCTTTATAGCACACGAAACAGAGGCAGAGTCTAGCAGACTTAGTACTGAAGAAGTTTCACTACTTGATAAAAACAGTATTGTGTGCAGTGCTGAAGATCATTATGCAACACACATGCTAATTCCTGACTGCCCCCAAAAAGCACTGAAGTATTATCACTAAAATGTATCAAATCTCAGCATTTTCTGCCTCCTCCTCAGTCAGTCTGATACAGTAGTACACCCAGTGTTTCTAGGAAAAGTCAGTCTTTTCATTAAAGCAACTGATGCAGCTGAAAGAAAAATACCCATTTTCTGGCACAGCAGCACTTCCCACACCTTGTACCTTGCAGCTATATTTACCATAGCACAGAGCTGCTCCACTCAGCCGTTTTAACTCACCCACACTTACTACCTTATGAGACTTACCCTATTCAGACAATCAATCTGAACCTTCTGCTCACACTGGTGTCATAGCAAAGGTGAAAGCACCAAAAGCAAAAGTACTTTTTTTTTTTTTTTCCCTTTCAGATAGAGATAAACATCAATCTGGGTTGACTGGAATAGATCTTGGCGCTGCCCCGAACAGAGAGGGTCCCCCCGCTGGTATCGGAAGGGGCTGCCAGATCTGTGTGGTAGAGGAAAGGAGGCAAGGACTCTTCTTTCCTTATTCTCCTCTTTCACCGTGACATTTAATTATCCAAATGAGGTCTCCAACGGCTACAGGAACAGGAAACATAAATCCAGGACAACCATAATGGCTTTTAAACACACGACGCAGCATTATTATTTTTACTCAGAAAGTGCTAGCATACCTCGCGCTCCACACTAAATAAACCCATTAGTATTAAACATGCCCATCTGCTCCGAGCGCAGACGCCTGCCTTCCTCTTCTCCCCCTGCGTGGCATAAACGCAGCCGAACAGCACCGTTCTCCCCGATGCACAGGGCAGGACTGTAAAACCCCACGACGCCCCGCAACAACCTCGCTCCCTGCAACGAAACCCTGAAAGAGTTTAAAGCAACTTTTTGAAAACAAAACACACCGCCAGAGCTGGCAGGCGGGGAGACACCCCCGGGTGGGCAGCGCGGGGTCTCCCCTAGCGATGCGCCCTCCTGCTGCAGAACCGCGCGGGGACACCTCGGGGACACCTCGGGGACACCGGGGCAGCGCTGGCCTGCCGGAGGCGGGACGGGCCCCTCGCTTCACCCCGAGATGCTCTCCTGCTCGCCCTCCCCGGAGCAGCAACCCTGGCCCACACACGCCCTCCGCAACAAGGGCCCCAAATCCCCGTCCCGCCCAGGCTCTCCCCCACACGCGCGGGGCCCCCGTGGCCACCAGCCCTCACCGCACGGCGGGGCGGGCCGGCTCAGTCCCGCAGCCCACCCGCAGCTCCCCCCGGCAGACGCCGGGACACGGGCTGCTCCCGGCCCCACGCCCGGCGCCCGCAGCCCCACACGCACACCCGTGGAGGATCCCAACCCCGCACCCCGGCCCGCCGGCCCCACGGGGGCCCCCCGTAAGAGCTCCCCACCTACCTGAGCCGCTACCCGCGTCGCGCCGGCACCTGCTGCGTACTGCGCGGCGGGCGGTGACGTCAGGCAGCAAGGGCGGAGCCCCCCTTCGCTGAGCGGAGACGGGGGCGGACACGTCATAAGCCCCGCCTATAGGGGCGTGACCATGAGGGGAGCGTAGCCGCACGCAGCACCTTCCCGCGGCCCGTGGGGGAGCGGGGGTCGGCGGGGTGCGCGTCTGAGGAACGTGACGTGACGTGACGTGACGTGACGTGACGTGACGTGACGTGACGTGACGTGACGTGACGTGACGTGACGTTTCCCCATCAGGGAGCCCTTTGGGCATGGCGGGGTCTAGGCTGGGACCTGCAGCCCCCGGGATGCCTCCGGTCTCCTTCCTGTTCTCCCTGGGGCTGCTGGGGCTGAATGGGACACACAAGCCAGTGACCCCGATCTTAGCACGGCGCCTTGCCGCCTTCGGCTGATAACGCAAAGGCCTGAGCGCAGAGACTGGGAAAGCAATTACTTGGGTTTGCCCAGATAAAATAGGTCAGGGACGGAGGTCAAAGCATTAAATTACCACTCCTGCTCTTGGCACATGACCGTGACTCACGGTGGTGATCAGTGGTGAGGGGGCAGCCACTGCCACCTGCAGAGTGATGCTGTGCCTGGCAGCTATGACATGGGGCTGGGGGCTGCAGTGGTGTCTGTGGCAGGGGGATGGCAGTGGTCCATGGGGAGTGGAGGGGCATGATCCCGCTCCTTTGCTGCCATGCTTCCTTTTCCCCATCATCAATTAGTAGATCTAATCAGGCCAGTTTAATACTGGGTCCCTAATGAGGCTCAGCGAAGAAGGATATTTAAATTATTTATATGACATGCTGTATTCTTGGGCAAGAGAAAAACAAGGTATGCAGCTGCCACTGTTCTGTATGAAGAGCCCAGCACCCTATGTGCATCCTAAATCCTTCTGGCTGATAGGAGGTGTGGGAGACTTCAGAGAGCCCTTTCCATGCAGCCAGCTGCTCCAGCAGAGGCTGTGGTTCCCTGGACACAGGGAGTGAATCACAAACCCATGGCTCCCCAGCCTCGTCTGCCCCGGCCATGCTGCCCTTCTCACATCTGGCGGAGCTTCCCAGGAGTCAGTTTACTTTGCAAAATGGGAGATAACTAACAGAACAAACCAAACCAAACCAAACCAGTCCTCTGGATCATTTTGTGGCATGCCAGTGAGTCGAAATGACTGATGCAAAGTGTGTGAGGAACTGGAGAGCTGGCACAGGGGGACCGAGGGGAAGGCACCACGCACATGGGCATGAGGAGGGGCTGCTGCTCTGCTGCCCTGGGAACTGCAAACCAACACCCTCACATGCAGTTTTCCTTGCCCTATATTATTTACATATGCATTTGTAAATGATACTGCCTGGCCACGTACCTTGCAACAGAAACAATTTACATTGTTCCACTGGTTAACATTAAACTTGTCTTGGTCCTTTACTCCACTGCCAGTGGTCACACACTGTTGTCTTGTTAAACATTAACTGAGAAAGCAGCTTGAAAAACATTGCTTGGCTTCATTAAAATCTTAAAATGACACTTGATACTTAAATATCTTTTTCTTACCCAGTTTGCAGATACTTCAAATATTAGTGCAGTCCAGGCTTTATCACTCTTATTACCTCTCCAACAGAAATTATGTATTAATTTCTAGGTGCAGATATCTTTAGTGTACCCTGGAAACGAGGCTGGGATGTAATGCCATACAGCAAAGTGGCATTTAGCTCCTACAAAGAGAAGACAAGCTGGCTCTCCCCTGGAACAAGAAGAGGGAGGTCTCTCGCTGAGCAAGGACACGTGGATGGTATGGTCATCCAGTTTCCATCAGGTGTGTTAGCACATTCCCAGAAGTTAGCTGAGAGGTGGTGGGAGCATCCTGGATGTGTTACACATGTAGAACTAATGGGTTCACGTGAGCTCCCACACAGGCTTCACTACATGCTTGCGTGAGTGCAATGTGGCCAGTATTGAGTTGCAGCCAAGGGCAGGAAACTCCTGAGATACACTAATGTGTTCATTTAAAAATGTCTGAGAGGCTGGAAGACACAATGGCTTTTCCACCTACGAAACCAGTCCCCTTTGCACTTTTCTTTTACTGGTGATTTTGTCCCTTGCTTTCCTTGTTCCCTAATATGACCTACCGTTATTATGAGACGTGGGAAGGGAGATGTGAATCCTGTTTCCTGGGAAAAGTGTGCTGCCTCGAATCCCTGGTTAACAACATTTATCTCCCTAGCCCTCCCCACACCTGGCAAACTCAGTGGCTCTGTAATCACAGCTTTTGTCTTTGGTGTTTACTTTTCTTCATTCTGATTGCCTGAAAGGCACAAACCAGAGGGAAGGACTTGACCTTGCAGGGGACGCATGCAGAAGCTGGACCTACACAGCATGTCAAGCTGCAGAGAAGAGGTGAACCATAAGAAGGGGAACAGCAAAGTGCAAGACCATTGCCCAGAGGACTTGCTGTGGTTACTTGCCCCCATTCTTGCCGCCTTTTGCACTTCTTTCCACACAGTCGTTTGGTTAAACTTGTTGCAAAAACCTTGTGAAACACTTCACTGTCTTGCAAGACAGTTATGTGAGACTACAGGTTGCAGGCAGGGCAGTTTTGCTGGCTATTGGCAGAGGTGTCTGCGGGGCAGAAGGGATCAGGGAGGAGATGCCCTCATCCTTTTCTCTGTGGCAGTGCCAGCTGAAGTCCATCCCCACACTCCCACCACTCCCCACACTCCCACCAGCCTGCATGTTCATTCCTACCACATGCCAGCACCTCCGCACAAAAATACCCTTTACGATCTTGTGGGTAGATCCAGGATCAATATAACACTGCAAAATGAAAATGCTGCCTGGGAGAATAAAGTCAGTGGACCTGCACTTTCTGTGCTGAAAGCCCAAGGCCTGGCTGGGACAAAGGTCTTCCTTACACATCACCTGTACTATGAGGGAATTTCTCTGACTTGCTTGATAAAAATCAGCAGTTTAAAAGTTCAGGTCCATAGTTTCTTTCAGGGACATGTATGGTTTCAGAAAAAAGTATTTGTCTGCCCTGCCAGGAGCTGTGCCCAGGTGTCTGATCTGAATCAAATGAGTGCTGCTGTATCTGGGGGTGGATTGGGGGTATGCCTGATAGCAAACCATGGTCCTGTGAGCTGAGGAGCAGCAGCAACCCAGGCTGCAAAACCCATGTGTGAAGTCGGTTGCTGCCAAGCTGGCTGGTCCAGCCTGAGTCACACTCTCCTGGCATGATGCTGTTGAATAGATACAATGTCCCTTCATATCTTGCCAGCCTCATCTGGGGGAATCTAAGCCCCGCACTCTAAAAACTGGCTCTGCAACAGGAAGTGGTGATTGTTCATCCCTCCTTCCTCAGGATGGGTTCTGATGTGCCTTCCACTGACTTACGAAACCCTCCAACTGCTCCTTGCCTCAGTTGCCCTGTCTGGTGATGAAATGGAATATTACTGGCAGCATCCCCCTCCCGGTTCCCCTCTTCAAAGGGCTGGGAAGCACCACATGCTAGAGCACTGCAGAATGCTGTTACACTGCTCCCTGTGCCCTGACCCCCCATGCAAGATAGTCCTGAAGTTGGTCTGCTCTTCTGCTTGCACATCGCAGGGCTCTGTGTCCTTCCCAAGCTGCTGTCTGATGCTGGGTCTCTCCGAAGACCTGGGTTTCTGCGCTCCATCATGCTCAGTGTCTTTTGATCTCTGCCTGCTTTGTGCTCATATCTCACTCTTACCCAGTAAAGTAAGATTTATGCTGGAAGATAAGATAGAAAGGCTGTTATATTTGGGTATGTGAAATAAAACATCATCAGGGGCCAGGCTGATCACTAATGGAAAGAGAACAGATCACCTGGCAAGGCCCTAGGCTCAAGAACCCCCATGTGAAGGTGCCTACTGCAGGGGATGCTAGAGCCGTAGCTCTTCTCCTGCTACACCAGGGTAAGAGAGGCTTGGGTTGTATCTGAAATACACGAATGCTCCCTGCACTCTAGTGTGCCTAGTAAAAATAGATCATTTTGCTGTGTCTCAGTTTCCTATCTGCAAGAAAAGGCTGAACCACAGGCCACCCCTGAAAGCGTGGATTTCAACTCACCTTTGTAAATGAGGTGAAGAAACTCAAGGCTGGGTGCTGTTGATAGGACAACATCAGCTGTACAGAAGAAAGTATGCAGGACTGAGTTCAAAAGGCAGATGTGGTCACTTTGCTTTCCAGCTGGTGTATTCTCAAGGGCTGTCACTGAGGGGTTTGGGCAGGCATCCTCTCAAGAGGATGGTTTAGTCTATTGCTCCTACAGGCATTGGAGCTGAGGGAGCTGAAAAGGAAACAACCGTTACCTCCTTGACTGAGTTCCCTGCAGCAGCTGGAACAGTGCACATTTCAGTTCTGCTGACTCCACTCCAGAGGCATTTAAGCCACTGGAAACCAAGACATCAGCAGCAATAAGCCAACAACAATACATCATTCCTGGGCTGGCCTGACTACTATTCAGCAGAAGAGATCAATGGAGGCTTGGCAGAGCAGATGTGGGCTGTGGAAATCTTACCTTTGTTTAGGCCGCAGTGCTGCTATGTGGTTTTCTTCAGGAGCCCTAAACAATGCCAGAGAGCCCTGCGGCTGTGTGGGACTGCAGGGAGATGTGGAGAGCAGCAGCACTGCAAGCCTTGGATTCAAAGGAGTGGAGAAGGCACAGGAATGGTCTGAAAGTGATCTTTGTAGAGCCAGAGCAGCTGCCAGCCAGATAGCTGGCATAGGAGAATTCAGCTGTGCACACAGGATTTGCAGACCTGTCATATTTGGAGTACCTGGTGCGCACGATGTTGATGCTCTGCAGAACATACTGGCTGCTGGGAGGCCAGGCAGCAAATGCTGTAACGCCTGTAGAGGGGAATTGTCCCCGAGAGGTGCTATTTTAAGAGGGGCCTCACAGATGGGATAACCTGTTCTTGCCGTAGTCCAGGCTTTCATGGCAGGGTCATGTAGATCTAACCCTCCAAAATGCCAGGATTTTAATCTCCCATCAGGATCTTGTTTCATTACTCTGATGCTGGTCCCTGCACAGCTGCAGGCAGAGGCCTGGTGTTTGGAGGATGTTAGGGCAGACCAGCACCTACTTTAAACAGGATCTGCTTTGCTGAACTGGTGCAAAAGAGTTTCAAAGCAGCTATAAATCAGCCTTAGAGCAGCCCCAGCTGGGTCTGGACCCTCAGGCAGACCCCTGCTGCCTTCTTGCACTGTAGGAGTGAGGACTACGGGCTGGACATGACCCACTCCTGCTCTAGAAAGACCTACCTGCATGGCCAGGAGCCTGGATAGGTCAACTGCTGCTGCTGCAAAGAATGTGATGTGCATGGTGGATGGCATGCGTCCATATGGATGCAATGGTCCCAGCCTAGGCAAGTCTAGGGAGGGGAGGTGGTGCAAGATTCAACTGAGTGCAGGAGTCTTCAGCATGGCTTTTACCAGGGTCCTGCATGACTGGCTGGAAAGGGGGAAGAGATGAGATTTCACAGGGGGAGTTATATTTCAATGGTTGCAGTTTTATGCTGTTAGTAGGCAAACCACCACCCTTCAGAGCAGACCAGCAGCAGGTACCCTGTGGTATTCAGGAGCCCTTGGCTCCCAGAAGGCAGACAAAAGAACATTAGAGAGAAGGCAGTAACACTGGTGCTTTTGTAACAGTGACTTGTGCTTCCAACTAAGCATTTTATCCCATGAATGATGAGGTCTTTGCAAGACCCTAAATAATTAACCCTCAGAGCAACACCAAGACAGAAATATCTCCCTCCCTCCTAAAATTAATCTGTCTGGGGTAGCCCACAGTGGTGTGACCCGATGGGCAGGGCAGGAAAGGAAAAATTGTCCTAAGCCCCCCAGCTCAACTTGCTGGGTGGCTCAGAGTAAATACTTACTGGGATTTCACTGGCGCACCCCCAGTTCTGCAGGGACATTTGGTGGGATATTCAACCCTTACCAGGGTAGGAGGCTGTGGCTCAGCAGCAGTCCTCTCCAGACCTTGATTTTGTTCAGTGTTTCTCTATTAGTAGCCAGAATGATGATGGTTTTTGGCCCTGGTCCTGGAAGAACTGGGCATGACACATACCTGGAGAATAGACCTTCTCTCTCCAAGGGCTCTAAACATTGCGTGTGAGTTGCTTCAAGCCCCGTGACCGGTGTTGGAAGCTCCATGTGCCACTAACCAAGGGCACTTGACTCAAGCAATACCAAACTTCAGAGGACACCCACGTGAACTGCCTACAGCCCTTATGCTGGCAGTGACCTATGGCCAACCCCGCCCACTGGGTCTGCTGAAATTGGACCCTTGCAGAATTGTACCCTGGCCGCTGGCAGGGCCCTTCCCTTGCACTTGTGAAACTCATTCGCACACTATTTATATCCCATGGGACAGCATGTAGGTGCCGTTCTCTATTAATAAAGGACTATGTCAGACCCTTTTCAGCCAGCTCCCCTATTGCTGTGGACTGACCTTACTTCCAGATGTCTCAGCAGCAATTTAGCAGCTTGAGGGCACAGGGAAAGCCTATGTCTGTCTTTGTGGGTGTTCTGGTTTGTTTCCAACATTGGCTTTCCTCCTCCCAGCAGTGAGACCCAGGTCATTTCAGCCTTGTCTGTGCTGGAGAGACATGGCATGGCAACTCCTGCACTTGAACTCCACTTCTCTGGTGCGAACAACATCATTGCTGTGTTGCCATGCAGCTCAGGCCAGGAAAATCTCCTGCTGCTTAAGATGCTGGCACAGAAAGTCGATGGAGGGAGGGAGTTGAAGGCCAAAAGGACTCTAGGAAGTATTGTGAGTAGCCACTGAGTCTGGGAAAAATCCCAGTTGTAGAAAAGGCTCCACCTGAATTACCTTCACTGCCAGCTGAGCCTGTTTAGGTGTGGAGGAGCTGGCTTGGGCTCTGTGAGGCTGTGTCAGACGGATCAGTTGCTCCCCAAGCAGCAACACTCAATTGAGGCCAGTGGCATGGCCTGGGTGCCTGGCCTCTCCTCTCCAAAAGAGCAGGTTGGGAATGGAGTTCTTTCTTCCATCTACAGTGGAAGTCCCTCTCCCTGCTCACGGCTACCCTCAGATGGGACCCAAGGTTCCCACTTCTGACACAAGACTGGGAGGTTTCCTGCAGAAGCCCTGGCTTGTGCAGCTCTGCTCCCTGTTCTTACACCTGCATTTCTCTCTGCTGGGATGCTTTAATCCTCACAGGGCCTGTCCTGTGTTCTACAGACCCTTGACCCACCTGAATTAATGCGGTAACTCTTGAGTCCTTGAACCTGTGCTGGGAGAGAGGGTCCATCAGCTGAAGCCAACAGTAGCAGCAAAGACCTCTGCTTTATGCTGAAGGACTGTCTGCAGCAGCAAAGGGGACTGGGGCGATAGTACCGAAGTCCCTCCAAGGTACCTGCTGTAGTTCAGTTAGTGGAGACAGGGCCAAAATTTTCCTCCTCTGGTGGCAGGAGGCTTTCCAGGTGTTGGAGTCATGGTCGCAGACACCCATGGACTGGCACAGACAGGCTGATGTGGCCCCAGGGTCCCCAAACTTGGCTAGAGTGCTGCTTACTACCTTGCTCAGCAAACCAAGCTCTGATGAGCTGCATCAGAGTAGGTTTTTTTGAGCCCGTGGACTGTCCTTCCAGGGGGATTAATGCAGATTTGTGTTTGCTGGGAGCTATGGAGGCATCTCCCAGTGGAGTCCTGCCATTAAAGCATCCTCACAAAAAAAACAAACCATGGCTCCTCTGTTGTGGGACGTGTAAAGACCTTGGCCCCATCCAGGGGCCTGTTTGTGATGTCCTGGAGCCCCAAACCAAAGCACAGCTTTGGTTAAGCCTTTTTGTTGGAGTTTTTTGGTCTCAGCAGGCCTGCACTGCATTCGGGAAACTTGCGGAGGGCTGCAGGGCTGGATAGGTTGGGTTTTAGTTGCTTTGTGCCTGTTGTGAGCTCTCTGCCCTCTTGGGTGTGCTAATGGCCACAGCGGTGCAGATGTCCTAGTATGGATGAGGCTGAGCAACCTCTGTAAGAGGTGCTGGAGCCACGGGTGTAGCTCAGCTCAGTGCACAGCCTTGTAGCTGTCACTGGCAGCATCCCAGTGTTGTACTGGGTTCCCCTCCCAGACACCCAGGCCTTTGCATTTGCTGCTTGAGTCCTGTGGCTCCACAGCCAAGCTGGCTCTGGCATTTGAACTTCCAAAGATGGAATTTAGATGCGCAGTCCTCATAGCAACAAGCAGCTCCAGGATCCCTCCTGTCTCTGGCTACCGGAGAAACCCTTTGCCACAACAAGGACAGGTGTGGGGACAGGCTGTTCTGTAGCGCAGTGCACTGGCACCCTCTAATGACACAGTTATGTATAGTCAGTGGATGCCTGGGTCGCTTGCCACAGTCCTTTGTACCATGCTGGTGCTGACTGGTGCAGAGCTTGCAGGTATTTTGGAGGCTTCGGTGGGGCAGGGCCACAAGCTGGGTTCCCCCTTCTTCTGCCCTGTTCTGCTCCAAATCCTCAGCCTCAGCTCCCTGTGCTTCAGTTTCCCAGGGTGTAAACAGAGACTGCGCAACAGCAAGAAGGGTTTGTGTTTGTCCATTGCTTCTGCCAGGTGTGGTGCCAGCAAGGTCTCTGTTCCCATCCCTCTCCACCTCAGGAGCAAAGCCAGCTGTGGTTACCCTGCACCACTGGAATGGGAGAGCTGGTGAGCCTGCTGCCAGGTCATGTAACCCCAGCTTTTGGACATGCTGCCCAGGCTAGCTCAGGAAGTCCCTTTGATCCAACTTGTCCTGCCCCAGAGACACCAGGAGAGTTTGCTAGCTTGGTTCCCGCAGGCTCCAATCTCTCCTTCCCAGTCCCCTTTGGGACAAAACCAGGGAGTGTGTGGCTGAACTGGGATCACTCAACTTAATCCCAAACGATGCTCCACCTAATGAGAAACTGAGCTGCACAATAGCCACAGCATTTTTCTGCTGGGTAATACCTTTGGCCAATGGTCTGGGTGGCCAGTGTGGGCTTCAGAGACACACAGCCGGGCACTGTGTCCCGCATGGCAGGTCAGGGAGAGGCTCTGCCAGCTGCCCCAGTCCAGCTGAGCCCCTACAGCATGGCTCTGAAAGCCCAGTGGAGTTAAATTTACTGTAGCAGAGTTTGGTCTTGCTCAGCAAGATTGGTTCAGCCATGCTCAGCAAAGTGCCACGACCCGATGGCAGAGCCTGCCACAATGGCAGGCAGCAGCTCTCTTGCCACGGGGTGGACATATACGGTCAGCTCTTCCTTGGATGTTGTGTTAGGTTGACAAAGGCTTTGTGCTCTGGGTTTGAGTTTGGACATCTGGACTACCAGGGCATGTCCCAGTGCTGTCCTGCCAGTCTCATTGCCAGAGCCAGCATCTTTCTACCTCTCTCCATTGGGAGAGGGAGACAAACTGGGGAATGGTCGTGGCAAAACCAGGTTAGTGCATCCTTGTAAAAACAGGCGAACAAGGCTCTTGAACAGTGAGTCAACAGCACGAGCAGGGCCAGGGCCAAGTGCTCCACGGGATGCCTTTGCCTCCTGTGGCTGAGGCACAGGCAGCAGAGTGCAGGGGAGTGAGCTCCGGTCCATGTCCCAGCACACCCCTCCAACAGCTCCTGTGGGAGCTGCCCAGCACTGTTGTCCTCCCAGGAAATGTCCCTAGAAATCTCTCCCTGCAAGGGTGGATGGTTGTGTTTGGGGAAGCCTATGGGGACTCTGTACAAAACACGAGGATAGGGACGGGATGGGAATGAGGATGAGACAGGAGTGGTATGGGGATGAGATAGGAGTGGAATGGGTATAAGTATGGGTTTGGATATGGATACGGGTATGGGATGAGGATAGGGATAGGGATGAGGATGTGTAAGGAGTGGGGTGGGATGTGAATGGTTGGGGATGACATGGGTGGGATGGGGATAGGGATTGGGGTGGGGTTTAGATGGGGTGAGGAAGGGGATGGCATAAGGATGGGGAGTGGGATAAAGATGGGGAGGAAAGGGGAAGGGGATGTGATAGGAGGGATAGGGAAGGAATGAGTGAGATAGGAGGGGAAGGAATGGGGCTGAGATAGAGATGGGGGGAAGAAGGGGATGGGAAAGAGTCAGGTCTTGTACAGAGAAGCACACATTCAGATGGCAGCTTGCACTAGCTCAGCCACATTGGGCACAAGCAGCCTTGGAAAGCACTGAATGCCTTTCTCTTCTGTTGTTATCCCAAGGGGCTGTGCTGCTCAGCCAGCCAATTGTACCAGCAGGTTTTTATTTTACATTTATTTTCCTAATGGCTTGGGTGGCCTGAAAACTTGAGCAGTGAATTGTGACTGCTCAAGATTGGGTAAAAATCCAGACAATGGATGTGCACTGCAGTGTGGCACCAGGGATGAGTCACTGAAATTGCAATTAGGAAAGAAAATAGCAGTGGGTTTACAAGCTTCTTTCCAGGAGCATTGCAGTTCTCCTGAATTACAATGATGTTTTAGACTGGTTTATGAGGCATTGCCCCATGTCAAAAAATGCATAGAAATGGAAGAAGCGGTAGCTGATATAAAACAGTTTAACAGTTAAGGGAGGAATTAAAAACAGCATCAGATTTTACAGTGGCAGCATAGGTGACTTTAGAGAGACTTGTAGGGGTGAGCAGAGGAAACCATAACAAAAGCCAGGGATGTGGGACAGTGGAGTTGTGCCGATGTGGAGTTCAAGGTGATGCAAGTAACCTGGGCAGAAAGTGCACACAGGGAAGGAGTCCCCGGGAGTGATGGGAGTCCCACGAGTGTCCCCTCCTCAGCTATCCAACTCACAGCACTTTGCAGGAGAGAACCTCTGCAGAGCGCAGCAACCAAGGAAGATGCATCACCCATGGACTGCAGTGCAGCAGGGAGTCCTGAAAACCAAAAGTTAATCTTTTGATTGTCTTCCAGTAGCTTTATTTTATCTTTCTAGAAAGGCATGTACTGCTTTGCAATGAGCAGAGGTGTAAAGCACTGAGCAAACAAGCTCTGTTGCGAGTGGGCACATATATAATCTTTATGGCCTTGCACTAGCATCAGGTTTCAGCAAGTCCTGGCAACGAGGCTGGATGCAGCCCTTCAGTCCACATGGTGCCAGAGAGACTTCTGACCCCTGAAGTTGCTGTCACCTCTTTAGCAAGCTGCCCCAGCGCTAAAGGGAAAGTCCAGCAGTTCCCAAGGGGCTTGGCAGGGCTTGGACACAGGGAGTTCATGTGCATTCAACAGGCTTGAATTCACTCAGAGATCAGCAACTGCACAAGCAGCTCTGCGAAACCTGGGGCCCTGGGGATTCAAATCATCACCTCAACCCAGCAAAGAGACACAGCTGTACCACCCACACGAGGAGCAGGGCAAAGGAAAGCTTCTCCTCACCCGTCCCCAGGCAGGCATCAGGCATCAGGCAGCTCTCACCTGTGGGCTCTGAAAAACCCTCAAGTTCATCTTCTTGGATTTACATATTTTTAATTATTTTCGTTAAATACAGAGATGTTCCAAGGTGGAGACCAGACAGCTGCTGCTGCCATTAGGAAACAGAGCCCTGCCTGCTTGCTGTGATCACTCTCCTGCACTGCCTCCATCCCCAAAGTGAACAGTAGGAGGAAGCCATCAGCATAAGTGCCATTTTCCTGTGCCCTGGTGCTCCCAAGCAGCCATCAGGCAAGCCATCTGGTCCAGCCTCCAAGGACAGACTTCCCAGCTCACAGTGTCCCTGGAAAATCCTGGCAGGAGGCTTCTGGGGTGCTGACATTTCTTCTCTCTAGTTTTCCCTCCTTTTCTGGGGACTTCCTTCTCCTGGAGCAGCATGTCTGGCAGCCTCCATGCCTGCGCCACTGATGGCAACCAAAGCAGCATGTCGATGGGTCATGCTTGGTGCTTGTGACACCATGTGATGGGACGTCTGCCAGCTAATGGCTATTTTCAGTCCAAGATCTCATTATTCCTTCCTGTCCCAGGACTCCCAGATATGCTCGACCTGAGCCCGTGTTAGAGCACAGTTTATATCTCCATCATTAAGACCATAAGAAGATGCAGATTCTGTCACCTTCTGTCACCAGATACACTGTTCTGGTGGTGGCATCCAGCAGCAGCTTTAACCCCTAGGGGGAAAGTGCCTCAGTACTAGTTAATACGCAGTGTGGCTATTCTGAAATACTTTGTTCCATCCCTTGGGAAGGTCATGTCCCCAGAGAGGCCAGGGACCAGAGCTCCTGGCTTCTGGGGGATTGGTGACCGTCTCCTCCCTCTTAATGCGAGCTGCTGCCTGGTCAGTCTGTCCCCGGCCTGTTCCCTGTCTGGCTACAGTGGTGCCCTGCATGGGCAGCCACAGGTGGCCTGCAGTAGCGCAGGGGACCTGTAGCTCTGGGCAGTGATGGGAACAACGGCATAAATTAATCTGAGGAGCCTGAGCCTGGCTTGTGGGTGTCCCTGCCGCATCTTCTGGTAGGTGAGCATGGCATGGAAACTTGGGAACCTCCCTGAGAATGAATGAGCCTTGTAAATGTCCTGTTGAAGGAGGCTCCTGAGCTTTGCTGCTTGCCAGGAATTGCGGAGTTGAAGATCAATTATTTACACACCTAACACCCATTGTGCAGGGTTTACACCCTATAAAACAGCAGCACGGCATGCATCCTGATCTCCAATGAAGCACCTGTCTCAGAGTGGCAAAACTGCAGAGCAAGCTGTGAAATGGGATGTCTGTGCAGCACTTCATGCCAATGTGCAACTTTTGGCTAATCAGACTAATCTCAGTCTGCCTAGTACACCTTATCCTTGTCCTGAGATCCCAGGAATGTGCTCCGCAAGAGTGCTTTGTAATTTTGACTGTAGGGCAACACCAGCTTGCTGCTTTTAGGAGCGCATCCTGGTTTGTAAGGAGCTCAGCAGCATCCACTTTTGAATGCCTCCTTCTGAAGACAGCCAGAGCAAAGCTGGGGAGCGGCACGCACAGCTGCAGGAAATGATGGAGTGAGAAGCAGAGCAACAATGATTGGTCTCTTCAGATTACTTGACACAAGGGAAGACTCAGTCCTGGTCAACATGGGGTGAGATGTCTGTAAACAGCTGCCTTTTGACTCTGGGAGGAGAAAATATGGAGGGTCCACAGCAGGCTAGACAAGTTTGGACTGAAAATATCTTGTCTGGCTGCTGAGGACTGATGGAGGGTGATGTTGGAGTCTCAGATGCCTCATATTGAAGGTCAGGACAGGTGAGACAGAAACTGTAGACTTCAGGATCCTGAGGGGAGAGAGGCGGGCAAAAAGCAAGCTCAAAATCCTGGACTTCAGGAGAGCAGAATTTGGCCTCTTCGTAGCTCTGCTTGGAAGAGTCCCATGGGATGAGGCACTGGCGAGAAGATGGGCACAAGAAAGCTGGTTGATATTTAAGGATCGCCTTCTCCAAGCTCAAGAGCAGTCCATCCTGACAAGCAGGAAATCAGGCAGAAATGCCAGGGGGCCTGCATGGATGAACAAGGAGCACCTGGCCAAACTCAAACACAAAAAGGAAACATACAGAGGGTGGAAGCAAGGATGGGTTACCTGGGAGGAACACAGAGGCATTGTCCAAGCACAGGATGAGGTTAGGCAAGCTAAAGACCAGCCGGAATTGCACCTGGTAGGAGATGTCAAAGGTGGCAAGAAGGGCTTCTGTAAGTATGTGGGTGACAAAAGGAAGACTAGGGAAAACACAGGCCCACTGCTGAAGGAGACGGGGGACCTGGTTACACAGAACATGGGAAATGCTGAGGTACTGAATGCCTTCTTTGCCTCAGCCTTTACTAGCACAACCGGCCTTCAGGAATCTCAGATCTCAGAGACCAGGGGGAAGGTTTGGAGCCAGGCAGACATATCTTTGGTGGAAGAGGATCAGTCAGATCAGGGGATAAATTGGACATACATAAGTCCATGGGCCCTGATGGGATGAGTGCTGGAGGGAACTGGCAAATGTCACTACAAGGCTATTTTTTATATTCTTTGATCCATCATGGCAATTGGGAGAAGTATCCAAAGCCTGTAGGAAAGCAAACATCACTCCTATCTTTACGAAGGACAAGAAGGAAGACCCAGGGAACTACAGGTTGGTCAGCCTCACCTCCATCGCTGGAATGGGAGCAGCTAATCCTGGAAACCATTTCCAGGCACATGAAGAACAAGAAAATCATCAGGAGTAGTCAGAATGACATCACCATGTGGAAGGCCACATCTGGAGTGCGGTGTTCAGTGCTGAGCTACCCAGAACAAGAAAGACATGGACGTACTGGAAAGAGTCCAGTGAAGAGCCACAAAGGTGGTGAAGGGAACGGAGCATCGCTCATGAGGAAAGGCTGAGAGACCTGGGACTGTTCAGCCTGGAGAAGAGAAGGCTCAGAGGGACCTTATCAATGTATATAGATACCTGAGGGGAGGGTGCAAAGAGGACAGAGCCAGGTTCTTTTCAGTGGTGTCCAGTGACAGGACAAGAGATGATGGGCACTGACTGAAACACAGGAGGCTCCCTCTGAACACCAGGAAGCACTTTTTTCACTGTGATGAGCACTGGCACAGATTGCCCAAGGAGGTTATGAAGTCTCCATCCTTGGAGGTACTCAAAAGCTGTCTGGACAAAGTAATAGGTGATGGGATCTGCATGGCCCTGGCTGAGCAGGGGGTTGGACCAGATGACATACAGAGGTCCCTGCCAATACCAACTAGTCTGTAGTTGTGTGATTCCATGACTTGGCACAGAAATGTCAGGGTGAGCTTTGGGGCATGTAGGGCAAAGAGCAGGTGCTGCCAGGTGTCCATCCAAAGGTTGTGGACAAGATGACCTGCAGAGGTTCTCTGCTAACCTGTGCTGACTGTACTGAAGGCAGGACAGTTGGAGAGCTGCTCACTTTGCCTTTTTTGGTGCTAAGCCAGGACATAGAATCATAGAATCATTAAGTTTGGAAAAGACCCTTAGGATCATCGAGTCCAACTGCTAACCTGTCACTGCCAAGTCCACCACTAAACCATATCCTCAAGCACCACATCTACCCTTCTTTTAAATACCTCCAGGGATGGAGACTCAACCACCTCCCTGGGCAGCCTGTTCCAATGCCTGACAACCCTTTTGGTGAAGAAGTTTTTCCTAATATCCAACCTAAACTTCCCCTGGTGCAGCTTGAGGCCATTTCCTCTCATCCTATCGCTTGTTACTAGGGAGAAGAGACCGACCCCCACCTCGCTACAACCTCCTTTCAGGTAGTTGTAGAGAGCGATAAGGTCTCCCCTCAGCCTCCTCTTCTCCAGGCTAAACAACCCCAATTCCCTCAGCTGCTCCTCATAAGACTTTTTCTCCAGACCCTTCACCAGCTTTGTTACCCTTCTCTGGACACGCTCCAGGACCTCAATGTCCTTCTTGTACTGAGGGGCCTAAAACTGAACACAGTATTTGAGGTGCAGCCTCACCAGTGCCGAGTACAGGGGCACGATCACTGCCCTGCTCCTGCTGGCCGCACTATTCCTGATACAAGCCAGGACGCTGCTGGCCGCCTTGGCCACCTGGGCACACTGCTGGCTCATGTTCAGCTGGCTGTCAGCCAGCACCCCCAGGTCCTTTTCCTCCAGGCAGCTCTCCAGCCACTCCTCCCCAAGCCTGTAGCATTGCATGGGGTTGTTGTGACCCAAGTGCAGGACCTGGCACTTAGCCTTGTTGAATCTCATACCGTTGGCTCCAGCCCAACAATCCAGCCTGTCCAGGTCCCTCTGTAGGGCCTTCCTACACTCCAGCAGATCAACACTTCTACCCAGCTTAGTGTCATCTGCAAACTTACTGAGGGTGCACTCAATCCCCTCATCCAGATCATCAGTGAAGATATTGAACAGGACCGGCCCCAACACTGAGCCCTGGGAAACACCACTCATGACTGGCCGCCAACTGGATTTGACTCCATTCACCACAATTCTCTGGGCTCGGTCGTCCAGCCAGTTTTTAACCCAGCGCAGAGTGCACTTGTCCAAGCCGTGAGCAGCCAGCTTCTCCAGGAGAATGCTGTGGGAGACATTGTCAAAGGCCTTACTTAAGTCCAAGTAGACAATGTCTACAGCCTTCCCCTCATCCACTAAGCGGGTCACCTTATCATAGAAGGAGACCAGGTTAGTGAGGCAGGACCTCCCTTTCATAAACCCATGCTGGCTGAGCCCGATCCCCTGGGTGTCCCACATGTGCTGTGTAATGGTATTCAAGATGATCTGCTCCATGACCTTTCCTGGCACTGAGGTCAGGCTGACAGGCCTGTAGTTCCCCGGATCCTCCTTCCAACCCTTCTTGTAGAGGAGCGTCACATTCGCTAATGTGATTCACACATACATGTGTGTTTCTTATGTTGGACTATGAACATCCACCGTATGGGCACCAAGATGTATGGTGTGACCTGTCTCCATGGCTTGGGTGACACCCGGGCAGTGAACTCACAGGCTGAGCTCCCCCAGGGAAGAGCAAGTTAAGAGCATGGCAGTTTGCAGGCAGTAAGCTGATTTATTGTATGGGCCAGGAGAAATGATAAATACTTAAATATCTGCTTTAGTCTGTATTTAAACAGCTACACAGCTTCTCTGAATTTTCAATACTGATGTGTGCTGAGCTGCTCCTGTGAGATACAGACTGTTTGTTGAGCTGGCTGAAATACAAATTAAAGAGGTCAGCTTTGGGCAACTTTATTTCACAGTCCTGGGGTTGGTATTTAACACACACACATTTTCTGTGAGCATCTCATCTGAGTGCCAGGAACAGCATACACAGAAATGAAGTACTGTCAGCTTTGTCCCTAATTTACAAGGCTTTCAGCCAGCCAAGTCCTTCCTGCAGAACAGAAACTCTTGGCAAAGTGGAGTTTTAATCAGATGTGAAGGGTCACTTCTCCTTTTGCTGTTGAAACAAGCCATAGTAATGTGCACCCATAGGTGACAGCTCTGCACCCTCCTGAGCAGTGCCTTGGGTGGTCCCCTGCCACCGAGGGGGCTGTGCTGGGGGGTGGTGAGACTGTTTCTCCTTAGTGACTGAAGTGAGAGAGGAGGGATGCGCACAAGGTTTGGACCATGCAGTTTAAACACGCCGGTGCAGGGTTTGGATCACGCGTGGTGGCAAGTGGAGAGGCTGCTGGGTCACTCTGCAGTGGCTGCAGCCCCCTTGTGCCCCTCTGTCCTGGAGCAGGCGGGAGCCCCTGTGATGCTGCATCTCACCACATGCCTCCAACACCTGCCCAGGGTCCACAGGATCACAGACTGGGGGGATATTCCCCCTTAGACTCACTTCTACTTTGCAGTTCCCCATTTCTGCCCCTCCCATGGAGCAGAGCAGAAGGAGACAGTGTAAGTGTGTCCCTTGCCAGGGGAGCTGGGCAGCACGACCTTGTGATTAAGAATGCCTGCTTCATGTTTAAGTAAATGGTCAGGCTGGATTTTGATCATGCTGTGGGCATAGCACACGTTTTCTGTTATAACCCCCTTCTCCCCCACAGCAGCTGAAGCTATTGTGCAGGCATCTAACACTTTTTTCTAAAGAAAAATTAATGGTTCTGTAAGATATTTTATAGAAATTAAATAGAACAGTGAGTTGCAAAAGGAGTTTCTGGAAAAGCAGTGTTATAAAACCTGGTTTCCTGCAGTGTCTCTGAGGGCTTGTACCGCGGTTGAGCATTTACTGCAGTCTTTCCATACTGGAGAAGCAAGTTTAGATTTCATCCTCCTGCCTGGCCACCACTTCTCATGCAGCATAGGGGAACTTAATTACCCTGATATCTCACACATCCTTATTTTTACTGAAATGGGTTAAAATACAAATGTTAGTGGAGAGACAAGGGGACTGTGAGAGTACCCACTCTGAGCATCCTCAGCTGTGGTGGCTCTCTGCTGTTGGACGGTGCTGTGGAGGATGAGCTCACACGTGGGCAGCAAACTAGGCCAAGCGCTCAGCTCCTGGGGCTGTCCTGGCCTGCAGCAGGAATGAAATCAGGGACACGCCGATGGTTTTGCTGCAGAACCTGCCAACGAAGCGGGACGTGAAGCACCTGTGAATGCATGGGGGCTAGCAGAGCAGGAACGGTCCTGGCACCGGCGCAGATATCCCAGCGAAGGTCCCGGGGGGGTGTTGAGTGGAAAGGAGGGGGAAATCCCAGCAATGCCATAGGGAATTACCACCAGAGGGCGCCTAAATACCGCTCTGCCTGAACAAATGGTGTTTCCTAGCAAGAGGCTCTGGATTGCCTGACAATACACATCCAAGCCTGACTCATTGCTGGCATAGAAAAGCACTCAAAAGGCAGCTGAGAAATCATGCATGAATGGGAATTTACTAGCAAGATGCAGAAGATTGAACTTTTCTTCCAGACTTTTTCAGAGAGGTCTGCTAGTGGGTCTCCATCCTGCCTAGTCCAGTGAGGTGAGCAGTGCATCACTAGACTTTGACCCGTGTGGTGCCCACAGGACTTTGCACAGAGGAAAGGAGAATTTTTACACCTCCATCCTCCTCGCTGTGAATATGCCCTGTCTGCTATGCATCATGAGTGCTGAGGAGACAAGAGTCGCAGCCCCAGCAGGGATCGTGGCTCGGCACCTTCTGTGATGCTCACCTGGGTGCATCTGTGCTCTGCTTTTTATTCCAGAGCTGAGCTAGGATAGAAATATTTTCTGTCTTCTAGGAGAAAATGCAGGGAATGGGTAAGGAAGGAATTGGGTAGGATTTCAAACCCAGTTCTTAGAACTCCTCAATACCCATGAGGATCTGGGTGCCAAATAAAGTCTGCAGATATGAGGACAGCCATGTACTGCAGATGGAGAATCATGTTACAAGGATGAAAGAGAAAAACTTCCATCATCATTTCAAGAGCAAGCCAGAGCACCCTGTTCAACACCCACATTTCTCTCAGGGAGGAACCCTGGGGCTCATTAGTGGGATGTGATGATTTGGCCGGGGTCACAGTGCAGCTGCAGGTCTTGGTGCCATGCCTGGAGATCTGCTCTGAGCACAAAGAGCTTCATGAGGATCCTGGGGCCAAAGCAGCAAAAGCTGAAAGTCCTACAGGTGTAGGTGACAGAGAACTGAAGGGAGACTGGTCTTTAGAGAGAAAAAGATGACTCCAGATGACAGAAAGCAGGTGCTGTGTTGGAAATACTATTGACTTCTTCAAATGTCTGGAGAAAATGGGTTTAACCCCACTGGGAGAAGAGGGGCCCCAATGCCTCACAGGAGCACCCATGTGCATGGAGAGTCTCACCTGGGTGGGCCCAGGGTGCTGGGAGGATGGGAGCAAGGCTCATTTTGCGATGTGGCATCTCCCAGCATCTCCTGGGATCATCTCCCTGGTGATTCTTCTGCCTTTGAAGTAGCCAGAAGCCCCAGGAGGACCAGTGGCCCGTCCTAGGCTTTGCAGCAGGATTTCCTAAGTTGCATAACGTGAACCCTCCTGGCTATGGGAATTGCTTCCAAGGGACGTGGGACAGCAACTTGTGAGGAGCCACATGTCTGCTGCAGCATAACTTCTGTTTGGACGGGGTATGGGAAGAGTGGGTGACACTGTGAGGAGGCCTTGTGGGGTCTCCATCTGTGGGGGTCTCACGTAATGAGCTGCCAGGCAAATGCCCTCCTCACTCCAGCTGGAGCTATTGGCTTTGCCAGGTCTGGGTTCCTTCATGATCTTAGGTTTGGCTGATTACTTGCAATTAGCACTAATTAGTGTCTCTGTTGACAGCATCTTGTCTCTACTTCCCTGTGTCTTCTTGACACATCATGCTGGGTGCTGGGCCCCATTTTGTCCTGAGGCAGCTTCACCTGTCCTGGCAGCAAAGCCAGAGGGTTATTTTGAGGCTGCAACCTGTTGTCCTGGAGGGCCTGCCCGTAGGGGTTTCAATTTGCATCTCAGCTTTCCTGGAGGCTCCCTGATTTCTTTTGCTCTGCAAAGCTGTGGTGCTGGGTGTGCTGTCCCATTGCCCAGATAGTTTTGGCTTTTCACCAGAACTGGGGTTTACTGCTGCTGGCTGTTTCCTGCTGGGACCGTGGGGGGAGCTTCTGGGCATCCCTGCCCTTTCCCAGCCCCCTTGAGCCATCCTGAGCCCTGTCATAGGGCTGGAGCAATAAGAGCATGCTGGTGGGAGCAGGATGGCTGGCACTGCCTGCCCCTGCTCCTGGCTTGATGGGAAAGTCCCATGCAGGTCCTCAAGGAAGTTAAATCCTGCTGGGAATTGATGCAAGAGTGGTCTCAGCAGAGGGGCACGTTTACTGAAGCAGTCTTACCCTCTGGAAGATCATGAGCTGGGGTGGCAGCAAGAGGTACAGGGTGGTCTTAGGACACACCCCCGGCTTCCCTGCGAGCAAGCCCAGCAGAAATGGAGAGGAACCCCCACGAGGAAAGGATGTGAAAAACCAATATGCAAGTAATATATATTTGAGCATTGGCTCTGCAGAGGTTTTTGGAGAATGGGAATAAAAGAAACCCTGAAGTGATGCCCCAGATGACTTGAGCAACTCAACAGGGAAAGCTGTTTCACAAAGTAACATACCATTAGAAACTTCCACCCCTCATTGCAGCCACTCCCTCCCTCTTGTCTTGATATGTTATGTTCACAGCCTACCCCAGCTCTGGATATCTGCCATTTGGATGGTACTTGAGCAGAGAAGGACAGGACAGGTTGATCCAGCCCCATGGGGATATTGCATTGTCTGCAGGAATTTACCTTCAAGACAGAAGGTGGTGCCTCTCCTGCCATGGGAAGTCACCCTGGCCCCTGCCTGCACATGTGCATGAGCGTGCAGACACTGGGTGCAACCCTGGGTGAGCCGTGAGTGTGGCTGTGGTGCCACAGGCTGGAGGGGACAGCCACATCAGTGGTTAAACCATTACAGCAAAGTCTAACAGAGCCTCGGCTCTGGAGTCCTCCAGCACAGCTGCTGGTAAATCAGTTTTCCTACATTTTCCCAAAAGTTCCTGTATCAGATTGACAGGAGAAAGAGGGAGTGAAGCCAATATTTTTGTGAATACCCATGCAAGCACTAAAGAATTGTCTACTAAACCCACAGTATTTTATAGTTAATTAATCTAAAAGGCTGCATAGGAAAGTGTTATCTCCTTCTCCACAGGCTTAGAACCTGATTGCATCAAACATAAATCTTGTAAATGGATTTGTACTTTTCCTTGGGAATTATTTAAATAGATGAGCATTTTATTTACTTTCACAATCATTAAATATGTTAGGGCTGGGTGGATGATCTGGGCAGAAATAAAGTGCATCACATTTGGGATGGGGCCATTTCGGTGGGAGCTGAAGTGAGGGTTGAAGCGATTGCACCATTCATGGTCTTCAAGCACTGGTGAAAAACCTCTGCCAGCAAAAAGCTGTTGGGAAGCAAAAGGGAGGCCCTGTTCCTGCTGGGAGGTGTGAGGAGCCAGGCACAGAGATGTCAAGGTAATGAAGGTTCATTTGGATGTTGTTGGGTTTAAACACAACTTTGATGGATCTTTGCACACGTTTGTTGGCTTTGTACATCTGGTTAGAAGAAGAAGAGCTCAGGACTGCCCAGGAACTGCTGAAATTCCAAATCCTTTGTGCTTGGGCTGGATTAGACTCCTAAAAAGCTTTGATATGTATTTTTTTAACACTCACAATAGTGTGGTTTGGTGCCTAGTAAAAAGCTGTTTAACAGCAGAACACACAGTGGTCGGCTTCACTCATCCTTTAGAGATGCTGAAATTGGAGAAAAAGTTTTGAAAGTCAGAAAAAGAAAAGGATTAAAGAAAAGATGAAAGGAGGCAGACTCAGACCAGACACAAGCAACTCAGGAAAGCCAAATCCATCTGCTCACAGTCAGGAGTGTGGCTGGGAGTGGAGGTGAGGGCAGAGGAGCCTGCAGATTGTCAAGGCTCGAAGATCAGGACATGCTGAGCCTTGCAGGGCATCTCTTTCCCATCTCTGATGTTTCAGAGCACCAAAGCCCCAGGTTGCCTCCATTTCCCCTTGCATCCCAACCCAGGCTGAGCACCTTGCTGGTTTCCCTTTTTTCCTCTCCAAATTTGTCTTGGGTACCCAGTGGCCAAGGTTAGAAATGCTGGTTTTGTACATGGATTGCTCAGGATTATCTACTAAAGGGAGTGGAAAACCACCTTTTAACCTCATTTTAAAGGTATTTAAGCCAAATGTTCCTGGGTGGATGATAGGTGAAAATCACCACATTGCTTTGAGCAGGAAATCAGCTTTCCTAGAGTAGAAGGAGAAGCATTTTGTAGCCAAGCTTTTAGCCCGTGCTGGGACATGGCAGGAGGGCTGAACTCTGCCCTGAGAAAAAGGTCTTTCTGCAGCATGGTGGAGGGACATTCTCCTTAGACCTGGGACAGCCTGGTAAACCTCTTAGGAAAGGTGCTGAGCAAGGATTTGGCTGAGCCGTGGCTGGTGAAATACAGGTGTGTGGAGGCGGCAGAGCAGCACGCCCCACAGCAGAGCCTGCTGCACTTGGCTGACACCAGTGGGTGCCCCTTCCTGACCCAGCGGCTCCCAGGGTACCCCAAATGTGGGCTGCTGATATAGGGATGGCAGCATGCCTGCATTTCTCTGCTGTAAGAAATTACTATTAATATTCTACTTGAGATCAAAGCCCACATGCTGGACATGCATAGGAAGCAATGAGTTGCTCCGTTCAAAATAGCAGTGTCATTAAAAACAACTGTAGCTAACTCGACTTTGACCAAATGAGCAGGTCTTTTGAGAGCTCACATATGTGACATCCAAGAGGTCTCTACTGTTATGTTGCTCAACAGATGGTTTACATTTTCCTGAATCACTGATTCCCATTTTATGTCAAGGATCTGTCTGGGCAGAATTACCTTAGGGTGCACAAGTGAAAGGCAAAAAAGACAAAAAGTCAGTTCTGCTTTGACTGAACCAGGGGCCCCGACCCAGCTCTGCACCACAGAGGGGCCCAGCAGGAGCTCTGCTGTCACTGCACTGCCTTCCCAGTCCTCCTCTTCCTCAGGCATCACTCTCCTAAGAGACTGAGAGCTGCCCCGGTGTATCCAGCTTCACCCAGTAAGGGTGATTTGGGTGCCTTCATTCTGGTCCAGCGATCCTGGCTCCATGGGCAGTGTCTGTCTGTCTATCCGCCCATTGCCAGGGCTCAGGCTGCATCTTTCCAACAAACTACAAGGGAGAGCTTGGGTCAGAGATGAGCACATAGGGCTGGACCACCAGTTCTGCTCACAGTGAGCTGTGGTACAGACTGAAATTTGCTGTTTGACACGTTTGTTCATTTGACAAGCAACCTGAATTGCATGTGTTCCTGGCAGGACTGGCCTGCTGCCAAACTCAGGCTTAGAGCTGAGCTGGGGTGCCAGCCAAGGACACCTGGGCCATCACACCAGGGAGTCCATGAGATGCCTCATTGGGCACGTTTGTGATGTGAAGTGGAAAAAAGAACTAGAAATTTGTCCTTTGTCTGGGTTCCTGACCCATCCCTGGAAGACTGAGTTCTTTCTCTCAGTAGGGGGTGGACAACTGGGAGACACATAGCCACCAGTTCTCCAATCTGATGTTCATTTCCTCCACCCCAGAGGGTCTTGGTTGGCATGTGGGCTCTCCAGAGAAGCTCAGAGGTGTTGGCTATTCAATCCATACACCTGACATCCCACTACCCATTACGGGCAAAATTAGGGCAGAAGACCATGTTCCTTGTAGGGAATGAGTCTGTGTGAAGGATAGCAGAGCTCAGGAGACACGGCCCAGCATGGTCCCAGCTCAATAGCACTAGAAGCTGAGTGGTCTGAGAGCAGGCCATGAGTTGGAGCTGAGAAGGTCTTTTTTCCTGCCTGTTCCTCTTGGCATCTCCTGGTGTGGCCAAGAGAGGTGCCAGGTTTGTGCCAACACATTGTCAATAAGGTTTGATGGCCTTAAGACTGACAAATATCCTGGGATGGGCACTGGTGGTTGCCAGATGTGTCCCACAGCTAATACCCATGTGCCCACAGCTGTTTCAGGAGGATGGAATGCGTAATCCCTCCCACTCCCTAAAAAGCCATGGCTGGGCTGCTCTTCCAGCCAGGGGCTGCAATGGCCATGCCAGGGATCCTTGTGTCCTAATGCTGTCTGCACTTGGATAGGGACACCATGGTCCAAGGTGGCTCACAGGTGGTCCCCTGGCTGTGGCACCAGCAGGACTCAAGGGTAAGCGTCCTGGCTCCAAACAGGGTCCTTCATTCACTGAGAGACTTCCTGGTGCTGCTCCCCTATGTAGCTCACCTTTCCCAGGTGTACTTTGCCATTGCCCAAATGATGGTGCTTCAGAACCTTCTTTAGGTTCGTAAATGTTTAGACATTGGTAGAGCTGCAGATTTTTCAAACCCAAAGGTCATTTCTAGAGATGCTTCATCCCACCTCTGACTTCAGAAAGGGTGTAGAAACACCCACCCACACCTACCACATAACAGTGCTGAGTTGCCTGGCTCTGCTCTCAATTTTGAGGTCTCATGTGACTGTCAGTCCAACATCGCTTGCTTAGCCATATCTTAGGCATGTCCTCAGTGCTGTCTTCTTCAGGTCACTCTCTCCTTCTACACTGCTTTATGCAAGATTCATCTGCTACCAAAAATCTCTTCTGGGAAGGTACCTGTAGAGATGCTCAGGTCAGCTCTTCTCTCTGCACTAAAGACATCATGCTTTATGCCATGTGCCATACCTTGAATGGTATTTATAGAAGGGCTGCAAGCTTTTATTAAAATAATATAAACCCCATGAATTTATTTTTTGCTGCCAGTAGGTGTGCAAGGGGGTAAAAAAGTGTAATAATAATTTTCTATGTAAAGCAAATTAAGCTGGTATTTAGTTTACACATCACTAATTGTTGAATAATTATTTGCTATTGCTGTATCCACTGCTACTAATTCCATCACAGAGAAGCAGAAGCTTGCTGAGAAATCATGGAGCTGCAGGCTAAAAGTGAACTAAAGGAGGTCCACCACAGAAAATGCAAGGATTAGGGGGACTTAGTGCCATGGGGTGTCAGGAGGGCTGGAAGGAGAAGCAGGGCCAGAGGACACCAAAACCAGGCGCAGGGATTCCCTACGCCCCTGCTGCTCCCCATGATGGGACTTGCAGCTCATCCCACACATGACGTTACGTTTAGTGTGCTTAGACATAGGGTTTGGCTAAACATGTGTCTGCAGCTCCTTTGAATCGCACCTCCACCAAAGCTTTCACCTGCAGGGTTTTTGGTACACAGGAGGAGCCGTGACAGGAGGAGCCCTGCACTGGAAGGTACATGGGTGCTGAGCTCCCTGTTGTTCAGGCAGGGATGTTCCTGGTTGCTGGATCTGGCACTGTGCAGCCCTGGGTTCAGCCACTCCTGCCAGGCATCACCATGACTCAGACCAAACACCGGATCTCCCAACGAGCAGTGGGGGCTCATCTGTCCCCAGCACCCTCTGCTTCACCCTCCATTAAGCTCTCAAACTCCCTTCTTGTGGCTGCTGGTCAAAGCAACCTGTTGATCATGAAGTTTTTTTGGGACATCAGCATCTGCTATGAGCAAGAGCAAACGCATGCAAGGTGGGGGGACACCACCAACCAGAAGGAAAATTGTTGCTATCACTGCTAGAAGTGACTTTTGTTGAGGAATGACATGATCATCTGGCTGAATGGTATTATCTTGGGATAGGTTTACTGGTGGGCAAAGTGAGGGGGAGCATGAGCATCACTAGCTGGTGGAGATAAATCTGATCTCCCTCACTCAGAAAAGCTTCAATGACTCTCTAACATCAGGGACTGCTTGCTCTCAGGGCAAAGCAACTCCTCCTGTGCTTATGGTGAGCCCAGCAACCACATCAGGCCACCAACTGCTCTTGTTACCCTTGGGAGGCCATTCTGCCCCTCTCTGGTGCAGCAAAATGTCGCAAGGTGTTTTTCCATGGGCATTCCTGGAAGAGAGGCTTGAGGCAAGTTCATTTTCACAACCAAGGTGAACAGCCTCAACTGGAAATGCTTTGCAGGGTGTGAACTGCAGCGAAGGTTACAGCTGTAGTTACTGCTTATCTCACTTGGCAAGGTAGGGAGATGGCACTTCAGGGGATCTTCTACTTTCAGTTTTAGAACAAATCCATTTTTCTGGTCAATCCTCAAAGCATTTCTTCCTCCCTCCAGGAAGCCTGGGTGTGATGGGTGCAGGCTAGCTCAAGGAGATGCTTCCAGGAGAGAGAACGAAGGGAGGCACAGCAAAACCAAGCATCTGTTGTACTGGCAGTAGGGCTAGGCTGGGCTTTGCTGGTCAAAACCAGCCCCTTCCTCTTTCCCTCTGTGTTTACTGTTCTCTCAAGGGCATCCTTGTCAGGAGTCCAGCTCTTTCAGGCATCCATTGGCATCAAGTGCTCAGTGTAAGAGCTAACAGGCTTTTGCTATACTGCAACATGAAGACAGCTTCCCTCAGCAGCATCTGCCTGACAGATGCCCAGGAGCAGCATCTGCCTCCAAATGACCTGGTCAAACTCCAGAGCAGCTGGGGATATTTGTGCATCAGCTTGTCCGGGAGATGCAGAGTAATGGCTCATTGGGAGTCCCACTACCTTCCTCCTTGCCCTGTTGGGCAGAAATCACCATCCATCTTTGCCATGGCTTTTGATTCCCAGTCCAACTTAAATGTTGGGTGAGTTATAAAATAAAATACAGTAGGAGGCAAGCCTCTCCCACCCCTCCTGTGGGTGGCTACAACAAATGATCAGGTTGGTTTCCCATCCAAACAACTATTTGATGTTATCATCAGTATTGCTTCTCCCTTTCAGCTCCTCTCTTTTCTCACTTTTAGCATCTCCATATTTTAGACTTGAAGAAAAAAATCTGGGGTGAAATAATTCAAATTATAACTTTACAGTTACCATGCTCTGCTGGGTTGAAAAGGAAGCTGTTTGGAGATGGATCAAGTTTACCTCTATGCCTCCTCATTGCAATTATGCATTTCTTGAAATCAAGCGCAGTCTCTACTCCAAACACCTACAGGCAGTACTGGGGAGCTTTCGAGTCACCTTTCCACGTGAGCAGTGGTGGTGGTGACAGCAAAAGTACCTGCTCCTAAAACCACAGGTCTGTGATAATTGTTTTTGTCCGACGTTTATGTTTGGTTTTCATTTTAAGCATTAAAATGAGAAGAGCCACCAGCGGAAGTGGAATCAGAGCTGCAGGCATGTCAATGGAGCAGGTCGGGCCATCCACCTTGTTCACTCCTGGCCCCCATATTAAAGTGTCATTAGAGCTGCGAGGCTCAGCAGTGGGTTGAACAATTTCCTGAGCTATGTTTGTAATTCCTCATGCTAAAATGAGAGTGGGGGTGGGGTGAGGGTGGGAAATAAAGCTAATGAGGAAATATTTTCTTCCAAAATAAGGGCTTTGCATGGCTCAACAAAGTGCAGAGCTGCTGTTTCCAACTTCTGAAGCACCAATCATTGGCCAGGGCTGGCAGGTATCAGCTTGGAGAAATATCTGTCCCAGATAAGTTTCCTGATGTTACTCAGATAAATGTAGCCATTTTATCAGTGTGCTCCATTTCCCCCAAACCAGAAAGCAAATTACTAGGAATATACTATTCATAACCACATGCTAGCTCTCATATGAGAAAATGGTGTGTATAAATACACGACTCAGAAGAATAAGTGGAGAGCAGAATTATTTCCAATGGAAGCAGCGCGGTGCGCAGTGTGTTTTGATTGGTGAGCAGCTGAGGCTGAAAGGCTCAGGGAGAGCTGGGATTGCACTGCAGGGCCAGGGGATGGAAATCTTGGACCTTTCCAAACTAGCAAGGGCGAGAGGAGTGGGAAGGGGAGCGGGTGGCTGGGGAGACGCTGACTGGGTGCATGGAGCAGGGTCCAGGCTCACCACTCCCCAGCTGAGTCACAGCTCCTGCAAGCGTGAGGCAGCCAGCAGTGCTGCCGCAGCATGAGCACACTCGGGGAGGACAGGAATCCTGCCCTGAATGTGAAGTGTGAAATCCATGCCCCAAAAAAATTTCAAATAGTGCATAATATAAGCATTTGATGGGTTTTCTAACCAGGAATCTAGCATTGAGAGCATTAAATTAAACACTAGGTGACTTAGCATGCTGTACAAGAAAGCCTGGGAAATGAGAAATGCAGGGATAGATTGCATTATTTATAGTTTCATTTTTTTCCCCAGTTTTGAACACCTAAGAAAGCACAAGCGTATGCAGTGCTTAGAGAGGGACACAGTGTGGCCAGACTCTGCATTTGCAATGCCTGCCTGCTATTCCTGCCTGGTCCTTTTCCATGGATTTCTCCATCCAGCCTCTCACCAACTGCACTCCTGCTGCTTCCCACCTGCAGCCAGAAACGCTGCCAACCCCACTCCACACTGGGCTGGAGCCCCAAGGCAGGGCATCACCTACTCCACCCTCCGCTCCAGGGGCACCGGAGTGCTTTGGGAGCTGTGCAAACCTGCTCCCCATGTCAGAAAGCAGCCCCAGTCCTCTGCTGCTCAGAGAGGGTCAAAGCCCCCTGAATTTGCCTTCAGCCTCGATGATGATCCAAAGCACTCATCTACTTCAGCTTCTCGCAGCTGCCTGTGGACCCAAGGGCCTTGAGCAGGGTCAGGGGGCCTGGAGCGTGGGGCTTTCCTGCAGCCTTGTAACAGCAGAAAGCAGGACCAAGCCACGCTGGACCTCAGTTTGACAACTTGTTTCCTTGGAGGGTGTTGTTTTACTTCAATCCCAATGCTTTCTGATTTAAAAAAAAAAAATATATATATATACACACACATGTGCCAGGACTCAGACTGGTGAAAACTGCAGCTAAGCAGTACCATTTGCTGCAGGGCTTTTAGTTCAGAGCATCCTGCTCTGTCTCAGCAATGTAATCACTTGCTTGGGATATGAAGGGGCAGTCTCATGACGTGGAAGGGGCTGGAAAACGTTAGCTAGCACTCCTGTCAGACCTTGCAGGGAGAGGCATGCTTTGCATCTTCCTCAGAACCTAATTTAAAACACAAGGATGCATTGAAAAAAACCTGCTTTGGAAGATTTTAAAGAACAGCACGAACTAAAAAAGCAGCTGCCAAAATTGATTTCCAGCATTAAAAATCAGCACTGATGAGAGCCATCTTAGAGCAAATAATTTATTTAGTAATTCCATGTAAACACTTCAGATTTACTAGCAAATACAATGCTTGCTGTTCTTTTAAATAGATCATTCAAAAAATAAGAATCTATTATTAATGGCAGGTTGACTAGCGATCTCCATACTACTGTACAATAAGAAATTTTTTTTCTAATGGATTTAACATCTCAATTTTTCTTGTTCTGTGTTTGCTTTACACAAAGCCCAAAGGACACACATTTGAACTGCTCCCTGACGATGCCACTGCAGACTGGGGTGTTTTGGGGAAGGTATGCAGGCAAATCCTCCCATCCTCGCATTGGTATAAGCTGATGTAAGAGTGGGATGGCAGAACTTGCGTGAACACTGTTCACAGACACATGCCTTTTTGGTCAGAAAAGAGAAAATGAACGGTGGAGAACTTCTCTTTGGGTTGTATAAAAGCAACAAACTCCATCGTTGGCGTTTACTTATCAACACAGCAGTACATATACACGTATCCACAGTCTTGGAAAAGCATCCTATAAGCTGGAGAAAGCAGTGGTTCTGAGGCTTGGTACACCAGTGCACTAAAACCAAAAGAATGATACCTTCTTACATAGTCAAATGAAAAATAAATATCTTTATTTTCTGCCTACTTTATTTCAGTTTTCAAATAAATTTTAAATAAATCTGTACAAAGTATACTGTTACAGTATATATTTTTAAGTTAACTGAAATGCCTAAGTGTAACAACACTACAATAAAGCAGTATAGATTGGCACATCTCTAATAAAGATTAACTTTTACACTCAAAAAATACCAGCTCCCAAGAAAACCCTTGATATATTTTTGGTATTTTTATGCAAGTTACGTTGCAAACATATTATAGACCAATTCTCCCCTCCTTAAAAAGAAAATAACTTCTAATGGTTTTCCAGATAATGTGAACATCTTTATGCTGTTAAAGGGACACCATCAGGATAAAAGAGAGAGAGAGATATTTAAAAAAAAAAAAAAAAAAGCAAAAACTTTGGTCAAAAATTGGCAAGTTTTAGGCCTTGTGCACCACCCACCTCACCGAGCTCTGACTGCAGTCGATGCCAGGGATGGCAGGACCGCGGCAGCACTGCCAGGCATCTCGGCTCTCACTGAGACTGGAGAGACTTGTAGCAGCCAGATTTCCACCCCACGCCCCGGCCACAGGGATGCAAACTGCTGCAGGAATGCTTCCAGCCAAATACCCAAACCAACAAGACAAGTATTTTTTCCCCCTTGCGATTAAAAAGGAATTAACACGCATGCACTGGGGCTGACTTTTGCTTCCCCTCCCCCCCACCCCAAAATAAAAACCTAAAATTGATCTGACAGTGTCCCTTTGCTCAAAATAAAGACTTCTGTACTATATAGTTTAGTTATCGAAGAAAACTTGTTCATAGGGTGAAAGAGCCAGGTACATTTCAAAATTCAAATTCCAAATCCAGCTGCAGGTGTTAGATTCATGAGCTCTTGAAACCTTCTAATATTTCGTTAAATAATTCCAAACTGGGAATTGGAGGATAAATATTACAGATTAAGAGCAGGAGTTTTCTCTCTTAATCTTTCCAATGATATATTAAATCAATGTTTACATGCTGAAAGTTAATCTTACATTAGAATGTAATGCAATATCGGCTGCGACATAAACCTATAAATAAATCAACTACCATAGATTAAACTCTGTTAAATATTTCTAAGTTAATAAAATATTGACAGTATTATAAAATTACAGTATTTACAATAAGAAAAAGTCTAGACTAATATATACCTTTAACAGATCTCTTCTCCAATTTGGGATTGCAACAGAATTATGAATATATGAACAATTTATTAGAAAGTTGCATTGTAATTATCATTTTTCCATTAGAGTTAGCGAGGGTAATCTATCACTGCCTTTTTTTTTTTTTTAAAAAAGTGACTTCTGATGGCGGGGTGTAGCTTTTGAGTACCAAACTGGTAACAGGAGTCCTCCGCAAGACGTCTGAAGATAATGTAGGACCAGCCTCAATTGCTCAGATTAAAGTTGTATTACAGAACTGCCAGCAATCAGAACCACTCAAGCTGCAAAAGGGGAGGAAAGGTAGTTTTCAGCTCAAACTGCACAGCTGGAAGGGCTCCCCTCATTCTGGACTCCAACTAAGGCTGCAGGAGCTTTGATCTGCACTCAAGAACTGCAAAAACCTCAGCTTTTGAGTTCATTAGGAGGAAATTAGCCATTGGTGCTCCTTAAAGGGACATAGTTAGGTTGCAGCTATACCAAAAATGTTCTCGCCAACCATGTACAATAAAACCAGGCTAGGCATTTGAGATCCTCTTTGGCTTGCTTTTTTGGGAGGTTGCAGTTTTTCGGGGTTGGGGCTGGTTTGGTTTTTTGGGTTTTTTTTTTTTGCATTTTGTTTGCTTGGGAGAAAAAAAATTGGCTGTGACCATGCAGTCAACTCATTTTCTATTCTTCGCCAGCTTCTCTGTTTCACAAGTATTAGCATAACGCTGTTATGTTTGGGTCACAAACACTTGCAGAAAAAAAAGGAGGCTTCAACGCTCCCAAGTCGATTTGTCTTGGTATAAATCAAAACTCTGAAAAAATGACCTACAGTGATTCCCGTCATTAAAAAACACCAGCTGCTTTTGGGGTCCCAGACACCTAGCAATGTCCTTTTAAGGATCAGACCTCTCACTTGCCCTTTTTCCCAGCCTTGGAGGAAGAGTTTACAACAAGTTTAGGAAGGGCAACGTTCAAATTCTATCCCTCCTCCCCATGTCACACTTTCTGGCAGTAAATTAGAAAAAAATGGGGGGAAAAAAAAATTAAAATTCCTTTCCCGCCCTTCCCTCCCCCAGTCCTGCTCCCTGTAAAACAGAAATGGCATTTTTTAGTGTATATTTTTGGATCAATTGTTTTTTCTCAGCCCCAAGATGCTTGTGGGAGACCTACCCACCAGCTTCAGAGAGGTGAAGCACTTTATGTGTTTGCAGGGGTTTCTACCAGTTCCCGCAGTGGGCAGCTGGGAACACCTCTGTCCTTAAAAGCAGGCTTTAAACTGGTAAAAGAATAATTTGTAAACTTGGGTCTACGTTACCAACAGAAGGCTCTAGGTCCTGTGGGCTCCAGTTCCCAGACATGCAGAGCAGGAAAACTAGAAAGAAAACTCGGTACCTTTCAATCACCTGCCGGGTTGTACTGGGGGGGAGTGGGGAACGAGAGAGACAAAATGACAACTGACCTTATAAACAAAGGTATGTTTAGGGCTTCTGGTTTCAGGAATAAACCGATATTTACTGGTAAAAGTCTGCCAAAAAACAAAAACAGAAACACAGGATTACTGGTAAATATTGGTTTATATGGAGAAGTTTAAAAAAAAAAAAAAGAAGTCATTGTGCTCCTGATCTCCACGTGCTCCTGGGCGGGAGCTGAGAACTGCCCCGCAGCATCCCTACTCTTGGCAGCATCTTTGGCACCAAGACACCTCAAACCAGAAGCCTTGTGTTGAGAGACAAGTGATGTTTCTTTCCTTTACTCCCCTAAAACTACACGCTTCTTTCTGAATTTCCTGCCCCACCCCCTCCCCCCAAGGCTGGTCCTACAGGGGTTTGGCTCAGGAGATGGAAAGTCTTCTTCCGAAACCACTTGGAAATGAATTTGTACATAATATGGTATCTCATCACCAAGGCTGCTGATGCGTGAGCCTCGTCCACTCTCTAAGATACCATAAAATATACAAGACTGAGTGTATATTTTAAATAAAGCATTTTCTTGTAAGTGGCATAAACCCATTCATTTTATTTACATGCTCATTTATTTCCAAAAATAGAGTTGGTCCACATTGGACAAGAGAAATCAAGAAGCCATACAGTAGAAGAGTTAAAAGTCCAACATTTAACCAAAGTACAATGAAATTCCAGAAGTCTGTGGCTGACTTGAACCACAGAAACATACACATGAGCCACATAGACATTTGTACATAGAGCATTATATTACCAATAATATTTGCAAACATGAGGTCAAGATGGTTAAAAACCCAGCAGAACTGAACCAGGGGTCGTGGCTGAACAGAAGCAGGTGGTGAACGGCTGTTACTATCGCAGGGGAACACCACTCTCCAAAGATTTTGCTTCACTTTTTGTTTTTTCTTTAACTGAGAAAGTTCTAATTTTTCTGCCCTGGGGACCAAAATTGAGGACGTGGTGAAAGCCAACCACACATAGCTCCCTAAGAACACACCGAGCGGCTGGCTATATGTAGCATCACCCGTGGAGATGCAGGGGGTCTTATACCCATGAAGATGCAAGGAGCGCAAAACAGCGCAGATGCCAAACGGCACTGGCAATGCCTGGGGCTGGCTGTGCCAGGGCTGAGCTCCGATGGGAGGACAAAAGCCCAGCATAAAACCATCGATTTTGATGACAAAGCAGGGCAAATCTGCAGGGCAGGACCCCTGTCCCATCCACCCAAGCAGACTGACCCTGCCTGCTGCTACCTGGCCTTAAAGATCACCTGGAAAAGAAAAACTAGGTATTTATACCCTTGTGGTGTGCTGCAGGGTGTCTGAAAAAGGTCTGGATGGGTTTTGTCTTGAAAACAAGGATTTCCCTCCCTTGCTGTGGGCAATTTTTGGCATTAGCTATTCTGGTCCTGTCTACCTTTTCTGGAAGACCACAAATAATCCAGCCTGAACAGACCTATGGCATTAGTGGATGTTGCACCAGACAAATGAGGGAAGTGATTTTTCTCAAACAATTTAATTTTTTTTACCTTTAAAATAAAAAAAAGCTCAGAGGCCTGATTGACAGTAGAAGAAAAAAATAATGGAAAAGATGCATTATCTCTGTGTTATGGCCTGGTTTATCTAGGTATTTCCATGGACCTCACTGTGATAATATCCCAGTGTCTCCAAAGGATGGAAAAATAGATTTAAATCTGTATGTTCTCCTGCAGAGAATCACATAAAGTAAGAGAGGGAAGACAATTGTAACACTCCTGGTATTTCTACAAACAACCCCCTGTTTGGGGTAGAACCACATTAAAAGGGTATAAATTTATTTTCCTTTTTCAAGTCATCTTTGACACAATATTAAGCCTAGTCCAATGGGAATGCTAGTACAGAGCTAATTTACAGAATACCAACAATAATTATCTGTACCTAACAGGATTTAAAGGCAAGTATACTCAGTACATTTAGAAAAAAATACTATTACCAAAATGCCAGACCTTTGACAGCAGTTAAAACAGAAGCAGCCGTGCAGTTTTCTATGTGGACGGACATCCTTTAGCACAAGTCGCTATTATCATCTGAGCCTGTTAACAGACAACTTTATCTTCCGATTTGTCTCCTAGAATGTTTCTAATCTCAGATGTGAAATACATTTTTAAAAAGAGATGGGCCTGATCCCATGCAGTTGGGTAGGTACAACACTCCCCAATGAAACTCAAAGCCCAAATTCCTAAAGAGAGAGCACAAGAGAGTTTTTTTTTCTTACATCAAATAGCTATCATGCAAGCACACCATGACATTTTCATATTAAGTACTTCAAAGTCAGCTGGTATAATTTAACTAGAAGTGAGCAATCTAATGAAATTAGTATTTCCAGGGGGAGGGGACAAAGGTTGTGCCAGTGACAACCACCAGATTACCAAGGGAAAACAGCACAGGGACCCCATGGGAGTCTAATGACCTGTACTACAGGACAGTTCATGCACAACAGCCTCTCAGACCTTAGTACCTAAATCTGTAATATGCAGTTATTTTCAATGGCAGTCTATACACCTTCATTTCATTTGCTTTTGCTACCCAGAATCAGATGTTCTTCCTGAACGAGTAAATCACTTAAAACCTAGCAATATTGTTGGAGCATTAAAAATTGCCTTTTTTTTTTACCCCTGCCTATTGCCTCGCATTTCCCAGGGTCAGCCCCCACTACTGCAGGCTCACAGTACCAGACCTTATCGTACTCTTCTGAATTTTCTAGTCATGCTCAGGCTGAAGTAACTTCTCTAGTATAACCAACCACTCTGCTCTTTCAATTGCCAATTCTTATACTTAAACACTAACTCTAACCGAAAACCTTGAGGTGCCTGCAGTTAACCTGCTCCTATTGCAAAATCCAATCATTTATCAAAGCACTTAGTCTTTGGTACTATGATCTAATGAAGACAGGGAAGGTGGGAGAAGCAAAGGTATTTGCCATGACTTCTAAACTTTTAAGAAGCCTAAAACTAAGCTAGAGCAGCAAAGGGTTGCTCTAACTCACACCAGTTAGCTATGTATCCTCCTCAGTCACTTTTAAGAGAGGTAACACAGGTCTGCACGCGTGCACACACACACACAATCCTCCCTCAAGAACAGTGCTAGACGAGACCTGGAAAACATTGCCCAGACCTCTCTCCCCGCTCCTTCCCTTTCTGCCTAATGCCAAAACCAAAACCTTTTAGGTTTTTCTTGGTAAAACAAAAGCAAACAGAACATATCCACAACATCAGTTGCTGAGGCATGCTCTGGGATCTGGCAGACCTGCAAGTCAAGCTCATGGTAGGAATTTGAACTGAGGGTGTCACATCACAGGAGAAATCTAGATGCCATACTACCCAGTATTCTGGGCTTGTTTCTCCTCTTCGGTCAACCAGACTTTGCAGCCTGGACCTAGATGTGCTCACCATAAAAGTTCAATGAACATTAACCCTCTCCACCTGCCAACTTTGGTTTTAATGAATTGGTCTTTTCCAGAGGAAACTCATTTGCTCAAAGGCTGCAGAGCTACTCAAGATACAGACCTGGAAGCCTTCAGTCCCCATCTCCAGCTAGACTTATGTCTACCTTGTGCTGCCCAAGTGATCAACATCAGCTGCAACCAAAGGAGGACTCCATTATGTTTCTCTCCTCATTGCAAGCGTAATTTTTTAATACATTCTTGGGAGGACTTGATAAAAACCTTTTAAAACATCCAGATAAAGATCAGTTGATTCTCCACCTCCGTGCTGTCAACATGGTCAAAGATTCTGGTAGATTACCCAGAAAACAAGATTGATCATAGAATCACAGAATGGTTTGGGTTGGAAGGTACCTTCAAGGACCACCTAGTCCAACCCCCTTTTTTTGCAGAAAGTATGTTGCTTTTAACCTATCACATTCTGAAGAATTACAGCTCATCAGTTTCTCCTTCTCAGTCTGGAGTTCAGGGTTGCTGATCTGCAATTCCCAGTGCCCCGTTTAATACTTTAACTAAAAAAATAATAATACAATATTAGGATGTTATCTGATTATGGAGAATACTAAGCTATTTTTTAACAGCCCTATTTCTGCTAGTAACATTAGCGTTTCAGTCTCAAGCTCTTTTAAAACTCCTAAGCACACCTGTTGCTCTTCGACTTGAATTTACTACTTTGCTCTGGCATCTCTGCCTTAAACGCTTAAGTTATGAGGGAAGCTACTTATCTTTACCATCCAAAAGGACTAGGTGATGGATAGGTAGGCTCTCAAACACGCCCTGTGCTCCAGACTGACGCGGAGAAGTCACTTAAGTAGTACGAAGTAGTGCAGAAAGTTAATTGTGCCTTCAGTCCTGCATGCTCGTATTTTCTCCCCAGCCTTCTCTCTCATGCACTTAAGATAGCATTTACTCCTTAAGGCTAAGGAGGCTCTTCAAAGCCCCTCCTAAACTGCTTAACTTCCAGATGACAGGTTATCTTCTATACAGCATGTCTCTTTCAGTCTACTTTGCAAGAGCTGGACTTCTGTCTTTTGATGGAGTCTTGCTGGACTCCAGAAGTCCCTTCCTTCATAACTGTTTTACTTCATAACTTTATAACTATTTTACTTTGTAACTGATTTCCACTTCAGCTCTGAAACTCCTTCATGACAAAGCTCTGCCTAACTTGGATATCTGTAACCTTTCCAGGTACCTATGAGGCTGCCTGGACAAGTCTAAGGACTTTATTTTTCTGATCTTCTCCCCTGCAATATTTTATAAGACAAGACTCATTTTTAGTCCAGCGCCTTTCACCCCCGAGGATGCTGAACCTGTAATTGTACTGTGGTCACTGCTATTTAACAACTCAACGGTAATTATATCTTGAAACAGTTCTCATGTTTTAGTCCTAAATCAAGGCTAACTCTACACCAGGCTGTTATATGAAATGATCCTTTAAGTAAAACAAGATGTTTGTTCACCAAAATGTTAGCCAGCTCCTTCTCAAACAATCCAGCCAAATAGCATGGACATAATTGAATTTACTTTTTCTTACAATTTTATGAAGACACATGAGCCTGGTTTCCTCCCAAGCCCCACAAAATTCATAACCTTCTTCTTGTGTGGAATAGAAAATTTCCTAATACCTCTGTGTCATTAAAATATGGGATTTATATCGAACATAAATTTGACTGTGTGGTCGTCACTACTCCAATTTCCACTCAGATTTTACGGCAACATTTTAGATCTAGTGTTCCTTCACACCTTTATGACCTAGCATGCCTATTCGGTATAGTCTGATGCCAGGTAATGCAGTATCGTACTGATTTTCATTACCCCCCCACCATGTTTCAATCAAACCAGCTATGCCAAGGTCTTTTTACACTGCCAAACAGTCAGTGTAATGGAAAACAACTATTTTTTGTTTTATGTTTCTACACTGGTATACAGGCATTTTTCTTGTTTGGACCACATACCCGTTTCTTATCCCACTCTGCAGCCCTACAGCTGCAGCTCCTCCTGTGTACACAACTCTGCTCTCAACCTCCTCCTACCCTACGCTGAAGTTTCCCCTTGCCTTCCAGGAGAAATGGGCACTCCTGGCAATCCCATTCAGCACCCTCACCCAAGCCCTGACAGCCTCAGCCTTTCACCAGCACTGTGGTCAGTCCGTCCTCCCAAAACCCTGTCCACTTTCTGTGCCACCAGTCTAGGGATGCTACAGATGAAGTGGAAACCAGCCCGCTCTGCGAAGTCATGACTTAACTTCACCTACTTATACCCTTTCTATCATTTTCCCAGGCACACATTTAGACTTTAGGAAGAGCTAGTGCCATGTCCTAAACTCTGTCTTCTTCCCAGGCACCCAAATTTAGCTTCCCAAGTATCTCAGCTTCACGGGTGACAGCTCCAGCCTTGCCCCAAGCACTCCAAAATCTTTCAGGACCTACTTGTCCACTCAACAGGCAACTTGTCAGATGGATCTCCTAATCATCAGGAGCAGAGCCTGTATTTCCCATGACCAAATCCTTTGCCATCCAAACCTCGCAGAGCTACTTCCCCAGCTTCTAAAGGCATCTCCAGACCAGAGAACAACTCCTCAACCAAGGCTTTAGTATTAAATTATAAATTGCCCCTTTAATCCTGTCCAGTTGCAAGTCAAGTTTCCACAAATAAAAGGCAAGGCTGTTAGTACTGAGATGAGGATGGACCACAACCATCTACAGATGATTTAATGCCATCCCTTCTCCACCAGCTCAGCAACTTTGGCCTCAAGGTGCTTTCAGGAGCTTCGAGCACCTCTCCTTGTTGCACTGTGTAGCATTTTATCAGAAGATAATCACTCATAATGTCTGTCCTCTCTGCACTAGTGTGTGCAGTTCCTAGTGCAACTGAGCCAATGTTCTTCTGATTCCCATAATTAAGCTAGGATTTTTACTTTATGACCATATAAAGTCTTTCTTTAAAATAAAAATAGACTGACTGTTAATGGATTCTTTTTAAAATTACTTTAAACCATCAATTAGAGACTTTCATTGGACAAGATAAGTTACATATGGTCTTGCAGAAGCCTGTAAGGACTCATTTACCGTGACTTTTATTGACAGTTGCAGCTCAGAAGCCAACTTTTTTTCTTTTTTTTTAAAGATCAAATGAGCCTCTGAACATAGCACTGTCAAAAGACCTATCCATAAACCAAACTGTTTGCACGCATGAAAGCAGAGACGACAAATGCATGAATTTGCAGTGCTTAGTTCAGAATTATTAATGCGAGAAAATAATTCAAAGTCTCTAGTCCCTATTTTGCTCAGAGACCTGCCTGGTTCCCCTTCAGCAGCCCCTGGCAATGGTGATCCTACCATCATTTATTATTTAAATAATCTTTTTACTAAAAAGAAGATTTGACCCCATTTATAACTCAGTACCTGACAAGACACTGGCTTCTTTTCTTCACCTCTGGTGCTGCTCACACAACATTTTTCTTAAGCTGACCTGCCCATACAGTTCCTGATAAGCCAATGCTGCACTGCCAGCTCTCCTCAGCATCACTTGAGTGGGAGGTTTAAATACCAGATCTCACAAAATCTTTTATCCACACTCCCTAGCCCCAGCATTTCTTGAAGTATTGACAGCCTTTACAGTTCACCTAGAAGTGAGACAGCTAGACCTGTCTCTGCTGGAGTGATACAGAAGAGCTGGCCCTTGAAAACCCAGTGCCCACCTCTTGACCCCCAGGTAAGTCTTGAGGAGTCTGGACCAGCTGACGCCAACGTACTCATGCACGCTCCCAAGGAGTGGTTTGAGCTCCTCTGCCCATATTGAATGCCCAAGCAAAAGGCAAGCCCAGGAAAAGCAAGTTCCAAACCTCAGGAGACTAGAGGCAATAAAGCCAGCAACTTGCATTGCACTCATGAACTATTGTGCAACCATGACAGAGCATGGAGAAATAAAACGTATTCTGTAGTGAGACCCTAGAGCAAGCCCAACCTGTGGGAGAGAAAGACACTCAAACCAATGTGGCTAACCTTCAAATGACAGCGCTGCTCTGAGATGTCCTGTCCAGACAGGTCCTGCCCAAGATGCACAGTGTCCTGCACTCTGGCATACGACAGCGTACCTTTCTACCCACAGTTCAAAGAGCAAAACCCACCTCTAGCTAACATACTAGCTGGAGGACACTAAAGACACGATGAGCACTGTGATTTGAGTTCGAGTTGCACGTCAAGACATTCACCAGCAACGGAAAAAAACGCCACTGCTCATCTTCTCCACCCCCAACTCTGAGCAATATAAATTACCGAGGCACCATATATCTTATATAGACTTAGCCTCCTCCAGCCACCGTGTGAAGCTTCATCTCAGCACCAGCTCCATCAGCACAGCTGATGACACAGAGGAGCTGAAAACATGCCAGAGACCCCACAGCTTGTGTGTCCTTGCACACCATCCCCAAAGTCCCCTATGCCTGTGCTGGCCCACCCTAGAGCAACTGCACATTGGTCCAGCGGGATGATGAGATGTCTCTGAGATGTGTCTCAGAGCCCAGGCTCAGCTCCCTGACCTTCCTGCAAGCATGGCAGTGCCACCACACAGTCAAAACCACTGATGTGCATCAGTTGAGACATGATCTCTTGCACCAAGACAGTCACCCTTGGGGGCTGCCGCATGGTCCCTGCACCATGTCCAGTATGAAATGCAAACAGATTGGGGTCAACATGGTCACAGGTATTCATATGCTGTTTGCAAGCCACTTCTATGAGCAGCTCTCCATAGAAATCAACATGCTGACCAGGATGACATTTCAATGTGTAGAGGTTCTTCCCTGAAAAGCTGTTTAAATCTCTCCAAGGCATGCACTTTGGCTTCCCAGTGGCATGTAGCATATCAGCTCCCACAACAGCTGCCTCCCTCCAAGGTCTCACTAGCCAAGAGGGGCACATCCTTCCATGCTGCAGATGTAACTCCACACCTCTCACCTCCCTGGTCTGTGACAGAAAGAATGAAGCTTTTCTTTGTTTCCTACATATTTCAAGATAGTGTTTCAAGAAAAAATCCCTTCTGCACGACAGCCAGGAAGGCTCAGCACAAACTCCCACTGCCAACATTGCAGCCAGTCCTCTTTTCACTTGTCTCCTACGTGGCCTAAGTCTAAGAAAAGGCTCAAGTGCATTTTTTTGCAAAGCTAACATCAGGATGGACAGCAAACCAACTGATGACCGACAAAGATAAGGAATTATCTGAGTTAAGACCGAGTTACCTGCTGGGGAGATCCAGAAGATGCCCATTCAAAGCAAGACTCTGCCAGCTGATGGCTGATCCAGAAAGGAGCAGAAGTACACCACATGTCGTGAACCCAAGCCTCAAGACAACAAGGTGCGAAAATGGCCAGCCATCTACACAGGCAGTCTCCTGTTTTATCTAGGGCTATGTCTACACAAGCAGTCAGCACAGCTAGAGCCAAGTTCGACAGCAAAGGAGTCACTGCTCAGGACCTGACAATCATGTTATCTGTGTTTTGGGGATTTTACTCTCCCATGAGCTCTAGCTTGGTCTAACAGACCTAATGGCCACTGGTTGGTAGAGCTTGTCTTTTGGCTTAATTAAACCCAGAATGAATCAGATCACATGCTCTGAGACTGCTCCATGATAAAACCAATGTACACTACACAGGGACAGCAGAGCACTTTGCTGCAGAAGTGCACGCCTGACCCGAGCTGCAAAGCTACCACAGACACCACCATGGCCCCGTGGAAGTCCAGTACGGGGTTCTGGTCACTCAAAATGAGACAATACCCACATGCAGACAAAACCTATAGCCTGCCTGAGTGTCCAGCTTGGCTGGACGTGGTGCCTTCCAGAGCAAAAGGCTCAGGACCAGATCAAAGTGAAGGAGCACCAGCAGTATTGATCTGCAGAGGGACAGTGAAGCATTGTTTGGGGATATCCAGCCATTCGCTCTGTCTCGTTTTAATCAGTCAACACTCAAAAGACAGATAGTGGAGCCAGAAGTCCTCTATCTTTATCTTTTCTCACTTAATCTCCAGCTGAGATTCTTCTGTGAAAACAAGCCTCATTCCTTGCTGTATGAATTCAGCTCTCCCTCTTCTGTGATATTTTGCCTCAAACAGGCTACACAACTGTTTACCACTTTCATAGAGGCAGGCGTGACAGGCTCCGACTCTCCGAAAAAAACATGACTGCTCCTCTGGCTTCAGCCACGTACAGCAACCAAATTGCAGAGGTGGGACCAGCAGAGCTACCCCAGCCAGGGAGCTGGGGAGCTCAGTCCCACAACCCCACCACCCCATGCTCTCCTGGGATCAACTGCCCGACACCCCCTGGCTGCCCACGGCAAAGGGTCTGCCAGAGGTGCTCATCTGGCTTTTATGTGCTTCTCTGCAAGTGGCATCACCTACCCTCCGCTCCGAACACCAGTTTGGATGCTGAAGCACTTGATAGCAGTCAAGGTGCACCTCAGCTGTCCACGTCTGCCAGCTCAGCCCTCCCGCCTTGCTCTGAAAGCCTTTTCCCACTCTCCAGATGGACACCACCTCCTCTGCTGTGACTGCTGGGAGCTTCTCCCCCAGGACAAACTCTTTTCACCCAGCTTGGGACCCGCCTGAGTCCGCTGTCTCAGGAAATGTCTTCGTTAGCGACAATGGCACCATACCTGCCTGCAGGAGGGCACATCCAAAAGCAAACCTGCTCAACCTTTCCCTTCTAATGTACTTCTCCAGCAGCAAATTTTACACCATCCAAATGGCAATAAAATATCCAGTATACCTTTGAAGGAGTAACTCTGTGAACCCCTAAAAATGGATGATTTGGCATTTACTTCTCTCTGCTATCTATAGATACAACTACAGCTGTTCAGATCTGCATTAATGACAAGCAATGCATGGCCCAGTAAAGTCTCAATAGCCCACCTGTGATTCACAAGAAGTGGGATGCATTGCGGACCCCTATGTAGGCTGACTTTCCCCCAGACTGTAGTGCTGCTAAAACACAGTCCCATCAGGAACCTAAATGCTTTGAAAAGATAAAAAGTAAAAGAGAAAGATAGGCAGGCTAAGAGAAACTCCTAGAGCGGACTCAAGACCATCTGGCATGAATGGTTCAGGAGTGGGGAGGCAGCATCGCTGACAGGAGCAGAGCAGGCAGACCAATGCTGGCAGAGGAACTTCAGCTGCCACACGAGAGGAGCATCCTTCCTGTGCCATCAGGCCATTACCCTCAGTAATTTCAACATGAGAAATCCCACTTAAGAGCAAAAAAAAGCCATGAACTTCAGGTCCAAAGATTAGGCTCTCGTTAAAACAGGCTTTTAAAAAAGGTTATAATTTTGAAAGTCCGTTTAAATAAACCTTAACTAGCTTTAAACTATATATACGTATCTCCTTGCCATGTTCACAAACCCACGCACAACGTTTTGCGGTGCCAGCGAGCTAAACGATGTGCAAGCAAGCAGAGTAAAAGGATCCACAGGCTTGAAGAAAAGCTCTGGGCTGAAATTATCTTTCCTTGTTGCAAGTGGCACAGGAGATGGCAAGAGCAGAAGGAATCAAGAACAAAAATGGAACTTGCTTGTTTACCTTGTTGGTTTTGTCAAAACATTTTGACAAGACTGCATGCAGCCCGCTTCTCTGTTCTGCTACCAAAAATTCAGATCCTTTCACCTATGCTCACGCATTACGGAAGAAAGCCAAGAAGAGTGAAACTTTTAGGGAGAGAAGTGCATGTGGAAAAAAATATAAAGCCTAGCATGAGAACTTAAAACCACACTGCACTCCTCTTTCAGATAGTCCGAACACCAACACAAACAGTGACCCTTCAATTACACAAGCTGAGTTAACAAGGAGCAGGCAGCCAGCAGAGGAGGATAGTAAGAAAATAAAAGGTAAATTTGGGTAAGCCTGACAAAAAGCAAAGAGCAAAAAAAAAAAAAAGAAAAACAAAAAAGAAGAAAAAAATCAAGGTGCAAACCAGGATCTTAAATTTGCAGTTAAAACCAAAAAATTCTTAACAGTCATTTTAACAGAGAAACTCTCCAGCGCTTAGGCAGAACCCTACCTCTCAAAAAGCAATCCAAGATGGTAAGAAGCAGCAGGTTTTTGAATGACCAAATCGCATGGTTGTGGAAGAATTTGCTTTTGCTGCCTTCTTTCCAACTCACCTAAGACAGACTCGTTTTCTACCTGTTGCACTACCAAAATTGGTTGGTTCTAGTTACACTTTGGGTTTTTGCATTTCACGAGGGTACCCTGAAATGTAAATCTGTTTTAACATTCTTGTACATTAATGTCAGGTTTCTCCACTTCTAGCTCCCACAACTTCTGCCACAGACAAGTCAATCAGATTTGGTATATGCCCTAGAACGGGAAATGGGAGGTCTGGATTTAAAGCAAAGAAAAAATAATTATGTCAGTGCTCTGCAAGGTGTTGGATCCAAATGCGGTGGATCTGCTGAAGTCTTCAATCCCAAACACTCAGTAATTTTACTTTAAAAAAAAAAAAAGTAAAGTTTAACCTGTTGAACTTAAAGAAGAAAGTGGCAAACCTTTGAGTAAGGGAGACAAAAGTGTGCAGGTGCAAAAACATAATGTGCCATAGTTCACCACCTTAGAAGAAATCAGAGTTTTGCTTTGTTTGTTTGTTTTTTTTTTCTTAAGTGCCAGGGAAACGCGCTTCCCAAAGGGTGGCTTTAGTTTACAGGCACCAAGGTGGAAGCATGAAGTGAAGACATGCAAAAAATGTCAGGTTTTCATAAACCCTTCTTGAAAAAGTGCACTGTGTTTTTAGTAAAAATGCGTTATCTACCAAATCTCCACTGACCACGGGCCACTTGCATACGGAAAGTTGCATCAATTTGCAGCATCAATGCTGACATTTTTGCCTTCTCCTTCCACCCACCTCCCCAATTTTTTTTCCTTGGGAGACATACAGCACCACTGCATTAGAACGTACAAGAAATGAAAACAGTGAGTACGACTGATATAGATCCATTGACTTTTTATTACAAATGTACTTGATCACTTGGCTTCAAAAAAGTTTAAATCAACCCCTATTTTCTGTACGCCAGTACAAAGTAAAATCTATTTTACAAATTAAATACCTAAAAATTTGACAAAAATATTAAAGTTTGATGGAAAAAACAGTTATAAAAATCCCCTTTTAAGAAGGTAAGAGATAACATTCCCTCCCAACCCTCACAGTCCTGTTATACAATATTAATAGTCATTTTTTTAGAATAGGTAGGTATGTTATATCTTGCTGTTAGCATACAAGTCACTCTAATAGCTTTATCTGTATATACTCCAGTTAGTGCATGAATGCCATCTGATTGAATATAATCAACTATCTTTAACTGATCCCTAATTTACATTTCATAGCTTGCATAGTTTGAAGGGACAAAGGTTATACTACAGCTAATCATAAAAAAAGGTGGTTACAGTGCTATTTTTAAAGGCAACAAAGTAATTGCTCCCCCACAAAAAAAGGTTATCGGTCGGCTCTGAGCAGGGGTTAAAATCACCGGCAGCTTTCTGCCTCACTCTACAGGATCATCTACCCTCGCACCCGCTGCCCGCGCCGGGCAGCCCCTCTGCGCTTTACAACAGTCGAGTTACAGGTTGCGAACCGCTTCTCAGCGAGCGCCGCACCGAGCACATTTCAACCCCTGCAAGGGATACACAAGAAAGTGACACTGTCAAGTTTTTTTTTTTTTTCTTTCTCCTTCCTTAAGGTCGAATTCTCCAAAAAAGCACTCTGCTGCATATGGGTATGCCTTGCTGGAAGCTCAGTGGCCTCTCTGCGCCCCACAGCTGAGGCTCTACCGCTGGCACGGCGGCCCCGCGGCTCCTGCCCAGCCAAAGCCCTGACCCTCCCTGGCACCAGGGGCCTGGAGATAACTCCAGGACGGGTCTGGACAGTCCCCTCCTGCTCCTGGGCAGCATCGCGAGTGGGACCACAGAGAAGGGGCAGGAATCAACAGCGGGTCGTTCTGTTTCTTTTTTTTTTATTTTTTTATTTAACTTCTCAGAGACAGAACAATTTAACTTTTTTTAACAAAAAAAAAAAAAAGAAAAAGACTTTGAATTTGGAGGACATTTCTCCATTAGCATAAAACCACTTAAAGGTCAGTTGTATTTCAACGGTAAATTACTTGACAGTGTCCCTTTTAGCTTCAAAATAAAATAATGTCAGTATTGCAATGAATTTCAAGTTTTCTTGCATGTAGTCATTATAAAGTAGCTTTTATCATGCTCTTGGACCTGTTCTACAAGACATTTAAAAGCATATCATCAAGGAAAATATAAGGCATACTTCTCAGGAATTAGATATCTTGGCACATTTGAGCATACTGTCTTTTTTTAAAACAACACATATGGTCAAATATACCTTTCTTCTTCTAACATTAAACAGGGTTTTCTGTACTTTGTTTTAAATACTGAGATATTAGAGCCTTAGTAAAGTACCGAGCACCTCTGGGAAAAAAACAAAAAAGCAAAAAATAAATCAAAACAAAAACAAAACCAGAAGCAAAATCCCACGAACCTTTACAGTCATTTTAGTCTTTCATTATCATCATTCATCAAGTCCTAGGACATACATAACGTGCGTTAAAAGAAGAAGAAGAAAAAAAACCAAAACCCAACAAAACACGCAGAAGAAACCCAAAACGAGACAAAAACTGACCACAAGTTCTCAGACACTGTTCACAAAACTGCCAGTGGGCTGTTAGAGGCTGTACTGGTTTGACTGGAACCATGCGGCCCGTGCGCTTCTCGAGTCAGCCGGATCCCAGGCAGGATCTGGGCGGCGCGGGTGAGGAAGACCACAGGAGCAGCCTGCCTCGTTAGCGATGCTCCCAGGAGCCGGGAGGGTACGGAAGGACACTCTGCCGTGCTCTCATTGCCTCCCGCTACTTATTGCTGGGAACACAACGCAGCAGCGTGGAACTATGAGCGCCGCACCGCAGCCGCCGGCAGCGCGACAACTTTTGGGAGGGCAGCGAACAGCAGGACCGAGACAATCAATCAAGTAGCAAAACCAAAGCAATTAATTTCCTAACTACGTCTAGCAGCATGGAGAATGCAGTCCCACACACATCACAGTTGAAGTACAATTATCGATGGAACTGCCCATCCAGACCCTCCAATTCAAAAGCAGGTTATCAGACAAATGTTTACATGCAATTGAGAACCATTTCAAATGTCACATTACGCACTTCGAAAGCTTATTTTACTACTGGGAAATAGGAAAGTGCACATTAAAGCAATTTTAAACATTTCCAGTGATTGTTTAAAAGAAATAGAAACACCTCACTACTGGCATCACGTATTTAAATTTCTGTGAACACTAACAGCAAACTTCTTTAAAGGGAAAAAATGCATGGTACAATGGGAACAGCTTGTTTTGACACTTACAGTACATCTCAAAAAAAAAAAGGAATTATAATTTCAAATGGGAATAAAAAGACAGCAGGAAATAAAATTCTTTAAGACAAGCTTTTTTTTCACCCCCCACCCTCCATCCTTGACCATCAGTAAAGAAGCACAGGCAGCTCCTGCTCGTACAGGTGGTGCCTTCTGCGCACAGCAGCTAGGTCTACCAGACAGCTAACTTTGCCAAGAGCGTTAAGAAAAATGATTGCATCCTAAAAAAACTTCTGAGTGGAACAAGATCCTAGTTTCTCTGAAACACTGTCTACTGAATTCCGGCCGAGGAAAAGAAAAGAAAAGAAAAGAAAAGAAAAGAAAAGAAAAGAAAAGAAAAGAAAAGAAAAGAAAAGAAAAGAAAAGAAAAGAAAAGAAAGAAAAGGAAAAGAAAAGAAAGGAAAAAGAAAAGGAGAAAAGAAAAGAAAAGAAAAGAAAAGAAAAGAAAAGAAAAGAAAAGAAAAGAAAAGAAAAGAAAAGAAAAGAAAAGAAAAGAAAAGAAAAGGAAAAGAAAGGAAAAAGAAAAGGAGAAAAGAAAAAAGAAAAGAAAAGAAAAGAAAAGAAAAGAAAAGAAAAGAAAAGAAAAGAAAAGAAAAGAAAAGAAAAGAAAAGAAAAGAAAAGAAAAGAAAAGGAAAAGAGAAAAGAAAAAGAAAATTTTGTTTTCACTGTTTAAGGCATCTTTTTTTATAACGTTTTCTATTCACTCGTAACGATGATAGTCATGCAGCAGTTTAATGATAAAAATATATTAATATTTTACTATACAGCAGCAAAAAGTTAGTCAATTAAAAGCACACCAACTTTTTTTTTAAAAGAAAAAAAAACCAAAACAACAAAAACAGCCTGTAAAAGTCCATTATTATTCTCATTATTATTACAAACAATTTCAATTTGGAGAACACACCTGGACATATTAGTGTTCTGACAAATCTGCGTTTCTCTACCCTAGGCTTTGACCAGAGCCCGCGAGCGCGCACGCCGGCGAGGAGGCTGGGACGGGGAGGGAAGGGCACGGTTAGGCTCGCCAGGTATGTAGCCAGTAATAACTAGCACCACAGCTACATGGAAATCCATTACAGACACACACCGGCTTGGCTTTCACTTTTAAACTAAACTCCGAACCCCATGGCTCAGTAGGATTACTCTGCAATTGCGTCGCACTGATTTCTAACAGGCCTACAGGAGTTAACGGCACCAGCAGGGATCAAAGCACAGGTTCGGACCTCGCACGAGTTTAGGAGATAGTGCTAGTGCCAGTGGCAACACGGAAAGACTTGCTACCTGCTGTCCAAAAACAGGTTGACTGGAAACCGCTGCACGTCAGGTTAAGTACTTTAAGTACACAGAATAAAAAAAATATATTATGAACAATACAAGTACATCTCATATACACAATAATGACAATACGCCTACTCAGTTGTAAACCAAACAGGTGCAGAAAAAAATATTACGGGAGGAAATTCTTTACTTTTCTTTTTTTTTCTCTCTCTCTCTTTTTTTTTTCCTTTTCCTCTTTTTTTTTTTGTTTTTACTATTTGAATAACTTTGGTTCAAACGTAAAAATCACAAGTTAGCAAATTTCATTTAAATGCCTTTTTTAATAATTTTTCTTCATGTTCACAGAAGTTTCACTGACCATTTTTATATGTTTAAGGTCCAGATGCAATGCATATTGTATAAAAGAGAGCACTTATTGTTTACCTTGCATGAATTAAACCTACGTACCTTTTAACTCTACAAACTTCTGCATAACATTTAGACAAAGCTCAGACACACAGCATGCCTAGCCCTCATATATATATACACATCTCTAATCACAGGTATATAGGGTGTCAAATATACTATAGTAACCTCCATGTAAGGTTCGAAATTTGGTAACAAAATGAGAAGAAAAAACTAAAAATATTATTTTACGTGTTCTAAAATATCTCTTTTTTTTTGTGCTAAAGTCAAATGTTAGCTCAACATGAAAAGGACTTTTTTTTATATAATTCAGCAATATTATAATCTTGACCATTTTTGCAAACACTTTTAATAATAATAGCTTAAACGTGTACAAAAGTTCTCGGTTAATTAGGGAAATAAACACTCAGTTCTTTATATTTTTAATCAAGTAGGAAACACAGTTCATATATAATGTTATTACTTTTTTTTGACTTTTTTTGTGTGTTTTGTTTTTGTTTTGTTTTTTTTTTTTTTGTTTTAGCAGCTGCTTACTGTTTGATACGGTGGGTAAAGTGGAGGAACATCCAGCGATGGGTGGATGGAGGCGCTGCTGCCGGGCGGCGGGGACGCCGGGCGGGCGGCGCGGCCGGGGGGGGCGGCGGGCACCGGGGAGGGCTTCTCGCCGCCGCCCCCCCCGCCCCGCCCCGCCGCCCCCCCGCCCTCCCGCCAGCGGCGGGGCCAGTCCGCGTCCCGGGGGGCGGGCGGTCAGTCCTCCTCAGGCTCCTCGGCCTGCAGCAGGGCGCCGGGCGGCCCGGCGGCGGCGGCGGCGGCGGCCTCGGCCTCGGGGGGCGGCTCGGCCCCGGCGCCCGCGGGGGGGGCGGCGGCGGCGGCGGCGCGCTTGTCCCGCTGCTTCTCCTGGATCTTCTTCATCTCGTCCGAGTACTTGCAGAAGGTGTGGCCGAACTTGGCCCAGACCTTGTAGGGGACGGTGATGGAGTTGCGGTAGGTGGGCTTCACCTCGCTCACCCGCATGAAGACGCCGTACTTGTTGGAGCCCACGTCGAAGAAGAAGCGCTTGTTGTCCACAGTCAAGGAGGTGCCCTCGGGCAGCTCGGCCGGCTCCTCCTCCACCCCGTAGTCGTCGATGAGCTTGGCCAGGGCGTCGCGGAACTCGATGAGGCCCTGGGCCGGCAGGGCGATGGTCTGGCCCTGCGTGGAGCCCAGCCCCGGGCCGCGGTTGACGGTCTGGCGGACGCGGAGGAAGCGCCCGCGCTGGTTCTCCTTCAGATCCATGTAGTACTTGCGGTTCTCCCGCACCAGGAACTCGCTCTTGAGCGCTCGCCGGGGCTCGTCGGCCGCCTGCGCCAGCTCGGGGGGCTGGCTGGGCCCCAGCTGCGCGTAGTGCTCGATGAAGTCGCCCAGGTAGTCGCGGAACTCGACGGCCACCGACATGGAGAGGGTCAGGCGGCTCTTGTTGCCTCCCGCCCCCACCTCGGCGATCTTCAGGAAGCGGCCCTTGGCGTTCTGCTTCACGTCCAGGTAGAAGCGCTTGTTCTGGATGTCCACCCGCTTGGAGGCCAGCTCCTGCGTCTCGTGTTGCAGGCCGCCGCCCGGGCCACCACCGCCGCCGCCGCCGCCGCCCGAGCCCGGCCCCCCGGCGCCCGCCGCGCCCCCGCCGCCGCCGCCCTGCTCGCTGCCGCTGTCTCTGTCCGCCATGATGCCGCCGCCCGCCGCCGCCGCCGCCGCCGCCGCCGCCGCCGCCGCTCGGCCTCCGCCGCTTCTCGCCCGGCGCCCCCCCCCCCCCGCGCCGCCGCCTGCGCCGCCTCCTCCTCCTCGGCCGCCGCCTCCGCCTCCTCCGCCTCCTCCTCCTCCTCCTCCTCCTCCTCCTCCTCCTCGGCCGCCCCCGGCCGCCGCCCCGCCGCCGCCGCCGCCGCTTCGCCCCGCCGCTGCTGCAACAGCCCCCGCGGCCACCAGCCGGCCGCTCTCGCGAGATCTGCGGGAGCGAGGAGAGGGCGCGGGAAGGCGGCAGAGAGCGGCCCCCGACGCCGGCCGCCCCGCCGAGCCGGGCAGCAGCGCCGCGCCGCCGGGCGGCCGCGACGCGCACACTGCCATCCGCCGCTACCGGGCGGGGGCGGGCTGTCGTGTCCCGCACACCGGGCCGTGACATCCCCCACCCGTGCTGCTGGCGGGGCCGGGAAGCGCCGTCGGTGCTCCTCGTTGCCGGGGGGGCCCGCGTGCTCCCGGGACAAAACTGCACAGGCGACTGGGAAGGCAGCCCTCTGAGCATCCCAGTCGCAGGTGACGGGCTTGCTTTTATATGAAACTCCTGCTTTTTGGTGGGTTTTTGAGGACATCCCTTCAGTTCCAGTCCTTGACACCAAACCCTGCATTCCCAAATCCCAATCCAGCTCCCAAGTAAGATTGCTTTCTGCTGGCGCTACAGGCCCGGAAGCAAACTGGCAGGCTGGGTTTGGCTAAATGTCCCTTCCCTGCCTGCTGCTTCCAGGACAGCAAGTGCTGACTCCTGTGGAGAGCATTGGCGCTACCTTGAGCATCCCAAAAAACCCACAAGTGTGATACGCAAAGCTGTCGTGCTACAAGGCAGGTTTTGTGGTGGCCGGTGGGATGTGCTCTGTGCTGAAGGAAGTAACATATGCGTTCACCGAGCAGAAAGAGATTAAATTGCTAAGACATCTGCGTGTCTTAGATGTTCCTTAGATATCACAGGAGGAAGCACCAGTCTGCCCCACCGTTATGATTAAAGCCTTTGTTATTAGTGACGCCATGCGTAACAACAAAATAAAATAGAAAGGAAAACGGTTTCCTTTTAACACAGAAGCAGTGTTTCAGAGCTGCAGTGAGCTGCAGCTTGCAAGCTGTCAGCAGCTGTATGTCAGCTTGCAGAAGTGCCCTGAATGCCTGGGACGCGCGGCACTACGTGGATGCTACGTTTGATTTTCAGCCCGCCCCAACATGAGACCTCTCCTGGTGGGTCCCCAGCGTGGGAATTGCAAGGCCAGGCTGGCATCGCTGCACTGCACCCCTGTGGCAGACTGAGGGCTGATACTCTGGCAGTCTCTCTCGGTTTGCTTTTTTTATCCTGAAGACAAATGACGTTAAACAATTTTAACTGAGGCCTAATAATGATGCGTCTTGCTGATGCCAGCAGGTATCCTTATGGAGCCTAAACCACTGCCTTATTCCTGCAGGAGAGCTGGTAAATATATAACTGCTGAGGAAATGCATTTGGTGAAAGCCTGGCACCCAAGAATCGCGTGGCCAGTCTGTCTCTGACAACAGTGGGGTGAAAATTGCTGGTGGTGACGATGCTGACCAAGTGCAGCCAGCAGCAGAGGCTATTTTCCCTCTCGAACGCAGGCCAGCGTTACTGCTTTCAGAGAGGATGCACTCCAAGTGGATACTGGTGATCCTGGGAACAGACCTGCCAATGTTTCTCCTTTGGAGGGATGGTGTTGGTGGGACCCTGTTTGCCCAGCATCATTCTGTGTTCCTAGTCATAGCAACTAATACTCTGGTTTTGAGTCTAAATTTGGTTTGAATACAGGCATTTGCTTATTATTTGTAAGCAGAACAAAGGAAAAAATGTGGGTTTTTTCTTCCCAATAGGTAATCTTTTTCAACAGGAGCTCTACCATAGCAGCCCATCCTGGGTGGCTGGCTGTGGCTGTGCCACAGGGACCTGCGTCAGTGCTAAAACAAGATGACATGGCCAAGGCAAGCGTGGGGTAACTGCTTGAACAAAGTGAGGTGCAAAACAGGATGGACGAAGGCAATAGACAAATGCAGGACCCAGGGGAATCTCTTCGTACCTCGTCCAGGTACTGATGGCCAAAGACCGGACAGGGATCTTGCAGGGATCTCCTGGGTCACACACTGCCCTCAACTGCTGTTGCAGTCATATCGATATGTCCCATAAGTTTATCATGGCTTCTTCTGTGGGTTTGGCTGAAACCTGTCCCAGACCTGCTCTGAAAATCAGAAATCCTTTCATCCCCAGCCTGAATATATCAATGGCTTCTTTACAGCTCCACAACTTTCACCGTGTAGCTTTCATAAGTTTTTCTCACATTTTCTCCCCTTCCATGTGTGTCTCTCAGTAGCAATTATATCCCCTTCAGCCCCTGTTCTGGCAGTCTAAAAAAGATCAACTTTTGGTATTTTCCTCTCATAAGATAAATCCTTTCTTTGACTGTTGTAGTTGTCCTTTATTGCACCAGTTTCAGTTCCTCTGAAAGACAGGGGAGAAGGTTTTCAGAGTCATTACTGTTTTTTTCTTTTCTGAAGAAAAAAAGCATTTCAGGCTTAAGATCAATGGGACTTCTGTTTCGAAATCCAATTCAGAGAGCTTTTAAGAACATATCTGATCATTACAGCCAGCATCACAAAGTTTGGAGCCCCTGCCTGTTATTCAGCTACAAAACAACAACTCTGCTGACTCCAAGAACTTGTACAAACATTTATAATCACAGGAGGGAATCTAAGAGCCATTCAAACAACAGATAAGATTCGTAACAAAAGTGGCTGAGATGCAATTGTTATTGTGCAAGTCAAAGAAAAGGCTGTCACACACGGAGGATGTTGCCAGGAAAGCTGCATTCGAGTTGCTGAGCCATTTTTCTCCCATCCACCGTCTGAATTCTCAGGCAGTCACCCTGGGATCTATTCAGGCTTAGTAGGGCGTTCCACTGGATTAGGGGGTGACTGAGTTTAGACTTGCCACTGGACACCGCTTTTTGCCAGGTTGTGTCAGATCTTTGCCTTGGTCCAGTCCTTGTTCAGCCCTCCCACCATGGAAAAGGGAGCATATTCTGGTTCAGAGTATTTCTTGAGCGGTGATGAGTCTTGGAGCAATAAATCAATCAAGGCAAAGTTGCCATTACCATCTCTTGGAGCCAGAGCAATTAGAAGGCAGTTACAGCCACGTGGGCATGTCTGAAGTTGTGCAAAGGCTTAGACCGGCCTCCAGACTGGAGCATGTAACAGGATTGGTGAAAACTTCCTTTGCTTTCCGTCTGGGTCTCCTTTAGAGCGCGCCTTTGGAGAGAGGAGTTCAGCATGGCTTGTGCACTGTCTGTGAGGTGTTGGTTGCCCTGTGAACAAGCCCCATCGTGTGCAGTGAACAAGAAACTAGCACACCACATATGTAAGTCATTTATGAAGATGGGGGACGACAAACTGTGCACACAATAGAGTTGCTATTAGGTCTGTCAATCCTAATTAAAAAAATACTTCTCAATGAAAATTATTTATAAAAAGAAATCACAGTGACCCTAAATCAAATTATTTGTGAATGGTTTTTAGTCTCCCAGATCAGTTAAAACTCCAGTGTTAGTCACTGGATGTCATCCAAACTACATGCTGAATGAATAACATGTCTGCCAAATTTCTTTTTTTTTTCACCCTCGCCCAGTTTGGCACAGGACAGTTAAAGTCATTTTCCTAAATATCTTTCAGAATATCAAGCAGCTGTAAAATAACAATGGGAAAGCTTGGCCACAGTTAACTACAGCCCTCCAGTTGTAACCGCTTCTCTCAAAAAAAGCCACCCCTGTTCCTTTGATGATCTGTTTTGGGTGAGCACTGGGGCAGGGTTTCCCATGTGGGGGTACTGGGGGGTCACTCTGCCTGCGATGCCACCCCACCTGGGAACCTGGCTTCCTGGTGTTCAGGAGTGGGGCAGAGCTGGATCCACGCTGCTCCTGGGTACAGGGGTTGTGTCTCCCTGACCACCTGCTAGATACTGGCATCCTGAGGACATATCAGCCATTCCTTGTCCACAACTGCAGTTCCTATGGCAAGCTGTAATTATGCCTTTTTTGCTGACTTTTTTTTTTAAAAAAAAAAAAAAAGGGAATTGGTGGCAGCATAATGGCAGAACAAGTTCTTGCTTCTTGTGTCTGCAAAGATAAAGTTCTGATTCTTCTAAATACCACTAGAAGTCCCATCCAAATGAATTAGGTTTGGGATTGTTTTCATGATGGCTTATTCCATTTATGCAATATGCTTTCTCTTCTCCCTTGACTAGCCTGCAAGTCTCCCTGCTACCCTTCCCAAATCATGGACTAGATCTTTTACAATCCTTTGAAATGTTCTTGGTGTGTTCATGGGTCCAAATAGCCTTCTGCAGCATTCAAACAACCTGTGGAGAGCTATGGACACCCATCATCTCACCCATCTTTCTCACCACTTCAATCTCTGGGTGGTACCTAGATGCCAGCCCAAAGCTACTGATGTTTTGGGGTTTCTTTCCTCCAGTTTTCTGCCTGCAGTGTTTTGGTGGGAACGTAAGGCATTAACTTGACATGCGTGGAGGAAAACTCCTGTAGTCAGGGCAAGTCCCCAAGTCCTTGCTCTGCTACTAGCCCAGGGCAGCTAGGGATGCCAAGGTGACACTTTATTTTGTGAAAATGGCTTGCAGTTGAGTTTGTTTTTCAGCCTCCTGTCTGTGCAAGTGGAATTTGACAGGTGGCTACCCTGTGGAGACCTCTCCCTGGCTTGACCGTGATCCTCTGGTGGTAAAATAATTTCTTCAGGCTCTTTACTGCTGAGCCTGTTGGATGCTTTGAGACAAATTGTTGAGCTTGGTGGATGCTTTGAGACAGCTGGTGCTGGAGGACTGATGTAGGTCTGCCACAGCTCCTGCTCAGAGCTGCGATGATTCATTGCGGCTGGGGTGGTGTGAGGAAGGCATCTTTGTGCCCCATGGCTTACTGCAGCCAAGCTCCCTGTGGGGCTACCTCATCCACCAGGAATGTTGAATCACAGTCTCATAGAATGGCAGGGGTTGGAAGGGACCTCTAGACATCATCGTGTCCAACACCCCTGCTTGAGCAGGTAGAACTAGAGCAGAGGGCACAGGACTACGTCCAGGTGCATTTTGAATATTTCCAGGGAAGGAGACTCCACAACCTCTCTGGGCAACCTGTTCCACTGCTCTGTCACCCTCACAGTAAAGAAGTTTTTTCTCATGTTTAGCTGGAACTTCCTGCGTTCCAACTTGTGCCCATTGCCCCTTGGCCTGTCATCAGGCACTATTGAAAAGAGTCTAGTCCCATCTTCCTGACACTCACCTGTTAGATATTTATAAGTGTTGATGAGATCCCCCCTCAGTCTTCTCTTCTGCAGGCTGAACAAACCCAGGACTCTCAGCCTTTCTTCTTAAGGGAGATGCTCCAGTCCCCTGATCAACTTGGTAGCTCTCTGCTGGACTTGCTTGAGCAGTTCCCTGGAATATAGTCAGATTTGTCCTGTTGGCCTTCCATGGCTCGCTAATGAATGCACCAGGCAGCATCACTGCAGTGAGTTTGTGGTTTCCTTGCTAGCACTTCCCAAGCCCTACTACCTTGTCCTGAGCAGTGGGATGTTTCCAGTTCAGGAGTCAGTTTTCCTCATGAAGCTGGGGGTCTCCACATTGCCCTGCCAAGAAAGTGCCTCTCCCAGCTCCTTGTGGGCACACTTCCAATGCCGTAGAGCTGGTAGAGAAGTGGAGTTTAGAGCCCTTGGGGGTCCAAAGCTGAGGCAGGGCTGCTTCCCCACTTCCATCCTTCCTTGCTTTTCAAAGGCCTGCTCATACACCCAGGAAATGTAGAAGAAAGCTGCCAATAAAGACCATCATCTGGGGCCTCAATGTTGGCCCCAGATCATGTAGCTAGAGACATACCTTGTCAGCAGCCTATTATTCCTCATCCAGTGTCTTCCTTCTCAAAGTACCAGCCAAAATACTTTCTTAGGGCAACTGGGAGTACTGCAGGACACAGAGCCGGACAGTAACCCTGTCTGCCCTGACCTCCTTAAGTCCCTTAGTGCACCCAGCCCTGTTGACAGGGAACGAGGTCACTCATGGAGCTAGGGCAAAGGGGGACTGGTGGAGTTGTCTTAACTGACTACTTCTACCTTGGGCCAAAGAAACGCCAAACTTTTGTAAGGATGAGAAAGAAGATTTAGAACAAACTGCAGTTTTGAAACGAGATTTAGAACATATCACAGTTTTGCAGTTGTTAGATAAGAATGCTTTGACTTTTCTTTTCCCGAAAGAGATGTTTTTGTCCTGAATTCAGCCAGAAGTGATGTTTCATCACTGTAGAGGAGCATTGGGGTCCACAGCGTCACAACCCTCCCTGCAGAGGGCATGCAAAGGATGATGTGAGAGAGGACACCAAGCCCAAATGCTTTCTTTTACCTTTTAAAACTCTGACTTTTAATACAGCTTTTTCCTTCCAGAGTAGCTAGTGGTTTTGGGATATCCACTGGGGTTTGCCTGGCTTTCAGAGTACATGCTATGGTGTCAGACTTGGGCCTCAGAAGTGGATCCCTTTCCTTCCCCCATATCCAGAAGCTCTTTGGTGAGCTTCAGAGGCTGTGGTTCCTCCCAAGCAAGCACCAGCAAGCATCTGAAGAATCAGATGAGCCTGGAGATTTTGTGGTGTGCTTAGCTGGGAGCTGTTACAATGCTGAGCTGGGAAGCCCAATTCTTTGTTCCAGAGAACACAGAGAGACAAGTTCCCCATTACCCTGGAAGAGACATCATAGCTTTGGGGATGCAGGGTGGGACACTGCGTGAAACAAAAGACAACACACCACAGTGACTTAGAGGCCTCCCACCCTTGAAAAAAAAAAAAATTGCAAGGAAGCATCAGCATAACCTTGTAGCACATGCTTTCAGCCGGATACCACGAATCAGCTAAGTGGGACTAAAACCAGTTAATCTCTCATGGAGAGGATTAAATCATTGCTTAGCATAAAACATGGATTGTCAGGATGTATTGACATGACAGCAAATGCCTGGATCTCGAGATAGGATGCTAACCCTCCTGTTGACAGTCTGAGAGGGCATGGTGAGTCCTCAGCTCTCATGTGGGCTGGCTGCTGCCAGCATGACACATTACCAACTCCCCACCCTCTGTGGGGTTTTGTTTACATGGCTCTGAAAGGAAAACTTCTCCAATACTCACACAATAAACAGCAAACTCCAACTGTGCAGATAAACCCATACAGAACAGACAAGTGCTTAGATTCGTTACTGGATTGCAAATAGCTGATGTTGCTGAGTTTAAATATCCCTATGGTGGAACCTCTTGCTGCATTCAGATAATTGTCTCCTCTACCCTCCACCCACCTAATGATGTTACTGACTGTGGTTTCAAATTCTTGATCCTTGCAGTGGTAAGGTGCAGTCAGCACTGGCTAATGGATGTGTTCAAGGCTTGTTCTAGTCATGTAAGCTCATTGCAGAAGCTCAAGACCTGCCTTTTGGGTCCTGGGGACGTATGTATGTGTGTGAGTGAATGCAGCCCTGCAGACACACAGCTGATATCCAAAGCAGTAATTTGAAAGGACACTACATAAAACCAGGAATGGAGTAATACCTACCTGGAGGAGAGCAGAGGCACTGGCGCTGTGCACACGTCATTAATTTAAACATTTCCAGCTCCCCTCCCTCCCAATTCCAAGATAAGTGGAAAAAAACATTCCCTGGAAGCTCTTATTGGTGCCCAGCCAGAGATGAGCAGGAAGGACCCAAAGGCATTTCCGCAGCTCCTCTTGCAGTGAAGGACTCTTTGGGGAGGTGTTTGTAAATGCCTGTTCTGTTCATAGTGCTCTTGGCCCTCTCTGGCTTGCAGGTGGTCCAACCTCAGCACTACTGCCATGGCTGTTGTCCAGACTCATTTTGAAATGTTTCATCTCCAGCTCCTTGCAGGGCTGCCCTGGTGCTGAAGCTGAGAGGGAAATTGCCCTGGAATTAGGTCCATGCTCTCCAGGGAGGATGTGGGCTGCTATGCAGATCCAAGAGGAGGGAATTTCCCTCTTCAAAGCTTCTCCTGAAGGTTAGTCATTGTTCTTCTAGCACCAAAACTTCAAGGGAGATGAGTATCTTGTCCTGGAATATCAGTTGTGAGGTTTTCCTGCCATTGGGAGCCCAGGGTATGCAAGGAAAGGGCTTTCCCAGGTGAGATTGTGTGTTTGGTTGAGGATGGCCAGGATGAGGGGGCAGCCCCTGAAAGTCTGATGCTGTCCCTGCCTCTCATGTCCTTTCCTTCGCCCCTTGGTAGGGGTCTGCACACCTTCTTGGAGGGAGGGCCAGGGACAAATGAGGGCTAGCAGAAACTTTCTGTCTTCCTCCGGTCCCACCCCAGGGTGGAAAGCCACATGGCTTTTGCAGGGTCAGGTGAGCTGCTGAAGGGGAAGAGCTGGCTAAGCAGCAAATCTGCGATCATCTACATGAGAACAGCAAAAGTATCTCATTATTGTCTGTTCACAGCAACTGGCCATAGTGGCAAACAAAACCGTTTTGGAGGACATAAAGAGGTGGTCCCTAAGTACAATTTGATGGAGTGAGGAATAGCAGAATGAGAGTTTGAAGCCATCCTTCAGGTATTGCAACACTGGCCTGTTGCCTGGCCAGGTGGCCTACCCCACCCCTGGGAGGTGGCATCCACCAGACCCCAGTCTCTGTCTTTGCCAGTGGGGTAAAGCTGTTCTTTGAACCACGCTCCAGTGTCTTCCCTGGGCAGAAGCCATGACTGTCCTTCAAGGAGAAGGAAGACCTGAAGTGTGCATTGACCATGCTGATAGATGGAGGTATGGGCCAGCTCTGCAGTCCTCCTGCAAGAGATGAAGGGGGAGGCTGCCACTGATGGGAGGTAGATGTGATACTACCCTTTAAAGGTCCATCAGTTTCTGGACCTGGAGGAAGAAAAGAGCTAACTTGGCTTCTCACTTGAAGCTTCACCAAGAAGAAAAGGGTCTGTGACAAGGGGGTTGTCTAAAGTCAGCATAGTCACTTATCATTCACAAGGTGATGGGCTTGATACCTACCAGCACTGAGGTGACAAAGAAGCCCAGCTCATGACTGCAGAAGTCCTGTGCACCTGATGTAGGTGCTGTGACAAGGAAAAGTCAGACACAAGGTAGAGAGAAGTCCTCCATTCTTTGTCTGCATGTGGCTTTCTATGGACAGCATTAAGAAATGTTGTCTTGTGGCAGGGAAATGGTTTAAAATATCTCATATTATTTATTAATTATTTAACATTTGCCTTCATCTCTTTCAGAGCAGCTTTGGGGATGTTTTCTGGAGCATCGTTCATGGCCCTGGGAGCTGGTGGGATTCCTTCCTGTCCAGCAGAGACATGGCTTGAAAACCTGGGATGCCCACTTTCCATGTTGTAGCTGGAGACTAGCAGCTCGAGGCTGTTGTCCCATAACTTGTCTCAGTGTCTTGGAATTTTGCAGAAGGGGTGTTTAATTTAAAACCTCTTGGGCCATAAGCCAGGCCTTTACCATGGAGGCAACATCTCTTTACTTTTCCCTGCAAGATGCCATGAGAAAAACTATAAAAGTACTGGGTCTCTTGATACTCTGTGTTCCCACACTGCAAAAGAGGTGTGGGGTCCACTCTGGCATGGTGTCAGCAAGGAAATAGCTTTACTTTTATGAGGCAGTTCCTTGGAAGGGGATGGAATAAGAGGGCGTGGCATTTGCTAGGCTGACTCTTGGTGTAAGGGAAAGGGACATTTTTGTGCCCCAGTCCCAGAAGGATGATGGTCGCTGTCTGCCCTGGCAGCTCCCCCAGCACCTCAGGTGTGTTTGGATCAGACGTGGTCTCCAAGGATGTCTGCTGGTTGTATGCTTTTAGACCAGCAAGCCTCTGCTTGGGCTGTGCAGGCCCCACAGTGGATGGGACAAGAACAGTTGACTGAATCAGGCCAGGAGGAAGCCACAGCAAATCCATGTCTCCCCCAAATTCTGCTGCTGGGGAGAGCAGGAATCACCTGGATCCAATAAGAAATGCAGCTGGCATAGTGAGAAGTCCTTCTTCTCCTTCCCCAGGGACCATTAGCATGGTTTCCACCTCTCACAGTGTGTTTAGATAGAGGGGCTTGTTTGTTTTTATGGTTTACAACTGAGGATATTGCTATGGGAATATTTTGGGAACTTATTAAAAAGAGAATTATAGACCAGCCCTGGCATGATCAAGATAAAGTGGTGCGTAGGTGTGCAGGAAACATGAACATCCTCTCAATAATTATGTTCAATTAATTGTTTTACAGCTTCTTTGGAAATACTGTGTGGTACAGGTGGTACACAGTGCTCTGATCCTTCAGGGTCTGGGTGGAGCACATAAGAGACTGCAGTGTGTGGTGAACCCAGTTTGTGTTAGCAAGGAAAAGGGTTTAAAAAACAGGAACATTTGCAAACCGGCTTTGCCAGAGGGGGGATAGTCTGCAGCCAGCACAGCAGCCACAGCCCTTGTTCTGCCGAAACCAGTGCTGGGGGCTGGAAAGGGAAGGGGCTCCGGCATGTGCAAGGGAGATGTTGTTCTGCACTGAAGGTTAAGTTGAGGTGGGAGAGAGGGTTATTTCTGCATTTCAGTAAGAAATGCTCAACAACAAATGGCTTAATAAAATAGCTGCTTTAATAAGGTAGAATAAAAAGAAGGATGTATAATAGCTTGAAGGACTCAAAAGGAGGAACTTCTCTCCAGGGATGGGATATGTGCAGCACCACAGGAAAATCCATCCTGGGTCCATCTGATGCTGCACAAATGCAGGGTGCCCCATATCCAAAGGGGTGTAAGATTTACTTACTCTTTATATTTCTCTTTTTACCCTGCCTTATTAAAACAGCTATTTTCTGTCAGACCTGTCTCACTGTGACCAGAGAGAGCCTGTACCACCTTCCCCCAGCCAGCCTTGGGAAGAAGCAGGGAGCATCCCCAAGGAAGGAGGTGTGTGAGGGGCTTGGTGGGGGGCTTGTGAAGGACTGCTGCCCCCAGGTCAGGACGGTGGCTCCCTGCGGGCTCTGGCTCCTGCTGGCTCTCCAGCCGTCCCCAGCTTGGGAGGTGGGTGGGATGTGTGGGAGCCCTGCTCTGGAGGGACTCTGGGAGCCTCCGGTCCTCACTGTTTCCCCACATGGAAAAGTCATGACTCTTGCAAGGGGAACAGGGAGGGGTTAAGTGATGCATGTTGTGTCACAGGTAGCCAGCATCTCACTCCCCCAGTTAAGGTTGAGACGTAGCCCTGCCAGACTGGTTAGAGCTCATATATCCCAGAATCACAGGGTCCTAGAAGGGTAGTGGGATGGGAGCCCTGGGGTGCTGCTGGCCAGTGCCTGCTTGCACCCTGACTGTCACCAGCACTAGGTCAGGTTGACCACAGCCTCGTTGGGCTTAGCCTCATTAACCCCCAGCAATGGAGGACCCCTATCCCCATGCTGTGCTCTGTCCTAGGAATACACCACCTCCTGGGAAAGAAAAATCATCTGGATGATCTAAGCACCCCAAACTGCACTATAGGGCCATTAGCCCTTGTGACATGCCCCACCAAGGAGTTTGGCTCTGTTGCCTCTGTACCCACCCTCTGGCTAGTTTTTGGCCGCCATTAATTCAGCCCTTAGCCTCCTCTCAGCCAGACTAAATGAGATCATCTCTCTTCATCCCTCCTCTTAGTCCTTGTGTCCCTGACCCAAAGAGCGTGTATGTGTGATCCCTTATCACCACCATTTCACGAGAGGACAAAGCAGGCAGTCATCGTATCACCTGGGCCAGGTAAGCGGTGGTGATGTCTGTACCCCATCACTCCTGTAGTGAGCAGAGACTCCCACTGAAGCCTCTATCTTGGCAGAGCTGGCCTGGCAGCCTTCCCAGATGATGAATTTTGGATGAGGAAATACAAATTGTTGTCCCTGACTTTGCAGTGTTAATCTCAGTGCAGATGCATGTGGTGCTGCTGCCTATGTCCTCAGGTGCAGCCAGGACTTGCACAGCAAAGGGCTGAGGAGGGAGCTACAGACCAGGAAAGATGCATGGCCATCACTCCATGGATATGTTGGGGAAAGTCACGAAGTGCCTGTGGAGGGAGGATCCAGCGCATGCACGTGCGTGCCCACGGATCACACGAGCGAGATGCAGCAGATGAGCTGCCTTGCTCTATTTGTAACCTCCCACTGCTGTTGAACAGATTTTGCAGGGAGGAGAGGGAGCTGAAAATGGAGCTGAAAATTGAATCTTGAGGCTCAGATGCTTGGAGGGGCTTAGGAGCCCGATTCAACCCATCACTCTCCAGGGAAGCAGGAGCTCATGTGCCTCCTGGGCCTTGCATTTTGCTCTCAAGTTCAGCACAGAGTGAGACTTCCATGCTCCACCTCGGAGCAAAAATCATTTGCATTAACTCATTGAGAAAAGGAGATATAAAGACACAATTAAAGTGCAAAGTACAGGATTACAGCATGATATGAAGAAAGGGAAAAAAGAGGGAGGAGAAGGAAAAACAACTTGGTCTCTATTGTTTAATTTGCATCCCTTTAACTGGCTGAAGGATTGCTGGGTGAGGACAGTGGCAGTGTCATGGTGTGCCCCTGTGAGTAGGAACCAGCCTCCCTACCTGGGCATTACAGAAGGGAGGTTGCATTCAGGACCTTCCTACCTAAAAGCCTGGTGCCCTCACTGGGCTAGTCCCAGTTGGTTCCAACCTACTTCCCATCAGGTACAAGACAAGAGGCTGGTGTGCAGGGAACCACTGAAACCTGTCCTGCTGGGAGGAGATGTGGCTGGGAGCTAAAAGAGGAGATGATCAACAATTCATAAGGCAGGAAGAGAGTCCAAGGACCCATCTGAGCCAAGGGATGTGGGATCACTTAGATTCATCCACAGGCATTAGTAAAAATGCCAGGGTGATGCTTAGTGAAAAAGCATAGGCAACAGATAACTAAGCCAGGGCAGACATGCTTGCAGCAGCTGTCTCAGGCCAGAGCCGTCATCCCTACACCTACGTCCTTGACATTGCATCAACTGAACTGCACGCCAAACTGCACTAGCAGAGCTTACACACAGCGCACTGGGGAGGACCCAAGGCATCTAGCAGGCCTCCTCCTGCAATGGCTCTGCTCCTTCTGTGCAATCACAGCCTGTGCCCAGGCCCAGGCTGTGAGTGTTGTCCTGCCCTGGGTGTTGTTTTTGGTGGTTGTAGGATCTTCCTGGGAAAGTGCGTGCTGATGAGGAGTCATGACGGGAACATCCACGTCCCACCTCCAGGGTTTCCTGCCCCTTACATGCAGCAGCCTGTGCACAGCCCACCCCTCTCCTGCTCCCTGCAAAGGGCAAGATGGCAAGGTCACGGATGAGGCTTCAGCACCTTTTTGATCCTCCTGGCTTCCTGCCGAAACTGCTAATTAAACAGCCAGTTTCATCAAGTGATTTTTCTGATGTGAAAACTTTTCCATAAGGAACTGGTCCCAAATCCACCAACTCATTTCACATTTATTTTAAATCTAAGCTTTATATCATGTAATTTCCTCCAGGGCTTGATTATCTTCTCAGTAAAAGCACTGTTGTTCTGGTTTGCGAGACCTATATTTAATCTCGCTGTAAGGTCTCTGCACCTCTCAGTACAGAGCTTAGATGCTGCCACCTCATCTCCTGGACTTTCCTATTTATTTGAATCCATTAAAAAAGTTACTACTTCTGTCATATGGAGGATGTTCTCCTGCCATGGTGTGACTGAAAATATTAACTTGTTGCTGCAGAAATGGTCTCCTGAATCTCAGAAGTCATTTGGAGAAGGTCTCTTGTCTAAATGGTGGCAGACAACATGTAAACAGGGAATCAAGGGCAAAGGTAGACAAGGAGCCTTGTCTGTCTCTATTATTGTGGTGGAACCTCAAGTCCTCCTTCTCTGTTTCCTACACATGTAATAAGGTATATACACACTCAGCGTATTTTCACATCAAAATACATGAAGCAGGCAGAAGTGGGAGGGGGAAACATTTTCCTGAGTCTGCAGACAGCCCTCAGCACTCAGTCGGAGGATCTGAGCAGCCCAGTTCACCTCAGTAACATACATATTTTGCAATGCAGAAAGCCATTGCTCTCATGGAAATGCTTTCATCAGCTTTTCACTGGATGTACATACATCCCCCCACCCATCCACCGACCCCGAGTTTCAAACTTGCCAATATTGCCCCATGGCCATCAGCTCCATTTGTCGCACCACTTAGCCAGCTCCCCAGTCTCTGCAACGCACTGCCTATACAAAGCTCTGAGGTGCCCTGCAGTGGGGAGGAGAGGTGCTGAATATGGACATTTATATCATGAAACCTCTGCACTAACTGCATTAACTTCCACTTTGAATTCATGAGAAGCCTCCCTCGTCATGCTGGGCTGATGCTAAGGTGGCACAGTTTCTGCTCTCTTGTGAGATGCAGTTGCCTGCCATGAAGAAATTGGAGTGTCATTATGAGCTTAAAGCGCAATATTAAAGGAAGTTGCCCCCCATCATGAGCCTGGCTGCTCCCATGCCAGCATCACAGGTTGTGCACATTGTTGTGTCTCTGGCAGGAGCTTGGTGTGAAAGATTTTTCACCAGTGTTGTGATACACTGCTTGTTAGTCAAAAAATGGTAGTTTCAGGTTCAGCAAAACCCACGTGTATTCCCCCCTAGTTGATGTTGTTATTTTTCAGTGAAAAATTGGAGTGGAGGTAGAGGTGCTCTGAGCAGAAGTGGGGGGGCTGTGCATGGAGAGTTTCTTTTGACAATACACAGTGCTGCTTCAGAGAGAGGGTTCCCTGCTGTCACACAGCCCTCCTGGCTGCTTCGTCTGCTTTCAGAGCAAAATTTTTAAAAAATATTTTTTAAATGCCACCTCCTAAAGCAGGGGCCTAACTGGTTTTGAATCCATGAGAAACAATCTTGCAGCAGATGACCTGGAGCCCCCTCATGACCTAAAATACTAAAGCTTAGAACTGTGATGGCACCCAGTTCTCAGTTTTGCATCCATGCCCTCTAGAGATTTATTGTTCACTCTCTAGACAAGCAGTATTTCTAGAGAAGGCAGAACTGTATCAATGATTTTATGACCAGCACTGTTTTTTACCTTTGCAATGGTATATCATGTCATGGGTTTGTGTGGCAATAGCTGGCTGCTTCAGCTGTTGCATCTTTCATGGTGATTTAGAGATGCTGCTCTTCATTTTTCTTCTTCACAATACTTCTTTATAGTTCTTTCAAATAGAGGCTCTCCTGTCTCAGGATATGCATGTAGCAACACATAATTGGTATGGCCTTTATCTAAGAAGGGACCTTGGATGTGCACAGACATACCTGATGCACTGGTACAAACTGTAATAGTTACTTAATACACAGGGGGATGTAAGGAGGTTACGCAGAGAGAAGGGAAGAGAGAGAGAAAAATCAGAGTGGCTGGCAGAGAGATCCCATCCTGGGGAAGAGTCTCTGGGATGGAGGGGTTTCTCACTGGTGGCCTGGAGACAGGGACCACAGTGCCCAGGAGCTGAAGATACACCCTTGTGCTGGGAGCATTGCTCCCACCGTGCCATTTTGCACACGTGTGTCATCTTTCTGTTGACACACTGCAGTGCCTGGCGACCACTGCCCTTCTTCAGGACAAGAAGTGTTGCCTCGCTGATGATCAGCTTTCTGCTGGTGTCCGCATCTGCCTGTCTTGTGAGAATAGTCCTCTGGTCCCAGGCAGGGTGGGCAGCAATGACAGAGCAATTGCTCTTCAGTGACAGGCTCCCCTCTGTCTCCTCCACCCTGAGCTGTGTGAAACCCTCCCAAAGCTGGAGCTGCTGGTAAGTGTATTGGATGCAGATGTACATATATAAGACACAGAGTGTGTGAGAGGCACAGTGAACCAAGGCTGTATAGGCACACATCAGAATGATCAATGTGCAAATCTGGGTACTAAGGCATGGACTGAAACATCTGATTGGAACGCTGGGAGGAAAAAGGGAAGGCTGAATTGTTTATATTTTGTTTTCATTCATCATTCCTGCTCATGTGGGTGGACAAGGAGTGAATGAGTTTCTTGGGGAGGGCAGCAAATAAGAGGCACACATTTCCTCGAAAGATGAGTGGCTTTTTTTCTTCCTTGTGCTTAGGTTGATATGCCACAGAGGGGCTGGAGGGAACCCTAATAGCTTTCCTGCCATGTGAAAGAAACCACTTAGCTCTTGATTCTTCTTCCCTTGGATTGCCACGTCCCAAGGAAGAAAAGGTTTTCAGGATAGGTTTCATCTTTCTGGTAAAGTATTGGTTTGTCTCCCAACAGAAAATGTACTCAGCTTCTTTTCTTTGTACTGTTGAGCATTTCACAAAACGACAGTAGGATCATGTTCTCACAGCTCAGGGAAGCAGGAGTAGCTGGATCAGACCTCCACACCATGATGGTCTCTTTCTGGGAGAGGCAGCACTGGTGCCTACAGCGGCATCCTTCAGTTCTGCCTTCCCCTGCTGGCACTGGTCCAGAAGGTGACATTAATAGGCAGGAGATATGGGAACACAGTGGGGCAGGGGTAAGCTGAGGAAACTGCTGAGATCATGACAGCATTGCTGGTGGAAAATTCCTGAGATGGGTCTTGGTTTCATTTGCTGCAGCCATGCTGCTTGCTGGAGCCTTTGACAGGCCAGTGGAATAGGAGACTTTGGAGGACCCTCTCCATCTCAGCCCTTACCTACCAGGAAGGACTGCCAGATATGGCTTATTTTGACCATGATCTTGCTTAGACAATCTCCAGACTGGATTCTCAAATTGGGTGCTGGACTTTGCTTTTTCCATATAATTTCTGAGTTCATCATCTATCATCTGCCTTTCTCATTTCACCCAAGACTGTGGTAGTGTCTCCCTGGTGCCAGGAGTCTGGTGTGTCCTGGCAAAGGGCTGGCTCCTGCCCTGTGTGGCAGGTACCGATGCTCTCCATAGGCTATGTACCCCCTGTTGCTGGACAGCCCCAAGCTGAACAAGCCAAATCCTTGCAGAGAAGACATTGAGGTGGGAAAAAAAAAATGCCTGCACTGGTTTTGTTGCTGTTCAGGTGTATTTCTAAGCCTTTGTAAAGCACCTGACTGTTGCAGGGAAGAAACGTCCCACTGGGAATGAAAACTATGTTCCCTCCACTGGGCTATGATGGGTGTCTCCTGAGCCTGCCATCTTCACACCAGCAGGACTCCAGGGTCATTGCAGGGGCCAAGGATAGACCTGGTGCTGGGGTGGGCTGGGGGAGATGGATGGACACACTTCTGATGCACAGAGGCTTCTGAGTCTCGCCCAAAGCAGGGAAGAGCTTAGCTGGATAACACTGGCCCAGCCAGAATACTCTGGAGTGGAAAGGCAGATGCACTGTTCCTCATTATACCAAAAGCCCCATTTCTTTGACAGGACTTACCCACATTGGATCTGCTACCTGTGGAAGATGCTGAAGATGTGCAACCCACCTGCTTGTGCTGTTGGGGGTCAATGTCTCTCCTTGCAGAGGAGCTGCAGAGTTTCCTGAGGCAGGGAGGGACACTGGAACACTGCCCTTTGTGGCATCTGTCACCAGGCTGGGCTCTTTATGCCAAGAGCTCCCTTGGCAGAGGGAAAGAGAGGCCTGAGAAGCGCTTTGTTTTGCAAGCATTACTGGGAAATTGCAGGATCAAAAGGTGAGTGAAAAACCAGCAGTTGTCTGAGGGGTAAAGGCCTCTGACAACGCTGCTGAGCTCTTGGGGTCCTCCAGGCAGGGTGGAACCTGGGCTCAGATGCTCTATCTCCCTTTCAGGGTGGCAAATATGGGTTTTTGCAGCAGGGAGGTAGGGAAGAGATGGGCTTTGGAAAAATTAAAGCAGCCAGGGGATGAAACAGTTTTTTTCTGAAATAATGGCTCTTCATGAGGGATCCCAGCTTGTGCCGGAATGCAGAATGAACTGACTTTGCTGGTTGACAAAGGCAAAATATGGAAGATGAAGAAATAAAATCCCAGAATGAAAGAGGTATGGATAGGTCAGAGACAAACATGCAAGAGCAGTTGCATTGAGGTGGTTTGGTGCAGAAAGGTTGATCACAAACACAAAGCCTCTTTACTGAAATGCATCATGGATTCTGCAGAAGAGATAAGGAGCTGGGAAGTATTTAAATTTGCCAGTTTTGACCATTCTTAAACAGGGTGAAAATTTGAAAATAACGTGTCAGCCTTGAGCCTAAGCAAGCATGAAGTCAGCTAACAAGCATGGTTACAAAGCTGGAGAAGACTCTTTCTAAGAAAAAATGAGTAGCAGAAGAGGCCCCAAAGATGCAATAGCTGGTGATGCAGACACAGTGAAATGGGGATAGGGCTCCCTATCCTGATGAACAGAGATGGGAGCTGCAGAAAATGCATCTAGAAGCAAAAGGTGAGATTTAAAAAGTACTGTTTGGAAAACTGGCTTTGTAGTCCAAAGATTTTTGTCTGTCTCCCCGTGCAGATAAAACCAGTGCAAGTCCCTGACCTACAACAAGGCACAACCTTTGAGCCCCAGCACACTTGCTCTTCTGAGCTTTCTAAAAGCTCCTGTGGCCAAGAGGCTGTATGGTGAGGCAGGGTACAGCCCAGAAGCAGAGAAAGACCCTGCATAGGTCACTGCCTGAGCCACCAGGCAATGCAAAGCCTGGGGGGAAATGTTAGAAAAGGATGCGACTCAGTGTCATCTGTCCATGGGCAGGCTAGAAGTAAGCCATCACTCTAACTGTGCACTTCCCTATCAGCAAAACCACACCACCTCCTGCCTGGCTTTGCTGCCCTCAGTGGACAATGGTCAGCTCTTTCCCTGCACACTTTGGGCCATCTCCCTGCTCATGCCCAGCATCCCCCTGGAAGAAATGCTCTCCAGCCCTGGGGGATGAATTAGGACCTTCTCCCCCACCACTGTCCCTTTGGGACTGGCAGCGAACAAAAGTGTGACTTGCAGGTGAGGATCAGCCGTCTGACACCAGCACATTGAAGGAGTCTTTTGGCTCCTTGCTGATCTTCACCCTAATAAACAGAACATCTCACAGAGCCCACAAAACCCACTGTATGGCTAGGGTGCAGCGAGCAGGGTGAGGGAAGGGTCCCTCCCCTCTATGTGGCATTTGGAAATCCCAGCTGGAGGTTGAGTTGAGATGGGGACTTTCCAGCACTAGAAAGGCATTGACATCCTGGAATGAGAACAGCAGAGGTCAGGGGCTGGAGATCAGGAGGTACAAGAAGAATCTCAGCGAGCTGGCTTTGTTCACCTTGAGGAAGAGATCCTGGTGCTGCTGACAGCCCCCTGGGATTGGTGGTAGAGGGACAGAGCCTCTCAGATGGGGTGGGGACAAGAGGCAACATGCACAAGCTGGAACAAAGGGAATTTCCATTAAAGATAAGGAAAAGCTTATTTTCACGGTGAAGGTGGTAACTGGAACAGGTTCACCAGGGAGGTTCAAGCCTGAGCTAGGATGACCTGGAGTGACCTACCCTAGCTGGCCTCCTGAAGTCCCTGCCAACCTTAGTTATAGTGTTATTCTGTGAATGAGGGTCAAGTCTTTGTGAGGCAATTGAAGAGAGAGATTTTTAAACGTATGTTACTTAGGCTCCATTCTCTCAAAACCAGTGTCGAGACTAGGCTGGTGACTGCACCCAGGGCCTTGCTTTATTCGTTTCATATGTCAAAATGCCCAAGGACCTACAGAAAAGAATGATTTTCTATTTATATGGGAGAAGCAGCAGGGAAGGTGGGAAGGGATTTAGTTGTAAACCATTTTCCAAATGATAATAGAAATGCAAGCATCTCTGGCAGTGAAGACTAGTTGTCTTCACAACAGCGAGGCTGAACACCAAGAAAAATACTGCTGAAAGGAGACACAGCCAGTTCCCTTGTATGAGGCTGAGAGCCCTGGGCTCCAAAATGCCCCAGAGACAGAGAAAAACCTCCCTTTTCAAAATTGTCCCAGAGGCCTCACAGGTATCTTGTGCTGAATTTCTCCCAGCGGTTGAACCACTGTGCTCCCACCGGGATTTCAACCTGCAAATAGGGAAAAGAGAAGGACTAGCAACTCAAATACCCAGGCATTAAACTGTCTTTTCTGGTGAGGGGCAGGGTAGAGCGGGAGAGCTCCAGATCAAGTTATGTTATCGGATATCTCCTTCCCTTTCAGGCAGAATCTGTGTTGCTGTCTGAACAAAATGTTAGGGAAAGGGGAATTTCCACAGAGATTTGTGTCAAAGGCAGAGAGAAGTCAGGTGGTTTCCCTACTCCTCCAAGCAGCTTCCTGAATCCAAAATACTGGCCTTCTCTCTGCTGTGGGAAACACTTCTGGTCCCTTCTACCTGTGCCTGTGTTCCTTTGCAGTTTTGCACAGTCACCAAACAGGGGAAAAGAGAAAGCTTTCAAAAACATCTGAAAACAGAAAGCCACACAGAATCATAGTTAGCAAGAGAAAATGCACACAAGAAATGCTCCCCAAGCCCTGCTGTTAACACACTGCATTGCTTCCAATGTATCATGGTCCTGCAATGGCAGAGCTGTTCAGAGAGCTGTTACCTTCCCTGGAGAGGGGTAAAAGCAGTTGTTCTGGCTGGCAGCATGGAGATGCAGCTGCTCCATGGCTGCAGAGCCCTCTGTGTGTGCTGGGGCTGTGCTGTCATGTGTCAGCAGTGGGACAACACTGGCTCCCACCCTGGTCGGCAGGGCCAGGGCAACATGAGGAAACGCAGCACTTGGGTGCCTATGCTGGGCATAGCAGCTCTACTGCTCCCTTCCCATTTTTCCTAAGGATTCTGGCTGCACCACGTTAAATGGAGAGCAAACCTCAATCCTGCCATCTGTGCTCCTCTGCTCTTGTGACCTGGCTTTTGTCATCGTTTGGGGTGTGCTAAGGGATTCTCTTGAGGTTGTGAAGCCACTGCGGTGGGGGCTGTATCTCCATTGCAGTGCAGGCAGGACTGTGCATCTCTGCTACAGGGTGTGCCCCGACCCATTGCCTCAGGCAAGGCTGAGCCCAGCCTTCCTGCTTCCAGGTCACCTCCACTGCGATGGGACCATGGCCGCTCCCCACTTCAATGCAGAATCTAGTGCAACAACAAATATGAGGTCCTCTGCTGCTACTTCAACATCTCAGATCCATTCCATGTTGTAGCATCTGGGCAGTGAGGCTTTGGGAGTACAGATGCTTCAGGATCAGCTTGGAAAATAAACCCAAATAAGACACTTTTTTGAGATTAAACTGACTCCTCCTGGAAACCACTGCAGGGGAAGAGCACTTGTTTATTAAAAAGAGACAGCAGGGATCAAGGCGTGAAAGGAGGCTTTGTCTTCTCGGCTATTACCATACTCCATTTGTCTCTATGTTAATGCCTTATCTTCAGGTGTGCAGGGACTCTCAGGCACAAATCTCCCACCTCCAAAATAACAGCAGGCAAAAAGGAACACCCCGGCTCCCAGGCCCTGCACATCATGTAAGCCCCGTGCCACCCGCACCCCCCCCAGCTTCCCTCAAATGAGTGCGTCTTTGGTGGCATCTTGGGGGGGTGTCTGCGAACGCCTGGGAGCTTGGCGAGGGGTTGGTTCCATGGCTGAGATGGAGGTGACGCGCTCTGGCTCCATCCCCGGGGACCCCCGAGGCCCTGCAGGAGCGTGAGACAGGGATGCAGGAATCCCCCCTGCTGCAGCGGCATCCCCGGGGCGGAGGGACGGGGGACACCCCGGGCAGGGAATCACCTTTTTTTGGGGGGGGACGGGTGGGGGGGTCAGCATCCCGGGGGAAGGGGCGGCTGGGAGAGCATCCCACCTCCCTCGCTCGGAGGAGGATCCGCGCGGCACCGCGCCACGCCGCGCCGCGCCGCTCCGCTCCGCCCCGCCGCGCCCGCCGCGCCGCAGCCCCGCAGCCCGGCCGCCGCAGGGCCGGCGGGGAGCGAGCGGTAGCCGGCGGCATGAGGCGCGACCCGGCGCCCGGCTTCTCCATGCTGCTCTTCGGCGTCTCCCTTGCCTGCTACTCGCCCAGCCTTAAGTCGGTGCAGGACCAGGCGTACACGGCGGCGGTGGTGCTGGAGGGCAAGGTGCAGTCCGTGGGCCCCCCCGCCGGCGGCGGCAATGACAGCCGAGGAGCCGCCGGTCCTGCCGGGGGAGTCTTGGTCAAGGTGCTCGACCTGTGGCCCCTCAACAGCGGCGGGCTGCAGCGGGAGCAGCTCATCAGCGTGGGCTCCAAGGCGCCCTGCTTTAAAGTGAAGCGCAACCACCGCTACATCTTCTTCCTGGAGCCCACCGAGGAGCCGCTCGTCTTCCGCACCGCCTTCGCCCCGCTCGATACCAGCGGCAAGAACCTCAAGCGGGACGTGGCGCGGATCCTCTGCGCCGACTGCGGTACGGGCCGCGCCGCGGAGGCGGGGGGCGGCGGTCGGGGGGGGGGCGCCGGGACCGGCGGCGGGGGGCGATGGTGGAGCGGCGGCGGGGGCGATGGCCCCGGGGCAGCCGCGGGGCGACAGGTCCGTATCCCCGGGGCGGTGGGGGGGCCCGGCGGTCGCTCCCCGGCCGGCACAAGGAGCCGCGCCTGGCAGCGGGGGCGATGCGCTCCGCCGGGCCCGGCCGCCGCAGCACAGCTCCCCCCGCGCCCCGGCCCCGGGATCCCCGCTCCCCTGGCTCAAGGTCCCGGCCTGTCCCGGCCCACGCGGTAGCGCAGCCCCCAGCCCCCGTTCGGGGAGAGTGGGGAAGAGCCCGCAGTCCGGCTGCCGGGGCGCCCGGGGCCGCCGCCGGAGCCCTCGGTGTCGGCGGTTTTTCAGGGCCCCCCGCCTCGGGTGCCGCTTCCCCCGGTTCGCCCTGGCGATGGCAGGCAGCCCCGGGCTGGGAGAGCCGCTGCCGGCATGCGGCGGTGGCTCCGTTAGCTCTGCGCGCCCCGTGCTGCCGGATGCGTTCCTCTCCCCGGGCGTGTTTACTGCTGCGGAGAGGGGCTCTTTCCCGGGGGGTGCAGGGCCTGGGGGAGATGCTGGGTCTCCAGGTGTGCCCTAAGTGCCGGGAAGTTTTGCTTCCTTCAAAATAACGGCCTCACGTTGTGAAGTTGGCTTTCTTTTGTTCGTTCAGCGCATTTAGATACCTCCAGTCGATGCACTCGCGCTGTTCTCCGTGCGTGCTCTGTGTGCTGACCCTCCACCACCTTTGTAAATGCGGTTATGAAATGACTTCAATGGGGAAGCGCCTGCTGAAGCGTTACTCCTTTTCTGCCTGGATTTTCCTTGCTGTCCTCCGGCAGGGCGAATACCTGCGATGGGCTGGGTAGTGGGGGACTGGGCGAAGACAATGACTGCATTTTCCCAGGGTGAGGATCTGAGCTTACAAAAATGTGAGGCCAGCCCTTCATCCAGCTTGAATGCTCAGATACTGTGTCACAAAATCCAGAGGACGGTGTTAATCCAGAGAGCTCTGAGCCCCATGCCGTTCCATCAGAAATGGATTTGAATCTTTCATGTTTGGTGGGTTACGAGGATATACAGGGCGTATCTCCAGGGAATCCAGGTTCCCCACTCAATGACAGCACACAGTACTTACTCATCAGGTTAAATGGCCTTTTGCCTCATTAAAAAGCAAGGTGCCTTGTCAAGTTATACTTAGCTCTGTAATGAGCATGTGTGTGCTTTGTTGTTGTTGTTGTTGTTGCTGTTGCTGTTGTGTTATTAACTAGGGGTTTCTGGGGCAAATACTTTGCCATTCGGGACTGCTGACCCCAGATTTTGAAAGCCAGACCTGTCTCTTTTTTTTTTTTTTTTTGTTATCCAATAGATAAATTTAGACAATTGCATTTCCTGGGAAAAAAGTGGAACCTTGCATATCATAATATGTTGTTGAGGAAAATGGGCTAGGACTGCATACGAGAAACTAATTTGGGAGGCACTAATTTCATGTGCATCTGTATGTGGGCCATCGTGGACATAGAGGATTTAGTGAAATAGCTGTTGAAGAGTAAAAACGAAGGTAAATGGGGGAATTTCTCGGGACTGTGGTCTCATCATCAGGTGAAAGCACAGCAAAAGGTACATGGCTTTTATTTTTTTTTGAAGCAAAAGGATTCCAAACTTGCGCATCTCTGAGCAGCAGGGTATGGCTTTAACAGGAACGGAGGCTGTTCCGTTGCTTCCTGGATCAGGCCCAAAGTGTTAACGTGTAGGCTGATGTAACAACAAGTTAAGGGATGTCATTCTGCCCGTGACACCTTCTTGGAACTGATGCTTTTGTTTCTGGTTTTTTGATGGTCTGAATAGGCTCTCTGGCTAAGGGACTCTGCAGGTTGTCAGGAGTGATGTCTCAGAGCTCTATGGCAGACTGCAGAAGAAAAATAAAAGCTGGTGGTTGGGAGCTGTTGTAACTGTGGTTTCGTTCAGCGATGAAGACTGAATGGGAGCCTCAGCCTCCTGAACTTAGGGTTCCCCAAGCATTTTGTGCTCTGGTTTGGCTGGGAGGTTACTTCTGAAGGTGACATTCCCGGTAGGATCTTCTGATTTGTAGCCCCCAAGCTGCTGGAAAGGTACATGGACCAGGAAACCATTCCGTGGTCTGCTTCTTGCTCCCTGGCTTCTGCTGGGAGGGGAGATCCAGAGGGGTGCAGGGCTATTTCCCATTCTTCCTGCAGACGGGGGCTGTGCACAACTCCAGAGTTGGCAGGGGGTAAAGTGTCCAGACACAACGCATGCTCTGAGGGACAGCCAGGCTTCAGCCTTGCAAGGGATATTACAGAGCCAGGGGGAGAGACACTGGGGCCACTCCTGAGCGGTTGGAGGGGGACCTCGTGGCTCTGATCAATCCCCCCCACTCCCAAAGATGGAGCCCTGCAAGGACTATCTTCTCCCTGCTGTGGCTCCGTGCCTGGGTCTGTTTTCTAGTGATTCATCCCCTTCTCACAGGCTAAGATGCTGTGTGTCCTCTGCTCTCGCTGCTTTCCCAGGTCCAGGATGCGTTGCAGGATTAGGCCTGCGGTCAGAGCATCTGTGTCTCTCTCCAAGGAACAGTCTCTGCTGTTTGCACAGCTCGCTTGGAGGAAAGTGGGTGGTGAGGCTCTGCACGGGACCCAGGCCCTCACGGGGCAGAGCCAGGAGGGCTGGAGGAGAGGGAAGGGTAGCATGGGGCACAGGAGGCAGAACACGAAAAGCGGTCTGTGGAGCTGGTGTGTGTGCAGGGTCTCACCTGGACTGCTTCATGTCTGCCCCACCGTGCTGAGATCCAGGGAGGGGGATTCCCACTTTGGCCATCCCACTGCTGGGCAGGCTCTGGAGGCTGGAACTTCCCTACCTGCAAACCCCAGAGGTTTGCAGCCTCTGCATCTCTTCCCAGCCATGGGTTTGCATCCCCCTGGCACACAGGAAGCAGCTGGTCCCTGGGCCCAGGATCCTGTGGGTCTCACCACACACTTGCCTGTCTTAAAACCTCTTCTGCACTGGGAGTTTTATTGTTTTTTTCATACTGTTACATAATGATTCCTGTTGTTGCTTCTCTTTCTGTCTCTTTTCTTTACATCTTTTAGCTCTGTAATCTTGGACGGTCTCTTTTTCTCTTTTGTGCTTACAGGCACAGATCAAGGAGGAAGAAATAGGTGCAAGACATGGTGCTGGCTCTCACTAGTGGGGTGGCTGTTTGGCATGGTACCCCTGCTGGGACAGCTCCTGATTTGAAACCAGAAAGAGGGTTATGGTCCTGACCCTCCTGGTCTTTAAGGGTTGCTCATCTCATCATCTGCTTTCCACTCTATATGGGTCCATGCTTCTTGTGTGAAAGATGTATTTCCAGATATTTTGTGTACAGGAGGGGTTCTTGCTGGTGGGGATTTAACTGGCTTGGGCTCTGATTTCTGCTTTCACAGAGGAGCAAATGTCTTCCTGCCTCTGTATGCAGGAAATTGCAAAGTAGCTTTAATTAAAGCTTGTACATCTCTTGGAGCACCTCACCAAAAACACTGCAGAGTTCCAGGACAAAGTATGGGACTTGCCTGTAGGATTAGCTAGCTTCGTCTGGGCAAGTAATCTGGTGGCGGCAGATCCGCAGTAGGATTTGCAAGCAGAGGACCTGTTGTTGCAGCAGGTACTACTTGTGAGGTAAGGTCTTTTTTTTCTTCCAGTCGGAAGGTGCCTTGGTCTCAGTGGGAATCAGGGACATGCTGGGGCTGTGGCATTGGACTCAGTGGCCCCGTGATGGTGGGATATGTTTATCTATTGATTCTGGGAGCCAGGTTAGCTACAGCTGGCCTGCGAGGAGAGGCAGGAGACCTGATTTTGAAGTGCCCACAGGAAAGTACAGTCCTCTGGATTACAGTGTAGGTGTTGCTGCCTGAAATAGCACTGGCAACTTTGGACCAGCAGCTCACGTAAAAATATCCCTCTCTGCTATCTTGCAAATCATTGGGCTTGCTCCAAGCCAGGCAGGCACAGGAGAAGGGTGTGGGTTGGCTCTAGCCACTGATGCTGGTGCTCTTCCTTCATCCCAGGACAGCTGTGGAGCAGGGAGCAGCAAAGCTGGATTTTCTCTTGTGCCACCCTGCTAATTAGAGCTGTCTGAAACGATTTCTCACCACCTTCAGAAAATCACACTTCCTTAGGTTCACAGAAGAGTGAAAACTTGCTTCCTTCTTGCCTTGAGTTTCTGCAGATGGGGAATGGTCACTTTGCTGCAGAAAGCTTTTACCCCTCGCAAGGATGGCACATTTCTGGGTGCTTTCTGCTCCTGGTTATCTGGCATACAGGATTTAGCCTGGGAATTGATCTGGGGTAGCTGGGTCCCTGTTTCCAGGTCAGCTCCTCATCTCACAGCTGAGCCAGCCATGACCGGGAACTGGCAGCTAAAACTTCGCTCGGCTGGTGCTGCAGGTCCAAGTGACTTTAGCTGTACCTGAAACAACGGAGGTTGTCCACTCCCAGGCACATGCCGTGTGTGGAGCAAACCTGGCTAATTTCTCAGTTCCCCTTTCAGAAATGTTTAACTAAATAAAGCATCTCCCCAAGGATCTCTATGAGTAAGAGGAGACTAAAAAGGCTCCTGTATGATCCCAGCAGTGCTGGTTTCTATATCTAGGGCCTCTCCCTGCATAGCCGCTGAACACCAGCTGCTGCTTGGTGGCTGTCTTTGTGCTCTGCTACCTAATAACCCTCAGATACAGGCCTGAAAGCGTAATGCCTCTTCTAAATCACAGACAACACATTGACATGGGTTTGGATTTGGATCAGAAACTGGTGCATGCTTGGGATCAAGAGGCAGTAAACTCCGTCGTCAGGCAAAAAGGGAGCCATGTTATGCTGCAGCTGAGCTCCCCACTTGATCAGGGCTGTGTAAGGCAAGATACACTATGGTCACCAGGGCCTTGAGCCTTAAAGTATTTGGCAAACCCCAAAATCTACTGCAAGGTCCCTCAAGTGATCAGTTTTGGTGCTGTACTGCTGGGGTGAGGGTGCCTCTCCCAGCAGGATCAGACGGGGTTGCCAGTTCCCATGAGCAGCATGGCACGGCTCCTACAAGGAGCGGCGGCTTGTTTGCCAGGTTTAGGGCATTGGATGCTGGTGCTGGAGCGTGCCTTATCTCCCTTTCCCCTCCTGAATCATTGCGTGGCACCACTGCATGTAGAGGAGAGCCATGCTGCCCTGGAACAGTGTGTAGGCTTCCCGCAGTGAACTGTGCCGGCCTCCGGCAGTCAAGGGCACAGATGCAGTGAGAAGAGTGGAGGTGAGTGGCATGCTTGGCCAGGAGGAGCTACAGGAGATCGATCTGTTGTGGACAGCAGGTTTGCAAGGCTGTGAGCCTGTGGGTGGCTCTGGTTGTCTGAGAACTTCTCGCTGCAGAGGAGCCTGAGCGATAAAGTGCTGGGAAGTGATAAACTGCCTTCACTGAGCTGGGAGGTGCTGGGGCTGTCTGGAGGCTTCTGTCAGTCCTCCTGTGCCCACTTGGTGGCAGGTGCGGCAGCGTGGTCAGTGCTGGTCACACTGGTGGGGAGCTGGACTGGGTGTAGCAAAGATGTCCGTAATGCTGCCTCTCTCTCTGCTCTCCTTGCTGATCAGAGGAGTCTGCCAGGGTATGAGCACGCACCCTCCCAAACTGCTGGGCCACACTTTCACGTCCAAATGGTGACATTGGAATTAGAAGGCTCTGCCCCACTCCCTAGGGAGGTGTTCTCTGCACTGTGCAGTGCTCTGGCTGGTGCAGATGGTGGAGGATGCCTGTCCTCAGCAGGAGCTCAGGCAAATGTGTGCAGTGAGGGGAGGCTCTGGAGGACGCTCATCTCCCTGGCAACTTTGGCAGCCAGGCATCTGCTCGCCTACTGAATTGGGTGTGCAGCAGTTGAGCCCTTAAAGGGTGCCAGCAGCTCTCAGCACTTGCCTTCTCAGGTCTGGAGGGAGGTGGAGAGGCCTGCCAACTGCCAGAAATTTTGGGGACAGAGTATTGAGTCTGCAAGTATAGGCTAAAGATCAAAAGGAAGATGAATCACTGTGCTGCTCTTTCTCTGCTGAATGACCATGCTTCCAGTGCTTGGCTGCTGCAGCTGGGTTTGGGGCTGTGTGCTGCAAAGCTTGGCCAGAAGGGTCAGTAAAAACTGCTTTCATTTAACCCCCACGGTCCAGCTCTGTTCTGGATAAGAGGGTGACCAATCTGGAGGAGGAGAACATGAGGTTCCCCAGAACATGGGGTCCTAGAGGGGAGCAGATGATTTACAGCTTCAATGAAAATAATTTGTGTAATTCCAGGCAGGAAAACCTGGGATGTGTTTGGGTAGGGGGAGGATCATCTCTGTGCTTGGAGGATTTGGGGAGAAGTTTTGTATGGAAGTCACAGTAGACAGCACTGAAGCTGTTCAGGGGAGGGGGAGAGTTCATATTAGGGAAGAAAAAGGAAGTGAGAAAATATGAGATTCAGTGGGTTGGAGGGGGGCTGCCTTGGAGACCCAGGGCACTGGTGTTCAGCTGAGCAGCGGTTTCTTGTCTCTGTGCATGTTAGGGTCAGCCAGCTCTTGCTGAGTTTGTAGCCATGTCTTGGCATTGCTGGCTGATTGCCTGTGTCAGAGAATCATCTCTGGTCTTGTCTTTCCTGCCTTGGGGTCTTACCCCAAGCAGTCACTCCTGTAATGTATCTCTGCAGTCCAAACCATGACCAAAGGGTGACCTAGAAGTGCTCCCCAGTATGAATCAAGGGTTGAAACTGGGTTGGGCCTTATGATGGCATGGGCTAAGCTCGGCCCTGGCTGGTGTGGTACCTTGAAGATGGGACTGGGTGGGCTGGTGGGAGGAAGTTGTGTGCAGAGAAGAGGCCAGAAGATGGCAACAGTCCTGACAAGGCTGTGGGAACTGCAAACCAGAGGTATCTGCCCCTCTGCAAGGAGTTATCCCCTTATCTCTGGTAGCCTGGTCTGGAGCTGGGTGAGAGCTAACAGCAGAGCATTTTGACAGTAGGTTGGGCAGACACCCATCAGAAATGACTCCCGTATGGGTGAACCCCTTGCAGGCAGGCAAGATAGCCAGCTCCGAGGATCTGAGACCAGGGACTAGATAGGTGCTCAGGTCCATTCCCACTCTGTTGTTTGATGTTGTAGCCCAGGGACAAGGTGATTCTGCTCCCAGCATCCCTCCCTGGCCAGGGCAGTCCTTTAAGGTCTTTTGGCTGGGGTTGGAGGCCACAGTTTTTCTCACTGGTCACCCCACTGGCCCCATGCCCTGTCGCCTGCAGCAGGACAGTGCAATCCTTTCCTATATTCCTGTCACTTATTGTTTGCTGGCATGTGGAGGGCAACTGAGTTCATCCTTGCAGGCTGGAGCATGTGTCCTGGTTTTGCAGGAGTGCCTCATAGTTGGTGGCCTCCTGGAGGAGAGCTGGCTGCTGTTGTCGCTGGGCATAGCATCTCTCTGGGATGGGACATGTGCTTGATGAGTGGGGATGTGTCACGCTCGTGACAGAGCACCCAGATTCCACCCTGCTGACCCGCACTCCCACCGTGTCCTGGTGTGAGGGGACTGTTGTTTGCCCTCTTGATGAAGGTGAGGGCTCTGGGAAAGCCTTCCCAATGGGTTCAGGTGCTGGAGATGATCCTGTGGGATCCAGGCCCCTGGGCTGATGGAAAGAAGATCTTGGATGTAATGGTTTTCTAGGGCAGGTCTGGATGGGCAGTGCTGTGCCTGATGGCTTGTGGAAACGCTGAGGAGCATGGGAAAGTTTTGCAGAGCCTGTGGAAGGACATGCTGTACTACTTAGTGGGAGAGCTAGTCAGGTCTTGCCAATTTGGGGTCGGAAGGCAGGTATTTGCATTCATTATAATCAGTCACTGCTCATCCACTTTTCATAATGGCTTGGTAATGATGAAATGCTGTTCAGGATCCTCTCGGTGGTCTCGGGGCAGGCAGATGGCTTGGCAGGAGAGTGGGGACTGGAATTAGCTCTGCTTTCTGGGCCGTCTCAAAGTTGGCAACAATGCACCAGCCCTGGCTGCTGCACTCGCCTGGAGCCTGTCTCCATTGGACCCTGGCTCCCTGCTGCTGCACTGCTGCTTCAGCTCTTCGAGGTGGGCTGCACTTGGGTCAAGCCAAGGTGAGGTCAGGATCAGGCACAGCCTCTACTACAGCCTTTACCGATGTAATGTGGCCTTTCCCAGCATGCAGAGGTGTGTGGGTGTGTGGAGTACAATTAGCAACACATTCATTAGCCTTGGGAGTATGACAGAGAGTATGAGTGGGCTGTCAGGATGCCTTGCTTGAGGGTTGGATCTTCCCCATCATTCCGTGAGATGGTAGTAACAGCACTGATGGGAACAGGTGCCTCTGGCCCTTGTCTGGACCCACTGCTCTGGGTGTTCTATCCTTCCTGCCTTCACCTCTCTGGTCTTCCTCAGCTGCCCTTCTGCATGGCTTGGTGCAGAGGAGAGGAGGGGTGGGGACTTGAGCAACTGAGTCTCTCCTAGGGTGCTTTCAGCCTTGAGCCAGGCTGGCAGCTGCTGCTGGGAGTCCAGCTGAAGTCGTCAACATCCCTGGGATGATCCCCTGCCATGTGGGGTCTCAGCTGCCTTCTCCCTGTATCCCTGCTGGGAGAAGGAGCTGTCTTCCCATCCTGGCTGCCAGGTTGCCTCTTGTGCTGCTGGCCCTGAGCTCTGTGGGGAGCTACCTGGTGATGCTGGTGTGATGTAGGGAACATCAGGACCTCTTCTCATGGGGCCATGGGACATTTGCTGCTTGCCCAACAGCTGCATATTTATGTCCTGTGCTGGAGTGAAGTGGAGATTCCTGTCCTGGGGGGTCTGGCATGGCGGGGTGCTACCAGCTGGCTTGAGGAGACCTGGAGACCCTTTCTTACAGCACTGGAAAGCCTGAGTCCCAGCAACACATCCCCAGATCTGCAGAGCTGAGGCAGCAAAGAGGAGCTGGAGGAATTTCCCTGCCAGGTCCTTCCTGTGGCTCCTGGTGTGGCTTGGCATGCTCCATATACATGGCAGGAAGAGGCAGTGCCCATTCCAGCATCTGCACACCCAGCCCTGCTCCTTTGGTCTCCGGCAGTGCTGCTGGGCCCCAAGCCCATGGGGCAGCCATCAAATGAGTGTCCCAGGACCCAACACTGCCCTGATCTTGAACATGCCCAGAAAGTTGCCTTTGTTTCAGGAAAAGGGGATGCAGCTGGGATGGAGGTCTGTGGTTCAGACGGATTGCTCTTCTCCAGCACGCTTTCTTCCTAGGCTGGTGATTTAAACTGGTCTTCCTGGCATGGGGCACACAAGAGGCTGGGTCTGTAGGATGACTGTCACTGTTCCTTGGCACAACAGCAATTGCAGGCCATGGCAACCTCTGTAGGAGCCCCAGACCTGATGATGACCTAGAGCCCAAATAGGCCTACAGTCAAGGAAGGGAAAATGTAGAGGTGGCAAGGTGTTCTGGTGGCTTTGGGTGGATCAGATGCAGGTGAGATACCGGGAAAGGTTCTGAGGTTTTTGGCTACCAGGTAGGACACAGCGGTAGAGGTAGGATGGTTTGGATGGTTTGGATGGAAATTAGGAATTCTTCTATACCTACAACAACTAGGGTGATGGGAAGCAGCAGGCTTGGGGTCACCTAAAGAAGGTCCTTTTTCACCACAGTGCCTTGCTGCAGGGTGCTGCTGGGACCACAGGGAAGAAGGATTACACAGGCTCCCAGAGGCCATGCCTGTGTGTGTGTACAGCCTGGTTGGGGTGCAGTTGCTGATTCTGTGTTTCCCCAAATGCCTTGATGCCAGAAGGGGTGGCCTCCAGTGGGGAGAGGCACAGTATGGGGCTGAAGCAGTGCTGTGGTTTTAGCCCCAGGAGGGGTGTGGTCTGCGGGGAGGCAGTGACACGTTTCTCCATTTGTTGATCAGTAATTCCTCCATGGAGCCTGATCTCCATCACCCGGACCATGCTCCAGAGAAGGAGCTTTGTGGAGTATCTAGCCCATTTCTAGTATACATATATTCTGTGTAGGGGGTGCAGCACAGAAAGCCAGCTGTATGGGTTTGTCTCAGCCTTGTGCCTGTGCAGTTGTGCTGGGTGCATGCACTGCAGAGAGGTGTGTTGTGTGGCTTCATGCTCTGGAGGGAACTGGTGCCGGCAAGGGGGCTGTGCTTGGAGATTTGTTTCAGTTCCCATCTGTGCCACTGATTGTAGGAAAGCTGCTTAGCACCCCCACACTGTGATTCCCTGCCTGGCAAACAGGAAGGATGCTGTTTTGCACGCCTTCCTAGGGAGCAGGCAAAACTGGTAGTGTGCTGAGGTCATATCAGTGTATCAGTACTGGTAATCAGCAGAAATGGTAAGGAAACCCTGCCCTCCCTCCCCTGCCTTTCACTTACGGACCAGCTGTCTCTGCTGCCAGCTGGTCCTCCCTGGAGGTGGCAGACCCTGCTAAAAAGGAGGCAGACCCTGCAGTGGTACTCCATGCAGCTGGAAGGATCTGAGTGGGTGTTTGGGGCTGGAGGAGCCGTGGCTTGTCTTTATTCCTGGAATGGTCTGCAAGGGACCTGCCTGGTACAGGCCAGCAGTGTGTTGACTCTCCTTGGCTGGCCATCTAGCTCTGAACATTTCCCAGCCAAGCTCAGCTCACAGCAAAGGTGTTAGATCCACAAAGACATAAATTTGTGGTCCCCAAACCTGTCTCTGATCTGCAGCAGCACGCTCTGTCTGTGTGGGGGAGCTGTGACGTGTGAAGGGATGATTTCTGTCAGTCCATTGCGTGGTGACATGCAGGCTTCTGGCATCCAGGCTGTTTTTCTGGTGCTTAGAACTAGCTGGGAGTGCTGGCAGTGAGCACAGATCCCCAAGGGCACTTGGTGCTGCATGGTGGTGTGGAGAGAGGATTTCCCAAGCTGTTACAGGGCTGAGCAGCTTTGTGGTGCATGCTGTGATGGCAGGATGCTCGGGTGAGGCAGGCTGAGTGGCTGGTCTGCTGATGCTTGCAAACTTCTGCAAATCTGTAGCTGCTGCATGGAGCTGAGAGATTAGGGTTGTGTTTTGTGGCTTGAAATGACCCTGAGAGTTGCCATCAAGGCCCGTTCCCCAGCCCTCTGGGATGCTATGTGTCAGTAAGTGTTACTGGGAGGTGATCCAAACCCAGACAGGCAGGGTTTTGTGTGCCTGTTTACTTCTGCAGGCTCTTCCTGGTGAGAGGAAAGACAACTGCACTCTCCACCTGTGCTGCGACAGATAATCTGGGAGCCCTCCTCCCTCAGGTCGCAGACAGTTTCAGGCCTCTCCTTGCTTCTTAAGCACTGCAGGCTGAGTCGCCTTCTGCTCCATGTCATCAGCGCAAAAGCACAGCGACAAGAGCTGTCACACCAGGACAGCGCAGGTGCAAGGAAGCAGAGGAAATCCTGCCCACAGTGTTGATACACCTGTAGAAAAACCAGTTGAATTTGCCAAGAAAGCACATGCTGTCACTGTAATCAGACTGGTAACAGTGAATAAAACTACAGCCATTGTGGGAAGGAGGATCTGGATGGTTCTTTGAGCAAGGAGAGAAAATACCTTTCTGTAGTGAACTTTGAAACTGGCTGATGGCTGATGAGACCAGCAAACCTCATATTTAGGTGTTAAAGCATCCAGGAGAAGAGCTGGTAACTCCCAGATTATACATACATTAAGAGGGTTCTGGCTTCAGAAGGCAGATAGGCACATTGGAAAGTGCCATTAGGAAAGTGTGACCTTTTGAAACCTTCCTGCTGGGAGAGTGGCTATGGTTTTCCGGCAGCAGCTGGTGCCAAGGCAGCCCTGGGTGGCTGCAGGACTGCAGCTGCCTGTTGCCTGTGTTGGGTGTTGGCTGGCTGCACGGGCTGTGAACATGCTGGTGCTGAGCTCTGGGCTGCCTTTGTCAGCAGGAGCAACTGGAGCTGGCTCTTCCACAGTGCTGGGCAGCTCTGCAGCTAGAGGGAGAGGTTTTGTTCTGTCCTTTGCTCTTGATACATGGGGAGATGTGTGGCCGTGCGTGCTCTGGTGTAGGTTGGGCTCTGAGAGAAGTCACTTAGTCCCTGCCCCTGCTCAGATCCCCATAGGGCTCATGTCTGGAATGAGGGATGCTGAGGCTTTGTGGATAGGGCTGATTTCCATCTGGGATGTTTCCTTACGTTGCACAAGATTTACTGAAAGCACCGTGTAAACCTGCTGGGAGGGGACGTGTCACAGAGTTTCCTTTCCCGTAATCTGTTTTGTAATTCAGTGCCCTTTCCCATCACTTTGCCTTCGGGGAATTTCCCACCCCTCGCATGTGCCCGGTGGTCAGCTGTGGCCCAGAGCCAGGAGGGCAGCACTAGCCCTTTCCTCCTCTGGGTAGGCTATAAAGTCCTTGATGCTTCACCTCCCGAGCCTGCGGGGTGCCAGGTTAAATCTGAACTGAAGCACAGCACAGACAAGCTCTGCCAAGCCTCCGATTCTGGCCCAAAGAGGCTGCAGGGTCCAAGCTGTCTCACTTGAGTATTTATTAAATGGGCTGGTCCAGGGGCCTTTCCAGAGATCTTGGCAGTGCAGTCAAAGCTGGTAGAAGAGCTGCTGTCTCTGTCTCCTTTGGGCTGAGGGTGTCAGGAGCGGGATCAGCAATGCCCCATCAGGTAGCGGCTCCTGCTAGCTCTGTTGCTGGCTGTTGCCAGAGGCGAAACCTTCTGCCACCGCACAGGTTCCCAGATGCTGCACACCAGCAGTCAGGTTTAAGGAAGGGAGAGTGGTGAGGACGATGGGCAGTGCTTACATGGGAGGACCACGCACTGGGCTCCTCCTATTAAAAACTAAGGTCAGCAACCTGCCAGGCAAATGACGTTCCCAGGAGAGTTACCAGATCAGTAGGAAGGGGTGGCTGTGTAGCCTGTGGAAAATGTCTGTGTCCCTGGGACAGAAACCTGCCCAGCAGTGCCGCTTGGAGATCTTTGCTGTAACAGACACACACCTTCCAGCAAGTGAGGCTAACAACAGGATTTTATATGGACCAGTTTTATGCTGTGCTAAACTCATCTTTTGTTGGAGAGTGGGGGAATGGCATACATGGGGGTAATCTCCTGGCTGCAGCATCTGAGGGGATCCCCCCTCCTTGAAGTCTTACTTTCATGACCAGTGTTCTTCAAACTAGTGTTTTTTCCCCTTCTCTGTGTAACGGATGACATGGGAAACCCTTCTGCAAGGAAATGAATTCTGCCTGTCACAGTGGCTTTCACTTGGCAGTGTTGAATTTCCTTCCATGCTGCTGTTGTCTTTCTCTTTTCCCCCTTCTCCTCTCCTCCCTCCCACACTCTCTCTTCTCTGTCGTACATCCTCAGCTTTCAGAGCGATAATTGCAGTTGAGCTAAGAAAACCCTAGCATGTTTAGCGATGGCTTTGCTTCCTTTTTCTGCAGTGTTCTCTGAAGCTGCACCCTGTTTGAAAACTTGAACATTGAAAAGGTATTTCAATACCTTTTTTTTCCCCATTTAGACCTATTTTTGGATGAAATTTCCTGGAAATTCAGTATTTGGATGAGAAGTGGGAATATGAAGTTGTTTGATGCCACCAAATATGCAGGACACGCAGGTTGGACCTGTCTGCTGGGAAAGATTCTCAGCATCACTTCTAGGCCTCCCTCTTGCAGGAGTTTGCTGGTGAGACACAGGCATTTTTGTAGGAAGTTGGGTGATTTCTGAGGTGAAAAGTCACAAAAGTCTGAGAATGCCTAGAGGAAGACCATTTTGTTCAACCTGATCACCTTCTGTGATGCAATGACTGGCTTGGAACACGAGAGGAGAGCAGTGGACATTGTCTAACTGGACTTCAGTAAGGCCTTTGACATTGTCTCCCATGAGATACTGATAGACAAGCTGTTGATCAGAGAATCATAGAACCACAGAATCATGGAATGTCCTGAGTTGGAAGGGACCCACAAGGATCACTGAGTCCAACTCCTGTCCCCGCACAGGACAACCCTAAAATTCATGCCATGTGTCTGAGTGCATTGTTCAAATGCTTCTTGAATATCATCAGGCTTGGTGCCGTGGCTGCCTCCCTGGGGAGCCTGTTCCAGTGCTCCACCACTGTCTGGGTGAAGAACCTTTTCCTAATATCCAGCCTAAACCTCCCCTGGCACATCTTCCTGCCATTCCCTTGGTTCCTGTCATTGGTCACCAGAGAGAAGAGATCAGCACCTGCCCCTCCTCGTCCCCGTGTGAGGAAGCTGCAGACCGCGATGAGGTCTGCCCTCAGTCTCCTCTTCTCCAGGCTGAACAAACCAAGTGACTTTAGCCACTCCTCATACACCTTCCCCTCTAAACCCTTCACCAGCTTCATGGCCCTCCTCTGGACTCTCTGTAGCACCTTTGTATCCTTAATATACTGTGGTGCCCAAAACTGCACACAGCACTCAAGATGAGGCCGCACCAGTGCAGAGTAGAGCAGGGTAATCACCTCCCTCAACTGGCTGCAATATAGTGCTTGATGCACCCCAGGACACAGCTGGCCCTCTTGGCTGCCAGGGCACACTGTTGGCTCATGTTGACCTTGCCATTGACCAGAAGCCCCAGGTCTGGTGGGGCTGCTCTCCAGCCTCTCATTCCCCAGTCTGTCTGTACATCCAGGGTTGCCGTGCCCCAGGTGCAAAATCTGGCACTTGCCCTTGTTAAACTTCATATGGTTGGTGGTTGCCCAGCTCTCCAGTCTGTCCAGATCTCTCTGCAGGGCCTCTCTGCCCTCAAGATTGTCAACAGGTCCTCCCAGTTTTGATGTGTGGGCTGGAGGAACAACAGTGTGGTGGATTGAAAACTGAATGGCTGGGTCCAGAGGGTGGAGATCAGTGGAAAGAAGTCTAGCTGGAGGACAGGAACTAGTGGTGTACCACAGGGGTCAATACTGGGTCCAGTCCTATTTAATATCTTCATTACTGATCTGGATGATGGGGCAGAGTGTACCCTCAGCAAGTTTGCAGCTGATGACAAGCTGCGAAGAGTGTCTGATATGCCAGAGGTTTGTGTTGCCATCCAGAGGGATCTTGTCAGGCTGGAGAAATGGGCTGACAGGAACCTCATGAAGTTCAACAAGAAGTGCAAAGTCCTGTACTTGGGAAGGTACAACCCCAGGCACCAGTGTTTGTGGGGGGCTACCCAGCTGGAAAGCAGCTTGGCAGAAAAGGCCCTGGGGTTCCTCATGGACATCAAGCTGACCATGAGCTAACAATGTGCCCTTGAGGCAGAGAAGGCTAATAGTATCCTAATCTGCATTAGACAAAGTATTGCCAGCAGGTCAAGGGAGGTGATCCTTCCCCTCTTCTGCTCAGCACTGGTGAGGCCACATCTGGAATGCTGTGTTCAGTGCTGAGCTCCCCAGAACAAGAAAGACATGGACATACTGGAGAGAGTCTAGTGAAGAGCCACAAAGGTGGTGAAGGGAATGGAGCATCGCTCATGAGGAAAGGCTGAGAGACCTGGGACTGTTCAGCCTGGAGAAGAGAAGGCTCAGAGGGACCTTATCAATGTATATAGATACCTGAGGGGAGGGTGCAAAGAGGACAGAGCCAGGTTCTTTTCAGTGGTGTCCAGTGACAGGACAAGAGACGATGGGCACTAACTAAAACACAGGAGGCTCCCTCTGAACACCAGGAAGCACTTTTTTCACTGTGAGGGTGTCTGAGCACTGGCACAGGTTGCCCAGCCAGGTTGTGGAGTGTCCTCCATCCTTGGAGGTATCCAAAAGTTGTCTGGACATGGTCCTGGGCAACCTGGTTTTGGTGGGCCTGGTTGAGCAGGGGGTTGGATCAGATGACTCCCAGAGGTACCCCCAACTTCAACCATGCTGTGATATTTTTTGTGGAAGGCCCAGGACCTCTTTCCTATGTAGTTCTCACTTGTCTGTAACTGAAGGCCTACAGACAGCTGGAGACTTGTGGGTACGTGGGTTCCCCTGGTTGGTCCAGGGGTACTGGGCTATGAGTTAGTGTGTGTGTAACAGGGTTCCACAGAACCTTGGCCAAGGAGACAGCTGGGACCAGCACTCTGGTTGGGTGTCTCCCACCTCCCTCCTGGTGTATTCAGTGGAGGTTTCCCCATAAAAGAGGAGCAACGGAGTCAGGCAGCCTTGTATCTGCAGTGTGTGGATCCGGAGCTGCCCCTGTGCTCTCACTGTGCTCCTCTGGCCTTGGTCTCTATGTTGCCCATCCCTTCAGAGTGAGGGCTGTGGAGGGGTAGCATCTCCCTGCTCAGCTTCATGGGACAGAGGTCTCTCAACTGCTGTCATAATGATGTGCAAGGACCATGCACAAACTCGTGTGCAGCCATGGGGCTTCCATCAGCCAGGCTACTCTGGATCAGGTCCAGAATATGCTCACATCTTGCTCTCCCTTCTCCCCCTCCCTGTAGGTCTCATCCAGTGCTCTGTAAGGCCCTGTCTGTCCTTGCCCAAAGGCCCTGTACACGCTCTTGAACACTGTCCTCCTTCTACGCCCAACACTCTCCCAGGGGAGCCTCAGCTCACCACTGTCCTGGGAGGGCTGAAGACAAAACTCCCTGGGCTGTGTCTGAAACTTGAAAGCACCTATCCTGGGGAGACACTGCTGTACCCTCAAATCCCATCCATCCTCCCCAGCCCCCTCTGCCTGCAGCCCCCTCTTACACGTGGCCTGTCTGGTCTTGGCTTGCTTCTCTGAGCCACTCTTTGTAGCCCACCCCAGACTCTCCTAGGATGAACTATGCTTTTGTTTTAGGTCTTTCTCAAGTGAACGTGCAGTGGAGGGGCCAGGCTGTGGAGAGCAGGGCTGCAGTTTGGGAACCCCTGGGAGCAGTGTGGCTGGGTGCTGTACCTGGGGAGTTTGGGGCTGCAACAGCAGTGGACTGAGCTCTCCTGGGCAAAGCGGGAGCTGGGATAGCATGAGGAGCAGCTTTTTGCCATCTTTGCCAGACTGGATTGTATCTCACAAACTCTTTGCCAAGTGAGGCCCGGTGCTGGGCTTGTTGTTTGCAGATCTGCCTGTTCCCTGCTTTTCAGATGCCATTGCCTGCTCTCCCTGCTCTGCTTTCCTGTGCAGATCAGTGACACAGAAACAACAGAACTGAGGCAGCAGAGAACAGCTGCTGGGAAGGCTGCTGGGTGGACTTTTTGCCTTTCTGCCTTGTGGCTTGGGGAGTAAGCATCCTACTTGCGGTGGGACTGTGAGCACAGTGATGCTTGTGCCAGTGCACCATGTCCTGGGGCAAGCAGGAGAGTAGAGTCCAGCAGCCTGCCTGGGGCTCCTGGTCCAGCCAATGGCCTAAAGCTGCTGTTCAGACCTCTACAAGCAGCTGCTGGAACAGAGAGTTTGTGCAGATGAGCTCTGCCTGCCCCAGCCTTGCTGACCTCTGCTGCAAGCCTGTGACCTGTTTTCCCAGATGTTCGTTTGGCCCAAGCCATGGGCCATGGATTGTCTGTCTGCTGCCCCATGCTGCATCGAGGCCAAAGCAGCCCTTTCCCAGCCCAGTTACTGGGTGTGCTGCAGAGAGCTACCAGACCAGCAAACCCACACTAGCCACTGCCCATCCCACACTCAGCAGCTGAGCCTGGCTTGGCAAAGGGTGCGAGATGCCTGGTTTGGAGAGGCATAGGACAGGGAGTAGTGGAAAGGAAGACAGGGAGTAGTGGAAAGGAAGAGACTGTGCCAAGCAGGTGGCTATGGTTGTCCTGGTACATGGGCGCTGCCCTCCACCTTCCACTGATCCTTCCGTGCCTTGGCTTGTGCAGCGTGGGCTTCTTAGGGCTGCTCACAGTCGTGACACTGTGGCTGCTGCTGTGGTTTCACACCCCTTGCAGTGGAGATTGGTCAGAGTCCTTGAAGAAGCCTTCAGAGTCACATCAGTGTCACTGTCCTGGTAGTTGAGCCAACTTGGTGCTGGGGGCTGTGTACTTAAAGGAAAAAATACCCTGGGGATAACCTGGGAAACATAGAAGCCACTATCAGCTAGAGTTGTACAATGTTGGGTGACCTTTTTTCTCCCTCAAGTAGTCTTGCTCAGAGGGAAGTGGAGGACCCCTGACGTTGAGATACTGCACTGAGACGCTCAGCAGCATGTGTGCCATGTGTCAGAAGCTGTATGCTGCATGCGCGGGTGCTTATGGCAGGGAAATGAAGCAGCTCTGCCACTACCTGTTCCTAAACCATTTCTAGTTCCTCCTGGCTGCTTACTCAGTCAGCACAAGGGAGAGAACTGTGACTCCTGCCCGTGGATGCGGGGATATTTCCCTCCCCTCCCCCTGCAATCAGATGCTTGCAGAGCAAAGCTTGCGGAAAGCCAAGCATCTCTTGCACTCCATCAGACGTGGGTGTCTATAAAAAGCCTCTCTGGGGTTGTGATTGGGTGGGTTGGCTGTACCACGTGGTTTCTCATAAGGCCTGTGTTGCTGAGCAAGTGGCATTCTACTTATTTTTGGCACTAATAGTCTTTAGTTAATACATAAATTCAGCTTAAATTCTGGATGGAAAATAAATCCCAAGTGGAGGCTCTGCTAATAAGATGACAGACGCTTTGGGGAGCCTGGGATGCCTGTCAGTGGAGCGGTCGTGGCTGCTGAGATCTGAGAGCAGTGACATGCACAGGCACAAGGTCCTTAAAAGTTACCATGAGTTGTCTGGCTAAATTACAGAAGCATTAGACAGATGGCTGAGGTGAGCACTAACTTTAACTGCTGGAGCTGAACTCATTACAGCAAATGTCCCAGTGAGATCCCCAGTCCCATACTGGCATATTGAGAAAAGGGAGTCAAAGCATCAGTTTAGGTCTGACCACTGCAAAACACCCTCCTCTCTAACAGTCTGCCAAAAGGCAAGGCTGGTCTGAGGTCCTCTTTTCTGCTTCTTTCTGCTGACCCACTGCCAGTCACTCCAGGATGCTTCCCCATATCCTGGTTCATCCCATGGAACCTTCACCCCAGATTTGGGTGAGTTGAGGCCTGCATCCAAGTGGCTATGTCCTTTCAACAACATACATGCCTGTGAGAGCCTGTCTGGGGAAACGCGGCCAAGCATGGAGAGTGTGAGACCTTGGAGCTCTAACCTTAGGCTTTGCTCCATGGGCTGGTGCTGTCATCTGAAGGAGGGTCTGGCTGGGAGAGCAGATCTTAGCAGCCGGTCAGAGGGTTTTGTGGCAGCATTCTTCCCAGTGCTGTGACGTGGGGCTCTGTGTGTGTAATAGGATGAAAGGTCCCCAAGCCTGAATTCACCATGCATACGATTGCTTTGAGGGTTGAGGCTGGAGCTGACTCATTTGCATGCCCCAGCAGGCAGGCTGCTCAGCAGCAGCACCATTACCTGGTGACTTGCTCACCTTAGTGCTTTGTAGTGATGCCCAGCACACATGCACAGTCGTCTGCTTATGGCTCTGGCTCTGGAGCCCAGCAATGGGACAAACTCCACTGCGTGTCCTTTACATGACCATACTGGATCCATTTTGTGCCTGCGTGCCAGATTGACAGGCCAAGATGGATGTAGTCACTCCCATACCCAACTGCTTTCTGAGCTCCTCCTCACTGGCTGATGTGAAATGAAATCCAAAGTATGTTGGATGCTTTTTGAGAAACGTCCTGTACTTGTCAAGAAGCAGATTTCTAGGGACCTTTCCAGGGGGGTGCTGTGCTGGGAATGAAAGCTACTGGTAGTCTGCCAGCATGTGCCACTCCTGCCCTTCCCTGCCCTGGCCCTGCTGGGGGTGCAGGTTACATGCCACTGAAAGGGAAGGTGTCCTGATGACTAGGATACAAACTGCATGGCTAAGAGATAGCTCAGGCCCTGCTTGCCACCTCCTGACCGGGTCCTCTTTGGGTTTTCTGGATTTTCAGCTCTTTCCAGAGTTGAAATGGGATTGGAGGTTAACCAGGGTTTAGAAGAATGCCAGTTCATCCCTGTCTCTCCTGCTGGCCTGCCTCACCTTGTGCACAAGGTCAGCCCCTGTGTGCTCAACATATTAACCTCTTGTCAGGCAGCAGGCAGACTTTTGAAGTCATTTAGGCCTCAGATCAATCTTTCTGGAGAGGTTCAGGTCTCTCAGTCACAGTCAGGACTGATGGTACAGCACTGGCCTCATGAAGTGAGGAGAGTCTGAGGTAATTTCTTTCTCCAGGTTCCTTGCTGTGGATTTCCACTGGATCCTGCTTCTTTCCTCTGCAGTTTCCATGTGAAAGAGTGACAAGGAAAGGCTCAGTTGGGTTGTTTCTGTGGCCAGTGGTATGCAGTCATATTGTTTCCCCATGTTCTTGGTGCAGGGGAGGGGGTGCTTATTGTGGAGCCCATCTGGGCTGTATTTGTTGCAGTACGGAAAGCCCTGGCTATTGTTACCAGTGGGTATCCCTTATTCACAACATGAGGTGGTAAAGTCCCAGCTACAGCCTGTGGGCAAGATGTAACAACCTTAAGGCTTTGTGAGGAACCCGTAGGTGGATGCAGCTATTCCTCTCCCCTCCAATCCCCCACATCTGTGTTCTCATCTGGGACCTCCCTTGGGGACGCATCACGCTGCAGTGGAAGCTGCAGTGTAAGATGATGCGTGGGTGGCCCTGGGATGCTCCTCCCTCGGAGCACGGGCCTTGGGGAAGCAAGTGTGTGTATGTCTGTGAGTTTGTGCCAGAGGCTTCCTTTGGAGACAGAAAGGATCAGTGCTGGAGACTGGCGGGGGGAAAAAGAAATCCTGGCTTCTTCCTACCCAGTAGTCAGCAAATAACCTCTTGGGATTGGTCGTTGCTAGGCTCAGGGCTGACCAATGAGTAAAGAGTGGTCCAGCCGTGGGCTGGGACATCCTGGCTGGGACTTCCAGTCAGGTTTGTGTCTAGAGTGGACAAACCATAGCAAGGGAGAGCAATACACAGGGATGAGGATTCTGCATGCAGTCGTGAGTCCTGCCTGCCTGAGGCAGAGCTGCATAGATTTGGCTCAGCCATTCCAGGGGCTGTGCCCCTTAGCTTCTTCTTCCCCCAGCCACTCACTTCCCTGCTGTCCTTCTGGCCCCTTTGTACTCCAAGTGCCTCAGTCCACTGGCCTTGTGTAGCCTGAGCCCTTGTTTTCCATGCTGCCCGTGCTTGCCAGGGAAGCTGTGTGTCCTCTCTGCCTCTGTTCTGCACTGGGCGGGGGTGAGCTGAGAACAAGGCAGTTCTCAACAGGAAAAGCCAGACAACCACTGTCTCAATAAGGCAGCAGTTTTAATAAGACAGAATAAGCAGTACATATAGTGAGTAAATCTTATGTCCCTTCAGATGCTGGGTACCCCGCGTTTGTGCGGCATCAGACAGATCCTGGGTAGATTTCTCCCACGGCTCAGAGTAGACCCCATCCATTGAGAGAAGCTCGCCCTTTTGGTCATTCGAGCCGTTATATAATTTTCTTACATGAAAACAGCTCTGTTCCTGAAGGGTGTTCTCACGAGACGTCCTTGCTGCGCTGTTCAAGGCAAGGCCACGCTTGGTCGCCGGGGCCGAGTGGGAGCTGTCCGCGGGCTCCTCCGTGGCAATGAGCAGGCTGAGCTTTTCCTGTGGCCAAGGGATTTGTGCCACACAGCCCAGCCTGGAGAGCGCTCCATATCCAGCGCAGCCCCGCATAGGGGGCATGGGTGTACTCGGGTAATAGATGCATCACTAACTCCTCGATGCACGGTGGTCTGCTGGTCGGGATCAACACACTCCTGCTGCTGAAGCAGTCCTGAAATGTGGGGTGCCTTCCTCCAAATATCCCTGGTCAACCCATTGGTGCAGCTGGGTGCTCCAGGCTCGAGCCCAGTGTGATGCTGTGCTTGCCCATCACCGGAACCTGAGGCTCCCCACATAGCTTGGGTTTGTCTTGGCCTCAGCCTTAGCGTGTGCTCAGCTTCCAGCATAGCTGCTGAGGTCCCAAACCTTCCTGTGCTAGTGAGTGAGAAAGGGAGCTAGTCTGGCATCTTATCTGCTCTCAACAAACTGAGCGCTGTCACCAAAACTTGGGCTGTGCCTGGGAATCTCTAACTCCTGGGAGTCGTGGGACTGCGAGGGATGGCTGCAAGTACCACTATGCATTTAAGGCTGTTCTTTGGTGCTGTTCTGCTGTCAGTGGAGAAGGCATGCTCCCATGGTCCTGCCAGAGACAGTGAAGGAGAAGGCTACAGCAGCAGTCTCGAGGAGGGACCGATTTGGAGACGGATGAAGGGTGTGCGGTTTACTGTGTAAGGAAAAGGTTACTTCTGAATGGTTAGAGCACAGGGGCCTGGAGCCATCTCTCATAGCCTCCCATATAAATAATATCAGGTCTCCTCAGTGGAGTAGCTTCTACTGCTGCTTGCTCCTTTCCCCAGGTGGAAGGGATGTGCCCCTAGATCTGCTTGCAGAGGCTGCATTGGAAGCTGGAGCCAGCACATGAAAGCCCTGAGACTGGGTTGCATTCAGCCTCCTGGGCAAGACGCAGTGGGGAACTGGGAGCAGGTGGGTGCGGTGTGTGGGTCTGGAAGATGTCAAGAGAAGTAATTTTTGCTCCCAAAGCAGGGGAGCATGGTGGCTGGGATGGGGTGGGAGATGAGCAAGGGGACAGGAAAAGAGCTGATATGGTTGGGAGAGAGCAGAGGAGGCTGATGCCATGGCAGCCTCCATGGTGGTGGCCCCACTCCCATCTTGTGATGGGTTTGGATTAGCCATGAAATCAGGGCGGGGTGCAGGGATGCAGGGAGAGGCCTGTTCATAGACAGGGCCAATCTTGCTCTGCCTTCACTCTGCCTGTGCTAATCGCTGCTGAGGAAAGCAGGGAGGGACCTGTGCTTTAATGGAGACAAGGAATGGTTTAGAGGGAATTAGAAGGGATTTATGGTGGTGGAGGAAATCACAGTAAGCATGGCTGGCCTGGCCTGGATCAGGGGCCCTGGGCTGTACCTAGAGGATCTCCACCTGGGTAGGCACCTGAGGAGTTGCTACGATGGTGATAGGCCTGCTCACAAGGGTTTTTCTTAGAGCCCTAGTTCTCAGAATTATGGGACTGCATGGGAATCTTGATTTCCTTATAGAAGTTTTATGGTTACTGAGACAAGTCTGAGAATATGAACTCATCCCACCAGGACATAAGTGAAAATGTTCCAGCATTAACAAATCACACATCTTTTCTGTGTGCTTGAAATCCACCCCACAGCTTGAGGGTGTCCAGCTCTCAGTTCTTTACTGTTTTGGGTTAGCAACAAGGAGAACCCAAAAAATTTCCCTGTTTGCAGGTCTCACCCAAGGTTTCTCCCAGATAAACCTTGCTTCTGGTTGTTAGACCTTGGTATGGTTGCTTTGGGTACCAATGTTCATCATCAGCAGCTCAGAGTCTGTTGTTCCAAGGCATCCTTGTGCAGCACTGTCCCTCCTGGCTGGCTGGCTGGCTCCTCAGTGCTGGCTGAGTGTGATGAGGCAGCATGCAAGATGAATTACAGGCTGCAATCCACCATGCTGGGAACCTCTAGGATATCACAGACATTGTCTGTTCCTCTTGACTTCCCTGGCCTGGAGGCCAAGGTTGATGGACAGAGATGGTGCTGATCCTGACTGCTGTGGTTGCTAATGGTTATCCAAAACATCCTGCTGGCTTGGGCAGGTCCTTGGCTGTTGTCACTCGCTATGACTCTTCACCAGCAGCTGGGGCAAGTTGTTGGAGCAGTTTTGCTTCACAGCTCCAAGGTTGGCCAGGATGCAGCAGTGTCTGGCAAAACACAGGCAAGCTTCTCTGAAGGAGCCGAGGACCTGTTGGGTGGGAGGCTGACAACTTCTCCAGCTGCCCCCAGCCTGCTGCAGAGAGACCACTTTAACCTTCCAGGGTAGCAAACTCTCAGCCTGTCTCTGAGCTCTCTATGGTGTCTGGCAGGACTCACCCACCCAGAAATCATAGGGCTTTTTGGTCTTAGCAGGCAAGGATTTGGGATGCAGCTGGACTATACCGGGGGCTTGCACCCCAGTTGTGTAATGCAGAGGCAAAAGTCACGGGGTGGGTGTCCCACATCCCATCTGCTGAGCAGTGGTGCACTGGCATAGCTTCCATCATGCACAGTAAGGGACAGAGTGGGGAAGGCTAGAAACCTGCCATCAAGTGGAAAACCTCTCCTTGCTGCTGTCCCCATGGGGGTCTGTAGTGAAGGCTCTGGCAAGGTGCTTGCCAGAGCTCTCCCTGGAGGTGGTCTTGTGCTCTGCTCTTCGTGCTGGGAATGTCTCTCCTCTGCTTCCTGCTGCTTTTCAGGCCACATCTTTGGGAGGATATTACAAGACAGGAAGGAAGAAGACAGGGGCAGTACATGTGAGGATGCAGCAGAGAATATAGTCTGCTGGTGGAGACACGGTGGGGGAAAGATATGTGAACCCTTTGATTATTTAATTTATGATAATGATTTCCCCTGATTCCACAGAAGGGTCAGCTGGCAGTCTAGGTCTCAGAGTGCTCGCCTCAAGGTCATGAAGCAAAGGCTCCCTTGGAGGAAGGGCTGAAGGCAATACAGTCCTAATGTGCTGCTGGGCATCTTTAGCCGAGTCCAGTGCAAAGGGGCCTCTGCTTCCCCATGAAGGCTCCACCAAACACTTGTGTCCAGCACAGACAGCCTCTGACAAAGCTCCAAGGTGACAGAGCAATTTGTCAGTGGCCTTGTCAGATGCTGAGGCCTTGTTCCACTGAGCGAGGATTTTAGGCTGTGACATGCATTCAGATACCCATTTAACTGCCAGCTCCAGCTGGCTGTTGTTTTCCTTCTGTTGGAGGATAGGGTGAGGGATGGGCTGACCTGCATTTTATTGGATCTACTTAACTTTTTAATGCCTTATTTGCTAGAGATAAAACAAACTGAGGCAGGATTTGGGCTGCTCAGATAGAGAGTTCTTGTTTCTCTTGCAGACTAGCTCTGTTGTGTGTCTGTAGCACATGTGGTTCGCAGTACTGCAGGACGATGGGGAAAACTTGGCTTTCCTGTCCCACTGGGTGCTGGACATCTCTTGCCATGGCTCATCTCAAAATCCCTCAGCTGCATTGCTATGAGGTTGTTCTCTGGCACAGATACCAACATGCAGCCTGTGTCCATGCCATTGAACACAAATGCTGAAAAAGGGTTACCTATAGAGAAGGGTTCTTAGTCATGCCAGCTCTTGAACTGTGACCAGGAGTTGTTTCATCCCAGTGTCAAGAAGTCTGCAACAGCATGAGAGTGCATATGCTCATATTATCTTTATGCATTTTAATATACTGGTATTGCTATATCTTAGTGTCTGGTTTTCAAGAGATCACAGCTAATAGCAGTAGCAAGACTCCTGTGGTGCTCAGTGATGTAAACATTGAGCCTTAGGACTTATATGAACATTTCTTTAGTGGTCACCCTTTGCTGTCCTGTGGTGCTTGTAACCCAGCAAACCCCCCAAGCCCCAGAGGTATTATTTTGGGAAGGCAGGGGCAGCCCATGGTAGGATGGCTGTCTTAGAAGGAGCATTTATCAAACAGTGCCCTTCTAATCCTGTCATAGGAGATGAAGGGTGCTGGGAAGGAACAACAGCCTCTCCCAGCACAAGTCGTCTGGGCTTCCTGGGAGAGGTGTGGGAAGGCTGTGGAAACCTCAGACTAGGTCTGCTCTCTGCCCTTCATGGCACAGGGCTGCAGAAGGTCAGGAAGCTGTGGCAGGGCAAGGTGCATGGAAAGGGTGTTCATGAGATGTCTTCTCCATGCTGAGGGCCTTCAGAGTCCTTTCCTTCCAGAGGGTCTGGAGGAGGGAGAGCATTCTTGGGAGGGACCAAGCTCTGTCAATGGGGTCTGCAGAAGTGGTGTGCTGTGGCCAAGACAGAGCAGGGGCCTAAAGCTGGCTTTGGTGCTATGAACTGTCCCCAGGCAGGAGCTGGCTCTCCATTGCATTCAACGTAGTCTTTGGAGCTCACACCTGGAACATGCTGTCCTAGAAAACTGTTAGTCCCAGAGTCTCCAAGGCCCTTGCTCCCATGTAGTGATATCCAGTTGCAGGAAAGTGGGACAGGAGAGACCTGGTGACAGCTCTGATGTGGTGCCAGCTCAGCTGGGGAGGAAATGAGGAGGAAATGATGAGGCCTGTCAGCTCCCATACAGTTGCTGGTCTGAGCCTGGCATGGTTTTTCCCCATGGGCTTAGAAAAACATATAGGGGAAACCAAGGTAGAGAGGATGAAGGCTGATATCTCAAGCTGGCTTTTTTTCTATGTTTAAATTTTTTTGGGGTCCATATTACGGACTGATTAAGTGATTAGTGTCACCTGTATCTTAATTAAGGTTAATAGGTAGCAACTGTTACTAATGGTATCCCATGATGGTCTTCTGAAATGATCTATATCAGCTCTAACCTGCTCAGGGCAAAGCTGGTTCTTGCCACAGTGTTGCGGAGAAATCTGCCTGAGATGAGATATTCAGCAGTAACACAACTACCCCTTTGTGTTGAAAGGGACTCCCAGATTAAAATCATACCTGGAAACAATAATGCGTTCCCTTGCATTTGTTTCTAATAGCACAGCTCATGAGGTGAAGTCAGGGAACAGTTAGAAATCAAGCGCACTTTTCCTTGTTTTTATTCCACCCCACGATACTCCCTCATCTCCCCAGTTTGGAGGAGGTGAGAGAAACTGTCAGTTTTGGTGCTGCCCTGTTAGTTTCCTGCTGGTTCCTGGCTCCTGTGTAGCCAGCTTTCCCTGTTGGAGCTGTCTCGCTCCTGCAGATCCTGGCTGGGCATGCCAGCGCGGGGGTCTCCTGAGGCCCCAGTTGCATCTAGGAAACCATCCTGGGGTGCAGGAGCAGCCTGAGAACAAGTCTGGGGCCTCCTACATGTCCTGTTCTTATTCTGCAAGATGAAACAACCAGGATACATTTCAGTTGTGGTAAAAATATACATCCCTAACTCCTTTGATTATTAAAAGGCTGTTTAAGTTTTACAAATGCATATGAAATAGATGCAGCCCTTCTGCAGTTTTGGTATTTGTGCACAATACTGTTCATTCCATCACTTTCAGGCCAACTCTACTTTGGCATAGCTGACACCAAGAAACCAATGGCTTTTTTGGTTTGCTGCAGGAAATAGCAGGACACACAGCTGTCTGCCTTGTGGTCATGCCTGCGCAGACACTCATGTGCAGACTCCATGTATATATTAATAATCATAAGCAATGTCTTCAGGAAAAGCTGATGACACTTTCCCTTCTAAACTACATTTTCTGCAACTTGTGTGATTTCAAAGAATTTCCCATGGGATTGTTTTCCAGGGGTGAGGAAGCCAATGACAGGCAGCTCTCACTATGCAGTGTTGTCAAGAGCTTAGTGCAACTTCCAGTTGATTTCTTGTGCACCTGCTATGCAAAGTGGTCTTGATCTCTAGGCTGCAGAGATATCCCATGCAGGGATGCTAATGAGTGGCTCGATAAAAGACAGTGCTCAAATAAGTTGTAATAGCAGTGGGTCTGGACATAGGCCAGGAGGTTTGCAAAGGCTCTGCCATAGCACAAGTGATTTCAGTTTTGCAGACCAGTTCTGTAGCCTTCCTGATCCCCACTTTTACCCAGGTACATGGAGGCTCCTTGTGCTTGAAGCTGGTAGGAGGTAAAGAACCTTGTTAAAAGCTAGCTAGATCCTTTTACATGAACACCAAAGCTAGGAGTTTCATGAGATGTTGGAGGATTCAAAATGACTAGCTGAGAGAAGTGATAAGCTCTGCCCTGGGATGGGACATGTAAGGAGAAAGGGCTGGAGGGACCTGAAAAGGCAGCACACCTTAAAAGGGACTGCACCATACCTCCCTAGAAGCAGTCCTGTGAGAGGTGCTGGGAGATCTTGGATGGCATTCAAGATCTCCCTGCGGGTCAGAGATTGCTCCCTAAACTTATGTTCCATGGGGTAAATAATCTGCAAAATAGGTGTGGAAGGGGATTTGGAGGGCTCCGTTTCAACCTCCCACCCATAGTTGCCTGGTGCAAGGTGCAGCATCAAGTGTAACTCAGAAGATGAAGACATTAATGTTGGTAGCCATAGTTGTAGTGTTTGCAAAATAATTTGTACAATCTGAGGATTTGGTCTGTTAAATGAGGGAAGACTTGGGGCATGGAGTAATGCCAAGCTCTGATCTGAGCAAAGCATTTCCCAGACACAAGCTGAGCTTTGGGATAGGGACCCAAAGTTAGAAACTGCCAGGGCTGGAAGTGTCTTGAAGGTGTGGGGTGGTGATGGTACTAATGAGGCTGTTGCCTGGGACAACCTATCTCCCCCACTAGGATGGAAGAGGATTTGAAAATACCTGCGTCTGTGTCTGCATACCTGATTTCTGCATCTCAACAGCAGCTTTAACACCTAAGCTAGAATAAGGCTGCTGAACTCCTGCTAGGTCCATGTGAGAAGATACCCTGCTTAGCTCCAGTGCCCTGACAGGAGGGTGAATCCAGGGTCCTAGTAGACCTGCAGACTTGGGAGACACAAACCCTCACCAACGCCTCTTACAAGAGGCACTTACAAGGGCATCTGCTGGGTCTTTCACGGACGCCTTGAAGGAGGGGAATCAAAAGGTCTCAGCTCTCTGGTACTGTTTCATCTGATGCTGGTGCCCTGTTCTAGACCCCTCTGGGGAATGGGCTCCATCGTCATTTCCCCTCCCTGCTGGCAGTCCCTCTTGGCCAGAGCTCCCCTGCTTTGGCTGCTCAGCACACACAGGAATTGCCTGGGTGGCAAGTGGCTGGATGCAGCAGCCTTCCCTGCTCTTTGCCTGCCTGGAGTTGCCAGATGCAGAGCAGATGGTTTCATCCATGCCCAGACAAGGCTCTGTCTATGGGGCTGACATGGGAGGCAGAAGAGATGTGTGAACAGCTACACAGACCCTCTCTTATTGCCTGCTTTCCCACCACTGTGCCGTGGCCAGTTAAGACTTCTAAGGAGTAAAGAGAGGGGTCAACATGTGAGTGGCTGAGCACATGAAGCCCCTTGCCTCAGTCCAGGTCTGTGGAGGCCAAGTGTTGGCAGAGGAAGAAGAGGACTCAGCTGTTTTGTATAACGGGGACTTTTTTTGCAGGGGTTGCCGGTTACACACTGACCATGGTGTTTGCCAGCTCCCGAGGGAGGAAGCAATCTGTGTCATCTCACAGCGGGCTTCCTTAAATCTCAGCCTGATTAAGTGGTGGCAATATGGGCTGCCTGATATGAAAGAGCGTTCCCCAAAAACAGATGATTGTTAGTGCAGAAATAGCCTGCATTGCCCTGCAGTCAGAGGCCGGTAGCACATAAATCACCAGATTCTGACTCCAGTTGAATAGGAATCTGGAGGTGAATAGAGTCCATCAGCTACCAGCATTGGTTTGGGTACAGACTGAGTTTGTTGGCCATAGACCTGGGAAAGCTGCATTTGAACGCTCTGTGGTTTTTTTTTTCAACCTCAAGATGTCTGAGGGACTTTGGGAATATCTGCTCAGCTTTTGACCTCTTGTCTGTCCTTGAAAAAGCTGTATTTGTGCTTTCCATGGTGAGGCAATGGGCTAAAATACCCATGGAGTGCACAGAGAGATGCTGAGTGGCATTGCTATAGAAAGTGGAGGTGGTGTCGTACATCCTTGGAACAGTTTCTCCTGGATTTATGTGCTAGATTTTAGACACACTTGTGAATGTGGCCAGTGGTTTTCCATCAGCACATTTGCCAAGAACTGTATCAGAGCAGGTCTGGAAAGGGAGTTTGATACTCAGACATCTGATGAAAAATTGCTGTATGTAGTTACGTCAGAGTTGTTTATTCATAGCATAGAGATAAAAGCTTTTTTTGATAGAGTGCAGTCATCTTAGCTTGTGGCTGTTGTTTTTCTTAGTTTCTCATGTATTTTAGGGATCTAATTAATTATAGGGCGTGACTGATGCTCAGAAAAAGTATATTTCAAGTTGAGCTGCAGTTCTCTTCAGGTTTCTTTGCTTTCATACCCAGAAAGCCGTGAGCTGGGGCCTACTTTGGTAGCACGTCCTCAGTATTCAACAGGCAAGAATAAAATATTGTCAACTGCAAGTTGCCTGAGGTAGTATGTTTGTGCAAACATTGGTGCTTCTCTGATTTGCGGAGCAGAGAGTTGTTGAGGTAGTATAAAGGCCAGCATTTATCCTTTTTGGCTGGTGGCCACTATGAGAAGACATATATTAAGAGTTGTCTGCTGGGATCCCCTTGAGATGTGACGAATTTGCAGTATGGTGGTTTAGAGGACATCAGTCTCAGGTTTTGCTACTCTGCTGCCCATCTGGAGGTCGTCTACTCTTTGTCTGCAGGTTCCTAGTACTGCAGAGAAAAAGGTGGGACAGCCAGGCACACTGCTTGTTTCACCATGCCGGTTAGAAGTAACATTAAACTTGGAGATATTTATATGCAACTTCTCTTTGAAAAGCTTTCAAGGAGGCCTTGCCATCCTTTACAGATGAGAGATGTAGGGACTGCTCACTCCCTGTTGAAAGGCAGGAGTCAGAATGTGTTGTAACCTCTTGAGCAGTGCTCTTAGACATTGCAGAGCAACTACAATCTCCAGCTTGGGAGACGGGCTCAGGAGCATTTTGCAGGCAGCTGGGAAGGCACTACCATGTGTGGGATCACTCTATACTCGCCTCATTCTTGTGGCTTTTACCAAGTTTCCTGCCACTGCTGGGGAAGAGCACTAGTCTCAGCAGACTGTTGCTCTGACCCAGTACAACTTGTACTGTGTGCCAGGTATAGATGCCTGAGCTTCCTCCAGTGGTGGGAACAGAGCTTCAGCACCTGCTGCCAAGGGAGTTTGTTTTATGAGCCGTTCCTGACTCCCATGCCACATGACGAAGAGTGGCTTAAGTCCACAGTGCTTGGGAATGACCACTTCCACACTGTGTAATCTTTGGCCCAGGTCTCTTCTGGGCCTCTCAGAGTGCTCACTGGCTCTGAGACACCATCAGTAATTGCTGGAGTTTCAGCAGTCCCAGATTCCTGTGATGTCAAAAAGGTATGGCAGCCCAAGCATGACGCATCATGTGCAGTATCTGTCACCTAGCAGAGGCTGAACTGATCTCCTCCAAACTACAGCCCATCTGCAAAAAGCTGTCCCTGCAGTGTGGGTGGATGGTCAGAGAATGGGACCTGGGAGCAAGACAGGGAGCAAAGCTGTTGGGCAGTGCAGGCATACCCAGAGGGAGATTAGCAATGCCTCAGTACCCTCCAAAGACGTTTGTTTGAGCCCTCCTTCCTGTCAATCCCATTTATTGCTCTTGCCTCCCTGATGAATATTGCCCTGGACTGCTTGGGCCAGTAGATCTCAAGAGACTTCAGTTTCCATGGAGGGGTCTAGTTTGAGACCCGACACTTATCTTGATGTAGGGTCTAGGATCTAGAGCCACTGTGTGGCAGGGGGGAAATTACTTCTCCTCTCGAGTCATGTTGGGGTTACCTGTTTCCTTCCCCAAGACCCTTAAAGCCTCTCTAGAACCAGATAGCAGATGTTAATACCTTTCTTGGGATTTAGATGTTGATGTGTCATGCTGAGGGACCCTTTCCTATGCAGATGCCAGCTGTGACATTCAAGCACGTTGGGGCCAGCCCTCAGGGTTTTTTGCTGAGGGAAGAAGGAGGGCTTTCTTGAGTGTTGCAGCATGGAAGACCAGCTGGTCTCCCTGGCCTGCAAGTACTGTAAAGCCAGTCTCGCCTCATGTTGTATTTTGCATCATTCTCTCTGCCTTGGGGGCAGGCCATGCACCAGCAGGGGCTTGATGGCTGTGAACATTTGGTCTGATTGGTCTGATTGGTCTCACTATCCCTGGGCTCTTCTAGGATCTGGTAATCCTACCCCCAAACACACCTTTCTCCAGTCTTCTCCCCTCTCCTAGTAATAGTGTTAGCCCTGCTATGTTCATGTCTCTCCCAGTCTTCTTGTTCCTTCCCCACAACGTACTGACCATCCTCACCTGCGCCAAGCCTAGCTCCCCTCTATGCCTGCCCAAATCTCTCTGCAGCTCATCACCACCAGCGTGTCCTGAGGGGTTGGCAAAATTTGCAAAATGAAAATGTCTTCTACCACATTTTTCAGTTTTGCCACTAAAATTTGACAGAGCCAAGAGCCTGAAGCTGCTTCTGCTGCCCTGCGTGTGCTCAGTGACCTGGAGAGGACCTAGCCAAGTTTCTCCTTAGCAGTTCCCAAGCTATTCTTTCTCTCATGTAAGTGCTCTTAAAATAATGGTCTGATCCTGAGCAGCTGGAGATGTTCAGTTTTGAGACTGATGTTTGCCCCCACCTCTTTCCTCTCTTTCAGAATGTGCTGCTCTGGGAGCAGAGGGCAGCTCTTGGAGGACAGTAGTCATGAGGAAGCCTGTTGGACCACCACAGCTCACTTGACTACTCCGAACCCAAATTCTGCTGTTTTTAAAATAGGCAGTAGGCTGGCAGCTGGGATGTGTGAGAGTGATATACTGCAGAAAGAACAGAAGAGGTGAGTTCATGGGAAAAGGAGAGCCTTCAGTTTCAGTGCTTGGGGACTAGCTGGTGTTTCATTGGGATCCTGCAGGTTTTTTGCTGTAGGTGAGAAGGGGCTGTCCTAGCTAACAGGGGGTCGGGAGTCTGTGACCCCATGGGGATGTCATCTGCCTTTTTGGACATACCTGAGCTGTTCATCTGGTGTCTTGGCTTTGTACTGGGTTCATGTTTGGAGAGATATGCCCAACCCGTTAGCTTGCCTAGGCCCTGGATTGTACCAATAGCCTTCTTAATGACAGGACTTTTCGTTAGCTCCTTCCCTCCCATTGCCTTGAACTCTGTGGCCATCTCTTTTCAAATGTATTTCCTCTCTCCCCATTTCTAGGCTTGTCTCATGTATTACTGCAGATCTGTTTGGGATGCAGCCTAGCTGAGATCATTACGATGATGGGCCTGAATTTCTGGCCTCACCCTTTGCCTTGACCTCAGGGTGGATCATGAGGATAATAAAGCATCTTGCAGCTGATGTAATTTTTGCAGGGATTTGAGTTCTCTGGAAAAACTCCCCAGAGAGGTGCTCAGCTTAATCATGATTAAGGCCAACAAAAATCTGGTAGCTGATCCTCTGAGCAAGGAGGGGCTGTGTTTGATCAGTAGGTGAACCTGGGGCATCTACTGGGAACTGCTGTTTTTGTGGTCCTTACTTTTTCTGTTTTCACTGCCTGGGCTGTACAACACTGGGCAGGCCTGCTGGGTGACACACCAGTATTCATGAGGGTGCCTTTATCTGGAGAAGGCTCCATCTGTTCCACAAGGTGTCATGGTTTTCTCTTTAATATCCTAGGGATTGTTTTCAGGCTGAGGACATGTGAGGAAGGAAGAGACTGAGGATGCAGATGGAATGGAAGAAAATGCCAAGTGATTAAACAGCTGTAGATGAGTGGAGATACGGCTTAAGAGATTGACTGTCGCCTGCTGGGTGGAGAGATGGAAGGAAAGATTGCATTCACATGCACCAGGATTGTAAATCCACTCCCTCTCCCCCATGTTAAATTGCATTTGTTACTCGGTTTTTAGCCTTCCCTTGTGTAAACATTCATACAGCTCTTTACTGCACCTTTATGTCCGCATCTGCTGTTTCCATCTCTCAGAACCTCTGTTTTTGGGGTAGAAAGCCTATAAAATAAAACTTGTGCAGTCACACAAGCTGTTTACTGTGCCAGTGTTTTCTCTAGCTGATGTGCCTGAGGTGCATTTTTGTATATGCATGACTATGTGTGTCAGAGTTAATGTACACAAAGGATAATTCACCGGAATCTATGCAGGTAAAGAATGCATTGAGCATCAGCGTGTGCCTCAGAAGATGTGTGTGCCTTTTTCTGGAGCTGTCTTGGAACATCCTCTTTTGAGAGTGGCTGTAATGCTTTCTGGACATTGCAGCTCATGGGCAGAAGATGTTGATGTCTGACCAGGTCTCTGTGCTCACCCTGGGGAGGATGGAAACCTAGTCACTTGACAGAACTGTACTTGATGTGATTAACAAACTGCACCTGGAGGAAATTCCTCGGTCCCTCTCATGGTAGTGCTTTATATAATCTCCAGGGCCCAGGATGAGCAAGTGTGGGAGGAGAGCTGGCAGGACACATTGGCCTGCTGCAGGGCAATGAGCGTGACTGGGGTGGCTGCTGGGGGCAGGCAGGTCTGGTGGGGTGGTGGGTGAGGCTGGCCTGGCTGGGGAAGGTCTGCGGTGCCCAGGTCCTGGGGATGGGTGGCCCCATAGCATTTCCTGTCCCCCACTAGGTGGCACTGGGAGCCCTGCTATGGTGTCCCTGTCCCCCCAGCCACAGAGCCTGGACTGCCCCGGCACCCCTCCTCTGCCAGGACAGTGCCCATGGCTCTCCTGGTCAGGGAGCAGGGCACAGAGGGGCCTGTGCATTGCACATCAGCACTTTTCCACTAGGAGCTGGCACGGCATTTGGGAGCTGGTGTCTCACAGATGGCACCCATTGTACTAGGAACTAGTGCTTCACACATGTTATGCCAGAAGCCTGTGCCTTACACATTGACCCAGCCACAGTAGGAGTCATTGCATTGCATGTATCTCACTGGGAATTGGTACACTGTGAGTATCCGCGTGGGAGTCAGTACAATGTGCGTCTCACTAGGAGCTGGTGCATCATGTGTGCTGCACTGGGAGTCACTGCACTGCACACCTCCTCCTGGGACTTAGTGCAACACAAGTGTCCTGTCAGGAATCACTGCATCACAAGTGTCCTGGTGCGTCACCGGTGGGCCTTGCTTTGCTGGGAGTTGGTGCATTACATGGATCCTGATGGGAGTCAGCGCAGCGCACACTCTCTTGTGAGAGTGTGTGTGCCACACGTTGGCCCTGCCTTGCTGGGATTCAGTGTGTTTTGCATGTATTCTGCTAGTAGCTGGTACCTTGCACGCTGGCTCTGACCTGCTAGGAGTTCTGTTGCTTGTGTCCTGCTGGAAGCTGGTGTGTCCCACTGAGAGTCTTGGCATTGCGCGTACCCTGATGGTAATCAGTCAGTCCCTTGTGTCCTACTGGGAGCTGGTGCATCTTGTGGGGCTCAGCCCCACTGGGAGCCAGTGCATCACAATTGTCCTGCTGGGGGTCAGTTCATCGCATGCATCCTGGTGGCAGTCAGGGCATCAGCTGGAAGCTGGTGCATCACGTGTTAGCCCTGACTGGCTGGAGTCAGTACGTCACATGTGTCCTGCTGGGAGCTAATGGGTCCCACATGTCCCTCCAGAAGTGTGTGCATTGCCATCCAGCCCTGCCCTGCTAGGAGCTAGTGCAATGTATGCTGACTATGCCTGATGAGAAGTCAGTGAGTCTCACATGTCCTGCTGTGAGCTGATGCGTCATGGATGTGCTAGGACTCTGTTTCTTGCTCTCCTGCTCTGCCTTGCTAGGAGTCAGCATGTCATATGCTGCCCCTGTCACTATAGCAGCCAGCACATTGCACACAGTGTCCCCTCCTCTCTGTGCCAGTCTGTCGCACAGCAGCCTATTCCCTTGGTTTGGTCCTTTCACCCAGTCCAGCAGATGTGATTGCCTGCTTCCATGACAAGGAATGAGGACACCTGTCCACAGCTTGCTCTGCTGAAGACTTCCTGTCTGCAGTGGACACAGGGATGCCATGGCACTGTGATTATTTTAATTAATTTATTTTAAATATCTGTGGTGCTGAGAATTAAATGACATTAGGTAAGCACACCCAGCTCTCCCACCATCCTCTGCTGCTGTTCCCAGGAGCAGCAGCAGGTGACAGATGCCTCTCCATGCCTGTCTCGGTGCCTGTGTTGCTGTCTGTCTGTCTGTCTCCCACCCACCGTGCCCTGTCCTCTGGGGCCCTGCCCTGACAGCCTTGCTGTCTCAGCACTGCCTGCTGCATCCTGTAGTGGCTGGAGTTTTCCCCAGCCTTCGGGGATCCTCTTCGCCTCCACTGCTGGGCCCAGTACCCTGCCCTGTGGAGGCTGTGGTGGCAGGTGAGGGAATGGCTGTTGGCCGTATGGCTGGGCTGTACCAAGTCTCTGCCTTGTCTCTTCAGGAGGGTTGCAGTGAAGCAGGGGTCCTGGACATGTGGTGAGGAGGGATGGCCTCAGTGGGACAGACCCTCTTCACTCAGGGTCGCTTGCAGCGCTAAGTGGGGTTTTGTGGTAGCTGCTACCTCCCCGGGTGTGTGCAGTTCCAAAACAAGACATGCAGACATCCTGCCCTTCTCCTACAGCTCCCCAGGCTCCATGGCCTTCTCTCAGGGCTGCAGAGCCTTCCCTCAGGCTCCATGCCCTTACCCCAGGCTCCATGGCCTTCCTCAGGACCCATGGCTTCCCTCAGGGCTGTGGGGCCCTCCCACTGATTCCTGTTGCCATCACTCCATTGCTGTGGCCTGTGTCCTCCAGGGAGCCTCCACATCCCCATGCCTGCCCACTCTGCACCTCTAAGTCTTCCCTTTCCTCCATGTCTAGCCCTCTGCTACTCTTGTTGCCTTTCTGATTATCCTGCCTGTACCCCTGGCTGGTGGCTGTTTTTCTGGGGCATGTGAAAATGAGGTGGCCATCATGTGAGCGGCATTGCAGAGGGAGATACTTGGGTGAAGAACGATGCCATGGAGACTGATGGAGAGTTCAACCATTCTGCGGTTCTGGGATTCTTTAGTATAGGGCAGATAATATGAATTGAAGCAGCCAGCACCCCTGAGTTGGTGAGAGCTGGCAGCATTTTATGTGATGCTTCCCTCCTTCCCCCTCGCCCTGAGCAGCCATGGTGTGGGTAAGGTAGGGGCTCAAGCCCTGTTAGCATGACTCTGTCCCTTCAGAGAAGATTTCTCAGACTCTCTGCAAACTCAGGAAGAGATGTCCGTGGTTTGGGGCCATTCCTAGACTTTCTGGAACTGGAGGGAGAGAAAAAACGAAAAATTGCATTTTTATCCTGCTAGTCCTTGTAATTTGACTGCAGCTGGGTGTGGCTGTGTGATGGGGCTGATGGGACAGAGGGGACAGCAGTTTCTCCCAGGGGTCCTGGCAAGCCTCTCTGATAAAGTCCAAGCATGTGTCTTTGCCGTACAGGCATGTGCAGGGCCTTAGGATCCGGTCCTGGAGCACAGTCGTCCAGACTTAGGCACTTGCATGCAGCTGATCATGGGCTAGGAAATGCCCGGCACCCTGCCTGCCTGTGTCTTGCCTCGCCAGCAAGTTGCTGTGTGACTGTCGTCCCAGTGACTGCATCTTCCTCTCTGTGAGTTGATGCTGGCCTGGGCTCTGGTATGAGTGGGAAGAAAGGGCAAATATGTTACTGTTAACCATGCAGGGAAAAGTCAGTCGCATGCTTTGGGTCGGTATTTGCAAGGACATGACCTAGAGCTGGTGAAAGGGACTGGCAAGATGTGCAGGCAGTTAGGTACACATGTATGCATCAGCCAGCCCTGGAAGGGGCTTCCAGACTTTGCTTCTCCACACATGGCTGAGTTCCTGGACCAGGGGAGTTTGGTACCTTGGCAGGTTATTTGCTTGCAATGGGACAGATAGGTAAAGCAGGAAATTGGATGCTGTGTTTTCACCCCAGTAGGCAGCTTAGCACCACCAGCTGCTCGATTACTCCCCGCCAGTGGGGTGGGAGAAAGAAGGGTAAAAGAGTGATAACTCATGAATTGAGATAAAGACAGTGTAATAGGTAAAGCAAAAGCTGCGTACACAAGCAAGGCAAAATAAGATATCTGTACACATGTTCCCATCAGCAGGCATGTGTTTAGCCATTGCCAGGAAAGCAGGGCTCCATTTTGTGTAATGGTGAGTTGGAAAAACAAATGCCATAACTGTGAACATCACCCCTTCCTTCTTCTTCCCCCAGTTTTTTGTTGCTGAGCATGACATCATACGGTATGTACTATCTGGTCAGTCTGTGTCAGCTGTCCCAGCTGTGTCCCCTCGCAGCTTCTTGTGCACCCCAGGCCTGCTCGCTGGTGGGATGGTATGAGAAACAGAAAAGACCTTGACACTGTGTAAGCGCTGCTCAGTAGTAACTAGAACACCCCTATGTTACCCACACTGTTTTCATCACAAATCCAAAATATAGCACCCTACAAACTACTATGAAGGAAAATAACTCTATCCCAGCCAAAACCAGTACACTGGGGAATTTCAAGAAATAAAAGACCCCCCTCCTCTTCAGCTATCTATGTTTCCTCTTGATTGGAAACAAATATGAAGGACTTGTGCAGAGCTGTTATGCTGCCTGCATCAGGATGTGCAAAAGTGAAGTGGTCACAGTCTCTCTGTGTATGTGCTGCTTCTGTTCAGCTGGATCCCTGGATCTTCATCTGTGCTACCTGATGGTCTAGAATTAATAGAAAGGTAATGCTTATGTTAACTTCAGCCTGCCTTCATTTGTTTTCTTTGCCCAGCACAGTTTGCTTTTATCGAATAAGCTGTAATATCCATTTTTGTTTCTAGCTTACAGAGACTACACCTGGGTTTAACAACTTTCTGCTGTCCGTGGAATGAATGTGGGAGCTGGAATGCTGGTTTGAGCTATGGCTATTCTCTGTTGCGTAGCTGCTTTTAATTCCTGAACTCTCTTTTATTTGATCAACGAGTGCCAATTGCACTCATGATGACCCTGCTCAGGTGACTGCAGCCGCCCAGTGCTTTTACCTTGAGGTCACTCTCAGATCAGACTAGATTTTAACTGGGGACTGGTGAAGCTCTGTGGATCCTGTTAGCAGCCTCTTGAGCTTGGTGAGACCTGTGCTTGCAGCACAGCAGCCTCAGAGAGAGCAACTAAGGTAGGTTTAGATACACCAAAAGCATGAGAGAAAGACTGTGGATGCCAGAGAGTGGGTCTCTGTAAAAATGTTGTCTGTTATTCCCCAGAACTATTGCAGTGGTGCTGTGTGTTGGGGCCAGACTGTTTAAATGTGCTCAGGCTGTCGCTAGAGGGAGCAGCATGTGATTTTTCCTTAATCTTGAAAAAAGACGTGATGAAGAGACCCAGCTGGTGGAGCGGTTTGGCAGGAGGGATGTAGGAGAAATGCTGCAGTCTTTTTGACTTCATAAACACCGGTGTTTCTCTAGCTGCAAGGGAATCTTTTGTCCCGCTCAGCCAGCAGGGTCTGGGGGGAGAGGGAGGAGCTAAGCACCTTAAAAAGGTCAGTTTGCTAAGTTGGAATCACTTTCTTGATTCTCCGTTTGGCTCTTGGAAGTGTAAAGTTTTAAAGGCGGCCAGGGGCCTTCCAAGTCCAGGCACTGTATGCTCTGTGGAGATGATGACTGGAATGGGAGGCATTGGATTTAGCTCGCTTTGCCGCTACTGTGAATTAACTGCGTTTGCCTTGTCTGTAAGGGCCTGGTTTGATGTATGCAGCTGCTGGAGATCTTAAAGAGCTATCTGTTATCCAGAATCTGGTACCATTGCTGCTTGCATTGCTGTACTGAGTAGTGCTAAGCTGCATCTCTTTGCCATGTTGTGCTATAGTGGACGCATTCAGAGGTACCCCTCCAGGCCTAGAGTCTGTATACAAGATGAAGAGCAGGGGAATAGAGACAATGCAAGGAAACAAAGAAACCATAATGGTGTCCTGCCTTGCCTTGAATTGGATAATTCCCCTATGACTAGTTGGTGGGCAGTGGATTACTCAGTGGGAGGAAAAGGGTCTGGAGTCAGTCCTGTGAACTTCGTTCTCTCATTTGTAAAATGATGTTGCGAACATCTGGCTCACACATGGAGTGTGACACTTGGCTCACAGAAGCATATAAATGTTTTCAGATCCTTGAATGGCTGTTGCTGAAATGTGAAGGATCATCATTAATGAAGTCTGCAATTATAGTGATGGAGCACTTGTGTTTGCTGCAATTTGTAACTATGTTCTAACACTTGTTAACGAATGCTATTGTGGGTTGCAATGCGACCAAGGAACACTTGAGGATAAACACAACCAAGTGGTTGTTCCTGGTTTGTGCTGCTATTTATCACTACAGGTGTTGAAACAAGTCATTTTGTGCAGCAAGGCTTTAAATGGGTGAACAGGGTAAGAGGGGAGACTTAGCTACTGCGACTTCCTTTGTGGTTTTTCCATCTGCTCCCTTACACAGCAAACACAGGCAAATGCCACAATTGGCTGGTATAAGATCCGTTGTGATGGGGAGCTGAATATGCATATGACATCAGGAAAAACTAGCTGGTAGGCTGGAGGTTGGCTTTAGACAAGATGGTTTGGAGTAACGAAGCTGTTCCCCATCAAAAGACCTAGGTGAGGACCTGAAGAAGAAGCAAGTGTTCATACATAAGCCAAAGTTGAAGGGAGAGAACTGAGATTAATCAGGCAAAGGCCTGCATGTATAAGCAAGGAGCTCATAACTGAACTCAGATGTAAAAAGGAGGCATACAAGGTGTGGAAGCAGTGGGAGGTGACCTAGGAGGCATACAGAGTTGCTGTCTGATCTTCCAGGGATAGGGTGACCTGGAGTTGAATCTGGTGAGGAGTGTGAAGGGTGACAACGAAGGATTCTGCAAGTACATAAACAGCAAAAGGAAGACTAGGGAAAATGTGGACTTGCTGCTGAGAGGTACTGGGGACCTGGTAACAAAAGACATGGAAAAGGATGAGGTACTTAGTGCCTTCTTCACTTGAGTCTTTGCCAGTAAGACTAACCTTCAGCAATCTGAAAACCCCTGAGGCCAGGTGAAAAGTCTGGAGCAAAGAAGACTTACCCTTGGGTTAGAGAACACTTAAGCAAACTGGACCCATGAGTGCTTAAGAGATGGGAGGATCTCTCATATGAGGAGAGGCTGAGAAGCTGGAACTGTTCAGCCTGGAGAAGAGAAGGCTCAGGGGGACCTTATTGTGCATAAATACCTAATGGGAGGGAATGAAGAAGAGGGAGCTGGACTCTTTTCACTACTGGCCAGTGACAGGACAAGGGGCAGTGGGCACACAGGAGGTTCCATCTGAACAAAACCCCCCTTTTCTACTGTTAGAGTGATCAAATACTGGCACAGGGTGCCCAGAGAGGATGTGGAGTCTTCACCTGTGGAGATACTCAAAACCCATGGGACTCATGCCCTCTCTTCCCCTGCCCATCAGTGGGCACGGACGCATGTGCAGGCTGTGGCACACAATACCTTCTAGATCCTTCCCTGCCCCTTCTCTGCTTGTGGGGCTGACTGCCCTGCTGAGGTCTGGCATGGTGTATTCACACTGACTCAGTTATTTCTTATTTCTTTTCTGACTGCATCTTCCAAGTTCTTGAGACTGGTTTGAGTCCAAAGCCTACTCTGTGATATACTGGCAGCTTCTCCAGTGCTGGCATCACCTGCATGATGAATAAACCTGCTTCCTTTTCTGTTATCTGGCTGTAAGTAAAAAGGCTAATTAGGATGGACCCAAAACCCACTTCTGTGAATCCTTGCTTGATGCATCTTCCAACACACAGTAAGCCATTTATGACTACTTTTTGAATATTTTTTTTTTCTAGATGTTCTATCATATTGCCATTTGACGTTCCCTTAACTTGCTTAGGAGACTATTGCCAAACAAATATCAGGAGTCTTGCTAACATCAGGAAGTAATAACTGTTGTTTTTACTCATCTACATAGTTCTTTTGCCTGGCTGTCCAGGGAAGCTGGTCGGGTCTGAAGAGGTTGTGTTAGTTCCTGTATCCTTCCTTGCCTACCTCTAGTGCTTATGCTAATGAAAACTAAGCTAGCAGGTCTGTAATTGCCCAGATATTATTTTTCTCCATTTTGTAAAGCACCACTTCATTTGCCCTTTCTGTGGCCTTCTAAGGCTGCTTAGTTGTCTGGAGCCCAAAACCCAGCAACCTGCATCAGGGCCTTGAGATAAGGCTTATTAGGCACATCTCATTGGAAACCCTTCACATAGAAAAGTACTTCTTACTCTGCTCTTGCCTTATCTGAGGGTAAAATCTTGTCCTCTTGTAGTTGATAATAGCTGTGCTCCATCACCTGCTGCTTTTTTCTCACACTGGTCTTTGTGACCTTCAACATGTATCCAGGTTAGCTGATAACTTTGCAGCTCTGAGCAGTGGACATGCCATGTCTCCCTCTCACGACTGATGGGCTTAGAACAGTTTCTTGCCCTCACTGTTCCTCCAAAGCTAAGTGTCTTGGCTTTTCAGCTTTGTCCTTTTGTGCTTGTGAGATTGCTTTTAACTCTTACCTGTTGTAATCTGACCTAGTGTCAATTCCTCCTTCTGATCCACAAGGATCTCATGATTCAGCTGTATTGGTCACTTCCTTTTCTTCCTGCCTTTTTCCTGGCAGCCAAAAAGCTTGTCTGAGGCCCACTTCTTCAACAAACTAGCAGATCTGTATATGCTCTCTGTTTCTATAGCTCATCCTTCCAAGATATTCATACCAAAGCTCAGGGCTTATGATGGTTTGCCTTTCTGAAATCAGCATTTCAACTTCCCTGGTACCCCTCTGAAGGCTCCCCAACCTTTTTGGGTCAGTCACGCTCACCTGTGCAGCTTTCCACATTTGTGTTCTTCCCAGTCCTCCACACTGAGTCACTCCTGAAAGTAAGCCTATCAGTCAACTGCACTGTTCCTGCCCCAGCAAATTGTCCTTAGTATGTTCCAGTTTGTCCTTGTGTCCACAAAGCTGCATCTCTGCACTGCTGGAATTTTCTGTAGGTCTGAGGTTTCCATTCTCCTTGGACCCTGCAGTCAGTACCTGTCTCCTTGAAGCACAAAAATTGTATCACTTGTCCTTCCAGAAGAGTCTGATACTTTTCCGGGTTCAATTTGAGTTCTCCCAGACAATCTGTTGCACTTAGGAAATCATAATTCTGGCCAGCCATAGAGCCTTCCTGTTTATTTTAGATTAGCATCTCCAGAGCATTTGGCATACTGGTGCAAGGACCCTTGTGCTCCTCCTATGACAACTGTGACTCCTCTGTTAGCCTCTTCCTGGATACTGTTGTCTGGATCTGTTGTGCTTCTGCTATAGACACCCCTGCAAAATTACCAGGCTGTTTTTTAGAAAGAAGGCTCTTCAACTCCTTTTTTGTCTCTTGTTACCACTTAAATGGGGATACATGAAAGGTTTCTCCTTCCTGGCTTACCCTGTGGTATGTAGCGGCTATAGTATCAACTATATACACATCGCAAAGCAAAGATGACCTCGCAAGTGTTCATTATTGTAATGTTGCTTCATCTTCCAGAAGCATGGTCAAACTCAACCAAACTATGGTCCTTCCACTGTGTTGACCAGATGACCTGCAGGGTATTTGGGCTCTTCTTATGTATCTTCTTATTGTCCAAAGGATGTTGACATCTAGCTTGTGGCATTGAAGGCTTCTCAGGGTCTCTCTAAAGGAGCTAGGGTATTTCGGGGCACTTGACATGGAGATGTCTAGATCATGTAGCCCAAGTAACTATTACTCCTGACTGGCATGGGAGGGCTATGGTAAAACCCTTTAACCAGGAAATCCTTCTAAAGCAAACTAGAAGCCCTTTTTTTTTTCTTGCACTGGTGCTCTTCTTTTTCATTCAATGTAATGGCTGGAATGAAATGGTGGTGCACGTTTGTGGGATTAGCAAAGACATTAGCTACTCTGCTGGTGTTAGTGGATGAGAAAGATTGCTTTATGTTATGTGGAATGAGTAGAGGTAATCTTCTATTGAAGGGCTGGACAAAATCCTTCTCTTTTTTCTGTCTATACAGTTTTCTTAGAAAGCCTGCTGATGCTTGGCTGGACCAGGCAAGGATACACTGCGAGAGGATATCCAGGCCAGTGTCCTACATGCAGTGGTGATTATAGAGCGTCTAGTAATTTGCATCTTGGATACAGTGGAGACTAAAGTAGTGGTGGGGACACTTGTGCTACCAGGATGCTACTATGTAGAGTTCTTGTGTGCCAGCAATTTGTTTGGGAAGTTCAATCTCCATTACCATAGCAAAAGACACACAGGAGCAGGAGCTGACTGTCCGAAGGAAGTCCATCTTCCTGCCACTACCCTTCTGTTACCAGAAGGCTTTTCTTCCCTTGAAGTTCTGCAGACCTTGCCTGCTTGCTGTGAGTTTCCTCTTATTTCATGATCACTCATTAAATTCTTCTTTCTAGTATGACAAGTGTGTTTTAAAGTATGCCCATTTTGCTTGCTATGATGACTCAATCCAATGATTTTTCTCTTATTCCATTAGAGCATTTTCCCCTTTGCCCTTTCCCTTTTCCTTTTCCTTGATTGAAAGCTTCTGAACTCTTCTTGTAGTTTTCAGTCCTTCACGTCTCTGTGTGGCATCGTGTTCTCTGTGAAGGTGCTAAGCACTAGGAAATGTGGTCCTCTAGATCCATAGACCATGGGCTGGTGAATCTGACCCTGATCTAACTCTAGCATAAAGAGAATTTCAGCCATTTTGTTACTTGCTTTTCCTGTAAGGGATCAGTTGCTTTCAGTGCCACTTTGGCTACATAGTCACTAACTTCCTGGGTATGAGATCATATAATGATGACAATGAATGCATAAAACAGGTCTAGTATTTTAGTGTTGCTGTAAGCAATGAACATTTGTTTGGCTTTTAAGACTGTTAGGTAGGAGATGTAAAGCACTTTTCTACCACAAGCCATAGAAGTCTACAGAAGTAACTGCCCAGAGCCAGACAGAAGGATGTATTTGCAGAGGAGGCAATATCTTATGAAAAGAGACCACTGGCCCGTAATGCCCAGGCTGGGATAGCAATAGAACAGGCACTTCCCAGCACATCCACAGCTCTCCTCACTGTGCACGTCAGGGCAGATGCTCTTTCCAGTGCATCTTGAACTTGAGGGGTTAATATGATAATGTGAGCTACCCTAAAGCAGTATGCATGATAATACAGTTAGCTCTTCTCCTGACATATATAATCATAGACCTGAGATCAGGGCACCTTCCCTTCAGTCAGGCATAGCGATTGCTGGTACCAGTCACAGGTTATAAACTAATTTTGGCAGTTGGCCATAAAACGGCTCCTTTCAGTGAGACACAGAGGCGTCTGGTGTCAGCCTGACACAAACCATTTGACCAGGGAAAGGCCTCTGTCTTGGTGGGACTGCAGAAGGGCTGATGCTGTTAGCGAAGGTAGAAGTCTAGAGAGAGGGGCTCATAACCCTGCACTAATAAATATTAAATGCCTGTTATCAGGCCTGGCATTTGCTTTGCAGCCCCAGCTTTTTAGCCTGCTTTGGTGGTTATCCACTGAAGGCAACAGGTTTATCAGCAAGTTCAAGCATGTTTGGACTGCAAGGTCTCTCCTGGTGTCTGGCACATGAAATTATCCTAATCTGCCTTTAATATCCCACTCTCTACTCTAGGTGCCATGACATACAATCTCTGCACTCCACCTCTGGTTTGGGTTACTAGCTGCTCACAAAAGACTTTAATCCTCTCTCCATCTCTGTAAACAGTGCAGCGTACTTATTTTCCCCCCATCAATGCAGAAGTTTGGCAGGGTGCCAGAGCCTGTGGGCTCACATGGCGGAAGAGAGTGCAGCTGGATTTCTGGGGAGCGGGATGGGGGGGCTATGCTTATATGGTGAATGGCAGTCCAGTAGTGAGCATAGTTGTTGTTTGTCCCTGTGCTGCCCAGGCTGCTGTGTCCTTTCATCCTGAAGACTCTGTATGCCTTCAGTGGCTCTTTCCCCAGGGATGGGTCACCAGGGTTAGTCACCAGGGCGGTGGGGGGATCTCCATCATTGGAGATTCCTGGATAATGGGTGCTGGAGGTGCAACAGAACCACTGCAATGGTGAGGAATCTGCAATTAAATGAGCAGTAGTTGTAATAACCTTCTCTCAAATGGACTCTCTTGGTCCTTGAATCACCATGGGTTTGTTGACTATGATAACAGTTTTGCTAGGATTGAAAATGGAGGATCAACCTCCTTCAGGTCTCTTGACTTTCAAAAAATGAGTGTGCACTCTGCTCAGATAGTTAATTCAACTGTGTGCTCCCAGGGAGTTCAGTTTTACTTCACATATCCAAACCAGGGATTAAGAACAGGGTGGTAATTGCTGTTGGTCCACCTCATTTCAGCAGCTTTAAAAAAGGAAACCAGGGGAAAAAGATCATATTTTTGATAAGGTTTTGGTTTTTTTTTCCTGGCTCACTGGCACAGGAAGCCAAAACAAACCAGTCTGGCAAGAGGCAAAGTGTCTTATTAAAAAAGAAAACAAATCACAGAACCCCACCAAAGCTAACAGGTTGCTGATGAAGCTTCCTGTCTGAACGCGATTGTGCTTGTCTGTAGTAGGGCACCTGGAAAGTATTTTCATTGTTTTTCCCTTCTTCCCTCTGTCAGGGAACATGGTATTTTTATTTCTCTCCATCTCAGGTTGTGAAGCTCTAGGAATACTTGGGAGAGCTCTCCCTCTGCTGCTAATGCAAGAGTGGTCATTTCCATCTCAGCCCAGAGCTGCTGGACTTGCCCTGTTGAGAAGGTCACTGGCTCCTAGGACACTTCACCAGAAGAAAATGCTTTCAGATGTGGTCAGTAGCCCACTGGGAATAGACTGAGACAGTTAAGAAATGATGCTGTGCTCTGCCAGAAGAGTTCAATTTGGATAATTACAGTAGGTCATTAGAGAACAACAGGAGTGGAAAGTAGAGATTAAGCCACTGCTATTTCTACTATATATACGTTATACAAGGAAGGAATATAACAGTGTCATTGGGACTCAGGTAGAAAAGACATTTCAGATTGGCTGTGCGGAGCAGAAAATTTGGACAGAACTGCTTAGAGATCCAGACTGGTCTGAGCCCAACACAGGGTTATTTTGGAGATGGTGAGGTGGGTAGGGACTTTTTTCTTTTCTGCTAAGACTGAAACTTTATCATTGCTGTTTATTCCAGGAGGCAAACTTCAGTTGTATGAAGCATTATAGATACAGTTTCTTGGTTGTTTAGCGAGACATTAATTTCCAGTCTAGTAGATCAGTGTGAGGTATCTATAAGCTGTTTGTCACTGTGCTCTGAGTATTTGGTTTAGTCCCCCACTGTGAGCTTCTCCACCACAACTTGTTCTGGAATCTTCACTGTGTGTTTGAGGTTGTGAGGAGGGACTTTGGGTCCTGTGACTCTCTCTGGAGAAGAACCTTAACTCTGTAGGCTAAAGAAGGACATGGTTGTCCTTAAGGAAAATGGCAGAACCAGCATTAAGCACGTTGTAGCCCTCCAGCAGGCCTTCTTGCAAGGAAGCTTAGATATATCCCAAGCTAAATCATACCTCAGATATTAAATTATATACCAGAAACACAGTCAAGGGCTGAGGAACATGTTTATATGTGCTTTGATATGAAGGACATGGTATTGGTGCTCAGGTAGAAAGCTTAGCTATGTAGGCTGCTGTCTGTGATTCAACCCTACCAACTCACCCTTACGCAATAAACACGCACCTGCCATGGTGTAAAACACTTTGATTGTCTGTAGTCCCTGTTTCCAGGCCTGTCTTTTACTTCTGGCTTCTCCCTGTATCCTGGATGCAGCAGCTTGGAAGAGAACACATATCTGTTTGCCTGGTGTGCTGCCTCCAGGAGAGCTTGGGTTCCTGCCTACTTGCTAGGCCTCCTGCCTGCAATGTTGACATGCCCAGTCATCATCTTCTTGTAATGCCTGTTTAGCCTCGTTTGCTGAGCTCATGGTAGCATCTCCTGGGGCCAGTACTGGCAGACTATGGTGTTCAAGTTGCCTCTTTTCATCAGACTTTCCAGGCGGTCTGCAAGGAGACCTGTGCAGGGAGTAAGTCTCGGTGCATTGGCAGAGATGTAGATAGAAAGAAAACCATGTGCATGTTCTGCTGAGCTGGGAGATGTCTCGGGGGTCTGTCTATTGTCTCAGATACTGCTGCTCAGTGAGTTGTGTCTGCTTGTCAAGTAGCGCATGAGGACACAGTTTGAAGGAGGACAGTGATAAGCAATACCACAGGATGTGTCCCTTCAGGCCAGCCCAAAGGGCACAGTTAGTTCCAGAAGCTCCCAACGCATTACAGTAAGGGGAATCTGTACCCCTGAGAGCTGGATAAATGACTTCTACAATGAATTATCTCAGTTTGGGAGTCTTTTGCTCAAACCAAAAGAGGGTATTGCTTCCCAAACTCAGAGATCTTAGTCTCTTATTCCAAGGCAAATCATGGATCAGTTGTGAAGAGGGAACATCTGTTGATTTGGAGTCTGGCACAGCAGGATGAACTGAGGCTTGGTTTGCCAGGGAGAGGAAGCACAGGGAAAACTAGCACTAGCTTTCTAGGGCCAAATTCAATGCCAGTGAGAGTGTGATAGGAGAAAGGACATAGACTTGCCCCCATTGACTCCTCAGTCCATTTGGTCCTGAGATTTTTAGCTACCTTCAGTTGGCCTATGAGCACAAAAATGATATCATGGCAAAGGAATTGCTAAGCCAGAACTGCCGCCTCATGTGAAGTTATTTAAGTGTATCTCATGATATATTTTTATGCGTTGGTAATTATCATCCATACCCGGATTGCCCTACTTATGCTTTCCTCTTGTGTTGTTACTTGTTCATGCAGGAGTGTTTTCCCCGGGGGGGTGTCATCAAATACATTATAAAAGTAGAAGACAGTGAAGTGTGTCATATATAACCTTTTGCATTTTTTTTATAACTGGCTTGTCCGCAATTAGTGTAAAATAACATCAGAAGTTGCCTAGCGGAAGAGATCAAGTGGATTTGAACAGGCTTTGAGTCCCCACATCCCAGGTAGAAATTTCACCAGGGGAGTTCACACCAGCACTGCAGACAAGGCTGAGCAAGCAAATTCAGGAGGGCAAGCAAGGGAATGTTGCAGTTTTCAGATTGTAAGAAAAGCACTGAACTGAATTCAGCTCCAAAGTGGACTGGACAGGTCCTAGCATATTGGTCAGGAGATAGTAAGAGGCTGCTTACTAGCCTGCTTTCTCAGCAGCGCTGATGATTTATTTCTGCTTTCTCAGGAATTGTTAGGTCCAAACAGCCCCCTTCTTCACAAACCTGACTGTCTAGCAAATGCATGCATACAGGTGCTTGGCTCTATAAAGTGTTACTCCAGCTGGGTAGAAAATGCAGGTGTTAGAAGAGATGCTCCTATTGAGCCTAGAACCAGAAAGAAGCAGAAGACACCGTGGGGGAGGAGAACCTCTGCTCTGGGGACTGCAGGTATTCCTGGGTCCTTTAAGGCAGAGGAGAAGATAACCCATGAAGGCTATCTGGAAACAAATATGATTTGTGGAGAGATGCTGTAATTCTGTAGGTTTCTTCTCTGTCAGAATGCAGATCCCCAGACCATCAGCTTGTCTAGGAAGGGTAATGGAGGTTGTGTGAACCCTTCAGAGGCCAGATAGACACCGAGCCAGTACTGAGGCAAGGAACACAGCTGTGAGCTGCCGCAAGGAGTGGCAGAGTGGACCATCTAATTTTGTTGCAGTTCTGGGCTGACAGGTTTGCACTGACCACACTAATATCTCTGTTGTCCCAGCTGTGAGCCCAATCCAAGATCTAAATGGCATTCTGTCTTCCTTGCCCCACCACCCCTCTGCCTATGTCTGCAGGTCTGTCTCATTGGTACATCTTCCAGCTGGCTACACAGGGTTGCAATGGTTACACTAGCAGCTGAGATACTGAAAAATTGCTCTGTAGGGTTGGGCACAACTCCCTCCTTCTGTAGCTCTGTTGACTTTGGTGTGTTGTGTAGGTGGTGGCTGTGGGAAAAGAGTTACCTAGAAATTTGTCCTAGAAGAAACTGTTCGTGAGTGTTGTGGCCAGTGGACCCTGGCTTGCTTCAGGAAGGTCTGATTTGTAACAAGCAGTGAAATTGGTCTTCAAGAAGGTTCCCCCATCAAGTAGAGTTATTTAGGGCTTTATTGGACAGCAGTGTCACAGCTGAGAGCTGCAGCAGGTTTTGTCTCTCTGCTCTCTCTTGTTCCTCTCCAGGACACTCCCAGGCTTCTGTGCTGTCTCTCTTACTTTTCCTCCATCTGCTCTTTCCTGACCATAGCTTGTTCTCTCTCTTACATAGCTGTTTCTCCAGCATTAGGTAGCTGCTTTTCTAGTGGGCATTTCTGCAGAGACATTGCATCCTTTGGAGCTTTGTGGAGGCATCATATCTTTCTCTTCTGGAACATTCTGGCAACATCCTCTAGGCAGCCACACTCCAGTGAGTAGGAGGGTTAGAGGCTCCCTGGGAGCATGAGACACTTTGAGCCTGGCTCTCTACCTCCACAGTTTCTCACATTGCAGACCTTTCTGACTGCCACAATCTCTGCGGTTCTGCCCACCTGCTTAAATGGACTTGAAATCAGACAGGAGAGTCAGAAGTTTCTAGGAGAAGAAATACAGATTCATGCACAGATCAAGCAGTTTAATTTGACCTCTTGCTTAGGTAAAAAGGCTGAAATATTTTTTAATGGTTTCTAGAAATGCAAAGTTCTTCCTTATTTGAATGTAGGTCCAGCCACAAAAGCTGCTGTCCACCAGTGTAGAGCAGTTCTGCCAGAGAGGGAGAGGCTTGAACACAACTAAAGGAAGAGGGATTTGAAAAGACCTACAAAAGTTCCCTGGTGAAGGCACTGGTCTACTGTTGGTCTGCATTGTCTAATGGTGGCAACTTTGCTACTGCAGGGAGTGCTTCATGGATCCTGGCCCACATGGGATTGTTTCTGTTGGTCTTGTTTCCACTCTGACTGAATCTTGAAGCCTCTAAGACCTGGCAACTATATTAATCAAAGGTTTAATCTGGGGGCTCCCTGCTTCACGCCCAAATGTCTGTGGCAACATCCTGAATAAAGATTTAAGTTCCTGGCCAATTCCCTCTGATGACGTGCTTTGGGTAGCGTTTGACCCCAGTAAGCGTTGGTGGATCCTTGCTCACCATTGGTTACTGGACTCACATCAACTCTTGGCTTTCCTGCTGCAGGGATCTTTTGTAGAGCCTCATGGGTTAATCTGAATCAACTTTGCAGCTGCTCCAGGCACTGATATCAGCTCTACCATCACAAAGCAGAACCTTTCCCTGCGAATGGAGGAGAACTGCTTTTCTGGCTCCAGATCCCTGGGGCTGGCCTCAATATCCCTGTTAATGATGTTCTGTGAATGGCAGAGCACAATACCTCCCATGGTCATCTGGGAGGAGCAGGTCTGGGCTTCCAGAACAGCTCCATGACATCTACCTGTCTTTGGTTCTTGGCTGTTGTGTTCCCTAGCTGTGATGGCACAGTGTGTGCTCTGGCCTGAGCCCCGCCAGCAGCTTGCTGAGAAAACAAGATGGGGTGGGTAATGTGGGTTACTGCCAGGGGATGTGCTGCAAGCATTAACTCTCCCTGCAACTCCGCTGAACCTTTTGCACAAACTCTGTGTCAGTTAGTGTTGCTGGGGCCAGGCTGCCCCTGCTGTGAGGAACCTGGCCTAGGTGGAATTTGGAGGTGTCGTGTGGTCTGCAAAGGCCAGGCGGTCCTGATGCAGGCTGGAGGAAGGCACTGAGGACACATATATTTATGTGTGTGTAGGGAAGTTTGGCCCTTCATTTTCCTTTGGATTTCTCTGGCAAAATGAGATATCTTGCCCTGTGGGTTCTACAGATGAGGGATCATATCTATCAACTACTTCTGCAGTAGTGAATACCATGGTTTGCATGCAGGGTGCTGGCTGAATTTGGAGTCAGGAATCTAGACATGGGAATGGAAGTAGGCGCATCATCTCCAGGGAAAGCTCATAATTAACAGCAGACCCTAGTGGTTTGGCACAATACCGTCTACCTTCAGACCATTCAATAAATACCATGCCATTGTATGATTTGGAAAACGTCCTCCGATTTTTTTTTCCTTAGTCCCCTTAAGGTATTAACTAACATAATAATGAGCCTGTGCAGACTCCAGAAATGGGAGGAATATGTTCACTGCGAGCTCTCCTGTAATGGCTTTCCACTCACAAAGAGTATCTAATCCACTTTGGGAGTTCTCACCTGTAGGAGATACAGACAAAAGAAAACACGACTCCTTGGCTTCCTACACTAGCTTAGAAGGTCAAAGATGGCAGGAAGGCTTTGCCCGGGTTGCTGACTGCCTCCCAAAAGGTGAGCCTGTCTACCCACCTTGGCTTGCTATGGTGAACTGTCCTGAGTGTCCAGGTGGACACTTAAGTGGTCCTAGCCCAAGGGGGTTAGTAACACTCCAGCTCATCTGCTGAGCTCATTCCCCACCTCACAGCACATGGGCCATGTGGAGAACATGTGGAAGAGCTGCAGTGGATGGTGGGACCATGGGATGGTTCTTTGAATTTTACTGGTGGAACTGCTTGTTAGAGGCCTCTGTGGGTGACCTCTGGGGGCCCTTAGAAGAGGAAGGCATGCATGGGAAAAGATAAGGGAGATGCCAGAAGAGATTATGAAGTAAATTGGCCAGCAGGGAAAAAGAAGACCTGAACTGGACGGTGGGAATCTCATGCTGTGTAGAAAGTGACGTGACTGCACTTTTCTCTGGTTTCTGGGCAGTAAATGGAGTGAACTGAAGGGGGCAAGCTTACAGCTTGACTTCACAGTATGAGGCGAAAGCAAAGTCCTAGGTGGAGAAGGGGCCCAGGAAAGAGCCTTCTAGGAGGAGGGGAAGAAACTTGCCATGGTGAGTTGTGCTGTGGAAGAAAGTAAAGGTTTTGAGGAGATCTTTAACTCATTTCCCATTTGATAATTCCAAATATTCTATTTTTTTCAAATTTAAATTTTAAATTGTCCATATTTAAGTATCCAGGCCTTGAATAATCTCTTTCCTTAGTTTCAGCAAGCACCAATGCCTGTGCTGCTTTATCAAATCTTCCTTTTATACCACTATCTGGAAACTTTGCTTCCCAAATCCTTTCCTGGAGATTCCCAATTGAGTCTAAAACATATTCATGCTCTGTTCCTAGTGACCTGAAATCTGACCTGGGGACTGCATGGAAGACCTGTATTCGTACCTGGACAGTGACCCTCTGATAAAAGACCAAGTTGGATTTTACTGCCAAGTCTAATAATTTCAGTAGTAGTCGATAAAAGAGATTTCCCTTCCGGATGATCCCTTTTACACAGGGATCTGTTTGCTGCATTAGCTGCGTGGGTTCCCTGCCTGGGACACAGAGGTCCTGGCTGTCACGGTCCTGACACTGCCACCCCAATGATGTGCAGTTCAGCAGTGCTGAGGTGCCTTGCCTCATAAGAGCAAGTGGCTGAAGCACTCTAAGAAGTCTAACTGTGTAGCCATGGTTCTCCCCAGACCAGACCCACAACTTGAGGCTCTGGGACCTGAACAGAGATGCTGAGGGCACATTTTTGGGCCTACATCATAGGATGCTGGTGTACCAAGCAGAGCTGAGACCTGATGCAGAACTGACTAAGTATGTGTCTATGGCATCACATGAACCTTAATGTTACTGTGCCACAAGATGTAAGGGGCTATTCCTGTCACCCTCACTGCAGGAGCAGGATCTTGTCACTATGGCTGTTGACCTGAAGGAAAAAGTTTTTCTGGTACCTACATCTGCCCTCAGTTAGTACTGATAAGGCTTTTCAAGGCACCTGTTAATGAGGGTGTCTAACTCCTTAGAAATCCCTTAGAAATTGTTCTTAGAAATGTCCCTTACAAATTCCTTAGAAATAGTTCATATTCCTCTTCCAAAAGAGCCCATTAAAAAAAATGAAAAAGCTACAAACAGGTAATTAATGCTGATGAGAAGAGTTGTAAAAAAAGGACAGGTCTAAGCTAAAGGGTGTGTTCTCCCCTTGATATAGCAGAATTTTGTGCCATCAACCTCCAAAGGTCTCACACAAAATTCCCAAATCTCTGCAAGGGTGTCTTAATGTGATAAGTAAAGCTGCTCATCCTCTGCACACAAATTCATTGATTAAAGCAAGCAAGAGGCTGTATTTTTGTTGGATGATTGGGAAAATCCATTCCTAAGCCCTTTGAGGGCTAGGAATTGATCTTGTTTCTGAAATCTGTATGCAGGTAACTGGGATAGAAGTAGCATCCAGTGAGATGCAAAGGAAAGTGGGGTCTCAGTGTGTGAATGACCAATGCAATATAGTGCTAAGGTTGAATGGTTGTAGCCAATGTCTATGCACACCTGGATCATGTTCAGCAACATACTTTGAGAGCAGTAAATGTATCTTGGCAACTTGCTTTATTTAGCTGCAGCATGCAAACGTGAGGCAGCTCCTGCCTTTCACTCCTCATATGTCAGCGTGTCTTTGAAGTGACAGATTTCCCCAAGATATGAAAGCATCAGCATGCCACAAGTAGCAGCCTGGATCTCAGATGAAGCTGGAGGTGGTCATTTTTCCCTGAATGCATTTATCTGACTGCAGAGAAGGATTTTTTTACCCTGTTCAACACGTTCTTTTGAAACAGAGACTGAGCGTGATGCTTTGGGAACCCCCCTCCTTAGACAGACCTCTCCTATGCAGGTAATAGTCTCTGCTCCTTTATTTTTAAAATGTCCCTTGCCAAAGGTTTTTTCTGTCTTCCAGTGTCTCCTAATGATGCTGCTTGCAGTTATAAGCCAGAAGCTTTGCTATTACAAGATTACAAATTCTGTGATTGGGGGTCCTGACAAATGGAGACAAAGGGGTTTTTAGCCTCGTTGCTCTGGCTGGAGAGGGGAAGGAGCCAGATTCCCCAGGGAAGACTAACGTCTTTGGGTGGCTTCACTCCCCAAGATGGGAGCAGCCATTCACCCAACAGCACTGACTCTGCTCATGTTGCTAAGCTGGCGTGTATGGGAGCAACAAGGCACACATGCTCCGCTATGTTAGCAACGCAGGCTGGATGGGACCTGTGCTTCTAGGCACAAGCTCCTGCTTGCTTCAAGGCATGGGAATGTTTCTCTGTGTGGAAATGGCGCTTCTTTGATTTTCCAGCCCTCCCCTGCTGCCTGCCACGATGGCTGCCAGCTCCTCCTGTGTTGCTCCAAGGAGCCCGCTGGAGGAGGCAGCCTGGGTAGCTTGGCACCAAGGCAGAGGGGTTAGCAGTAGCCTTGCCAAGTGCTTTGCTTTTGTCTCCATGGCTTGGGGAGGTAGTGTGATTTGTGCTCTCGGTCACTGACAGGTCTCAGCTGACAGCTCCCTCCTTCTTTTGTAAAAATTACTTGCAGAGCAGCTAGTTGAGACATGACAAAGTTTTGAAAGAGGGAATTTTGTTTCCCATACGGTTTCATGAGAAAGGTCACTGTTCCACCCCCAGTGCCATTCTGGGTAAACTAAACACACACAGCTGTGCTTGCTGCACAGGGTGAGACAGCCTGATGCAGGCCAGGATACGCACGTCAGGGAAAGGGTCAGGCTGGCAGCAGGAGCTGGGGAGAGCAACTGGGGTTAGTGCTGCTGCTTTACAAGGTGGTTTGTGTGTAGCAGCTCTGGGCAGGACTGTGGCAGCACATCAGCTCTGTATGGCATTGTGTACCTCTGGAAAGGCTTTAGGCTGTAGACTAAATTGCACTAGATCTGTGTGATGCCCTGGCTGTGTGCAATGAAGACTTCACCTGTGCAATATCTGAGTGTTGGCAAAGAGCCCTGATGCTTCTTTCATCTGGCTGATTTGGCATCAGCATCACTCCTTGATTTCCATTTTGAACAGTTCTAACAAAAGAGAAGAAATGGGCTGTAATGGTGTTTGGCCCCTATACCTGGCTTGTTTTCTGATTCTTTTCTTGAGCAGATGTCTGTCAGTGTAAATCAAAAAGTGCCTTCAGCTTACACTTGTGAACAGTCCCACTTGTGGGGCTACTTGTAGGTCAGCTGGTACTGTTTTGCCCCACTGTGACTCACAGTAGGCAGATCCTTGCCTTGTGTATAGCTGAACTGGCTCCCAGAGATCAATTTGACATCAATAGCTGTTACTCAGAATGACTCAATGTGGCATGGAGTGAGTGACGGCTGCAGCACTGGGCTCAGCAGCCACGTGGGAGGATTTCCTTTCGCTGGCAGAAGTGGTTCCAGCAGCACATATGCATGATATCTCTCTGGATGCAACAAGGGCATCCATCCAAGGCAGCAGAGAGGCTTTTAGTCGAGGTGCTGTCTGGTCAGGAGGCCATTGCTACAGAGACCTTGGGGTTATGGCAGTGAGGTCTGACAACCCTGGGTCTGGGACAGACCTGGTTCCTTTGCAACCCTGCTTGGGGGAGGCGGGGACTTTTGTAGCCAGCTGCTACCTCCACAGCAAACCTCCAACAGTGCTCTATCCTGTTTTTGGACTCATGCATGCTGCTTTTTCTGATGGTGGCACCAAGATCAACCACATCAACTCCAAAATAACTGCAATGCACCTGTGTCCCAAGATCCATCCTCTAATACTTTGCTACAAGCCTGTGGTGTCTGTGACAGTGTGGTTTTAGGCCCACGGTGCGTTTGTGTTTGCTATACTCAGAAGCATTGAGATTCTGTTTGGCTGGAACATGGGGAATAACATCACAGTCTCTGCTTGCAAATTTTGTTAAAATGGTGATTCTCAGATTCTTGTCTGCTCACCATTGCTGACTTCCTCTTGCTTCTAGTTGTTAATTGCTTTAAAAGGCAGCAGAACATTCTCATTGCTTTCCCAATGGCACATTTTCCAGGTAAGGGGTGTCCAGAAGGCTCTTAACTTTCTGTGAATGAAAGCAAAGGGACCTGCTCCAGCAGGAAGCAAATGTTCTCTGGGAAGTCCCATTGATTCAAGAGGGGCTGATCTGAGAGCCAGTCACTAGTGCGTGTGTGCACATGTGCCCTTTGCATGGTTCACTGTATTGTTGAGGAGCAGGAGCTGAGAAGAGCATCAAGGCTTTGACACTTTGAGCATCAGTCATGTTCCACAGCTGGATACTTAGGTGCTGTGATGAGAAATCTGTTTGTCTTGTGAGCTTTGATGATCCACAGTCATCTGAATGCAGTTGTGTCTTGATGGCTGATCCCAACCTAGATTACCCAAGGTGATTTTTGCCTATTGGAGTATGCAGCAGCTCAGCTTCCCTTCTGAGGAAATTCTTGTGAGAAGAGGAAGGAGGAGGTGAAATGTGAACAGAATGTAGTTTGGATTCTTTAGCAAGACTGGAGCTAAGGAATTGTGGTGCTCAGATCTTCGGTGAATGCAAAGGGGATGTGTGTGAATCAGAGAGCTCTGCCCAGGATGTCAGGATTAGAAGTGATTTTTATGCAAAGGAGAAGGTGACTCAGGTATATTTGAATGATCAGATAAAAATTGTTTTTACTTCCTTCTTGAGTATTGATGTTAAAATGTAGCAGGTCTTTAATGCTGTTACCCGTTTTTGAGCTGTACAAGCAAGTACCCATGCTACATTTTTGTTCTTCTCGCTAGAATAGTCTCTCAGTTTACATGTCTTAGGACTCAAGGGCTGTTAGGGTTCAAATGAATGCAGGTCTGAGACTGACATTGGCTTCCTCCAGGAAGACAAGGCTTTGTTAAAACTTCTGAGCCAGAGCTGCGCAACTGTTGTGTCTTTGGCTTGGAGAGGCAGATGTCTCCCAGTGCTGAGCTGCTCTGCAAGCTCTGCTTGGTGTTCTGTACTTGTGAAGCTTCTGTGGTTGTTAGGTCTGGAGAAATGAGATCAAAACTTGGGTATCTGACTCTAGGTGTCCCCATTTCTCACTGAAACTTAGCTCTGTTGAGGAAAGCCCTAGGAGGGGTGTCTGCTTTGGATGGTGAAAGAGAGATCTCATTGTTTAACAGGCTGTGCCAAAGGTAGCAGGTGAGCTCTGCAGTGCAGGGCTATGCCCAGAGGAGCTGAAGGAATGATGCCTGCTGGAAAGGAGCAGGGCCTGGTGCTGCAAGCTGCATGTCCTCATCAAACATGGCAAGTGGGCACACATGCCTGCACAAACCTGGGTGCAGAGGCAAAGGCCCATCGACTGCTGCCAGCCAAGCAGAAGCAGGATGGGAGGTGGCTGGGCAGAGCTGTGGGTATTGCCACTCAGGTGTAACATTACAAGAATTGTGTGGGCATCTTCAGCTCCCACTGGGCATGTTTAGGCAGATGGAAAATTCAACCAAAGACAAATAAAATTCCACAAGAACATATAAATCGCAGCATGATCCTCATAAAATGAGCTCAGCAGCACTCGGCAGAAATGCCCCCCAACCTTGCTGTTGCATGGCTGGTTATGTTAAGGTTTTGCACTGGGAGCCTTGTGGAAGACATTGTCTTGGAGGAGTCAGTGATCTTGAATGTACCATGTATGCTCTATTGTGCCTCGTACTTATGGCTTGGGAAGCCTGTATGTTATTAACATAATCTGTAACTTATCATTCCTTTGAAAAGAAAAACTGTATGTGGATCAAGGGGTGAATGCAGTGATCCTGATCGGGAGCCACTGTGCATGGAGAAGTCAGTGATCCACATCAGAGTGACCCTGAATATACTCAGGCCCATGCTGTGCTGAGCTGCGCTGGATATCCAGTGTGGCCTTCAGGCTGTGCTGTGCTGCACAAATCCTGTGGCTGTGGGACAGACTCAGCCTGCTTATGGTAACGGAGGAGCCCATGGGCAGCTCCAAATCAGTACTGCGATTACACCATCTGGATGGGTTTGCCTTTATTTAACAGTGCAGCAAGGAGTTCTCATGTGAACATCCTTTCTGTCTGGCAGTACACATGGTGAATAGAATTGTCTTCTTGTAAGAAAATAATAGCTCAAATGACCAAAAAGGTGATTCTTTCCAGGGACAGTATCTGTGCAGCATTGTAGCAAAATTTGTCTGGGGTCCATCTGATGCTGCACAACTGCAGGGCTCCCAGCATCTGAAGGGATGTAACATTTACTCACTAGCAATATTTCTCTTTAATTTTATCTCATTAAAGCAGCTGTTTAATTAAGGGATTTGGTGTTGGGCTTTTCTTATTGAGATCATGGAAGAGCCCTGCACCAGCTCTCCCTCTCTCACCTCATCTGGTGCAGAACAAGTTTTATAAAAACCCAAACAAGAACCCTATCTTCATATTTTTCTGTGTGATTTGGAAGCTTTTTGCTAACAAGGCTGGAGGGTTAGCATGCACAAAGGGGTTTGGGATGGCTCAGCTCTGGCCCTACAGAGTATGTGTTAAGAGTCCTGGATTTTTAGAGGATATGGCCATGCAAATTGTGGAAAGGGAAACTAGGTGAATTTGGGCCTGGTATTGTCCTTTGGGTAGGGTGGATGTTATGTAGCTGGAGGAGGCATCAGGGAGCCTCTTGGGAGCAGGAACGTTCAGCAGCTCAGACCTAAGCTCAAAACAGTACCCAAGTGAGAAGAGGACAGCCAAGTGTAATCCCCTGCAGAAGGGAGAGGGGATGTTCTCCTGGTTGTCTGGTAAACTGACTGGGAGCTTCAAAACCTGATGGGAGGGCAGATGGAACCTCTAGGAAGTTCTCACTGGAACAAGGAAGGGCCTCAATTTCATTCAAACAATTTCAATCAAACTCAATTTCATTCAATTAAATTTCATTTAAATTGCAACCCATGTACCTTCCTGGGCCACCCGGCCTGCCCACCCTCCTGTTTGTACAAATCACTTGGGCCTCTTGCTACCTTCCTGGGCCACCCGGCCTGCCCACCCTCCTGTTTGTACAAATCACTTGGGCCTCTTGCTGTGGTATCCAGCAATTCCACTGCTACTTTCTGCCACGCAGAAAGCTGTGGCCTGCTTTGGCTGACCAGTCTGGGGTTTTACTCTCAGTCGTTTGAACTGCAGAGAGGTCATAACCAGCATAACCATAACCATAACAGCTGGGGTGAGGATTCTGGGAGAGGTCTGATCACCAAACTGTCTCCAGCTGCTCCTTGCTCTCTGTCACTTACAAACTTCCCTCTGTGTGCCTGGGGAAATAAGGCCACAAATGACACCGGTCCAGAGAAGCAATTTATAGCAACACCCCAAACATATGTGATGGCCATACCTCCAACTTACTACATTAATGAGAGTGTTTCAAACAGGCACCCAAGACTTTTCAGACTCTGGAGAAATCAGCCTGCAGGACCACCTGAGTCAGCCCCATACTTAAGTGGAGGGACCGTCCACTTCTCCATCTGGAGAAAGGCTTTGGTCATGCCACAGCTGCCTAGATAATGTGCTTTTGGCAGTGTAAAGATGGAGCTGAAAACTTCCTGGGGCTGCCAGTGTGATTGTCCAGTGCTGCTGTTGCTAGTTAATTAGAGTTTGACCAACTGGCTGCCGTCAGAGTGGCTCTCCTGTTCATTAGTGGTTCCATCTCTGGCAGCCAGACTTGTTTTTGGTGTTTGTAGGTTGCCCTGCAGAGGAAAGTGCTGGACTAGATCTGCTGGCAGCACTTTAAGTTAAGCCTGATTTGGTTTACAAAAAGTTCCAGATTGGTTCTGCAGCTGATGGAGACTGAAGATGGATTTTGCTTCCTTCATGTGTTAAACATAGTCTCTCTGAGCTAGACTTTCTATCTGCTCCTCTGACTGCCCTTGCACACCCTCTACCTTCACCACATATTGCATTCGTGTGGTCTCAGTGTGGGGTGTAGATGCTTGAGTCCCAGCAGGCCTACAAAGTACTTGCATTGTTAGGCCAGAAGACCTGGTGGGACTCAAGCATCCACATCTGTTGTGGTTTAGCTTGGTTGCTGACCGGGGCTAAACCACGACAACATCCCACTCCGAAATATCATTGATTACCTGGATCTAGGCATATCCTGCTTCCATTCCTCCCCTCCAAAGCACAGGATGAGTCCTTCTTTTGTCTGTGCTGTAAGCACATTGGATCTACATAGCTCCTCCTGAAATCAGAGCTCCTTTGCATGGTTGGTTAGTTAGTTAGTTAGATGGCCCCGTGATAAACCAGTATACCGATAACAATATAGTTCTCCCCAGAAATTATTGCGGTGTCCCCAAGCTCTTTCCAGCAGTATCTCTAATTGCAGTGATCGACTGACTTCAAATGTTTTTCTTAAGTCCATCTTTCTGAGTCATCTTGTGCTATAGAAAAATGGAGATCCAGTGAAAGTACCTTGTCCCTGTCATGGATAGGCACATATGCTGCTCTGAGATCAAAGCAGGTGCTTAACCACTATGTGAATAGAGTCTGAGGGCAGATAGGGTGTTCTCAACTGTCTTGCTTTCAGTGGATGCAGTCCTCAAAATCTGACCCCATGTGGCAATTTTTCAACTTGCACTGATTGCTGCTATTGCTTTTTGTCACAGAGAAATGCAATAGAAAAGACAACATCGGAATTCTTTCTGTAACTTCTTCATACTTTTCTCTCCATAATGCTATTGCCTCTTCCAGAATATATTGTTAAAATTACCCCTGATAATTGGTTTAGCCATTGTCATAACACAGGGTTTGATGAAGGGGAGCTTTGCAATGGCTTGTTGCATCTGAAATTCATTAGAAGGTCTCATCTTTTTGGACAGTGAAATTAGCTTGGTAGCAAGGTTCTTCACAAGAGACAAAATCCTTAAAGCTTATGAGGCATAATATGGTTCTTGATTCCCAGTGTTTTCAGAGAGCTGCAAATCCTGCAAGACTAGGGAGGAGCCTTAGGGAGAAGGGCAAATTCCCAGTTCCAGTTGAAAACTGCCTGTTCAAACATTCCTTCTGCCCTATGTCTGCCAGTGCTGAGTGCTCCAGGGGCCCTGCAGCCCTTGGCTTCAGGCAGGGTGGTGAGAGAGTGGCAGAAAGGCTCTCTCTTTTCGGTAGGGACTTACATAATATATTCAAGTTCTTCTCATGTGTTTCCCACCATTTGCCCAAGTAACTTCCTGCTCAGAGAGCAAGTGCACAAGTGCATAACCTCTAGGAAAATGCTTTGAAAGTGATCACTCTCTGATAGGGTTGGTCTGCACTGGGGAGAAATTAGGTGTGCTCTTTATTGGTCTTTATTTCATAACTTTCCCTGGAATGACTCTTCAATCTTGTTCTTTTTGCATCCTGCAGCTGGTGTTTCAAGCAAAGAATTGTGGTGTGACTTTCCAGTATCACGTTTTCTCATGGTTTTTCCCTGCTCCTGGGGTTGATGAGTTTGTGAAAAGATGGATCTTAGATCCTCATCCCTAGTGAATTTCAGCAGTTCACAAAGTGCTGGCTGAAAGGTGAAGCCAAGTTGCATAAAATTTCCTGGCAGAAACTTAGGTAGGGCTTTTTCTTAACCTTTGCCAGAGCTGATCTTCAGCTTTGTAGGCTTGAAGCAGGAACTCAGCTTTCCAAAAGTGTTTACAAAGTACTAAATGAGCCCCACTGGGGCTTGCCTTGCACTAGCCTTCCAGAATTACCCATGCCTCCTCATGGGAGTTAACGGAGATGATTCAATGACACTGTCAGTAGTGGTTCCAGCAGGACAGTCTGGCTTAGCACCATCTGTGAAGAGACAAAGATGTAAGTTTCTGAAGGCTTTTGCTAAAAGAGAAATAAATCAGCCTCTTGAACCCAGCACATGCACTTGCTGTTCTTCATTTTGCAATGCCCTGTGCTTCTTTCTGTCCTCTGCTTACTCACCAAGAGCCTAGATCAGCCTTTCAGTTAGGAAAACTGTCTTGTTCTCTTTCTAGGTGACCAAACACAATACTGTTGTCAACATTTTAAAAAATTTAGTGGCATAAATTGAAGTGGCCTGGCTGTCAAATGCTGAAAATGCTGGTTACAGCTACTGGAGTTCAACACCTCTGAAAACTGGGTTGTGTTGATATATGTTACAGTGAAATTAGCTTTATGTGCTTCGTCCGATGGAGACCAAGACCCAAGATGCCTGACCACTGCAAAGGTGTTTGGGAAGGTCTGGCAGAACAGGGAGGTGAATGCAGGCGCCAGAGTCCTCCTTCTCTTTCTGTGATACTGCTGTGCATTACAGAACTGGGAAAAGGAGTTAATGTTTACTTATGTTTATATCTGCAGAGCCCGTACAATTTTACGTAAGAATAAAATAAATATTGTTTGTTTGAACAACGCAGAATGTCTGTTATTCCGGGAATTTGAGGTGGAGGGGAGTGAAAAGTGCTGTGGTCAGTTTAAGTGGCTAGAGCCGTATCTGGTCTATTTGTCATTGGACTGAATCACTGTGCGCATATCTGGACGTGTTTTGGGATTCTTTGTTTACCTGAGTGAATTCCTGTAATTTGATTGTACTTTATGATAGGCCCAGATTTGTAGATCTTCATCCTATGAGATCCCTTCAAGTGTTTTAGTGCTGGACTGCTCATCTTAGCCTTATCTCAGACCCTGCCTTTCAGGTGAAAGCCTTGAGAAAGCAGCTGATCAAGAAATGGTCAGCTTTGAGATCCATTTGTCATTGCTTCACTTTGTTCAGGAGTTTTGTGTGAGGAGGAATTTTCAATACATTTTTCCCATAACAGAAGATGAGTGGGTTATTAAGCTGCAATAATCAAAACCTTTCCCATAAAGCAAAGCACCAAGGAAAGCCAAATTGGCTGGGAGAAAATATGAAGTAGCTGGACTGTGCAAGAGTCAAGTGACAATGAGCAACTTTAACCATACACGTCATTTTCTCTAGATTTTCTGCCTTGGACTCTGTGGAGATCCGCATGGTTTGTTGGGAACTGATCTGGATTTGTTTGCATTACTTATTTTGCAAATATTTCTAAGGTAATATACAATAACAAAAGAACTGAAAAATGACTAGTGATTTTTGGGTTGTTTTTCCCCAGCTTCAAGCGGAATCTGATTTCCATAAGTTGGTGGGGCTGGAGCAGATCTTCCAAAGCAGAGTGGTAGGATGGCACATCTCTTTGGAAACCCCACCTCTAACACATAATGTAGCCAAGGATGTCATTTGGATGAACACCGCCACTTCTCTTCATGGAACTAGCAGAAGCGCTTGGGACAATGACAAAACATCCCTCACCCCACTGGTAAATGGCCTCTGCCAATGAATGCTCTGCAACTGATCTCAGTCCATGGAAAGAACAGCTGCTTAGCGAGGGGTCGAAGGATGAACTGTGCTGGAAAGGACAGATGAAATTATGCCTTTTTACACTCAGTGCAGTGGCACTCTGGGAATATCTGCAGAGGCAGAAGCAGAGGGCGAAGTGTGGGCAGAGAGGCAGGGAAATGTGATTGTTCCAGTCTTGTTTTGAGCTCACTGCAGGGGAAGGAAACCAACAGCGCTTTGATGGGCAGGTGTGTCTGTTCTTGGAACAACCTGGGGAGCCCAACAGTGCTGGGAGGCCAGAGACAAGTGGTTTACATAGCACATAGACCTGTTGAGGTCCTATTGTGTGGGTAGCTCTAAGGAGCAACAGGAAGACAGTATTTGGTCATTAACATCGGTGTTTCGTTTCTGTGGGTTCCTCCTTTGCTGATTGCAGTTTAGTGCCCCATGGGGTTGATGTGACATCTGTTGGCAAGTGCATAATTTCATGTTGCTAAAAGTCTTTATGCAGCCCAAATGACTCCCCAGCCCAAACTCTTCTTGCTCTTCTGCTTGCTGTAGCACCATGGAAATTATAGCTATTTTCAGGCTTACTGAGATGAAGCCAGTGCCCAGGGAGTACCTGAGCACCCTAGCATTTCTTGCCTCCCAAGGCAGTGCTGTCAAGAGCTCATTGCCTGTCACAGCTGCAAACAAGGGCAGAGAAGAGCCAGCTGCATCCTTGGGGGTGTGAAGCAAGAATTAGGACTACATTAGCAGAGAGAGCAGATCAGGAGGAACTTTAATTGGCAGCCCTACCAAAAAGAGATGTGGGCCTCGGCTTTCAAGTTGGGCATGAATGGATTGGGAATTCTAGTGTATGTAAGAGCAAAAGAGCTATAACCCAAGAGACTAGAGACACTGCAGAGGTGCCAACAAAGATCCGGGCCTTGTCTTGGTGTAAACTTGAGTGAATGCTAGTTGGTCTAGGGAGTAAAGTCAATTTAGAGGGTGGGAGAGCGGGATGGAAAGAGGCCCACTTGTCTCAGGAAAGACAAATTTTATGAAGACAGCAGCAGGGTAGGAGGGCGCTGGATAGGAGGGCACTTGGACATAAGAAATGCCCATTTTGCCTTAGGGACGGGGCTGTTTACAAGCTGCCGGTGTTGGTGGATTGTTTCTTTAGGTCATGGCGTGCCAAGTATTGTTTAGTTTAATAGCCCTGTTAATAGGATTATATTTGCCTGGACTGTTACGTGAAGGAAAATGATTCCTACTTTGAAAGGAAAAGACACTTCAGTAGCGATGTTGCAAGACACACATCTGTCGTCAAATGCTGCTACTAAGCTCAGATGTCTGTGGGCCAGCGCCAAGATTTCTTCTCATGCTTTACCACTTGGACCAGGGAGGAGCACACACACGCACACAGACGTGCCTAGTGAGCCTCTCGGTAGCTTTGCATGCAGAGCTGGTGCTAGGAGTGTTGAGGGTCTGTGCTCTTCATAGAAAGTGCTGTTAGCAGAATAAGAGCCTGTGAGAATTGGTTTTCAGTTGTGGAGCTCTAAAAATTTATTCCCAGTAGGACTGTAGACTCCTGAGTAGCCTATCTGCTCAGCCATGAAGTCTGGGCTATCTGCAGCAGTTAAGAAATAAAACACGGATAATTCCCCAACAAGCAGCTAGAAAAATAATGCATCCTGGGACTTAGTCATTGATTCATGCCTAACCTTTGGAGCCAGGCCATGTGCAGAAGTCATTACCAGGTCTTCAGCAGAGGTGAGCCACTGAGAAATGTGGCTTGTCAGCATGAGGTTGACCTGTTATTGTCTCTGTCCAGGCAGCCAATAAAACCTGCTAGGAAGTATTTAAAAACAATCCCACTGTAGGTTGCACTATCTAGCCTTATTTTATACAAAGGTACTAATATGCAGCATGCTAAGTGCTGGCAAGTAGCTGGTGTTTCTAGATAGGTGAGATTTTGTCAGTTCCCGGAGAAGCATAGGGCATGCAAATAAAGAATGAAAAATGATACCCATGCCCCTTTTTTCTAAGGGCTTTTCCTTCTGGGAGCTGGAGAAGGGGAACAGGCAGAGAGGCTTTTAAACCCAAGCCTGTTCCTCCTTCACAATTACCCTGAAGAGTCTCCAATGGGATCATCATTGGGGTGACTGTTCAAATGCAACAGTGGTGGAAGGAGACCAGGTGCCTTGGTGTGGGCACCCAGAACTGGCTTCCACTTTTGAAAATATTGTAACTGGACTGTAGGCATAATCAGAAATATCTGTGCCATGCATAAATCCTCCATCTAGACTAACATGTATATGGTTTTAATACCTTCCCCACTGTCTTCCCCCCAACACCTGAGTTTTTCCTAGCCCAGAAGTCCCTGCTGCTCCTTCTGTCACTTCCAGTTGCTCCACTGGAGCCAGTGAATATGAGTACTAGGTGACTTGTGTTCTTCACACCTGCCAAGGAGTGCTCCTGGCCCTGCTGGTCCTTCACCTGCCAAACTTTGTGTGGGAGAATGTCACATTTGTAATTTTCTTCTGGTATCACCTTTGTTCCCTGAACTGTGAACTGGCTGTGATAGAAGTGTGGGCAAGCATTGCCTGCAAAATGTTATGAGTGAAGAGTCCTGCCTTGGACCCTAATTCTGGCACAGACACCATGGTTAGGCACTTCATTTTGCCACACCATCTAAGAAGGTGTGTCCTAGGCCCTTTCTACAGACAAGAGAGACAAGCATGTCTGGAGGATGATATGGATCTGAAGTGGGTTGACTTGCCCTTTGGAGTGGCTGACATGGAGTTTCCACCACCTTGGCCAGCTGGGGTGACTCTGAGCTCAGGTAACCTGAGGACACTCATTATCCTTTGACTTCCCCACTGTTTTCCAGATGCCGTGCTGTGTGTCGTATGGCTTTTTGTGGCAAAGCCTGTTGTGATTCAAGGTGTAGAGGTGGCAGTGCAGACAGAGCACTCCTACAGAAGACCTCCTGTGAGGAAAAATTCAACTGGGAAGCATAAGTCCTGGATGTAGCAGACATTGTGAGAGGGCTCTGAGGTCTGGAGGAGCCCTCTGTTCCAGGAAGAGCAGAGGCAGATGCTGGGATGCAGAAGGTGGTAATGTCTCCAAGACCAGGGCCAGTGGGAGATGTATTGCTTGTCAGACATTTCTGAATGTGGGAGTGCTGGAGGGGAATGCCAAAGGGCTGGGGGGTGCAGGGGTTGGTCCATCTGGCTCCATCTCTCTACCCTGATGCATGTGACTGAAAGAGCCAAGAAGGACAGAGACTACTCTGTGCTGTCTCCTGTCACCCTGTGCCTCTGAACTCTGGGAATCTTGCTCATGGTTTGGGACGCTGAGGGAACACATGGGACTCAGCTTTTCTCTGTGTGACATGTGATGTCTCAGAGCAGGATGGGGCCTTGGGTTATTTATGAGCATTACTAACTTTGTCACCTGCACTGAATTTACCCCTTAAAATTACCATCTTACCTTCGGGGAACCCAAAGGACAGGACTGAGCAGTGGGGTCACTCTAAGTTTTATGCCTTAGCTGAGAAAAGAAGCAGAACATCTTGGCTGTGCTCTAAACAGGGGCAGATGGGAGAAGCTTATGGATCAAATTATTTAGGGTCAAGTGATTGCCAGAGAAGGTTGTTATCATTTCATTATGGCACAGAAGGCAGAAAAAACACTTCATTATGTTAGACCGAAGATTTGCAGACAGAGTCCTAAAGCAAAGACTCTGACTGGGAATAGTGGAGAGAATTTTCTCCACACAAGTGGGGGGAATGCATGGGATCAAAACCCATTATTTTGCCAGAAAATCTGCCATGTCTGCTTGTGTGCTTTATAGAGGATGATACTAATTTTTGTGTAAACTTACCTGATTTGACAGAAGTCTCTGAGGCAGAGAAAAGACTCTTTCATTAGGATAGGGGACATTTAACACCATAGAAAGGGATTGTGCAAACACTGCCCTGTACTCTCTTAATCCTCCAGCGTGCCAGTCTAAGGTCCTCACTAGTCCTTATGCAGCAGTTTTCCACTGCTTGAGCACTTGAGTCATGCCTGTGGTGCATTGTAGGCTTTCAGCTGAGACCCTGGCCCTCTCCCTAGAGTTTTATCCTGCTTGGTTCAATTTCAGCTGTGCTCAAGGGACTATATTGCAAAGGGCCTCCATCACAAAACTTCCCTTGGGGCTGAATGAGGCCAATGGAGATCAGGCAGACTGTCAACCAGCTTGTTTTTCTGTAGTGCTATCAAAGGCTTGGTCTAAGACAGCTTGTTGGCAAAGGCCGAACAAGGTTGGCTGGACTCTTGGGTGCCTCCTCCAATTTCTTGAGCATTGCATTTGCCAGAGTTGCAGGTCATCATTAATGGGGCTGTGTTTGGTGGTTAGGGGAACTGCTTGGACTTGCGACCTCGCTTTGCCTAGCACACAGGCATCCTGAGCAGGAGATATGCCAAAGTGCTACATTATATCATGCAAGTTTATATATATATGTAAATGATAGCTGCAGGGGACTCGGTGTAAGTCTCCTGTTCAGAGCACAAAAGCAGATACATTTTTTGTACTTGGGTTTCTGGCTTGCCCTGAGCTCTCTCTTCATTGATGCACTTACCTGTGCTACCCAGATAAAAGCCCACAGGGTAATGTGCGTGATTGCAACAACTGTAACTTTGATTGTCGTGTGGACATAATGCAGATCATAACAAATGACCTGCGTCAGAGCCTGACATTTGTTCCTGTAAACTATTCAGCAGATGTTTAGAAATGTATTTGTAATCTTTAGCTGCTAAGATCAGCAAAGAAATATTTTACAAACAGGAAGGAATATCTGGTTCTTCAGTGAATTAATTTACAATGTATAATTCATCCAGGTGTATCTGTGAATGATTTCCTAGTCTGAGAAGTCTAAAATATGGCAGCCTTCAGACAAGTTCTAAGAAGTTCATCCTGTTAGTTGACATGACATTCCAGAACAAAACTCTTTTCTTTTTGTGGTTTGCTAGGAGAAGTATTTTTCTCAGCCTTAGTATCTGCAGGGGGTAGTTACAAAAGCGTTTGGTCTGTCATTAAAGGAGGATGGAGGAGTCCTGTCTGACTGAGCAGCATGTTCATTCTCCTCCATTAACTCTCTGCTGAGATCTACAACTGAGCTGACCAAATAGCGTCAAATTGGGGTTTTTTTTGGTGTATTCTCCTCTTCTTTTGTGAAATCTCATCAACTCTTGGCTTACAATGAGGGAGCCAGAACAGTAAAAGGAGAGACTGCTTTATGAAATGTCTAGACTTAATGAAAGCAGGGAGCACCAGGCCTCTCATGGGACACCCCCTTTCAGAAATACCTAGGAGAAAGATGGTTAGAATTAAATTTTATAGGGACATTTAAATTCTCTTGGGGAATACTATGTCAGAGATAACTCTGTGTGAAACTTAGTAACGCACTTGGTCTATTATCACGATCAACAGTTGTAACAGTTCTTTTCTTATTCCGCTGTGTCTGTGGCACAAGTCAAATAGGCCAAAAGCTGTACTGGAAATTCAAAATGGAAATTAAGCCTGACATAAATTTCCTCTGAATATCACTGATAGCCAGATTGCCCACGGCATCCAGCTCTGCACTAAGCTCCAACTTATTCTTGTAGAAGGGTCTCAGGCTTCTTCTGAGACCCTTCCCTGGGTTGTTGCTGATAAGGGAAGATGATCAACTTGGGACTATTGCCTTGAGCTCTCGCCTGCATGGTCTGCTGCATAGCTCTGGGGGTGAGTGAGAAGGTCAGGTTACATAGGCACTGTGGCTGGCAGAGAGAAGATATCAAAGATGTATTATGTGTCAACTGATCACCTAGGCTCATTAGAGCCTATCTGTAGCATGACCGTCCCTGTTTTGCTGTGCTCTACTAACCTGTTTGTGAGTTGTGATGCACAAGGTACAACAACTCTGGCTGTGGGGCTGATCCCAGGGTCCTCCAGGGAAGGGAGGTTGTGTGTGATGCAGAAGGAGGCAGCTAGGACATGAAATGAAGGGATGGAGCAGCTACAGGGCTGATGCTGCAGGTTCACCCTTTGTGTGTAAGCAAAATTTCATCTCTATGTGTCTGGGTGTCAGTTGGCTTCTTCTGGATGTGGCTTGCTAAGGAACTTCTGGATGTGGTGGGACCTAAAGTGCCTAGGGACAACTTAGGCATTGCTGCAGCAACTTCTGTGCTGAGTCCTTCTGGGAGACAAGGTGCACAGTGTGGATGTGCTCCTGGCAGGCGTGTGTTGGCCCTACCTTGCCCAGCCCTTCCCAGCTCTTCCAAAGGGTGCATCAGTTCCTAACTGCATGGATGAGTCAGTCACATGAGCTGTTTTGTGCCTTCAGCCTTGGTGCATACTCAGAACACGGGTGTCACAGGATCAAGCTGGCTGCTTGGAGGTGGGAAGGAAAATGTGAGGGAGAAGCACCAGCAAGTTGAAAAGAAACTGAGAATCTCATGCTGGCAAAGGCCAGAGAGGAGAGGCAGGGGCAGGGATAGGCCAGAAAGGGAAGCTGAACAAAGAGACCAAAATTAAAGATCAGACCAGCCAACTATTACCACCAAGCATAAGCATCCCCTTGCCCATCCTAAATGCTCCCTCAACTCCCAGTTGATGCTGAGGATGTGCATTTTCTACAGCAAGAGAGAGGTAGGTCCTTCTGGCAACATGCATTCTTGGGAAGGTACTTCTCTTGGTGTACCTACCCAGAGGGATGCTGCTGTGCTAGTGCAGTCTCCCACTGTTCTTCACTCCTGAACCTTTGGTGATCTCACATGACCTCATTTAAGGTTCATTTGAGGGATGAGGGATTTGAGGGATATGCTGACACACAGTACCTCTGCTCAACAATACTGTGTCTAGCTCTCATCCAGAAAATAGCTGCTGGGTCTGGGGCTCCCACTCCCACTCCTGCCTGTTGTGGTGCTGACACAATGTAAGGCTCTTAATTTTTAAGAAGTCATCTGGTGGCTGCCCTGGTGTCCCTCTGATTCCGCTTGTCTGCAAGGAGGGAAATTCCTTGAAATACTACTTCTCAGGGCCCGGAGGTCTCTTGACATGTTGTGTCTTGGGCGATGGGCCAACCTTTGTGCCTCAGCTCCTTCCAGCCCCATTGCTGTCTTGCACCAGCCTGGCCTGGCCTCCTGCAGCCGTTCCCTACCTCTGGCATAACCCTAGAGGAGCCACAGTCCCAGGGAACTCAGTGTTTGGTCCAGAGCCTCCTGAGCCCTCCTCCAATGCCCTGTCCCCAAAAAGCAGTAGTTTACATCTGCTGCTTGTCCTTGCTGTGCCACCTTGAAGCATATCAGGATCTCCAGCTGGGTTTCTGGCCATTAGCCTTTCTCTAGCTCAGAACATCCAGGCAGGAGAGGTTTGGTGCTGACCTTGTCCAGGCATGCTGCTAGCCATATCAGGTAGATGAAAGCAGGGGATGGTGGTTGCATCCTAATGTGTGTAGGGAGAGTGCTCCAAGCTCAGACCTAGCACATGCTTGTGGCAGGAAACTGAATCTGAAGAACAGGCCTTCGTTGTGTTTAATTGCACAGACAGATGAGTCTGGCACCAGGCAAAAGTCCTGCATGGAGCAAAGAGCCTGCCTGTCTCCTTCTTGTGGCATGGATTGAGTAGCAAAGAGCCAGCTGTATGCACCCATAGCAGAGGGTGAGGTATGTGGTCCCTGCAGGCATTCAGCCTGGGACAGCACACCTCCTGTTGCTCCACACGTTGAGGCCCTGCTCAGCCTGGCTTTATGAGCCTGGCAGATGGGAAATTGCATGGGGAGAGACTCAAGAGCAAAGGCACCTTTGCTGAACTGAGACAGGAGAGTCTGAGCCAGCCTGGAGGCAGCACTAGATCTGCTCCTGACCAGAAAGGAGGGAGCAGTTGAGAAAATGAATACAATGTTTGCAAGGACTTCAGGAATTGTTCTGTTGTTAATAGAACTGCAATTTGTGGAAATATGATGGAGGGTGAAGGTCTGCAAATACTTAGAGGAATAATGAGCATTGTAAGCAACAAGCACCACAGGGGAACATGAGAAATAGATTGTACCAGACAGGCCATTTCTGCATAATTACACAATTAGTGGACTGAGGAAGACAGCAGATAACCCTTTGCAGTGTGCTGTGGTGCGATGTAGACTTTATTGAGACTGGAGTGCCAGTTAGCTGGAATGGCTTGCAATATGTGGAAAGGACTGAGGGAGGAGTGGCCATGCCAAGCACTTTTCTGGCAAGGGTGAAAGGGGAAATGCTGCCCAGGTGGATAGTCACTCCCCTCACTATGTAACGTGCTGGTGATAACATGGGGAAGTCGTGTGGAAAAGCCCCACGTTGGGTTCTCAAAAGGTGTAATGCACATGTGAGGAGAGAGCAGAGAATATAAAGCAAGACAGAGGGTTTTGACAGTGAGCAGAAAAGAATAATCTTGGTTATAATCTGCAGGTAACACAGCTGTTACCTTTGGGCAAGAACAATTATAGGCAGAATTATGTAATGAGAAGGAGCTGTTTGGAAAGCAGTAATTCTGAGAGAGTCCTGGCTGCATGAGCAGGTAATAAGTTCAGCAGCAGACTGTAATATGAAGTGTTGCTGAGCTCTCTGCTCCCAGGCACCTGCAGGGAGAGGCAGCAGTAGGTGGTATCTCCTTGGGCCAGCTGTGGCCTCAACTGTGCATTAGCGAACGAGGCAGAGGTGAATTGACAGTGACTCAAAAAGAGGATGTGCTGGCTGGTGAAGGGCAGGAGGCCTTCCCTTGGCCTGGTAGAGCTAAATACATGGAGTGGCTGTGAGAAGAGGGAGTGAATCAAAGTCTAGAGATCGTTCCTCATGTGCTTTGTACCTCACACCTGACAAGAGGCAGCCTGTTGGGAGGACAAAAATAATAACATGGATTTGTTGCTGCTTTTTCCCTGCTGCAAAGTCGCAAGCCATTTCCCCAGGCTCTTCTGTCTCTGGATTAGAGAAGTTATACAAAGAAAATACTCTCTTTGGAGCCCTGATCCTAAGGCAGCCTAGAGCAAGGCACGGATTAGCTCCCTCATGTCCCTGTGGGAGAGAGGGCAGCCCAAAATCCATGCAGGCTGATATTACCTGACTGAGGAGCTGGTGCTGTAAGTTCAGGTCTTTTCATGCTGGGTTATTTCTGGGAATCACCAGGTACTACCCTCTCTGCCTTCTTCCTCACACATCCTGGAGGAATCCCCTCCACAACCTGCTTTCCATACTGAGCATCACCTGGCTTCTCTGGTCCCTATCCAGGGAGAGTATATAACTATTCTCTCAGCTGCCTAAGCTCCGCCTCTCTTTTCACCCATGGACAAACAACAGCAGATGCTTCAACTGCCCATCTCTCTCCCTGGAGCAGGAAGAGCAGAGCTGGCAGCTGTGGTCTTGCTCTGTGACTGTCCCCTGGCCACCTGAAGCATGTTATGGTGTGGATGGTCATGGTGTCAGTGCCAACAGACCCTACCCAGGGGGAATGCATTCCCTAGCGTAGCACAGGCATGGGGAAGTGACGTGAACATCCGTACCTTCCCTGTATGGACTCTGATGCTCTGCTGTACTGGGCATGGCTAGGATAGGGTTAATTTTCTTCATAGTAGCTCAGATGGTGCTGTTATTTAGATTTTGACTAAAATGGTACGGGTAACATGCTAATGTTCTAACTTTTGCTAAACAGTGTTTGCACAACATCAAAGCCGCCTCTGTTTCTCACTCTGCCTCTCCAGTGAATAGATTGAGGGTACGTGCAATAGGTTGTGAGGGGACACAACCATGCAGATGACCTGAACAAAGAGATATTCCACACCACATAACGTCATGCTTAGCAATAAAAACGTTAGCCATCTTTTGCTTGCGAACTGGCTGGGCATGAGTCTACCCATGGGAGGCGGTGATTGCCTTTGCATCACTTCTTTGTTTTGTTTTTTTCTCTCTTCTTATATTTATCCTTCACTTATAAAACAACTATTATTTTTTTATTTGTATTTTGACCCCCAAGTTTTATTGCTTTTATTCTTCCTTTCCTCTTCCCCCATCCCACTGGGAGTGGGAGGGAGTAAGCAAGTGGCTGTGTACTGCTTAGCTGCCCACCAGAGTTAACCCGCAGCATCTCCCTTATTGAATCAAATGCAGCAGATCCAATTACTCTGTTGGTTCAGGCACATTTTAGTCAGGCAAATACAACACAGAACAGCACCTGCCCTGAGTAATGTACTTGTCCATCTTATCACACGCTCCACTCACAGCATTGCAGTCAGTGATGCTGTATCTGCTTTTCTTGGTCTTTTAAGGTTCCAGAAGAGGTTTCTGGGGAAGCACCATTTCATTTAGGTAGAAACGTAATCTCTAATTGCTTTTTAAAACAGTTCTGTAAAGCAGAGGTCAGGTGTTTCAGTCAATGTCCTTGGAGAGCTTTTCCAAGTAGTGAGATCTGGTGGGTATGTCACTTTTAGGACCTTGCAGCTATACTCTGGTGCTCGCACAGACCAGAGGTAAGCTGAACCCGTGGTGAGATGAGCCTGGGAATCCTCTTGCTTCAGGGAGCCTTATGAGTTCTTTATGCATCTGAGATGTCCTATATGCAGCCCCTTGCCAAAGATCAGGTCTCTTGAGACTACAAGAGCAGTTTCTGATTATTCTTTCTCCAGATGGGCTCAGTCTTTCCTGTCCAGCCTTTCTTCTGTCCATGTTCTCTTCTGAATGGGGGAACTAACACATGAGATGTACCTTTTCTGTCCTTGGCCATGTGACTGTGGCTTTGGATGCATTTTATTTTTGCAGAACATCCTCTGGGTTTGGGCAGCAGCCTTTAGGCTGAAGATCTGAGGAACTAATGGATATATGGGTGTTGGAACAGGGAGTGGTAATGATGAATCAGGGGACGCACAAGTTAGAGTGATTGCATATAAGCAGTACCTCCTATAGACTCCTCTAGGTTGTGCGTGGGCCTGGCACAGTGCTTAGCAGAGGATCACTCTTAGATCCACTCGGATAAGCAACTGAGGTGTTAGAGTGCCTCTCATTACAGGGTCTACGCAGGCACAGGCTCTGCCTCTGCTTCCACTCCTCCACCTCAAGACTGACCCTGCAAGCAGGCGAAGCGCCGAGGGGGAGAGGCTTCATGCTATCACTTAAATATAAACACTCCTAAAAGCAACTTTCTGATTTCTTTGTAGGAGGCTATAACCTGCTGGGGCCTTCAGCACTTCAGCAGAGTTGCATCTAGAGTAAAAGAGACCGTAAGAATTCATGGAATTTTTCCCAAAACTTCCTGGCCTTTTCTGGCCAGATGTACTTGAAAGGCTTAGGATTGAGGCATCAATGAAGCACACCCTGTTCATTGGTCTCATGTGAAAATTGCTGCTCATTGCAGGGACAGGAGGAGGAAAAGGAAATAAAGCAGAAATTTTGAAGGAAATGGCAGATGGGATGAAAAGTGTCCAGGAGGATTTCAGATGTTCTTGAGGGCTGGGGTGGCTGACTCAGCAAGGAGGTGACTTCTGCTTTTAAGGTGTCAGGTCTGGCTTGTAGGCACGGACACGATAACTTAACTGGAGCTGTCCCAGATTGGTAAGTGAGTTTGGGCCAGTTCACAGCACGGTTCTTCTGAGCAGCCTTGGACCCTCAATTTGCAGGAAGGAAAGAGTAAGTCTGTGATTTAAAGGCCATCATTTAAGCCCATCAGCTGAGGCCTGGTCATACACAAGCCCTTGCCACTGCCACTGCCAAAGCAGGGATGAAGCCTGTGTCCAAGCTCAGCACTGACTGTCTGTCTTGGCTGTGGTGGGCCAGGAGCACCCACGGCCATGAGGAGTGTCTACATGGTAAAGTACAGTGACTGACTTGCCTGCTGCTGTATGAGGGCACCCAAACATCAAAGAGCACCTCACAGAGACACCCCATAGCACCATATTCTCCAGCAGTGGGGCATTGTTAGCCCTGGTTCAGACCCGCATGGAGCAGTCACAAACAAGGGCTGGGATTTATCTAAGCTGGCAGTGACTCTGCTGTCATAGCGTCCAAGAGATGGGCTTCCTGAATGTGTCAGGAGTAGGGAGAAGCCATCTTCAGGAGCTGAGTCAGTGCTGGCTTTCCAGTCTTCCTGCCTGCTCTCAGAAGCAAATTCATCTGGGTTTCAATAAAAGCTGTTAACATAAGCTCACTTCTGTGAGCAAAAATGTATATGGTTATAAGACATAACTGCTATGCGATAAATTATGTCAAGATGAGGATTTCATTCCTTAAGGAGGAGAAGGAAAAGAAGATGCAATGTGAAATATCCCACTTGGTCTGGCTGGGTCAGGTCTCTATCAATCATCCACAAGACCTGTGCTGTTTCAGAGCTGTGTTTGAATGTGCAGCGCGGGCTTAGGCTGGACTTGGGAGTGTGCAGATGTGGAATATGAGCATGGCAAAATGCCATTTGTGCAACAGAGGGTCATCAGGTGGTGAAGGGATGGAACTTATCTGGGCCCTTATTGGACAAATAAATAGCTGTACTTGGTGTGTGGTTTTTCTTTTTTCCTGCATGGCAACAAAAGATGTAGCAGCAAGAGGTGCAAAAAGAAGGATGGTATTTTCGGTTTAAAAATACATTTCCCAACTTGTGGGTTCCAGCAGACAAACCTATGGCAGAGCTTTTGTTGAGCTGATGATCCAGCAAGTGCCCACATCCTTTCTTCTGCCACAAGATGCTTGTTGTGAAGAGATAATCCCCAGGATATGGTTTTTACCCTGGTCATGGAGGTGCTGTCTGAACAGCAATGACAGGAAGGCTGTGCTGCTTTTCAATAGTTTCACTTCAGAGAACCTGCTGGTAGCATTCTGCATATCTCCAGCTCAAGATGGGTCAGGAGCCTGAGCTTTGCTGCTTTCACAATGCCATAGTCTTTCCGTCAAGCCTGCAGTGTTTTGTAGGAACAAGGTCATGGAGAAATGGTGTCCAGTGTATTGCCTTGATAAGCCAAAGGGATGCTGACAGGTACAGTCCTACTGTGTCTCCTTTTATTATACTTTTCTAGAAATAATGTGTAAGTATTTCTGGCTACCACCAATTTTGGGTCGACTCCACTGTTAAACTGACAGCAGCTGACAGTTCTAGAACAGACCATGTAATGCGACACAGAGATTCCCCAGAAGTTGATGGCCACCTCCTGGTGATGCCAGTGAGAGCAGAGTTAAGCCAATACTCAGAGCTTTTGAGAATGCCACTATTTAAAATGGGTCATTGTGCTCCCAAGATTGCTGCCATAAATACAGCCTCAGAAGTTTGTGGAGTGTGCACGCCTGCCTCTGCTTCTGAAATTTAGAGACTGGAGGAGCTGGAGTGGGCTTGCCGTCTGGGTTTCAGCAAATATCAAGTAGCACTGATGGGTCAGCGCTTTTTTTTTAATCTCCATCAGGCCTGGGGGGTGTTGTATTAATAATTTTTTTCCAGACTCAGACCTTGCTATTGCAACCTACGCTGTTTTCCCCTGGAGAGCACACTGCTGTTCTGCTTGGGAGCGGTGCCTTATATCCTCCCAGAAAAGAAGCCAGAATGCAATGCAGCAGCGTGACTCTTAGCTGCGGACTCCATTCTCCACCGAGACGATCTGGGATTTTTGTTTAAAGAAGTAATTTTACAGCCGCTGACTGCAATGGATACTGTGTGGGGGAAGAGGTAGGGAGGTTCTCTTTCACCTGATCTTGGTTCTGACCTCCTGGGGATTATTAAGGAACCCAACTTGTTAGGTTGGCATATAGGCAAATTCTAACAAGGGTAAGGATGCTCTGCCTGGTAAACTGCTGCTTGCAGCATGGCAACCTATTGTGAAATTAGTATGCTGGATTTCATGTAAGAATTAGATGTGCTTAAGGTATGGCTCAGACTCTATTATTATTACATGCCTCCTGTTTGTTAAGCATAAAACTGTACAGGAATGTAAAGACTACAAAAAACACAGTTTCAGAGTGTTATAGGTTATAACTCTCCATGAGACTGTTTAAAGCAATAAGCCTCAAATGCTATTTTAGAATGAAGTATTAAGTGACTTGTGAGAGCACAGCCATTAAAATACATGCAGACTGCCAGATGAGGCACCTGAGAAACCAGACTGGAATACCCTTCCCATTGGTAGGTTTTATTATATCAGAGTAGCCGCATGAGGACTGAAGTCACTTGCTGGATTTAGCTCCTGTGTTTGTGCATCGGGATTGTTCAGGATAGAGATTATTCCATACATCTGTGATGCTAAAGCTGGATCTAGAGGGGCAGATCCTGCCCTGGGACAGGGGCCAGCCAGTTGAATGTGATAATATGTATAAGATGTACACCTGCCAAGACAAAAATTACTCTGCATATAATATTTCTTGTATGTCACAGATGAGACTGTGATTGCTGCCAAGGTACATAAATACTCATATCGGGTGTTGTGGGTGCTGTTTCTTCCCATTCCATGTCCTAGGCTGTTTAGGACAGTGGGGCCAAGCCAGACACTGCCATTTTTGCTTCTTGGACTTTGTAATTTTCATTTTCTGATGCTGAAGCTGAGCTGTGCGTTGCTATGCACAGCTTCACCCTCTGAGCACTGTTCAGCAGTAGGGAATCTTTGATTATTCCTTAATTTGAAAGAAAGGGGGGAAAAGGTAGGTCATCATTTTATCTGCGCTTGTTAACTTTAACAAACCTCCACTAAACACAAGCACTTTGGTAAGATGATCCCAGGAAAACACAGGCTGTGTGTCTTTAACAGGAATTAAGGTACTGATTTGCCGGAGTGGAGGAAGAGCTATAGTTTATCTTCAGAAATGACAACAGGGAGCAAAAGAGCACAACCTTCATGTAAAGGTACCTATGGTAAAAGATATTTCAAGATGAAAGTAAAATTGCAGAAGAAAAGAAAGGAGGGAGGGAAATGTGTTTTTAATGAGATATATCCATTTGGGAGACACGTGCTGGCAAGGGAGGTATTGCTAGCGGTAAAACATCAAAGTCGCAAAACTCTGTAGATCTAAGACTAAGTTATCACACTAAAGCAAGGGAACTCTGTTTGGGCCTCATGTCTGGTGAGTGTTGGATTATTGATTTTGATGGCTGAATTAATCACTGGTCATTGACATGGGGGCAGTGACCATCATGAGTTTTCATTCATATGGGCTGGCAGATGAAAGTCCTATTCATAAATATATATAAGACACTCCTGAGGATTCAAAGGAACTGATTTCCCAAGGCTAAGGAAAACTGAGTTGATTGGGTGTTAAAATGTTCACAGGAAAATGTGAGTAAGAACTGGGAGCTCTTTGAGCAGAGGCCAAGAACATTGAGATTTCAGAGTCAAGAAAGGGGACAAGGTTTAGCTAATAGCCATCCTAGCTTGGTAGCAATGAAAGCAACAACTGGAAGCAAAAATAAGATTAACAAATTTAGAAAAGAGAAAAATAGGTAGCAATCCATATGCATCTGGAGTTATGGTGTGTAGACAATGAGATAAAGACATCTGGAGGGTAATTGCCTCTCAAGTACAGCTACAGAATTACTCTAGAAACATATTAGCAAAGAGGAACATGGTTATGAGCCAAACAGTGAAAGAACCATAAGGAAGTTGTCACTCATAATAACTTAGAAGACACTAACTGGTCAGTAACCACTATTATCCTGCATTTGGAAGAGAAACAGTGTGATGGGCTACTACTGTCTTGTGACCAAGAAACCATGGAGGATGTTAAAACAATGTACATTAGGCTCAATCTCCAAATCAGCAGGCTTGGTAGCTTTTATCTAATAGCTCAAAGCAAGTTTGCTCAAGTGGTCTCTGGCATATACCTCTCAGCTTTTTGTAAAGCTGTGTACAAGGTATTCAGTGTGGTGATGTCCTCTGCTAAAACTGGAAAATAAGTGTAAGTTTTCTAATGTATACAGGCGAAGAAGTTATCGACTGGCGCATACCAACAAGCCATTGCTGGCAGGCAGTCACTGCTCTGTGAAGTGTTTCTAGTGAGATCGGTGTCGCCAGCAACCTGCAGGTGAACGCTCTCGTAAAATTAGCAAGGCAACACAGAGACTGATGGAGTTTCAAGCATCAGTGGGAAGAAAGAAGCTATAGAGGGTAATCGGACTGGCTTGGCACACTGGCTTTTGTAAAACAAAATGAAGCTTCACCACAGAGAGTGGTGCTGTGAAAGAGCAAGAAATTCCTCCTAGTTAGAGAGCAAGGGACTATGTCTGACAGAGCAGGGACTTGGTAGGAGGTGCAGTAGAAACACAACAGAACAGATTTTCCTTCTCAAGTCCAGTGCCCGAATGGGACTCGTGGGGGTTAATGTAGCTGGGAAGGGATCACAGTAGGGATTTTGCCTCTGTATTTGTCTCTGTACACAAGAGACAATGGAATAGTGCCTGGTTTTTGTGTTCTTAGCTTAAGTAGGATATTGCAAAATGGGATAGCCACAGATATGATCCCTGAGCTGGAGAAAATGCCATACAGCAAGCAATGGAAAAAACTTGATCTGTTTAGCTTATCAAAAAGAAGACTGAGGGATAACTTGGTTGCAGTGTATAAGTACTTCCATGAGACAAAATAACAGTTGCTGAAGGGCTTTTTAATCTAGAGGAGAAAGCAAGTGTAAGAAACAATGGCTGGACAGTGAAGCCAGATATTCCACTTTAGAGCAGGCAGACATTTTTAACAATGAGGGTGATTAACCACTGGGAGAAGATCCCAAGGGGGCTGATAGCTTGTTCATTTCTTGATGTTTGTACACCAGGCAGGAGTGCTTCTCTGGAGGACATGCTTTACTCATGGCCGTGGAATTGGATTTGATTCATGGATAACTGGATTGAATGTGCCTTATGGCTTATGGCCCCTTTGGGCCTTTGAAGCCTTTAGCTGCATCTGGGAATGATTTGGCAGTACTCTGGGCTTTCAAGATGGGGATCCTGATGGACTTTTGAGGCAATGTCAGCATGGCCTGCCCTACAGAAGGGGATTGGTCTGAGTCGCCCATCACAATCATGTTGGATCTGTGGAAAAGGGCCTTGTTAACCCCCAAGCAGATGCCATATGGCCTCCATCACCTACCTAGAGCTCCCAGTGATGAAGGCCAGATACGAGAAGTGCAGGTAAGGCTTCTCCAACTATTCCTAGCTTTTGGAAAGACCTCCTGGAACAGCAAAGAGCTGGATGAAAGGGCAGGTGAAGTCACTCTGATTTATGGTGGGAACAACAATATGAGGAGAAAGGCCAACTTAATCCCTCTGCAGGGTCAAAGCAGAATAAGAATGGGTTGCAAACCTCTACCTTTTTCTTTAGACTCCACTGCCTCTTGCGTGTCTGAACCTCAGCAGTTCCCCAAACCACTTATTTCTGTGATGCTCCAGAAGCTGTTCAGAACTTATTTGCAGCCAGAGACAGAATCAGCAAGCAAGAAAACCACCTCTACACTTCATGTGTCCAAGATAGTCTTGGGAGAGCTACGCCCATCCTGCAGCACTGCTCCCCTTGCCCTCCCACTGTAACCCAGTGCATCTTTGCAGACAACTGGGAGCAGTGAGCAAACAGTTAAAGTTTTGCTTCTCCACCCAGTGGTGGGTGTTGTCTGTGTCAGAAACAATATAAGAACAGTCGGAAGTTGCAGCTGGCAAGTAATATTTGGAGTAGCAGTCGTGGGGCATATAGGTCTGGTGTGGACTGTCTTTTCCTGAGACTGTAAACACTTGTGCAGAATGTCCGAGAACAAGAAAAAAGGGAAAGGAAAGAGCAAAAAGAACAAAGAAGGGAAAAAAGGGGAAAAAGAACCTGACCCAGGAAAAGGTACTTCCCATTTTTAACAAATTTTACTTGTAGGAAGAAGAGAGAAGCCAGAAAACCAGAAGGAAAGTACTTGTGGGTTGCATGAGGGTGCAAATGATAGGGAGCGTTTGCCAGATAAGTGTGTAGATCTCTGCATCTCATTCATATTTCATGCTGTTATAGGTCTGCTTTCTTCTTGATCTTTTTTTTTTTTTTAATACCCAAAGTCCCAAGAATTCAGGGCAATGTACTCTTTCAAAAAACAACAACATTCGGTTCCTGTCACAGTGATATGGTAATTGAGGGGGTTTGTGCTAATTCTCTGGGGATTCTGGTGTGTCAGGTTTTGCTGTTTGGTTGGTTGTTTTCTTGCTTCTTCCGGAGGTAAGTATCAAAAGCCACTATTTTGGAGGATCACAGGAACTGTTCCTTGGGATATACCAACGCTCAGAGATCAGATTTGTTATAGCCTCGCTTTTTTGAGGTAACTGCACTGAGTTGCAGTTAAAGACATGTGGACTGTAAACCTTCATTCTTTGCTGATATGCTTGTTAGTGAAATTGGGCTGTTCCTGAGGAGATCTGGCCGTTCCTTGCTGAATGAGTAAGGCAATACTTAAGATGTTGCTGGGATAAAATGTTTAGATTGCTTTTAACTGATAAAGTTCGATTCCCAAGTAAATGGGGAGTACAAGCCAGGGCAATGCGAGAACTGTCTTGGAGAGATATAGAAGGTTTGGTGATAAAGCAGCATAGTGGTATTTCTTTCTCTGTCACGGTGTCAGGGAGGGATTATCCCTGGCTGTTTCTTATCTGTGGTTTATCTGGCAATGTATTTGGACAGAGCGGCAACTCTGTCAGACTTTGTGTTTTATCAGTGTTAAGAGAGGCTACAAGCTGGACTGAGTCCTGGAGGAGTCTGTCAGTTTAGCTATTCACTTGCCTGGATGTAGTTCTGCTCTTGGTCCTGCTACCATGATGCTAGTGAGCGCTCTTTAGCTGAACAGATTTGTTTTGGCTTCCTGCCGGCATCATTGGTAGCAGGATTTGCCCCAACCTTTTTTCATCCCTTACTCTAAGCACAGAGACCCAGCTGTGTTCACCACCCTGCTGTGCCCAGGGCATGGGCTCCTTCACAGAGCTGCCAGGGCGGCAGTGGGTGCTGATGCTGTGGCAGGCTGACCTCACGTGTGGTCTCCTGCTTATGACATCAGAACATAGTTGTTGCTGTGGGACCTGAGAGGAGACTTTTGGGATAGCTTCAGGACAGGGAGCCTGAAACCACCAAGCAGAGGCAGCAGCTGCTTGAAGGTGACCAGATCTGCCCAAGGGGCTCTGGAGTGTGCAGGGACTGGGGGCTCACAGCCGTTGGCAGGATGACCGTGCCTCCTAAGCGCACAGGTGAGACAAGGCAGTGCCTGCATTGTGGGCATCTTCTCCACTGGGAGCAGGATGGAGGGGTTGGTGGGACTGAGGGGCATTGGCTTGGGCACAGCGGGGGAGTGAGGCACTCTGGGGCTGCTGAGGGAGCAACCAATGGCCTTGAGCCATGTGGGCCACGGTGGGGCCACGGGGGCTGCGTGTGGGGGAAAAGACTGGTGTGAGCTGAGGGGTCAGACCACACTCTGTTTTCTAGTGCCACATCAAAGCCCTGCAGTAGCTCACTGCTCTAGGGGGAACATGTAAAGACCCTTTACTTGTAGTTACTAATGCTAACAACCTAGTCCTCTGCCGAGATGCACTGTAGGGGTGTTTTATCACATATAAATCCCACAACTGGACACTTTGCTCAGAGCGCAAAGCCCCTTTTTGTCTAGTAATGGATCCAGAGCAGAATTGGGTATGATTGCATTGATCCTGTCTGTACCTCAACCAAAGGAAAAGGTTCTGGGTTTGGCTTGCACAGCAGCAACACAGTCCTTTTATTGCATTCATTACTAACAAGATTACTTAGATCCAGGTCACTCCTTTGCCTTGTACTGCTGCAGAGGTTGCCCACTGTTTGCTCCATGGGTCCATCAGAGCAAGACATGTGGTTGTCTGTGGTGTCTCTGAACAAAATCCCACTTTGGGTTGGGTTGGTTGGGATCAGTGGAACCTGTGAAGACGTTTTCTCATCATGGGTCCCCTTTGCCATGTGGTCTAAGGGTACCACATCAATGCTTCCCCAAAAGGACTTTTAGAAGAGAAGAGTTCCTCCCCCAGTCACTTCTGAGCAGATGCTCCAGTCCTGGTACACAGACCCTCACTCAAGGCAGCTGAGCATCCTGTGGACTCTGTTTCTTCAGCTTGTGGCTGGACCTCACACTGCCTCTCCAGCATGCTCGGGCTGATGCAAAAACCCAGTCTTGGCACAAATCAGGCAATTGGCAGTGCACTGCAAGGGCAATTTGTGTCCTCTGTTTTTCCCCAGGCTGTACTATTTCCATACAAATGGGGTGTGCTGACCCCTCTGAAACTAGGAGGCAGAAGACAAACTAACAAAAATCTGAAACAGGCTCTCAGGAGATCCAGACAGGAACATTTGTTTTAGGTGGCCAGTGCAGGGGAGACTCAGGGGATAATAACAGGATGGAAAGCCTTTCTTCTTCAAATTGCATCCCTGACCAGTCTCTGCCTGCTGAAGGGCCAAACTTTGTTATCTACGGCACTCTGAAAGTCTTGGTCTACCCTTGTGGTCATAGGTGTCTGCATGGGAAATTACCCCTAGACACCCCTTCATGGTGTGCTCTGCAGAGAGCCCCAGGACATCTCTGGCACAGAAAAGCACTCCAACTTCCAGAGGTGATTGCCCCAGCCCTGCTGGCTGGTCTGGGGGAATCATCCCATGTAATAGAGCTGTTCACTGCCAGTGAATCAGATGCAGAAAAACCTCTTAGAGGAAAAGAGGCTGAAACAGTGGTTCCAGGAAAGAGCATCAATGTGCCATGGGGGGGTGCTAGATTTCCCCTGAGGTCTCTCAAACTCAGGGGAGGAAAGGATTCTTCCGCTGTGGCTTTTAACACAATTTTTCTGGCTGCTGTGAATGTGTAAAAGAGGATTGCTGATCTCATGTGAAGTGCTAGCTTTGTTCTGAGGACAAGGGCTAGCTTTAACCTAAACTCACATTTTTAGGCCTCTAGTGATGCAGCTGTTCTAAAGTGAGTGCCTCAGCTACAGACCCAGCCAGTGAACAGCCTGTGAAGGCCTCCAGAGGGAGATGGTGTCCACCTATGAAGAAGCACTGTCAGGATCCCTCTTTTAGATGTTTGTAACATGCATTGAGAGATAGACTGTGTCCCACCCAACACACGTGGAAGGCACACCCAGAAGGGACTACGTGAGCTGCAGAATGTAGCAACAGACCAGCAAATAAATCTGTAATGCTCCCACAATGATGGCAAAGTTCAGGTCTGGAAGAAAACTTCTTAACTGCAAGAGAAGATGGTACTTTATCAGACACTGGATGGCTTGGGGCAATCAAAGACTTGACACTGAGGCAAGACTGGGTGTAAAAGAAGCTTCCCTCTTGCACTCTGAGATTTAGAGAAGTGGGACAAATGAACTGGTGCCAATGCAAAAGTTCAGAGCAGAACAGGGGGAGCAAGTACCAGAGCAGTGACAGTGGATCAGGAGGCCAGTATACCAGCCTCATGGGCAGACAGGCAGGAAGAGAAGCAAAAGGGCTGGAGGAAGCCTTGATAGTGGCATAGGTGAGGAGCAAAGTGGAACGGGAAGGGCTGTGAGACTGGAAAGTCTGTTTCATCTGTACTTCTGTGAGGTCGCTTGGGGAGAAAAGACCAGAGAAATGTAAAGCATTTCACTGGTTAAATTCCCCAGCAATTCCAGGCATTCTCTCTTATTTTTACTTGGCACTGAGGAAAACATTGCATGTACTTAAGGTTTTTGTTGTTCGTCAGTGCTAGTAAGGTAGGCAACACAGGAATTGTGCCTTTCTCTTGAACTGCCCATGGCAAGTGCTAACGTTGGAAAACTACTCGAAGTGCAGGTGAAGAGTCTCTGCAGAGAGTGTGTCATGTTTCAGTAAGAACCAGCTTGACCTCAGTTCGCAGATGAGTCAGGATTTGGTAGAAAGGTTGTGCAGAAGGGTATTGCAATTGAAACTCCAGAGGTCTTAAGGAGGAGGGGTGCCCCTGGGCGCAATCCAGTGCTGGGACTGCAGCGGAAGCAGGTGTGCGTTAGCCAGGTCTACCAGCCAGGGTGCTTTAGAGTGCTGCCACATTAACGTGGAGTTCAGTGAGGGATGTGAAAGTCCCATGCAGATGCTAGGTGCAGGCTTTGTGGTGAAAGTTCATGCTATCAGAGATACCCAACAGCAGTGTAACCAAAACAGCTACTTTCCTGCTGGCTAAGGTACCTTTGTGTGAGCTCTGTCCACATTGCGGGGTGAGCATGCTCTTGATTTGTGCTTAATTTGTTCTTAGTCTTCTGTTTGTAGGAAAGACTGCAGTTCTAAGGAGCTCATAGAAGCATTAGCCAAAAGGTTTGTTTATAAGAAGGATGGTCCACAGCGGATATCCTACAGTAGCAGTTTTGTTTTCTATAAACACCCAGACACACAAGGTACCAGATGTCAGCTGTGCTCCAGGATCTTTCCACATGCATGTTTTCAGTACAGCATTTCCACTGGCTAAACTGATGGACTGCTGTTGCCATTGCCATGTGGCTGAGAGCATGCATGTGGCCAGTTACCACAGATCAGCAAACGTGCAGTAACTTGCTCAGCCTTGGGAATGGAGGGGGTCTGACTCACAAGCTCCAGTGATTCATGCTGGGGTAAAGGAAGAGGTTATATGTCCCAGATGCTTTCTGGGCTTTTTGCTGGAGCTCGCTAGCTCTACAGGAGGAGGGATTGATAAATGAGCATGTGGCTCTGTTCCTCCACTGCCCCTGGCTCATATTCTCAGGTGTTAATACAAACAGAAGGGTTATGGGAGAGAGATCCAGTAGGGTTGAGGAATAACCCGTCTCTCTGTTCAGGCAGACTAGGGGTCTAGGAATTCCTGGCAGATGGGCAGGATGGAGCAGAATGGTACATTAGTAAGTAATGCCACTGTGGATCTAAAAGCTGGTGAGTCAGAGCCCTGGGCATCCCATTTTCATCCCTTTTTGGAGGTAACCTGGGAAAGGCAGTCTCTGGTGAGAGGAGGAACATCTGGAGAGGGCCTGAGTATAGCCGAGCTGCCGACCTTTGAGGTCATGCCCTTAGTTCATTCTCTTGCCTTTTTCAATGTGACGGGCTCCAGCTGCAAAGCAGCTAAAGGAAAGCTGTGTTGCCATGAATAGCATGGCTCTGTCATCCTTCTTCCTGCATCTGGACTGCCAGCCTCCTTCTCTGAGTGCTACCCTGATCTCCAGTCTTGCCTCAGCACTGAGCGCTAATGGGACTGCAGCATGTGTTTGAACTCAAAACTGTCCGGAGAAGATGGGGTGAGTCCAGGGCAGTGTATGTGTGTGGACCTATGTCCCCCTTCTTCTGTTGCATAACTCCAGAGGCAGTGAGAGGAGCAGAAATGAGCTTCTTGTTCCTCTGACCCCTCCTCATTTTCCCTTGGACTCCAAGGAACACTTTCAGGTGCATAAGGGGAGTTCAGCATGGGGGTCATATGACCCTGTGCCATTTTAAGTAACTGAAAGCTTTGTTACAGTGGAGCAATGACTTTGCAGTAAGCAATGAGCGCGGCTGTGGGTCACACATGGCTCTGGCTTGGATGCGCTTGTGTTTTTCTGGGACCAAAGCTCCATAAAAAACAAAGTGTTTCCTGAAAAGAACTTGAAGAATGTAAGTCCAACAGCAGCTGAGCTTGCAGCTCATGATAGGACTGTAAATCCAGGCCATTTCTTTTGGCTGAGAAGTTGCAGGACTGTGAAGTCCCAGCAAAGGCTGGCTGTCCAGTCTCTGCTGGAGACTGTGTTCAGGGCAGAGGTTGTCAGGCAGTGAGATAACCTGGAGCTTTCCTTTGGGAAAGCTGCATCTTGTGTCACTGAGGATGAGGCTGGAGAGGAGTAGAAAGCTGGGTGGGAGCCACCCACTGCTCCTGGTTCACCCAGAAGTTTGCTTGGTGCTGTGTCAAGCACTTACCCTGGTTTCTGTCAGTGCATGCTGTCCTGGTGGCTGGTCACCCTCCACTCATCTGCCAGCACCAGTGAGGTGGAGGGACGTGATGGCAGCAGAGGCAGTTTGGAAGTGCGAAGGCCTCTCCACCCAGGCTGGAGCTTGGACAAGCATCACCTGTTGCACTGACCTCCTGTCTGGGGCAGGATAATGAAACTCACATGACTGGGAGATGTGACTCTGCCAAAGAGGGAAGCTCTCACTGGACTTGCAAGGGCCTGATTGGAGCAAAACTGCAGGTTCCCTCAACATCCTGTGAGAGCGTCCAGAGCAATGCAAGATGTGTGTGGTGTCCTGGCTCCTGTGCTGTGCTCCAGACAGAAAGCTGTGTTTTGAACTTACATGACCTGGGAATGTGTCCACTGTGATAAGGACAGTGTTATGTTGCTGCATTTTTGAGATGTTACAAATTGTAACAATAAATACAAATAATAATGGTAGAAGTTAAACATTCAGGTAATTAATAACTCTGGTAATCAGGTTTGGCAGACTTAGTCATCAGCTCTTATAAAGGACTTTAGTTCAGGTGTGTCTGGAAGGTAAAAACTTCTCAATATGAGGGAGAGCTTCTTTGCAGAGAAGAGCAATAAGCCACACAAGGCTGTCTGCACGCAGTAATGGTAATAGTCATAATTCTGAGGACTCTGATGGTCCTCGAGCTCTTTTGCAGCTTGTCTCAACCTTACTATCCCCTTAAACTTTTGTCTACACATGGAAGTCAGAGCCCTGTTTTCCTTGCTGAATTTTCATGCCTGGTGAGAAGGGGGAGGGGAAGGGAACTATATTTGCTCTCCAAGTCTGTGACTCGGTGGCTGGCAGCTCAGAAGAAGGACAGCTACAAATGTGTGAGATGGACAGAAAAAGTGTTCTTTAGGGAAGCCTTGAAACTTTAATTTACCTTAAAATTACACTAAAGTCAGGTGCATAGCATTTTGTTTAAAAAAAAACCAACAAACCCAAAAATTTGAAGCAGATTTCCTACATCATTGACTGATGTTTGGAAACCCTTTACAGAAACCTCTTTTTGGTGTCAGAATTTGCATATTTGCTTAATATGAGGGTAAAATAAGGTTAAAATCCATCAGCCATGTTCCCAGCAGGTGTTTCTCTGACCTGTCTCCTCTGGCTTTGTTCGTGTGTGCATGATATGTACCAGCTGAGCATCCAACCCTCTTGCTTTCAGCAGCTTTTTGATTTGATGGCTGGGACTTTATTCCAGCTCCAAAACTGTGTATGTGTGCGTGGGTACATATGTTTGTGCTCACATGAATTTAATTCACTTTGAAGCCCATGGCACTTTGCAAGAGTCCCCTGGTTCCTGATGCACTCCAGCTCTCTGGGGAGTGTGGGTACGCACACTACTCTGGCAAAACCTGTACTGATCCTGTTGCTCCTTGTATTCCTCTCATACATCTCTTCCTCCAGTCAAACCATTGACAACACTCCCATGCTCAGCAGCTATGCCTCTGGTTCAAGCTGTTTCCCACCTCTTGGCTTGACCTAAGTGCTCCTGGAGACAAGCTTCCTTGCTCTGGGGGCAAACTGGTCTTACTCCAGAAGCAGTGTGTGCGCAGGCATGGGTTTGTGGAGTCTACTCAGAGCACCTGGTATTAGCCAGATTATTGATAGCGCTCCCACATTTGTGATGCAAGAAGTCAGATCAGCAAATGATCTCAGGTCCCAGGAGGGAACCGGCTATTGATGCTCTTGGGAGAATACTGGCCAGGGAGATGAGTCAAAGGCACTGCCTGCTCCCTTGACCTGGCCACATCCCCCTTGCCTGCACTGCATGGGTGTTCAGATGCCTGTCTCCTGAGCCCATTTCCAAGCTCTGGTGAGTGGGGCAGGGCTGACAGAGAGGAACACTGAATTTGGGCGAGGCAGAAGAAGGGAGTATCTTTCAGCTGCTAGCACAGTTGTTCTGCAAGGGAAGGTAACTAGCTTCAGCTGTGTCCATGCTAACTTGCTGCTCTCTGCAGGAGAGAAGCCTCAGCTGCACTACAAAGAAAAAAAAAAATTAAAAAATCACCTGCCTGACTTTCATTGCAATGTTTGCAAGCAAGAGGAATACTGATGGGGAAGAGATCTGGGAGGCAGTCCAGTGGCTACTACTGCTGCTACACTGCTCCCTTTTTGGTAGGCAGCTGGCAATGCAAGGCGGGGCTTTCTCAGCCAGCAGGTTTTCAGAGCCAGCCTGTACTGTTGCTATGCCTGCTCCGTAATGCAATCACTAATGGACACAGCAGCTTGTGCAGCAGCTTCAGGTTCTACATCACACAATATCCCAATGCTAGGCTGTGTGACTTCTACTGTGAGCAGAGCAAATTGCAGGTCTTGTGCTATGAATCTTGGTTGCCTGTAAATGATTTAAGTTAAAGTGATTTACATCCAGAAAGTCTTGCTAACTGGTCCTGAATCCATAAGTCAAGGTGCTGGATCTGGGCAGGCTGTCTTTCAAAGGCCAGAAGTCTGCCTGATTGCTGCTACCCAAGAAGCAGTTTGTTTCCCTTCCAGAGATCATGTGTGTTTCATCTGCTCATTCAGGCTTTTGCCTGAAGGGCAAGGACAAGGAATGTGATGAACTTCTCTCTGGCATGGAAGTCTATTTTGCTTCACATTTGTCAATAAATGAGATTAGGTTTCTGTATTTGTGCTGAGAGTCTGCGTGAGAGGCACGATTAATGAATGCTCAAATAAACTCTCTGGCTGGCTGTTGGGTAACAAACACAGCTAAAACTTGCATTGCAGAAGAGGTCCTAACATTGCAGATATGCCAGTTATATGATCAAGAAAAAGAGATTCAGCCCAAAACAAAAATTATCCTGTATCTTACGTGAAATGGTGACTCAATACCAAAAGCAGTGTGTGTATAATAATGTCCATGCTTCTTTTCTACTTGAAAGAACATTTCCCACTCAGTCCTGGGGTACCTCTCCCAGTCATTCCACGTACGAATAGTCTTTGTCCAGAACCTTTTCCCCTATAAAGGTCATGTGAAGAAGATGAGAGGCAGCAGAAATTGCCTATTTCTGGATGCCCTTCCCACTGCCCACCCTGATATGCCCTGGGCACTCCCTTTCTATCCAGCAGGGCTAGTGAGACTGTTGGGGAATAAGGAAACCTTTCTGCCATCTGAAGTGGACACATTTAGATCGAGGGAGAGACCTGGTAAACTCCTGGGTAGTCTTTGTTTGAGGAACCCCCTGAAGAAATGCCAGTGGGTGGATTTCAGGAGGGACATCTTGGCAAATAATCATGGTAGTTGGGGGAGAAAATGGTAAAAATCCGGAGGAATTGTTACAGCTGATGGTTAAATGAACACCTAGGTTTCCTGCAGGAGGCAGGAGGTGAAGGACAGTGCCCATTCTGTGCTGTGGTGGTGGCATTTAGGCACTCATGCTGCACTGCAGCAGCCTGTTCCTTAATGGCAAGTCTGAGGATCTGACTCAGCTTTCCTGATTCAGAGTTGTGCACTTTCAGGCATGAGGATGAAGAGATCTCTTGATAACCAAAGAAGAGCTGTCAAGTGAAAAAGGTTGCCATGGGCAAATGGTCCTTGCCCAGCTGGTGTGATGTCTGCACTGCAGTCAGGAAAGAACATTGCTACATGAAGATATCCTGAGCAAGCTTTTCTGTTGCTTACTTGAATACCAGTATTGGTAAAGCAGCAGCAAAGTCATGCTCCAATTTTGGGATGTGTAGCCCTAGCACCTAGCCCTTATGTACAGGCTACAGTGCATGCTTACGCCTCTTCAGTGCTCCTCTCTCTCAGCTAAGTCGCCAAGGCAGGCTCATGGATGCTGATCTGTCCTGCTGATGACAGTGTAGACCCTTCCGAGGGCAAGTGACCTTGGCTACCACAGACCTCCCAAGCTTTACTTTTTCTCAATAATACTTCTAGCTCTTCTACTGGCAAACTTCCAGGTGTAAGACTGCCTTCCTGAATCTGCAGATAAGCAGCTGCAATGATGCTGGTGTTGCTTAGGACTTTCCTAAGCTGAATTTCAGGGAATTGTTCCTTTCTGTGGTTGAGCTGATCCATTCTACCTGCTGCTGATGGGCAGAAGATAAAGCAGGAGTGGCAAAGAAATGTTGTAAAATGGAAATATATTGATAACAGCTTTCAAAACCACCTCTGTCCACCTAGTGTGTATTTGGTTGTTTGAATTATTATTACTTCTGGAGAGGCTTCCTTGTCTATCCTATATTTAGAAAATGTGGGCAGGCCATGCAATTTTAAGAACAAACCTCGTATTAGCAGGGCCATTGCTCATTTCATGTGTTGTAACATTTTGTGTTGGTAATGTTTTGAGTCAGTGTTTGAGAGAGATGTCATAAGTCACACCTCTGGTTTTCTTACGGGGTTAGGTAGGTGTGCCGTTCATTTTGGGGGCTTAGAAGGGAAAAAAGAACCAGTAGTAATCTGAAACACTGCCAACAGGTTTGGTTTTCTTGCCAGAACTGTGATAATCTGGTATTTCCCGTAAAGCCCCAGGTGTTATACTTGCTCTATTTTCTGGGAATCTCTAATTTCTCTTATCCTTTGTCATCGCAGGGCAAAACCAGACAGTGTGCCCTTTCTGGTGCATAAACATTCACAATATCAAAGATAATAACAAGATAATAATTTTTGAGAAGAGGGCCAATTCATGATTTCCAAGTGAGCCGAGTGTGTGGCATCTGTCTGTCCTCTCTTCCTTACCACTTCTCTTCGTGGTCTTTTTTGCAAGTCAGAAGAGACACTGAGTGTCTCCTGTACATATTTGCTGTCTTCTCGTGCTAATGGAGAACTACACATCTCTGAGCCTGCCCCATCTCTTCTGCCACGTGCAGGCTTAGCAGCCACCTCATTGTAATACTTGGGGCCTTGGCCTTGAAATGTCTTGGGTGCTTCCCCCAGCAGAGGCGGTTTGCTGCACTGAAGCCTCGGGGCTTGTCTGCACAGGGAGGCTCTTGCAAAACTTGCTCGGCCTAGGGTGTGAATTTAAAGGGACAGAACTTTTCTGCACCAGATTCCTGCCTTAAACCCTCTTATTCTGCAGAAAAAAGGATGGTGTTTTTACTCTGCTCCTGGCTGGGTGTGGTTGAACAACTGCACTTGACCTGAGCAGCCAAAGGCTCTTGTGGCAGCTCTGTTCTGAGCTGGCCTTGGGTTCTTGATGCTGGCTCCAGTTAGTACCTCAGAGGACGCAAGGGGGTGGCAGGAAAGAGGCTGGTGCCCTTGGGTTCCCTGTGTACCCAGAAAAGGGGGACCACTTCAGAGCAGAGCCCACCTTAGGGGTTCTTGGTATCCTCTGGGAAAGTCACCCTGAACAGAGAGGCTATGCAGACCAACCCAAGTTGACAGTCCCCCTTCCTCACATTTGGGTTTGGATTAGCTGCTCGAGTCCAAACCTGTCAGAGCAGCCCGGGACTCAACTTGATGAATTACCTTGAGTCAGCAGCCCTTCTGCACTGCGCTCGCAGTCCACGTGAGCTGGCTAAGTTGCTGGGGCGGTATGCTTTGGGAGTTGCGTGTAGATATGGTTTTTTGCTTTGTAGACTGCAAATATGGTCCTCACTGAGGGCTATCAGACTGGCCACCCTAGCTGTCATCTGTGGCACTCACATGCCAGAGTATGAAGCTTCCTGAAGCCTCCCTGAAGGCTCAAATCCACCCTGCCAGCACTGTCTCAGCCCCGCCATGCCAGGGATGCTGGGGAAATGGTCTTATGGGCGTATGACTATGGTCCACAGGTGGACTGTGCCTGCTGAGCTGGGGTCAGAGGCATGTTGGCAGTCCCCAGGCCTCAGTCACACTGGTGGAAGACGGCTAGTGCTTTCCATATGAAGCACTACTGTGGCTCTTGCAAGGATGGTGTGTGAACAGGGAAGGACCTTTGTATTTGGGAGTGGGGGAAGGGACCCTGGAAACAGCTTGCACCCCGCAGGATTGAAACCTGAGGTCTCTGAAAGGAGAAGGGACACAGTGACAGTACAGAAAGTAATGTAAAAGAAGCACTCGTTCTTTACATCTCCACTGAGGCCAAAGTAGAAGCCCATACATCCCTGACCGCTCCCAGCTGGTTTTCACTCAGTACATCAGTATCCCCTGGGAGTTGTTGTCATTCCAGTCACTGAGGGCAACAGCATAGCAGGACTGGCAGAAAGGAAAGACATTTATATGAAGCATAGGCATTCTGTCAGCTGGATTAACTAGGGTAAAAATGCACATGGGATTTATAAGCCTCTGGGCATCAGGGCAGAAAAACAGCTCTGTCCTTGAGAGAATGCAGAAAACTTCCCTACTGGGAAGTTATTCAGAAGGAGTAAGTGATACTCTCTGCCACGAAGTGGAGGTCCCTGTCTAGCAAGTAGCATGGTCTAACCCAACATGGCAGCCTCTCGCAGCATGGTGGTCTTTCCTGGCTGCTTTCTGTGCCTGTCACGAGTCCCGATGCATCACCAAAACATTCCCCTGTTCTTCGCTGCTGGAGTTGCCCTGCTAACAGAGTTGGCTGCTTGAGGGCTGAAATCAGGGCTGAAATGATTTATTTCTGAGCCAGTTATTGCAAATGAACCACTGGAAGTCTTTCAAAAGCCATCTTCTCTTGACCTAAGTTCAGCTGAATATTTTAGCAGCATCAGCTTTACATAACAAGTTAGAGGTAGAGGAGAATTCTGGGGGAGTAATGTTTATGTTGTTAAAGAGTCCTTGCTGATGAGGATGTCCCCCTCAAAGTTACCTGGTTATTTGAAGGATCAGTGAGGGAGCCAGGAGTTGCAAGCCAAATGCCCCAGAAGAATGTGGTGGCTTCCTTGTTCACTCTGGGTGTCTGATAAAAGGCCAAATACCTGTATGAAAGCAGGTAATACTTTGCCAGCATTTAGACTGTAGTAAAGTCTCTTGATAGAGCCCTAGCACCCCAAATTAATTCCAGTTGGTAGGGGCAGGAGAGCATCACATGGGCTGAGAACTGGGTGGGGAGGACCATGAACAATGGATTAGGATAAACAGCAGTGTGTCAAATTGTCAGGGGAGTGAAGGAGAGCACAGTTTTGGGAATTAAAGTCTTGCCAGTTGCTGCCCTTCATGGTGAACTGCGCATAGTTAACCTCTGCTGCATTTCCTTGCGGCTCCTATAGCAATTAATGGGAGTCTGTGAGTGTACTTGGGAAGTTGGATCTGTTTGTCTCTATCTACCTTGGAAGGTTTTTCAGAATATCCTTCATATGGCAGGGCTGATGTGTGATCCTGTCTGAGGTGTCCGTTTAGCTTTTGTTCATGTTCACAAAGATGGTCCCAATTAATTATCTGATATTTTTATCAGATAATTATTTAGTAAATATTAAGTCTAGTAAATAGATGTTTATTAACCACCAAATTACAAGGGGAGGGGTGCAAGTTGAAAAATGTGGCTGTCTGTGATGTTCAGTCTTCATGATTCCCTGGCTTTGGGTGAGACCCACGTAGCAACTGGCATGGGTCCTTGCTCAGAAGTGCCATTATAAAACTGGATCTAGGATGGATCCATCCTTTGTACATGTACAGGAGTCCTGTAACTACAAACAGCAGCATCTAGGTGGGCAAGAAGGCTTTCTTCTCTTGGTGTTTCAGGCTTGACCATTACGTAGAGGCACTGCCACTGCAGAGACAGACAGGTCATGAGGGTGAAAAGCAGACACCTTTCACAGAGCATAAGTACAAGTGGAAGCTCAGCTTCTACATCCTGCAGCCAGGGGGAGAATGTGACCAGGGAGCAACACAGCCTCAAAGCAGCTCTGAAGTATTTCTGAGCTCTGTGTGATAGTGGAGCTCCTGATGCACCATACCAAACTGGCAGAAAACTAGAAAAGCAGCACCAATATTCAGGTGCCTGTCTAAAAGGATGATACAGGCCCTCTCGATTTCATGAAGACAAGGCTGCCTGGAGCTCTTCAGTGAGATGTGGGAGGGAGTCAGCATCTCCAGAAATGAAAGGAGGATGAGGCTGGGGCTTAAGAAGGATGTTCAAGGTTTTCAAGGTCATTGATTTGGAAAGAAAAAAAACATGCATATCACAACCAAGGTGAACTGAGGCAGGAAGGACAAAGATGAGTGATTTTGGTTACTTGTGATTGGTGGCAGCTGGCATGGGCAAGGAGAACAAAACAGAAAGAAGGTGCAGTGTAAAGAACTGAAAGACAAAAGGAGAGACAGGCTGCATCTTTGGGAACAGGTGGAACAACATGTTTTGCACCTGGGAATCCAAAACAGCCTCACAGGTCTCAATAATTGATAATGTGGCTGGGTTCCCCGTCACCTGCTAACTAGTGTGCCCTTACACTGACAGCCTTTCTGGCAGAGACTCTGGGCCTTTTCCCAGAGGGGATCTAGTGTTGCCTGTTGGAGAGGTTGTGAAGTTGGGATCGGGTATATCCTTGAAGTCAGCTGGGTCCTGAGGCACTCTGTGGGACGCAGTGTAGATGTGTGGTACTAGGTTGCTTGTGTGTCTGGATTCTGGTGAGTTGGATGGATGTTGCAGGGCTGATCCCACCTCAGGGCAGGGATGTGGTCTGCTCAACTTCTGAAGTGTTCTTCCAAGCTTATTCTTGTAATCCTGTGATTTGTTGTCCCCTGAACCCTGTCTTTGGGCCTTTCCAGGTTGGTTCTGTAGATGCTGAAGATGGTAAAGGTCTATCCAGGCCTTTCCAGGGCAGCTCCTCAGCACCACTGCCCCTTCTACATGTTTATCAGAAAGTCACATGCACAGGGTATTTAAATTGAGTGTTTCCTACAAAAATGTTCCCCAGTAGAGGAGACCCCACCCTTTCCATCAGGTTTTCGTACTGTATCTCGGACCCCTGAACATCCCTTTTTTTGGATTGCTAGGTGATTGAATTCCTCTGCATGGAGCTATTCAAGGATGGCCTGGGGTGATAGTGAAAGGGAGGAACAGTGAAAGTGGAGAAATGAAGGAGCAGCTCTGGAGGAATTTTGCTTAAGCTGGAGTGTCTAGGCAGAGAGCTGCCTTCTTACTTGTCTAGCTCAACTGCTTCCTTGCTTTTCCCTGTCCCTCTTGTATGGAGGTGAGAACCATCCATGCTTATAATACAAGACAAATCCCACATTGTACTCTGTCTTTTCTCAGGTCTTCCTTGGATCCCAAGCTCCTTCTGCTTGTTGTCACTGCTGCTTACAATTGGCATTTGTGATGGCATCCAGAGGTCCCAACTGCAGCATTGTTCCCCTTGTGCCATTCACAGCACAGAGTTATAACATGAGACGGTCCCTGCCCCAGATATATTAAGTGGGATCTTTGAGACAGGAAATGGAAGCACAGAGAAGGGATGTGAATTGTCTCACTTTACGCAACACTTCTGGGATAAACCCCAGCACTATTAATAGATTTTTGCTCAACAACCATTTTTGGTTCAGAAATCTGGTTTTTACCTTAAGTTGTTTGTGTTGTGCAGGATCTGTTGGCCAATTTCACCTTGTGATCTGCAGCTAGATGTAAAGCAGGTCCAATAAACTCCTATCCATTTTGAACTCATGATAGTCTTTTTGTTTGCGCCACCATGTTGCCTGTTGTCTTTTCTTCACCCACATTTCGCTGCTGCATCATTGGTCGTTGGTTTTGGTTGCCTGCATTCTGCAATATCTCCTAGAAAATTACTTGTGCCGTACCTTCCTTTACTGCTTTTTCCTAAATCTTTTAGTGGAGTAGCTGGACAACTGGCAAGGGTTTGCTCACATCAAAAACTCAAGTTTGCTTTAGCTTCCTTCTTACTTGTTGCCTGTGAATATTCTATGAAGTGAACTTTCTGCCGGAAATGTTTGTGGAAGCAGAAACTGTTGATTATATTTTAATGAAGAGTCAGAGGAAGCGAATTTTAAAATTGCAACTGTATGTTTGTGATAATAAGAGCTCTGTCACTGCTGTCAGGGACTAGAATTGATGGAGGCCACAAAATCTCTTTACCCAACCAAAATGAGCCAGAGTTACTTGAGTTTTTTTTCAAAGCACAAGCCACAAACTGCTCATGAGCAATTTACAAGCCAAAAATTAGCCAGTATGGCTTTCCAGAGAATAGTTCTGAAGAATATTGCAATAAGTGATATCCAAATATAAAACAAGGGAAAATAAGGATAAAAAAATTAATCAGGAAGAGCTGACATCCCTGAGACTCCTGGCAGCCGTAAATCAGCCTGGTTGGGGGACATTTCAGTGTAAGCCACCCATTGCTGCTCTTCAGTGGGGGTCCGGAGCTATTCAGAACAATGCTGGGAAGCCGCGCTCTGGACAAGGCAGGAGACATGCTGTGTTAGTGTCTCCACTGGGCAGTGCCCAGAGTCCCAAATGGAATTTACAGCTAGCTGCTTCCCTGCAGTCCACGGAGGAGGGTGGCCCCTTCTCCGCGGGGCTTGGGCACTCCATCAGCTCGGCCAGCATGCGGGCACTGCCGGCACAGAGTGCAGCCAGCCCCTCTCTGTGGATCGTGTTCTCCTGTGCAAGGGTCCTGCTGATTTCAACAGAGAGGTCAATGCATGGGAAGAGAATAGAACTTGGCCTGACACAAGCCGTCACTCCAGCAGCGGCAGAGACCCAGGGTGTCTTGACGTTGGGAGAATATTATAGTATAGGGTGGTGATTCCATCCACTCTCGGTGGGGTTTGGGCATGTATGCATCTGGATGCCTTGAAAAAGCTGTCCCAGGGATGATCTTTATTTTCTTTCTTTTTCCTGTGTTTGGATGAAAAACAGACCTGCGGTCACTGTCTGAGGTTCTTTTGGTACCAGTGCTTTAAAGTATTTCTTGAACTAACAGGAAAACTTTTAATCTTTCTAATATAACATTACAGAGAACAAACAAGTCTTTAATGCAAGCCCCAGGGTTTCTTGTGGGGAGATCCCGATAAAAACACAGCTTTCTGTTTTGGAAATACCCTCTGGTGGATTTGTCAAAATTCTACCAGAGACAATGGTGAACGTTCAAAGTAAGCAGAGACATGGAAAAAAAAAATTGTAATTAAGACTGCAAGTGGTTGGCTTTTGTCACGGAATGCTAGCAAATATGATTTTATAGGTTAAAAGTTAAAAATTCCCTACCTCAGTGTTAGAGACCACTAATCAAATTTATTTGTCCAGACATCAACATGCTATTTTCTTTGAATGCCTGTTTTGTGCAGTGCTTCCACCTGGTTGCGTATGAAACACCAGGATGTCCTCTGGCGCAGGACTTCCTGGGAGGTCGAAATATCCAAAATATGCTGCAGGCTGGACTGCCACATCTGACCTTCACTTGGCTGCTGCCTGACCTGAATTAACATCTTTGCGACTGATCCCAAGTTTTGCTGATTTTTCTATGTTTGCTGATGTTAAGTATGTTTAAAAACACTTGTTGAAACTGACTTCCACCTGTAAGTCTGCTGGGGCAGGGAAGGAGGCAGATTCAGTGCTGTGATTTTGCTGATGTGGGCTGGGTTTGAAAAGTTCCTTCTCCCTGTGTGTTTATGGTGTTCCTGAGCTCAGACCTCACATCTCAGTAATTTAACACATCTGTGGTCCTCACTGAATTTAAATACAGTATATTTAGAGAGGAGGAAGGAGATGTCAGAAGTGCTGTGCTAGCTAAAGCTAAGAGTGCATCCCTGGTCCTTTGCTTTTACACCTAACTTTGATGGGCACAGGGCAGGACTAGGCAGAGAGGAAAACGTTTACTTTGCAAACATTGTACCTCACTCGGAGAGCTGGTCTCATTTATCTGCTTGTAGCAACCCTTCCTGCTGATTTGTCTGAAGGACTTGGTGGGTGGTGTCTGGGGTTGTTCTGTACCTATGGCATTGTGGCGGCTCATGTTTTTGCAAGTTTACCTGCAGTGCTCCCACTCATCTGTGATGGTGTGTCTTCCGTTCTCCTGTCATTGGGAGAGCCCAGGCAGCAGGCAGTCTCTGTTAAAAGGATTTCAGCTCCCCTTTAACTGAGCTTTTTCCCCCCATGTTTTAAAGAAATGGTCCTGAGGTTGATAGAGCTGTAAAACACCAAATAGGTTTTTTCATCCCCTTCTAGAACCAATGATGTTCCACTAATGGCCATTTTACATCAGCAAATCCTTTCCTGTAACCTGAAACATAGCCTTTGCTATGACCATAAGGGGTCTATATATGGTTTCTTGTACAGAGTTCATAATAAACATTTAATGAAACAAGTTTTTTTGCTAACTTAGATTGTTTTGTCTCCTGGGGTGAGGGTTACACTTTCCTTTGGTGATTAAAAGATAATGGATACCACCCAGGTCTTTACCAGGGTACTAGGGCAAGTAATTTGTGCTTAGTGTTCAGTGTCTAAAACAAAGAATTAATGTATTTTAAAGTTTCAGATGCTCTGGGTAATTAATTTGTTGACTGGGTCTTGACTGGCAGTCCACAGAGTATGGGTGGGCCATTTTTCTAGCTGATTGTGAAGATAGAGATAAAGCTATATTTTATGAATTGCTGTTTCCAAGGTCATCTGGAGATTGAGCAGTTCATAAAATATATCTTTGTTCAAAGATATATTTGATTATATAAAATGTGATCCCAGAATCAATTGGGTACAAACAAGATGTTGCCTTTAGGGTTGAAAACACATTGTTAGAGGCATGAAAAGCAGAAATTGTTGCTGCTGTCTTTGTGTGGCTATTGTTTTTAGTTTTAATAGGAACAGAATGAATGACATTTTTCCACCACACCACTTATGCTCAACTATACCTCCAGGACAACTTCCTGGCCAAAAATATTGAAAACAAACAAACACAATAGCAATTCTACTCCAATTACATTGTTTGCAAACCAGCTAGTGTTCATAGAGTACTAGGTTTGGCAAATCCAAGCACTGCAGCCATGGATTTTAATATTGGATATTTGTATGTAAATTACTTGTAGCTGTTGTGCTATTCAGGTAAGTGTTTGAGTGGCCACGTGCATGGGCACCTCCACATTTCTGCCCAATCTATGATAAAAGCATACACTAGCTGTCTTAACAATTTGGGTGAAAAGCCTGGGTATTGGGAAGACATCCTTGCCCAGTGGCCAAATGCTCATTGATTTCAATGGAGCTGAGATTTCAGCCTAGGGCTCTGGACCGAATCAGACACCAATTTCAAAACTTTCACTTGAAAGAAGAATAACTGAATATTAAGTGTGGGAAAGAGAATGACAGAGGAGGAGGAATTTATCAGTTGCTCTTTTATGTAAGTGGAGCCAGTATTTGTAAGAGGAGAGTGAACTTGCTGTCTCTATGGCACCTTCTCCTGTGATTTGAGCTGCCAGTGGGATCCTATAAAGAGCAAACCTAAATCAGGAAATGTGCTTGTGACATTCCAGTCAATTTTGTTTGGCCTATGGGAATGGTCATGGAAATACTGATTGTTGTAACTCACCATTTCAAATATATATTGTGCTGTGGGTTGGCACTGTAGTAATTTCTCCTCCCTGAGATAGAGTGCTACAGGGATCTAGTTAAGGGAAAAGAACTTGTATTCTAGGTATGCTATGGGACACATAGGGAGGAACAATAGAGTTGTTCTGGCTCCTGCAAGGTTTCCAAGCTTCCTTCCAATGCCAGGTCTGCTGATCTCAGTCTTTTCAACATCTTCACACTTCCCGTCATCTGGGTCCTCTCCATATCACTGTCTGTTCTCTGTGAGTCAGCTGGGTGGATGTCCCCAGCAGACCCTCTAGGACCTGCAGGAATGGCACCTGCATTGTCATACCTAGTGTCTCCAGCTGTCAAAGTGGGCCCTTTCCCAGGAACAAAAAGATATGCCTTTGACTCCTGCCAGCGTACCTCTGCATGAAGGGCACAGCAGCATGGTGCATGCTAGGCACAGAGCACATCTTCTGTGTCCTTGGAGAGCTTTTGGTTATTAACCCTTGCTGAAGCCTATGTCTTGGCAGTTACTGCACAGATAAACCCATGGATAGTGGAGGTGAGGTGTAAATGGCCAAAGTGAGCTATGTCATCTAGTGCTGGTTCCCACGGTGAAGTCCCTACCATCACAGATCTAGTAAAAGAAACATGGCTATGTGTTAGTTAAAAGGCCTAATAGTGGCTACAGCAGAATGCTGCCCTTTGGAAATTTAAATTTGGCATTGTGGTTTACCTGCCATGTACCCCTGCCCAGGACACAGAGATCTGAGTGAGCTGGTGCTGTGTGCAAAGACAGTCGCTCTAACACCTATGAGAAAGTCTGATCATCCTTTTTGCATAAACTAGAAATATAAGTTGCTTAAAGCATAAAACATATGTCAGATACTGTATTATATTTTACATCTCCAATTTGGAGCCTGTAGTTACCCACCAGTGAGTTGCAGCAGAGGCTGGGATAGGGAGTGTCAGTTTGACATCAAGGTTGTCTCCCACAGGCTCTTGACTGTGGTTTGTGGAGGTTGTGTCTATCTGTTGAATAAAGCTGGGTTTTTTTGTTCCCTCCCATGCTTCAGATGCGGCTTTAGTTAAATACAGCCTGTTACCTCCAGGGGTCACAGTCTCAGAGGAGTTCTTGTGACCCTGCCACCAAAGAATTGAACGCCATTCAGAGTCCCAGCTCCAGATGCCACAGTCTGCCCAGGTGCACATCAGTGACTGCATTTTTACCCTCTCTATGAAAACCCAGAAAAAAGGAGGACAAATGCTTAGAGCATCTAAAGTGTTAAGGCTTTTTTTTTTTTTTTTCCAAGTGGACCCCATATTTCCGTTCCATCTGACTGGAGGGAGCTTTCTTCAGAGCAGGTGCCTCTTTGACAAATTGGTGTTTGCAGCCAGTATTGAAACAGTCAAATACTCAAGGTGGACAGGAGCTGCTGCTGCTGAGATTCAGTTTTGTCTCCTAGTCAAATAAAAGCCAAGGCAAACACAGGCCAAAGGAGCATTGTCTCTGATAAAAATAGTAGAGGCGGCAAACATACCAGAAGCACTAGGGCTGCATTAGCCAAGGATTAAGATGTATTAGCCCAATGCAGAGCATGCTCATCCATCAAAGACGCATTTGGTCTCCAGACCTGCATGGTGATGCCCTGTGCCAGGGAAATGTGTTCTCACCTGGTAGGAGAGATAGAAATGGGAAAAATTCTGTTTAGTAAGGAGTCACTGCAAAAGTTTGTGTTTGAATTTGGAGCAAGTTGAGGCTGTAACACATTTCCCATGGAAAGATGAATTCTGGAATTTTCTGCTGGGAGAACATTGAAAGTCTCTCATCTGAGGTGCCCTGCGTAAAAGGGAAGGCCTGTACACCTGTGGGTGAGACTTTGAACAGCAAACAGCAAAGTGGTGGGGACTTTCTGGAGGAGCTTAGAGAATAGCAACCTCTGAGACATGGCTTGGGTGGGTGTCATGCCTCCAGATCTTGTACTTCAATGGCAAGGAGCCTTGAAACCTCAAGGACTGTGCCTGTAGTATGCTTTGGGTGTCCAGATTTCCCTCTTGAGAACTGGGAATGTGCACCCTTGGAGACACTGCCAGACCTGCAGCTTCTCCACCCCTGAGGCTAGAAGCCCTGACACCTCTGTGGAAGGGCTGTTTTGGGACCAATGGCTTGGGCAGTTTGAGAAACACAGCCCATTTCCAAGAGATCACCTGTGCAGCTTCTCTCCCCTTCTGCAGAGGAGGGGTGTCCTGACCTGAGGATTACAGTTCAGTCGGGGGAATGTGCTGAAAGCCATTGCTCTGACGTAGGCATGTCAAGGCATCATCTGTGAATTTGTAGGTCCTAACTCGCCTCCCATCTCCCCCCATTCCTGTGAGAAAACATTTTTCTACCCTTTTCCATGGCCATGGGAATTCAAGCTAAGATGCCTTCTTCCTCAGCTGCTCAGAGAGACACAGAAGGACCAGCCTCTCGGTTCCCCAGATCCACCTACCCAAATATTTTGCCACACCGTGTGTGCCAGGCAGTGTGAGAGAGCCTCCTGTGGTTGGCACTGCGTCCTGTGGAGAAGCCCAGGAAGATAAGTCACGTCTACTTATGATGTCTGTTGCCTGGAGATCCCAGATGTGTCTGTAGATTGTCTGCTCTGGTGGATGTCCCACAGTGAGCAAGGCACAGCCCTTGAAGCAGTGTTTGTGGCTAGTACTGCTGGGTCTTAAACAGTTCACTGAGCACCTTTCCCAGGATGACTTGCTTCTGCTTTGTGCTGCCGAGGGATTGTTTATGTATGGTGCTTTGTGGGTGGGATGTGGTTTTGTTACTGCTCCATTGTTGGACTCTCTTTGGGCACTCTGCCCGTTTATGATTAATGATGTTATGAGTTGAGGCTCTAAGGTGCTTTCAGGCATACTCCAGGTACCAGAAGTAAAAGAGATGCTGTTATCATAGAGGTACTTCAATGTAATGTCAAATGTAATAAGAAATGAATTAATTAGTGTGTACATATAAGTCCTTTTATGGTGGATGTTCGAGCAACTCATTGGTGTAATTTAGAGCTCAAGGTTTTAGACTTTTATAACCCTCTCCTCTCTGTAAGAAGGTGGTAACTTGGCAGTAGACACCAGGACTGCTGTCAGACGGCAAACTTCTCCCGCAAAGGCCCCTTAGTGAAACACGACTCTTGAAACAACTTAGGAAATTGTGTGCATTTGCTGATCCCAGCCCCAGCATGTTTTAGGGTTAATACTTATGGCTTACACAACTAGTGTAGTCTGGGATCTAATGGTTACTTGGGTTTCATATGACCTTGGAGTGAGGAAAAACCTGTAGAAAATTGTATTTATTGTTGGTTTCAGCTCTACCAGGACTAAAGCTTCCTTTCTACAGCACAGCATACCTTTGACACGGTTGCCTATTAGAAAAATTGCCTGGAGTGCAGGTGCCTCTTCTGTCCAACACCTCAGGGTTTGTGAGGCTGGTGGTTCTTCACCCCCATGGAGAGGACACTTGAATTCGGAGAGAGGAGGGGTTGACAGAATTGCAAGGTGACCAGAGATATGGATCCTAAATGGTTTCCTGAAGCTACCTGTAGCCTCAGTCTGACAAGCACAGCCAAAAACCTCCTCCCCATTTTCATGAACCCAGTGGCAGCAGCGGCTGAGCAGTGTGTGTGGCTAAACTAGCTGTGGAGGACACCACGAGCTGGCAGACCAGACCCATCAGATTTAGATGATGAGGAGCTGAAACGGCAGCTTCAGCTCAGCCTGCACCAGGATGATGCAGTGACTTGGGTGGCCCTGGTTTGGTGCTTTGGTTCTGACAAAAGCTGTACTGGCCACATTTGAGCAGCAGTAACCTGTGTGGAGGAGGCTGGGAAGACGGGAACTAGTGGAAATGTGGGGAAATTGGACCTGGACCCTGCTTGGTATACATCTGAGACACTTTGCCAGGGATAGTATGTTATCTTGATATGTATGAAGCTAGTGACTTTATTTTCCCAATGTGTTTGAAAAAGTACTGAACAGGGAGGAGATTAAAATGATCCAAAATGTTCAGAGTACTAAAGAAAGGGGGCACTTTTAAAATCCTCATGTCTGTTTGAACCAAGCTTGTGACTTTCTGAGCTGCAACTCTGTGATTTGGTCAGGGCAGAGATAAGGAATGAGTTGATGGTGAAGCTGAAAATGAACCAAAATGTAAAACTTTGTCTTTGACATACTCCAGTATTAGCTCTCTGTGTGCTGCTTTGGTCTCTCAAGCTACTTTAGTTTACTCCTGGAGAAGGTTGAAAGGTGAGTCATTCATGGTTTACAAGTACCTAAAAAGGGAAGTGGTTTCTGGTTGCTACATGGGATTCAAATTTACCAGAGAAAAGCAGAAAGATCTTTTGGCTGGAAGCCAAGGTTAGAGAAATTCAGGCTAGGAATAAGGGCTGCAGTTTAAACAATATGAATAAAAAGCTGTGGAAGGTCTTTGGCTGTTGTTGAGCAGATTCATCGGCAGTTAATGGCTCTAAATGAGGTTTTCTCTGTTTTTCTAAAAGATGCTGGAGTTATGAAAGGCACTCTCCAGCCCAGAGCAGCCCTTCCAGGAGACCAAGGCTGGGCTTCCCTTTTGACCAGAGCAGCCTGTGCAAGGCTCTGGATGCTGCATCCCAGGCTTGGGGCTCTGCCTGCTCTCTCCATGCTGCTGTCCAAGCACAAGCCACACTTGCAGTGCAGCAGTAAGGCACACAGATGTGCTGAGCATCAGGGAGCAGAGCTCTGTTTCTTTGTGCACAGTGCTTTTCCCAGACACAGTCCAAAATATTCTGGGTTGGATTCCCCTTTCACTGTCCTGTCTGATTGAACCAGGGAATTACAGTCCATGAAGTGTGGCTTGTGAGGTGAATGTACAGTCCCTTTCCCTCCTGTAGTAAGACAGCTGAAGAGAGGGGACATGCTCTCCTCCCTTATTCTGGGCAGGACCATCTGCCTGAGGGGTGCGATGCAAGCAGAACTCTTGCCCTGTGTGTCAGCTCCATCTGTGCTGCACTTGGCATATGTCTCTTTGGACCTGCCTATTTAGGAATGTCATGTAATTTATCATTGGTGGCCAAGAGCTCAAGGTGCAAGAGGTGTATAGGTTTGGGTGAGGTGTGATTCATGTCAGTGGGGAGGAACTGTGGTATAGGGACCTTGGGAGGTTTCTTGCTTCTCAGTGATCTCCAGGTTTTTGGGCTTTGCTCTACCCTTGCCAGCATTTTCTGGGGAGAGAGGCAGGGCTGCCTGCTTCATAATTCTGCACACCATAAACCTGGAAGTAATATGAAGCAGATGCACCAGTGCCAAGGTCAGGACCTTCCCAGTATTTAAGGAAAATGTGTACTGTTAGCACGGTACAGGGTGACCTCAGTGTACAATGGGAGCCAACGGACACACACATTCAGACAGAATAAATATTTGACACAGTCTATTTCTCTATTCCCCAAAATGACCCCTATAAAAGCAAGGTTCTGTTTACCTTCCTGGCTCTCTGTGCGCAATATTCTGAGAAGAGACAAGCTCTCTTCTCCATTCATTGCCTTCCTGCTATTGCCTTCCTGCTCTTCTGGGTGAGCCATTTCCAGGCAAGGATCAGGGATAATGGCTTCACAAAACCTGGGACACATTGGATTTTCATAGAACTCCTGAAATTTGGGGAAAGCTGAGTTCATTTTTGTTAAGGTCTCTTTGTCAGTGCCAAAACGCAGTTACCTAGGAAGCAGTGCAAGATGTCAGTGTGCAGCCTGAAGCAATTGCCTGCAGCTGTCCAAGCCCTTTTTTGTGCTGTCCCAGTCCCATTAGCACATGTGCAGCCCTCTCCATCCTGTTGCCTGTGGCACAGGTTTCTAGGGAGCCTGCAGCAGGCTTGGGTGTGCAAAAGTAACAGGCAGGAAGAATATTTGGTGGGGTTTATTTTCTCCTTGGTGTGGTAAACATGCTTCCTTTGCACTCCTGGATCTTAAGTTTGCTTCTGTGCCTTGGCAGCAGTGTAGCTGTGCAGCTCAGAGTCAGCAGAAGGTCTGGAGTGCTTGGGACCAGACCTGTTATGATATGCACCCATGCGCTGCCAAGCACCTCTCCTCTCATGGACGCAGACATCTCTGGGTTTGCCTTTCAGTCACTGTGAGGTTTGCTCAGCCAATTCATGTTATCCTGAACTGTTCCATTTCTGTCCATGTTTGTGTCTTTTCAGTTAAGGACAATTTAGCTTCTTATGCCTTTGCACATAAAACAAAGGAATATGACAGTCCTCAAAGCTTCCTACCATGGGAGCATATGCGTGATGATTGCTGTGCTTTATTTTGTATAAGATCACTTTCTGTGAAAAGAGCCTTTAAATAAAACCAACCTACGATAACTTAGCTTGGCATGAAGAATGAGTGGAGACATACAAAGGTCTATAAAATAGCAATTGCTCTAATGAAACCCATCCAGTTCCTCCTCCTTTGATTGCTCTTCCATATCACAAGATCAGAATGCACTAGGCAATTAAAAGACGGCTTGTGCATATCAGAGAGAGGAAATACTTTATCTGTAACACATCTTAGACAAGTGGAAACCATTGTTACCAATATTCTTAAGGCAAAACCAGCAACTTGCTATTTCCTTTTTTAAGGTTAACATTCAGAATGAAAAAGGGAGATACAAGACTACAGAGCTGTCAGTTGAAAGAAAAATTGCAAACCTGCTAATCCTTTCTTGTCAGATTTAATATAATGCCTGGCAGAGACTGATAAGAAGTGTCTCCCTCTCTGCCTGATGTTCCCGATGCATGGTAAAATCACCTCTCTGAAACACTCAGGGAAGCTCACATGCAGAGCCAGGCTTTTCACACTGGAAAGGCTGCTGGCCAGCCTGACATTACAGGACCTAAGACCATTTAAAATAGCTTTATTCTTTCACTTTTCTAAGTGAATCTGAAGAATAGCTGTCCCTCCAATTTTCATCCTTTGTATGTGCAGGTTTTCACCGCAGTCCCTCTCAGTGGCTGTTGCTCTGCTGCTGACACTGTCGTGCTCAGTGACCACCCATCTAAGCAGGAGGCACAGAGTATCCATGGCATACACTGCTGAGGGCCGGGGGACTGCTCCCCATGACCTGCTTCTGCTGGTTCTGCAGCAAAATGCTCTGGCTGTGGTTTGTGGGTTTGTGGGATTGGCAGCATGCCCGTTGGCAGTGGCAGAGGTCATGTAGGTGTTGGTAATCATTGGCAACAATGACAGGATGCAGGGAAGCTCTGAAGAGCTTGCGCTCCTGGTGGGAGAGCCTGGAGAGCAGAGCAAACCCCTGCACTAGCAGGAGGCAGGAGGGTACTGCCTGCATGACTAAGGGCAGCTGTGGAGCTGTCAAGTCTGACCATGTGGAGCAAAGAGTGATCCAGACCCAGGGTGTCCCTCTGCTCCCCCTGTGGGTGGTTCTGACTCTGTGCTCCTTCCCAGCCTGTGTGCTGGTAAAACCTGGGGAGCTGAGCTGGCATGCAGCCCCTCTCCAACAATCACGCAGCAGCAGGGGCAGCAAGTTCTTTTTCCAGGGGAGGGGACTTGGTGGGCTCACATCGCTTGTTTGCAGCCTCTGAAAGAGGCAGGTTTCACATTGTCTGGTTTCTCTTTTTGTAGCTGTCCCTCCCAAACTGAAGAAACTGAAAAGCCCAAACGTTCATGTCGGTGAAAAGATTTCACTGAAATGTGAGGCGACTGCTGGAAACCCTCAGCCATCCTACAAATGGTTTAAAGATGGCAAAGAGCTGAAGAAGAGCAAAGACATCCGGATCAAGTATGGGAATGGGAAGTAAGTATACTACGGGTCTGCTCTGCCTCTGCTCACTAAAGCTGAGTGTCTGGGTCCGGGGGACCGCCTGGCTTGAAGTGGTGCCGTGCTCTCCGAGTCACTGCTGAGTGATACTGAGATGTTTCCTTGGAGTCACAGGACCATGCACAGCCCACTTACTATGCCCAGGAGAGTGAGCAAGATTCCCAGTTTCGTGAAAAAGTAGCTGAGAGAGAGGAGCAAGGCACACACAGGATAGATGCTGGGTTTGTAGATGGGTCTCTCCTTGGGTAACTGTGTTACTGGATGTCTGAGATGGGTGTCCAGTGACCTGAGGAGATAACTCTTTCCCTGCTAGCTGTAGACTCATTGTAGGCAGCTCAGGTACCTGGGGTGAATCCTTCTTTGTGATTAGAGGTTTGAATGCAGAAGCTATCCAAACTCAGCAGTCACCCCACCAGCCAGCAGTGGGCCTGCATAAATGTGGGGAGAATCACTGTTCTCTCCTGAATTTAGGTGGACTCGACAGCACTTAAGGCAACTGCGAGGATGCAAAAGCACATCGCATATCACAATAGTCTGATTAGGGCTTGCAGTCACCTGCCGAGGCCTTGTCTCATGCTAGATCTTGCATTGCTACACCCAGGGCAAGCTCCATCGTGGCTGCCCCAAACTCCCCACGTAGCGAAGCTCTTGGGCAGCTGCTGTCAGTGAGTGTCATCCTAGGGACCACCTCATTCAGGCAGTGCAAAAACACTGGAAGAAATAGGCCCCAGTGATGAAGGTAAGGGGTTCTCACTGGGAATTGATTTAAATGGATCCATGCTGATATTTTTCAAGGCCAAATATTTACATATGATATATCTTAAAATTATTCCATAATCATGGGTATGCTTACATTCATATATCCTGACCTAGCCAGCAACAAAGTCAGCTCACAACTGCCTGAATCCTTGGAAAAATTTAAACTAATTCTTTGCTAATATATGTTATGTCTCAGTGTGTGAACAATAGCTCACCTCTTCTCATTATGGATTGACAGAGTCTTAATTTTTAAAATTAGAAGCCACTGAAAAATCAGTTAGAAAAAAAATCAGTTAGTGCTCGAATGGGTCATTGTTAAGTGTTCTAATTTAATTTCAGTCCTGTTGGTTTTGAGTTCAAAGTCACACCCAAAATGGTTGACTTCCTTCATAATAACTGTAGGATTCCTAGCTGTTTTGGGATGAGGAGAGAGGTGGTCACTGGAAGTCTTAAGCTAGAAACACCAGCGGATCTAGGATAACTGACTGGAATCTATTGGATGCCATCTGGTCCGGAGGGGCTATCTGGGCTTGCAGGCAGCAGAGGTAGGGCAGAACTGTGCCTGCCTTTTTGCTCTGTTGCCCTCAGTATCTCTGTGAACCTTGTCACCATCATGGCCTCAGTTCTTTACTTACGGATACTGGAGCTAGGATGCCCTGGAGGAATGTCTGCAACACCCACTGCAGCCAGGTGTGAGAATTCTGCTGGTCCACCCCATGTAGACACTGCATCCTTGCGGGCAGGCAGCTTGTGGGACCATGAGCTCACTGGTGCTGGGGTCTCACAGGGATGTGGGGGAGCTATTTCCCTCAGAGCTAGAGAGCAATCAGCCCCAGACCAAACACCCAGCAAAAGTCTCTGGGGAGGGATCCTGGCAATGGTGAGAAGTGCCTCTTGCAGCATTTCCCTGCTGTGCTCCCAGAGATCATAGTCCTTTCTTGCCTCCTGGCACCCTGTGTCCAGCACAAAGCTGTGACAGGATGGCTTCCCACCCACAGTGGTGCAGCAGGGGCACGCACTCCCTGGGTTAGGGCCATAAACATATGGCAGAAGGTTGATCCTCTTTCCTCAGGACACTGCTGTCAAGTCATAATTTTGCATTTACCAGTTTCCATGGCAACACGCTGGCTCACAGCCTGCCAGTGACAGGCCAAAGACATGTGCATGCTAGAAGTGCTTCCTGCTGGCAAAATAAGCCCAAGGGTAAACATTTTAAAGAAAGCTGAGCACCTGCCTCCTCCAGTGTCTGAGGCTCTCTCAGCACCAAAGGTGTGAGCCCAAAGCCTCCCTGCTGATCTGCTCCCAGAATCACTTCCCATCCCTGCTCCTGCATCCTGCTGCCATTAAAACACATTGTTAAGTGGAGAGGTTGCCTCTCTAGGGCTTGAGCCTGGCTACAGACACTAGACTCAAGCAGCTGTCAAGCTGGGACAGCTCTGAGAGGATAACCCCTTGTTGACCATTTGCCCCTTGCTGAGCAGTCAATAGTGCAGGAACACTTCTCCAGGCAGATCTGGATGGGTGTGTGCACACCCAGTCTGTCACCCTCTGCTTTCAGGCTCTTCTCTCCACTGGGTTTGCTAGGTCTCTGTGCTTGAAGACACCTCAAGGGCAGAGTGTTTTCTGGCTTTGGACCTGCCTCCTTCTGGTCTTGACTGCATGCAATAGGCATTTAAAAATGCTCTGTGCATGCAGACTGAGGATTGAGGGACTCCGCATGACTTTGATATCTCCATTAAGTAGCTAGTGGGGCTGAGTTTACCATAGGGACCCAAAACTGGAAATGGGATATGGGTGTACCTCATTACTTCTAGCATGTTAGGAGGGGACTCCAGGGAAGGCTAAGCATCCTAAACTGTAAAGCTCAGAAAAAGAAGTCTTACTCTATGATGATTAATTCAAGAATAAAGGGGTTTGTACATTTGACTCCACCTAGAGATAACACTGGTCTCCAGATACTCCTCTGCTCTTCATTTTAGTTCGGAGTAGAGTGGGGTTTCCAGGGAGCTAGAAATAGAGAACTGGGGAGGGACTTTCATAAAGTACACAAGGCAAAAAGCTTCACAGACTCTGCAGCACCTGGCCAGACACACAGGATAATTTCTTTAAAAGTTTGATCCAAAGACTTAATAGGGTTGTCTGCTGGAGCCAGACAAAACGAGCCCTGCCAGAACGTGGAGATCTTGTCCATAGTGTTTCCATTGGCCCTGTGTGTCCCAGTAGAGCTGGGCACAGCTTTGTGTCAGACTCTTTCAAACACTGCAGTCCTTAGACAACATGCAGAGGATTAGGATGGGAGACAAGAAGAACATGGTTGCCCTCTGTGACTCATTCCTCTACTGCTCTGTGCCTGGCTTTCTTCCCTGTGTGTTTAAAGAGCCTTAAGACCTCTACCTAGAAAGCATGACTGAAGGCCTTTTTTTTTGTGATCAAGTTTTCATCTGATCCCATTGGCCTTCCTAAAGTAGGACATCTCTTTGAAAATAAAGGAAGTATATGTTGTAAGGAGAGAAGCAGTTAACTGCATGTCAGCTCTTCAGCTTTTCCATCAATCATCTCCCATCTTGTTTTTTAAACCTACTGGCAAACTTCTGGTGCCATCAGGTAAAGGAGTAGGTTGTTTGTTTGTTTTTTTTTTTCCAATGGGTATTTGCTGGAGGGATGGGAACAATTCTAATTCCTCCTTTCTGAACTGCATGTTCCATCTGTAATTAGTAACAGGCTGAGGCAAGACTGGCTTGCACGAAAAGGAAATTTCTCTTTAAGGTGGAAGACATTATTGGCTGGAATTTTATCTCTGGCTCAACTTAAATAAAACACAGTTGATGGGCAACCTAGAGAAATTACCCAGAAAGAATTGCATGCAGTAGTGGAAGTACAGCATAGTGAGTGGATCTCCTTTTGAGCTGCCAAAGCAATACCATTTTCTGCTGAGTGCATCTGAGATCCGATTGAGGCTGCTAGCTCCCAAAAAGTTAAGGTTGGGTTTTGACTCTCTGACTGTCTCAGCAAATGGTCAAATGCCAATTGTGGAGAAAGCCAAGGAATTTTCTGTTTGTGGAGGTGTAGAGAACCTACCCCACTTCAGGGCTCAGGGCTCAGCCCTGAGATATGTAGATCTTCAGATGGAGTCAGAGAGGGTCCAGGAGCCTGGTAGTCCCCTAGCTGTGGCTGTCCATACAGCCTCTTCTCTTTGTGTGCTCTTTTACCAAGGGAGATTGCTGGGGTGATGAAGTAGGAGTATCATTAGATTGGAGAGGGTTGGCAGTTCAGTTTGGGACAGGCTGACTATATATCATCCCCTGGGAGTAGTGTCCTACTTTCAGTATCACCAGGAATCCCTATTGTTAGCCTGTAAGTGGAGCCAAGGGATACCCTTCTCCAGTTTCTGTACAGTAGTCCCTCAGGCAATGCTAGTTGGGGCAGATTCATTGCTGGGGTCTTCCTTGTAGAGCTCACTGCTGTAGATTATTCCCCACCCACAATGAATGGGGCTGTGGTCTTCCCTGTACAGCTCACTGCACTGGAATGAAGGCAAAAAAAATGCCAAAGCAGCAGGGAAAGAGAGTGCCAATAAAGATAAATGATTTCCTAATTAAGCCTGGAGACAAGGAGGGGCAAAGAGAACTGCTAAAGCCTTGTGGGAGCCAGAGTGAACCGAAGCAGGCTATACCACCACTCTGGCAGGGGTCTTCAGGCTGACATTTTTAAACAAAGGAAAAAGCTCTTTTGACAATGGATCTTGCAAGAGCAATTCCAGATGCCTTGAAGCTAAGACTCTTCTCAAGCACCGGTGTTGTTATAATCACCAAGGGAGCTTCTGCCTTGCTAACTCTCACGATGTCATTATAAGTCTCCGATATTTGGGATTTGGTTTTAGCTGCTGAAGGCACTTTATTGGAGGGGGGTGTGAAGGAGAGCATTTCCTTTGTTTGTCTGTTTGTTGTTTTAAAGGACATGATGGACATCATATTGGCCAATGCACCTGGGACTGAACCAGGGAATTTGAGAACTGAAAGGAGAAGCAGCTGGGTCTTGAGCTAGAACAATCTACAAACTTTGCAAGTTGGGGCTCCTAAGAGATTCAGAGAATGGGCATTTAATCAAACTTGACTGAGTTATAGTGACTAACAAGTTACGGTCAGATTCTGGGCTGCTTCAACTGATGGTGTGTGCGAACTTAAAGATGGAAGAAGCTTTACGTGCCTGAAATTTTGTATGGTTTTTTTTTCCAGTGATGTTGGCTGCTTAAAAAAGAAAAAAAAATCTCCCTACAGACCTTAGCCCACTGTGGTTGCAAAATATCACAGATTAGGTTGAAGCACTCATTGAGACATGAGCTGAAATCCCATTCATCCAGTTTAAGTTAAAATGCTTTGCTTTGGGGAAGGAGGGCTGGGGTGAGGGCTGAGGCTGCAGGCAGTTCACCTGGGACAGCACATTATATACCTACAGGCATGTATTTGCCAGGTCCCCCTTAGACTTCGTGGATCACGCACTGGTGAGGATCTGTGATATGTACCAGTTGCAGAAAAATGACTTAGGAAGAGAAGAATGACATCCATCCCAACGGCTCCAAACTCAGAAAGGAGCCCCAAAACTGTAACTGAATCTCTTGCACAACACTGTGTACCACCATAGTGATATGTTTTGGAGGGGTAGTTCTCTGTCCATCTGAAGGTGCCATCCCTTTCCCATGTCCTCTATTCCCACAAATGCTTTTTCCTGATCTGGGTATTTGCAGCCTTGCTCTGCTCATCTCCATTCCTGTCCTCTGCTCAGGGCTCACCCCAGACAGCTGCTTTTAGTAGGTCACCTCCCTCTCCTTTTCCCCTGATTCTTTAAAACTAATTGGCTTTGCTTTGAAGGCCTTCCCCTCTTCTGGCAATTCCTGAAGTTTTTGTCCTGCCTCTGATTTTCCCAGCATATCAGCCTCCAAGTAATATGTGATATGCTTCCAAACTAGGACCTCTGTGCCTTCTCCTTAGCAGCATTGACCTTCTCTTCCCCTCCCTGCTACAGAACCAGCTGATATGGTGAGACCTCTGCACACTGTCCTGGCTGCACACCTACCAGGGGTGTCTCGTCTCTATATTGAGGTCATATGCTCTTTGGGACAGGGAGGTATCTGTTCCACATTTGGTGCTGGGAGGTCCCTGACTCCTGGGAGGCTGCTAGTGTGCTCCTGTGAGATATCACATTAAGCAGGGAAAGAACTTGCTCTGAGCTGGCCTCAGAGTACTGCTCCAGGATCTAAATTTTCTCGAAGAAATTAAAATCCTGGCATTGCGGTTGGAGGAAACATTTGTGGGATGGATCAATTGCTTTGAATTCCAGGACAAGTAATACAATGGACCCTGCACTGACATCAGGTCTGTGCATCAGCCTTAGCCCAAAATTCAGCTTTTATGTATTTATTGTTTTCACATCCTGGCAGCAGTGACAGACTTGCCCGGCACAAAGAGCAGCAGCACACAAGGGTTTGTCTCTTAACAGAGCAGCCACAAAGTCCACTCCAGGGACAGGTGTGTGGCTGCATTATGCTGCCTCTGTTACCCTACACCTCTTCCCGTTGCAGGAACATCTGTGGCAATTCATGAATGTGGCCCCAGGCTGATTTTGAGGATGCAGGGGGGTTGCACAAGTGACCCTGCTCTTTGGAGCGTACTTATCGATCTTTTCCCCTTTTGTTGACGCTGCATGACCCAGAAGGGATTCCAGCTCTCACTCTGAGACCAGCGTCAGCGACAGCTCGGCAGAGTGAGGACGGTCAAGTTTTCCTTTTAAAATCAGCCTGTCCCAAGCCTGGGCACAGAGAGACAACAGCACTGCTGAGCAAAGAAGGGGCAAATCTGCTTTTCAGGTTAGAACAGCACTTTAATGTTGGGGGACAGGGGTAGGAGAGAGCAGGGAGAGGGGGTCAGGGGTTGACTGGTCCTGTCCTGGGCATCCACAAGAACATTATCTGTCTCCCACACCTGCTTCTCCCACAGTCCCAGCAGGACAAACACTGAGAGGGGCAAATGATGGTGTGACGGGAGGTGGAAGGAGTACTTCACCCACTGCAGAAGGGATGATGGCCGAGCTGAAAAGTCTGAACCTCCTTGTCCATACCCCTCTTATTTGATTGCTTTGCTTGAGAGCACTTTTTTCCCCCTTTCCCATTTGTTGTTTCTGTAGCTAATCCTGAACTAGCCAGATCATGCCCTAGCACGATGCCATGCAAAGCGCAGCCAGCATAGGGCCACTTGTTTTTCTGAAGCACAGCAAAGCGCAGCCAGCGTGCCCAGCTCTATTGTGGTGATCTGTAACTGAAGGGCAGGGAAGAGATTGGGGTGGTTTCCACCTGGCAGTGCAGGAGAGAGGATGCTCCTGGCTGCCGCTCCTGCCCTGACAGAGGTGCTTTGCCATGGCCATCCCCTCTCTGCTTTGCATTGCAGTGATGTCTTCTGCCTGATTTTAGCCTACTGTGTGCTGGGGAAGATGAACGTGTTCCTCAAGGTCAGGGCACTGAAAGCTCCTGCTGCAGCCAGTGAGGCTGCCTGATGTTTGGCAGTCACTGGACAACACTTCTTGACTGTAAACTGAAGAACTGGATATTCTGAATCTTATTGCCAATCATTAACCTGCTCCCTCAGTACAAGTGCACCACCGTGTAGAGTGCCAGGGCAGCACATAGGCACCAATTAAATCTTTGGCAGGAGTGTAAGCAGCACACATTACAGCAATTGCTGGCCTTTCTGCTTTCTGCAATATTGGTTTGCTTCCTGCCACTGGCTCTCTGTGCAAACAGAGAGGAATGGAGTTAATACGTAACCACAGTTATTCACTAATAATAGGTAAACACACTGTATTCAGTGTGTCCTTTGCAAGGGTCATATTTGGGAATTTCCTTTTCCTAGGATCTCAGGTGTGTTTACTATGTGCAGTGTTCTTCACTGACGACTTAGGGGCCACATGTGGTGTAGTCTTCAAATTCTTTTCATCAGCTAATTCCTTGACTTCTTTATTACTTATGTGTTAGCTACCCTATTTGTAGAAGACTAGTAAAATACTACAGCAGTAGTAATCCTAAAGCTATTTTTTTCCTGAGTGATGCAGAAGCAGCTGAACTCACATAAGGAACACAGAGTGCTCAGTGAAATGTAGGTGTCTTGGAGGCAGCTTGTGGCAGCTGCTCTCCTGCTCACATGCTCTGAGATGAATGGCTTTGCAAGGAGATGACCGGGGAAGATGATCCCATTTCCACTTGGCAGTAGGGAAGAGGAGAAAAACAATTCAAGCTTGACCAAAGTGCTGGTGGGAACATGACTCCTGTCATGAAAAGTTCCTCCTTGGCTGAGATAAAGTGTCTGTTTCTTTTCCTCTGCCTATACTGGAGGCCTCAGGGCCCAAGCTCACATTTAGATGTCTAACTCTGAGATGTCTAAATTACAGCAGATGAGGCCACCCTTCCCAGCCAGAATTTGCCAGGATCTTTGTGTAGGTCCCAGCCAAGGGTTGATCTCCTTGTTTCCCATTGTAGTCTGGAGATTGGCACCACAGAGGGTCATTTACTCATCGTTCCAAACTGCCCTCTGGGGGACTCTTTTCTCTTGGCCAGAAAGGTATTTTGGGGGATCTTCTTCTGGCCAGGCTGAAGGTCTCCTTATGAATCCTATCCCCCAGAGCTTGCAGACAACATATTCCCCATGGCGTATTCCTCCACTGGCACTACAGGAGATAATTAGTACGTGGCTAAGTCATATGTGCTGAGGGTCAGAAAAGACAATAAGGCAGATTTTCCCCTGGAGTAAAGAAATGTCAGCAGAGTTGCACTGCAGTGAAATGATGGGATCTGTAAGTGACCCTGGCCCTTTCACTGAACAAACAGCCCAGGGCACTGCCTTCCTCCAGAAGAATGGCATTGTCTGCCAGCCAGGCACCCTTGTGAATGCATATGGTAGGTCTTTCCCAGGCGCTGGTGACCCCAAGAGACATGCTGCCCAGAAGGGCAGTAGGGACTTGATACAAAACTCCTGTGCACAACCTAATTCCTCATATGCTATTACTCGGTGTTTCTGTAAAAACATGCCTCAGCCCTCAAGTGAACAAAGTGCCTGCCCATGGGGCAGCAGGAGGAAGAACACAAACTTGAAAAACCAATTTCCTAGGCAGTTTGGAGGTATTTTTGTAGCACTTGGAGATAGTAAAATAGAACAGAGACAGACTGATCATCTTTGTCTTTGCCACACACAGATCAAGCAAGTTCTAGTCTCTTTTACATCCTTTAGTTCAGTTCTAGTGCACAGGCATTATCCATGTGAATTAAAAGGTGCATGGCTAATGCTATGAAACAAGGTATCTCTCTGGCTGTTTCAGTGCTTCCTGGAATAGGGGAATTCTCTTTACTGTGGCTATGCTCCACATTAAAGCTGATCCTTGTCTGTACCCTTCATCTCTCTCCCCCAAGTCTGTTACCTGACATTAGCGCAGTGTGTAGACCAAGCATAGCTATACCATTTGTCTGGGGTACGAAAAGCAAGAATAAGCTCTTGATTTTTTAGGGGGATCTTGCAATCCAGGAGAATTTCAACAAACTGTGATACAAAATAAGAATAAGCACTTTTGACAGTACAACATTTTTGTGCATTAAAGCAAAATAATGCTCTTTGGTTTCACCTTGATGCTGATATGCTATAAATGCCATCATTGCTTTTTATTCTGGTCACATTCCTCTTGAGTTCCAGGTAAAAGACCAAATGTCTCTCATCCTGTTCTTGTAGATGAATTTGGCAAGTGTGCCCCCTTTCATTAGCCTTTTGTGTCACTAATAGCTTACTAATTTGTATCTTTGGGAATTAAAACCCTTTATCTGTAAAAGGTCACGTACATAGGCATATTCTAATGCCATGGTGGATTTTTCCAGTTACTACACACAATGAAACATGCTGTGCATATGAGATTGCAATGTAGCCAGTTATCATCAGAATATCTGTCTTCCAGCAGCTGAAGACAGCATGTCTGCTAATGCTTTCAGCTCTGCACTGTCAGCCTCAGCATGCTGGTGTGCAAGGGTGGTGTTTTCTACAGGACTTTGAGTTAGAACCTCACTCTTCCACACTGCTTTCAACACGTGCTGCCTGCCTTTTCATTCTGCATTGCAGCAATAACTACAAGCCTGTCATAGGGGTGATTTATAAAACAAATGGTGTATTCTGTCAATGGGGGTTGAGACAGCTGAGAGAAAGTAATGGCTGTGCTGTGCTGGGGCAGTCTTGTTGGAGTTGCATGCAGTAGTACCAGAAGCCCACCTCACCCCTTTGGCAAGGGTTCCTATACCTGCCTCTTTGCCTGAACCGGGCACTACAGCCCAACAGAGCCAACCTTCATCAGGTGCCCATCATACTTCCCCAGCAAGATGCAGAACCCAATTTCCATCGGGCAGCAACAGGCCCTGGAGGCTTTTAAATGCTTTGCTGTGTCTTGGGTGCTGCTTGAGTCCTAAGGCACCACAGCAGCGAGGACAATGATACCCAGGACTTTACAGGTTGCTCTAAGAGACTTTACAAAATTCAGAGAAGTGTACAGTACTGGGAGTCAAGGCAGCTTTGCACCACTCTGAATCAGCCTGCTTGTTTAGGCACCCATGTTGGAACATGTTGGCCCAAATAACTTCATTACACAGTGGATTAGGGGAGACCTAGGATTAGAGGGATTCAAGAGGTCTTTGCATACTGTCAACATTCATTTAAAAATTGCTCCACATGGGGCCTAAACTCGTGCAATTGAACACTTGACCACATCCTGTAAAACAGGGCAGTGCCTGTATCCTGGGAGCTGTATCAAGTTGTCTCCAAGTGCTTTTAATTTACTAATATAACTAGTGAGATGTTCACACTGTGTCATTGCATCGTGCCTCCCAGTAGAACAGCATGTCAGGGTATTAAAAATATGCCAGTGTGCTTCTGTGAAGACCTTCCTATGGACGATGATTTGCAGAGCCCAAAGAAAAGTCCTTCTCAGATGACACTGTAACATTGCAAATATGTCCAAAGATAATGATTATTTTCCACATAAAAGGAATTTTATTTGCCTTCAGTGAGATAGACCACTGGGACCTCTTTCTAAAGCTGTCAGTGTTTCCAAGTCTCTAAATAAATTGACTGTATGACACAGACCTGAGATAAAAGCTTGGGGTAGAAAGCAGAGGGATGTTCTCATGAGAAGAATACACAGGGTAGTTTTTGATAAGAAAGCTACAATGGAGGAAATGTAGTAAACCAGGGCCTAATGTGAGAGTCCCACTGTGGTCTCTTGGGTGGTATTCAGTGTGTGTTGAAGGCTCCTATAGATCTCTGTTAAACTAGGCAACAAAAGGTTTTGACTATTAGTCAGAGAGACATTGCAGACAATGAGACATCAGTCATAGCCAGTGGGAAAGACAACGCTTGTCTTCCCCGTGTGCCGCAGAGCTCTGCCGCAGAGCTGCTCCCTCTCCCATGAAGAACACACCACAAGTTGTTAGGTGGCACGGGCAATCATTGTCTTCTGCTCTTTCGAGGCACTTCTGGCTGATGACTGTGTGCAGTTCAGCCCCACATATTTGTAGTATATTGGAATGTGTGTATATTGGGGAAACAAAGTGCTTGTCCTATTTGTTGGCCTGGATAAAGCTACAAGCTAGCTGTCTAGGTCAAACCACAGGGTTTTGATTTGCAGGCTGGAAAGTGATGAGTCCCCCCTGACCCTGTGGGTGTTTGTGTTGAGTGTGTGACACTGCTGAACACAGCAAGTGACGCACTGGACTGCTCAGCCTTCTTGCTGAGGAAGGTGCAGAACATGCATCTCATCTCTACATCTCTGTCTCGCAGGCAGATCCCACCGTCTAACAGTAAAGTGGCTTTTCTTCAGTGAAGAAAGTCTGCGCTGGAATGCTGGGACTCTTGGGCTCAACCCCTCACAAGACCTTCTGTGTGAATGAGAGCAGGTGTCAGACCAAACCACAGCAACATGCTAAGAGCAGTGGGTTCAGAGGGAGATGTTCATTTAGGAAGTCATGGTGGTTGTGATGCCTGGGAAGGGTCTAATCCGAATCCTGACCAGGCTTGAGTGCCTATTCAGCTTGTGAGATCAGGCAGCCCATCCTCTCAAGAAGGGGTGATGTACCAGGCAGCGTACCAGGGCCAGGAATGGTTATCAATTCATGAGGGTGGTTAGCAATCAAGTAAGAAATGTCTGCTGTACTTTTCAACAGAAAGATTTCCAGACTGCAGTTCAACAAGGTGAAGTTGGAAGATGCTGGGGAGTACAGCTGCGAAGCGGAGAACGTTTTAGGGAAAGACACCGCAAAAGGCAGCCTGAATGTGAAAAGTGGTAAGTGAAGAAGCCAGCAAATGTCTTGAGCTGTCTGCCATTCAAGCAGAAAGTGGGAAGTTCTGCACATGATCTGTCTTTCATTTTGTTTCATGCTTTCAGGATATCGAGTAAAACAATCTTGGGAGATAAGAAAAATGCAGCTTAGCATAAATGTTTATCGTTGTTATCTGTCACTGGCAATGTGGTTAATTTACATTTTAAATAAACTTACAGTCTATGTATTTTTTTAAAAGGGGTAAGGAGGAAAGAAAGCTGGTGGGATTGATGTTTTCTTTTTTTAAAGGATTTCTGAGAAACAAAATTCACCAGAAGACAAGTAATTAAACCATAGCTTTGTGATGAGTGAAGTTGCTTCTGGTTTTCATCCTAGAATGTGTGCTCCATCTCTTAGAGCTCAGCAGATGGAGTCTGAGGTTAGGTGGTTTTGTTATTATCTTGGTCATAATAATTATATTGCTTAACATGTTGGTTTGGATGCGCCCTCCAGCTCAGAAAGTCCCTACAGTGGTTGCCAGAAGGCAGGAGGGTGCGACTAGGGGAGGGATGACTCTGTACAAGTTCTGTTTCCTAAGTTCTTCCTCCTGCCATTCACAATGGGCCACTGCGGGAGCCTGGGCTCTGTGCTCTGCAAACCTTTGGTGTGATCCAGTTTCCCTCCTGTTGTGCTCTTATTAGTATTAGTCAAATGTGAAGGAAGGTAGCTTTCTCCTGCTTCTTTCTGGCATTATTTTCTCTGTTAACCCCTACCTCAGCAGTGTTTGCAGTCCTGAATCTTTTGTTCTGTGAAGCTGCAATATCACAGAGCCCCCCTCCCTCAGTTACTCTGCCTGTAAAAACCCACTGCTTGCAAAGTCTGGAGGAAGGCCATCCATGCTCAGACCTCCATGCCTTTATGCTTCATGTCTATGAAGTTAGCCCTGCTGCTCTGCTGTGCTTCTTTGTGATCATGGTAGGAAAGGTGTCCAGAGTAAACTAACTGAGGCAGTGCCACTCCTTTTTTTCTGACTCATGCTTTGGTTGTCCCATTACAATGTGAACTGTTCCTGTTTTGACTGGAAGCTGCATGTGCAACCCTCTTCCCATGTGCAACATGCACGGGCAGCATGCGCATGCCATCAGAGCCCTGTCTGCCTCCTCCACTCGCCCTACCCAGTCACTAGCAATCCCCTTTCACAAGTGGAAGAGTGCGATCAAGCAGCGCACGCTGCAAGGCTCTGATCCTGCACACTGCTTATGGCACCAAGAAAATGCACATCAGGCCACTACAACTTCAAACTGCACCTGTCCATATGCACAGGTAATGGCAGCATTTGTCAGGGTTTAAATCCTCCTCTGCAGGAAGACATGCTGTCTGGCAAGGACAGCTGGTTGCTTCCACTCAGGTCATAGGGGGTGTGAAGACACACCTGAGTTGCCCAGAAAGGTGTTGAGACCTGAAAAGCAACCAAAAAGATCCAAAGATCTGACCTGTACCTTTTCCTAGTGGGAGCTGCAGGCTGCAAGGTACTGCAGATCCAGTAGATTGCCTGCTGTGGCAGTGCCTTGATTAATCCATTTTCTAAGCTGCTTTGCAAATCTGCCTTTGTCTTGCCACTCTGAGCTGCATGCATACCTTGCTGCTCCTATTTGTAGGTCACCTGGCAGGACAGCAGCTGAATGCTAGTTGTAGTCCCTTGCAAAGGTAAACAAGATGATGGTGATCACTGTAGGCTTTTGCAGCTCTGTCACCCCCTTTGCACTCTTTTTTTCGCTTTCCCATGGAGCTACTCCGAGCCGAGGAGCCTTCATCTGTGCCCAGGCACTTGCTGTCCTGGAATCTCCCTCTTTCCTTACTGCTGGGCCTTCTTGGGACCTTGACAGCTTTCCTCACTTCTGCAAGCTCCCATCTGTGATATCTTTCAGTAGAAAACTCCTCAGAGCATCTGCTTCTCTCTGAAATCATGTGCGCTCTCTTCTGTCCCTGCCTGCATTCTTCTCCAGGCTCCTTAGCACTGATCCTATTGTGACTAAGTCTCAACACAGTGCTTTGTGAAGTTCTAGCAGTTTATAACAATTAATCAGAGGAGACGCGTGAGCTGGCCTCCCCTCGAGCTTTCCCCTCTGTCCCAGAAGCTCACTCTAGCTATTGCTGTTTCTGTATGTTCTGCTGCTTTATATTCTGCTTCTTAACTGCAGCCCTGTCCCTGGGAACCTGGTGCATCTGCCTGTGCTGGGCAGGCTGGCTGGGACTGATGCTCTGGGACTGTCTGCTGGAAGCAGACTTTCTGACCTGACACGTAGCTGTATTGTAGGAGGTCCTATAATGTTGCTGTGATACAGGCGTGTAAATCCAGGACTGGGAAAAAGTCATGAGCTAACACTGCATCTTGTTATACAGAGACATGTGGTTTGGGGGCATCTTTGTGTGCTCCTGTAGAAGGTGGCATTACAAGAGGTTGCCTGAGCTGTTGAGGCTTGAGATGAGCATTATGGAGGAGCAAGGTGTCCTCAGCCCAACACGCCATTCCCCTCCAGGGGTGCAGAGGCCAGAGGCAGAGGCTCCTGAGCCCACTTGAGTCCTGCTGTCAGAGAAACAGCTCACACGTGAGACCCTAAGGCCCATGGATGTGAAGGTCTGAGATTCAGTCTCTGCTGGTAAAAATTTTTCAGCATGATGAGGCAGCGTTGCCGTTGCAAAGTACTCTGCTCTCTTCCACTATCACTTTTCAGTTTATACCAGTTTTAAAAGAGCACCTTTTCAGCCATGCAGATCTGTCGCAAATCACGAAAACCACCACACTGAAGAGATATTTTCTTTAGAAAGAGAGTGGCTGCATTGCAGTGACCCCTTGTCACTTAGAAAATGCCTATCAGCCAAACCCATCACTTCATCTCTTCTCTGCAATTCTGGTATTTCCACAAAATGCCTGGCTCAGAAATAAATGCTTTCACATTGAAAAGCTTTGGAGGGTGTCAATTTCTGAGGAAATGCTTCTGTGCTTAGCCAAAATATATTGTGCTTTGCTTTTATTTTGAGATTTTTATTACTTTGAGGTAAATTAGATGCTTTCTTAGAAAAATATCCTGTTTCCCAGTTCTCTTTGTTGAGTAGTCTAATACTGGTGGCACATGGGCATGAGGGCACAGCTGAGATGTGACTTTTTTTGATTCTTTTTTTCCTCAGAAAATTTCTAGACACCTCCTTAACTGACCCCTGCCCTTTTGCTAAACACTGCAGGAAAAATCAAACTTTTATAAAAAATTCTTTCTGCTTTTACCTTTTCATGGTGGTCTCACCCCTCTCTCTGACAGCGTGCTGCACACACAGTGTAGGCTCCTGGTGCTTTGTCTTCTGTGCATCTAGAGGGTGGTCAGGGGCTTTGATCCAGAAGGGGCTGTTGCTGCCAGCGGGCTCAAGTAGAGCTGGTGACTGTGGACATAGGACTTTCCCAGTATCCTGGTTTGTAAAGAGGAAACTGCTACATACACTCGGCTCCATATTGCCTGTGGCCATGGCCTTCACCTGTTTCATGTTCCTCCATCTCTTGTACAAGCATTACTTTGTGCTGCAGAACTGCACATACTTGTGGGATGGAGGCTCTTCAGATGATCTCACCTTTTCTTAAAGTCCACATTTTTCTCACTGTCACAGTCTGTGATCCTGTCTTTGCACTCTCATGGCCATCAGGGCTAAGAAAACCTCAAACAGTTTCACTCTTCACCTGCTGGGTGAATCCTGAGCCATTTCTGCTTTTTTATCATGACAGACATCCTAATGGCATGAGGCTTCTTACAGTGAGGGGACCTGTGCCACCCCCTGCAGGGGCACTCGTTTATCTGCCTCTGTTATCCAGTTACCCATTTGAGTGTACTCTAACCAGCACTAACACGTTGACAGCCACCCCAGCCTGTGCCACCCAGCAGCACCTGCTCTTGTCCTCCTCCCTGCAGTAGCTAAGCCCACTCTTCTGTTCTCAAAATAGATATTTTGTTCACTACTTTCTTACCTTAATTTCCCCAGGAACAACGAAAGCACCACAAGTCTTACCAGCCTCAGAAACTAAAATAGTTGTTATGGAAGAAGAGTGTAAGTACCTCTCCCCCCCCTGCTCCCATATAGCCTCTTTCCTCTTATTTGTTCTGTTTTTATGAGATATTTTGTATAAATGCTTTATTGCCTCCTGGAATCTTCTTTAATCACTGCTTCTCTTTGATTTAGCCCAAAGCCACTGATCTTTCCCTAGATCTTTCAAAAACTATGATTTATATTGCTGGTGTATATCTTAGGGAGAGAGAGGTTGATAACTATTGCAATGGTAACTTGAAGAGCATGCTACTTAAAATTGCAGCTGGGTTTTAAGCATACCCAGCTCTTTCAATACATGGGCTTATTGATATTTGTAAGGTGTGCATATTACAGCCTTTGATTTAGCATGGGGTTTTGTTGTTTGGTTTGGGTTTTTCTTTTTGAGGATAGGTGAGAAAATCAAAAGAGGCTATAGGAATACAAGAAAAAAGACATGAGTCTTCTAAGCATAAGTCATAAGAAAATTGCAGAAAACACATCTGTGCCCTGCCATCACATTTTAACTTGAGTCTCCAGATTTCCCAAAATGTTAATTTGATTTAATGTGGTGGAAGTGCTTTTTAGTGTTCCCTCCTCCTACTCAGTTGTCACAAATGCAGTAGAAAATGGGCACACAGAAATAAAAAACAAAGCATGCATACAAGTGTAGATCTAGAAGCCAGGTGCCTGGCCGTTCGTTCAGCTCTTTCTGGTGGAGGGCATTATTTCTGTGTCAGAGAGTCTCTCCCTGCTGGGGGACACGTGCCACCCAGGCAGCGTCAGCACGCTGGACAGCCCACCAGGATCACGTCCGAATGAGCAGGCACCTGGAGAGCCGAGGACCAGGCAGTTATTTTGAGATCTGTGCTATATTTCTATTCCAGCTGCTCACACCCAGAATGACAGCGCAGCTGGCTGTGCCTCTCTGTTGACAATTCCACTTTGCAGATTTTATGGTGATGTTTCCTCCTTGGAAAGTTCAATCTTTTATGATTTTAAAGGAAATCTGATTACAGCAGGGACTGGCCAGATATCCTTTAAAAGTTTTTCTGATAAGAAAACCGCGCTTAAATTTTGCTCTTGTGTTGTGCTTAGCCTTCCGCTGCACTGGGGTCATTATGCTGAGATGCAGGACCGTTAATGCAATGACCGTACCATTCTTCCCCAAGATTTTTCCTTTGTGTTCACCAGCATAGATCCATGCTACATATTTGCATCGCATTAGATATATGCTATTTTCACTAAAAGCCAAATTTCATCAAAAGAAAGAAAACTGGCGAAATGCTGTGTGGCTTGCAGAGAAATTTCTCCTGTTGAAAAACTTCCTCTGTGGGAAAAACATCCTTGTCTGGTTTTTTCTTAAGGAAGAGATGGTAACGTCTCCAGAGTTAAAGTTGTAATTAACTTTTTCCTTCACATTCCTTTTTTATGATCTCTTTCAATTGTTATCTAAACAACACATAGTCTCCCTGATTTTTATGTTTCCTGATGATCTATCATAGAATTGCACATGTGTATAACATATGGGGAGGTAATGAAGTTGTGAGGTGTGATGATCTGGAAAGCTGGCAAGTACCTAATTCTTGTAAAATTCTTGCATTTCTTTTAAACATCTGTATTCAAAAGCTTGTCTGGCACTTGTAGGTTGTCCCACCTCTCATTGTTTCACTGAAAGTTTGTAAAAGATGAACTGGATTTTAAACACCGTGTTGAGAAAGCACCATGCCAGCTTGGTGGTAGCTGCAGTTCCCTGGGAAAGGAGAGGCTGCCTCACACAGGCTCTAGGTCACGATGCTTGGTCACTTCTGTTTGGCCTGCGGTGTGAGGGAGGCATCTTATCAAGTAGGCTGGGCAAGGGTGTTAGACCTTACACCTCAAGAAGCTCACCATGTTTTCCCAGGGCCCAGACAGTCCCTATGGGCAAGGGGATAAAACCCATTACTGTGTAGCCCCATGTGCCTCACACCCAGTAGTCCTGTGCTCTGGGCATATATGGTTTTAACTAGTAATTTTCCTGAAGGTCCCAGTTCCTTCTTGGATGGTCTGGCCTTCCTTTCTACCTCTGTCTTGGGGAAAGGAGTGGTATATCACATATTTCCTCCTTCGAGTACTGTTAAAGCCTTTCTTACCACCCCTAAGTGTAGTTACTAGCAAATTCTGCCCCATTCTGAGTCTCCCCTGCCTTTCTCCTCCTCTTCTCCAATAGCCACAGACATCTGGGCATTGCTGCATCCTTGGCACAAGGCAGGTTTATACACCAGACAGCACTCAAAATGCAGCCCAGGTCTCCGAGGTGTTCTGTCTCCATTCTTTGGTAACATTTTTCTCTGGAAGCATATTTTTTGTCCCACTACTTTCCATCTCAGCACCTTCCCATGCCTAGCTGGCACCTGACACAAGGCTACAGAGTGCAAGGAGACAGATTGGTACCATAGGTTCTTGGAAACATCTGCATTGTTATGAAGATGTGCATGGGATCTCTTCCCCAGCTGCTGTTCCCCTTGCCTACATGCTGGCTGGAGCAGAACCTGTGGTTCCCTTTGCCTGCTGTACTGTTTGTATGGGCCTTACAGACCTCATGACAGTATGGAGAAACCCAAGGATCTCATAGTGTTTCTGGTGCAGAGACAACCCTGATACCAGTCTGGATCTGGGACAAAAGACAGCACACTTGGGAGATCTGGGATCTGACGGTGCTGCGTTTTGAGAGCTGTCTGGACTCAAATCTGCCTTGCATCTTTGTCCAGCACATGAGGATGCAACCTATACTAGGGGTGAGTAGTGGGACCTGCCAGACAGAGAGTGGAGTTTCCTGATGCTCCCACTACATGGTATGTTTGTGGCATGGGGTACCACTCAGCATCGTTCAGTGGTGTGGACACCTTCAGATGAGCTAGAGCCATTTAGCAGATGTAACAAACTGGGCCATGGAGTGTGATAAGTTCTAGCCTGGTCATAGGTGTGTAGTGTCAATCTTAACACCAGCTTTTGCCCACATGGTCAAGATAGACTCTGAGGGCCAGATTCAGAAAGGAAATCTGGTGTACGGGAAAGTCTTTCCATGATGCTGTATATTTTGACATGGTACAATAGTCTTACACCTTCCTCTGACTATATGCTTTTGTTTGAGCCTTGCCAGACTACAGCAGCACTAGAGATGCTTTCTTCAGAAAGCACTGGGCTCAAAAGAGAAGACATGCCTACTGCTCTTATCAAGAAGTCTTTCTGTTGAGCCCAGTGAGCATGATATAGTTGCAGTAGCCTCATACATAGTGAAAGGTGTTAAATAAGACATGTTGTCTTGTGTTTGTCACAGGCTAAGGTTGTGCAGCTGGGTGGTCACAGTGGCTCATCTCACAGGCAGGAACTTGCAGGGATGGGGTAACTTGATCATGCACGCTGATGCAGAGAGAAAGGTTCATTTCAACATCCAGAGAACTCGAAATGGTAATGTGATACTGTCACTGTGCAGCTTGAAGTAGCTAAGCTAGGTTCAGGAGTCTGTGGCTAAAGACCTGCTTGGTAAACAGAACAGGAATCGGTGTCAAAGTGTAGAAACATTTTGATGGAGGCAAAAATGGAAGAAGGTTCAGAGCAATCTGAAGAGCATTCCGAGATGGAAGGTTTATGCAGGACAAAGATACTAAAATCTTATCACAATTTCATTTTTAAAAGGTAAAACAATGTTTGAAATCTCTGAAAAGGTCAGGTAGTTGCTTTTGCTTGTTTTCTGCTGTTGAGTTTTCCTCTAGTTTATTTCTTTAACTTCAACAAACAGGTGAAGTCTTGAGGGTAAAAAGAGAATACAGACTGGATGGAAGAAGCATGGTTTGGATACCATCAGGATACGAGGGGATCTGCCAGTGATGGGAAGATGGTATAAACCAACAAGTGGGTCATTGCAGCTGCTCACCTGGACTCTGCTCATGCCCTTTGTCTGGGTCACTTCCTAGTTAATCTGGTTGAGTACCATTACTGTAACAGCCTATGTAGGCTGGCAGTGCTGGCTGTGTGGTCTAATCTCACTTTATGGGTGCTCTGCAGCAGAGAGAGGTTTGGGATTAGATGAGAAGATGAAAGAGGAAGAAAAAGCAGAAGAGGCAGTGCTGAGCTGTGCTGGGAGCATGAGGAATGGGGAATAATGTGAGGCACCTGAACGAAAGCTGGGATCTCTGGATTGATTTTTGGGGCCTTTATTTCAACTGCTGGGCATTACAAGCCCTCCCTGAAGTCCCTTTAGAGATCCTTACAGGAGGGTAGGTGAAACAGCCCTTCTTTCTCAAATTAAGTCTGACTCTCCATACACCAGTTTGGGTCCACAGATTTCTGATTATGTCATTGGACTAAATTAGTAGACTCATTGGTTTAGGCTCATTCAGGCTCTCCCTCTCCCATTTAATACCTTCTCCAATGCTTAGCATGGCTGGGTGCTGGAAATGCTTTCTTTACTTTCTCTCTCCCAGGTAAGATACTTGTGTGATTACAATGGTTCAGTGATGTCTTTACTGTGATGTAGTTTGTAAGTCACATCTAGTCACATCTAGTTGAATTGAAGCTTCAGTATATACCGCAGTAAGGTGTGCCATGTAATTAAGGTTCAGCCAATTCCCCCAAACCTTGTCTCAATTCCCGTCTGGCATGGCCTTTATGGGGTGACCATGGCAGACCTGCATGTTAATTGCCTTGTCAATCTCTGGTCACTGCAGTCTGAATGCACTATATTCTCCTGGAGCCAGCAATGCTACAAATGTCAGCATGGTGCTGTTGGTTTGGAGTTGAAGGGTGTCCAGGCAGCCCAGAGCATGGGTAGAACAGACAGAAGTCACTCCACTAAGGGCCATGCAGACAGACCAGTTTTCAACATTAGACCGAAAATAAGTCCTGGCATGGTCTTTGTTCAGATAATTTAAACCCCACAGCTGGAGGTGTGGTTGATAATTGAGTGGAGCCGGCACGTATGCAGGCATGGTACCTTGAGGTGTACGTGTTGAAGATCTCACATTCAGTCTGTAGAGAGAGCTCTGTTGTGCCTGTCTGCTGTCAGGTCCTGGTCGTTGCTTATTTTGCACACTGTATTTTTTTTAAGTACCCATCACATCTGCTACTCTAGATGTGATTTAAAGACAGGCCATTGTGACTCTAAAGGCAAAGACGGGCAGTATGGAGTGAAGTGTAGGATGGAAGCTGATGTCCCCTGGAAGAACTGAGGCTGTAAGCCCAGCATTCAGAGCACGATGCTGTGTACCAGATCTGCTCTATCTGACTCTATTGTGTTATCCTGGCACGTTGCTTGACTTCTTGGGCTTCAGCTGTCCTGCCTACAAAACATTCATGCTGGCACTGGCCCTGCAAAAGGGTTTTACGTTCTTGAACAAATCCCCTTATTGAAGTATCATGTTGCTGCTATTACAATTGGTGATGGGTGTTTGGGAAAATAGAATGCTGCAGTGCTAACATGCTTTCTGGGACCCCTGAGGTAGAGAAAAACATAGGAAGGGCTTCTTCATAAAGCTAGAGAGATCAGCCTGGTGGAGCAACTAGAAGCTTATAATAACACAGGACTTTGCCCCTGCAATAGGTACCTGTGCTATGGAAATGGGTGGTCCCTTGGTGATCAGAAACCTTTAAACTTGCTCCTCAGTTAAACATCCAAACAGTGCAGATAGGAGACATGGGGAGTGCTGCCTGTGTTGTTCTGATCAGCAATATCTGGTGCTCTGAGATGAGTGTCCTGCAGTCTGGCATTTGTATTCTGGGATAAACTTCTAGTCTGCAGCTATTGATCCTCATGATCCCCTCAGTAACTGGGAACATAGTTCCAGCAGGATCTATTTCAATAAAATGCAGGGGTAAATATTGGGTCATTTCCAAATGAATAAACACACAGGAGCAGAATTTTTACGAGCTCCAGAGTCCCCAGTCTGTTGCCAGGCGAGCCTCAGTCTGCACAGGCTCTCCTGATTTTATGTACAGATAGCAGCAGTAAGCATCCAGACTCTGTTCAGGTTTATTAAGAGAAGAGAGTGTCATACCAGATGTACAGAAATCTGCCACAGAGAGAATGTTTAGGATCAACAGCCCCTCAGTATATTAATCAGTGTAAATCACGGGTTTAGTGTGGCTCACACCAGGATTACATTGCTACAACTAAGGAATAGCTTGGCCAGACACCTTCTCATCCATGTTCTTCTGACAAGCAGTTGGATGAAGTCGTTTGAGAGGAACCTCAGCAATTCTGTGTTTTATCAGTAAGTACATGAGGCATATACAGAGCAGGCAATTTGTATACACTCTCCAACCAGCTACGTTCATCTGTCTAACTGAATGTCTAAATATTGAGAGAATAAAGTGTCTGTACTCTATGAACCCACCAAAGTTATTTAAAAAAAAAGAGCAGCAAAACTATTGCTGTCTCCCTGCTCCCCTCGACAATAGGTGTAGTTTGTGAGAAATTAAGTATAATTTATAGTCCAAGCTGCATTAATTAACTCTTTGCCAGGGGAGTATTTCACCAGATTTCTGAGAACAGGCTGGTGAGCTTTCTGCAAAGGTTAAATGACATGCATGGTAGGAATTGCATAAGAATCCCTGCACAATCATTAATGGGCTTTCTGCGTAGATGGATTGTATGAAGGGAAGTCCACATGGCAATGTCAGTGCCCGTGGCTCTCCTCTCTGTTGCCCTGCCAATCATGTTAGTCCTGAAAAACCTAGGTGTGCAATGGAAAATAGATACTCTGAATGACTAGAGTGCTCTGAATCTCTCATGTGTTTATGCTGAACTGTCCTCACTGACTGGGACAGCAACAATAAAATGTGCCTTCAGATTTTTCGCAATCACATCTGTCAGGAGGCAGCCCTCTTTTCCCCATCCTCACCTCCTTATTCCCTTCTGCTTTGTTTTAAGTCCTGGGACTGAGATGAGCTGGGGATCTGGAGATCTTTCATCCTGGAGAAGAGAAGGCTGCAGGGAGACCTTATTGCGGCCTTTCAGTACTTAAAGGAGGACTGTAGGAAAGATGGGGGCAATCTCTTTAGCAAGGCCTGTTGTGACAGGACAAGGGGTAATGGTTTTAAACTAAAGGAGGGTAGATTTAGACTCGATATAAGGAAAAAGAAATTTTACTATGCGGGTGGTGAAATACTGGCCCAGGTTGCCCAGAGAGGTGGTCAATGCCCCATCCCTAGAAACATTCAAGGTCAGGCTGGACGGGGCTCTGAGCAACCTGATCTAGTTAAAGATATCCCTGCTCACTGCAGGGGTGTTGGACTAGATGGCCTCTAAAGGTCCCTTCCAATCTAAACCATTCTATGATCTGACTTGCTGATGGGTAGGCTGCTCCAGGCCTTCTTCTACCTTGCAGGAGCTTTGTGACTTGTGTGTTTGCAAAGGCCCCTGTCTCAGGAGCACCTTGCTTATTCGCAATGGTCTGACTTCACCATTTCTTTTCTGTAGCTTGCCCCATGCACACTCCCTGTTTCCTGCTCTGAATTAATTTAAGTACTTGGGGAGGCAGTTGGTACATGACTGATGTTACTACACAAATACCCTCATCATCTCCCACTGCCTTCACGTGAGTCTCTTTCTACCCAGATTGCAGCTAGCACCAAAACTGCTCCCTTGCTTATTCAGATATCCATTTATCTCAGTAATTTTACAATTTTCCAAGTCATTTGGGATAGATGGAATTGTGTTGGAGGCTGAATGAAGAACTTATTCTACCACACCAGCCAATAGGGAATAAAATCTGCCTGGTACCATTTGGCAGTTAAGGTAAAATAGCTGTGGGAAGTCATTTCTGGATCACCAGGCACACCTGAGTGGTGTTTGGACCAGAGGTGAATGAATGTGCATGACTGCAAATAAACTGTACATGAGGCTCACTATACCAACATTGGTTATTGAACTGTAGATGACTCAGGACCAGGTAGATATTTGTTAAGGTATTTCCAGTGGCCCAGGCTGTGAGGGAATACAGCTAAACGTGAAGTAACTGAATGGAGTCCCTTCTGAATCTGTGAACTATCCTGCTAGTGTGGTGGAAAACCACTGAAATCTCCGTTGGCCTCATGCTTCAAGGTTGCTTGTCTGTGATCTACAGGCATATGGTGTCAAACGGGGCCACATTTCAACCTAGGCACAATCAACATTTTCTAAGCAAGGCATTTTGCTTCCCTTTGTCCCCTCACCAGAGCTGCTCTCTGAATTGGCAGATCTCTCCATCCTTGCTCCAAAATGAGCTGCAGCTGCCGCCCTCATGAACATGAAGTCCCAGCTGCAGCAACATCCCAGAGCAAAACCTTGGGAGGCACTGGACTCTGTGTTACCATGCAGGAGTGAAATTTCAGGGTTATAATAGATAAAGATCTGTATTCAGTACATCAAAACTCAAAATGAACATTAGGAATTGCTATTAATGTAATAGAGAACAAACCGGGGTGACATAAATATTGTGTGTGCAAGATGGTCTCACCATCTCCAAAGCGAAAAACAGAACCAGAGATGGCATTTTTGACCCAGGGCTGCAGCTGAGTCAACCTCTGTATTAGAAGCTACTAAAGATGTCATTGCTTTCCAGCTAGGGAAGGAGCTGCTGGCTGTGCCTGTAAAGCCCTGTAAAGAGCCAGTAAGGGGCAGGTTTAAAAGAAGTGAATGGAAATGTGGTTTTGCCCACTGTGTGTATAACAGTGGAGCTCTTGCACAAATATTGTGGATGCTACAAGATTAGATTTGTTCAAACAGCAGCTAGACACATTCATGGAAGAGAAATCCATCAAAGGCTATTAATTGTAAAGATACTTTGGCTGACTTAGGTTGTCTCTGAGCTGATCATCCTAGACAGCCCGAAGAAAATTATTATTGCATGCTTGTGCTGATCTTCTTCCTTAAGCATTGCCTATTGGCCACTGCCAGAGACAAGACAGAGCTTTGGTTTTACCAGTACTGCTCAGCTTATAGTCTTATAATGGCCTGTGTTTCATGACACTCTCTTCTCAACAGGGAACTGGCATGACTGCTTCTTTTTGTAGCCTTTGCCACATCTCTGCTGCTAACAAATGGACCATAGTAATATGATTCTGTGATTCAGTTTTAAAACATTTTGTGCTGCTTTGGGAGGAAAGGCACAGTGTTTGCAGAAAACAGGATTTAAAGGATAACAGCGTTAACAAGACGCTTCTAGGAGAACTGATCGACCATGTATTTTTCTGACACACATAGCTCTGTTGACAGCTCTTTCTAGAAGTGCACAATAAGCATGTTCCAAGCCTCATTCATGTCAGTCTTTTTTTTTTTTATTTGTTTAAAAGAAACAGAATTGTTTATATGGGATGAAAATGCCATGCAATCTCTAGCTGGTCAGCACTGTAATCCACTCTGGTGTCACAACATCACACAGCACTGCATCTTTCCATCCACCTTTTCTGGTGGAAAGGGTACCTTTTCATCTGAGGGGTTTTCTATGGGGAGGTTTCTGGGCTCTCCCTCTCTGCTCCTCCCTTACTGCGGGAAGGCTTGATCCAGAATCCTTTCCTATAAGATTTATCATGTGAGACTTTGCCAGATGGATTGTTTGGCTTGCTAGCAACTGGTACATTTGATGGTTGCAGTAGTGATGGCTTCCTGCAGGCTGTGCTTGTTCTTCATCCATGTGTCTTTCAATTTGCACCAGTGCTTTGGTTCATGAAGTTTCAGTGCTCCCTGATCTGATGGCATGCTTGCAGCTTTAACAGAGACCTGTTCATTGTGCAGTTTTAAGGTACTTCAGTAAAAGCCTGCAGGCACTCCAAACCAAAGGCCACCCTGCGAGCAGCTTTCAGGAGTTGCCATGCCTTGTGCTGGCCAGGCATCACCTGGGGACTGTTCAAAGGGACAGCGGCTGTCTTCTGTGTACCAGGTCCCCTGCAATATTCAGACTTCCCTGGCAGGCCTTTGCTTGCTCTGTCACTGCTTCAGCCTCCACAAGACTGGCCCAGCCAGCCCTAAGAGAGCTGCAGAGTGAAGCAGGCAGCTTCTACTAGCCTGGCAGCCTGCACAACCTGCAGCTTCCACTTACATGCATAATGAAGGCTGTGCACAGGCTGGCTCTGACTGCATTTTGGGACACAGCTGCATGCTGCCAGGCCAGGTTTTATTTTCATGGTAATTTTTAAAATGGCATTTGATGTTAAGGCTTGGTTTAAGTGGCTGGAGCAAGCAATAGCTAGAGGAGAAGCCTTGCAAAGAAAGTCCAGGTGGTATCAGACACAGTTAAATCTCCTCTGTCCTGAACCTGCATCTCTCCACTGGCTCTAGAAGAAATGTGCTACTATCTTGTAAAGGTATAAACTACACAGACTTGTTACAAAGCCGTTACAATGGCTTTGGCTTCTAGTTCCCATTAATCTTAACTGGAAGGGAGCACTGAATTTCTATACAGAAGTTTGGGAGTTTTTGTATTTGAGGGCTTTTTGCAAGGACTTCTTTGGTGGCTTGGTCAACTCAAAACCCAGCATACACTCTAGTATGTGTACACTGCTCTGCACATTTGGCTCCCAGCTGGCTGGTGTTACGTGCCCTAGGAGGAGAGCAGCTATTTTCTGTCCCAGAGCCATGTGCATTTTCAGTCTTTGCTGAAGTATTTGCCATGTCTGGTTTGCAAAGCACTTTGGGACTTCTTGCTTTGCCCTGGATAGCTGTGAAAAGACAGCCCCAGAGGCAACAGTTATTCAAGGCAAAGCATAGAAATAGCTCTGCTTGGTGCACAGCTTCAGCTCTGTCAGAAAGTGGAAGGCGTTTACTTCCCTATGGGAACAGAAGACAATGGGGTTGGACAATGCATTGGTTCAAGCAAAATGAACAGTAAGCTTGGCTCTGCCTTGAGCTGTATGCAGGTAACAGTGTGGGCTACTCCTGCTGTGCACAGCCTCATGAGCAAACTCTTCCTTCAGAGAGGCATGGACCCCATGCAGTCAGAGATAGTCCTAAAAGCCAGAACAAGCTTGTTTGGTTGCTTGTGTGCCAAGCATCACACAAATGTGAGAGGCTTCACAGGATGCTGGGACTCATCCTTTATCTGTGAGACCCTGAATGTGCCTGGCAGGAACTGGGCTGGAGCCAGAGTGTGAGAACAGAGACCTTGGCTCTAGTGGTGTGAGCTGCAGCCGGGGGCAGCAGGGCAGGCTCCTGCGGCAGCCTCTGAGCCTGCTGCGGAGGCAGGACAGGCACAGGGGCTGCCTGAGGTGGGGGGAGCAGCCCCAGCTCCCTCTGGGGCAGGTTCTGGCATGCATTGCTGCTACTCCTGTGGTTCTGACTAGCTCCTGCCTGGGGCTCTGGCTCCAGCCTTCTTCCTCGAATCCTGTGTCAATGAGGTGTTCAGTCTTCGGTGGCTGGTCTGAAGTCACCTCTCCATGAGGTTCATTCATGCCTTGGAAAACAGATGGACAAGGGTATCTCCTCAGAAACCTCGAGTACACCATAAAAGGCGCTGCAACATATGTAGTGGCCACACTGCTGGAGATTTAACTGTGTTGGAGTATGAAAAAGGTGGGTAGGAAGGAGGACTATAATGAGATTAAGTATTCAGCTGGAAAAAGCAGATGCTTTTGAGTACCCAGCCCTTCTTTCAGTTATGTGAAGATGGGTCTGCATTCCCTAAAGTTGGTTGCTTTTGTAACCTGTATTAGTTGCTCTAACAAAAGGTTTTTCCCTTCCTAGGGCCTTTGTCTTGCCTATGGAGACTCTCTGTTTTGGGCTGTAAGTTTGTCTGAGTCATCCAGAGACAGGAATTGCAGTGAATTTCTGCAAAGTACCGTTGGGGCATTTTTGTACCTTACATGGCTGGAGAGCTTCTCTCCAGAAAGAAATTTGGATTGAGAAAAACATCTATATCCCAGGGAACTTGAGTTATGCTGGCTTCCTCCCTCTTAGCACAGACTGGGGCTGACTGACTTCTACTGCTGAACTTCTGCTTGGTCTCTTGAGGCAGCCCCATTGGGGCATGGCAGAGAAATGCTCAGAAATAGCAGAGGGAGAGATGAGCTGTTCCTGCTTGTGCTGGACCTGTTCTAGGGACAATGAGGCACTTACTTCTGGCTCATTTCCTCCCAGAGATGTGGAGCAATGAAATGTCCCCAGCAGTATCTCTGGTTTTTGGTCCAGTATCATGGTGCAAACCAGGCCTCAGCAGCATGCCACTGTGACTCTGTGACTTTGCAGCATATGTTCTTCCTAACCTCCTGCCTGCCTGCTGGTGCAGGGTTGCATGCATGCATAAGGGGAGGCCAAGGAGAGGTGGGAAAGGGGCACTTTTCCCTACAGCTTGCCAAAAAGATGATCTTGTCCTGACATGCTGGTTGCTTAGAGGAAGGCGTGTCCTCAACTCCTCACTCACTTGGCCACTTTTTCTGGGAAAAGAAAGATCAAGTCACAGCCCCAGGACCTGGAGAGGTGAAGGTGGGTTTAAAGGCACAGGCTGAGGTCTGTAGCTCTGGGGTTTTTACTTTGGCAAACGAACTGGCTGAATATCATCTAAGAAAACAGAATTGCCCAACAAAGGAAATAACAATATATCCTTTCTCTGTGTGTTCTTTTTTTCCATGCAGTAACCACAACTCTCTCCTCCTGGTCTGGGCATGCTAGAAAATGCAACGAAACAGCCAAGTCCTATTGTGTCAATGGTGGGGTATGCTACTACATCGAGGGGATTAATCAGCTGTCTTGCAAGTAAGTGAGTGTAGTTCTTGTGTTGGTATGGAAATTACTTGACTGGGGGATAGAAGACCTTTGTGCAACTGCTGGGGGAGGGGTAGCTCTGAAATTCTCCTGGCAATTGCAGTTTGAGCTGTGCAGGTTCAGAAAGGGAGACTAGAGGGGTGGGGTGGGGGAGGAGGGTTCATATTTTCTTTTTCTGTGTGAGTGCCACTGTTCACTTTTCCTGACTTCTTCTAAGAATATATTTGTCCTGGCTGTTTCCTTGCTCTTTCTTCCTTTTCTCCTCTGCAGCTTCAAGGAAGGTTGGGTCCCTTTTGCTCTCCCTGAGCTAGGTCAAAGCTCCACATCCTCCTGTAACACATCCTTCCCTCTGAGCAGGGGGGCTTTCCCCAGTGCACAGCCACCTCCCTCCTCCGTCACTGGAGAGGGTCACTTGCTGAAACCTGCCTCTTACCTCTCCTGTCTGCACTTCATAGGCCCAGAAGCAGGTTTAGCACACAGCTGTTCACCACACTGTGTCACTTTGTGGCAGGCTGTGGGTTGTTTATTTCTCCCCTTCAAATGTTAAAACCTGCAAAAAAACTCCCAAACAACCCAAACAACAGGGAGACATACTAAGTTATCCTTAAAATTACATTTCCTGGAGAAGTTAAAGTGGGGCTGCATAGTCTGAAGGATGTGGAATGGGATGTGAGACCTTTTCACCTCTGGTTCAAACCTATCACAGCCAGCAAGCCCAATAGTATCTCACAGCTCACCCTGTAAGCCTAATGGGGACTGTGAATGAGAAATGCGAACTGTTTGCCAGTGTTGGAGATGTAGGTACCCAAAGCACACCTGTACCTGCCCCTGGGCTCCTGCGGAGTCAGCACAAGGTGGTGCCCTGGGTGTGCATTTGCTGAGCAGATGCAGTCAGCTTCTGAGCTCACTTGGGGATCCAGGTGTCACTGTTCCCAGCTTGGAGAAGTCCAGACCTACTGTTCCCAGCTTGGAGAAGCCCATAGCTGACTCTTTTGTCCCTGTGTGGCCCAGAGACTTCTCCATGGAGACACACAGCCAAAGGTATTTACACTGGTGGGTGTCAACCTAGTACCACTGCCACTGTGTGTTGTGATGCTCACTAGACGCCTCAGCTCCTCCGGCCTTGAAGGACACATCAGAACAGAACCATCACTCCTCCTGGAAGGGCTGTGAGCTGGATTACACTTAGCACAACTCCTCCCTTCTCCCAGTACTCCTTTGTTTTGGCAGGGAGCAGTAGGAAAGACCATGTGGAAATGCATTCTGCTGAGCTCCTGTGCTCTCACTTTCCATTGCAGGGTCAGCTGTGGTGGGAAGGACATAGGATGAATAGCATCTTCCAGTCCTCCCAGGCTTGCCCCTTCAGACATGAAAAGAGCCGGGTAGGACAGAAGCCAAATGCTGTCGTCCTCCATATTTCCCATGTGCTTGAAGTGAGAGCAGGCCTTGTATACCACAGACCTGTGCTTTAGCATAGTTGTCTCTGCCATCAGCTTCTTGGTGGCACTGTAAGTTCATCTTGCCAGTGTTCCCCATAGGAAACATGAAGGAAGCCCCATATGAAGAATCAAAGTCACAGCCACTATTCTGGTATAGGTGTAGCCCAGGAAGCCTCAACAGTTCTGGTCTTTCTATACTGGGGAGGGGTGAACTCTTGAAGCCTGGAGGAGTGTATGAATCAATATCTCTCTATCTGTAAGCAATGTGGTGGTGCCAAAAGCATAGATCTGAAGGCTACTTCTTTTGGGAAGAACTTGAATCCAGATCAAGACTTTTCAGATCAGATCAATTTCTAATTACAACAAGAGTTACTTGAACTCCTGCCATATGCAGCTATAATGGTAATGCTCCGTTTTTCCTAATGAAGGGTACACGTGGTAGTTATCAGGTATCTTCAGCAGATAGACTGTTTTAACCAAAGTAATTCCAGCCTTGCGAAGAGACAGTCTACCTTCAAACCAGGCTGCTATGCTAGCTGATGAACAGAGGGGAAGCTCAGTGATGGATTCCATTAAGATTTTATGTGCCATATGAAACAGACCTAGTTATTTCACATCATTCGAAAGCCTTAATTCCTTACTTGCAGATGGTAAAATTATTTCCTTTTCTGACAAGTCCCAAGATACCAATTGCTAAAACCAGATAGGAATTGAATGGTTATGTATGGAAGGACAGCAAAATGTTAACCAGGAGGTGCTCCGAAGGTCTGCACTGTCATTATTGATCTGCCAGAAAGGCAGTTCTGTGTTAACAGGAACCCAGGGGACCCAAGAGCCTTCCACACAGTACAGTCATTTTTGATCTTACTGCTTGAGGAGATATCTGGATGTTCAGTGTCCTTAGGTGTTTTTGTCATTAAATCATAGACTGAAGATAAGAAATCCTGGCTTTTGAAGTGATGTAATTTTAGAGTTTCTGGACTCCAGAAGGCAATGGTTAGTTATTGAGGAATGCAGAAGCATTTGAACTGAACATAGTATTTCTGATAAAATGGCTTTCCCAATAACATGGACGATTCTTGGGCAAGGCTGATGATGGATAAATGGACTTCACATTTGCCTGCCTGCAAACTAGCAAAATGCTCAAATGTTTTACAGCTTCTCTGTTGCACCAAGACAGGAGGTCTGCTGCTGTGGTTTGTGAAACTTACAGTGATACAAATTTGGAGAGGAAACTAGGGGAGGCAAAGACGCAGGCTTTGACCTGCGTTTCTGAACTCTGTAACATGGGAGCCAGTCATGGTCCTCCAGCCGTGCCATGCCTCTGAGACATGAGCATAGAGGAGATCAATAGGTCCTTCTGTGCACAACCTCTTCAAATGCCTTGAACATCAAACAAGAGCCATGTGAGCATCTTGAGCCAGGAACAACACATGTGTCTGTGCACTGTTCCCACTTTGCTATTCTGACTAGAGTCAGCAGGGCCTTGGGGGTGTCGTCTAGCACTGTGTGCTAGCCTGAAGTCCTCCTTCACCAAGTGCTAAGGAGATTCTAACACCCTAAGACCCATGTGATGTTACCAACCTTTCCAATACCAGTCATCAGAAAACAGAATTTTAGCATGTTCATGTTCACATCCTATAATCAGGTTCCTGGAGTGGATTTCATTGTTTTCAGCTCTCTACAAGCATAGGCGATCCTGTAGATGTTACCTCTGGAGCAAAAAGAGCAGCTGGGTTCTCAAATGATTTCTTCTCATGAAGTGGCTCATTATTGATTTGTTACAGATTACACCTAAATTCACAGCTGACCTTTTATTATTTTTAACAGGCTTTCCAGAAACATGTTCCTCCTGGTCTTTTGAATTCTGGGGAACAAACTCTTTGCCTGTAAACCCACCTCCTCCATCCCTTTTCAAAACACTTCAGCTAGACCTTGGATAATGTGTTTTCTTCACTGGGGAAGAGCCCAGAACAGACTTGGAGTTGTTCCAGAAATTGTGTCTTTTTTGGATTGTGTGCTTGCATAATTTTGTCCTTAATTTGAAGTAAATTCTACACATGCTAGTGTCAAAGGCAACCTGAACATGATACAGTCTGTGCTGTTATCCTGACTCTGCAAACAGACCACCTGGAAACGGGATGGCAGAAGTGTGATTTGCCTCAGATATTCTGCACACATACAGGATTGACTCACCAGCCCTAGTAAATTAAAAAGACCCAGGCTTTTGTTGACAGGAAGAATTTGTTGACCCTTCTCCAGACCATTTTGCTTAGAGAGGCCTTACAAGTTGGACTGGTTTCTCACTGTAACTGTAGTGAAGTGGGGAGTCTGAGTAGAGCAAGTTTCAGTACCTGCAGAAAGGGTGCACACAAGCAAGTCTCAAGGCCCTGAGCTGGGCTGGGACACAGAAGAGCAGTGTCTGGTTTGTTGTGTCCGGATGAATGTAGTGCTTGGGATGGCTAGCAGCCTGTGATCTTGGGTCTGCCTTGGTCCTGGAGCCCATTGGGTGCTTGGCACAACTTAAAGCAGTTTGAGGCTGCTCTAATCTTTTATTGCTGGGTGCTATGCCCCATGGGGTTGTGCTAGTGTGTGTATCACAGCAGAAATACTCTTTTTCCCAGTTAGGTCTTGGCACACATTATCTACAGTTGGGGTCTTCCCAGCCAAAGAAATAAAACCAAGTCTTACTGCTGCACAGTCCTTCTCTGCCCACTTAAACATGTTTCATGACTCTTTTGTATGGTTGGGGTAGTCAAAGTGGCTGGTACCCTGGGCCAGGATCTTCCTAAATTTCATGGGATCAGAAGACTTAAAAAGCTTTACAGTGCAATGCCTCCCCATCATGTTGGGCCGGTTGTGCTTGCAAGAGTCAGGCTGAAGGATTTACAAATGATGGCAGATAAGCAGGCTCTGGGTTTGGGCTGGCAGCACTGCATTACGTGAGAGAATGAGGTCAGAGGCCGGGAGGACCTCAGATGAAAAGTGAAGGTCAAGAAGAGAATAAAAAAACAAACCAAAGCAAAATAGAAAAAATCAATTCATTTTTAAACCAGTTGATTTATGCAAATCACTGATTTACAAAATTACATGCTCACTTCCTAGAAGCCCATTTGCTTCCCTCCTCCATGTATATTGTTTCCTGCAGATTTTCCTAGGAAAGGGGAAAGATCATTCTGAAGGGTTAGACGCATTGCCAGCTCCCCTGTGCTTTTCCAGAGCACCATTCAAAGGGGTGAACATCAGACTGATCTCACATGGCCATGGTCCTCCTTGCAGCACAGCTTGCTGACCTCCCCTGTGTTGTCAGGAACTATGCCATCCCTCTTAATGACTCTACTGATTTGGTAGCACAAGTTGTATGTTGCACAACCACAAGTATGTAACTTTGCCATGGATTTATGAGCAGTTCTGTGGGGAGGTGTTGCAACATCCTTGGAAATGAAGAGCCCACAGTGTTGACCTAGGGGTGAAAATCTCCACATCCTGTTCCAAATCTCCTGAACCACCCAGGATTCATTCATTCGGTTTTGCATGCTGTTTATCTTGCGTGATGAGATCAGGTACCTTTTCGAGTTCAAGCAGCCCGTCTATGCATCCTGTTCAATGTGTCCTTTTTAATGCACATATAACTATAGCAGACCTTTGAGAATCATCAGAGTGTGGAAGCTGATTCTGCAACAGTGAGGCTCGATGAAGACAGCAGCGCAGATCCTGCTGAGCTCCCACAGCTTAGTTAGAGCTGCGCTGCTGTCTTCACTGAGTCCAGGAGTGGGTGTCCCTGTGGTTTGGACTCTACTATACAGCAAACATGCCTTGATTAGCTGCTCTGGATAAGGCTTTTGCATTTATTCTGGTTGCTTTCTTTTCTTCCCATCAGTGATTTTGTGGAGTCCAGCCTTTTGTGGTTCTCCAGAGCCTGATCATCTGGGACTGGTCAGGGGACAATGACAGAACTGTCTTCTTTTTCAGCCCTTCACACAAATAAGCAACACGCTTGAAACATTTCTCCATTTGCTTATATCAATGCCTTGTGTCCTTCTGCTACAGCTTCTCCTTATCCTGTTATTTTGAAGCACCTGCTCATTCACATTCTTCTGTAGCATGGTTTGCATTCTGAGAGCTACCAAGTTTGGCATGCTTCAAATAAGATCTGGGGGAGCAAAGGAAATGTGCCAACCCTTGCAAGATTTAGATCAACAGCTAGGCAGAAAAGTTTTGTTTCCAGCAGAAACACTATGATAATGGCATTATTAATTAATAGTAGCAAATAATAATTAACAATAATTATTGCTCTACCCTGATACTGAGCAGAAGGTCAAACTTTCTCAATTTTGATAAATAAGTACTCTGCAAACAACATTGAAATGGGTCATTCAAACCATTTTGGTTTGTACTTTTGAGATGCTTTATTTGGCTGATCATTTTACTGCTTTTTTTTTATTCTTCCATGTGAATATTTAACTGCAATTCATCCTGAACCCAAGAGCAGAACTTTGTGGATGTTTTCAAAATGGGGTAAAAAAAAAAAGCCTTAAGGAATTGGTCAAAACTGAAAGAACTGGACTTTTTCCAGCAACAACAGAATCTGGACACAAAAATCCCTGACCGGTTTTATCGATGGAATTTGCAAGTAGCAAATTTTCAGATGTGGCAATTTTTTTAAATTTTCATGCACTTGGTTAGGCACAGAGGGATGGAGTTAAGCAAGGGCAGTTTTGGGGGGTCTCCACACAGGCTAGAGAGGGGACAAGGTGCTGTCTGCAAGAGGTTAGTGCAGCCTTGTACTTCCCCAAGACCATTCTTACAGACACAGCTTTTTCTGCTTCCCTTGGTCTTTGAGGAGAGACATGTTGGGCTTCTGTGACACCAGTGAGTGGACCAGGAAGTCCAAAGGTCATATTTGCAAGAATAGCCCACCATCTGTGTAGTCCCTGCAAGAGCTTTCAAAAGGAGCAGGGACTCCATTTTGCTGGGATAGCCAGTCAAAATCTCTTGACTATGGTCAAATGTGTGGGCAGAAGGATGCCATGATCAAAGACCATCTCATGGCTCTTGATCTTAGTCACCCTTAACTTTCAGGTATGTCCCTCAGGCCATGTGCTTGGCCACTGAAGAAGAGCTGCCCTGAAGCCCTTACCACAGGCAGCAGATTCTTCATGAAGACAGGGTGATATCCATTTCTCTTCCTGTCCAGACTGGGAGACTCATGTGCCATGCACGCTGGAGATTTCTTTCCTAGAAGTCACATTGGAGCCATAGTAATAAATAATGAATCATCTTCACCAGCCCGGAAGTATGAGACACCTAAAAGAGACATGGAACCATGAGCACTGCATGCTTTCAAATGTTTCCTGGTCACTTTTGCTGTCAGCATCCTTGCTTATAAGGAATCGGGGCCCAGGGACGCCAGAGGAGCACATGTGTCTTGACAGCTTGTATGCTAGCTTGGGAGGTGACAGAAGGTGCTCATGTTCACAAGGGCTTATTTTCTGTCATTTTTCCCAGTGCTAATTCACTAGTAACTAAAGATGAAAAGCCTGAGCTGTCCTAGACACATGGAAGACAGTTAACTACTGGCTTCTTTCTAGGAAGCTCTTCTCCCTATATGGTAGCTGTCATGGCACCAAAGCTTCTTTGACACTTTTCTGGTTTGCTTTTTCACTTCCCACCAATTTCTTTCTCTGGGTTTTAGTTTCCTTCCACCAGATTTGACATAATTTTCAGTCTTTCCTTAATGGCACGCAGCTTCAGTCACTCTGAAGTTCCAGCCTCGGCTGACCTCTTGCAGATGTGTGTTCAAGACAGTTTTAGCTCATTTCAGATGAAGTGCCCCTTTTTTGAGGTGGTTAGGGCTTTTGCTTCATTCAGCAGCACCCTTGGGGCCCTTCGGTGTGCTCACAATATACATGAAATATCAGATCCCAGACAAATGGGCAGCACATTGCAAGGTAAACTGGATACCCTTGAAGACTGTGAATAAGTTCATGACTCTATCAGTGGTAATGAATAAACTTCAAAAAGGATTGGGAAGACATCTTCTATTTTGCATGCCTTGTTCAAACCCCAGTGCAATCTCTTAAAGGTTTCTCCAGAGTCATGCTTCCCTAGGGCTGTCCTTGTGAGTCTGCATCACCCAGCTGCCTCAGGTTTGTGCTCTTTGATTGTCAACAGGGCATCTTCTTTACTCCACTTCCCAGCACCAACTTCCTCTACTTCATCACTGGGAAGGCCAACAGACCTCAAGTCTGATTGTAATCCCTTGGGCTAGTCTTTCCTTGGGAGCTGGCTGGCCTCCCTAGTATTGGAACAACATTACTGGTATGTCTTCCTTTCCTATGCTCCAAGATGGATGTCCAAGAATGAGGAAAGAAGGTGAATTTTTCCAAGATATTTGCCTGACCAGGGAGTCAAATTTCCACTTTCAAAAGTGACTTGGACACTGAGAAACTTAAGTGTATGACTAGGGAGTTCAGTGAAGCCTCACGCAAAGCCATGCCATTAAGTTCTCCCTGAGCAGTTCGGGGTACACAAATAGCCCAGCACACTCCCACATGGAGGTGTTAGCACAGCTGTCAAAACCCAGATGCTGTGTAGCACAGAAAACAGGTCTGGTCACGGGCAGTAAGGGTGCATCAGCTTTTTTGCTCGATGCAGACCTACCAAAACTGCAGTGAAAACCAGCAAGAAATCAAGGACCAAAGCCATGTGTGTCATGAAGGGCCTTCCAAAGCTTTCTTCAGTGAGAGGGACAGCAGGTGAAATGTCTCCCGGGCATGGGGCACCCTGCCTTGGAGAACTGGGAAATGCATTCTTTAGGGGAAAGATGGACAGGTTTGGAGCTGTGGAGGTGTTGAGGCGGAGAAGGACAGTAGATGGGGTGGAGAGATTATGCAGTCTTTTCTTGGCTTTATCTTCTCCTTGGATCATGCTGAATTCAGAGGTGTGTCTGCAGGTCCCCTGTAGGCATCCAGCATTGAGTCTCAGGCTACCTCTGGAGTACCAGCAGGTTGTCCCACAGGCAGATGGCCTCCTTTAGGAGCCTGTGGCAGTGGTGTGTCAGTGTGTCAGCAAATGCCTCAGCCTTCCTCCTGGGGAGTGTTAATGGAGGTCTCCAGGCAGGAATTAGACGTCTGTGCACTGGGGGAATGGCACCTGCCATGTCCATCACCACAGCTGGGAGATATTTACACCTTGTCCTGCCTTGTGCCCAGCTGCCTGGTGCCTCAAGGCCTTCCCAAGACTTCAGCTGTATCTAATTTCTCCCGCTTGGAGTGGAGCCCTTCAGTTCAAAGAAGTCTGTATCCTTGCAGGCCTGACAGATGGGCTGGTGTACACTTGGTCTGTACAGCTGGTGCAGCTGATGAGATACCCTAGTGCTCCCTCACATTTCATGATTCCCACCTGCTAGCCCAGATCAGAGTATGTTCATTATGAGGGAAAACTAATAAAAATCAAGGTTTTCTGGTCATAATGAATAGGGAAGTCTTCTCTAATTTCTACCTCTTTGCCCCAGGGGAACTAAATAGTTGCTGGAAAAAACTGTCTGTGTTCCCTTAAGGAAGTAGAGAGAAGCAGGAATTCACCTCTCTTCTTGACTTTTTTTTATTGCCACTGGAGTTGCATATCTGTAACGTGCCATCTAAACATAAATCTGTCAAGAACAAAGGCTGCCATAGCCCTTGAGCAACAGTACAGAACTAATCTGCCAACAAGCTTTGGAACTACAAAGATTTGGTCCTATTAAACATCAAAGCTGTCCCTTTCTCATCCACTTTGCTGTGTCTACAGACTGGCATCAGGCTTTAGTGTACCTTTGGGAGGCACAGAAGGGTCAGATCTGCTCTGCCCATATGGGGCTCGCAGTGAGCACATGGGACCTGGACCTGGACCCAGACCTGCCTCGCTCCTCCCCACCATATGTGCAGGTTGGGACCAGTAGTCTGACACTGTGCTGAGGCTGCTGTAGCTGCTTGCTGTCCTTTGCAGTGGACCGGCAGGGAGCTAAGCCACTGGCCTCAGACCTGGGGCTCCGGTCCACACCTTTTTGCTGAGGTGTCTTTCAGTCCCTTCTTTGTTGACCAGCTGGGGTCTGCCAAACGCAGAGGGGAAGTGTGATCTTGTGGGTGGCAGATGAGGGCAAGGAAGGTCTGACGTGTAGGATGTGCAGAACCTGCTGCCCCACTTACCCCAGGAAGTTGGAAATCAGATGTTAAGATGCTAGCTATAATGATAAAACCCTCTTAAGCGCAGAGGAGTGAGAGGTCAGTTGGAGAGGGAGGGAGTGAGTTGTGGAACAGGCAGGTAAGAGCTGGGACTTCAAGAAAGCTAGGGATAACTTTAAGGGCTATCCAAGGAGGCCAGAAGAAAAGATATGAAGTGAAGAAGAGAGATTAGTGCCTGGGATAGAAGCATTTGACCACCCACAGCTGAGCTCCCATTGCTTCCCAGATTTACCCACAGCTGCACCGGGTCACAACACCGTGAGTGATTCAGCAGCTCCTGGTGCACCCCTGCCCACACCCCTGTGCTCCCCAAACCTGGCTCAGCCTGGGAGCTGCACTGGGGAGCTTACTCATGAGCTGGTGTACATGCCTGGCGGCCCTTTTCTGCAGGGCACCATCCCTGCCACTGCAGCATGATGCTAATGTATAACTGGTCTGGGATGTGCCCATAAGCTGGCACATCCCAGCCCATCACGTAACATTGGTCAGAATAGCCTGAGAGAGCAGTTGAGCAGCATGTGAGACCTGTTTAGTTGAGCTTTCTTCTCTGTCCCTTCCTCTCTGTAACACAGAGACTCTGCACATGCTTTCTCTCTAACCACAAAGTAACCCCTTTCTCTGGAACATCCTGTGGGTACTTCTGGGGTAATAACAGGAAGATGCTTGCTGTTCACAACGCTCGCTGTCGCTTGAGCAGCTGCTCACCGCTTTGTGGTGTCTCTTGCCAGTCTCGTCTAGATAGCAGTTCCAAAGAGAGTCTCTGAAAGTAGCATCCAGCCCATCTCAATCTTCCTGCCAGCTGGTGCTGCTAGCAGGTGAGAAGAAAGGAGGCAGGCAGAGGAGGAAAGAAGGGGTTTGGCTGGCTGCTTGAAGACCCAGGCCAAAATAGAGCTGGATTGCTGATGTTGCAGGTGCCAGGTTAAAGCAAAGCAAAGAGTAAATATGCACGTAAAGCCTTTATTTTTTCCATTCATCACAATGCACTTTTTATTTCTGACCTTAGCCTCAAGAATGGTGCCAGACATGTTCTGTGATTTCTCCCCTTTTCCCCTCCAGATGTCCAAACGGATTCTTCGGACAGAGATGTTTGGAGAAACTGCCTTTGCGATTGTACATGCCAGATCCTAAGCAAAGTATGTTTGAAGACAAAAAATGCACCACACTACTTAAAAACTCCCGGGCACAGCGGTGGATGTAGAGTGGTCTAGTCAGGGATGGCTCTTGGTGTCAGCTTTGGGCTAGGGCTTAGGGATGCAGGTAAGGGTGAAGGCTGAAAGCAGACAGATAGGAGTCATGGAAGGGATCAAAAGGGGCCTCAGTTCAGTCTGTTTGGGTGTCATTTTGCTATCTTGTTTCTCTCTTTCTGGTTTTCTTTCTTCCGGTAGGTGTCCAATCGAATTCACAGGAGACCGGTGTCAGCATTTCGCAATGGTCAGCTTCTCCAGTATGTCTCTTTCTACTTCTTTCTTTCCCTGGTTATTGTAGCTCTGTGTCGTGTCCTTAAAGCAGGTTCTTCTGTTCTCCAAGAGCCCTTTTCCTGTCTTGTGCGCTCCCAGCTCTGCTTGGCCATAAGAGGAGCTGTGATCGTGTCCAAGAGGAGAATTGGGGCTCTTGTTATCTCCCCATTTGTTAGAATGGGTTCTGCTTTCATTTCTGATTGAACTTAATGTTGCTTGCTCTTTTCATGCAAAATGCAAATAAGGCACAAGGTTATGTGGTGTGCTGTGTGAGAACAGTCTGTGTGATAAGCTGTATCTGCTAGCATTACTGTCTCAAGATGTACTATGTTGTGCAGTGCAAGAGATGTACATTTTCCCATGACTCTTGTGAGGGGTTGTGTGAGTCCCTCTGTACCAACTGAGGAAATCACAGCGAGGGCTGTAATGAAATTTCCTCTGAGGTGAGGTTGCATTTATGTTTTCAGAAGCTAAACCAAACATCAGTTGCTATTCAGGAGAGAGGGTTGGAGGCTGGCTCAGAGTCAGATCCTGGAGCACACCCAGAGGGCTGGATGGGCACACATGCATGCCTGGAACCCAGAGGTCACCTTGGTGGCTGCCACTGTCTCAGGGCTTCCCAGTGCCATGCAGGACACAGGCTAAATCTGCTGACTGGGCAGCCATATATCCATATATCTCCATATATCTCCCAGACACAGAGATGTTCCTGTCTCTCCTAAGGGGGTTGGACAGCCTTACATATGAGGTTGTGGCTAACTACAGTGGGTGTAAATACCCTAGAGCCCTTGCACTTAGTGCTTCCCAGTTTCTGATTTCCAGTTCCTAAAGGCTCGAGGCCTCCAGAGATGCCTCACTTATAGACATCATTAGCTAGTTCTGTTCAAGGCAGATGATTTTTCTGCATGCATATTCCGACGGTGTCCCAGCATCAGTGGGCTCCTGGTCTGGGTAAGGACCGGCCTGAAAGGAGGCACAGTTACAGCACATGAAGTCAGCCACAGTGACCCTCTGTGTGACCCATCCTGCCTCCAGGCTGGCTGTTTGGACCACCACAAATGGTGGTTTTAAAAAAAGGCTTTTTAAAAAGAGCCACAAAATAGGCTTTAATTAGTGGGAACCAGAGGAGAAATGCCTCTCCATGATGACTCCTTGACTGCTGGTACTCCCTCTCCCTCTGCTCTGTAAGAAATCCTGCAGTCCTTATTCTGAACTGGCAATAGCAGGAGTCTCATTAGCACATGCTAATATCTGGCAAGTGCTCGCATTAGACTCCCTTCTGCACCTATACAGACAAGATGCAAATGGGCTTTGTGAGGCCCTCCGGACAGCTTGGTGCTTTTACATTGCCTTTTGTTCCAAATTGGCTTCCCAAGTTGAAACCTCCATTGATTTATTCTTTCAGACTAAAACATGCAAGTAAGCTCTTTTTAAAATGACAAAACAAAATGTTCTGGTTTGATCTTTAACCTGATGCAAAAGGGTTTCCTTTCCACTTTTAAATCCATGGTGTCAGGGACCCCAGCTGCAGACAGCAGTGGGATGCTCACCCCACGAAGCTGATTTGTAGCATGTTTCATGAAGTGGTGCACAACGGGCTTAAACATTATTGTAACCATGCTGCAAAACAAAAACAGGGATGAAAATGAGTTTTGTGTCAGGAAAACGCCTTTTTAGAACATTAATGGCAAGAGTAAACAGTGTGGTTTTTTACCCAGCCTGCAGAATCCAGCTTTTTATGGGAATTAAATTTGTTTAAATTTTATTCATGTGTTAGAGCAACAACACCAACTTTAAAACTGACACATGTACATTTCCGTACTTAATTTCCATACTACATTACCTTTAACCACAAGATAGTAAGGTAAAAAAAGTTTAACGATCCAGGTTACCTGTCTGAATTTGGATAAAAGTCATCTAAGACAATACGTGTTTATTGCTGTTACCACTTTCAGGACACAGCATATACGTAGCAGCAACACTGCAGAAAAGCATGCACTGAAGATGCTGTTCTTTTGAAGAGGAAAGACATTTCACTTGAGTCTGGACTGTGAAATGCTTACTTTCTACTTTAATTAATAATTAGGGCACAGTAGAAGTTGCTGTTGCTCTATAATTTGCTCAGTGCTTCATCTCATATGGATTCTGACAGGTCAAAAGCTGAAACAGATTAAATGAGGTTCAGGCATTTCTACTGGAAATAAAATAGCTCAGTCCTGATTCATGCTTTGAGAACTTTGCCAGCACTTGACAGACACTTAAATAGCAAATAATGACACCTACACTGGTGTTTTTTTAAATGCATTTGGGGTATTTTAGGTTTTCAGGCCTAGATTCTTTAACATAAATATTAAATATTGCAATATGATTTTTACTAGGTATATCCCAGGGCTGAGTGATAGTCTCTGCAAAGTGAACTAAATTTAAGATGCTGTTATGAAAAGATACTTTGCTGAATTTGGGCCAGAGATGGAGATGGTGCAGGATCCCAGCATCATGCCAGATATTATGTATCTTCCTCCTGGGAGCAGCTTCCTATCTCACCAGTTCAAACCCTTATTCAGATTTTCCTCAGGTAAAACTCCCTATGTGCTCTAGGAGTTCAGGCTATCTTTGTCTATTTGATGGGTAGCTCTGGAGGTTTGTTTTTCTCTGATTATTCGAAATTCACTGCAATTATGAAGATGAAAATCAGATGTATTTAGATAGGTTTTCTCGCATGTGATGTTTCTCTATGTTGCTGTTAAAACCATATGACCAAGTACCTACTGCCAGACATTCTGCCAGACAACCTACTGCTTGAAAATGAAGAGGAGATGTTAAAGATGGAGCTTTTTAATATGTTGTGCTCACACTGTTGCTATTTTCTAACAGATTGGTACAGAGGAACTCACTAGGAATTGTATTATTGGGCTAGCTCAGAGACCTCCCAGTCTGTCCTGGCTCAGCCCTTACTTGGTTGAATAGGATTTGCTTTTGGTAGGAATTTGCAACAGCAGAATTCAAGCAAGTATATCAGTAGTTGGTTCCTATCTGCTTATAAGGAGTTTACATTTTATTTTGCTTGCATTGTAATGCAAATGTAATAGGAAATGTGTTGAGATGCCGGAGAAAAAAAGGTGAAGCATGCTGAAACAGCTACTTATCTGAGAAAATGGATGCATAGTGCAAACAGACAACATTGCTCTGGCCCAGCAAGGTGCCACTGTGTCAGCTCTCTAAGCCTGCCTTTACGCTAAGCCTGCATTAGTCTAAGCCACCCTGATGGTCTGTTTTCTAGCAAGGCTCATACCATAAGGAGATCTAAGGCAGCACGTTTATTTGGCGCAGCAGTGGCTAGGTATGTGTAGGCAGATGGCTACTGTCTGTCAGATGGACAATGGCCTGCTAAGTGGCAGCAATACAAATGAGAGCCTTTGAGACATTGATGCGTAGTAATCCCACATCCAGTAAGTATGGGCAAAATCTCACAGGGAAACTTAAAAGTTTTATCCTGTTTACCATAGGTCAGTTTTAGGACAGTCTGACAGATGGCTTTCCTACTTTCATCAGAACAGAAAACCTACCGGAAGGAAGGAAGGAAGGAAGGAGAGATGTCAGAGCAAACAGCTGCAAGTTCACTGAGTTTAAAATAGTTGAAAGGTACATATCTGAGAAGAAAAAGATGTTCTGACTTAAGATATGCTACTTAATCCTGTTTAGATGACGTTTGTCTGTATGAAATGTCACTGGTCTCAGTCTCTGGGCATGCTCCTCCATCCATGCATAAGGAATTGACTGATGGATCAAGGTTAGAAGATCATGTTGTCTAGGCTTTAAGTAACCTGTAAGAGGAAAGCCTTACAGAGGCTGTACGATTTAACTGAGGGACATAAAAGAAACATTTAAAGCAGTTCTAATTTAGACTGAAGGAGAATTAATGGCAGTGAACAGAGGGGACAGTGATTGTCTGCGATTACTATATAAAATGGAGTAATGCCCTGGTAGATGAGAATACAAAGAAATATTTCTGTGGGTGATAAGTCATTAAATCATCTTACTAAAATGTTTTTCACATCAAGGTCTTCATATTTCTATGTCTCCATACAATTATAGTTGCAGATATAATTTTTATATATATATATATACACACTTCATTGTACATATCATGGTAACATCATATAGTCTGCTAGTTTCAGGAGTTAGATCTTGCAGTTATGATATAACTCCAATGAAACCATAGGTGTTGGAGAGATCCTAACTCTCCAACCTAAAGCAGGAATCCTCCCTGACCCTGGCAACAAGGAATGCAATAACCAGCTGTACTGGCAGTCTGAGTTCACGTCATGAACTCATCTTCTGATCCCTGTTCTCTCTGGCCCCCCCTTTGCAGCAAGTGCAGCCAGACTCCCATTATTTTTTCAGTGATCTTTTAGATTTTTTTTTTAGAGGTCTGAGTCCAAATTCATACCCCACGCTTCCTTCGTAGTCACTGCAGAGGGTTTGGCACCCAAGGGTGAGCATTTGGCTGATTGAACTCTAGTGCTGCCATCCAGATGAGTACAAACTCATAGGTTTTTCTGTCAAATGTCTCTCCCAGAACCCTGGTACAGGTAGCTGCAGTCATAGATCACAGGTGTCTTTGTCTGGCTGTCCATGCACTAGTGAGAAATGATGTTTAACAGATATTGATCCACAGCCTGGATGGATCCATAGTATTAATACCCAGGGACCATTTTGCCTTTGCAGTCAGTTCTTCATCTCTGCTGGCACACGTGGGTGAAAAGTTCAGCAATATCACAAAAAAGTCCAGATGTCTTTCTAATATGCAAGCTTCTAGTGGGTACTGGAGGCTCACCCAGCTGACAGCTGTCTCTTGGGTCCAGCTTCATAGGCACAACTATGTCTTGTAGTTCTTTCCAGAAGACAGAAGCATGCCTGAAATCATCCTTCCTTTTAAGAAACTTTTTTTCTAAAGCTGTGTTGGCACCTGTATTTCATAGCTGCCTGTTCTACAACAGATCAAGACCTAGCTCAATCCTCTCTATTCTACAAGAAACTTTTCAGGTCTTTGTAAAACCCTGCTGGAAATTTGCTAATAAATTGCCAGGCTTTGGGTTGACTGTTTGTAAAGGTTTTGTAAAACACATTGGCAGCTATTTCACTCCTGGTGGGGCTGAGATACTGGAAGTTAAACATCATGAGCAACGACGTTTTTACCTTGCTTGCCTGCACATTTGGATTCTTTCCACTTGCAATTTATGGAACAATTTAGAAATTTGGGATGAAATTTTATGTTTGTGCTTGTCTCTTGTCTGTGGAATCTGAAATTTCATCTTAACTTTGCTATTTATTCATCTCCCAAAATAATTGTCACTGATCTAGAGGACAAATGTCATACCATTCATCTTCTTGTATAGTGAAACATTTTCATTTTCTACTTCGTGACCTAATTAAAGTTGAAGTCTGTAGCCTGCCTGTAAACATCCTGGAATAGAACTGACATTCATATACAATGTAATCTAGCATATTCTCCATTTTTACCTCTTATTTCATTCTTGGTTTCTTTAAAAACTGAATTTTAGTTCATAGTTGGAGTCTTTCTACTGGTCTGCTTTGGAAGCACAGAGCAGAATTTTCCATTGGGAGAGCAGGCTTTCTCTTCAACTTTGGGATCCCCTAAAAGTCTGTTATTCAGATATCAAATCCCTTTTTTTGAAAGGGAGAAAGACAGTTACTCTTGTTGCATGGTACTCAGTGTAGTCATCTGGAAACATGGAAGAGAAGAGCTTCATCTGAGAAATCTGTGTCTTGCAGTCAATGACTATCTGGTTAATTCTGCTTGCAGTGGACACTGATATGAAAGCGTATCCTGAGTTCCCAGCTTGTTACGTCTCCTAGGACTACCTAACCGTAGCCATCACAAGTTTAGTGTGATGGGTCTGGCTCCTGATCAATTTGCTGTGTGACAGGACATTTCCCTTGCATTGGCATTACAGATTCCTTCCAACCACAGATGACGAGCACGGGTATTTCCAAGATGAAAACCACCATCTGTTCTTGAACATCCACTGCACCATCACTGGGTGTGATTGTGTAATGATCTCAGCAGCATGATTCCTGCTCTATCATAACACATTTCCTGTAGATCAGATGTCTGTGTCTATCCCTTCAGTTGTTCATTCCAGGGAAATTGCTTTCATAGAACCTCTCCAGCCAGAAAAGCATACTCTGTTTCTACTTGCAGTGTCTGTATCAGGCTCTCTGGGCTGGAAACAGAATCACATGTTCCCACAGTGGCACACAAACTGGCTCCAACGCTGCTGACTAAACCATAATGGAAGCAGAGCACTGTAGGTTTATTGGGTGAGAAGCTTTTTATTTTTCTGAGGGATGGTCTCATTCAGTCTGAAGTCACCAGGCTGCAGCCAGAGGACTGTTAGTCATCACCCTGACATGTAAAAGTGACCTGGCATGTGGTTTTTGGACACTCACTTCTCACACTAAGGTGAAGTGTGCCCATGGGCAGAGGGATAAATGTGCCACTTCAAGCTCTTCTGGGAAGGTCTATATCTGAATTTCAGCTTCTCTGTTCTTCACTTCACTTCACTTCACTTCACTTCACTTCACTTCACTTCACTTCACTTCGCTTCACTTCGCTTCGCTTCACTTCACTTCACTTCTTCAGCAGTAGTGTCCTACCTGTTGATTGCGATATGAAAATGATAAGCAGAAGACTACTTTTTTTTAACTTACCTTTCTGTTTCCTCCACCTCTTACTCATCTGAACCCTAAAACAATATTTAGCAACATTTTAAATTCCACGAATGTTCTGCAGCTTCCTTTCAATGACATGGTAACTGCTGACCACTTACTTATAGGGCGATGACTATGCTGGGGTGTGGCTGGGTAATTACAGGGCGTTTGTGGTTTATCATAACAGGGTTATTCCTCTCCCCTGGACAGCAGTTCAGGTTATCCTTTGGGATCTCCTAAGGTTAATTGCATGCTAATCGACAGCAGCTTGCTAATACTCTATGTTACGTATCTGGACTTTTGAGGCCTACCAAATTATTTTTATTGATACACTACTGGACAAGCTAAGCGCCTGTGCAGTTTATGGAAAGTTTGCAAACTTTCTGTACTTGGAGATCCCATGTATTTCCCAGCCCTTAACGCAAGCAGTGTCCTCTGCCCCCAGTATCACGGGACTGCCTTGTATTGCTCCCTGTAACCCCTGGGAGAAGCCTGGACGAGGGTCCTGCAAGTATTACTCGTCAGTACAATTTATTATCAGTAGTCTGTCTTGCTGGTCCTCAGATGTTAATTCTCCACTTTGTTTTATGCCTTGGAGCATGCTCTGTGATCCAGATAGCCCTCTGGGGGACCAAGCGTGTTTAGGGGGAGTAAAGCGTGCAGTAACTAAACATCTTAACAACGTTCTTGGGCAACCTGAAGTCTATGTAAGCACAGGCCCGGTTTTCACAGCTGTTTGCTAAGGTTTTTATCCCTCTTAAACATCCTATAAGTCTACCATTCAGTGAGAACCATCTTGTCTTGAGGATATTTTAGATTTAATGTTTCTGTCTGATCATCTTTTAAAATACACTGTAGAGAAAAACAGTCACAAAATCACTGTGGATCAAGCAAGTGTAGGACTTTTTCTTCTGTCTGATGATAAGAAAAAAATCCACCACAAAATTTGTGACAGTGGGTCCACAGAGTACCCACCCTACTGGTAGCACCTAAATCCAACTGAAATTTTTCTTTCAGTCCACTTCAGCTGAAAGTCAACCTTTGGGGGACTTGAGTGTAAGGTCCATATATCACATGACTGTTCAGCAAGCCTAGCTTTAAACAGCTGAGTGGTACCAATATGGGTGATGAGAACCAACCAGAATCCCACACAGATGTGCTGCAGCTGAGATGAAGAGTGTGAAAATGAAACATTTTTGTCATCTCTCTCATATTTTTTCCCTTTGTCCCTTCCTCAACTCTCCCATGCCTGCTGCCTTTCTCTGTTGGACAGCTTTCTGTCATACATACAGTAGTTAGGTATTTGAACATTTCCAAACTACTGATCCAGTCTTCTTTCAGATCAACACAGAAGAGCCTAGCTTAGCTTTTAGGTACAAGAAATGTAAATACTGCAAAGTAATGCATTAAAGAGGCCAGCAGGTACTGTTTCCTTAGCACTGATGGCTGCATTAGGAAGAATGGGTTCTATCTTAAGTCCAACATTTTCAGAAACATTCAGCAGGCACATTTGAAAAGAGATTTTCCAAAAAACATGTCCTCACTTCAAATCATTTTGGGAGTCTCACAGCAGTTCAGGGTGCCCAGCCCTAGCTCCTTGCCATGACCAACGAGCTTGTGTGGGGTTCAGACAGAAGGCTGATGATGTGAGAAAAATAACATGCCCATTTTCTCAGCCTAGTGCTACCACCTCAGTGTTGTCTCACTGTAATTTATTTGCATGGTAGCCTTTCGGTATATTGTTTCCAATGGAGCTTGTCCCATGGGATTTGGAGAGCATTGCTGCACTCTGTTAGCACTCCTGACATGTATCAGTTTGTCTCTACAGATGGGATTCATGCATTTAATAATTTTAGCTATCCCAAAGGCTCCCCCTGCCACAAGCCTGGGATACAATACACCTCCCCACTGCAACCACCTCTATCGGCATGGAGTGAATCACCATCTGGAGGAGCTGGAGGACTTATGTGGACTTCATGCTTCTGTGTGGTTAATGGACACAGAGGGGACTGTTGCCCAAAGGTTTCTGGGCATCCCAAGCAGCCAGGTCTGTCAGACTGCCAGTCTAACTGGGAGGGTGAGTAAAATGTAGGTTGAGTGAACTGTTGCAGGGAACAGTGCAGGTGCTACACATCATGCTGAGCGTCTTCTCCACCTAGCAGCAAATATAACCCAAAGCTTTTCCTGATCAATCTCTTAAAAAAAGCAAAGGAGACATCTTTCAAACATGGTACACAGTCAGAAATATCTTTTGCTCCAAACCAAAATAAATTGTTGTCTGTATGAGAATTTTTGATTTCTCAAATATGTTTGCTACCAAGTGGTATATTGTTGATATAAAATAGGCATTACATGGTAATAGGCTTACATGGTAAGCCATGTTTGTGAAGATGATACCCCTCTGCTGAATACAGAATGATTACACGTTGAAGCAATGTTTTTCCCAGGGCTGGAGTCATCTCATTAGTCTCTGGATTGTACCATGTTGAATAATTTTGAACAGCGTCAAACCCTGAAAATCTCAGCCTTCTCTTGAAATGTCTCCTCCTTCACTGTCCCAGCACAGGAGGCATTACCTGCCCAGGCTGGAAGGAACTCCTGTGCAGGGGAAGGGGAGAGTAGCTCCCAATTCGATGTGTTCAGTTATGGGTGATACAGAAGCAATGCCAGTAGCCTGAAATGATGATAGAGAAGTGTTGAGTAGCTGTGGATGTCGGATACACGAGGATAGGCTGGGGTAAGGCTTCCTCTATCTGCAAAGCTACTGGTGGGTTTGTAGGCATAGGCAGGCACATACATTCCAGCTGCTGCATGGTTGCATGGTTTCTCTCCTGCTCAGGGAACCTGTATCTAAGAACCAATGAGCCAGATGGCTGTATCAGCTCCATGGGGTTGGGGAGCCAAAAGAAACTGCAGTTCTGACGTGAGAGGGACAGCAGGAAGGCTAAAGTTCCTCAGGTCCTGCCCACCACCTCTGTTTGCACAGGCATATTTGAGTTTGCAAAAAGAGAAAAAATGTTTTGAACTGCATCCATTTGTAGCTGTAGATGTTGCAATAAATCATGAAACAGGGAGGAAATGTATAGGCAGTGTGCAGCTATCAAATGGATCAGCAGCTTAGATATATAGATGAAATGTAATGTATCTCTACACGCATTTGTCATAGTGTCGGATGAAACAGTGTGTGTAATGGTAGCACGCCTTAGGAAAAGGTCAAGGCTAGATGTGATAACCAAGAGGTTTGGGATGAATGTATTCTGTCCAGTTCTCTGCTGCCCACCACATTGTGTCCATGTCACTGCAACTTGTACAAAATGTCTGTGAAATGCATGGTAGAATTTGCCCTTCCTTTTGCACAAATGTGAGATGTGAAGCAGAGAGCAGCCAGGTTTTGTGACCTTTAAATTATACAAAACTTCAAAAAAACCCAATCCCACCCAAATCCCGCCCCCCCCCCCCCCCCCCAAAGCCCCAAACATCGGCATTGATTTGAAGAGAAGAACCTGCTTTAGAAAAACTGTTTACATGTTCCATAATGATTTGTGCTGATTTCCCCCCGCCTAAAGTTTGAAGAGCATTGCATAAGAAAGCCAATACTTTTGTGCAGCAAAAGGCAGTTCCTATGGAAAATATAGTAAATAAATCTGGATATCTCCAAGCTGCAAATAATCTTGTGTGTATGGTGATTGGGAACAGCAGAGCTTATGTACAATGATAAGTATGGAGAACTTTAATGTTTATGTAAGAAAAACTGTCTTTAGGTGAGGCCTGTACCAGGAAAATTACTAAAATCCAGGATAGTTGTTTTGGATAACTGCATTGTTGATTCATTAGGTAAACTACTTTGCTTAGCACTATCTCTGCAAGAAGAACTGTAATCTTACTTGTAATGAATATGAATCTGAAAGTAGATGCCCCAATTTGAGCTTTTTTCAGCATGCTTATTTATAAAACAATGCAGAACCACAGCAGAAGTGAAATTTGGAAGATCACAGACTTGAGGGAAACCTTCAGTGCAATTTGTGCTTTTAGATCTGCAAGGGATCAGTGGTTCAACTGCAGATCCGTACCGCCAAGAACAGTGCTCGCACAACTGATGCGCCGTCAGGTGATTTACAGGCAATGCTGCCAGATGACGCTCTGCATCTGAGACCTGTCTTGAGGTTGCGGGTAGCAGAATCATGCTGACAGGCCTCAGGGCCCTGTACAAGTGCCCACACATCTGTCTGCCCAGCGCTTTTCTTTGGTGCACAGGCCTCCAGGCAGAGAGGGGCATGTGAAACCATGCAGGACATATTTTGCCTGTAGAAAATGAATGAATGGTTTTTACCAGGTTCATGCAGTGGCGATGTGTTTGGACCTGTCAGGAGTCATTTCAGAACAAGCGTATCCCCCCCCCCTCCCCCCCCCCCCCCCGCCTAAACTGTGAATTCCATATCAGGTACTAACAAACATGGCTCATCTCAAAAGAATTCATAATTAACTACAAGAATTCATAATTAACTTCCACTGCAATTTGTTTGGGTCTTTCTTTACATAAGATATAAGTTCTGGTGGGAATCTGAAATGCTCTGAAGCATACACTGTCTTCTGTGTAACTGCTGCTGAGCCTACAGAAAAGCTAACCTGCTGTAACTGCACAGTGTGTGTGTTTGTATATTAGAGATCTCTGACAGACCTGTTTTTCTTTTTCTCTTTCTCTTCCTTGTCTTCTTTCTGCATTGGCAGAGCATCTTGGATTTGAATTAAAGGGTATGGAACAACCATTCATTTATTAATCAGAAGCCATTAAGAGCTGCCCACATTATATTTATGGCTTTAATGGGATGATTAAAAAATCAGCTGTTCTGTTCTCTTCCCTGGCACCAAGATAGATGTTTGGATTGAAAAAAAACCAAACCAAAACAAAGAAAAACAGAAAAACGAAATGTAAACCTATGAAAATGCATGTGTATTTTTAGCAGCACTTTTTTCTTTGTTTCAAGCAGCAGCCTGGTGTGTGTGGCGTGACTGGGTTGTTACAATTGCCATGTCTCCTCATTCAACGTGCTTTTGTGTATTTAACTGAAAAGCTGGAGTTTGTGTCCATCCAAAAGGCTGCCAGCAGGCACCACTTGGGAACGGGCAGGCATTCCAGGAACTGGAAGGCAAGGTTTAGGAAGATCAGGGCTTTTATAGAAATTGCCATCCTAGACACGCTAACCTCCAGTGGATCCTCTGAAGGGTCAGAACAAGCTTTGCTGTTCCTCCTCCCAAAGGTTAGCAGCTTATTTTGGTTCTTGACCAGCAGGAAATGGTTCCAAGAAAGGTGGCATGGGACAAGTTAGTTTAGAAAACAGTGAGCCGGGGGAAGTCAGTAGTCTCCCATGAGAGCGGAGGGTGTAAAGCTGAGCATCATGGTAGCAAGCTGAAGTTTGGAAAAACACTGCAGTAACTTAAATGGTTTTCAAAATATCCCCTTTGGGCAATTACCTGGTCCTGCCCAGTTCCTCATAATCATATTATTTTTCTTCCTCAGTCCGTTTTTAGAAATATATCAAGTATCTCTTGAGTAAGCACCTGGGAAATCAAATGCTTGAGGCTAGGTTTCCCCTGAGTGTACAGGCCAGCTACAGGGAGGGCTTGGTCAGACGTGAGCAGAGAGATTTACCTTTGTCAGTTTAAAAAAATTGACCTGGCAATGTCAGCCAGAGCAGTCATTCACATGAAGACACTTCAGTTCCATTTGCTAGAGGTATAGGGACACCAATCTTTCAGTTCTGGATCCTAAATTGTCTCCCTGAGGTGGAAGGACATGCACTAGCTGAAGCTGGAGAAACTAATCTCCTCTGGTTTTTGTATGCCTGATCCACCGGGATTGGTGTGTATCCCCCAGCAGTTCTTCCCTGCTGCAGAAAATGTGTGCATTTTGAGTTCAGGTGCTTCAGAGAAAGTGGTGCTGCTAATGCTAATACACTTAAATAAACTTTAAAATCGAGGATTTTTGACATCCCTTTTTTGTTGATCTTGTGTCCTTTTCCTCATCCATTCTCAATGTCATCGCAGAACCACACACATCCTGTTCCCAGCCTGCAGTCGTCTCTTCTCTGTCATTCGTCTTTCACTTTCATGCGTTGCTGTGACACCCATGGCTGGACTGTGATTCTGTCGGCATTATGTGGCACCACATGGTTTGTTCATAGTGTTTGCTGCTGTAGAGTGACAATGCTGCTGATGAAGACGTGGTGTTTGTAGAGCATAGAGAACAAATGGACAAGTCCTGCTCCAGGATCTTACCTTCTCAAATACAAAATCGTAGCGTGCATTCTCTTATTTTCTTTCTGTCACTATTGAGATGGTTTTGTGCAACATGACGATACTGTGTTACTGAGCATCAACTTTAATGAGATGTTAGGAGCCAAGTTAAATTACTATCAGCAGGTCATTTAATTTTTAGTTTTGCAGCAGTGACACACAGCCTCACACTTCAGTGCTTCACATAGCAGAGCTGTCAGCTCAAGACAGAGAGGCTAAATCTGTATTTCTGATTAACTGAAACATTCCCCATGCAATTCAGGTGAAGGTTGAGGACAGTCAGACATGCCAGTGTCAGGGTCCCATACTGACATGATCACCAGAACAGCGGCTGTGATTTGAGCCTTGGGCAAAAAATTTTGTCATGTAGGTAATACCTATTACCTACAGGTAATAGGAAACACCATAGTTTTGATGGCTTCACACTCTTTTTTCCCTTGTCCATGAGTCAAAGGGAACAATTTATGCTTGAAAAAAAATATTTGTAGCAAAAAACATAGCTGGTGAAAAATCTTTGAAAAAATTGGCTGGCTGGCTGGGTCTATGGTGAAAACTGACCTGCCCTTGTACAAGGAACCACCTGGTTCCTTGTAGTAAAACACAAGGCGTATAAGGCCAGCTAGCACCCAAAGCCTGAGGAGGTGCAACGAGCTGGTGAAGCTGCTGCAGCTCAGTAACTTTCAGCCCAAGTGAGACCCATGACCTGTCGTTCCTGGTCAACACCACAGTGGAGATGGAGTCTGGGAGAGTCTCAGCTGCCTGACTTTCTAGTGATGGTGGGACATTGCCTTCCTGGGAACTCCACCAGTGCCCTGAGCAACTCATGAAGCCAAAGGCCAGGGTGCAAACCAAATGGATGGAAATCTATTTCTTTAAACTGTGGCTTTGCAGCACAGGCATGAAGCAAGCTCTACTGATTATGTTTTGCATCTTCATGCCAGGGCTGTCTTTCTCAGCCCTTGTTGAGCAAATCTTTCTTCATTCCCATTTTGAGAGTTAGAAAGAGATAAGCATTTTTCCTAGCACTTTTTTTTCTTCCAAAAATGTTTTTTCCTTCCTGAAATAGCAAGCTGAAATTGGCCTAAATATTCAGTTATCTGGAATGTTTCACTGCTTCCCACTTGGATTTTTTTTTTTTTTTTTTTGCTAAAGTCTAGTTCCAGGGGTTTCTCAGACCAGACTTGTTTGTCTTCTGGTTTTGTATTTCATTGTCTGGTAACACTAGGGATATCATATAGTCCATTCAAGGTATTTAGTGTGGCATGGTGAACCATGCTGAGCATAGCAACCATGGCATGAGTTTTATTGCCTAACCTATATGAAAAAATATTTCAATGAATATTAAAGAAGGCACAAACCCCAACAGCTTTAACATTAACACATATTATGGGGGCACAAGGACATTGTTCATAGGTACTGAACTAAAATGCTCATGGCAGCTGTGCACTGAATCCTTCTCTCAGTCATCCAGCTGGAGACCAAATTGCCTCTGCTGATCTCAGTGGAGATTTCTGGATGTCACCGAGAAGACCATCTGCTCTGGTGTAGCCACAGAGGGAGAGGTGTCCTTGCTGTGCAATTGCTGCCTAGGTGTAGTTCAGTTACACTGCAAGCAACTTCCTAGCATTTCCTTGGAGCTTTGATTAATGTGAATGAATTACCTCACTTCCAGCATGGTCTGGGTTTTGATGCAAGTGACTTATTTTTCTGGTTTGAAGGGTGGCCCATGACAAATGGTGATATTTGAGAGAAGCAGCAGCATGCTGCTTGGATTTTGTGTGTGTATATGAGTTACCTGGTGCAATGGAATTAATTGCTTCCTAGGGTTTCATTAAAAATCCATAACTGTAATTTGTTACTGTTTTAATTACTCCACTCCCTTTTCTTTGTCTAATGTGCTATCACTTTTCCATCCTCATTCTGCTTTTTGACTGTTTTAGGATGTCACTTTCAGCACCTACATGCTTTGGGGCCTGTTGCTCGGTGGTTTCTAGCATACCACTTGAGCTCCAGGGCATGCAGCCGCTGCAAGAAAAAGGCATTCTGAGTCCGTCAGAGCAGAGAGCCTGTGATGAGAGTATCACAGGGCATGCATGTACGTGGTGAGTGGGGGATGCTCGGGGACTTCCTTGGTAGGCTAGTAAGTTACCAAGAAGGGGGGACCTGCTGGAAGGGAGAGGAGAGTCATGGGGCTTTTTGAGATTAGTCACCAAGTTATGCTGCAGGAAAAGAAGAGAAAGCAAGAAGCATGTTTGAACACAGTGAACTACTGAGCAAGAGAGGGCAGAGGTGCAGAGACACCAAAGGATTGAAAGTCTCTTGAGGGGTGAGTAAGGTTGGGCCAGCTGGTTTCAGGTTTGGGGCAGCTATTAGAGATGGACAGTGGATTGGTTGGAGGTCTGACCGAGCCCTGTTCTCCATCTTACCCACATGTAGTGCTGGTTCCTGTGCAGTCAGACACATCCCCGGTGCTGGAGCCCATTTGTAACTGGTTTCTTTCTCTCCATTTGCAGAAGCGGAAGAGCTCTACCAGAAGAGAGTTTTAACCATCACAGGAATTTGTGTTGCCTTGCTTGTGGTGGGCATCGTCTGTGTGGTAGCTTACTGTAAAACCAAGTGAGTATGGGTGGTTAACAGACAATATCTGGCCAGAGGTTACTGAGTCATAGCGTTCATGCTTTCATGCTTTTTGCCCAAATGCTATTTTAAGGAGATGCTGTGCTGCGGTATTCCCAGGAAGGTCTCATGAAGGAGGCCAGTGAAGCCATCTACCAGGCTGTGCCTGAGCAGGATGTTTTCCTGCGACCATTTGCTTATCCCCTGAATCAGCATCATTTTGCCCAGCCAGGTGGTGCTGTGGTACTGGGAAAAGCTGGCCCCCAAGCCATCAGCTCATCTCCTGACAGCAGAAGCACATTGGTTGTTGTGCAGGAGCTGTGGGCTCAGCTGTGTACATGTCAGGGTCTTTCAGAGCAATCCTGATGGAACAAGAGGCCTCTTTTATAGCCAGCCTCCCCTGCCTGGACTGCACCTCACCTCAGTTCAGAGTGAGGACACAGTGGGTCTTGTAGAGTGGATGCCCTGCCAGGGGCACAGGTAGGCTTTGCCACTTTGTGCTTAATGCAGGACAGGTCAAGTGCCTTGCACCAGGGCCAAGCCAGGACCTGCTTCCCCTTTTCCTTCTCCCTGCTTTTCTCCTCTGCTCCCAGCACCATGATGCCCCTGGCTCCACTGCATTGTGCTGGGCCTTGTCTTGCAAAAGGCGACCCTGGACCCAGCTTCCCAAATTGACCATAGTGAGAAATGTTCACCTTTTTTTTGAAAAAGCAGAAGGTGGCAGTTATTGAATGCCTTGTTTCTTCCTGTTTGCAGCTTTCCACAAACACCATTGAAACATCAAGCGGGTCTGAGACTTGCCTTCTCTATCATCTGTCCCCCAGGTGTCTCTGGGGGCAGAGAACCCCATAAGATAAGTCTTCCTAATAGATTTTTTCCCTTCTGTTTTAAAGGAAACAAAGAAAACAAATGCATAATCATTTACGGCAGAATATGTGCCCTGCCCATCAGAACAGGAACCTTGCGAATGGGCCAAGTCATCCACATTTGGATCCTGAGGAAATCCAAATGGCTGATGTAAGACCTTTTGTCTCTGTCTCCCTGCATGTTACTGAGTGCCTATTTTCCACCAGGGATTTGATGTGGATGTGTATGCTTACATACCTGTGTGCATGTGCATGAGGAGCAAAACACTAACAAACTTGAACAGGAAGATGAGATTCTGCATAGAAACATTTCCAAAATCAATATCTGAAGCAAAATGTGATTTTACTTTGAAGCATAGAATGAGATTAGGGCACTTGGGACAGGCTTGTTTTGATGAATCAAGTGTGATCTTGTTTCCCTCTGAGAGAGGTGTTCCTGATGTTTCCTGTTTATTGAGCTATCTCATCAAGTCCCACTTTGCAGCATGACAAATGCAATTGGTGCAGCAGTGGCTGGAGCCGCCAAGGTGACCATGTTGTGCTGAAGCATATTGTGGTGATCTGGTCAACACCACCTTAGCCCACCTGCCTGTTAACCCACCAAGAGTTGCATCCTGGGCAAGGTGGGATGTTCTGGTGGGGTGCCAGTGTCACATCAATGAGAACAAGCTAAGGGAAGGGCATTTCAGCTGCTCTCATGACTTCAGTCGCATGAGATTCCCATCAAACTCTGTGAACTCAATAGGACCGTTGATGTGCTCAAGTGCCTTGCTGGACCAAAGCAGTGAAAGGGGTCAGAAAAGGGACGGGGAAGGCAGAGCCAAACGAAAAGAAGTACTGATGGAAATTAGTACAATGGATCAGTTACAAGCACTGAGGGAAAGGGAATTTCTAAGAACCACAGCCCTCTGGTCCCAAAGTACTGATTTCCCCAGAGGGTTTAGTGTCGTCGTGAAAAGCAGTGCTTCTTGTTACATGAAGGAATATCTCAGCATAAATATATGGTTTGCATCTGGTGTTTCTGTAGCACTTGTATCTCTGGCAGATCTGATGTGGTTGTCCTTTTGCTGGTACTGTCAGGTGTATAACCTTCTGTGAGCACAGATGTTTTCCTGCTCAGTAGCTGCACGTGGTACCACTACCCTCTGGGGAACCCTTTGGCTCTTCACATCCTTCTTCAGTCCCCATGCCATGGCCCTTTTCCAGTGTGCAAAGGGCAGGGGCAGAGAAGAGCCTCCAGCCTCCTTGGCTCTTTCTGTGGGGTGTGGAGCTGTGAGGTTCACTCAGTACTCATCTAATTTCACCAGAAATAATCAAGCCACCTGAATTTGGCTGTGGCACCCTTGGCAAGCTGGTGGTTGATCTGTGTGATTCTTTGTATTTTGCAGTATATTTCTAAGAATGTTTCTGTCACTGAGCATGTGATCCGAAGGGAAACAGAGACAACTTTTTCGGGAAGTCACTCCTGCTCCCCATCTCATCACTGCTCCACAGCCACTCCGACATCCAGCCAGAGGTGATGTATAACATTTTCCCCTGAACTTTCTCCTGCTGTTTGCCTTAGGATGCTGTGAGATCCAAAGTCAGTAAAAAGTTTTCCATGTTGACAGTGTGGGCCTTTGCTGGCACAGCCAGTTAGTGAAAGGTGCAGAAAGGTGTGATCCTTGACCTGCAGTGAGGTGCCAGAAGGAACCTGCTGTGCTGACATAGCTGGAAACTAGGAGGAAATGAAGTTGTGCTTTCATGCTTTGCACAGACAGAAAAGGGGGGGGATGTTGCATTTAGGAAACATTTTGCAAGTTCTGTTTGCAACCAGATTGGACACCTGCAATAATTCATTAAGCACACACAGCTTATTCATTTCATGCTTGATATATTTAGAATGTATCGCCTTGCGGAAGGCAACGTACACAAAGTATCACAAAACATTCTGGCCAGTTCCTCAAGTTAGGGTCCGACTTGGAAGTCCAGTTTTTCAGCAGAAAAAGCCACTCCTGAGCAATTTATCACAGTCCAGAAAGTTGTGTTAGAATCTCAGCCTCTGAGGTGGTGGCACCTCTTTCACTGGAAGTCTTTCTGAAGCTCTCAGGAAAACTGGAGCTAGCAGGAAAGTACCAATAATTCGTGCTAGACATAATGAGGCATAAATTTTTTTTACATCTCAAAGTAGCCACTGGGGGGAAGAGCAGCATGGCTTGGAAGCTGAAATTCACGGGTTTTGAGAGCATTTAAATTGCAGATGGAGATTCCCTATTTGTCCAGAAAAGTCCTTCAAATGCTCTAGAGAAAATCCTGTGCTGAGTTTGGATGTTCAGGTTCTTCCTCTTTCATAGCTCTTGTGCTTCTTCCAGTAAGCAATGGTGTTGCCCTAGGAGAGCACTTGCCTTTGAAAAGTGACTACAAGGTGCAGGGGAGCCATATCTACAGCCTGCCAATGACATATAGATCACATTGCATCAACTTTATAAAGCGAAAGTTACCCTGGCTTATTTACTTCATTAGCCTGACGTGTTTGTCTCCATTTGTCCAGGAAGCAATGAATCCTTTCAGCTAGGGCTCAAAGATGGCTCCTGACAGGTTTCTTCAGGGTTCAGGCATTCATCAAGGATGAGCAAGTACTCTCAGTGTACAATGCATCACATCAACTTTAGATATTGAACTTAAGTTTTCAGGTCAATTTCTCCCCAGACTCCTCTGACTAGACCTCCAACAAGTAGAGAGGGAGCTAAGAATGACTTGCTGGGCTGGAAGGGACTGCCTTTGCCCAGGGAAATCCTTCCCCTGGTGAGCTATATGGTGTGTTTTCCAGGTTTTTTTTTTAATTTGTATGCTGCAGCCCAACCCTGGCTAGGTGTGTGCAAGCTTGAGCCAGGCACACAGAGGCTCCTGTGCCCGCAGAGCTGCACCTTGCTGGCCTTCCATGCTCACTTCAAAGTCCTGGGACCCCGGGGCCATCCCTGGGAACCTCTTGAAGACACAAAGGTGTGTCTGGAGGGCAGCATTAACAAGACAGCTGTGGGGAGGCACTTACCTTGCATGGCCCCTGGTCCTGGCTACCTGCCACCTAATCCTCCTGAGTCAAGTGCAATGAGCAGGTGTTTCTTGAAGTCATGCCAGAGGCAAAGTACTGGCATAATCGGGCTCCATTTTACTTGATCAGCACCTCTAATGAGGACACCATTTGAAGTTATAAATGAGTGTGGTGGTTGCAGCCGAGCATGTGCCTGGAGCTATCAATAATTAAAAAGTTCTTGGGAAGTCTTAATGAGGCCTGCTCTTTGCAAACCTGCACCCAAAAATCCTCTGCTGGCACAGCTCCATCTGGTGCAGTTTGGGAGTTCAGAGGTGTTGCTGTAATAGATCACATATTTCTGCTATGGAGATGGGTCAGCCTGGTGGCCATGGCACAAGTGTGCCCCCAGTGCGTGCATGGCCCCATGCATCCCCAGTGAGTCACTGCAGGTTGTCTTCTTTGCACCAAGACTAGGGCAGGTGGAGTTCCAAATGCTCAGCAAGGTCTAGTCGATGTATCATAGTTTTTGTCTAGCACCTAGAAAATGTTTTGCTGCCAAAATCTTTTATAAATCAGTGGAAACTGAACGTCTAGATCTACCTTTGGTATGTTGTTCTCTGCTGATGATAAAGTAATTTTGAGTGGGGTTTTTTCTGGCTTCTTTCTGGTAGCATTGCTGAAGGGGCTGTCATCTGGCAATGCAGATGGCACATCTGAAGATCCTTTGCGGACTTGCCTTGGCACAGCCAGTCTGTTGCTCCACACCCAGAATGCTTTGCAAGCGCAAAGCAGAATTACCCTGGCCTCCCTCCAGAGGCTGTCCTGCCCTGGCCCTGGCCATCAGAAGGTTGTGTGATAAATACCTGGTATTCACTTCACTGGCTTGCCTTTCTTTACCCTCTAATCATATCTCCAAGAAGTAGCAAAGAAAGGCAAATCAAAGGCAGGGTTGGGAAATTGCACTTCCCTGGCCAGATGTATCCCAGCAAGATAGAGGAAAGGGATGCCAGTGCAGAGCAGAGGGTGAGCTGTGCCTGCATGCAGTTCTTTGGAGAAGACCTTGGTGGGGATTCCTTGCTCACTGTCCATATGGGGTTTCGTCCACAGACATGAAAGCCACACCTGGAGCTTGGAGCGGACGGAGAGCCTGACTTCAGATTCCCAGTCCGGGATAATGCTGTCCTCAGTGGGAACCAGTAAATGCAACAGTCCTGCATGTGTGGAGGCACGGGCTCGCCGTGGGGCTGCCTTCTGCATCGAGGACTCACGGAGGCCCACGACACAGTATCGTGACTCAGTGGATTCTCTGCGGGACTCACCACACAGTGAGAGGTCAGACCCCACTGCGTGGTGCCACCTGGGCACAGCAGAGACAAGCCGTGCCCTCTGTGCCGGATGTAAAAATGTTTGCCTCTGCCCAGCCCTTGAGCAGCAGTCCCATGGTAGCACTGGATAAACTCCAGCACTGGTCCTACCAGAGGAAGCCACTAACCCGGGAGGCCACTCTGGTAGGGGCAGCAGCAAGCACTGCACCCTGCTTATCTGGTGGCAACACAGGTTTGGAGCACTGGGATGAGAGGAGAGGAAAATACCTGGCTGCGATCGGCAACTGGTGACGAAAAACTGGCTGAGAGCACACCCTGGGCAGCCTGGCAGGCTGGCAGCTCAAGCAGGGTCTGGCCCCAGGTGTATGGGGAAAAGATGTGCGTCCTCAGCATAATCCTGAATGGCCTGGTGAGCAGAGGTGCTTTATGTTGGCACAGCCTTGAGACAGGACACTGTATGATGCAGCCTTCTGGGGAACACAACTACAGAGCTGAGACACCATCAGCCAGTGAGAGGCAGCAACAGTCATCTTCTGGGGTCTCATGCCTCATGGTACAGAAGCACATCTCCACCCTTGCTCCATCCCCTTGTGGGTAGCCATGGGGGACCCTGGGTGGCCATGTGGCCACTTTCAGGCAGTTACCCTTCAAGGCAGTGGACTTGTCCGTGGGGCAGAGGGGTCAGCCTGTCCATTCAGGCAGACTGACCCAGCTCATACAGATGTCTCATACTTCACAAGACATGCAGGTAAAAAGGCACCGGCCAAGCCAGGCAGCCTGGGCAGCCTGAAATGAGCAGAGACACCAATTGGCATTGCTGAGAAGAAGTGAAATCTGCTCCTTAGAAAGAGGTTATGCCAAAGGAAGGGCTTTTTGGAGAGGGGCTAGATCAGACCTGAGTTGCCACATTGATGTCACTAGAGTGGATGAAAGCAATAGATGCCTTTTTGAGACACAAGATTTTTGCTGAGGCAGAGGAAACAATACCCAGGCTTTCCCCATCTGTGGCCTGAGCATGGGGTGGGAATTTCAGGGACATTCCTCAGAGACAAGCCTGGTAGCTCCAGAGAAAGCAGCTGGCAGGTAGACGAGAGGCAGGGAAGTCTTGACTCAGCATGCTGGGAGATGCTGCAAGGTTTGCAGCAATGCAAGATGGGAATTGCACACCGAGTCCCTCGGGCAAGTCAGCCCTGGGATGCATGGTGCATGGTGCCCAAGGGCTCACTGAAGCCACCAGCTCATCCTCCCTCGGCACAGTGGTGCAAGGTCTCTCCGCTTAGTTCCCCAGGAGAAGCCCAGCTCCAGGACCAGGTGCACTGGAGGCCTCATGTGTCCCTACACCCGATGTTCAATAGGGCGCGGGCACAGCTGGAGGCTTTTGGGGTTGTTCAGTGTCCAAACACAGGTGTTGCTTCTTTCAGGTACGTGTCAGCCCTGACCACACCAGCACGCCTGTCACCGGTCGACTTCCACTACTCGATGGCCGCGCAGGTGCCCACCTTCGAGATCACCTCTCCCAACTCGGCACATGCTGTCTCCCTGCCGCCGGCGGCCCCCATCAGCTTTCGTGTGGAGGAACAGCAGCCCCTCCTGCGGCGGTACCAGCTCCCCTTCCAGGACATGCAGAGGTACGACAGCTACTACCAAAGGAAGACCTACCTAAATGACAGCATGGGGAGCCTGCCCTCCAGCCCCTTCCGCATCACGGAGGATGACGAGTACGAGACGACACAGGAGTACGTCACAGCGCTAGAGCAGCCAAAGAAAACAGCCAGCAGCAACAGGCGGTGGAAAAAATCCAAACTGAATGGGCACATCCCTCACAGAGCCAGAGCTGTCCGGGACTCCTTCTCCTTGAGCAGCGCTTCTTACAGTGAGTCTGACGAGGAGCTGGTGGCTGAGAGCACCCCCTTCCTAAGCACTCAGAACAATGAGGCGGCGCACACAGAGTCGCCCCCGCTCCACCGGCCAGGTGACAGCCGGACTCACTACTCCTGCAGCAGACACAGTGCTCATGGAGAGAGCGGGCGCAGCAGCCTGGTGCACACGACACCCAAACCGGACCCAGATCCTCTCTAGGCACCTCCCAGACTCACGCACCCGCAGACATAACCCACATGGAGGAGGCCAAGGAGGGAGACGAGACAAAACAAAAATAAATATTTTTATTTTATATAAAAGAGGGAAAAAATATAACAAATAAAATGTTTTATTTTCATTTTAGCAAAGTTGTCTTATAATGGCTAACAGCAATGACTTTTTTATAGGGAATCTCTATTTATATGTAATGTCTTGATTTACAGCTTCCGAGAAAAAAAAGTAAAAAAAGAAAAAAAAGAAGAAAAGAAAACAAACAATAAAGTTAAAAAAAAAGTGGGCCAATTTTTGACTACTTTAAAATAGAAAACAAAACTATCATGGTGCCTTTTGCTGTATGCTAGTGCTGGGATTCATGCCGAGGATTCTGTTTCAGTAGCATTTTTAAGATCATATGATCATAGATTTTTGTTTGGGAGACAACCTGTCACAAGGGCGCTCTTTTGTTGGAAGAAAACAGCCTCGCCACGTTGCCCCGTACCCTGCTATTAATGATCTTATTCTTTAAGGTATCATTTAAACACACATCAAGGACATGAGTGGGAGCATTTCCATTATCATGTCTAACGGGGATCTGTCTTGCCCTGTAAATTACTTGTATTTTTGCTTAAATCAGGAGTAAAAGAAACCCAACAGCCCCATACCGAAATGCAGAAATAATGGTTATTTTGCAACATAGGTAGGAAGAGAAAATGAAATTGTGCAGCAGCAGCATCCCTTACAATATAGCTCTCAACCTTTGGCCATTTTACGTGGGGGTCTGAAGTTGGGTTGGCACAGGTTTGTAGTCAAACAAGGCAGGCACCTGTATGAACGTGGTGGAATAATGCCCTGTTACATGCAGTTGAATCCAGTTCACTGCAGCCAGCCCTGGCAGGCAGATGGCACTGCACAGTGGTCCCAACAGGGTGGCCTCCATTCAGCTGTGGTGCCTGGTGGCTGTATTGCCATATGGGTGCCGTGCTGGCCACAGTGTCCCCTTGACTGAGCAGTGTAGCCGTGGTGTGACATTGGCCATGGCTCCACATGCCATGGTGCTGTAGGGCTGCCAGGCCTGTGGCGTCCTGTGTGCCATGCATGGCTGCGGTTCAGGCGGTGCCAGGGGGACACCAGGACGGTGGTCCGTGGCACAGCACAGCCGTGGCTCACCCTGGATGCCGTGCCAGGCAGCTGATGGCTGTGCTGGCCTGGGGTTTGGCAGGAGCCCGAGCACTTCTGGCCCCACTTGTCGCCCCTGCATTGGCTGGGAAGGGCCCTGCATGGGGCAGCCCAGCGAGCGGATTCTTCTGTACCACCATGCCATATATTGTAAAGACAGTTGTTCCCATCACATCTTGCCATTGATGATCAACGTCGTGTTTCTGAACTCGGAGCAGCTCTGGCCATTGGCTCTGTGGCGCAAAGAGACAGTCCTGCGTGTCTAGGTGGCAGAGCATCACTCGTGGAAGTGCCCCTCTCTCCTCAGTTCTCTGCAGCAAACCTGTTTACATTGTAGCCTGACTTTTCTTTTTATATTTTTACTTCTGCATGTCCTTTGCATTTCAGATACTGTAGATTGGATGCATGGTGAAGCTGTGACTGAGAAGATAATACAACAATTGACAGTGTATTTCATTTAACTTTTAGCAATAAAGTAACTAAACCCTCTATTCCTCACCCATGATGGGGTCAGATAGAAAACTCTGCTGATTTGTCATAAGATGATTGTCAAAGTTTGCTCTGGATTGTCTGAATGTCAGAACTCTCGACTGTTTAACACTTGAACATTTTTTATATTATAAATAAAATAAGAAAGAACAAATTGTGGGCTGCATTAATCTCAGATGATTTGGGAGGCAAATGGGGAGCTGTGACAGGTACCATACACAGAATCACAGACTGTTGAGGTTGGAAGAGACTTCTGGAGGTCATCTGGTCCAACTCCTCTGCTCAGCCAGCTCACCCAGAGCCAGTTGCCCAGGACTGTGCCCAGTCAGGTTTTGAATATTTCCAGGGATGGTGACACCACAACTTCTTTGGGCAACCTCTGCTACTGCCTGGGCACCCTCAAAGCAAAGTGTCTTCTTGTGTTCAGACTGAATTTCCTATTTTTAAATTTGTGCCCATTGCCTCTTGTCCTGTCACTGGGCACTACTGAGAAAAGTCCAGCAACCTCTTCTTCATTCCCTCCCATCAGGTATTTTATACATACGGATAAGGTCCCCCTGAGCCTTCTCTTCTCCAGGCTGAACAGTCCCAGCTCTCTCAGCCTCTCCTCATATGAATGGTGCTCTGGTTTCGTAAACATCTTTATGCCAGTAGAGATCCAGATGTGGGTGTTTTTCTACCTCGCATGGACGTCTGACCTTCACTCCAGGGCTCAGGAGTAGAGGCTCACTGAGGTGAGTGGATGCTACCCACACATCTCCTGAGGGAATGCCATTCCTTCTCCACCTGCAGACTGGGAGATTCCCCCTTCACCTCACCTGTGGAAGCTTTCTCTTGTGCCAAGAAAAGTCAAGATTCATGGTACATGCTTCATATGCTGGCACCAAAATCAGTGACTTTTGCAGTAGAGTGGAGATGCGTTGGGTCCAATTCTGCAGGTGCTGTGCCACCATGCAACATCTTCCCACCCACAAAACATGTCCCTTCTTCAGCTTTTCCATGGCAATTCTGTGTCTCTGGCTAGCCCTCATGCAGGGGAATCACTGAGAATATGGTGTATTCACAGGAAGCACAGTTCCTGAGGCTGCACCCATGGCTCAGTCCAGCTCAGACTCCACTCCCTTGTTCCTGTTTAGTGAGAATAACAGGTGCCCAAAAGTCCCAGCTGAACTCACCTAGTAGGAGAGGGATCTGCTACACACTGGTCTGAGTTGATGCCATAGGAATGGAGAGAGCCTCCAGTCCTCAAAATGATGCCCATGCTGAAGGCCAGGATAAGCACACCCACAGACCGGGCTTCTTCTGCTCCAACACCCCCAGGATGCCCATTGCCTGACCTGACTGAGTCACAGGCCACCCCAACATCCAGTGCACGTTCTGTGGGGACTCCAGCCAGATCAGAGGGCTCAGCGCTTCACCCTGAATAAAGGCATCTGAGTACTGATGTCCCAAAAGTTTAAAGGCTAAAGGATCCTGCCCTCCTGCCATGGGGCCTATATGACCTAACAACAATGTGCAAAGGAGGCCTTGGATGCCTAGGACTGGGGATAAAGGTAGTAGGGCCAAGTCCTGATTTGGGTGACATTTGCCATGTAACCTTTGGACACATCATGTCCCACTTCTGCGCAGCCCCAAGCCTTGCTGGATGAAAGAAGCAGCACCGTGCAGCTCTTCACCCTCCTGTTAGTCTTGGGACAGGCTGTGACTCCCCATTGCCTTTGGTCCCCCAGCGTATCTCCTCCAACAGCTCCTGGAGTGTGGTAAGAGGGGCAGGAATGGGCAGAGAGCACCTGATGCCCTGGAAGGGATATGCGTGGGAGGTCATGAAGGGTGAGGATCCCTGGGGAAACCAGCCACGTAGAAAAGAGAGATAGGAGGTCTTTGGGTTCCCAAAGCAACCCCGTCCCCCTGCCTGGCTCTCCTCAGCATCTGTGAGCTGGTGAGCTCTGTTCATGAAGAAGGTGACCTGGGGTTGGCACACCAGCATCTGCATTATAAGAAGGATGCAGCTTTTGGGCCTCCTGCTGCCACGCTCTGAGCTGGGGTGCAGAGCAACAGTGTGGCCAAACCTCAGGGTGTGCTCAGTGCAGCTGATCCACACTAGGCATCACTGTCACAGTCTGCTCTCCAGGTCCCTCGGAAAGGAGCTGCAGGTTTGCACAGTGCTGCCCTGTGCAGGGGGATGTTTTACTGCTCCATTGTCTGTGATGCTCTGCATCTGCTGAGACACTGCTAGCTCTGAGTCATGGCAGCCTTGTAGTTTCTTGTGGTGATTTCTTGTTCAACATGCCCCTTGATTCCCATAATTGTGTTCTATATTTGGAGGCAGCTACACTACTTCAATTTTCTCTCCAATTGCCTCTTAAGAAAGCCTATATCTCTCTCCTTTTCCCTGGCTGGCTTATTTTTAGACCCCTCATATCCAGCCATGTGCATTCTTAGGTTTGGCCATAAATATTTTACAGCAGTTTTCACAGGTGGGATGGAGCTGCCAAAGTGTCCTGCCAGCTCTGCTCCACATGTATGATGCCTTTGCCACCCTTCCCAGAGGGGATGAAATTGCTCTGCTGACACACATGTCACGGTGACACAAACAGGAGAGGAGCATCAGATCCCAGCTTTGGGATTGCAAAGCCTCTCCCCAAAAGAGTCACTCTAAAATGAATTTGGTGTCAGGTTGTGTCCAGGAGAAGGGGCCTGGCAGGAAGGCCAGGCTGAACCAGCACTGTCAGGGGATGCTGTCTGAGACCCAGAGCAGCCGTGCTGCCTGCTGGATGGCTTGGCACAGGCTGGGGCTGTGCCAGAAAGTGCATTTGGGTACCTCCAGGAGGAGAAGAAGATGTGGCTACATAATTCCTCTGAGAGGCTGCTCTTCTCTCTTAGTGGTGGGTGGCTGAATCCTTCACCTCCAGGGAGGGAGAGGGTGAAAAAAAGAATTTTCTTCCTGGTCACAAGCTGAGGCTGTGCATTGGTCAAACAAAGCATTTTTGGGTGTTCTCAATGCCCTCTTGTAGGTAAGATGCTCACCACATCTGCACCCAGATCAGTACTTGCACATCAGGGCAAACTGCTGGTTGTCAATACATGCAAGTTTAACCCTCTTAGTTGTCTTGCCAAGGGCTGTTTAATGCCAGCTGCCGCCCCTTTCCACATCCATTGGGTGGTGAGTCTTGTGGCTCTGAGGCCCTTCCCTGGTGCCCAGAGAAGACTTTGTAAGATCCTGGTTTTTCCTGCAGATTACTCCTGGTTGAGGATGGCAGGCTGGCACCTTCAACATGGGGGACTGAACTCCTCTTGGTGGCTTCCTCAAATGCACTGGAGATGTCACTGTCTGCTGGAGGGGAGAGTCAGAAAGGACAGGCTGAGGTACAAAATATTACCTGGGATTTTGGAGAGCAAAAGTCAGGCCTGGCTTTCCCCTGGGCTTCCACTTTGTGAGTCTGGACACCAGGTGTTTCATGTGAGTAGCAGTATCTTGGAGGTCTTCAGTGCAAGGTATGTCTTTACAGTACCTGACACAGCAAAGAATGTGATGCCTTGGCGAAACAGCAGTGAAACTCAGTGGAGCCATGGACTCCTCTAAGACCAGTTCCCAGAACATCTCCAAGCACCACTGCAGATGGTGGTATCTTTCTCCTCCCACATGCCTCTGGGCCGCACGTGGACAGACAGACCTGGGATGCACCAGATGAAGGTAAATGTTACCTGAATGTGTTCCCAGAGCAGCCCATCTGTCCACACCTGCTCCATGGGCGAGTCATCCATTCAAAGCATGGGCAGGCCACTGCTTTCAGCACCAAGAAGGATGGGTGGGCTAGTACCCCAGTCGTGGAAAGGCACTGCAATTTTCTGGTGCTGTCTGCCCACAGGAACCTGGCTTTCATGCAGCAGGTGCTGGTGGAGATCTGTGTCAGCCTGGCTATCTAGTGCTGTGAAGTCTGGGACGAATCCAGCACACAGTGGAACTGTACTTCAGACTAATTCTCTTTACCAACAGATTCAGCTTTATTGTTAATCTTTTTTTACATGATTCTTAGTGCATCATTTCAAATAAACTATCAAACTGTACAAAGAAACAGAGATAAAAGAAGAGGTGACAAAGTTGGGCAGAGGTTTTTAGTGTCATGAACTGTCATGGAAAACAGTAGTCCATAGGCTCTCAAAACATTGAAGGTCCAAATAAATCTTATTTTGTTTGTTTAAAAAATGCTGCAAAATATAAACAATAAATGAATGTAATTAGCAGCTACAAGATCCTTCAAAACTGGAACTTGATTACTGTGTATTCACCTAGGGGAAAGAAAAGCAATCTGATATAAAGGACCAAAACAAATTGTGAAATAAATAAATAAAGTGTGGGAGGACAGTCGTGGCATTGAAATGCAGAGTAATCACTTCTAGCACAACAGTAAATCATTGGACCACAGGCAGCAGAAAGGAACAGAAACACAATTCCCCACTTAAAAGAGTATAGCATGTGCACCACAAAATGGAGGAAGTACAACACTGATGAGCAGGTGGAATCATTCCTGCACACAAAGGTTCAGCTGAATCTGAAGCATGGCTCCAGTTGTGCCTTGAACCCAAAGTGGCGGATGCCATGGATGCTAAATAAGCAGCAAAGCAAGGCCACAGGAAAGCCAGGTGGGATTTCCATTCAAGTGAAAAAAGGAGAAAAGAAAATACATAGGCTACTGCATTTTTTAAAACATCCTGGTGGGCTGGTCAGACCCTCCATGGTCCTTAGTGCCTTCCCCAGGCAGCTTGCCTTCACTTGCACACTGAGGTTAAAAACCCACATTAAAGTTTCCTTATATATATTTATTTATATATATTCATATGTATATATATATATATAAAAAGGATAAGGTGACAGAGGGCTCTCCTGCCATGGGCAGATGACACTCCCACATGCTGTGCTGGAGACGCTTCTCACTCCGTCAGTGACTAGCTCATGACACCCTTCCTATCATGAAGTGCTGAACGGTGCTCCTCTCAGGGGAGGGATGTGCTCCCTATTACTCTGTGCCCTTCTTTGGGAGAGCTGGTGGTGCCACAGACCATCATCTCGACTGAGTTTCCTGCACTGCTGGTAACTGTGGCCATGAACCGGTGGGGACTCCAGGGAGAGAAGGAGGAGGAAAAAGAGGGCTGGTGGAGAAAAGAGCAGCCTGGCCCTTGGAGAACCAGCATATCCCTTTGTTGTGCAGGCTGTGATACGAGGGAAAGGAAAGCCACTGGTGCTGTTGGCAATGAAGAAGAGATGGCATGTCTATGATGCTGAAATGCCAGAGCGTTGCCAGAGAGTGTCAACTAAAGCTGCTTTGATTTCTTTCACTAGAGCAATCACCGTGTCATACACGTCTACAGTTCTGCTCATGTAATTTCCTAGGTAAAATTGTGCTCATTGGTCTAGTCCAGGAGCGCAAAGCATCGCTGGTTCGTCCTCCCTGTGCATGCATTCCTTGTTAAGTGTTCTGCTCTAAAATGTCCTTTTCTGCCTTGCAGCTGATAGACATGTGCCCTTGGCTCAAGGAAGGGCTTGAATGTGTCTTCCGCAAAGCAATGTCATCAGCTTCCACCTTGAAGAAACTGGTTTCAATTCTCTCCAGGTCATCTGTCCCGACTTTTATCTTCATGCACAGCAGGTTGATGTACGTCTCATAGCGACTCTTCTGCAGGGAAAGAGGGAACAGAGAGCCTGGGAACAGGGACATGCCATGGCATGCATGGAAAGCAGAGGAAATGCCATCTGCTACTGCAGGAAAACCCATCCTGTATCATCAGAATCCCACTAATCACATCCAACAAGTACTGTTTGACAACAGCACAATGCCTGGTCTATGCAAAACCTGCAAAGGAGAAAGGGGAGGGTTGTACAAGACTCTCCAGTTGCTCTTACAGGTCTTGACTGCCACTCTGATTGTGTAAGGCAGATACTGGAGGCAAAAACAGATCAATAGCTCCTTCTTGATTTAGGAGTTCCCCTCAATTGGTTCAAATACTTCTGCTTGCCATTGTTTCCACCCAATGATTCACTTTTTACTGCTGAGTTGTGGCCCCATTGCTCCTCACAGAGCACAGCATAAGGGGAGGCATCTCCTCTCTGCCTGGCACCTTTATTCCAAGGCTAGATGGGTCCTCTTTTTACAGACTTGTGTAATACTTGTCCTTTCCCCTAACATCTCAGAGGCAGCCTATACTTGTTTCTTTGTCAGCACAGAGAAAGAAGCATTTCTGGAGCACATGTCATAAGACAAATGAGATGAATTATGCTCTGGAAGTGCCAGCTTCTCCTTGCAGACAGAAAAGGCAGCTTAGAGAAAATGCTCAGGTGGAGACTTCTCTGCAGGCATCCAAAACAAGATGTCTGGAAAACAGGAGGCAGAAACAAGAAACTATTTGAAGGGTTGGTACAAAGACAGGGGAACCAGCAGCCAGAAACTGTGGCTTTGGAGAGTCAGGCTGGGCATCACGCAAAAGTGTGGTGCAGCCCTGGTATGGGGGAGGTGGGACATTTCCATCCTTGGACATTTCTGAGACTTGATCACAAAATGACACACTCAGTCTGGGCTAATACTGGGAATAATCCAAGCTCCTGCTCAAAGCAGGACTAGGTGCCTCCAGCAGTCCCTTCCCACTGACACCTATGTGGCAGGAATCACATCTTCTGCTCAGCTCTTACTGGAACAAAATAACCCATTTCTCCCACAATTAAATGCTTCTTAGACTTTGGAGAGAGTTTAAACTTAGCTACATGCATCCTCAAAAAGTCTGTAATCAGCTGTGATGCTGGTTTTGACTATATTTACAGAAACAGTTGCAGGAAAACAAGATTAATTCTCCCAGGGATTACCTTAGCTTTTTATTAATGTTGCTGAAAAAGACATGCACACAGAACTGAACCACTTTCTTACTTGGGACCTGAGGAATTGTCAAGTTTTGGTATGGTAAAGGAAGATTTTATTTCTCTCATCAGTTTTCCCCTTCTCTGGTTAGGAATCACAGAGGGGAGGAAATGTCTGCTATTTCTTTTTTTAGCTTCAGTTGAAAACAGTGAGGCTTGCTTCTGCCCCAAGACACCCATCCAGCTTGTGATCCCTCATCCTCCTCTCTCCTTTCATGCTCTCCTAGGCTCACAGCGTCCACTCCAGAGTTCTTAGTTCTCCTCAATCAGCCAAGGTATCATTTATCACAGAAAAGATGAAAGTTCCTTTACCTCAAATATTAGGTAATGTTCTTTGAGTCTGTATTCCTCAGCCTCTTTTGACTTGAGGCTCTTCTCTACAGGATGTAATTTATGCTCTGCTAATTCATCTGCAATCTGCTTCATTTTATTTTCATGAGACTTCAGCTGTTCCTCCTGCCGAGAGAAGTGTGTCAGGTATTAAAATGTAGGAGCGCAACACCCAAGTGCACCACCTGCCTGTTGATGTGGGATCTGTCTCTGCAAGGATGTAAGAGTAGCTACTGTGCTGGAGCCAAAGGTGTGAGTACATTTGCAAATTAATCTGATAAGGAGCAGCTGAAACACAGGTATTTGAATAAGAACAAAACTCACGTGTCACAAGTGCCAAGAGTGGATTTCTCTGGCACCTGAGCTTCTTTAGCATCATAAACATGAAATGCTCTGCATCTTTTAACAGCCAGGCAGAACAACCAGTGACCCAAGAGCTGCTCATCCTGCTCTTTTTTGAGATAAAATTACCCTCCCCACCTGGGCTCTGAGAAAGGTGACATCTGGCCACATCTGGTTCAGCAGATAGGAGCTTTATCTCTGCCCTGACATTTCAGGCTGTCCTTCCATTTGCTGGGGACCAGTGGCCGTGTGTTCCTACTTTTTGGAGGTGCTAAGACATGTTAGGCTTTCCTTGGACAGTGCAAACAAAAACTACTCTTTGTATGGCAGCTTCCCATTGCTCTTGGTTAACTGAGCCTTATTCAGCCATGGTCTGGTTCATCGTGTCCCCTTGCTTCCAGAAAACCTTCCCCACTGAGTGGGACTCAGGCTTCCACTTCGTCTTTGGCTTTTCAGCTAGAGAAACAACAGGGTGCCACCTCTGAGTGCCAAGTTATAAAATAAACCAGGGCTGTAGCCAGCTGTTGGGGTCAGTAGCATCAGCTGTTTCAACGCTGCCAACAGAAAGGTTCTGGGATGTGATGGGCAAAGAGCAATAAACAAGCGAGAATCAACAGCCATACAGCCAGGTGTGTGTGCATGGGGTTGCTTTATAGCCATTGCAAAGGAAGCATTGGCTGGACACTAGGATTTGGTCTGTACAAGTCACCCACTCCACTCCCCTGTTCCTGCCCTGAGCACCTGAATGTGATGGGTTTAGCCTGAGCTATGTGCTGATGGGCTGGCTGTGCCAGGCACCCCTCCATTGCATCTTCTCTCACACGTTACCTGGCACAGCTTAGTCATGGATGAAGGCAGAAGTGGGCGGCAGAACTTCTTCATGGAGCAGATTGCAGCTGGGAAGGCTGGGGCAGAGAAAATGGCAGCAACAAGGTTGATTCGCAGGATCCAGGAGAGCATTTCTTCCTTACTTCTGTTATGGAGGAGGGGAGAAGAGACAGGGTGTCTGTAAATGCTCCTGACCCAGGACCAGTCAGCTGAGAACAGCCCTGGAGCTACCTACTCTCAAGAGGGCCATCGGTGGCCTTGCTTTGAAGCCATTTCTGTGCCACTCTGGGTTCTGAACAGCGGAAAACACTGTCTTATTGGCTCCTCCACAGTGCCTTAATTATTTCAGGGCTGTTGTCTGCCTCTTGAAGCCCTGGAAGTCCTGCCTTCCCCATCAGCTGTGATTGCATTCTCTGAGTAGCATGGTGGCAAGGGCCAATGATGCCCGGCTCTTTGGAGAGTGGAAGCCATACAGCAGAGGTCACATGGAGCAGGGTGGACCCTCATTTGTGTCATTCATGGGACACTGCCCAGGGTCCCTCATCAGATCTGTTCAGGCGCTGCTCCCTCCAGTCTGCAAGTGGGTTTTCACTGCACAAATTCAGGTGTCAAGTTTTAGCTTGACATTAGTACCCTAGCCCAACTTACAGACAACGTCAGCTCCCTCAGCAGGAGACAAGAAAAACATCAGCCAGAAGTTGACTCTATCACACTTGACACTCAGTAGCAGAGCAACCTTCCTCTGCAATGGACTAAGGAAGAAAGAAGATATAGCCTGACTGGGGGGACTTCTTTAATGAGCTTTAGACAATTTCCCCATCAAAAGCTGATGAGGGGAACCATCAGCTCCTTAGTTCAATGCACCATACAGATTTTCTCCCTTCCACAGTCTGACAATAGAAGTTAGTAAGGGAAGCCCTTTAGTCAGCCCTTTATATCCCAGCCCATCCTGCTCAGCCCATGTTGGTGACAGATGAGAAAAGAACCTCCAGGACTGACACACAGTCACCAACAGTGACAGAAACTGTGACCCCATGACCAAGTACTTTGCATAGCCCTACAGACCTCACCCTCAGCCCTCCCACTCAGTACCTTCTTCCCTCCCCAGGTTTGTCCCCTAATGTACATGTTGATCTGTCCAGGTCAGAGGAAGTCTAGCGGTGGCTGGAGGTCAAGCTGCCAGTCCAGCCTTTGTGGGAAGAGCTGGTACTTACGGGGCCTGAAAGAGGAAGACTCTCCAGTCAGCTGTCTTCAGCTTGAGCACATTGGACTTCTTGCTGTAGTCTGAGGCTTTCGTGGCTAAGGCGTGGTGCACACGGATGGCGTTTTTCAGATCCACTTCAGAGAGGTCTTTGTCAGGTTTATATTCATCCTGTGAAGAGGAATGTTAATTGGATAATGACAACACTAACATTTACGGGCTACTTTAATGAACCTGCCTTTCTCTCTGTGCTATAATCACAGAGTGCTGAGACTAGGAAAAGCACTGCTTTGTACAGTAAATGCTAGGAGCTGATAATGATAATAATTAACATCTGGCAACTTCTTCCACCATTAAGTTCACTGGGAAGATGTGAAGGAGGAGATGAAAGTTTTATACATAATTATCAATAGTTATCTCTAACATGGCACACACCTGAGGCTTTGGGAACAGGCACAAGGTAGGGCCAGGTTTCTGCAGAGCTTCACCCACAGTGCAGAGCTTAAGCCAAGATGCAACTCCCAGTCATTAGCAGGTATCAGCAAGCGCCTGCCCTGGTGCTGCAGCTTTGTGTGGCAGAGGATCTGGGCTTGGGTTTTGCATCGTCTCAGGCAGCCCTGGAACAGCAGCATTCCTGCAGCCAGTGCACCTCTGTGCAGGTGCAGGGCTTGCTGGGCAGTTGTCAGACTGAGCATGGCCCACCTGAACCATGTTTGGCCTCTCTTTAGTACATGTGCCCCTTTGGCATGGTCTCTCATGTAATTCATTAGACTGGCCCTTGCAAATTGCAGCAGCATTCCCTGTATTCCTTCTTTACTTTCTCCACTGAAGGACAATTTCACACAAGCAGGAAATGTAGCAATAACTATATATGCATATATTTTATAAACAGATAGAAAACACCAAACATGGGATTCTGAAAGTATGACCTTGGCACAGCACTGTGTAGGGAAAAAAGGAGTTCAATCAATCCTGTGTTTACCCTTTGCTTTTCCAGTCACAGAGCTCCCAGCCACTTAAAGCGATGCCCTCCCTCCCACTCTGCACCCTTGCCAGCTCAAAAGCTGGTCTAGACGGGTGGTAGGATGGAAGGATGGACAGGTGGATAGATGCATGCACACATGGATAGGTGGATGTAAGAAAACCTGGCCCTGGCTAAAACAATCAATCACCCTACCACCCCGACCATGTCAGAGGCCATGTCAGGACAGGGTGTCCCTGGAAGGGCCTGCCTTGCCCTACCGATTACAGTGCAAACCTACAGGACTAATTCACTCTTATGTTTTGCTTTCCTTGACTGTCCTTGGCTGTCAGCACAGGGGCAGCTCAGTCTGATGGTGGTGGTCTATGTGTCCCAGACCTTCCTCAGGTTTTAAGCTAGGGCTTGGTCTGTTCTGCAGATTTGCAAAAAGTTGTTGTTTTCCTATGTCATGGTAGTACAAATCCAGCTGTTCACAGAAAAGCCATGCTACAGTCTCCTGGTTGCTAATCCTGGTCAGTAAGGCTGTTCTCTGGTGTAGGGTCAGAAAAGTCTCCCCTCAGTCGCTCTTCAGAGCAGCAGGGACCGGCATTCCCCAGCCCAGGGATGTGGCTCACCCACACCCTTGCTCCTGATGGGAAATACGCTTCTGAAGCCTCTCCTTGCCTCCTTTTTCAAATCATTCATCCCATCCAGGTGTGTGGTTACCATACTGTGTTCACTAGCATGTGATACTTGGCCTTGCTGAAAGGAATGCCATGGGGGCCAGAGCCCAGAAATGTGTGCCATGGGCTCCTGGCTTATGTAACTGCCTTCTTAAGGGTAAACCCCAAAGAAAAGCCCTGGCTTTCCAGTAGGAGAAAGGCTGCGTGCTTCAGGCACCCTGCATTCAGGCTGACATTCAGATGGGCTGTGCTGCAGGGCGGTATAGATAACCTTTCCACAGTTGAGATTTCAATAGGCAGAGGAACGGGCTGTTAGCCTTTTAACAAAGAAAAACAAACGCTTTGCTTTATGAGGACCTAATATATTACTCTACTTGGAGAGAAATAGTTGCTTGAGGAAGACATTGCTGCTCAGGCCTCATATATTGTAGAGAGGCTTCCAGTTCTGGATGTTTTCCCAAGGCTGAAGCTTTTTGGATCTGAATAAGTCTGACTGTGATGCCCGTGATCTCTTATTTCAAGATAAGCTTACTGAAAATACAGTGCAAATAGCTAGGCTTAATGGTATATGACAATGAGAAACTGCCACGGCTACAAACTGGTTTGACTAATGTAGATCTTCACCTCGAATGGTATCATCATGTATTGCCTCTACTGGTTTCAGGCTCACAGGCCTGAATGTAGGTGTACGGAAAAGCCAAATCTTCGTGTTTTTCTAACACTGGGCCCAGTAATCATGCAGGTTGAATCAAGCAGGTTCTCTCTACCTTCTGCCTCCCTGCTGGTGGAAACAGGCTACATTTGCAGGAGTGCATGGTGCTGGAGGCTCACTTCTGCACAGGCCAGACCTGCCAAGAAGTTCATCTTAATGCCCATGCTGCGGTAGTTATGATGATATGTGTGACTGCTGATGCTGGGAGACCTCTGTGTGCTCTTAAATAGGCACCCTCCACAAACAGTGCGAAGGCTGTATGATGCCACGCACACACAGTGGAGCCTTCACAGTGCCCAGCACTTACACCATAGTGTAGGTTATACTGTGTAGCCTTTCCCTGGAGAATAAACTCATTGCCCTTTAGTGAAGCATGTCAGCTCTGCTCCAAAGCCTCCAGCAGCTTCTCTACATTTTGCCTCACTCTGTTTCTGAGCTTTGAGTGTGTGCATAAACTGCTGTTGAGGAAGACACGTATCCAAAAACATAATAGTAGCACAGAGGCTTTTAGTGAAGGGATTCTGGTTTAAATCTCAAAGAAATGGATTGGTACTAAAACATAAGCAGTATTATATTTGGAGGAACTTCAGGCAGTGTTTTGTCCACCCTATAGTACCTCTAACCTCACTCTCACCTTTTTCATGGTGTTACCCTGCCATATATTTCCTGTCAAAGGGGTTAATCTGGTATCACAGGGCTGTTGAATTTTTGCCTTATGTGACCTGCACTGGTCGCACAGGTACTTTCATGTATGCTGTGCTACACCATTCCAGCTAACCTTAGCCCCCAGCCCTTGAATGATGACATGTTTGTTTTTCCCTTGCTCCTTCAGGTGTAGGATGGTGGGGGTCAACAATTTTCAGGGTCTACTTTAGGGATATCTTCTGCAGGAATTGAGCCCAGGTGTGGATGCTTTGTTTCAGAATCCCTCTAAATTAATTTCTTTCACTTTCAGCTTTTAATGTTGATGGTGTAGACAGACTCCCCATTCATGTGCCTCTCCTGCCTGCACAAAGGCTCTGCTTAAACATGCACAACTACCCCCTTGCCTGGGATATTTCTGCCATGGCAGTGCTCCACGGTGTCTTTGGTTTACTCTTCTGATGCCATCTCTCCCCTATAGCCCACCCCTGTAAGCCGGCGGTGGGCGATCACAACTAATATAAGCTCCCCAGCTCAAAGCTTGTTTTGTCAAGAAAAGCCATCTACCTCTTGTGCCTGCCTTCACAAGGCACCTGGATGGGGTGAGAGAGCCCAGTGTCCTGCTGCCCTCTCCTCTGGACTCAATGCCAGCCCTGAGCAATAATGTGAATATGGACGTGGAGCTACAGAGATTTCTCATGCTCTGGCCTGTGAGTGGGTTTTCCTCTTTTTCCTTTTCTTCAGCTTACATCTATCAGCCTAAACAAACCATTTAATGAAAAAAACTAACCACAGTGCCCTTTTCAGTCTGCTCATGAACTTGGCATTCCAAATAGCACTACCATGGCAAAGGCCTGCCTGCAAGTGACAGCATTCGTGGCTTGGGGCTGCACTGGGAACTCCTTCATGGTTGGGGGCTACAACAGAAGACCCTGCAGGAAGACCTGAACCTTTTCCAGTACTTCCATATAAAATCACCTCATGCTTTATAGCTCTCCATCATTCCTCTCAACACCCCTTTATGTGTGATGACTAAGGGTTATTATCCCCATTTCACAGAGGTGAAGTATGTTGCCAAAGCCTATGGAGTGAGTCAGTGCCCAGTGCAGATTAGAGTACAGGAGAGGTGCGCCTTGCTCCCAAGCCTACATTTCTTCCTCAAGACTGTGGTGCATCCCTTTAGGGGATCAAGAAATTCCTTCAGCAGACTATGCTAGAACATGCTAAGCCAGCAATTAACACTGGCAAGTCACTGACATGTGACATCTCTACATCAGCAGGTTTATGGCTGCTGCCTGAATTGCTTCTAACAGACTTACTTCTAACTGTCCACCAACCCACTTTTCTGCCTATCTTATGTACACCTCTCTCCGTATCTGGCCGCTCCTCCTTTCTAGACGTCTATGTCCTCTGGCCCTCCTTCCCCCACTCCTTCCTTATTTCTCTCACCCTTTTTTCTACTCAACTTGCTCCCAAAACCCAATTTGAGCCCAATTTCTTATTAAACATATGGGAATTCCCTATTAAAGCCTAGATCCTTGGTTTGGTCTGAGCAAAAAACTGGAACAAGCTGAACCTGTGCTCCATGGCATCAGGTGTGTCTGGAAGCAGGTACTTTCTCCTCTATCTTCACATCAGAAAATCTTTTCCCAGCAATTTGTGCTCAAGCCAGGCTCTACATTATGTTTATCTGCAGGCACCTTCCACTGGCACACCATTTCCTTCCTGTACTGTGCAATTCTCTTGCTCTGCAAACCACCCCATAGGCATGAAATTGCACTAAGAATTGACAGGGCAGGTGGATGTTTATCGACTTTCTGTTGTGGTGCTGGGAATGTTTGGAAGTGGCAGGGCAAGGACTTTGTCTTCATGGTCTCGTCCTTCTGTCCTGTCTCTGCAGGCCTGATAGACACTGTCTACAGCCAAGCCCAGCCCAAGGAATCCTCTGAAGAGTACAATATACAGTCTGGCAGCAGCTCATGACTAAGAAAATCCTCTGCCGAAATCAGTTGCCTGAACACTCCTCAGGTCAATTTTTGTTGATGTTCCAAATGCTACTTCCTTGGGACACCCTTGAAAATTCCAGACCCTCCTACTAATTACACATCAGTCATGGCTGTTATTTACCAGACACTTTCATTACCTAGCCAAATCTTGGGCATCTTGCTTCTTCAGTCCTTGTCCATAAAGAGAGCCCTCAGTCTCTTAACCTTTTGCTCCTGAATGTCATCTAGATAAGGACATTGGTTTTCTAACTGCCATGTCAATCTCATCCTCACTCTATTTTTAAATTCTAAACACTTAGTACTACCATAACAAACTATGTTGATATAACAGTCTGGACTGTTACTGCTGCTAGACTAGTACAGCAAAGAAAACCCAACCCCTCTGCCCCATCAGCAGCAATGACACTCAGTTTTGGCTTCAAGGCTCCTTCTAATGCTTCCAAGCAGTAAAGAAAATCTTCAGTAAGCTGGATTTTGGTCCAACATGGGAAGAAAATTCTGTCCTGAAAAGTGTATTTCATTCCAAACATATACCCCCTCAACAGACTCATGCCAAGAGACATGCCCTAGAAGTCCTTGGTGAAAAATTAATTTAAATCCAAATGGTTCCTGTGATTTTGATATTTCTTTTTTTTTTTTCATAGGAAAACTGTAATAAAATTAAATGTTTGTGGTAGCTCCGTACAAGTTAAATACTCATGCATCACCTATTGTCAGCATGAAGACCTCTTTGGTGGACTTCTTGTGGAAACTTCTAACAAGACAAGAGACTGAGATGTAAGAAGCATGCCACTGACTTGAAGAATGCCACATACACAGGACTGAAGAAGATCTGGGCTCTCCTATATGCTGCAGCTTCCCTCAGCTGCAGGAGAGTGTGGCAAGGCTGTAAAAATACCACTTGGCTAAGAACAATCCATACTGTAAATTATGATCGGCTGCCAGATTTCTGTTGGCTTTGTGACATATGCCATAGGATCTGGCAAAACACAAGAATCATTGGGGTGTGCTAAGCGCTATGAGTCATAATTCCATGCTGCCCTGAGGATCTTTCTGCCTTTCTTATATAATCCAATGTTTGTTTGCTCTCATCACTTTGGAGATAATACTGCAATACATAAGAACATCTACCCACAGGGAGTGCTGTTCCAGCAAGGTGAGTTCAATGGGTTACCGCACAACATGTACTACTAAGGTAGTTCAGACCTAGTTCAGTGGGTTATGCTGTTGCATGATGAACAGACGTTTGGCATCCCTGGCTGGCTCACCCTGACATTCAAGTGAGCCCCTATCCAGGCTCCTTGGATTTTCCCATGGAAAAGACTATCCATGGAAATCCTCCTAGCATCCAAGTGTCTTGAAAGGCAGAAACCTGAATGCTATAGCATGCAGGGAAGATCTTCCATAGTGACTTTGCCTCCCATAAGGACCTGGGATTTATACTTGTGTTGACTAGGGGTGGCTACAGAATGAACAGAGCTGAAGAGAGGCAGAAAGCGTCACTTGGCAACCCATGGCAAGACCCAGCTCAGCAGGGTCCTGAAGGAGAAGAGAAACTTTAAGCATGGTCCATACCAGACTCAGTGAAGCTGCCCATAATCAGATCTATGCCAGCAAATAAAACAATAGGCAGGTTAAGACTGGTCTGATGTTCTGCCTCTTCAGGTTCCTATTGCATGTCTCACCAACATCCTACTTCACCTATTCCATATCATGTGTTTATTCGTCCTCTGCTGGGACACTTTTGCAGAGATCTTGCCTCAGTGTTCCCTCTTTCATACTTCCAGTACGGCCCTCTTTTGAGGCTGTGAATAGTGCCCTTAGCAGGAACACCACCACCAAAGATGACAGCATCCTCCAGTCCTGTATACTGGTCTCTGGAGGAGCTCTGTGGATGTCTATGCATGCATTAGGATATGGATTCACCTCTACTTGCATCTATGGGTCTCCTGCTTAGGACAGCATGACTCCTTTGGAGACAGCGTGAAACAGCAAATGGGATAGTCCACCATGGTTACCTTTTGTAAATAAAGGATGGTCCCTTTAAGCACGGCATAAAATTTCTTCCAACCTCTTCTTCCTCTGGGAGCTAAAAAAGGAAGAACATTTAATTATACATGTCGTCTTCTGCCAGTGCTGCTTGACCTTCACATTTCTGGCAAAACCAACCCTTCTCCTGACCCACCACAGGCATGCACTGATGCCCAGACCTCATACACCTCCAACCTATTGCTTATGAGTGGCTTGTCTGCAGGGACATGTGTGTGAGAGGCATGGGCTGAGAGATGCAGCCTCCCAGCAGGAACACAAACAGGTCAAAAACAGAGATGAGCTGGTATAGGGGTACTGGTAGACACATGCTGGAAGTCTGCTTCTCCAAACCCAGGTTCCTTGAACAAAATGCTTAAGAAGCAGAAATATTCCCTGAGCTCCTCTGCTTCAGATGAGTTAGGCAGACATACCCTGAGTAAGGCAGCTTCTGTTCCACTGAGGAGGGAGCATTACCACCAGCCATCTTGATGGACTTGGGGAGAGAGAGCTTGCAGGAAGCTGAAAAGGGGCAGGAGGTGAGGAGAGCCATCTACATCACCACGAAACAGCTGATCCTCCAAGCATGGGCTATTAAGAACGTGCTGGAAGCAAGGGAGGCCTTTGGTGGTAATCTCTACTGAAGACTTTTAACTGGCTGCAATGACTGGGCCAATCATATCAATTAGCAAAAGTTTCATTAATCTCTGCTTATTAATAGTTCCCAGATACATTTTCCTTTACCTTTCCTGTTACCCCATATGCTGACAGCAGAGCTATGAGGCATCCTGTTGCCCAGCCAGCACATGGCAGCTTTTTCCAGCACATGGCAGAATACGGACAGGAACAAAGCTCTGAAGACCAGACTGTCCCCAAGGTCAGGGCTGGAGTTGACAACTGCTGTGGAACCAACCTCACCCCATTGCTTAGTGTGTGGGATTCAGGATTATGTCCATGAACAGGATGGAAGACCAGGTCTGTCTGTGTGGGACAGGCATTGTTAGGTTCCTTGACAGTAAAAAGGGAAGAATGAGGCCTCCTGAAAACATTCATGTCTACAAATGGCTCAGAACACCCTCTTTTCCCTGTGCCCTGGCACTTATGGGTATGGGGATCTCTCTTGTGTTCCCTGGGACACAACGAGGAAATGCTTTCAGCAGGAGGGCCAGGCAGAAGGCTAGGGCAAGGCCCTGGTACTGCCTGGGCACATCTCCTGTCCCGTTAACACGTACTTCTTTTCCCATCCATGTCTGCATGGGTTTTACGCGTGAGGACACCGTGCTTGTAGGTGACTGCATTCAGCGCTTGAGGGATGTCCAGGAAGGGGTTGCTGCTGTCAACAATTCTTGTCACTTTCTTCGCACTGGCTCCAAATTTGTCATCTACCAGCTCCGAGAGTGATTTCCTCAACTCGTCCTCATCACTTGGAAGCAAAGTCAGAGAAGAGATTGAGTGGAGAACATGTGGGTTGGGTCACAGTGTGCCCTACCTTCTTTGGTTTTAAAGAAAGTTATTTATTACAAGCTAGTCAGAGAAAGAAAATGAGATGCAGGGATTGTAGCACGCAGAGTGTGCCTATGGTGGTGGTCTGGACATAGCTGCGAGGAGGGCGGGTGGCACGTAACTGTCCCAGTGGTCCCACTGTGAGGTTACTCAAAACAGGTAAGGGAATAGGTGCTTGTCTAAACACCAGGAAACTGCAGACACACCATTGCTGATGACTACAAGCTTTTCACAGGGACAGTCTCCAATTCTGTGCCCTAAAATCAGAGCTTAAATGAGGTCTTTTGCTGAGGACCAGGTATCACCAGGGTTTCTCAACCTCTGAGAGGCAGCCCATAGGCCTTCTAGATACTGAAGGAGCTTGAGGAATGTCCTCTGCATCTCTGAGGAAAAAAAAACTCTACAGACATTAGGGAGATGGGCCACTTGATCAAAAAAACCTGAAACCCTGGAATAGTTATACATCAGCTCCCTATTTGTGTCTTCAGGATGGGCCAGCAGAGAGTAAGAAATGCTGGTCATTTCCATAAAAAATGCTTTACCTCACAGATCTCCTGGTCCTGGACCCTGGACAGCAAAGGTTGAGCAGCTTAGGGAAGTGTCCACTGACTCCACCAAGCCGGCCTCTTTGGAGCAAAACCTACTCTGGAGCATAGAAACTAGAACTTGTATGGGAAGTAGTATTTCCCAGTGTCCCTGGGGCATTAGGGAGGGAGAGCAAACAGGGAATTCCTGCCCTGTGTGATACATGTCAATGTGCAAATGATATAAGTGGTCACCTAAGGTTGCAGATTAGATTGGGACCAAACCTCGGGTAAGAAGTGACCCAGGGATGAATCCACTAGCTGGGATGTGAGCAGTAAAATACCACACTTCCCCATCTGCAGCAAGTAGACAGCCAAAACATCAGACACCTCTTGGAAGAGAAGGATGATTTCTCAGCCCTCAGCACCAACAGGAGTCCTGGGGCTTATGCAGAGCTCAAACACTATGCCTGGATGGGGATTTAGTGGGGCTCAGTTCTCTCAGCTGCACTAGAAGGACCTCTCTGAGCTCCTGTTTGTTGCTGGGATGATGGTCACATACCTGCCTGTCTGGTTGGGGTTTGTGAACAAGGGCATTTCATTCCCTGGTATGGACAAGGACAGAAGGCAGAGCAAGCAGGGAGAAGAGGGTCTTGCCTGTGCAAGGTTACGACTCAGTGCCACTTCTCTGAAAGACAACCGGGTACCCCACATCAGGGATCATCTGTCCCACAGCAGAGGATCTGAGAGGTCTCTTGTGTGGCAGCCTGACCATCTGCAACCAAGCAGGACACCCTGCAGCAAGGCAGGTTCCAGGCCAGTGTGGGGTGAGTAAGGGGGTGCAAGTATACCAGCGAGGTGGGTGGAGGAGGGCAGGAGGGGGACTAGATGCTGCTGACTGCAACTGCACAACTGCAACGGGACCGTAGAGGGCTGACAGCCCTCGGATGTGCCTGAGCCAGGGAGCGTGTGCTGGCAGGCATTGTGTAACCACTGCCCACATCCAGCAGGCAGATGCACTTCTGCTGAACTCATACATAAACCATCCCACCGGCACCTTCTGTGGAACTACAGAGCTCCCTCTTGCGACTATGTTCACCCGCCAGCCCGGCCTCTGCTGCAGAGCAGTCATTGCTGCTTTTCTCTCACACAGATGCCACGCAAGATTATTTTTAAAGTGAAATCAATGCTGCATGATCCACTAAGACACCACTGCTCTTCTAGGGCCACCGGCTGGCTGTGTCCCTCACAAGGGAGACACTGGCCCACAGCAAGCACTGCTGCCATTGGGCCATGACTGACAAAGGAGGCTCCTGCTCTGTAAAGCTTGACCCAAGTAGTTGGGGAGGGATGGGTAGGATCAAACCATCTCCCAACACTTTTCTGGCCAGGACAATATGAGAGGAAGAGCAGGTGATAGAGGTAATGTTCCAGAAGATTCTGCTCAGTCCCATGACCCTCTGGAGATAAGAGAGGTCTAAGGCCAAGGGGAGAAGAGAAGAGAAGAGAAGAGAAGAGAAGAGAAGAGAAGAGAAGAGAAGAGAAGAGAAGAGAAGAGAAGAGAAGAGAAGAGAAGAGAAGAGAAGAGAAGAGAAGAAGAGAAGAGAAGAGAAGAGAAGAGAAGAGAAGAGAAGAAGGAAGAAAGAAATGTCCATAGTGTTAGCTTAAGGCCCCAGGTCTTCCCTGCAGCAAAGTTGGGGAGGCATTGGGACTGGGGATCACAGCGCACCCCTCACTGAGGGTCCTGGCCTGTGCTCTGGGCAGGGGATTGGTAGAAGAGCAGGGGAAGAAGGGCTTGAGGAAGGTGATGCATGAATATGTCGTGGAGACCACAATGCTAGCTGTTCCCAGACTTGTTTCAGGGTAACAAAGGATGATCTAGAGGAGGAGACAGACTGCATCTCATCGGCTTTGGGGATGACATAAACATGAGAGATACAGGGCCGCCGTTCAGAGAGACAGGAGCCTCACTAAATGCAGCACCCCAGTACTGCACTGGGGTGGAGGGGTCTTGCAGAAGGGTCGGTCAGCAGGGGCTGACTGGCTGAGGAGTAGCTCTGCAGAAAAGGCCCTGGGGCTTATGGTGAACAGCAGGATGAACAGGGGCCAGCCAGTGTGACCTGGCAGAAACAGAGGCACAGTCAGGAGGCTAAGAGAACTGATCATCCTCCTCTACTTTGCACTCACTACATCATATCTTGATACAGCAAACAGTATTGGGCCCCCAATACAGGAAAAGGCATCAACAAGGTGGAGAGGTTCAGCAGAGGCCACCAAGATGCCTTAGGACTGGAGCACTTGCAATGTAAGCAGTGACAAAGGGAACTGGACTTGTTCAACCTAAAGAAGAGATGGCTTTGGGGGACCTTATGGCAGCCTTCCAATATGCATAAGGAGGTTATTAAGGGGACAAAGCCAGGGTCTTCACTATGGTGCATGGCAGGAGGACAAGAGACAATGGGCATAAGTCAAAACAACAGTGGTTTTGAATGGATAAGAAAAAAATGTCTCTCTCAGAATAATTAAGGATTGGTTCATGGATCCAGAGGGACTATGGGTTCTCTGTCCTTGGAGGTTTTCAGGATCAAACTGAACAAAGCCCTGAGCATTCTGGTCTGAATTCAATGTTGGCCATACTTTGAGGAGGAAGCTGGACTGGAGATCTTGCAATGTCCCTTCCTGCCTGAGTTATTCTCTGATACTATTTCCAGAAGAAACTCTGGAAAGTCTCAATTACCAGAATAACCCCGGATCTTGAGCTCCTTGTGCAGAGACTTCTGAAGCACCTGGTGAGGGACTAGCATTTTACAGGTGTAATAGTAAGAAAAGAGGCCATTTCCTTCCTTTAGATCATGCCTGTGGACCCTATGTCCACAGTCTACCATCAACTTCCCTGTCTGCTTTTGTGTCTAAGCCATAAATAAACCCAGCTTGCCTACAGGAGGGACTTCAGTGCTTAAGAGCTTGGCAGGAAATGTTCTGGGAGCTTCTGGGGCTAAAAACATGACTCAAGGCCTGTCAGCTAATTTGAAAGACACACTACCTCTCAGATGTTTAACATATACTTACATGGCCCACTCCAGCTTCTCATTCTTGATGGAGTTATATAGTGTCTGAAACAAGAACATGGTATTAGCTGTGTCTCTCATGGAAGACATGCCAGGGTTGTTACCATCTCCTCCATGCCCTGTCTGTGTTCTTGGAGAGATACCTTCCTTGCTGAACTGTCCTGGAGAACTATTCACCAGTGAGCAGGACAATTGCAGTCCTGCTTAGACCCTTTTTTGTCTATGTACCATCCTATGTTTTGGACTGGACACATCAGTAGCAGAGGGACCTGGCAGCCAGTCTTGCTCAGGAGCATGTATATGACACTTTTGACTAATTTTCGGTGCTATGTCTAGTCCTGAGTGAATCCTGGCCTACACAAAGACAGTAGAGGACTCTGGTTTATGCCAAGACACCTCCAGTGTCTTGACTAGGGGAAAGGGACAGTGGAGGCTTGAACACTGCCCTGAGAAGCAGGGGAGGGATGAATGACCTTTGGGATCAGCTTTTCCAGCTCCTTTTGTGCAAAATTCCAGTGGCTTCCTTATGGCACTGGCAGAGAAACAGGAATGGGCTAGGAAAGCAGAATGTGGAGGCAACCCTGACCATACTGAGGTGTGGAGTAAAGTGAGGTCTGCTGGGAGGCAGGGGTGTTGCCTAAAGCACCACATGACACCTATGCTGTGGCACTGGTCATTTCAACCTCCTCCCATACAGAAAAATCCATGTCAGGTTGTTGGACCTGCAGCAGGTACAGAAAACGGTCATGGTATTAAACCATGTGGAAGGAGAAAATACTCACTTTGGGGTGTTTACCCGATAGTCCATTGTACTGAACTAGTTGTGTTGGAGCACTACATATAATTAGATGGACATGAAGGCAGAGAAAAGTATTAGTGCCAGATGGTCATATTTGGGGGTGGGGACATACTTTGTTCTGTGCATTGTCTGGTGCATCACTGAGCTACCATGGGGGAGAGGGACCCCTGGTATGCTCTGAGGGCAGATATGCCACAAATCTGGATAAAACGCCACCAGGGAACAGAAGTCTGGTGGCTCACTGCAAGTTAGCAGAAGCTATCCATGTGGGTTAAAATTCTTCTAATGAAATAACTGTGCACTGGAAAATGCTGATTCAAGGGCTCAGAGTGGCAGAACTAGGTGGCACTACAAAAATAATCACAGTATCCCACTGTCTATTTATATCACGTTACCTTCAGCAAATCCTTTGCAAAGTCCTTCCCATCGTTCAGCCCATCCAGGTTTGCTATGAACTGTTGACACGACATCTTTTTGCCAATATTCTGTAAGTTAAAGAAGCAGCTCATTAAACTTCTGGAGAGCTTTGACTTTAATCAGTGTCTGTTTGTGCTGGTTTTGGCTGGGACAGAGCTAATTTTATCATAGTATCTAGTATGGGTCTATGTTTTGGATTTGTGTTGAAAACAGTGTTGATAATACAGAGATGTTTTAGTTACCGCTGAGCAGTGCTTACACAGTGTCAAGGCCTTTTCTGTTTCTCACACCACCCCATCAGTGAGTAGGCTGGGGGTGCACAAAAATTTGGGAGGGGCACAGCTGGGACAGCTGATCCAAACTGACCAAAGGGATATTCCATACCATATGACCTCACGTTCAGTATATAAATCTGGGGGAAGAAGAAGGAAGGGGGGGACATTCAGAGTGATGGCGTTTGGCTTCCCAAGTTACTGTTACGCGTGATGGAGCCCTGCTTTCTTGGACATGGTTGAACACCTGCCTGCTGATGGGAAGGAGTGAATGAATTCTGTGTTTTGCTTTGCTTGTGTGCATGGCGTTTGATTTACCTGTTAAACTGTCTTTACTCAACCCACGAGTTTTCTCATTTTTACCCTTCCGATTCTCTCCCCCCATCCTGCTGGGGCAGGGAGTCAGTGAGTGGCTGCGTGGTGCTTGGTTTGTGGCTAGGGTTAAGCCACAACAGTTTTTCAGACCAATTTTATATGTAGTGGTGAAGCCTGGTTTTGCCCCAGGAGCTCAAAGCTGAAAGGTCTTCTGCTGTGATTTTCTATTGGACTCTTCGCTTCATTTGCTCATGCTGGGACCTAAACATTTCAAATTACCTGGTTTTTAATGGTGGAAATAAAACACCTGAAAATAACCTCTCCAGCTCTCGCTCCAAACTTTCTAAGTGATGTCACTTCTGGTCTCCAGGTTGGTCCTGGTACAGGGTCTGTGTCTCAAAACTCAAGACAAACACTCAGAATGCCTTGAAACCAATGCCTTGGTTGGGTCTCCAAGCCTGCCACGTGTGAAATTGTGTAAGCATGCAGTGTCAGCATCTGAAGACAGCCAGCATTAGACAATGACTCGTCCTTCACGGAAAATCTTATTTTTGATTGCCATTATGAAGACAGATGATCCAGCTACTGGTACTCTGTGAACTTGAGTGCTGTGGCAAGTGAGGGCAATACACATACACTTGGAGAATCTTGCAACCTGGAACACACTTATCACCAACTAATGCCAAGACTATTTGGTGCTGATGCTGATCTGGCATCCCTGATACCAATCTGTGGCATCTGTCTTCCCAAACCCTTTACCCCTCACAATAGCCAGGTGAATCACTTTCTCAGCCTGCAAGAGTTGAGGGGCTGGAGGCAGGCAGCCTTTTTCCAAGCCTTCCCTTGCAATCTTACCTCTCCAAAGGACTGGTGCAGAGGTGTGGAGTAGTCAGTGGGAATTGTAGGGTTCAGAAAAAGGAGTCTGATACCACAAAGGAAAGATAGGTGTCGCCAGTGCCATGTCATATTGCAGCCTTCACACCCTGGAGTGATGTCCCCAAGGATAGACCCAATGGTGACATCACATGGAGTGGACAATGGAGTTAGTGAGAGAACATGAGCTGCCACCAGTGGTCCTAAGGATCCCAATAGCATCCTGACACTGGGTGAGCTTTGCATCAAGGTATAGACACGATGGCCATCCAGGAGGATGGCCAAGAACAGCAGAGCCAGGACCCTGCTTAGCAACTCAGTGAGGAAGGAGGGCCTCACTGGGTCACCGGGAGGGGATGAAGCTGCAGCAGATGACATAGGAGATGCCCTGCAGGGCAAGCGTGTCCTCTGTTCAAGAAAATAACCTCTTGAAAGAGACTGACACCAGAAACACCTGCCCACAAACATGCACAACAGATGACCTGGAGGTTTCTCCCCGAGTGAAAGCATCAGCAAAGAGTGAGGCCTCGGGATTAGCCCACAATGCCGCCCCCCACCCCCACCCCCATCTGTGTGTGCAGACATACTCTTTGTCTACACAGGGAGCCAGCACTGGTTTTGAGCAGCTCTGTCTGATGCTCTTAATTATGTTGGTGCAAGTTCCAGAAGAGCTGCCACCCATGAGAGATCAAGAAAAAGAGGAATAAAGCAGTGTTACAAATCTGCGGTGCCTGGGGACATGGTGCAGCACAACACAAGGCTCAGCCATCTTTGCTTTTGCAAAGGGAAGCCCCACAGCTGATGCCCATAGCTGCACCCCATAGCTAGAGGCTACTGCCAGCTAGTGCTCAGTGGATACACTAGCTGCAGAAGAGCTACAGGGAAACCTGCAGACATGATAGGCTTTTTCAGCAGAGGGAAGAGAGATTTGTGTACTTGCTGGCCAGTGAATTGCAGGGGGAAAAAAAAAGAAGCCTGAAGCACAATGGCATGTGGATGGATAAAGAAAGGAGGGTGAGAGAGAGCATTAAAATACAGTAATGAACCTCCACGGGGGAAGAAGTTTGGAGGTGAGGTAGGTATGTTGCCTAAGACCTTGATGCACAAAATTACTTTGCACAGAGAGAAGGTGACTACTTCTGCCCCTGCCTTGAGGCAGGAAAGTAGAGTACACAGCACAGGTCTTTCTGCCTGCAGAGACCTTGTTGCAGTGATCCAGCAATGAATGCGGCCAGCAACACATTTTAGGAAGTGAGTGGATACAGTGAGACAAGTGGCACAAGTTACCAGCCCTGAAGGCCCTTCTTTGGGTTTCTCATGTATTGCGTCCACGACATATATTGAACCCAGGGGATGGCTTCTTTTTTATTCTGTGATCTCTCTCTTTCTCTTGCACAAGAAGATATCTGAGCTCAAACTGAGACAGCAGCCACACGGTAGAAAAGCAGCCAATTGCTGAGCAATTGAGAAGGATTTTTCTGATGACCAGAAGAGGTGATGAGAAAGCTCCAGCAAGGATGTTAATACTGTGAATCAACTTGTTGGACAAGGCTGTCGAAACACTGCAGAGTCAGGGGCAGGATTCAGGCTGGCTGTCAGTAGGATTGAGCACAGGATGCTGGCATGGCTCAGATGCAATGCAACCTAAGTCAACAATATCTTAACACTTCAGCTTACTGCCTTGAGAAATGGGCTGGAGCCAGCCACTCAATTACAAAGCCCTGCAAGTTGTCCAAATCAACACCAGATGAATAAAGAAAACAAAAAACCACTTCAGGACATGGACTTTTCAGCTTCACTTGATCAATACTGCAAAGAAACATTTCTGTGATCACAGGTGCCTCATTATCAATGGCACCAGCACCAGGGACTGCCTGAGCTTTCACACACTGCAACAGTAGTTAACAAGTATGGGGAATCCCAGGAACATCTCTGGAAAAGGCCACTATGATGGTGCACTGGGGTACCTTCTTACACAGTAGACCATCTTGCTGAGTCAGCAAGGCCATCACATGTGGATATTATCTTCAGGGGAATGTACCTGCACACCTCAAAGCGCAGTGTTCAAGATGTCCCTTGCTGAACTGGGGCCTCTGGGTAGGGAGGTACATCTTAACTTCTGGCCAGCCACACAGATGGGGCCAGATGTTTTTTGTAGTGCATCAGTCACTTACCAGCAACAGAACAAGGCGGCAAGACTACTTCACAGCCACACATGGCTATTATTCCTGATACGTCCCCCTGGCTTGCTCCAGACGATGCAGCAAAGCATGAGGAATCACTGTCAGACAATCAGCTAGTACCATGGTGTGCTTGGATGAAGAGTGAGTGAGCAAACAGTGGATTAAATAGATGAGAAGGGGTGGATAGTTAGACGAATGGGTAGAGGCAGTATGGGAATGGATGGATGGAGGAGGATGGGTGCAGACAGAGTATGAGAATGGAGAGTTGTGGAGACAAGGTGCACAATGGTGGTTAGAGTGCATAAGAATAAATTAGGAAGGATGAGATTGATCTTATCATGGGTAGACAGGGCTGATCCTCTCATCCCATTGTTTCAACCCAGCCATCCGCTGCTGAGCTGACTCACCCAAGATGATCGCAGACCATCTCCTGAAGTGTCCAGGGTGGTTCTACCCACCTCCAGAAGACTCTGGGCTGTAGCCTGGAATCCCTTGGCTGTTGCCAAGTCCCAGAGTTAGGAGGCTGGGCAGGTGAGTATGGAGCTGGGTGCTGAGTGGGAAAAGCAGGTGCCATGTGAAAGCCCCAGGAGGAGAAGCAATTTCCTGGGGGCCAGAGGCTGTGAAGGGTGGCTATCTAGGGTGCTGTCCCCAGTAATCCCTCTGTGAGGTGTTAAACCACTTGAGGTTCTGGGCTGGAGCCCCAGGCATCAAACATCTCAGCTGCCAAGTGGTGAGTGGAGTACATCACCTGTGAGCTCCCCAGCATGAGCATCACACCCCAGAAGGCCCTGCTTTTACTCAGGCTCTTTTGACCTCTCCCAGAGAGTCATCCTCAGGGGAAGAACCCAAACAACTACATTTATGCTTCAGCATTAAGAAAGGGTCATTGCTCTGATTGGACCAAGGAATCTGGTAGGGAATGTGTTCTAGGCTGCAGAAAAAAGATCACCCCGCTGCAGGGGTGATACTTTAGATATCAGTGACCCCTGGACCACACAAAGCTGCTGTGAGCAGACCGATGTCACTCTTCAGGTGATGCCAGTGGCTGCTTATATCTCAGAGCTCTTCAGCTCTCCCAGTGCTACTGACACAGCAGTATTTCTAACACCAAACCATAAGCTTGGCGTAAGGAGAATATCACAAGGTTTGTAAGATTAATAGCGATGGATATGTGGAGTTAGGAGCTGCCAGTGGTCCCATTTCAGGCTTTGTTCAGTGGCCATGAGAGCTGCTGGCCTGCTTTTTGAACAAATGCTAAAGCTTGTCACATTATAATCTGACTCCAGAAGCTGGTCTTTGCTAAAGTACCAAAATGCAACCACAAGTGCTGGTGATGCACAGGTGTTGATTTGTCACTGTCCTTCCATGGCCAGTAGTTCCGAACAAGGAGGGCTAACTTTGACAGTTGAAAAGGAGACATCCAAAAGCTTTGTCTCCAAGGGGAAGAGATGGAGCAGAGCAGTCTTTGTTATAAGACCTTCTGGAGCTCAAACAGCACCAGCAGAGCAAGGTAGAGAGTTGCAACAACCTGGTTTACACTACAAGGCTTGCAATGTTTGTTGGTGACTGCTGGCTTTTAAACACCAACTCCAGGTGATTCTCTGAAAATGGAGTGTCCCATTTTAAAGACAGTAAGTTTTCTAGACAGTTTGGAAACAGGGTCTGTGGTAGAAAATCAACTGTACTAAGGCAAAACTCCAGTGTGGCCAGGTGCAAATCTCATGTTTTAAAGCCAGTCTCATTACTTTTAAGTCTGAACTCAGTATATAAGATGGTTACTGCTGGAATGGTGAACTAGCCCATTCAAGAGACACTACTGTAGAGAACTGCCCCTTTACGGAGACACATCAACCAACCTTTCCTAATCAAAGGAGTTTCCCACTCCATGCCAACGCACAGTAAAACACTGAAACACAAACACACAATATTAAAAAATGAAACAAATGAAAAAGTGATATGCCTTAGCATGACAGCACTTTAAAGAAAAGGGATGAGAGATCAAGTCACACAATCCCAGGTACACTGCAGTTTATGGAGGTTTCTTTACACAAGAAGAATTTCATGTGATGCGTACCAGCTGCTAATGGGTTACTAAGTAGTGAAGGACACTGCACAACCACTTAGGAATCCAGACAAACAAAAATATTTTTTTTTAACACAGAAAAAAACAAGTCAAATGCCAGTGCTTTAAAGCAAAACACTAGAATGACTGCACTTACCACCTGGTAAAGGGTTAAAGAGTAGAAAGAGAGGTTCCAGGAGCAGAAGGAAGAAAAACAGAAAAAGGAGGAGAAGGAGAAGAATAAATTAATTTTACACATGCAGAAAAATTAATAGAAGGTTTTTCAAAGAAAAGCTCAGGCATTTCTACACCTCACCAAAAGAAAGCTATTGGTTCTTTGCCTAGATAGCATAAGATTGTTTCTTCCTACGAGGCATCTTAGCCAGCTTGTCAATGAAAAACAGAAATGGTAACATTTTGGAGGTTTAGGGGGTCTTTTTTGCCTTTTCAATAATTTCTGTCTTCCCAGAGGCATATTTTGGATATTTTTTTAATTTAAAAAAAATTAGACAAAGCAGACTGAAGTTGCATAGTTTGCCTTCTGCCACAATGCTGCTTTTGCTGTTGCAGGAAATGCTTTAATGAAAATATTTTCTTGGCTCCAAACATTTGGCTGAAAGAAGAATGCTGTATGAGCTGCCCAGAAGCCATCCCCACTGCTGTCCCACTGCCTGCAGAAACACTTTGCCTAGACATGTTACTGGAATCCATGTGGGTGGCCAGTGTAACATTGGTCAGGCTGCCTGTTCCCCAAAGGATGAGGCTGTAGCAGCTGTAACCATCTTGGTGCAGGCCACAGTGCTCATCTGGGAAGGATGCTCTTGCTGAGACCCGTAATCCCCTGGTCTCAGGGAATTACTGAGTTCAGTGTCAACTGCTGTATTCAAACCTTGCCACTGTCATGAAGGCAGTATCTGTGCTGTAATGATGGGGAGGGTCTCCCAGGTGGACTGTCAGGATGGCACGGTGAAGCTGATGGCCTTTGCACCTTTGCCATCATAGGTGAAGAGCACTCATACAGTGTCCTCTTCCTACCCCCCAGAAAATGCCTCCTCTCAAAGGCGATTAGACACCAGTATGCAAAAAAAGAGCTACATTATGGCCTCCTATCCCCTCATTAACAGGCTAATGAAGAGAAAATCAGGGCAAGTCTCTGCAGATGAACAACAAATTGTTACCAGGTGGAGGCAGAAGAGGACTCTGATGATACAGCTTGAAAATCATGGGACTGTGGGGCAGAAAAAGGGTGTGTAGGTTTCATATGCACAGGCCGCTATAATAAATCATTCCCCATGCCCCCTCCATCTTCACACAACCTCTGGGGAGGCTGTGATTCCAGGTCTGAGCTCTCAGAGGGGCTATGAAAGAAGGTACTTCAGTGACCTGAGACTTGAGGAACTCCTCCACCCCTGTAAAGGGGGTACAGCCACCTGAGGCTTACAGCCATGCTCTATGCCTGCACCAAAAGGCTGGAGTGCAGGGAGGAGATCAGAGTCAACAGTGCCTACAGCGCCTACAGCCTTCCACAGCACTAAGCAGGGCGCAGAGTCCATGCATACTCCCAGATGTACACTATGGCAGGGGTCTCCGAGGGTACGCAATGTCACGGTGCTGTCCCCTATGCCTGGTCCCATCTCCTCAATGCAGTTATTTTTTGTCCCACTCTGCTTTCCTTTCTATACTCTGGTTGACCTTTTAGGAACAAATGTTCCTATGTTGCCTGAAAAAGCCTCTAAAAGTTGGTGAGATCTTCTTAACATACTCTGCTGTTTCCCAACCACACCCTTGGGCACTGAGCTCTGCTCACCCTGATCTTTGTCCAGAGGCCTCTCTGATATGAAACTCTCCAGTGGCTGTCTCTTACATCTTGAGGAAAAGGAACAGCTGGGACTTACATCATATTTTGGGAAGAAAAGATCAAACCTAGACCTGTATGAAACCACTGACTCCCTTGCAGCAGTTTCTGGGATGAGGGGAGCCTCAGATATCTGCACCACAAGGAAGAGCAGCACCATTGGTGCTGCTGTTTGCCAGCTCCACAGGGACTGGTGGTGAAGACCTCTCCACGAGAGCTCCTGGGACAGGGCTGATGCATGCAACAGGTCCTGGGAAGAAAGCTGCATTGCCTGTGCCTGTATAAGATAACTGTTGTCAGCAAGAGATATGCCTTTGGCTTGAGTGTGGGGTGACACTAAGAGGACTGTCCCCAAGTATGGGCCTGGCACCCGAAATTCCCCCTGGAGGTGGTCAGAGTTCTTTCTGCCAATTTATCTCTAGTTTCTAGCACCACATCCTGCATAAAGGGACAGACCGCTATACTGGGAAGGAAAAAAGAAAGGATGACCCTCTGAGCACTACTTACATGGCCGTGAAGGTCTGTGTTCAGCAGCATCAGAGCACAGGTGAGCGTATGAATCCCATCTGAAACAGACAATAGTAAGATGGCTATGATTACTCCCCTTCCCATGCAGTTTCAATGTTTGCTGTCTTGGCAGCCCACCCATTGCAAAACCAAGGCTAGTTGGTTTGTCAATGGCTTTCTGAAGACCAGACTTCCACTGAGTCTTCCTCCATAGCCATTTTTTGCCAATGCCAATGCAGAATGGGACAGAGATACTGGCAAACAGAGCTCATTTCCCCCGAGTTGGTCGCAGTCTCCTCAGGGATTTATCCTTAGGTCTGCCTGAGGTAGCCATTATTCCCAGGCAGCCTATAAACTCTTGAGTTGCTCAACAAACATTATTACTGCAAATGAGCGCAACATATTTGGCTCTCTAACTTAACTCACATGAAGTTTTCCTTCCATTTGAGACAGTGCATCACCCTCTTCTGTACCAGGCAGCCTGGTGGCTTGCTTTTATTTAAAAACCCTGCTGTGTCCTGAAGCTGTTCAAGGTCAAGAGACTAGTCTCCACGTACCACCTCACAATAGTGAGATGCAAATGCACTCTGGCACATGAACTGGTCCTTGCAAGGCCCTCACAAAGGGCTAGAGAGCACCAGGGAGGAGGCAGGGACAGAAATACTACAGCCTTGGTCTTTGGCCCTGCTCTTGGCATGACTTGGTGTGCTCACACAGATGGACTGCTCCACAGACCAAGCCAGACGTGACACGATGCTCCTGGCTGCTCTGCAAATTGGTGACTTAGTGTCAGGCTGTAACTTACCCCCAGGCCTGGATGGGGAAGTGACAGTGGTCTCTTCTTGTGGAAGTAGATGTGCAGCCACAGAGAACCAGCTGTGGCCCATCCCCATCCTGGTCAGCCACAAAACAAAGGCACAATTTGTGTGGAATAGGGACAAGCCCTGAGCATTCCATGCTCAAGGCCAAGCTCTGAACACTGCCAGCTAAAGGCAACCAAACACATGAGCCCAGGATGAAGGCAACTGAGCACGAGCTTCTCCCTTTCCTGGAAGAACCATAGTCTCTGAGGAAGGAAGGGTTTCTCTATGAGGTCTGACAATCCTGGGGACATGGTGTGATGGACATCCCCCTTCAAGAGAATCAATTCCTAAGAAAGATGCTTCCTTCAGTTTCACAGGAAGTAGCTTTGGGCTTAGGACAACACGCCTCCCCAGTGCGTATTTTGGGGTCTCTGTGGGAGATTCTGGGCTAACATCTTTGCCTGGCTTTACTGTATCACTTTGGTGAGGTAAATAATGTCCCAAATGGCCCCAAGGTGGAGCTGGTGTCCCAAAACCTGCTATTTTCTTACTGTTGCTCAGCTCAGTTGCATTCACTTTTTTTCTTCGTTCACACAGTGCCACAACACAACCATATAGTTCTTCCATGTCATCTGTACAGGAAAGCACTAATAAAGCGTCCATGACACCACTCTCTGGGGGAAAATCTCAGTGGTCAGTAGGTCAGAGCTTCTGCCACTCTCATCTGCAGCATCCCATCATATAGGCTGAAATGACCCTTGGTGCTGCAACAGCCATGCCTCCATCAATGGAGAAGTTATTGAATCGGCATGCTTTAATGCCCTGAAATGTCTTAGAGGGCTTTAAGACCTTCTCAGACACTTGATTACCTCCAGACAAAACTGCCTTGACTCTATCATGCCTCTATGCCAATAGACTGTCACAGCCAGAGGTGTTTCTTTAGAAATCTAGATACTACACAGTGGCTCAAATTTCATCTTGGTGGAACATCCTTTGCAAATTTAGGCTGGATGCAACAAGAAGGAACTGCTTCCTGAAGAAAGAGCTTGCAATAGCTTTCTCAAATTACCACAGACCTAGTGCACATTTTTGCAGTATCTGCAAAAGATTTGACCTGAAGGAGCCACTTTGCTTCCCTCCATTGCATCAACTTCAAGTAGTACTTGGATTACAATTGTATTTTTCAAGCCCCATTCAATTCCAGTCCTGAGTGCAGCTCTGTCCTGCTTGGGACTCATCCAGTTTACATTGGGTCTGCAGTAAGTGCTCCTGCCCAGCCTTGTGAAATGTGCTGCCATCACCACAGGCAATGCTGTGGCCCTAAACATTAATGACTAGGTCATGACAGCAGCAGCAATAATGTGTTTCAGATCCAGTTTTACTTACTCTTAATAGTTTTGTACTGTTCAGGAGTGTATCATTTTAAAAACAGGTCCTACCAGCAGCAGTGACATCTCCATTGAGGGCCACAAAGTTATGGAGCAGTTTAACTTTCTGGCTTCATTCATGTTTGCATTAGCAAGTACCTTCTCACAGTCTTCAGAACTGGGGTCTAATTCCTCTTCTGAACAGTTGCCGTAGCGTGGCTCCATCAGCAGCTTTGTAACCCATGTTGCCATGGGTTTTGTTTGACTAGTCACTGCCCTCAAAACACCCTCATGCTGAAGGGTGTGGGACAGAGTAGGATCCACTGCACTGACCCTCTGTGCTCCAGCTCAGCCTCTGCTCAAGTTGGTGTGTGTATGTCCTCACAGAGGTTGTTAGACACCTGTGGACCAGAAGGGGAGAAAGGGTCCCAAGACCCTTGTCTGTAGGAGTTGGGGTGGATACAATATGGTTGGGGATCACTTCCAGGGGGATGTGTTGATGAGGGTTCAGGACTTCACATTTGGGATATTTCAGTTGAGGACTGCTGCTGAAAATTCAGCCTGCAGCTTAATGTCTACAGGTGGAGGACCCTTTGCAGGGGAAGGTCCTCTTTGGATCAGTGGGGGAGAATATTGCACAAACACAGGGAAATGAAATCTAAACCTGTACTTTATTGGGATACCACTAATAGAAGCAAAGACGTCATTCTGTTTTGAGAACAACTTCTGTCCAGTTAGCCTTGCAGAGGGACTAGAGGGTTCAGGTGACACTAGGCACTGCTGCTATTTGGGAAGCCTGCAAGATGGAGACAAGCAGGACCTCTCAGACACAGGTGTCATATTGCATGCTGAAGGGGTGGAGGAGGAACAACTGACACTGCTGTCAGGTCAGCAGCCTGATTTCCACCCATGGGGGCATTTCTACATGCCCGTAAGCAGGTGTGTAGAGTCATTCATGTAAGTGCAAACTTGGACATGCTTATGTCTGGATGTGTGCATGTGTACCAGGAATGGCCTTTCCTATTTAAAAAATGTCAGAAGAAACTATATCAGCTTAAAAAAATAATGGGGAGGCGCTGAAAGTAGCTAACAAAATCTGCCACTCCAGTGAGCCCAGAATTTTACCCAGCTGTACTTTCTCCTGCTGCAATTGTAGATGCAAGGAACAAAAACCCTGTGCATGACAAGCCAACAGCATTCCTCAGTCTGCATGGAAATTATTTCATAATTCTTATTCCATTAAATTAGCAAGGTCTTGGGCTGAGCTAGCACCAGCCACTCATTTCCCCACTGCCAGCAACAACTTTGCAAGACATGATTGCAGTAATTTGCAACCCTTGAGAACCACTCACCACCTCCCCTGGTGCTGGGCGAAGTATGGCCACTAATCCAGGCTACAGCTGAGGAGCTTGTCTTCAGCACAGCTTTTATGCACTTGAGAGGACAAGGCTCCCTGGGAGCCCACACTCAGACCCTCAGATCCTGAGGAGACTCATCTGGCTCTCTTGGGGTGGTCTGTACAGCACCTGGTGTCCCAGTCTCTCCTAGGGCAGAGATAATCAGCAGGGCAGGATCCCAGAGAAAAGAAGAAGCTGCAGCCTTGCCTGCCTGGTACTATTCAGACCCGGCTGTGCACGGTCAGTTTTACACTCAGGCTCTGTGACACAGGTGCACTGTGAGTGTGCAATGGACACTAGAGCCAGGGAAGGAAAGTGGTACCTTCAGACGTGTTCTCCTCTGGGTTGCACTGGCAGTATCGCCGGGAGAAATGAATCAGCACCCGCTCCCGCTCCTGTGTCTCTCCCATCAGCGGGAACGCTTTTAAGAACGTCCTGCAAAGAGAAAGTGATACTTAAAGATGTCATGGATCAATCTGTGGGCAGCATCCATGCTAATGCGGGAGATGGAAAGGGGGTCCTCAGAGCAGATAGGAAGGCCTTTGTCCTCCCACCAGCCTGCACATCCTGCAGGTGCAATGTAAAAGGTGTCTATGGAGCCAGCTTTGAGCTGTGTAGGGAAATGTGCTGTCAGCTGAGATCTGACCCACCTCTGGCTTGATGGGACCAGGATGGGTTGTCTGTCCCAAGGGAAGAAGTTGCTTCCACTTGCTCTGATTTTGTACAGGATGGGATACCTAGGAAAACTGCCCTCCACCATGGGGAAGCAGATTGTGGGCCCTCCTGTCAAAGCTTATTTTTGGTGGCAGTAGCTTGTGCCAAACGTGACATCAAAGCAAAGATTAAATGACAACGACTCCCCCCAGTCCCTGCTCCTTTCATACAGACAGCCTCCATGGTGTCAGGAAGCCCAGATGAGAAACCCACCGCGCTGCTCCGCTCTGTCCAGCCCAGGCCTTACGCGGGAGTGCCAGAGACCAGCTCACCTGAGTGCTTTGTCAAGGGTCAGGCCAGTGAAGTCAAAGAAGCTGAGATACTCCTCTGCTACCAACTTGCTAAATTCGTTACTGTAATTAAAGAGTGAGTAGTCAGCCCTTTCATCAGGGAAGAAGACACTGTCTACAAGAGGAACAGCAGACTGCTGCCTCCTGGCCAGCCCAGTCTCCCAGCAAGACACTGCAGACGTGATCCCAGACCCAGGGGGACTTTATTCTATCTTGAAATGCTGCTAGAAGACCTCCAAAGGGTGCTAACATGTCCACAGCCTAGCACTGCAGCTACCAGACCTAGGCACCTCAGAATGAGAGATGTGGGCCCCCAGTGCCCCCCTCTGCTGTGCTGCTGCCAAACCAGCCAGTAGAAGGAGGAGGCCATAAGGATGTCCTGTGCTCATCAGGCACCTTCTCTCTTACCTAGTCCTCTCCCACTGCTGGACGTGCCTCCTCCTTCTACTGCAATATTCTTGGTCTCCACTCCACATTGGCTCCCATCCCACCCTCTCACCACAGGACCTTATTACTTGCATGTCGGGTGCCCCTGGGAACTGGAGCAGGAGAGCTCAGCTGAGCTTCTGGCCTGCTCATTGCTGAATGCTTCCCCAGAAACTATTTCCCTGCCACATTTCTGAAAGATGCTTGGAGATGTGTTGCCAAGATGGGCGGTTGTGGAGCTCGACTCAATCAGTCAACTCTAGCTCTCTCAACCAAGCAATAATGAATGCTGTTAAGTTCATCTACACAACTCAGGTAGCAGAGTGCAAGAATAATCAGTGAATACTGGCAAGAAAAGGTAGATGATCTCAATATGTTCAGCCTTTGCCATATACAATTCCCTTTCCTTCTCCCCACAAAATGAAAAACATATGGATGTGCTAAGCATTGCACATCCAGTTTCACCCCAGGACATGTTACTGGCAGAACTCATTGTTTTTCCTACAGCATTGTTTCATCTTCTGCAGTGAGGTGGATGCTGTAAAGCCTCTGGCATGCATGCTGTTTGGAAGCACGACACACAGTGGGATCAGGCAAAGCAGAGGGACAGCTTCAGGGGAGAGGTCCAGGCTGAGTTTTGAGAGGCAGGACGTAAGTAGTGCTGCTGGAGTTTGCTCAGGTGACTGTTTCAAAGCCATATGAAGCCACTAGGCCTCACATTCATAAAACAATCTTATAATTTTGGATTGTTAGCTCTGGGAAAGAATATGTCCTTATGGCCCCATGGCCCCTGGGTTAGTCTGTCTGAAGCAGTGCAACAATGATTGGCACGCAGATTCCTGCCAGCTTGCCAGGGATACTTCTCCAGTTGTCCTGGAACTTCACAGCAAGGTGATGTGAGATGCAGATGATGACCACACATTTGTGAAAGGAGATGTTACCACATCTTCACCCCTGTGCCAAAGAACGAGCAGAATCAAGTAAGCCCCAGGTCTCCTCTGGGATCCTCTTGGCTCTACATCTGCAGAAGACCTCATGCATTGGCTGTGCCTGTGCTGGGAACTAGCCAGCACTCTCCCTTCCACAGGTCAGGTTCCACCTCACACATGCAGTTGTAGTCTCCCAGAAGAAAAGGTTTGATTCTTTCTGTTTGGGCACCTATTTGCCAGGTCTCCTGAGAACCTGCTTGGGCACTCTGGGCACTGGGCACACAGCAAAAACTGCCATCTACAGCAGCACTGCAGCGATCAACAGGGGAAAACAGTGTCTGACTCCCCCCACTTAAGTCAAGCTGGGCTTGAAGGTCCAGCCTTACCCAAGGCTGCCTAAAGCCAAAAGACTTGGCATGTCAGCACAGATATGGGTGGGCCGAATTGCTCTTGAGATGTCTCCATGGCCTACACTGGGAGCTACACCCTAATTTACATTCCTAACTAGATCTATAGTCAGGCAGGATGAAGGTGGGTAGGAGTTTGTCTTCACCTCACTGTCCCACCAGGGCAGCCTGGAAAGGTAGGCAAGCCTTGCTGCCTGTCCTTCAGCTCTTGATGAAGGTCAGGAGTCCTTAGGGAATTTGTGACCCCCAGGACAAATGGTCTATGCCAGCTGCTGTGGTACCAACAGTCCCCAGCCTGGGTGCCCATCATGCTTTCCTGTGTGCCTCACTTGATTCCTCTCTGCTTGGAAAATCTGCAGGCAGGGACCGTCAGCTCTGCTGAGGGAACCAGACAATGTTGCAGGGCACTTGAAGGCAGACAGCCCCCAGGAAACAGCTTAACTCCTATGTCTGCCAGGGGCTCAGTGACACTGATGGGACCCTTCTCCCTGAGCTCGAGAGCCAGTTAACAAGCCCCAGGTGTGCCTGGGACACAGAGCTCCAACACTGGCCAGGGCAGGACCGTGGCCTACACTAAGGTGGGCTTAGCTGCTTGCTCTGGTTTCCCCATTGAAGAATTGCCCTTCTCTTTCTCTGTGCCAGTCCCAGCTCCTCCTGCAGGAACAGGTAGCACTTCCACCACACAGCTCAGACACGACAGAAACATCCCCACAAGAACAGCAAAGCGTTTGCCATGGGGGACATATCCGGCATGCTTTGGCTGGTGGCCTTGCCACACAGCCAGCCTCTACAGACCTCCTCTCTCCTTACACCCCAGCTTGACGATTTTTCTGCCTGGCTGGGGAAGGTCCAGGCACCAAGAGTGCTTACTGGCCTGTCTGAGTCACAAGCCACCCCATGAGCAACACAGGAGCCCTAGCCTTTTCTCCCAGTTTCATTCCTGCATGGCTCGATGCAGACAGATATGTGCTGTTTTACAGCCTGAATCACACTGTCCTACAGAGCTAAGCCTGTACTGTCCAGGATCCTTTTTGTGCCACAGTCATCTGGATCAAAAAAAGACTGTCCATAAGAAGTTTAGCTAAGTAAAATTCACCTAGTCTCCAGGGGAGAAAAATACACTGTGTGCCCTTGCCATACCGCCCATGGGACTCTGACAGACACCCAGTTCTCAGTGCACTGCAATGCTGAAACTGTGCTCTGCTGCCTGCTCTGTTGCTGCCTGCATGGTTTTGTGAACACAGTGCTCTCTTAGGAAACTTTGCGAGGAAGTGCCTGGCACTACCATCTTCATGGTCTGGCAGCTGAGACAGTTCAACCTCCAGCAAGAGACATGCGATCGTGGGTAGTGACAGAGCTGAGACAATGCCACAGACAAATCCAGGAACAAAAATTGTCCATGGAGAGTTCAGTTGCCAAAACATGTGCTCTTCAGAGAGGCAAAGGTAATTTCTGGATTTGAGGTTAACCTCACAGAATTGTGTCAGCTGGAAAGAAACTATCTGGAGATATCCAACCTCCATTCCCTTGTTCATCAAGCCTTTTCTACTTGGTTGCAATGATGAATGTGTTTGGGTTTGTTTTGTTTTTCGCTTTTTTGAGAAAATTGCCACTATTCACAAAGAAAATAAAGGGTTAAAATGAGTTACAAAGCTTTTAAAATTAAATTTTTTCCTTTTTGAACAACCCTCCTAGCCAGTCCACCTCCTACAGGGAGCCGGCCTGAAAGCATCACTTAACCTGCTCCCACCACCGTAGATTGGCCTTACATTGTCTAAGTGAGCAAGACCAACTTAAGACACACCTGTCCTCATCCTTCTTCCTTTCCTGCTCTGCAAATCCACCTGCTTGGTCCAAGAGCCTGCAGCTCTATCCAGTTTTTGTGCTGGGAAATTATTCAGATGTCAAAACCCAGATGATCAAAACAAAGATTTTCTTTTAAAGGCTGTGTCAATTCCCAAATGTGGCTCACCAAACAGCTTTCCAAGGTGTAAGGATTGCAGGTGTGAGTGAGGACTGCAGGAACTAGCAAAGGGACACACTCGGATGCACCCCCAGAGGCCAACTGCTTGAAACTTCCCTCACTCAGTGAGCTGGCATGGCAAATTTGCAAGAAAGGAGAAGGATGCTAGACCTGAGGCAGCAGCAACCAGCAATGCACGTGCTACAAGAACCACAGCAAAAAAGAAGAATGAGGATGCTGCCAGGTGATACAAAAAGCCTCTCTAGGAGATCATTCTGGGGCTCATTCTGTCCCAGGACTAAGCTGGGAGTCACAGACAATCCTTGGAACTGAAAGCTTGGGTATTTGCTGAGGGAAGGTTGTGTCCTGCTGATCTGGATGGGAGTGAGACATTTCAAGGACATAAAAAACGCCCCAGCAACACAGGTTATATCTGATCCAGGAGAAGGATGATGGGGATTGGTGTCCTCACACCCACTGTCATCCTAAAATAAGCTGTTACTGCTGCACTTGTTACTGTTGCTGTCTCTTAGAAATCTCTGTAACTCTCCCACTTTTGAGTAAACACTTCTTGTTTCCCTTCTGCCTTACCCAGGCAAATCTACCAGCTGAGGTGCTTGGACCTCCAGTGTGTACCTGGCTCTCCACCAAACCCTTCATGGCATCTATACAGACTGGGTCGGGGGGCACTGCAGCAAGAAGATTTTGGGGTGCAGACATTAAAAACCTGGGGACAGACAGGGAGCACAGACCAGATCCAGGTCTCGAACCCAAACCCTTCAGCCTGGGGATTGCTTTACAGGAGGTCTTGCTGGGCCCTCACCAAACACAGGAAGCTCTTGGTTCTGACAGGCAGCAGCTTGTGGCAGTCAATGCCCAATACATACAAACAACTTGTAGGCTTCAGGTTGCAAGGGCATTGGTCTTGGACCAGTTTCATCTGGAAGGATCTCCAACTCCATCCAGCAAGCCCTTGTAACAGCAGGCTTTGTCCCTTCCTGGCTTTGTCCTATCCTCCCAGCATGACCAGTCCTCCCCCAGACCCTCCCCACCACAGCTGTGTTTCTTCTGGTCATGTTCAATGCTGCCATGTCAGTCAACCCCCTCATAGGGTTGGCTGCAACCCTAAGCCCCACTTACTTTTTACCAAGCTGGCGTGCCACATCGCAGCGCTTGAACCCTTCAAGGTTGTAGAGGCGCTTGGCCAGCCTCTTGGCAGCCTCGCTATCTGCCCTGCATCCATTTGCCAAGGTGTCTGTGCTGCCCTGATCGAGCTGCTCCGTGCTGCCCATGTCGGAGTCAGAGTCTGACAGTGCATCCTTCAAACTGGCATCACTACAGAAACAAGAAACAATTCAAGGAGCAGCAATGTAACTTGACGAAACCCACAGAAAGTTCCACATTTTGATTTCTTCTTGTCCTAGCCAAAAATATGAAAAAAACCAACAACACGTTTGTGAACTGAACATTAGACAAAGCCTCTTTCAGGTCAAATGAAATAGTACAGTTTAATTTCAATTTTGTAGAAAAAGATTGAAGAGAAGGTGACTTCTCCCTGAGAAATCAAAGCAAGCAGCCCCAAGCCCTTTTTAAGCTTCCTCTCTCTCTGCTGGTATGGAAAGGGATACCAAGCTCTTTCAGAACTGTGGACATTCAGGAAATCTTAGGGATAGATGGTATGCTTTTCAGTTCAGATTATTTGCCAAGGATGAGAAACAGCACTTGTACAAATTGTGCCAATGGGACTGACAGCAGACCTGCTGTTGCTGGTGGGCTGCTCCTCTCCCAGCTGCTGGCTGGCATTGTGGCCAGCTGTTCCCACAGACAACACATTGAGCAGCCCCATTGGCACCATGTAGGCGGGGCTGTGTCTCTTTATTTTCTTGACCAAGGCCAGTTGTGGCATTATGGCACCTATTTGCACATTTTTGGGCAGTGTAACTTATTGAAGGCCTGATAGCTAGGTGGACATACACCCTTGCTCCAGCTCTCCCATGGCTGCTCATCACCTGTCTTCCTCATGCAAGGAACTGCCCTGCAGATGAGCTGCTGCCTCCCAGGGTCAATGGTTGGTCTGAGCTGGTCCAGGGGATGAAGCCCATAGAATAGCCTTTGGGGAGGCCTCTACAGGGGCACCCAGTCCTAAGTGAAACCCTGAGGTTTTCCTGCACTTCAGAGCACACTTGAGAGTGTGCCTGACTACCTCCAACCTGCCCTCCAGAGCAAATGTGAACACAAAGTGCTGAGCCTTGGCTTTTTCTTGGGCTCACAGAGCTCCTACAGGACCCTGCAGCTCACCTGCAGTTTGGGGTCCTGAATTTGAGAACAGGGAGGACTCAGACAGAGGCCCGCTGGCGTCTGGCTGGTTTAATGACATGAGACCTTGGCCCCCAGCTGCAGTTCTAACCTACAGGTAGGAAAGTTTTTCACGTTAGTGTTTGGCCTCTCTGCCATGATGGCACATGAGAGGAAGCACAAGGGGAAAAAAAGCAGCTCCATCTTTAACTGTCCTCTGAGCTTTGCTCCTGGACTGGGACCCAATGAGACAAGGAGCCCTTTGCCTGAGGAATTCCAAGCCTGCCTTACCTGATGGAGTTAATGATCTTGGTGGCATCTTCCTCTGACCCTTCCATGTGGAACCCATTTGGGATATTCTTCAAGGACAACCGGCTCAGCACATTTTCCGACCTGCTGCTGGTAATTGAGTGCCTGAGAGGGCTCCCGAAATCCCCCTCTGCTGGCTTTGCTGCTGCCTGCTCTTGCTTATCAGCAGCCATGTGGTGAAGGGCTTCTCTCTGCTGGGCTACCAGTTTCTGTTCCAAGAGCTCTGGGCTTTCCTTGACCCTTTGCTGGATCAATGGGGTGAGTGGGGCTTCAAAACTGACACAGCTGTCTGTCTCATCTGTGAGAGAGAGGACGTCCAAAGAATCCAAGCTGCTGTAGTATGTACCCTTCATAAGGTCAGACTCAACAATCTTCTCAAAGGTTGAGCTGAACCCATCTCTGATGTCTTTGAATTGAAAATGTTCCTTGTCATCCTCACTGCAGCTCAGCTTACCATCTCCAGAAGCAAACCTGGACCAGAAGGGGAAATGTAGAAAATACTGTCAAGGTAATTGCTTGCACTGTTCTCTTGGAGCTAGGAGTCAAGAGAAGGGGCAGAAACGGATGCTATGATTACAGGTCCTGGGGACCTTTCTGTGGTACAGCCTGCCTGGTTGCCAATTTTACAAGCTTGTAGAAGCAAATTTACAAGCTTCTAGAGCTGAAAAGGCAGAGTTTTATGATGAGCAATCCTAGGGGCCCAGCCAACCCCTAATTTGGTCATGCCCCAGTGAAAAGCCAGACCTCTGAACTGGAGATGTTTGCATCTCACACCTGCTACTGGATCCACTGCCAGAATGAATTTTATCTGCAGGTTATCTCTCCCTTCAAGCACTCCAATTATAGGTACTTCAAAAGCATGAAAATCCTTAGGATCGAGGCCATTTCATTTAACTTTGGATGTCAGCAACAAATGTCCTTGATCCCTTTTATAGCAGAGAAAAAGCAGAAGCTTTTAGGGAGCAATTCATACGCTGTAATTTAAGCCTTTTTTCTTAGATGACACACCCTAGAAGCGCAAGGCACCCTACAAATAATTTTCCCACCACTGAGGGGGATGTAAAAAGTGGTGGACACACATCCAGGCAGGGGAGGCTCCATGCTTCTTTACAGCTAGACTGTGGGATTCAGGCACAGCAATACAGTCATGACAGGAGGCTGAGAAATGCATGAACCTACAAGCCTAGCTTCCAGGTAAGCATGGATGACTCTCAGCAGGCTGAACTCCGATTGGCTTTGCATGCAGGGACATCCATTTGGTCATACATCTCCATAATGGGAGAATTCACCTGAGTCCAATCCAGCAATACCCACTGTGCTGGGAGCCCTGGAGAGCTGGGGGGGCTCAGTCCCCCCTGGAATAGACCGGACTGCAAGGACTTGCCTAAATTAGCCCAGGGTTTCTCAGGTGAAGCCTGCCACCCCACTTCCAGCAGATGCTGCTGTCCTTTGCTTTGTCAGAACTTGGCGTTTCATGCTGTGATACAGGTGAAAGCTAGGGGAACAGTAAGCTGCTTTTCCTCCGCCTGTGCTGGAGTTAACTTTCTGCATAGCAGCACATATGGTGCTGTGGTTTGGATTTGTGCTAAAACAGTGTTGATAATGCACTGATGTTTTATCTATTGCTGAACATGCCTGCAGAGCATCAAGGTTTTCTCTATTTTTTTCTCCCCAGCAAGTAGGCTGGGGCTGGGCAAGAGGTTTTGGAGGAGACAGAGTTGGGACAGCTGACTTTAATTAACCAAAGGGATATTCCCTTTCATATAATGTCATTCTCATTAAAAGAAAAAAAAAAAGAAAAAGTGGGTTTGGTCTTTCAACATAGTCATTGCTCAGAGACTGGCTGGGCATCAGTCTGCTGCTGGGAGGTGGTGAGTGATTGCTTTTGCATCACTTGGTGTTTTTTTCTTTTTCTCTTTCATTCACTTATTAAACTGTTTTTATATTGACCCACAAGTCTTCTGCCTTTTGCTCTTCTGATTCTCTCCTCCATCCACAGAGGAGGGTGGTGAGCAAGTGCAAGGATAAGGGCTTAGTTGCTGGTTGGAGTCAACCCACTGCACCTCTTCACTATGGTTGTCTCAGTTTGTAAACCCTGTGTTAATGTCATGGCTGTGCCGTGTGCCTCTCCTAATGAGCACAGCATCACTTTGCTGCAGACTACGTTTCCCTGAGATTAATTCTGGGGGTGAATCAGGGATAAGCAAGTTTCTTGTGTCAGCTAAGGAGATGCTGTACCTGTGCACACCCAAATCCAGCTATTTTTAGTAACGCTTCCTACTGGGTGCCAGTGACAGCCCACTCCCAGCCTTGCAGAACATCACCTGTCACAGAAGGGATTGGAAATGGACCTTGGGAGGTAGTTCCTCTAGCATAGAGGCAGCAAAGCACTTGTGAGCCAGACATGGCAGAGCTATGAAAGTGTCTCCTAGGAGTCTGGACACTTCTCAACACACTTTACAAAACAGCTCAGTCTTTTTAGTTGGACAAACGGAGGCACACACCGCACTCCAAGGAATTGCTCATAGCAAAAGAGAGAGAGGTAGAGATACAGCCTTGTATCCCATCTCCACCAGCAGATGGCAGAGAACAGGGAAAGCAAAGTGACCACCCCCTGGCAGCCTCCACAGCCAACCACGTTTCCAGCTCCCAGCTATCTGCAGCTTACAGCCCCGATCCAGAGATATTCAGCCCATTTCGTCCAACAGACACAGGCTCCCTGGTTTCACAGTGGAGACTGACCCCTGAACATCACTGTCATGCCTGGGCAGAGGCTCAGTGGAGCCCTGAAGCCCTGAAGGTCTACGCATAACATTGCAGGGTCTGGGGTGCATCCTTATTTCTCTCAAGGCAGGAGGGATTTGCCTATATTTTCACTACATAGCTAAGAAAGTAGCAAGGAAGGAAGGCTGTCTCTTGAGCAGGGAGCAGATTAATAAGGCCCTGAATATACTGGCCCAGGTATACTAATGTAGTCTTATCCATTCCTGGAAACTGTAGCCCTTCAAAATGCCTCAGGCAGGGTGGAAGATGGCTGGCCATTTCAGGCCACACTGGCCCTAAGGGCTAGGGAATGTACACCTTGCCACTGATGATAAAACACCCATCTGGGAACCACCATCATAATTTTTGTGGAGCAGCCAGTTCTCATGGTCAGCACAGGATACACCGTGCCTGAGCGGTGATGGGCACATGGACTGGTTGTCCTCCAACACCCTCATCAGCATGGGAAGCAAGAACTCACCATTTGCATGAGCACTAATTCCAGGTAGTAAAATGGTACCTGGCATCCCTTCACATAGATAATCCTCAAGGTTATCACCCTTGTTTTCTACAGCCAGTGTGTTTAAAGACCCAAGCCTGCAGGATAGGAGGTTCTCTGCACTTTCCAGCACTTTATTTATTCCCTTGAGCCCAAACTTATACAGCCTGCAACAAAGTGAGAAAGTCTGTGTCCCTACAAATGCCCCAGCAAAGGCTGCATGGACCGACTGCAGAGACCAGGGCAGGAGCCGTGGTCCTGGATGGGTCAGTAAGCACCAACAAGTCAGGCACATCACATCTCTTCTTGCGTGGTCCCAGAGAACATGGAGGACAAAGAGACTTTCTACAGCTTACTCCAGCTCAGGAGCACTGTCTGCATCTGATTCAAGCAAAACCAGGCTAAGGTGGGACATAGTAAAAGACCTGGCTCATATGAATGAACCTGACATAGCCTCCCCACAGACAAGTGGCATGTACTTATTACACAGCAGGGAAAGCAACTCCTTTACTTAAATAAGGAGCCGTATATTTATTTGCATTGTAATCACAAGGTTTTGTAAGCATGCTGAAGTAACACTGTATCTAATTGCCTGTGCTGCTTTCCCCAGTCACCTCTGAAATGCTGTTTTATTGCTTAGAGCAAGGCATGCAAAGCAATGCACTTGGTTATTATTGCAGCTGAACTGTACTAGATTTTTATGCACTGAGTTGTTTACATTTCACTTCTCACTGGTTAATTAGTTGTAATAAAGCAGAACCTAGTTTGCTGTGTTGGAGGAGTGGGGAGGCCTGTCAGAGAAGGACAGGAAGGAAATCAGGACTTTCTTGCCTGTGCACTGCAGGCTTTCTGCAAAGTTTTTCTGAACCTTATTCAATGGAATTTGAATTGCTCAATGGCTCTGAGTTGCCATGGGAAGAAAAGTGTGGGAAAAGGCAGCAGTCCCAAACCTACAGGTACTAAGTGTGTCTATAAGCCAAAGGGGGGATCACTCTATTAACAAGTTTGATATTTTTGTGTGATTTTGTGGGGCTGAAAGCAGAGAATATCATTCACTGGTGAAGCTCTCAGTTTTGGCTGCAAAGCTGCAACCTCCCTGAGATGAGCAGGGCCAAAGCTGGAGGCTTCTGGGAAGGTGAAAGACCTCTAGGCAACATAGCCACATTGATTGAAAAATGGGGGTTTGGCAAATGGTATATTGGCATGCCAATAGATGCCATGGAATAAACTAGAAAGGGGGTAAAAGGGATTCAGTTAACACAAACTGCAGCACAAGCACTAAAGATTTGGACTTATTTCCCTGACTTTTTTAACAACCATTCCCTGCATAGACACACTAATCTACCTTCAGCGGGGCAATCATGGTTTCTTTCTCCAGCTCCACGATGAAGTCAATGACCTTGGATGACTTTTTCCCCTTTAATTCTCCATTGGTTCAGTGGGAAGAGCAAGACTCAATCCCTTCTTGTAAAGTACTTTAAGATCCAGGGTCAAAATGCATGATATGATCACCAGCACGCATATGATGACAAGTGATTTTTTTCCCCCAGGAGTGAATAGTTGACTGCTTATTGGTGAAGCATTAGGCCAGAGACAGAATAACCCCAGGTTCTCCTATATCCAGAATGGGTCATAACAGAAACAGTAATATACCAGAGGGGAGTAAAGAATGAACTGAGAATCTCAAAGATGATGCAGAATGACAGTGACTTCTCAGTGTCTTGGTCTATCTGTCAGCTTTGTTACTCCTGACCCACATTGATCTAAGAGAGCGAGACAGTCAGCTCCCATCAGGAAAGACCAGCTCCACGCTGTGTTTGGCCCAGCCACATCTTTCTGCCTTTTAGCATACAGGTAGGTGGTTAAAGTATTAAGGAGCTCAAACACAGCGTGCTGACCCAATCCCTAGGCAATAAGTGGTTTCCCAGCTTTCAGCTGTTTCCCTGAAGTTTTCCAGCTGCCCTTCTGCCTTTGAATATAGTGTGTCAATGTCCCTTGTGCATTCAGATTTCCAAAAGACTTATTTGCTATCCAAGTGAATATGTTTAGAGCATAAAATCATGGGCTGTGCATGCAGAGCCTAGTCAGGTTGCATCATCTCCAAATCCTCAGCCTGCCACTTCTCCCAGTTCATGCCCTAGTACCTTAAAATAATTGCACTTCCAGTGATTGCAGCAGCATTCACTGACCACCCTTAGCTTTGTCTTGAACTCACAGTCTCTGCCAAGGAGCCACATACCAAACAAATATGATTCCATTGCAACCTGAGAGACTTGCAGACATATAAGACCTGACTGCATAGGTTCCAGGGCTCGTGAGACCTGCCTGGGGGTGGACTCCCCTAGCTGTCTGGACATCAGCAGCCTGCACTCTTCCTCTTCAATATCTTCAACTGTGCTTGTTGAAATAGTGCTGCTCCTTCTCGCTGGTGGCCTTGGGTAAATCAAACCACCAACTTTTTATAGGGGAGCCTGTTCAACACTAGAGATGCAATGAATTAGGGACGCCTGTCATCAGCCCACATGCTGTGTGGCTTCCCAGCTCTGCTGACACTCCTGCCTACGCTCCAGACAGCACTCTGAACAAACGACTCAGCCCGAAGCCTGCACTGGGCTAAAACCAGGAGGTGATTCACAGGCCCCACTTGACCACCCTGTCCCTTCCACACCTTCTCTTAAGAAGGCCATGCTTCTCTGTGACAACTTCTGCTGCTCTTCTCCAGCCCCCTTCTGCTTGCAGCAACCCTCCCATGCTGGGGTACGTACATAGGCAGGGCCACAAGATTCACAGCGGCCATAAACCCCAGCTGGCTGCAATACAGACTCCTAGATTATTTCTGATGGCAAAGTGAAGCATCTGTACTCCTCCCACAGGGATGGCATGGGAAGTACCCCACCTCATCCCTGTGACCAGTCATTTCCCTTCAGCCCCCAACATGCAGAGCCCCAGGGAGTCTAGGCACTTGCAGAGGCATAAAATCTGCTGTGGACACTGCACCAGTATGAGTGTCCCCCAGCCTGGGGAGTTCTCCTTGACCTCTCTTACTAATTGTACAGTCCTTTGGATGAAAAGCTGTAACCTGCTTCCCCAGCGACTGCCAGAGCAAGCCACACTGCCAGGGACTTCTAGGGCATATCAGGCTCCTGGTCAAGCCCCGCTCCTTATTGTCCCCCAGCTGCTGTTCTTGTCCTAAGTAATTTTGAGTAACTCTGCCATAAGCGCTGCAGCTGAATCACCAATGTGCAAGTGGGACAACCCCAAAGTGAGCACAGCCAGCACCCAGCACTCTTGAGATCCCTAAAGCTTCTCCCTCACTTTAGTGACTCTGTGGGCAGACACTGGCTCTCATCACAGCTTTTCTGCATTTATAACAGGGAAAAGCAATGGGAAAAGCAGAGAGAAAAAGAGTGAAAAGCCACAGTCAGCCATGAGAGCAGCTGCAGCTTTTTAAACACACAGAGCAGAGTAACTTGAACCAAAGAGGATTCAGAAACAAAACACGCAAACTAGCACTGAGCTGAGGTTACAATGGCTTCACACTCACCCGAGCTGCTCCTCCAGCTCATCGGCACTTAGAGCTTCTGAGGAGCCCAGGATGCCGTGACACCGCTCCTTGCTGAGGGCCTTGCTAGGTATTTCCTGGGTGGGGGATCCCTTCTCCCCCGAATCCGTGCTGCTTCGTCTGGGCACGCCGCCGTCCCACTGCTGCAGCTGCCTCTGCTCCTGCCCAACGGTGAGCTCTGCATCCACACCGTTCACCAGCACTGGCCCGTCCTTACGGCTGCTCTCACTGGCTCTGTCTGTCCCCAGTCCCTGCTCACCCTGCCTCTCACCCAGCTCTGCTGCCGCTTCCAGATGTTCATCCCCCTGGCCCCCACGCTCCCCCTCTGCTCCTTGGGAGGGTTGAGCATCATCCTGGGGGCTGGCTCTCCTGCTGGCAGGCTCCAGAGGCTGGCTGAGCTGCTTGTCCCCATCGTTGCAGGCCAGCGCGGCCGGCTGTGAGCCCGAGGAATGCAGCTCTTGGCGGTCTGCAGCAGCCCATGGAAAGTGGTTGTTCTCGCTCATATTCCGCTTGTTCTCCCAGCGCTTACAGGCTCCCTCCCCGCACTCAGATCAGGCTCAGTACTACCTACAATGGGAAAGAAACCACAACACAAGCACCCATGAGAGCTATCAGAAAGGCACAGACTTGCTGATAGCAGCTCAGAAGGGCAACAGTTTGAAGCAGAGCCAAAGAAAATTTCCCCCACCCCTCTCAACCCCTCAGTATAAAAGCAAGGAAGGACCATACTTGGGTTTGCTGCTTTTGCAGAGATGTGCTCGTTACCCAGCACAGTGAGGTCTGGGGAGTTCACACTCTCCACAGTGTGTCCACAGACAGAGAGGGTCTGGAGGAACAGAAGTCTGTTGTTGTGGTCCTGGGCACCCACCTTCTCCTCCCCCTTTCATAACACCCAACAGTCCCAGCCTGAAGCACAGGGGACCCGTACCATGGGTGCCCCAGCTGCAGCAGGCAGCTGCTCAGGGCTGGGGACAGGAACGTGGCATGGCTGCTTTCCCCAGGCTGGCTACTGGGGTGCTATTCTGAAGTACTGCCTGCCTGCCTGCCTGCCAGAAATAGGAGAAATAGGGGAAATAGGAGATACTTGTGAATTTTTTTAAACACTTCTAAGGAGTTGTAAAGTGCCAACCTGTGCGATTCTCCCTGCTGACTTCACATTTGTGCAGAGCCTCTTGCCTGCCAGAGTAACACTTTTCCTAACATACAAGTACTGCTGAAGGGTGTCATAAGTTGCCAGCTAATCTCTGGCACAAGTGTCCTTATTGAATATACCCTGAGTTGCTCTCTCTATAGGGCAAGGGAAGGATGCTGTGTTGCATCAAATGAGACAAGTGGCTTTCTGATAAAAAGGCACCTTATTGGTGAACACGCCTATCAATGCAAAGTGTACCAGTCTTGCAAGCACCATCCTGAGCCATGGGCTATAGCCCCATGGTGCTGTGCAAGCTTTTCTCCATTGTAAACCCTGCAGCTGCAGTCAAGTGACCATGGTGCCACAAGAAATGATCTCTTTTGGAAGCAGGAGTTTCTGTGTGGGGCTCAGGCTGGGGCATGATTACAGCTGATTTGGTTTTAAAACAATATTTGTCTTCACCTGCACAGGAAGCATGGCTAATCAATTACAACAGGTAGATGAGACCCCTGGGTTCTCCCGCTAATTCTCTTTGTACCTCACATCTCAAGCAGATCATTTAAATTCCCTGCCTCAGCTTCCCTCTCTGTAAACCAGGGATATACATCACCTCTGAGAAGCTGTGAGGATGCCCAGATGTCATCAATGGGCTCTGGGTGCTCTGACTTGCTGAGCTGCAGTTCTCATTAGCAGTAAAATCATTAATGGCTTTCCTAGTGCAGGGCTTTACTAGTTCTTGGTAACAAGAGGTGTCGGGCTGCAGCTGCCTCTGCTTTTACAACCCCTCACTTTGAGGAGGTCATGGAGATGTCAGCAGTCTCCCTCTTGCTGATGATTCCTCTGCACCTGGGCAAGGAGTAAGGGAGAGGTGGGATTCAACCTCAAACACCCCTCTATGGCCTGTGTATGGACAGATTCACATGGGTACGTGTTGAGCTGGTGGCTGAGCAGGACAGATGCCGAGGGGAACCCCAGTCCTGGGCTGACTTTGCTCCAGTCCCACAGCCCAGGCAATCTTGGACCCAGGATCTGGCCTACTCTCCATGTTCTCCTCCCCATAGCTGGGAGATGTGGTGGGCTGAGGAGTTCAGAGCCCCGCATGGGACAGATTTGGGAAGAAATGCTCCTCAAGGGTTACACATGAGATGTGAGATGGGCTAGGTCCCTCCTTGAGGCAATGCTGGTAGTTTTACCTCTTCTCCACGTGCATCCATGTGATCCCCCGCTGTCACAGATCATGCAGCATCCCTGCACCTATCACGCTAGTGGCAGCCAGGTGCTTCCGACAGATGCACAATCCCTGCCTGTAACAAGGGACCAGAGAAAGTAAGACCCAGGCCAGAGAGGAGAACCCCACTGATCTCCTGCCACCCTTCCACTGCTCCGTATCAGGCTGCTTCCTAGACCCATCCCATGGCCCATTCTTTGCACAGCACTGCAAGTGGTCTTCCCTCTGCACACCCTGGTCCCCCCTGGTTTTCAGTCATGGCAGTGCAACAGCTGAGTGCAGGAGTAATCCTTAGAAAGGGTTTCTGACTTCTTTCTTCATGAATTCCCCCCCGATGAATTAAAGCAGAGAAAAGGGTCTATGTGGTTGCAGGTTTCAAGAGAAACTTGACGAAGATCCCACTGAATCTCCAATTTCAACCACCAGATCCATAGAGGGAGACAGCTCTCTTGTAGATGGATGTCCCCCAACAGTCCTCCCCAGCCACACCAACAAAGCAAGGGCCAGGTTAGAGGTCTTTGACCTAATTGTAAACAAATCTGACCTACCAGATTCATTGATGTAGTGACATTCCCCTTGTAGAGTGTATAGTACAATGCAGGCTGGCAAGGGGTCAGTGTTGCTTCTACATGAAGTCACTCTAGGCTGGAGAAGCATATCTTGTCACTGTAGAAAGTGCCAGGTTGCTATAGAGTTGCTGGAGACTGACAGATAAGGCACCATTGCCTGTGCACTGTTAGAGGTCTACCTCAGGCTGGGTGGATCAGGCCTTAGACATGCCACCTGCTTTCCAATGGCTGGAAAGAGCCCATGGAGGAGCTTGGTAGCAAATATCTGTGTCAAGTCCCTGTGGAGGGATCAGCTCCCACCCTTTCTTGGGCTTGGCCCCACAGGCATTCAGCCTCTCTCTCAGACAGTTTGCCTTTCCCTGACAAGAGAAAGGCCATCCTAGACTTCGTGGGACACCAGCACATCAGCCTCCTGCAGCCCAACATCCCACCCACAGGAGCTGAGATCTCCCAGGGGAGGCTGAAACAAGCCCCTGGGACAGTGCTGAGGTTTGCACATGTGGGCCAGGTCTCCCCTTGCTTGTTCTTCTGCCATCCCAAATGAAGAGGAAAGACCTGAAAACCTTTTTCCCACCGAATCCAGGACAGAAAATTAGTCCCAGGCACTTGGTCTTCCCATGCACCGATAGCAGGGCCAAGCTAATGCAACATCTTCAAGGAATTTACCTGCAAAACTCTTCTGTGTATGACCACATTGTAATCTTGAGTAATACTAAAAACCTAACACGGGCCAAATTTTTACTTTCCCAGAGTGAAGGCATAACGCAGACATGCAACACAGAGCCAATGCGCAACTATTTGGAGGAAACTTTCCAGCATAGCTTTGCTGGCCTTTTTCTTAACATGAGATGAATAATGTGGCTTTTTCAAGTCCAATTTTTTTAAAGCCAGCCAGAGGGTTTGGGCTGAAATTTCCCACCTCACTGCCATTCATCCAAAAACTCCAGTAGGAACCAGACACCACCCAAGCTAAATTCCAGCCAAAGAACTAAAGCTTGGCACAGCTATATGCAACCAGAAAACAGGAAGCTAAATGCAGTTAGGAGACGGGCCTGAGTAAGACATGTTGGCAAAACTTAGTAACTAAGTCCCATCCTTCCCTCCTAACTTTAACTGACTTATTTTATTAATATATATTTAAAAAATCTGTTATTATATATAAACTACTGCATTATGACTACTCTGTTTTACCCTTTGTGAAGTCTAACTGGGATGTTTATAGTCTGGAAGAAGGTCTGAGGAGTCAATAGTTAAACTCTTAGGCATGCTCTTCCTTGGCCTGAGTTCCCACTGAAGAAGAGGCACTAAGGAAGCTCTGGGAAGATGCATGCACAGACTATTGCTGAGCCAGGAAGACCATCAGCTCCCAGCTTCCAGTGTACTGGTCTGCGCAGAGCCAGAAGGAGAGGTCCAGGCTTCTTGCAGCCTCCTGACTCCTCTGAGACTTGTATGTCTCCTGTTGCATCCATACTCCATTGCACACACATAGATGGAGGCTGTCATGTGCACCTGAGGTCTGCAGGCAAGTTGAGTGTATATCAACCCATGACAAATTACCCAACAAGTCACTAGCTACTTGATTTATGCTGTGGTGACGGTCACTTCAAGCTCACCCAGGTTACGGGTGGTTGAGTCTTCCCAGAAGATCCAGAGGAACTGGTAGGTTGGGTTGTAATGTGCTGTGGCTCTGTTCCCAGCTGCCCATGGTGATGCCTTGTACTGAAGTCATGCAGCTGACTCCTGTCACACTCAACCATGCAGGCTGGCCAGCGTGTCCCACATTAGCTGAAGAGGCTCTCTCCCACTTTATAACCCCATGAGAAAGCCGTGTGTGGTAGGGCTCATCTGTGAACTGCTACCTTCCCCAGTTGTGTGGGGTAGGTACATGGGCAAAGGGAGGAGGAGACGGGCTGTGATGCCACAACTTGGAATCAAAAGAAGACAGCTGAGGGTGGAGCAGCTGGTTGCAGCTGTCCACACCTTCCTCCAGCAAATAGCTGGAAGATTACCAGTGATGGACAGAGTCCAAAGATGGACTCTTAATGCCCTTCTGTTAGCTCTGAGAAAGCACCAAAGTGCAGATCCACCTCTGACCCAAAGCAGCCACAGCTTCAACCTGGGTGTTGGGAGAGGGCACACTGCAGCAGTCCGGGAAGGGGTGGGGTGGAGCTGGTTTTCAGAGATCCCCCTCTGAAAGGAGGCTTAGTTGGACCTCAGGCTGATATTCCCCATGTCCCTCCATGTTTCTTCTTGTTTCTGCTTTGCAAAGCGCTCTCCAGCACAGGTAAGAGCTGGAAGGTGATATCTGGGTTCCCAGTGGTGGATTTTCACATGATCAAAAGTCCTGCCATTCTGCGGGCTCAGGCATCCTCTCAAGTCACTACTACTTCCCTAGGTCCTGTAGGTAGGGTGGGCACCCCATGCATGTCCACTGCTCCCACCCTCCAGCAAATGTAACATAGGTTAGCATACAAAAAAAAGAGGGTCTGGCAAGAAAAGGGAATAACCTGGCCAGGACCAATCACACCAATGGCTACTGTGGTCCTGCTGAGTTGTAGACAATTGTTAAGCTGCAGTTCCATGATTTGGACCAGACCAGCTCTGTAAGGCCCATGAAAGCAGAAGAACATGGATTCATACTGGAATGAGGCTACTACTGCTGTAGGAACTCTAAAGGAAGCCAAGGCATCCATGATCCAGTGCTAACCATAGCTTTTCCATCTCCTACCCAGTCCTGGGGCTTGGTGCTCCCACCACAAGATGGGAGAGAGGCAGAAGGGACTGAGTATCCCATTTGATGCTGCCCTTTCTTGCAGGCCAGATCCAAGCAAGCCAACTGCTATTAGCTTCATTTATCAGAATCCCAGGAACACAAGCCCACCACGTCATGTGCCTGGTGCCATAGGACAGTGATGCAGGACAGCCACCAACTTGCCTGCTCCAGCTCTCCTCTGGCCCTGGGGTCCTGCACCACCCCTGGATCACAAGGAGAAAGGGCAGGACTGGTTAGGGGGTAAAGGAGAGCAGAAATACCCTGTCACCTACTTTGGGATGATGGCTGGATTTGCAGTGGGGCCAGCAAAGCCGGGCAGGCATCCACTGCAGGAAAGCACCAGTTCTGAAGAGGCTGGGCAGAATGCAGCAAAGTTTGCCCGGATTGTGTGAGGGGTTGGAAACCACACAGCAGTTCTTTCAGCAACTAGCTCTGGAAGTCTCCCAGCTTTTGTTGAAGCTGAATGGCTGGTGGGAAATTATTTATTTTTAATTTTCTTCCCTGTATTAGGAACTGGAAAGGCTCCCACTTCAGTTTTGAATAACTGCTTGGCTGCTCCAACACAGGAATTCTTGGAGAAGAATCCTGCTGCTTAGTCAAGCATGAGCTTTTCCTCAAGCTCACACCGAGCTGGGCTGCTTCATGCTGCAGCCCTCCTTTGCCTCCCTGCTCCGCATCCTGTTCCTTTGGGTTTGGCGGAGATGGGGCAGCAGCTCTTTCATGAGGCTCTGTCCTCACCCTGGTGTTGCAAGTATGCCCAGGGCATGAGCAGGAGGTACAAGGGATGACACGGATCAGAAGGGTGCATTCTGATGAGGCTCCCATAGTGCTGGAAGTGAAGGAGAAAGTGAGCAGATCCTGCGCTTGTCTGACAACCTCAGAGTAGAAAGCAGAAAGAGAGAGGAGGTGTCAGGAAGGGGAAGGGATGGCAACGCAGGCTGCCCTGCTCTGAGATATGATGGGTACAGACCTCATGGGAAGGAGGGTGCTGGGATGTTGTGCCTGCTTGTTGTGCAGCCTGTAAGTTTGGAAGATGCAGGGCAGAGGAGGACTGATCCTTCTGGGCCTTTCAGCAAAATTGTAGAAGGCCTCACCCAGAACATTACCATGCTCCACCTAGACCTAAGTTGGTGGCAGTGCCAGGAAGGGTGTTGCAAGGTCCTGATGTTAACTGACTGCTAGTCAGTTCCCATGAGTGTGCTCAAAGCAGGCTGGGGGACACAGTGGCAGCTTGGCCCCCATTTTCTCCTGATGCATGCAAGTGAAGGCTGTCATGAAGGGAAAGACAGAAGATGTCTGTGCTGCCACTCAGGTGCCACCAGCACCTTGACCCACGCTGACACCTGGAGGCATGTGTAATCCCATGACCAGCATCAGTTTGTAAATTTCTAGTACTTTGAAGTCCAATACCAGGCATGATGCCCAGATGTGGTCTCACAAGCTCTGGATAGAGGGGAAGACTCTCTTGCCATAAGCTGCTGGCTGTGCCCTTGCTAACACAGCCTGGTAAGGAATTGACTTGCATTGTACACTGCTGACATGGTGATTTTCACCAGAGCAGAGAATGCAACAGTCAGTCCTTAGCCTATACCAATGCCTGGGTTTACTTCAGACCAGGCTTATTTCTGTCTCATGATGCTACAGGGGCTGGGGGACACCTTCAATCTGAGAAAAACCCACAGGATGGGATTCGCTCAGTGCAATGTGAATACAGCATAGACATACTCAATGAGGACCATCTCATGATCTCCATCCTCTAAGCAGCCTCCTGTCCCACGCACTCAGACAATCAGGTCAGGAACCCTTAATCCTGCTCTTTCTAAGTTATTTTAATCCTCAAGGTAGGAGGCACCCCCCCACACCTCATCTGCTGACCATCACAAAATGCAGACATCTGCAGTGCTCTCTGTGCCCCAGGACCCCTTTCCAGGCCATTGCAAAGTGGCTGCAGAGTTCTCAAGATATCGGTTTCTGAAAGACACCTTCCATCCTCTTTTTGCAAGAGTGAAAAGCAATTTTAGGCATCAGCTTTCATGACAGGAAGAGTTCTTCAGCAGAATTCAGAAAGACATGACAGGCAGATGTTTCCTGCTTGGCCCTTTTCCTTGATGCAAACCATGCCATGCAGACACGCAGACACCACTGACACACAGCTACAGCTGGGCCTTGTCCCCGTTTGCCTTAAAATCAGCCTCTGCTTTTCTTGGAGAGGGAAACATTAATAAAACAAAGGTGTTTACTGGGCATCTGGATTGGGTTTTATAAGAACCTAAAAATTCCTTTGGTCACTCTTGTTGGAGAGAGCCTTGTGCTAAAGCACCTACAGTAACAGCCTCTGCTGTGATAAACCACATGCTCTGAGTTCCCATCCCCTTTGAGCAGGAATGAAATGTTCCATACAGCTATTTGATCTACATGCTGTTGATCCCATCCACAATGTGGCTTGTGAACAGTAATGGATGTGCTTTTATGACCCAACTCACCCATGAATTTAGAAAATGCAGGTGCAACATATTACCCTGGGCAGAGGGTGTGTGTGTGTGCGTGGGCACAATGAGGCTTCTTTGAGGAGGCAAACCCATACAGAGATGGAGAAATCATAGCCATGGTTCTTCGTTTTGAAATATGCCTCCTCCATCTTATGTCTCTGCTTTGACCTCTGCCCTTTCAACACAACTGAAAATAAAAACCTTTTACCATTTTCACTGTGAAAACCCTCATTTGTTTCTCCCATGGGCTGGAGGCTTGGTTTTATATGATTTTGAAGAACTTAATCATGTCACTTGTCAGCCTCTCCTCTCCAGATTGCAGTCCCTGCCTTCTTAGACTGTTCTCATAAGACAGCTTCTCCACCACCCCTGAGCATTTTGACTACCTTTCTCTGGATTTTCTCTAACTTTATTACTTCTATTACTCAATTCAATCTGGAGATGGGGAAAGCAGCACTGCATAGTGAACTCAAGATGTGGGCACCCAAAGATTTATACAGCACCAACCTCATGCCCTCTGTTCTGTACCAGACTCCTTCCCTGATGACACTGAGCTCTAGCTCACTTGCAACAACTCTGCTGGAGACTAGGGTCTTAGGAGCAGGGCTGGGCTGGGGTCTCAGCCAGACACTGATTATTTCAAAGGTGCTACTCCAAGACAGGATAAAGAGGAAAGTGGGCGGAGCTTGAGGGACGCAGTACTTCACCACTTTCTGTTCTCTCCTTACTGATCTTCTGACCATGCCACCTCAACATTACTCTGTAAAGTCCTTCTCTATGCTCCCCGCACCTGCTGGACCCACCAGAAGAGGTCCTCCAACATCTAGTGGAGAGTCTCTGTGACTACATTAACCATCTTGTGTAACAACTAAGAGTTTATATGTGCAACTGCTCATAGCCCACATAGTGTCCTGGTTCAGGTGGGGCTGTGTCCCCTTCCAGTGTCCATGGGTCCTTGAAGATATCCTTCCCTCTGAAGATCCAGATAGGATCCAACTGCCTGTGGTAGTCTAAGAGGGATCTGGCATTTTTGGTTATAGCCTCAGCTTGTGACTTGAGAAACCGATCCCATCCTTCAGTTCCCTGCTTCACAACAGCCTTTCTGAGACAAGGCAAATCATTCAACCTTGTACTTCTCTTGCTTCTGGAAACCTGGCAGAAGAGCACTGCTCTGTGCCCAGGGAATGGAGGGCTGGAAGGAGTGAGAGATGTGCTCCAGACAGGGAGGGACTGGACACCCACCATGGGGTTCAGGTCTGTGGACTCTCCACTCCAACCCATATCGCCAAGCCTTCCTGTCTGGGAGGGACTTGGGGTGGACAAGGATCAGTGCTGTGCTGTGGGAGCCCCAAACCAAGCTTCAGGGAGCCACCTGTGACTGACCAGGGCCAGCCGTCCAATGCCAGAGCCAGGCTGCCTGTCATCCTGGTTGGGTGCCACTGCATGCCAGCACTCACCTGGGTGAAAGAAAGCGGGCTCAACAAGGAATTATGAGCACTGACTGCTGCTAGTGTTATATTTTATAGAACCCCTGGGGTATTGATGGTCATTCTCATAGGCAATATACTGTCCCAGTGGTTTCCATCCATCACTAACAGTTTAAGCTGCAGGTCCTATACCCTTCTCTTCTAATGTAGAAAAAAGGCTGTGGATAAAACATATCCCACAGACTAAAATAAACCAGCTACATGCTAAAAAAAGAGCCTTTGGGTAATCAGAAATCACTGTGCATGGAACATACTTTTTCTTTAAGCTAAATCTTATAGCTCCTTATTTTGAATTTTTATTAGAATCCCCAGAGCAATTAGGACACATTCCGATCCAAACGACCTATGCAAAACTTCATCTTGGGAAAACAATGGCAGATTTTTGCTTATAGAAAACAATAAGACTGAGTCTTAAAATCCTTAACAGCTTTCCAGTTTGCCCTCTTTTGCAGTTACTCAAAGGGGGAAAATAAAACAATATACCTAGTATTTTTCATGTATTCCTCTCCTTGTACTGACACCTTGGCTCCACAGCACTTTGTGCACTGAGCCTCCCTCTAGCCCTGTGCATGCATTATGCAAACCTGACTGTTCTTTTCACAGGGGAAACAGAGTCACAGTCTCAGGATTAAAGAGGTGAAAGCCTGGACGGCACCATCACTTGGTGAGGTGGGAGGAGTTGCTTAAGCCTCCACAAAAAAAAGGGGAAAAATCATAGAGATGTTGAGCTTATGTGTTCCCCAGGAGAAGCATGAGCTTGAGACGGAAGGTCCAGGAGACTGATGAACATGGACCTGAACGTGTCTCTATTCTAGACAGCATGTTGGGTCTGTAATCTTCTTGGAATAGGCTCCTTTAAAACCCTATCTGGGGCTTACAGTTTTGACTACAGGAGGAAAAAAATCCCACCAGCGACAGAGCAGACAGCGGGGTCTGTCCGTACCTTAGAGCCCACTCCTGCAGGAGCAAGCCTTGACCCCCTTGGAGACATTCCAAGGCTACCAGCAGGCTCCACCTGTAGAAAACCACAAGAATCCTGTGGCTCAGAGAGAAACAGGAGCCTCCAGAGAGGGAACACCAAAGAAGGGCAAATTTTTACTGCACCCTGGGGGAAGGAGGGGATGGGCAGCTCCCATAGGGCTGTCATTCCTGCCCCCCCAAGATGATGCTCCCCACTAAGTGGATCTGGCCAAGGTGATGGTTTGCTGCAGGATCTCAAGGCCATGATCCTGCAGCAGTAGAGGTAAAGTCTGCAGCTGTAAAAGCAGGTCAAGGAACACCAAAAGACTCCTGCATGTGCAAGGATCCCTAACTCCACTTCCCCGGTGTGGGAGCAAAGGTGGGGGAAAGGGGGCAGAGGCTTTCTTTGCTCAGGCATCCCATCTTCAGGCAGCTCCCACAGCTCAGAGAAAAGCTTGAGAGCAAGGTGCCTATCCGGGCAGCAGGTGGGTCCCAGTGCCTCAAACCCTGCTTTAGTGCAGAAAAAAACAGCTTGTAATCAGTCCATGTTGTTCAAGATGGAAGTTTTCAAAGGGTACTTCCAGACAAACCTTATCCCTCTTTCATTGCGAACAGCAGCATTTCTTAGCTCAGCTCAGAGCTGACTCCATCCTCACCTCTGCCTATTTGCTCTGGTGCTCGCTTTCTCTTGAGGGGGAGCTTTATAGTTCGTGTGGCTGTAAACTGGGCTTCTGTCCTGATTGTCTGTAGGTTGCATTATAAAAATGGGCTGTTTATGGGGCCTTTCCACTCAGTTCCATGCAGCATGGCAACTGAATTCATTAAACCCCAGTTTTCTCTACAACCAGGGTTACTTTCTATAAAAGTCCTCAAGAGCTGTAACTGCTTCTTATAATCCATAAATGGAAACAGCCTTCTTCCCTCATTTTTCCTCTCTTTGCTTTGATCCTTCCTCCCCGCATTCTCCCAGTATCCAAAATAATAAAACAGGGCTGGCAGTTGACTCAGACCCCAGAAAAAGAAATTCCTGCCATGCCCTCTACACTAAACCTATGCAATTCTTTGCTGCAAGACCTTAGAAAGATTTCAGGAGGCAGCGGGCAAGCCCACCCTGCTTGCCCACTAGGAGAAACATCCAGCATGATGGAGACCAGTATTGCAGAATGAACTAGAGTTTTGAGAGGGAGGTAAATTTCCCTTCACACACCAACACACCAATAAAACTCTAATTTGGGGATACAGGAGAAATCCTTTCCTCATACAGAATTAGTAAAACACTATCTCTTTACAGAGATGCTCTGTCCAAGGGAGTTGGTAGACAAGCTGTTTGAAGACAAACGGACTCCAGCCCAAGGGACATGGAGTCCAGCAGCACCAGGAGTCCAGATGCACAGAAATGTGCAGAGGTGGCTGGGCAGTGACTTTGGGCTCCCTGAGAGCTCAGTGTGATCCAGAGAGCACTTCAGGGAACAAGGTCTTCCTGAGCATCTCCCAAATCTGTTGGGAAAGCTGGAAGAGAGCAATCAGATATTTGTGGATGCTTACATCAGACAGCTGTTTCAAACCCAGTTGCTGGTGCCCAAAGCTGACATGCAGCACCCTGCAACACCAGATAACTCCTCACTTGTTGGTGTGAGCATGAAATCTCCTTTCTCCCCACATAGTGCTCACCTGTGAAGGGCAAGGTGTATATTCATGAAGGCAGACTGGCAAGTCCTTCACCCATAAAGAATCACCAGGAACAACCTGATGGCATTAGTGTGAATGGGACAGACACTCTGGAAGCCAGAGGACCAGGGAGAGGGTCCTCCTTCGAGGACAAGAATAACAAGCATTGGGGATGTCATTATATACATTTACAGACATCTCAAAAGGTCTGTATTTCCATCATGGACCATCTCCAGAGAAAAAGGAATAACCTTCAGCCTCTTCTTTATGAGGAGGGGAACCAGGATCCCTTGGTAGAGAGGAACAGTCCTTGTTTTGCCCAGTAGTGACTCAGCCCTGGCCTCTAAAGGGCTATCCCTGCTCTATCAATCAGGCATGTTTTCCTCTTGCCAACATTGCTTTGCACTTTTCAGGCCACAGCAGCACACCACTTTGGTCCCCATGTCCTTGAGACTCCCATGTAGACAGACAACTGGTTCAAGACTCTTGGATGCTACTGAGTGCCACCATGTCAAGCTGGCCAACTTGCATTTCCAGCTGGCCTCCAAACCAAGAGCATTGGTACCAAGGTATCCATGACTAGGTAGCACATGTCTTGACTGCTGAAGATGTTCAGGCCCAGAAGGCATCAAGTCTAGAAAAGACTGCTAGAGGAGGCCAGAAGATTGTCCAGAAAGGACTAAGCCCTCCAACTGTCTTAGAAAGCAAAGCCTAAAATGGTATCATCTAGTGTCCACGGTGGCCCTAAGGTGAGACAACCAGGCTCATCTCTGAGGGAAACAGTTGGGTAACTCTCACACCAATGAGGATTTTCTATTCTCATCTCTGTGAAGGAAAGGAAGAACAGCTTCTCTCACTCCTCCCACCCCAATCAGACTGCGATGATGGAGAACACAGACTCAGCCAAGATTTGTAAACAGGCAACAGGGCTGGAACTTCAGTGCCTAACATTACAGGGTGTCAGGGCACAAAACATGGCATATTCACTGAAGTTAGCAGCTCTGCTTGGGCATAAAGCTGTTTGCTCAGAGGACCTGCAAGAAACAGCCTGAGAAAATAAGATCTGATATGAAGGGACTTTAATACATCATCAGGACCAAATCAAGACACTTGGGAGGCAAACCAGAGACAGCAAGCCACTACAGGGGAACAGACAGGACAGTGCTCTAGGAAAATCATCTCTTCTCAGACCAGGAGTGAACAACAGCCTTTTTCCTAAATACTCTACCTATAAGCTCACTAGTTCTGCAGTCCACCATTTTCTCTTTAGTTTAGATCCTTTCTCTTTTGTTTATTCCCTTTCAAAACTGCAGTTCCTACAAAGGAAGTGTGGGTTAAGTAAATCCTCATTTTCCAAAGAAAAACAGATGATCACTGAACTTCTGAAAGCTGCCTATTGGCTGTAGAACACCAAGGAGGTGTGATGAACTGACAGTTAATCATTCTTCCATGTTGGAGTCATGCTTGTACTGTTACCTAGCAAAGGTGTATGTGCTGCAGGTGGCATGACCACCCTCCCTCCTTTGTCCCAGGATCTTTTACTCATGAAGAAAGATCTGGGACCCACCTACATTTTTGGTTTGTCCATCACACTTATGTAGTAATGTGCTGCCTGTCTAGATCAGTCACCCAGACTGCAGTCTACAGGGTGCAGAGAGAGAAATCACTAAAAAGATAATTGCATCTTTACAGACTGGGATGGAGCCACTAAAAAAAAAAAGCAGGATTTCATTCCTCTGTTAGGATGTGGTAAGTTATCTTTATCTTTAACATGGCAACAGGAGATGCTAGTCAGAACTTGGCTATACCAGAACTTGCTTGAACACACGGTAAAGCACTTTGAGTGGCATTCATCTCACCCAAATGTAGATATCTCCAGCTGAGCTCAGCCCCCAGGCCCTCTTCAGAGTCAGCAGAAAGGCTGCATCTGATCTGCATTAGAAGTCTGTGTTACAATGAGAAAATTGCACTCTGGTGTTCGCTGGCCAGACTTCCACCGCCTGGGACAGCAATCCCAGCTGCTAATGTTTATGTTGCAGACACCTACTTTTAGAAAGAGGGCCTCCTGCCCAGCAGTGCTGACCACATTTAGAATGCAAACACGTCCTCTGTACGCAGCTCTCCACAGACACGCTTCTGCTTTTACAGTCAGATAATGAGTAAGGAACACACTTGCCTGAAACCTGCAAGTCTTTTTTTCTTCCCACAGCCAGTTCAAAGCAGATCCAGTTTACATTGCTGTGGTTTCATTTTCAGAAAACAGGTACTTCAGAAAGAATTTGTGAGATTTTTGAGTGATTTTCTCCATTTTGGAATGTCTGTTGTCATGAGGACCCTGGGAGCGACAGTCTCCAAGACCATCTCTTCCTGACCTGACCAAAAAGGTTGGACTTAAGGGTCTTTTCCAACATAAATGATTCTATGATTCTAAAACTGGTTTCCCAAAGTATGGATGCCTTGAGTGACATGCAATGTTGAAGCTGAGTTGCTTTGAAAAATGAGCATGTTTCCCATAAAATACTACTGAAAACCTGATGTAGCCATTTTGCAGCTCCTGTGCAGAGGCTTGATCTGCCCTTAATGGATGTGCTGGATAACCATGCCAATAGGAGTGTGGTTTTCCTGATGAAGGAGGCATGCTTCTACATTAATGTAAAGGTGCTTTATAGATACACAGCCATTTCTTCTCCACAAGGGGGTTATAAGAGCAAAAAGCACCATTAGGTTGATATAATTACATCAATAGAGTGCACTGTTTTTACTATACCTGCTCTTGGATCCAGTAGCCCTTGTAATCTCCCAACATGCAAGACACCCTGCACTAGATCTTGTGACAAGGCTACAGGAGAGTTGCTACACCAGACTGCAGGTCATTTTGCCTCTTAGCAGGCTTTTTTAGAGTATGGAGTTCTCAGGGCTTTTCTCCTGTACCTGAGACATCATTACATTTAGGCATCAGACAATGATTTTGGGAACTAATGAATTACATCCTGTGCTGTCTTCACTGATGCACAGAGAGGCCAGAGGGGCCTGCCAGAAATAAGTGTGTTGTAAAGATGAAATAAAGGTTCAGGAGACGAATGTCATTCATTCTGGTTCACCTGATGACCCAATGACATAGTGGCACAAGAGGAGTGGCAGTTAGGTTTGCTGTGGGAGCATGGAGCCTGAGACGACTGTGCATGCTGCATGTTGTATGTCTGAGACTGGGAATCTCTGATTTTTATAGCATGCAAAATAAAAGGTACATTGTCATCAAGGTGTGCGCCTTACAGTTTGCTGTTATCTGGAGAGCAGTGGATTCCCCACCATTCTTCGTGTGCTTACAAAAAACATCTAGGTCTTAAAGCACCGGTACCTGCTACAGGACCAATCCCTGCATCTACATCTACCAGGAGCTGCTATAATTTTGTGGCCACTTTCCTTCTCTCTTGATCTGATGGCAGTAATAGTAACACATCTGCATTTTAGGTGTTGCTGTCATGCTGCATTTTTCCTGTGATGCTGCACATCAAAGTCTCCTGCACTTCATCTGGGGTTGTTACTCTGCTCCTGGTCCCCAGGCAGCTCTGGTCCAACACTCCCACCAGGCAATGCAAAGTCGCCTCCTCTTGACATTATCACAGTTCTCACACCAGGTGCACGTGAGAAATCCAAGCTTCAAGCCACGTCTGAACCCCCAAGTCTCCCCCTTCTTGCATGCAAAAATTAAAAGACTGCAGAGGAAGCCTGGAGAATACCAGAGCTCAAACAGGCAAAAGAAGGCACCTCCAAAAGTCTGGGATAAAAATCTCTTGCTTCTTTAAGACAATCTTATGATTTGGAGGTGAGGGATAATGCCCATCCTAGTGTTCCACACCTCACACTGCAAGGTGCTGTATGCATCGAACACCCTTGCACAGTGCTCAGGTGCTGTGCATGGTGTGGACACTGGAAAGCACCTGCAGAAGCAGGCACTGTCCCAGACAGAAGTGGTACAAGACGGGCTCCATCTCTGTGGTGGGCATGGATGCTGCTCAGGTGACTGGCAGCTGCCCGTGAGGAGCAGCCAACAGCAAGGACCACCCAAGAAAGGGGAGGAGGAGGGGTGCAAATGAAAAGGTCATGCTTTATTATAAAGCATATTTGTAAATCGTTTATAAAGGGTTAATAAATGATTAGCAGAGGCTTTCAGTGCCTTGCAGACAGGTGCTTCTGAGAACCTCAGAAATGCTGCCTGTAACATGGGACAAGCTACATATTAAAACCACTCATTACCTGCCTTAATCCTTTCAAAACAGCATCTGATTAGATGGAGCCTAGAACTGAGGGCTGGACTGACAGGTAGGTGTGATGTTTTTCTGTTTTGAAAGACAGTTTTAAGCTCTCCTCTCCTCCTCTGCTGGTCTCAAGAAGTCCCAGAGGAGAGCGGCCAAGTTCCCCAGCTGCTGCCAGGCCCCGTGGCTGGGGGCACAGGGAGGCTGATGAGCCTGCGGGTTTAATGAGGAGACAAGCAGGGGCAGCAGGTTTGGGAGAGAGGAGGCTTAATTTCTCAGGGTGGGAAGGAGCAGAGTGGCAGGTCACCATGACATGGCGGGCTGTGGCAAGAGTCTCTCAATAACAGGGGCTCTTCTGCAGATGTCAGGAGCCCCACTGTTCCCAGCTTTGCCAGCAAACACCTCTGCAGGGACTCATGGATGCACCGAGCAGGCGAGGTTGGAGACCAAAGGACATCACAGACTAGCATAGTCAAGCCTTCAGGCTTGGGACCTTCAACCCACCCCAGTCCAACTCAGGCCGGCCCATCACAGCCCAGCTCAGCCCAGCACAGCATAGTCCAGCACAACACAGCACAGCCCAGCCTTAGCATGCCAGATTCCTGGCATGAGGGTGGCTGAGGGCCTCTCAACCCAGCAGCCCCCACACCCCAACTCAGTTCAGGGAATCAGGCCAGATGTAGGCCAGGGACACCCTGTTTCTACTGCCATGTCTGTGACCAGCTTGCTGCCTGGCAGTGGCTGCCCAGGGCGAAGACAGCCAGCAGAGCTGGGCTGGGCTGGGGACAGCACAGAGCCAGCCCAGGCTGTCCTTCTGCATGGCTGCCCAGCAAAGGCCACTATCAGGCCACAACGAGGCTATGGACCAGCAGTGCCACACGCCCATCCCACTGACCCCTAGGAAGGACCCATCAAAGGATGCCCCAGCTACTGCAACATATTAATCCTTTCTACTTCTGGGAGGAGAAACAACCCTATGATTATCTGCTACCTCAGTTTCCCCACCTATGAAATGGAGAAAGCTGCCTCCTGGGATCTGGGGAAGAAAGAGAGCTTTAATGGTGAGAGAATATCAAGAGACCTGGATAAACAGCCTTGAAAGGACAAAGGATGCCCTTTCCTTGAAAGGCAGGTTAACACTCCCAGCTGCAGGCAACCAGCTCCTGCTTCAGCAAGCTCAAGACTCTGGTGAGGGTGGCTCGAATAGCAGCCCTTGCCTGGTGTTGCTAACTTACGAGATAAAACCTAAATACTCATTAAAGCAGCACTTGGCAGAAACCCCATCCTCAATTACAAAAATAATTTCATTTTTTTTTATGAGTCTGAAGCCTTTGGGACCTCATAATCTAATTAAATAAAGCTTTCTCACTTTCCTCTTGCCTGCTCCCCTAGCTTGTGTTGTACCAGCAAAGACAAATATATATTTTTAATTTAGCAGAATACCCCTGCATCATGTATCCCCTCCTGGCCAGAAACCACCTCTGTTCCCCCCATGGCTGTGCCCTGCTTGGGCAGGCTGTGTCCATAGCCTGGTTGCTTTTGTTCCTAGAAAGTGCCTGAAATACCAGGGTCCCAGTCTGCTTCCATCCACTTGCATTGTCTGGGTACCTAGTGTCCTTTAGAGGAGCAAACATGCAGAGCCTGGCAGGAGCAGAGACCCATCTAAGGCAAGCTCTGCGTTGGGAGCAGTGCCTTGTGCCATGCTGAGTGTAGAGCTCATCCAAGCCTGCAAGATCTATCTGCCAGGATGTGCGGTGGGAAAATTATGCTGTTTCAGAACATGCAACGGGGAGAGGCTGTGAGTGAACTGAAGAAGATGCCATCCTCTCCTGTATGCGTCCAACACCAGCCAACATCAAGCAGCCATGCACAGAGTGGACAGAAACCTCTGCAAGCAGGACTGAAGCTTGCTGTGGAGGATGCTACAGTCAGCAGGTCCTGCTTTTATAGAGCAGCACATTGATGTTCCTCAGAGCTGGCCTCAGATCATCCAGCTGCGGATTGGGTGCTGGTGGGAGGCGAGAAGGTACCGCAGGAAACTCCCTCTCCACTTCTAAAAGGCTCTTTCCAAGAACCATATGAATTTTTTTGGAAAAATTCATCACTGGCCAAAAATTGCAATTATAGGTCAGCTAAATCCTACCTAGATTTGTGATGCGTTTGTGTTGAAACCACTGAAGAGCTGGATTTTTTAAAAAAAATCCACAAAGTGTTAAAATAAAAAAGGTCGCAAGAACTGAGTTTTATGCTTTGACTTCGGAGCATGTAAGCAAATACAGAAAACAAAAATTGAAACAAAAAATTGAAACCCTTCAATTTAGTTTGGTATTACAGCATTTCCCTATAATCTTACAATTTTTAAAAGATTTAAAAGAAAAAAAAAATATTTGGGTCAAATTTGTTTTTTCATATCAAGAAAGTAATAGAGAGACAACTGCCACACAGGGTAGGAGAAGCTAGAGAGGTGGCTGAGCTCACATCATTTTCTCTGGGTTTTTCAGTACAGTTGGTGAACCGTAAGCATATCAGTCACCTGTGTCTGATGTGGATTTTCCTGCTCAATGCTGATCAGGAGAGCTCAGAGGCACATCCTCCAATCCCCAAAAAGGAGGCAGCACTGGGATTTACTCTCCTAATGCAGACCTGCAGATTTTGTTTTGTTTTGTTTTGGCTTTTTTTTCTGGGGGGAGAGGTCGGTTCTCCATCACAGAGCCACAGAAAGGCCAGAGAGATGAGGAGCTCAGCTGCATCACCTGGAAGGGAGATAGAGGATGGGAAGTGACTGCACAAGACACCAAATCCAGCTGTGAGCCACTCAGTCCAGGAAACACTTCATCCAGATGATCACAAAGTGATCCTGTCCCCAGCGGACTCCCTGTCACGCACTCATAGCACGCTTAAAGCTATCCAGAAGAGACGGGGAGCCTCGCGATGCTAAGGTGTCTCAGCTGGAGAATGGGAGATACAAAACCAGTGGACTAGGGCTTTGCCATAGTGGGGCCTTTGGGAGACGACTATAGGAACAAAACCTATCTCATGCTGTAGAGGAAGGCAGAAAATGCTGGGATGAATCCCATGCCCATCCTGCTTGAAAGGATGCCTTGCCCCTTCCCTGAGCCCTGATGAGGTGTCCCATGGCAGCCAGCAATGACGGGGCAACACACCAACATTACCTTTGCTGGGAGCCATTCAGGGTGCCTCAGAGAACAGGACCTAGGAGGAGATGATGTAAGGCCTTCCTGGGCTGGTGGTACCACAACGGTGACATCCTGACCAGTTTGCATGGGATGTCTCAGAGTGGCACTGGGAGGAAGCCTTCAGGTGTGGTCTCCTTTTCTGGATTCCAGTGAGAACATGACTCCTGCCTAGGATGTGGGGATCAGCTGTTCCTTCAAACAGCCCTACAGCAGATAGCCTCAGCCATCTGCCAGTCCTGTCTCCTCCACAGCCACCAGCCAGGCCCTCCAAGACTGGCTTACATACCAGAGCTGGAAAACCATGAGGGAAGGATGTGGTGCAATGAGAAAGAGGAAGAGGAAGAAGTGGAGGACTATAAACAGTGGTAGTGAAGAGACAGGTGACAAACCGGTGTCCAGTGACAGGCTGAAGCCCAGTGCCCAGAAAAAGCATGGGGAGCACAAGAAGGGGCTCAGGCTCTGCTGCACCCTCTCTGATCAGGTTGCCTGCAGCTCTTTATGTTCTGTTGCCCTGTGTGGTGCAAGTGCAGGAGCACTGGGGCTGCTCCAGTGACAGCAGCGGTGTTTGCTCTAAAGAAGAAATCACTGGTATCCCTACCTGGGACTTGAGCAGAACTAGTTGCTGCCCAGGGTCAGGAAAACCAGATTATGGACTGCAGGGAAGGACCTCCCTGAGCTTCTCAGCTGTTCATCTTCTGGAGCTCCTGCAGGAAGACAAAGGGACAGCAGTGAGGATGAAGGGTAAGGTGGTTACTGTCCAGGTTGGACAAGCCCCTCTCCACTAGTGAGCCCAGCCTGCCACCCACCTCCCCAGGGTCAGAGAGGAAATGAGGGAGGGAGCCAGAACTGACCCTGTCCCTCTCGACTATGATTCCTGCACCATAACAGCCACAGAAAAGCATCATGAGGCTCATGTGTGGAAGGTACCACTCCTTTGGACTCATCTGACCACTGAGAGCCTGGATGCACTGAGCCTCACATGGACCCTGTCCCAGCACATCCCTGGGAAAGGCATTTCCCTACTGAAAGGGTGAGGAGGGCATTTTCACCCTCAGCAAATCTGGCAAGGAGATATCTTCATGGCAAAGACTTTGTCAGCCAGCAGAGCAACCAGCAACCTCAAGAGATGTGGCCATTTACAGAAGCAGATTGCCCACTCCAGTAACTGCATGCATGCAACCTCCAAGCAGGCTTTTCCCTCAGCAGGAATGACTCTGCCTATAGCCAGATTTTTGGTGGCAGTAGCAACAGCTCCCTCCCAGCCCAGAGAGCACCCTTCTGGCAACACCATCAACCTGTGCAAGTCAGCAGGGCCACACACAGATGTATGAGCTGAGCAGGCCTTTCCATTTCCTTCTGGCAACAAGCACCAACTCCAGCTTTGGGCAGAAACCACTGACACCACATGGGGCAACTCCACAGAATCAGAAGGCACTCCAGACTTCAAAGGAGACTTTTCACTTCAGTCCTTTTAACATGGTGGTCTGACATACTCAGCACTGTGTGCCTTGTGGTAGGCATAGCACATACAGATCATGGCATGGGCGGAAACTTGTGGCAACACCAGATGGGAGGAATCTTTATCTGTGGGAAAACCCATACAGGAAGTGGAGAAAAAGGTCTGGGATGATGAGATGGAGGGAAGAGAAGGGATGGGGCCATAGGTTGAAGTCAAGAAGCTAAATACAGGGTATTACATCGTGATGAGCAGCACCAATGGGGAGAGAGTGGAAAGCCAAGACATCTATAAAGGCTTCACACTCAGAACTGGATGCAACCATAAAGAGAAATAAGGTGGATATCTCCTGCCAAGCACTAAGTATTCGACTCCATGTGAAGAGCTATGTGATGGGTCACATAACGAGGATACCAGAGGGGGCTTTATTCCAGTTACCCTGTAGGTGGAGTCAGAAAAGCATGTCTTCATCCTGGACACCACAGAAACCGGTGTAAAACTGCTTGACTCCCTCTTGCCACCCACTGTGCAGCTCTAACGAGTGGCCTCAGCAAAGAGCACTGCTACTCCATCCACCCAGTCTCCATGAACGAGTACTGCTTCCCATCACCACCACCCTCCCACTGCACCTACAAATGGGACCACACTGTCTGGATATGGAACTGGCCTGGTGATCAGAGAGAGATGCTTTCTGACAGAGCTTCTGCATCATCTGCCCAGCGCTGCCGCCATCACCTTGGCAAGCTCGCTTGACAATGCCAAGCCTCATTTTTCCCAGAAAATAATACAGCCATGTCCTAGGGTGGACAGAAGAGAAATAATGTGCTGAGACAGGAGGAAACTCCATATTAATTCAGAACTACTTGTCTTCCAGCCTCATGGATCCAATGGGATCTCCAGGGAAAACCAACCACTTCAAGGCCACTTGTGCCTAACTGTTAGAGGGAAAGAAAAGAAAAATAAGAAACATCCATTTTCTGAATCAACCATCTCTCTCTCCAACTTCCCCTCTGGGCTCGGCTGCCCACTTTCAGACTTTACCCATTGTTTGTTTGGACTTGTACAGGAAAAATCGTGTTAAAGAAAATCATAGCTGAATCACACACTTTAGAGCAGTTGCAATGGACAATTTGTCAAGGACATGGGGATTTAACATATTTTTAATACAAAAATATCTAATGATAATATGCTACACTTCTTGCTAAAAACATTATCTATTGGCCTGTGGAGAATTTAAGCCGTACTATAATGCAGGCCTGGAACTCCATGCAACTCCCTGATCCAACAACTACAAAGCTCTGTTTATCCTAGTAATTAATTCTCTCTTATGTTTAGTGATACAATTAGGGAAACACTGCCATTCTGATGGGCTTGTTTCCACCAGTGCCTTTTACTATACTTACATCCCCACAGTAGGCTTGGTCTTACAGAAAAGGGTGAAATTGCATTTAAGGAAACAATGCCATATGCATTCCCAAAGCATTTTATAGATGTAAAGTTAGGCTCCAAATTGCACATTTATTGTGTGAGCACACAATGAGCTCAGATTAAATATTGACTAAAGCCAGCCTAACACCCAAAATAATGAAGATGAGCACAATAGTGTGATTTACTCCCAGCCGCTAGAGAAATACACATCTGTAACATATAACATGCCCTTCCCACAGATATACTCTTTGTATTCTAACTAGCCTTAGGCAGGAAAATTTCATTCTCATAAATTATGGATTTTCTTTCCCAACTGCCAACACATTCATATTACCAGTTGCAAAGCAAACAAATATAGCAAAAAACAAATGCCATTCCCCTGATACAGTGATAAGCAGGTGACTGGCTCCTTGTATCCTCAAAGTTGAGGCAGGAAAATGGTAGAAAAACAGGGCTAAATTCAAAGAATCCTTTCCCTTTTGTCCCCCAAGATGTGGGAGCCAGCAGGGAGGTGTGGACATGGCAGGTATCTTTTAGAAAGTACTGCCAGCCCTACCTGTGCCTGGAAAACTATGTGTCCTTCTCATGCCTTCCTCCTCCCCAGACTTGTAGAAGAAATTCAGGGAGACACAGATGCTAATATAACAATTACAATAATAACACAGCGCTGAACAGGGGCAACACAAACCCTCCACAGCAGCTCGACCTCTAAATCCTCTAATACAGTACTGCTTCATTCAAGATTAAAAGAAATTGTAACCTAGCACAGACAAAAAGACACAGGAGGCAAGGCAGGATCTCACTCAGCAGTGAAGCCCCACTCCAGTCCAGATGCAGTCATATCACTTCAGCTTCTCTGTACCATCTCCATGACAACCGTGTAATTTGGATGCAATAACCACTGCCAAATTGATCTTTAAATGTAGCTTTGTTATAAAACATAATACTGAACATGGCAGGATCAGGATAAAGAAAAGTAGCCCCCTACCAATGAGAACCGCGATTTAAGAGACCCCCTTTAATTTTTAGCTACCAAACAGTCTTGCAATTTCAATAATTGCATGGATGAGTGGATTTTAAAATCAGTAACAGCAAACACCACTTGTGTGTGTGTGTGTGTGTACGGCATGCTGTAGTATAACATCTCAAACAAGACACCACACTGAGAGCTGGAAAAATGTGTCAATGTATATTCAGAGAATGGGCATCTTTCCACATGCACGCGCATGCACACACACACACACACACACGTACACGTATCAGGGAGGTTCAATCTCTACCAACTGAAGCATACATCTGATGCATCAAATAATCCTAATAAGAATCAAAAACAGTATAACTAAGCAAAATAGGATAGGGGATCAATGTACCGCATGTTAGACAATGAAAGCAGGGGAGCTCACATTTGCACTTACCCGAGCAATGAGCTGATTATTTTTTGGTCCCTTCACAATTGCAGCTCCCTTTTCTCTTCAACAATCCATGCAAAATAATCTGCAGTCCCACCGACGGAGGAGTGGCCCCGTCCCTCCCCTTTCACCACCTTCCTAGACTTCCCTGTTATTGGCTTCCTTCTCCCTTCCCTCCTGCTCTCCCTCTCTCTTGCTGGCAGTGGTTACACCTCCCAGCCTTCCCCCAAGGTGTCAAGAGACTGCTGGGGATCCAGCAGGCAGGGTGGGAGGGGATGGGGAGAGGGGGAGGAGGCAAGGACTGATGGTAAATGGACCAAGTGAAAGGATGGAATAAAGCCCTTGCTGGCGAAGCCCCCGGAGGAGCACACGGCAGGAGCAGACCTGCTGCCTGGCTGGGAGGCTCCGCTCACGGCTCAGGCTGTGCAGCAGTTGCCAACAATATCCCCAGGGGTGTCAGGGTTTGTCCCTCTACGTGCACCTGCAATGTGCTGGGGGACAGGTCTGCTTCCTGCCAGCAAATCACCACCTTTCAAGCTGAGATTGGTTTGAAGTTTTGGGTTGAAAACCTACCAAATACTCACACCATCTTTAACAACAGATGCACTTTCACATGCAGAGGTACAGGACTGGAAATGCCTCAAGGACCCACCCTGGGGCAGACCCCAGCACTGCAGGTCAGCTTGCGCTGTGCCTCTGGGGTCCCACTTTGCTGCAGCCTCATCCCATCCCATCCATCCCATTGTGTCCCATTGCATCCCACCCCACCCCACAGCCAAAGAGCCCTGCTGGCCTTCAGCAGCAGTGCTGCCCGTATGCCTGCCTGACAAGCTTGCTCCAGAGCCACCCCAACCATGGTGGGCTGGACCGCATGCCCACTCACCATCAGTGGGACCTTCTTGGGCAATCTGACAGATCTTTGCACACACCAAGACATCACCCATGTCTTGGTGTCCCATGCAACTCAGTATGCTCACCCATCTGCCTGACTACTTCGCAGGGATGTGTGAGACCTGCCCACACTCAGCCCTGTGCCTCGTGGTGCCCACAGCACCATGTACACGCACCGTCCTCCCTTCTAATAGCTCGCAGGGGACTGAGAGCTCCCACAGCAGCATGAAGAGAAAGCAGTCCCAGGCTGGACCTTTAGGCCAAGGAAAAAGCATTTGGTGTCTGCCACAGACACATGTTCCAATACAGCTGATGGATTCCTGATTCCCTGGAGAAAACCTTTCCCTAGACCTCTGTACCTCTTGGAAAGCTTGTTCCAGAGGATGCACACCACTGAATGAGCGGACAAATCCCCCACATCCCAAATTAAAAATGTCATTACAATGTATAGCCATACATCCAAACACCGAAGCACAGCCATTAGTTGAAATAATGTCCCGGAGCAGCTCAGCAGAACATGGCTATATATTCTTCCAGAAGGGATACCCCACAGCACAGCACACGGGGTTGTTTGCCAGGGATAGTATCGGTAATGAACCATGTAATGAGCCACCCTGCAGCTACACTCAGGAGTTATCCAACAAACACAAGTGTGAATGAAGGTTACTGTGCTGGAGAGACACATGAAATGGATCTCATGGCCACAGACAACAGCAGTAAGCAGCCAGGCAAATCCAGGTGTGGGACTGTTAACCTCCCTCAGGGTTCCTTCGTCCAAGAGACACAATTCACCTTATGCCATTACAAAAGTCTGTCCTTCTCCTCTCTCTGATCAATTCTAACGTATTTGTAATCAACAAGTTATCAGGTTAGGGTGCTTTAACAAATTAAAAAGAATTAAAAAAAAAAAGCACAATCAATATTCATCAGTCTGTTGTGCTGTTCAGTTCTGAAGGCAAGTAACAAAATCCAATTTCGGCGCAGCCAGTCCTAGGAAGTGACATTTTGCAGCATAAGAATATGAGGTTCTAGTTTCTAAGAATACATCCACTAGCAGAGCTCCAAATAACTGGGTTATCAATCACTCTGCTTCTGGGAATGAGCAGATCAACATCTGGATTCAGGGAGAAACCTCCTCTCATCCTTTGAGCAGGGTGGTGTGCTTGCCCTTATCATTTATGAGACATTCCTAACAGTAACAGGGTACTAACATTTTCCTCGACTGTCAGCAGATGTGTGTTAGATGCCTGGCATATGTCATAACTTTTTTTGTTGAAATTAAGAAAACTCCTAAACTACAGCAATTTTGGACATGCTGTTTCACTGCTTGGATGTGCACGCGAACGTGCAGATGCCATTTGCTACCTGTGACATGAGGTCTCTGGGGAGGCAGTAACAAACTAGGGAGAGGCCACCTTTCTTGAATGCTGACATCAGGGGAGCTACCCCTCAAGCCCCAAACAAATGGGAGCACACATCTGGGAGCCTTCCAGGCAGCAGGTACTGCAGGCACCAGGACTAAACAGTACAGACCACACGACAGGCACAAAAGTTAACCAGCTATACTCTATGGACTATGGAAACACTCCAGCTAGGCTGATGGGAAAGGCAGATATCTGGAAAATGTAGGAGTTTGTGGTCCTGAGGTTGTCCATGGTCACGTTCTCCCATTATAAACCTGAGCCCCAAGGCTGCTTCAAGGCTGGTTGCTGTGCAGCCCTGGCTCTGCTCCCCCTTCACTCTTAAGTGGAGAAGCCAGGATCACTTACCCTACAACTGCACAGGGTGTATTGACTTTACCTGGCAACTTAAAAAGTGTCTTAAATGCAGCTTAGGGCCCAAGTTTGAAATGTTGCATTCCTGTTACAAGTAGTTTACCAACTATGCCCTGCTCATGGTAGTGTGGCACACAAGGACACTCATGGGTGCTGCTCAGCCTTCTTCATTTTATCTATGAAAACATCACAAGTGTTTGCACACACCCAGGAGTTATTTTGCTTCCATGTCCTCCCACAGCTGTTTTTCACAGAATCATAGAATCATAGAATGGTTTAGGTTGGAAGGGACCTTTAGAGGTCATCTAGTCCAACACCCCTGCAGTCAGCAGGAATATCTTCAACTAGATCAGGTTGTTCAGAGTCCCCTCCAACCTGACCTTGAATGTTTCTAGGGATGGGGCATTGACCACCTCTCTGGGCAACCTGCTCCAGTGTTTCACCACCTTCATAGCAAAAAATTTTTTCCTTATATGCAGTCTACATCTACCTTCCTTTAGTTTAAAACCATTACCCCTTTTCCTGTCCTTGTCCTGTCACAACAGGCCTTGCTAAAGAGGTTGCCCCCATCTCCCTTTAAGTACTGGAAGGCCACAATAAGGTCTTCGTGCAGCCTTCTCTTCTCCAGGCTGAACAACCCCAACTCTCTCAAGCCTTTATTCATAGGAGAGGTGCTCCAGTCCTTGGATGATTTTTGTGTCCCTCCTCTGCACCCGCTCCAACAGTTCCATGTCCTTCTTGCGCTGAGGGCTCCAGAGCTGGACACAGCACTCCAGGTGTGGTCTCACCAGAGCAGAGTAGAGGGGCAGAACCACCTCCCCGACCTGCTGGCCACACTTCTTTTGATGCAGCCCAGGATCCAGTTGGCTTTCTGGGCTGCAAGTGCACATTGTTGGCTCATTGTCCAGATTTTCATTCACCAGTAGCCCCAAGTCCTTCTCTGCAAGGCTGCTCTCAATCCTTTCATCCCCCAGTCTGTATTGATACCGTGGGTTGCCCTGACCCAGGTGCAGGACCTTGCACTTGGCCTTGTTGAACCTCATGAGGGTCTCACAGCCCCACCTCTCCAGCTTGTCTAGGTCTCTCTGGATGACATCCCGTCCTTCTAGTGTGTCAGCTGCACCACTCAGCTTGGTGTCATCTGGTTTTTCTCAGGAAATCCCTTGGATTTCCCAGCTGGGACTCACTAACTTTCAGTACAAGTCACTTTGATGGAAGCCAGAATTAGGAGAAAGCTCTGTGAGGACCTTGCTGCACGGTCTTTGCAGGTAGTGTAGGTAGGAGGATGTGGAGGGGAATAACAGCCCTCTGAAGAAGGGTCAGTCCTTGTGAGCTTTTGTCTGCATTTCTCTTGACACTTAAAATCAGCTCTTTGCTCTGGATAATGGCTGTCCTGAAAAGTCTACCCTGGAGACGCTTGAGCATACTGTGGACGTGCAGAAGTTGTGGTTCACATCAGGGGCACCAGAGCTCAGAGCTGGTGGGGGGACAGCTCCTCATGGCTGTTTCAGGGGGCTGGGAGAGTTGAGATTTCCTAGTCTCACCCTGGATGGCTGGATGACAGGCAGAAATTATGCTTTAAAAATAATCACGAGCAAAAGGCTGCATGCAAAGAGCTCCTGTAGAGCTCTGAGGCAGAACAGCTACTAACAGTTTTATAAGTCTGCAAAGATGGAAAGGGGAGAGGGAATAGGAAAGTCTCTCAGAAGAGGGTCCAAGGAAAGCGTACACCTTTATATGTGTGTGCACCTGGAGAGAACCCCACAGAGTGCAACACTTTGCCAGACTGGGGCCGAAGCCTCGGACACTGAACATGAGACCCACAGCTGGCTCTTCTCCAGTTGCATCGGTTCCTGCTCCACAACGGCTTGTTCTGGAGTGGCTCATGCTTGGTGGGGGATCACAAGGCCACTGGGACACCACAGTGCCATGATGGGTTTGGAGATGGTGTGGGGCAGATGCTAACCTTGTCCAGCTTGTGAATTATAGGGATATTGTCAGGAGTCTTTGCTTTAACAGCCAGCTAAAAACTCTTTGGCCTGAGAGGTTTGGAAAGCCCAGATGAAATGTGTCCTCCAGTAAAGAAGCTGCCACTTATGTAGAGGAAAAAAAGCATTTTCACCCTAAGAGAAAGACTCCCAGCCTGTAGCCTGCTGCCACCCTGCAACAATTGGCTCTTCTTAGATGACAAAGCCCAAGCATTTTGGGTTTGCAAACTGCAAAGCATACTACAAGTATTTTCCCCTAGAAATTTTTTTTCCATTAGGCTGTGACTATTTCCTCTTATAACCTCCTCCTGGATATACATTCCAGTGGAACTTGTTTAGTGGCTCCATAGGAGTTTGGCATTCTACACCATATTTCATTCCTCAAGCTCCTTTCTAAGTTTCTGGGTGCTGGGCCAGGACTCAGACTTGAGTACCAGCCTGGCTAGTGCCCAGCACAGCCACCACAATCTCCAGCGACCCCTGAAGTTCCAAGACGACACTGTGCACAGCATGAATCTCCTGTGTGAGGATTAGTCACCTCTCTCGCACATGTAAAAGAAATCTTGATGTGCTCTGGAGGTTTTTGATACCCTGCCCAGTATGGGCATTTCTGCCTGGGAAATCCCAGCCTGGAATATGGGAGACATCATTCCTGGCATTTCAGAATTTGGCAGAAGGAAAGATTGATACTGCTGGATGATCACTCTGTTCGGTCTCTATCTTCCTGCATGTCAACTTTCAGATGAGTCACTGTTCTCCAAAACACCATCTTCCCTCTGCTCGCGGGGGTTCCTGCGTGTGTGAATTTGCATTTGTCTTCCTGAGAGCCCGTCGTTGACATAAAATCAGCTCCTCAGGCAGACCCGACTACTCTCAGCATCTGACTTGTCCTAATCTCATTACTTTTTAGTGTATGAAAACTGTATCCTCAGCAACTGATCTGAGCAAACTCTGGGAGGTCCAGCAGGGAGTCTGATGTTCTTCTGGCTACAAGGGGTCTGCCGCACCTCTTCCATGTTTTATTATTTTCCAGTGTAATGAGTCTCTCCCTCTCTGTCATTCATCATCTCACCTAAATAAATGTCATCCTATTTTGTCTGACTAATTTGAGGTGCAAATACACCCCAACGCCCCATGTACCAATATACTTGAAGTACCAACACTCTAAAAGGATTTCTCAGCCACATCTTATGAAACTGTTCAATGTATTTTTTCTAGTCGTAGATATGTACAAACATTTAAGTTTACCAGTTGCCATTTAATATGCTGCCTGGTTACTACTGGAGCAAGCAGCTTTCCATCATCTCTGTAAGATATTAAACCATCTGATTTCTTTGCTCCAGAGCTATGAATCTTTGGCTGGACACCTCTTGTTTTTTGCAGTATCAGAGCAGACTTATCACTTTCGTCTAAAAAGAAGACACACCATTTATATTCTTCCTGACATATATGCATATAAATATGCATATACACACACTCTGTTATAGTCCTTAATGCTAATAAACATAATTTTCATTGACTGCACTTTCAAATTAGCCTCCCAGGTCTCTGCATTACATAACACTTAATTCATAGCTTTTGTTACCGAATCCCTTCTTTTTCTATTTGCAATTTTTATTACTGTTATTATTTCTGCTTTTCCTTAACAATGATAGATCCTTAGCTAAGAATATCTTTGATGACTGAAAAACTGTGTGCATGCTGTGGAGGGGACAGCATCTATCAAAGTTTTCTTAAACAACCCTCATTTATAACACACATTATTTTGTCTCAGTTTTTCCTCCAATCATTTCTTGCTTGTTATTGTTCTCAACTTAGCAAAATTTACCACTTTAAAGTGTCTTGCATATGTATTATCAGTTTAGGATTATAGTCTGCTCATAACAAACACAAATAGGTCGTTTAAGCAACCGTTAATTCTGAGCTCAGTAATCAATTCACCTTTATCTGTTGGATTGAGGCCTGATGCAGAATTACACCAAATTCACTGCATTACTTTTGGTAACAGAAAATTATCATCCATCATTTTTAGAAACTCTGGGCTCTGTTATTGTCAGCAGCAAGAGTCCTTCAGCATCTATCCCTGAGGCTGAAAAGCGGTTCTGTGAACATGGATTTTCTTTCACTTTGTTATGAAGCTGTTTAGAGAGCTATTTGTCCAGCCCCCTAGTTCGATCTGGTAGTCTGCAGGGATACATTTGTACTGGGGCAGATCAACCTGAACCTGAATGGAAAAGCAGCCCTTGGCTGTATATTAGGATAAGCATGTGGACAGTGTTCCAGGAAAGGTTGGCGATTTGGAGGTGAAAAAGCTACAGGTTATTGGGCTCTGTTAGTAAATCCACTCCCTTTACCCAATGGAAAGCAACTTCCAGAGGCGCCTACAGCTCCACCACTGCTGCCTGCATGTATCCCTTAGGTGCTGCTTCACCTGAGTGCTGTCCCAGGGTTTGTTCTTTCATTCCCAGAACTTTGTTCCCAGCAATGTTCTGTTGCATCTCCAGTGAGCCCTGCACAGTGGCACCTCCCCAGCTCACCTGGATTTCCAGCGTGGTCTCCACCAGCTGGATGTGGGACACAGCAGGCAGAGCATGGCTTTCTCCATGTACCCGACACCAGTTGGCTCTTGGATTCCTATGAAGGTCTCATCTCCACCTCTCTGTCCTGCCAGCCCTGCATGACTAGGGTGTCTTATGATTCAGGCCTGTGTCAGTGTGTCTAAGTATCATCCAGGATGTCCAATTTATGTTTTGAAATTAGAATTTCTGATGTCCATTTAATGTCCAGGCACGTGGCATTGATGTATGGGATGACTGCACGATCTCCTTTCTACTCACTTCTCTGCATTCCAAGCTCAGATGCAAATAAAGTTGCTACCAATAACTTTGTTCATATACTTATACAGAGCTTATTATTTGCTGAGATGGCCAAATCTGATTAATGGCCCAGAGGAGACACTTGCCTTTGTTAACAAAAGGCATCTGCTAGGTCCACCTCTGCTATGGGCTCCTGCCAGCCCCAGCACCCTGAATACTACGGTTGTCTTCAGAGCTTCCTTGCAGCCCGTCATGGCAGACTCTGCATCCTGCCTCACAGATGAAACAGGCAGGAATTCCACCCAGAGACAGACACACTCTGGCTGGATCATCTGGACTCACTGTGAGCTGCCCAGGGTTCAGCGCTGAGTGCTGGGCATCCATGACCATGATGCAGGGAGGAGGCTGGGGAGTGGCAGCTGCAGAGAGATGTAATTTATGCTTCCTCATATCACTCAGGTTGTGTATGGTCCTGACATCTCTAGGAGGTTTTCTCTTGCCAAACTACAGTGATTCTACCTCAGCCTGCCCGGGCTTTTGTCCCTTTTGGGATGTCTCATGTTCTTAATGCCCTGGACACAACATGGAGGTGGACATTGAAGAGGGTTTTTCTCAAAGCTTATATTTGTTTGGGGCTTAGACACAGCCTGAAGTTGGGTGGAGGGCATGAGGAGTAGTTTTGCTGCCTGTGGACAGGTTCATTGACATCAAGAGGCATAGAACAGAGGAAGGGGAATTTGCTGTTATCTGAGACAACCCAAGACAGGGAAAGAGAAGATGCTTCAGCAGTGGAAGAGAGCCCTGGCCCTGGCTCTTCTAGTGAGGGACTGCTCAGCCTGTAGGATTAGGTATAGTGACCAAGGATGGCAGAAAATTCTGACCAAGATAAGCTACACTGCCTGTGTACCAGGGGATCATTGCCTCTCTAACTGTGGATGTTGGCCCAGTCATCTACCCTCACCTTTAAGGCATTTGGAGATTGTCAGTCTGGATGAAGCCTAGGAGTCACAGCCACCTGGCTCTGATCTTCAAAGACCTGGGATAGAGGGAGGGGGATTAAAAGCAAATTTTGGAATCATAAACCTGATTTACATTCTATTGTCTATAAATATAAGTTTTCAGATGATGGAAAGGGACATTTAAATGATCTGATGTTTCATTTAAGCTCAAGAGATAGGGTCTGTCTGGAAGATATGGGGAATAGAAGCCAAGAGGGCATGGGACTCCCACATCTGGGAAGGTATTAGGTTGCAGTGGGACAATTAGCAATAATAAGGCTTGTAGGTGAACCTCTGCGAGGAGGATCTTAGCATCTCCTCTGCTCCAAGTGTCCCTGGGTTGCTAAAGTGGATTCAGTAAGAGGGAGACATTTTTGAATACTAATGGAGAGATGGCACAGATGCCACTGAATTACCATTAGCTATATGTGCCCTTAGGACCACTGTAGCTGTAGCATCTAGTCTTGCTGAAATGACCACTGGAACTGGGGCAGGGAGCACAAAGCTGAAGCCATTACAGAAACCTAACATCACTGCAGCTAATGGCACTGGAAGGGGCAAAGAAGAAATTATTCAGTGGCTGGACTGAACCAAAGACTAAAGACTAAACCAAAACTATTTCTGATAAAGCAATTAGTTATAGCCCAATGTTTCATCTCTTTTGAGCTAGGAGTCAGGGGAAGATAGTGATCTTCTGCAAGTAGGAAGATGAAGAGCAGTTAAACTATTTAGGAAAAAAAGCAATTTCAGAAAACTATCAGAGCAGGACCATTTGCAATGAAGAACTACAATTGTAACCTTTATGACCTGATTTTTTCCCTGTGTGAAACTCACACAGAAAGCTGCAAAATGGCTGAGCTGAACAAATATGCTTCATTTGCAAAGAAACATTTTTTTAATTTTATTTTTTTCATTCATTTCACTTCCAGATATTTTGCTTACACTCTTGCAGAGCTGAATTTCTGTGAGGCATCGGGAAGGGACAATTCACTAGATGGGGATTGGGAAAGAAGCTGAGACAGATCTGAAAAGGCTGTTACTGTCCTTCATGCATTAACACATCTGCTGTTGCCGTCACTGATGGCATCAAGGGCACAACCATAATCAAGCTTCCTTTTTCCATCCATTTATGGATAATCTCACCAGGGTTCAAGTTTTTCAAACATCTCAATCACAGGGCACATTCTCATAAAGCCAGCATTCTTGGGGCCACTCCATACCATGAGCACATCTGTAGCACAGAGGATGGGAACTGTGTTTTCAATGTGAGAGTTTATCATTCCTCAGCCACAGGTCGGTATGGGACCAAGACGCAGTTAAGTGGTTCCCCAGCCTGCTCTACCTTTTAACTTAATTTCCATTTCCTAAACCACTGCTGATGTCTGTCTAAATAATCATTATCTCCACAACCATGCTGAGTTTTAGCTTTTGCTAAGTATCGCAGAGAAGATTTGGAGCTTTTGAAGGGATGCTGAGCTTAAGAAGCTGCCGCTCCAAGCAGCTCTAGGTGTTTGTCGCATTTCAACGGCTGTTTTTTTAATGCAAACACAAAGACACACAAACACACACCCTACATGCACATGTGCTCTCTTTCATATCTCCTGCATAAGTGAATACTTGCCGTCAGATCTTCCAAGCCACAGCACATTTTTAATCAGTCAGATAATTCGATCATTCATTTCAGACCTGCTCAGTGCAGCTGTCATTTTCAAGCATCAAAGCTTCTCTGTCAAAAACCATGCTGGCTGTGGGTTCATCCAGGCATTGCTGTTTCAAAGTGCTGGGGGGGAGCAGAGGGGAGTGCAGAGGAAAAGAACGGGATGGATTAAATGAACTTATTATAAATACTTCTGAAGCTGCCAGCTAACCATCCTCAGCAGAGAACAGTACGGCAAATGGGTGACTCAGGAATCTACAGGATTTGTAAAGTATTTGCAAATCTCACTCTTAAACTGCAGAGTGGGGAGAAGGGTGGTGTCAGATGAAGCTTCCTGTCTATGATGCTCAAAGCCACCAAATGGGATTTGGATGTCTGATTCTCATTAAAATTAATGGAAATTGGGTGCCCAGACCTACAGGCAGTTTTCAAAAGCTTCGTCTCCATTTATAATTAATGTTCCCAACAGAGTGACTAAATATTTATACAATAGATGATGTTATATGCAAAATGGAAAAGGTGCCTATTGGTAGATCAGGGACCAAAGGAAGGAGAATCTGATGGGATGTCAGGTTCAATCTGCATTGTCCCTTGTTTAAAGCTCTTCTACTTGCAAATCTCCAGTAGGTCCCACTAGATCAACAGCTGGGGTGGTAGCTCCAGCAATTATGATGTTCTCAGGGTACAATACAGCTTTCCTGGGTTCTTCTCCTCTCCCTCTCCACAGTTCTACTTCTTTCACTGACTTACTTCACCTCTGCAAATCTCAATTTCCAGTATGAAAAATAAAGAGTATCACTGAGTTTACCTAATGCAGGAGTGCCGTGGAGCTTAATCTATGAACACTCGTCTGCCTTGGTCAAAGATGCTATATATGACAGACACCAAGTAAAAGACTGACACTAATCTGCCTCCGGGCATTAGCAAACCCTGGCTGGATGTGTACCACTGTATTTGCTCCATAGTGGCAGAGTAATTCAGTGTACAAAGCTGGCGGGTTGAACCCTGAGAGCATCTGAGGGGTCTGTGGTCTGGGGGTGAAAGCTTGGCTCTCCTGTGGGGAAAGTCCAAAGTAATCAAGTGCTGTCCTGGTTTGTCTGTCCCATGGGGGAAGCTCTTCCTCAGCTGGGCTATGCCTTAAACCCTGCCCGGGCTGATCCACTGAGAGGGTGTCAATGGAAGCTTGGGCCTTGTGTAAAAGGTAGCCTTGGGTCCCCACCCAGAAGAGCTCCTGAGCTTGGCTTAAGACAGCCACTTAGGGTGGGCTTGATGGTCACAGTGCTTTACAACACTTTAATGGAGAAGATTCAACTCCTCCAACCTTTGAAAATTTGCCTTTTAATTTTTTTCTTCCATGCCTCACACAAAGCGACTGGACAAAGCTCTCCTGACTTAGGAAATATGGGGACCTGTGCAGTCTCCTCCCATGCTTTGGCATCTCAGGGTTTGACAAGCCCAGATGCATCCATCTGTGCTCATCTGTGATTCCTCTGTAGGTCCTAAACTTCTAGGACACAAGTTGTAGCTCCAGCTTCACTGGAAGGACACAAAGCTCAGATGAAAGACAAGTAGTCTGGTCTTGTGTCTGTAGCCAAATACCCTCTGTTACAAAGGCATGCCTCATACTCCTAGCCTGCAGCTTCTAGTCAGCTTGCTCTTCTCTACTACACTAGAAATCATCGGTAGCTAATGTTGCCTCTCCATGTGGCCTCGGATGTATTACATATAGACCTTTCTTTGGTTCTCCTGACCATCCTTATCATATTTCACAGCACAACAGGGGCTATGGCTAGCATCAAGGTTGGCTTAGCACAGGTATACAAAGCTGTATGCAGTCACTCAAAAGATGAAACTGAATGTGAACTACAGCCACATCACCTGAACCTCACAGACCAGCAGGTAGTCCATGCAAAGGGGAAAGAAGGCATTGTTCCTCTCTAACACCATGGCCAGCCTGCTTGGCATAGTACATTCACTGTTCCATGGCTTTGTTCACAATTAAAACAATCAGCCTTGCAAGACAAAAATTCAAATTCAAGGCTTAGAGCTGTTGTCCCCAGACAAGATGTCAGGAGAGCATCAAGGACACATAAAGAATAAAACAGCTTCTTTTTCCTTGTGAATACCTGTCTGCTTATTTTTTAATTAAACAACAGCTGAGTGTAGACTTGTGAGAAAGCAGAAGGATCCCAAGACAGAAGAGATTAGGCGATCTATATACTGCAGGAATGTAAACCCTTCCCACAACTGCCGGCACAGCAGCTGACACTGGCAGAATCCGCTCTGTCACCAAACTCATCACTATAACAAGCTTCTGCAAAGGACCTCTTAGATTTCAAGCATTTAATCCCAGAAGCAATTACGCACCCCAAATCACAGTCAACTCTCTATTTTGTAAAGAGATAGGGGTCATGGGCAGGGATTTTAGAAGCAGGTTGGAGAAGTGTCTTTTGGCAATGACCTACATAAGGGCTGGTCCAATCTTCAGGCATGACCATGGACTACGACACCTCTCAAAGCTCCTGCCAGCCCCACAGATCCATCACTTGTTGATATAGATGTAGGTGAAAGTCTGAGTATCTGTATTTTCTTATGACATAGACTCAGGAACAAGGTAAGCTTCCCCATTTGGCGATCTCTCAGGGCTTGTCCATGGAGGCAAGGCCATGAACCCTGACAGAACATAGCCTTGGGATCATTCATGTCTTGGTCTTGCTGCCAAGAAGCCAAACCTGCACCCCTCTGACATGTGTACAGTTACAAAGAAAAGACTGGGACCAAGGACTCACACTGCTCAGCCCCAGTAATGCCCCTTCTCAGACCCTGAGCCACTGACCCAACCCTCCTCCTACACCACAGATGCAACCCCCCTTGCTGCTGAGTGCAGCTATGCTGGGCACCCATGCTGGGAACACAACTGTGCTCCCAAAGAGAGCTGCGCAGACTGCTGCACTGTCAAACTGCCCTAGATTGGAGCAAATAAGCTCCTTTCTGAAGGAAGATAACTGTTCTATTTTAAAACTAAGTGGTTCAAGGAGAAAAATGCAGGCAAGAGGGTCCGATGCTCTGAGCTTGGGGTGGGAAACAGGAAGCATGCAGGCTCACCTGTCCAGACTGCATGGCTGCTTTGCAGGTTAAAGTGCTGGGTGAAAAACATGAGTCAAGCTGCTACTGTATCTGCAGCACAGCCAAATCAGTGCTGTTGGAGAGAGAAGAGACCTCAGTGGGAGAAGTGGGTGCCCCATCTTGGGGTAGGGAGCTGCAAGGCTGGGCACCCTTAGAAACCAGAGGGGAAAAGCTCCTGGTGAAACACAGAGCCTCTGTCTCCTCTTGCCTGTGCACCCTCCACCCACAAATTCAGGCTTTTATGGCCATAAAGGGGGTCCTCAGAGCAGCGCAGGTCAGCCCATTAGGCCAGCGCCACTCCACGGGCTGGTTGGAGAGCCAGCGTTGTGAAGCCTAGCTATGCAGAACAGCCACCACCACGGGGCAGCTCACAAGGAAGCTTCTCTGGGGAAAACAGTTGCCACTTCGGCAAACCATCTCCCAGAGTAAAGACCAGCAAACTAGAGCAGACAACAACGGAGTCATTAATAAGGCCAAGCTTGGCATCCTCCTGGACCCCCACCACCACTGTGATCAGTGATTTCACCAAGCAAGCACAGAAGAGGCCTCTTCAGCAGAGTTTTGTCTTTGCTGCTTAAAATTCAATAGCTCCACTTTCTAAGTGGGCAGGAAAGAAACAGTTTTTGTATGTTAACAGCCCGTGCCCCGCCCCCCACCCCCGTCCCCATTTGTATGGAGGAAGCTCTGTAGTTTGAACTTGGCAGACGTGCCTCTGGCCTGCAGGGGAAGGACACCAAGAGGCTTGAAGGATGTGTCAGCTGCTTCCTAGCCCTGTTGAACAGGCACTGGCTCTGGCAGAGATGGGTCCCATTTGAACATCCCTTGGCTGGAGGTCAGACAGACTCATTCAGTGTTCCAGCAACCTGAGCACCACCAGGGATGCCTATGAACAGTGCCCAGCTTCCCGAAAGGTGGGCACCGTTGCCGATTCCCGCATGTCCCTTCCTTTCAGGCTCAGGGGCAGAGTCATGTCACCAGCGGGGTCTGTTGCGGAACTAGCCTCGTACGTCCACACAAAGAGAAAAATGGTGAGCAAAGCTGCAGCTTGCCTTCAGGCAGCATCTCAAGATGATGATGTAAAATGCATTTTTGGGGGACCCTGTGACCTGGAAACAATGGTGGAAGCACTCAGCTGACCCCTTATACAGGAGCTGATTACTATTTGTGTAAAATTTTGCTTTAAAACCAAGGCTGGCTGCCCTCTCTCATCTGAGAGCTATTTGCTGTCACTTTAGGTCAGAGTTAAGGCTACTGAGAACGTAAATGATACATTTTATCTCACAGACAGCTGAGACTCCTCTTTTGCACAATGAACACCCAGAATGAGTGGGAGGATGCAGAAAGTGCCCTGCAAAGCTTTTTTTACCTTAAAATAGTTTTGCTGTTGAGAATCTACAGCTGTAACTTAGCACACATGTCTGGGAAAAAAGAAGTCCTCGGGCCTTGCTTGTGTAAACCTGCCCCATGCCCAAAACTTCCCTCTCAGCTGCCAACCTGCAACAACACCACTGGGTTGGCCAAGCTGTAGAGACCCAGCTTCTTTACCAGAGAGCTAGGGTCATTTCCCCAGGATGGTCACCTCCACCAGTTTGATACGCTGCAGTCTGCCAAAGGTGAGCCAACTGCTCCCTCTGCACTGGGTCATTGATGAACCAGCAAGAAGGGTTGGGGGCTGAAGCACTGTGACCAGAGGAGAACATGCTATTCACAGAGATAAGGTGTCTTTCTGGAGAGCCGGCAGCAGCAAGGGCAGCAGAGAACAGGCAGAGCAAGGGGAGCACTTACTACCTCTGACCCCTAGAACCCTCCTTGGTAGTACAGCTTCAGAGCGAGGAATGAAATGTGGGAAGAAGCGACATGGTCTGGGCACAGACGTTGCACTCTCAAAGGGACGTGCCTGCCTTGCACAGACACGAAGGACCTTCTGCTTTCAAATCCTTTCTGACAGCCACCCCCGTCCTTCCCCATGGTCTGTAGCCCCTCTGTCCAGCTCTCCCACTACAGCAATTCATCACATGAGCCTTATCTTAGCCACATGTAATCTCAGCCCTTTGTCTCTCAGGACAGGGCTTTGAGAACTCCCCAAAGTTAACGAAGCAGGTCCATCTCCTCATTAATGCACCGGGCCTGTCTCCTTTGATTAGGTTGTGCTGACTCTGCTCACACATCACACTTGCTGCTCTAGATGCAGGGACGCTGGGGCATTTCCAGCTGGGACACAGACAAAAGGAGGAGATTGCAGAGCCTTGGTTACCACCGGAGCAATTCAGGACAAATAATTAGAGGCTTTCATGGCTAATTGGATCTGTACTGTCAATCCAGGGCAGGAGATGCCTTAACCCACACTGCCTGCCCGAGATTGCTAAACAGGCCATAAATAAACTGCAGCATTGGTCCAAAGCTCATCGGCCTTCAGCTTCCACCCAGTGTGCTCCCTCCCAGCCCTGATATGGCACAGTCTATCTGGCAGGGCAGCCCACCTCCCTTGCCTTTTTCCATGACTGCAGCCTTGCAACCGTACCAGGACACTTGGATTCCACCTTGGGTAGCTCAGAGACCCTTCAGGCATGCAGACCTCAGCATGTCACAGCTAGCTTGAACAAGAAGATACTGTTTTCAAACTAAAGTCAAAGGGTAAACACATTAGTGGTTAGGAAGATCCAGTGTCAGAGATCAGTATCAGCAGGGGCTGGCAAGCCAAGACAAGGTATTTTCAGGGGAAGGCTTTTGAGTTGGAAGTTGGTTCCCCGCAGAACCTAGGTTTCAACCTGTCTTTTGTTTTCAGTTACAGGACAAGGCTCCAGTACTGTCCCCAGCTCACTCTCAGCCCTGAAAGTCCTTCTTTCCTTCTCTGCTCAGACATTTCTTCCAGATCCTGGGAGTACTGGTGCTTGAGGACAAGACATATAAACAAGAACAACCACCCTCACATGACTGTCAGCCAGTGCAAGGATATCCAGACCCTTAAAGCAAGCTGGAAGCTTGACTTTTCCCTCTGAGGACCTTCAGTTCCTAATCATCTTTAAGGAGGCAGACTCAAAACCATGCACTGGGCCCTGGACCCCACAGCCTGTCTGTAAGTCTGATTGCTATGCAAGATCCCAAGCTCTTCCCCCCAGGATACAGAGCAAAGGAAAACAGCTTGTACTGCTTAGGACCATGACCTGCAGTTCTACCTCTGCCACAGGAAAGCCAGGCACAGGATGCATAGAAAGGCAAAGTTACAACAAAGGACAGTCCAACACTCTGGGCCAGGCAAAAATAGATTAACCTACTTGAAAGTAGGACAACATCACTAAAGAGTAGGCTATCTGGTCACCACAGCAGGAGGAGCAAATACAAAGGAGGCACCTTGTCCATGCTCACGTCTAACCTGATGGGAGACAGCTGAAGAACAGACATGTAGTACGGTCAGGCAAGTGCATGGGATGAGCAGTCCCCAGTCAAAGCACAGCTGCTCTCTCTCTTTCTGAGACGACTGCTAGACTTGCTGCTGACAGTCAGTCTACCTGCCTACCAGAAGCAACATCCTGCCCCCAGGAGCCTGAGGGATATGCATGCTTAAACCTAACAGCTGATCCTTTCTACCTGATCTACTAAACTCGAGGTTTTGCAAGAAACGATCACCAAGAAAGAAAACATAATATTCCTGATGTGCCTGACCACTGGAGCACTAGAACAAGTTTAGTGCTGGTAAACTGCTTCAAGGCTCCCTGCTGCTGAGGCCATCCCCTCTGCTGGCTTGAGCCCTCCTATCTCCACTCAACTCCTTGCACCTCAGCAATTTTCCCCCAGCCAGGTTTTCAGCCCACGCGCAGAGCACTACTCAGAGAGGACATGATAAAGAAGTGATTAAGGATCATCACTGAGCTTGCGTTACCATCTTCAAAGCTCCACAGCCCACCAGCCAGCCAGCAGGCTACAGCTAAGCAAGGCGTGATGGGTCTTTCAAAAAGAAACAAGAAAGTAAATGTTGCAGATAGCATGCTCATCAAAGAAGCCTCACTGCTGTTTGTAGAGAGGAGTTAATGCGTCGCTGCTGACTAGCTGCTCCAGGGCTGAGTTTCCTACCCAGCCTTGGCAGGACAGGCAGTTTTTTTGGCTTAGGATCCTGTGCTGGAACGGAAACCCGGAGTACCAGGTCTCAGGACACCATTCAAAATCCTGTTCATGTTGCTGCTCTCAAAAGAGGCAGTAGGAAATAATCCAGGTCCCAGGTCCCTTTGCAGAAAGCTTTAAGTCCCTCCAGAGAAAGGTCTCGCTGCTGGGTGTGGTGTGTTTTCTTAAACTCAAACTTGCAAAAAGCAGTCTGGGGCAGCCATGGACTTAGGTGTGAACCACGGCAGCCCCCTCAGCAGACCCTAAACTGAGGTAAGTGTTTCTGGTCTAACCTGACAGCTGAGTACACCCTGAGAAAAGCTATTGAGATCATTTTGCAAGTATCCCATGTCAGCTTCCTTTTAACCTCAAAATTGTCAGTCATCCACAATGGCATTTGACTGCCTTGCATTGAATTCAGCTGCTCAGCCACTCACTTTGGGCTAGGGGAGTTTGTACACCAGCCTAGGACAATGCTGAGAGGTGGATAAAGGTTTCTCTAGTCTTTGCTAGGGCTTTTACAGTGGCTGTTTGCTAGCACTTGTCTTCATGAGAGGACAAGACATTTGGGGCAGAAGGAGTCAGTATCTTTATTGATCAGGCAGGACAGATTCAGGCAGCAGTAAAGCAGGAAGGTGGCCTGCCTGCCCTGTGCTGGAACAGATGTCATGATCCTTCCCCAGGGACAGCAGTCCAGGGTGGTGAGTGACACTGCTGGATGGGGAAAGCCCAGGGGTGACAGGAAACACTGGGACAGAAGAGACAGCCGTCTCCAGACCAGGGCTGCATGAGCCCCATTCATGGTGCCAGCAATGGTGATGGGACAATACCTTTGACTTCACAACAGTGAAATTCAGTTTGCCAACAGCAGGGTGCAGGCTGAAGCTGGCTCTGAGCTGCAGAAACTGATTGTAGGTACACAGCTGGCTGTTTAAGGCCACCCCATCACACACCACCTCTGCCAGCCCAGGCAACAACTCCAGAACCACCACCTCCCTCACACACAACCCAGAAGCCATTTGTCCCCTTGTCCTGACATACTGATGCCAATTTTTGCCAGGGAGAAAGAACCAGAAGTACTCACTTTGGGACAATGTTTTTTTTTTACTCCAGAGTGTTTACTCCTTCACCCTATGCAGAGACATTTCTGACTAAGGAATCATCTCAAACCTACAAACAAGAACTTAGGTCTGAAAATGTCATAAACATATTCCCTTATTTTAATAATAATAAAAAAAGATATTTCAGAAAAGCAACCTGATTTATCAAATATTCAAATTCCCTTAAACCTGCCCTCTATCATAGAATCATAGAATTGTTAAGGTTGGAAAAGACCCTTAGGATCATCGAGTCCAACTGCTAACCTGTCACTGCCAAGTCCACCACTAAACCATATCCTCAAGCACCACATCTACCCTTCTTTTAAATACCTCCAGGGATGGAGACTCAACCACCTCCCTGGGCAGCCTGTTCCAATGCCTGACAACCTTTTCGGTGAAGAAGTTTTTCCTAATATCCAACCTAAACTTCCCCTGGTGCAGCTTGAGGCCATTTCCTCTTGTCCTATCGCTTGTTACTAGGGAGAAGAGACCGACCCCCACCTCGCTACAACCTCCTTTCAGGTAGCTGCAGAGAGCAATACGGTCTCCCCTCAGCCTCCTCTTCTCCAGGCTAAACAACCCCAACTCCCTCAGCCACTCCTCATATGACTTGTTCTCCAGACCCTTCACCAGCTTCGTTGCCCTTCTCTGGACACGCTCCAGCACCTCAATGTCCTTCTTGTACTGAGGGGCCCAAAACTGAACACAGTACTTGAGGTGCAGCCTCACCAGTGCCGAGTACAGGGGCACAATCACCTTCCTAGTCCTGCTGGCCACTCTGTTCCTGATACAAGCCAGGACGCTGCTGGCCGCCTTGGCCACCTGGGCACACTGCTGGCTCATGTTCAGCCGGCTGTCAACCAACACCCCCAGGTCCTTTTCCTCCAGGCAGCTCTCCAGCCACTCCTCCGCAAGCCTGTAGCATTGCATGGGGTTGTTGTGACCCAAGTGCAGGACCTGGCACTTAGCCTTGTTGAATCTCATACCGTTGGCTCCAGCCCAACGATCCAGCCTGTTCAGGTCCCTCTGTAGGGCCTTCCTGCCCTCCAGCAGATCAACACTTCTACCCAGCTTGGTGTCATCTGCAAACTTACTGAGGGTGCACTCAATCCCCTCATCCAGATCATCAGTGAAGATATTGAACAGGACCGGCCCCAACACTGAGCCCTGGGAAACACCACTCGTGACTGGCGGCCAACTGGATTTGACTCCATTCACCACAACTCTCTGGGCTCGGCCGTCCAGCCAGTTTTTAACCCAGCACACAGTGCACTTGTCCAAGCTGTGAGCCACCAACTTCTCCAGGAGAATGCTGTGGGAGACAGCATCTCCCTCAAAGTATGTCAACAAAGAGGTGAAAGAAGATGCACTCAACTCTAATCAATAGACAAGGTCTGCTTTCCTCCTACAAGCACTACCCAGAGGGGCTGACAATGAACTTGAAGCTGCAGACATTTAACAGCACTAGAAGACTGCCCCTCATAGCAAGAGCTTCCCGTCCCACAGAGACAGCATCCTATGCCTGCAACTTTGCCAAGAGATAACTTGACTTGCCAAGAAAGGCCTGAAACCTTTGCAGTGCAATTCTTGTCCATCAGACCAAGGTGACCCGCAAGGCAGCTTGAATGGGGTAGTCCATGTCACACCTTTTTAATTCTGCTTCTCAGCCTTCCCTCTACATTGGTGAATTACAGCAAGCCCAGTGCCTCTCGCCCATGTCCAAGCAAAGGAGCATTGCTTAGAGCCTGGCAGGGGTGCTGCTTCTCTGGCCCATGCCTTATACATCACTGGATGGTGGTTGAAAGGCTGTTTCTGCCACCCAGCTGAGCCTGCTCCATTACACAGAAGAAAGCTGCAGAGGCACTGGACAAGGAAGCAGCTGGCCAGGAACCTGAGAGCAGAAAAAACCTTGCAGCGAACCCTCTGCCAGGCCTCAAATCCTCCAAAACCTGTACACCAAGTCCCTCCCTGGTCAGCCTGAGAAGCTTTGCAGCCCTTTGAGATAGCATGACACCACTTGAGCACAAGCTTAATACCCCAGTACTCCTTCCCGGAGGCTCTCAGGTAAGAACAGCCACCTTCTAACTCAGCACCTGTCACTTCACGCAACACGACTTGTAAGAGGATGGTTTTCCCAGGGGTGCTCGCACCAGCCTGCGGCACTGGTCGGCTTGCAGAGAGGCGTGCATTCAACGCCCTAAGCAGCCCATCCTGCACCCTACTGCCTATACAGGGGATGGCACAGACCTGAGGCACACCAGCCCTCCGGCACGGAGTGTAACACAGCCCCGGGGACACCCAGCTTCCCGGCGGCACGAGTGCTGAACCGCGCCCCCACCCCGAGCCCACTGCTCCCCTCGAGGGGCCGTGCCCGCTCCCACTCACGGAGATGCTCCTCCCGGTAGGGGGGGCACGCGCACTCACCCCGTCCCTCCGCGCCTTGCCCGTCTCCGCTTCCGCTTCTGCGCCCCCGCAGCGGTGGGCGCCGGCCCCCGGGACGCGGGCGCGGCCATGGGGAATCCGCCCCGCTCCGCTCCGCTCCGCTCCGTGCATCCCCCGGGAGACCCGGGACCGGCCGCAGCGCCGCCTCGGGCCGCCAGGGGGCGGCAGAGGGGGCGGCGGCGCCCGCCGCGGCGACGTGCTTTGCTGCCCCCTGGCGGCCGGAGCCCGCGCTGCGCCCAGCTCCGGGGCGGGGGCGGGGGCGGGGGCGGGGGCGGGGCGGGGGCGGGCCGTGGGGCAGGAGGATGCAGAGGGCTGCGGGGGGGTGGGACAAGCTACGGAGGTGTGGGCAGGGAGTGGGGCTCGCCCCCGCCGTTGTCATCTCGGACCTGTGCCCTGGGAGTAGGACACTGCGCGGGGACCTCCAAAGGGACCGGCTTCTGGCTCCGCAGATGTTTTCACACCGGGGTGGGGTTGTTGGGAAGGAGCCGCTGGTTTCCACACCTCCACGCACACCCGCGCTGGCAGCACCGGCCCCACCTCACCACCGCGTCCCACACTAGAGATGTGCCCGCGGGAACCACCATCCACACCGGGGCGCGGCCGCGGCGCCGGTCCCCCAGCCTGCCTGGATTATGCTCATCCGCACCACGGCTTTCCCGGGGCAGGGGCAGTCCAAGCCCCTTCTCAGGGCCTTGCCAGTGGTGGAGAAGCAGTGGCCGAAGACAGGCAGGGCAGGGGGATTTTTGCAGGCCCCTGGTGCGGGCAGGGACTCCCGAGAGCTCTGCAGTCGGCCAGAGCATAGGGCAGGGGTACTGCCCTGTGCAGCGCCCCACGTTGGTGCTCAGCCTCCTCTGCCGCTCGTCCGCTTCCCAGGGACAGGGAAGAGAGGCGGTGGTGTGTGCAGGGAGACGCAGCCCCTTCCCCTCCAGGCAGCAGCTGCCCTCTGCCCTGTGCAAGAAGCCCCCATGGGCCGATGGACCAGACTGTGTGCACAGCATCTACCTTCTCGGCTGGAGCGTTGCTAAGAGACGGGATCCCACCGGGAGGCTGAGGTGCCAGCGGCTAAGCTCCGCACATCGGCAAGAGGGGATGCAGCTGCCGGGGAACCTCTGGATGAGGGAAGGCTGATGTGGGAGATCACACAAAAGGCTGCAGCAAAGCACCATGAGAGACACTCCCACACCTCACCGGGAAACCTCTAAAGTGGGGAGAAATGGGTCAAGGCCAGGAGGAAGCACTTGGCATCAGCAGGGTGAGGTTAATCTGGAGAGAGGTCTCTGGAGGGTTTCAGGTCAGGGAGATCACACTGAAGCGAGGCGTTTCCGTTAGCAGCCTGTTCCACCTCCTGGGGCTGCGGGGGGGTCTCACCTGGCTCGTCAGGGGCAAGCAGCTGGCGTGTGCAAGCCGCAGGGTGGAGGCTCAGCGGGCAGCCTGGCAGAGGGGAGGGCAGAAGGACACTGGGAGCAAGGATGAGCGTGCTGGGAGCTGAGCACTGCTGCTTGGGGTGTTCGCATTAGGTTGAGAAATAGTCACTTGGCCTCTTTTGTTTCCCCTCTTTTGATGTGGGCAAGGAATTCACAGGGGGTCTGGAACCCAGTGCAGGGGATGGTGAGAAAGATGGCCCGAGGTGATGCAGACCCATCTTCCAGGACTTTCCAGAGTGCAAGTTAGCTGGACAACTCTCGAAGAGACTGGACTGGGGCGATGGGGCATCCCTGGCTGACATATGCTCTGACATTTTCCAGGGTGAGTAGCTGCCCCTCAATATCATGATAGGCATTCTTTCATCTATGTGCAAGTCCTTTTCATGCTTTTCAAAGTAACTCACACAAGCTAAAAACTTCCTTTGCTTTTTAGGTGACCAATATTTCTTCCATGTGATTTAAAATTTTTTAAAAATTCATATATTGTGAAGTTGGCAGCACCAAGGAGGCCCCATGAGAGAACAGAAAGAAGCACAGAACAAGATAGATGGTGGCCCTGCCCCACATCTGTTGACATTGCCTTGCTGAGCCTCCTGTGCAGTTGCAGGCACTGAGTTTAAAGTCCTGGGCTGCAGTGACAGAGAATATTATGGGATGGCTGCTCTGAGCAGGCAGTTAATTGAGCTCTCCCAGGTCTTTGCAGGGCACTCTCAGAATGCCCTCAGCAGTCCTTGATGGTGCTGCAGGCTGGAGTGTCAGTGGGTGTCACAGCCTGGCTTGGTTGCTAGTGCTGAGTTACTCGTGTCACCATCTGATGCAGCATGGAGTGGGGCAGAATTGCAGCGGTGACGGGCAGAGGGATGCACAGCCCATCTGCCACCAAGCCAAGCTGAGCCTCACACTCTGCAGGGACCCTATCTCCTTCACAGGAGTTTGGCAAAAGGGACATTCCCTAGCATCTTTACCACCCTCGCTCTGATGCAGGTACATGTTGGATGATCCTCAAAGCAGAGGATCAAACCACAAGAGTCCTTCCCTGGTTCACTGAACCTTGACCCCAAATTTTTATATTTTTGGTGTGGTCATTAGTAGTGATTTAAAACTAGAGACTCCTTTAACATCAGACTGCCCCAGAGTGGTATCCAGATAAATGAAAAAGCCTTACTCTCCTTGTAATTCTTCCCAGGTGATAGCTCCTTCTCCTCCTTGTTACCCTTCTTTTTCTGTGCTTACCACCCACATGGGCCATGTTTTCCTTTCTCTGGGTGCCCCTCTCCCCAGTCCCAATGCCCTGGGAACTATTCAGCATTTTGCAGGGCAGGGCTCCTGAGAACACAGGACTCCTTGTTTGCAGAAGTCAATCATCTTGAACTGAGGCCCAGTCAGGTTAACAATTAGGTTCAAAAGTTTCTTCTAACTAGGGGGATCTGAGAGACAAAAGGCTCCTGATGGTGAAATGAAGCCTGCTAGAACAGCATAGGAGCAATGCTTGTTTTCCCTAGTTTGATGGGAAACTGTAAACAGCAGATCCCTAGCTCGGTGCCTTCACAGCAACCTCTTGCCAGCTAGACTGCCTGAGAGCTGGCTTTTCTGGGCTGAAAACTCAGGTAGTGTGACCTGGCTTTCCCAGGGTGCAAACCCAGGTACCTCAGGAGGTGCACTACAGCTGCTGTTTTGAGGCAATTCTTCCCTTCTCAGCACTACCATAAATTCATGGCACAGGTGTGGGAAGGTCCCAGCCTGACCCTGAAGTGAGCAGACCTGTCCCACCCACTGGGCACAACACTGGTCCCTGGCTCCTGCCCCATGCTGCCCAGCTCTGACTCATATTTTCAGTATCACCTTCTCCATGACCTCCATCCCCTGCTTTCAGATGCATGGGACCCCAGGCAGGGAGTGCTAACGGCACACATTGGTGAGTAAGGCACTGAGCACAGCTAGCACCACCGCAGCCCTGCATGCTGCACTACCTGCTAGGAGAGGCATCTCTGGAACATCCAAGATGCTGATAGTCTGGCTTTCTCTGGAGAAGTACCACTGAACATGCCAAGCCTGAGGGACCAAAGAGATACTGTCCTGGCTGGACAGGTGTGATGCTCCATTCCTGAAACTGTGCTGCATGAGCAATGTACGCAGCTGTCCCCATGACCCCCAGCCTCATTTTAAGAAGCTGGTCATCCCTGTTCCACCCATTTGGAAAAGGGTGCTTCAAAACTCCCAAGAATGTGACTTCCCTCTTCCCAGAAACATGCACTGAACTGCAATTTGAGGACTCTCAGTCAGTGCCAGAGACAGCCCCATTCTTGGGTTCCCTCCCTCTCTGCCATGACTCTAAGTATATGGCAAGCAGGGCCATTTGCCAATGTTTGTGTCTTGACAAACAGTCTGTCAGCATTTTAGTGTATGGCTTCAGCTGGGATCAGCTATACGTTCTCTCCCCATTAAATGGCAGAGCTGTGTGCAAACACCCTGGCATCAAACCATCTGGGGCATGCTCAGGGCCAACTGCTGAACTCCCAGTAGCATGTCAGGCACCCTCTCGCACCAAGGCAAAGGGCAACTGCAGGATTGGTACTCCTGTGCCACTGCCTGCACAGGTAGCCAATACCCATCCTCCCCATGGGGGTGTCCTCTGCCACCAGTCACCTCTCCCATTAGGACTGCCTACCTGGATCCCCTTTTCTCCAGCCTGGCTCATGGGGGACCTAGCATGAGCAAACTGCACCAGATAGCAGTCCTAAATAAAACAGACTATGAACGGTAGTAGAGGCCATGGAAACAACTTCTGGTTGTGGATAACAGACGAGTCCCCCACTCCCACTAACATGATAGCAAGCTACATGGCCTTCATTCATGGAGCTATTGAGCATTCACCTCCCTCCCTGGCTCTCTGCGGAACTGTGGCCTGGAAGGTGAGTAGAAACTGATGGCCACAGATGGCAGTGAGACATGTCTCTATTGTGTTTTACACCATGGATTTGTAGGTAATGCTGCTTGAAACCTGGTGTGACCAAGACCAGGTCTGCACTAGGTCTCAGTGGCTGGGCTGAGCTGCAGGCACCCACCACACAGGCACCATCAAAACTAAGGCACCCACCTCCTTGCTGGGCAGACCCCAGATTCATCGTTGGTATTCTGAGGCACAATTTCAATCTGGAGACAGGCCTAGGTTTCATTTTGGTGGTATTGCTGGTGATATGTTCATATACAATCTCTATTTCTTTCCAAAATTACACATTAATGTTTCCTGAGCATACAAGGACAGAGCAATCAGCATCACCACAAAGAGAGGTCATCAAGAACTGCAGATGACAAACACATAACTGATCAAAGATCAGGGTTACAGCAATTATTGCACATATCTGCAACTGAAGGAGATGCATGTTGCACCTATGATTAGCATTAAACTACAGAAAAAACCATGATCAGAACAAGATTTAAAACATCCAGAGCAAACACAGAGCGACCATGGCTAGCACCCCGTCACAGAAGCCTGATCTGCTTGCCACACCTCCCCCAGTCCCAAGCCAAGTTCTTAACCGGGAGGTCTGTGCCTGACTCCACAAGGCAGCTTGTGGACTGCCAAAATAGCAGCTACAGCTTGCCTCTGTATATGCTGCTCTTCAGAGAGCCACAAGCATCCCTAAAAATCCAGTTCCTGAGGCTCGCTAGGAACAGCGGCCCAGCAAATGGATCATGCCCAGCACGTGCTTGGTCCCAGCCGGGGAAGGCAGTGCCTCAAGGGCACATGGAGGCCAGGTCTGGTATTGGGATGCGTGGGGCAGAAGCTGCCTGTCTGCCTGTCCCCCAGCATGGGCTGGCTGGGAAACACTGCATGTGACACCCAGGTGTCCCCATTATGGCCGTGCTCTGCTCGTTGGGTGGGGGCCAGGCTGCATCAGGACTCAGCAGTGTGCATGGAAGCTACGTGTTCATGCTCAGGCTTTCATCAACATGACAGTTTGGTCTCAGCTGTGCTCCGGAGGCAAATGAGCCCAGAGGTGTGATGAGTTCATGGGAGCATGGATGTAGCCAGGGCATTTTCTACCCACTGCAGAAGGAGGGAGGGGCAGGAATAGGGTTGGAGCGTGGGGGGGGATAAATCAGTTTGGGATTAGAAGGTGGCACTGACAACCTGCCATGTGACAGCCAGACTTGCACAGCCAGAACCCCAGCTGTCAGCCTAGTGGCAGCAATTAAATGAGGTATCGATTGAGGAATTGTTGTCTGCAGGGTTTAAAGATAAGATCGATGGAGACCAAAAGGTTTAGGCTCCGTTTACTAATTAGTCAAGCATGCTTGGGAGAGAAGCCTTTGGAGACATGGAGAGCTGAGCTGTGTACAGGCAGTATTGCTGATGTGCTGGGATTACCCCCTCCCTGGCATCCAGTCTTCACCATTCCTGACTCTCTGGTGCCAAAGGGTGGACAGGCACAGGGTGCCTGAGCCAGGGATTTAAATCAGCAAGGAGGCAATCAGCTGCGAGGAGTGGGTGGGGGCAGCAGAGTGGAGTATTCTGTCTGCACTGGGGTGATGAGCTGCTTTTCTCCCAAGGCAGGGATGTGGGAAAGAGGGGCTGTGCATGTGTCTGTGCGTGGGGAGGAGCAAACCAAGAGGAGAGCAGCTCCCTTTGCATTGCAAATTGTTTGGGAGTGAATTGATCCATTTCTTATTCTCTGGCATTAGTTACAGCCTGAACACATTTCTCTTCCCCCTGCTCCTTGTGCAGAAAGCCCAGAGACACAAAGGAGACAAATGTGGCACAGACTTTTGTGGCTTATGCGCTGATTCTGCCTATGCTCCGTGGAGCCAAATTGGGGGGGAGCAAGGCAATGGCTTTATGCCCTCTCTGCTTTGTTCCCTTACTTTCAGACAATGTCCAGGACATGGTCAAATGGGGACAAGTGGGCAATAGCCTTGCCTGGTTATGGTTTGGGTGGCCTTTGAGACTGTCTCCTTGCTTGCTGTTGTGGGAGGAGGGTCTGTGGCTTCACAGCAGTCGCTTTTAAACCACCTGGACTAGGTCACGTCTCCCAGGGGACGCCTCGATATCAGCTCTGTGTTAAGAAGAGGCATCGACGTGGCTCCCCATTAGGAAGGACAGAGAATTCATTTTTTCATCTCAGCTTACCAGGAAAATTCAAGCCCAGCAGAGGAGGGTCAGGCACTGTTGCAATGGGTCCTGTGACCCACAGCCAGCTTGGGGGCAGAGCTTTATGGCCACCACGGCCATGGGTCACGCATCGCCTCAGACCCACTCCCTACCATGTGACAGGACGTGCCAGAGCACTGTCAGCCACATGACCTAACATGAGCCCCAGGGGAAAACACCCGCCAGTTTGCTTTCCCTGCAATGGTCAGTTCTCCTGGTGCCTCCCAAAACAGGACAGAGGGGAGCAGGCACCAGACACCAATGCTGCTGACAAAGGCACAGCGTGTCCTGCTGGAAACCTTGTTCTTCAGCTGGGACTGTGCCGAGCTTGGTGACTGCTATTAGCAACTGCAACCTGACCCAGCCTGCTATAAAACACAGCAAGATGGGAGAGAGCAGCATCTGAGCAGGCTGAGAAACCATAGTCACCAGGAGACTGAACGTGCCTCCAGGGGTGGCAGGGATGAAAGGAAGGGATGGAAGAGAAAACAGAGATCAAGGACACTGTGACGCCGTGTGGCTGTTCCAGGGTGTCTCATGCTTTCACAGCAGGGCTAAGCAGATTTATAGCTTTGTCTTGAAGGTCTGGAGCCAGCCTCCAGTTATTTCACATTTAGAAGGCAGTTTCCTCTTGCTCTAGCCTTGTAAAGCTGCATGCCCCACGCTGGACCAGACCCATGTCCTTGTTCTCTGCATACAGCATCAGTGCCTGGGACAGATACTTCATCTCTGCCAGTGCACAACAGAACCAACTAGGGTCTAAGGGATCATTGTTTTCTGGCTGTTATTATACAGCTCTGTGCTACTGCAGTGTCCAGAAACTGTGAATTTAGCAGTCCTTCTCAATGGGAGACATGGACCAGGCAGCTGGCCCAGGGCTCCAAAACCATAATGTTCTTCCCATGTGGATTTCGCTTTCCTTATTCTCCTGCAACCGTCAGGCTGACCACCCTGCCCATGGCCACCTGTCCATGCCAACAGGGAATAGGAAACACTGTGGTTTCTATGGGTTGCAGAGCGAGCAAGCCTCCTCTAGACTCTCCACTCCAAAAGCCACTCCAGCCCATGCCACCTCCTACACACGGCTGTGATGAACAAGGAATGGAAGAGACGTCTTCCTGTCTGTCCCTCCAGACTGGCAAGGCTCAGACAGCACATCCAGGATCCTGGCTTGTGATGTTACTCTGCATGTTGGGCAGGACATCAGACCACTGTTTCCTACATGTTTCCTGGAGAGGTTGCAAGAACTACCCAAGCTGACCCACTTGTCTCACAGGTTGCTTGCCTTCCAGCATCTGCCTCTGCCAGAAGCGAGGTTGGTGCATGGATAATGATGGCTACCCCAGTGCCACCCTGACCCCATAAGCTGTTCTGGGGGACCCATAGCTATCTTCCAGGCCTACTGGCCATGATAGGGCACTTGAAGAGTCCCCCCAGGGGAGACGCAAACAAGGACAAATGCATCTGCAGAAAGATAGAAAAGGCTCCAGAGGTCAAAATGGGTCTCCTAGCAAACACAATGGGTCCCCTCCATACCTGATGACTCCAGCTGGTCTTTTGGATCAGAGGTGCCCAGATGGTGCCTGCTATAACATTTTTATTTCCTCTTGGCATCTGTCTGATACCTTCCCTTCTCAGGGTCATGCCATTGTTTAGTGCCCAGCCAGGAAGAAAAGTCTGAGTTCCCCGCATGTTCCTAGGGGTTGGATGCTGCTCACAGACAGGAAAGCTTGTTCTAGACAGATCTCCAGGAACCACCAGGACATTTATTTCCTATTTGTCTGTTCTGGGTGAATAAATTCAGGCTGTGCAAGCCAGGGTGTAAGTGTTTGCCTGCACACAGGAAGGCTTGACTCTTGCAAGGCAAGGAGAAGTAGAAGGGTGGGTCTGTGTAGCGGGGAACAGTGTTCTTCTGCCTCCTTTCTCTCCAGGATCCTGGGAGGGATGAGGCACAGGATGGGTGCAGGGGGGTTCCAAGCTGCCAGAGCGTGCAGGAGGCACCCCTGCCTCCACAGTCACCATGACAAAGGGGACAGCAGAACTATTCCCACTTCTCCTTCATTTTCCTTGTGGCATGAGGCCGTGATCCAGCAGCATAGAGAACAAAGAGCAGGCATTGGGAAATCTGTTCACAGCTCCCCACTGGGCTTGCTGTGAAGCAATGGGGAGCAGGAGTAGGACTAAACCCCAGCCGTGGCAAAAGCATCAGCAGAGGCAAAGTACTTTCCTAGGCCACTTCACTCGCATAATCTCAGTGAGGTCATTACTCTTCAGCAGAGACATGTATGTCTACAGACAGATAAATAACCCCAGCAGTACACAAGAGGTTTCTTGTATGTGCACAGGAAATCTCCATCTTTTAGGCTCAAGGGGGGTCTTATCAATGTATATAAATTCCTGAAGGGAGGGTGCAAAGTGGATGGAGCCAGGCTCTCTTCAGCAATGTTTACACAGTGTCAAGGCCTTTTGTGCTTCTCACCTCACCTCACCCCACCAGCAGGTAGGCTGGGGTACACAAGAAGCTGGTGGGGTACACAAGAAGCTGGGAGGGGGCACAGCCAGGACAGCTGACCCCAACTGACCAAAGGGATATTCCATACCATATGACGTCATGCTCAGCATATAAACCTGGGGGAAGAAGAAGAAAGCGGGGGGGATGTTCAGAGTGATGTCATTTGTCTTCCCGAGTAACAGTTATACATGAGCCCTGCTTTCCTGGAGCTGGCTGAACACCTGCCTGCCGATGGGAAGTGGTGAATGAATTCCTTGTTTTGCTTGGTTGCATGCGTGGCTTTTGCTTTACCTATTAAACTGTCTTTATCTCAACCCATGAATTTTCTCACTTTTACCCTTTTGATTCTCTCTCCCATCCTGCTGGCAGAGGGGAGTGAGCAAGCAGCTGTGTGGTGTTTAGTTGCCAGCTGGGATTAAACCATGACAGAGATATTCAAAAGCCATCTAGACACGGACCTGGGCAACTGGCTCTGGTTGGCCCTGCTTGAGCAGGGGGGCAGGACCAGATGACCTCCAGAGTTCCCTGTCAATCTCAGCCAGTCTGTGATGCTGTGATCTTGCTGGAGGCTTCATTTCCAGACCCTGGTTCTTCTTTCCAAGACAAAGCCATCGCTTCTTCTAGCTTGCTCCTACTGACTTGCCCAGCTTCGTGGCTGTCACAAATGCTAAACTGATCTCCATTCATTCCCACCTATGTGGGGCCAGGCAGACATATCTCTCTCTCACAGGTGAGGGAAATTGTTTACCTGCTCAGCTGTAGCCGTGGGAAAGCAGCAGGCTCCGTGTATGGGCCAGAGCCATCACATGCAGGAAACTTCCCCTACTCCCTCTGTGCCAGGAGGGACACACAGGCTGGGAGCTCACACACAGGCCATGAGCTGGACTCCAGCCCCTCAAGCACTGGTATTAATGTGGGCCTGGCCAAGAATGTATTAGAGATGGACTCTGCACAGAAAGCAGGGCTGCCTGAGGGACTGCATCCCACACCAGGCTGTTCCTGCTGCCCCAGCCTCCTCCCACCCAGACTTTCCTTCCTCAGATCCAGGTCACTGCCTCTTGCCCTCCCATCGCAGAGATGGTGAATAATTCACTCCCTTCATTTATGTCATTACCCTGAAGGTATTTATAGTGTGTGATCAGTGTCCCTAGAGAATTCTCTGTCCTGAACTGTATAAATTGCATTGTCTTGGTCTCTCCTCCCCACCCACCTGTGCTAATTGCTGCATCACGTTTGCTGACCTCTTGCATTATTTTTTTTGTTTGTTTGTTTTCTTCCATCCTTAGACTTTGGGGGCAAATTCTCTCCCCATTTTTTCCCAGGCTGCCCACTGGGGCCCCATATCTTTGCAGGCAACCCAACCCACAGTTAACAGGGACACAGCAGGTGTTGTGAGACTGCAGGGTCATCTCTCTGCTTGCTGGGCATTAAATATATTCTCACTCATGGGCACATCCCACATGGAGGAGGGGCTCAGCCAGAATAGGAGGACATGTTTCTTTGCAGAGCAAGGGCAGCTGGAGCATGTGGTGAACTGATGATAGATACGCAAAGTCTGGATGGGTGATTGCTAACTCCAGCACAGTCCCTGCGGGTTTTGGGGCCAGGAGGGACCTAAGCTGACGTATAGCTTAGCACAAGGATAGATTTCTCCCAAAAATTTCTGGTTTGGCCCATGCTACCATAAAGGGGCATGCACTTTAGAGCTGCCTCACCTTCCAGTAGGAACCATCCATCCCAGAAAAGGCCAAGAGCGATGTACGGTGTCCTAAACTCTCAAGGTCTGCTACAAGAGTGCCTCAGAGATGCCTCACTGCCCTGGAGATAAGCACAGCAACCTAAGCTTGTGGTGTTTCCCTGGTCAATGCTAGACAGCCCATAGGGCACTGTTTGATGAGAAACAGGAGACAATGGTACGAGGCACATAGTGGAATTATGTCTGCTTTTCTCAGTGATGCAGTTAGTTCTCGTCAGTTGTATTAAGTCTTTATTTCTGTATCCTTGGCTCTCATGGCAGGGAGTCCCATGGATTAGACTTTCGGGAAACAGCCTGCTCCTCCCAGCTCAATGTTAATGTGGTTACTCTCAGAGTTGCTCAGGGTCACTTCCTCCCTCCCATCTGAGGCAGGATCATGAGCTGAGCTGCGCTGAGTTTGACAGGTCTGAAAACTGCTGGTGGGGCAGGATCTGAAGCTGGCCTCAACTGGACTCCCAGTGGGGCAGCTGCTGGTCCCCACAGGTTCCCTGGGGCAGTCGTGGGGTCCCAAGGGAGGGCTCTGCTACACCTGAGGCTGCTGAAATGGAAGAGGGGCTTTCCCACAGGGTGGACTTTGGCACAGCGGACAAAGCACAGATCAGGGAAGGATGGGGCTGGAGCAGGTCAGGGAGGACACAACTGCCCAGACCCACAGTGCAGGCTGAATTCCAGCCTCCCTCTGCTCTGCTGTTCTGGGGACCATGCACACAAGCACTGCTGGTCCAGCACTGCCGTGCTCCCTTCTCGGAAGTGGTCCCGCTGGATACTGACTGTCCCCCTGCAGGGAGAGGAGAGCATGGCCAAGTGTTTGCAGCTCCCCCCAAGCCCAGACCCGATGGTCTGCGCTGCTCTGCACTGCTTTGTAGGGACCATGGACAAAGTGAGGCAGGCTGTACTGCTGTGTAGATGCTAAACTAGGCCAGCATATGGTGCTGTAGGTCCGTGGTATAGCTTGCAAGACATACTGACCTGGGCTATGAGAACTACTAGAAGTCAGCCCAGTAGCACTGGGGAAGCTTGTGGGGGCTGTCTCCAATTTTGCTTGATTTCTGGGAGGACAGATGTTTAAGTCTTTAAAAGTCCTGCCCCCAAACCCTACTAAGCAGAAGATGAAATGTAGCTACTGTGTTTCTGCAGTAATGCTGCTGTGCTTGGGTGCCTGTCCTGGCTACCCACACTGGGCTGTGCACATCCAGTCTGTATATCCCATGGGGGTTTGGTGGTGAGGAGCCAGTGCACCCAGCCTGTGCCTGGCTACCCGGAAATGCAGGAGATGCTGTGGGAACAGGCCAGTGGGAGAGGAGATGGGTGCAGTGAGAAATCTCGCTTCCCATGAGGTGCTGCACAGCATTTCCTGGCTGTTTCCAGTTTTAGAGGATTTCTTCCCAAGGAGAAAAAGAAGGAGTCCCGCTTTCCCAGGGACAACATACACTGTTTGCTTCATCCCACAAATATACTGAAAAAGAGTTTTGCTGAACAGTTTTCAGCTAGTCATACCCAGAGGACCACTGCACCCTTGCTGTCATGGGGAAACCCAGCTACCTGCCCTCACTTCAGCCACAGCAATGGGCAAATTCTCACACTACTGCCATTTATACCCTTACCCCACAGATGCAGATTTTGACAAAAAGTTCATCTGACCCCTGTCAACACCCTCTCTGCTTTCACAGGTGTCCAGGAACACAATATCATTGCCTCTGGAGCATTGGAGAAGTCTGCATGCCTGGGGGACCATGATGGCTCCGAGGTGGCTGAGCAGAAGGACCAGCTGCTGGAGTTAGTAATGAGAGATGGCTCCCCACCCCCGAAGCTCAATGGTCAGCATAAGGAGATGCCGAGAAGTGGAGCCCTTGCCCATGCTGGATCCTCAGCATCGCACTCGCTCCAGCACCACCTGAGAGGTGCCCAGGGCAGGACCTGCCGGTGCCTGCCACAGCCACCCCTCACAGCACACTCATGCTGGGTGAGGGTCTCATCCCAGACAGGGACTCCGCAGCAGCCCTGAGCCAATGCAACGCATCAGCACAGCACAAGGCCACCCAAACCACCCCTCCCTCCCTTCCTTCCTCCCGCCTTCCTCCCTCCCACGGTTTGCTGGCTTCCCAGCTCACAGCCCTTCCTCCCAGCATCCGAGGGGCACTGATGTAAGATTAACCCCGTGCTCTCCACAGCCTTGCTGTTATTACAGCCGTCCAAGCAGGAAGAGTGCAGGGAATGGGTATTGCATGGGGGTCAGCCTTTTCCAGTTGGTACAGCCATGGGCAGCGCTGGGGTGACACCCCTGGCTGACTGGACAGCTCTAGGGCCTCTCTGCTGTCTGCTGTCTCCTTTCCAGCAGGCCTCTCCTTGATCTGGTCCCAGGTCTGCTCCCTGGGCTCAGGTACCCATGGCTGGAAGCAGTGGCTCCTCTCTGAGAAAGGCTTCTCCCTGCACCCTGGGCAGAGGGTGCACCAGAGCTGAGCCAAGCCCTGGCAGCTCAGCTCCATTGGGTGCTCTGCACTGCCTGGAGTGATTTAAGGCTGTGGCTGGAGCTTTCAGCATTTCCCTGTCAACAGTGCAAACGCCACATTTAATGTCGTCCTTTGTGTTTCTCAGACAGGAAGAGCTGTGTGTACAAATAATTAAAGAGAAGAATCAGAGTGATTAGGGCAGATGATTATTGTCAAATTATGATTTATCTCAGAGGGAAATTAGTAGCCCCCCTCCCCCAAAGGGCTCAGCCTAGCACGCTGAATAGGCACTGGTTTTTTGATTAATAGATGCCTTTAGAAGGTCACCTACATCCATTGCAGATTAACTCAGTGGGAAAAGTTCTTTCAGTAATTCAAGCTGTTGTTCTCACAAGCTGTCAGCTAGCTGCGAATCGGGAAGGTCCATCCGTTACAGGGCTGCTGGGTTGGAGGGGATCTTTCTTTCCTCCGGACACATAGGCGTGATATATGATGCACAGAGACATGGATGACCGAGAAAACGAGCTGTGGAAAGAAAACAAAAACAGCAGTAAAGGGAAGTGAAGAAGCTGAGTGGGCAGAGAGCTGGCCTAGGCAGCATGGGGCCTGGGACTGGAGGGGCAGAGCTCAGCTTGAGGCTGATGCTGGAGCAGTGGTCCTAGAGCTGGCCTGCCCAGCATGGTGGAGGAAGGGTTTAGATACACTTCTTTTGCAACCATCATAAGCTCCTCCTGCTGAGGAGACAGTAACTCATCTTGGTTTTGCTTCATCCGTTCCTTTATTTAGGCATGTCCATGGATGTGCTGGGCAGGCTTAAGCCAGTGTTTCACAGGACCTGACAGTCTCCTGTGCATTTCTGGCAAAGATCCCTCAGCATCATGGCTTAACTTTTCCACACTGCGGACACCTCCCGATTGGCTGCTGAGGAGGAATGACCACGCTGGGGTCTAACTGCTACTCAGGCATCTTCTTGGGGAAGGCAGGAGCTGGGGATGGCAAAGTGGAAACAGGACCAGCAGGGCTGGGATGAGTAGAGGTTGGGACTTTGTTGTGGTTTAACCTCAGTCAGCAACTAAACACCACACAGCCGCTTGCTCACTCCCCTCTGCCAGCAGGATGGGAGAGAGAATCAAAAGGGTAAAAGCGAGAGAATTCATGGGTTGAGATAAAGACAGTTTAATAGGTAAAGCAAAAGCCACGCATGCAACCAAGCAAAACAAGGAATTCATTCACCACTTCCCATCGGCAGGCAGGTGTTCAGCCAGCTCCAGGAAAGCAGGGCTCATGTGTAACTGTTACTCGGGAAGACAAATGACATCACTCTGAACATCCCCCCCGCTTTCTTCTTCTTCCCCCAGGTTTATATGCTGAGCATGACGTCATATGGTATGGAATATCCCTTTGGTCAGTTGGGGTCAGCTGTCCTGGCTGTGCCCCCTCCCAGCTTCTTGTGTACCCCACCAGCTTCTTGTGTACCCCAGCCTACCTGCTGGTGGGGTGAGGTGAGGTGAGAAGCACAAAAGGCCTTGACACTGTGTAAGCACTGCTCAATAATAACTAAAACACCCCTGTATTATCAACACTGTTTTCAGCACAAATCCAAAACACAGCCCCATGCTAGCTACTATGAATAAAAATAACTCTATCCCAGCCAAAACCAGCACAGACTTGCAAGCACTACGAAGAGAAGAGTACAACAGCATCAGTCCACAAACTTACAAGCAATGTCAGAAATGCTCACGCCAGTACAGGATGCTCTTCATATTGACCTTCTGTAGATGCTCCATTATATTTCTTTTGAGGTCCCTAACCCTGTGCTTGAACAAAGGCTACAGATGGGACCACTCCTCTTCTCTCCTCATGTGTCCATCCCTGCATGGAGACATGCAGGTGATCTCACTGAGGTGACATTCTACATGGTGACCTTGTGCCATTAGGTTCTGAACGTAGACCAAGGCCCAACATCTCTAATTGTGTTGGGAATTATATGATGATGGCATACCTCCTGCCACAATGCTGGGCATATAGTTATCTATTTTTAACTTGCATGCATTCAAGGCAAAAGGAGAGACAGAAGAGCCCAGGTACCCTGCATTTTAAGGTGGACAACAAAGACATGAAGAAGACTGTATTCCCTGATACATAACCGTGATGATTATATTTAGCTTTCTTTTCACAAGTGAATGGTATTTCAGCACAGTCATCAAAAATTCCCACTAACAAACGTTTCTTTTGCATCCATCTAGCCTTCATCATAAATCTATGTGCCAGGCATTAATAATATTTTCAGCAACAGATTGATTGACTAGAACATAGCTCGGTTGTCTCTAAACACTACAGGGTTCTCAACTGATTTATCGCTTACTGAATTCTGCACATATTTATATATGTACCATATTCCTTGTTATATATGTACCCCTCCTTTACCCAAGCTTTCTCCAGCAGATCTATCATGGTGGTGTCAATGGCTACTGTAAATTTGGACACCTTGTTGCCAAATCTATAATAGAGGCTCTGCTGGCACAGTACAGAGTTGGCGTATTTTTGATAAATTAGTTTTCAGGCCAAAAGAAGCAGTTAGATCATTTTGAGTGGCAGAGTCCAAAGGCTCTTATCCAGTTGCCCCTGCACAATGTCCAGTAACATGAAGAGACCCAAGGTTTCCCTTCCAGAAAAGCCTTCTCTTTGAGGCATCAAGAGGTTGCTGGTTTGGCTGATTTTAATGCAAGGTTTTGGATATTTGGGTGGCTTGGGTATATGTGAGAATCTTACTTTGATATGTTAATATTTTAGTGAGTTTGAGACTTGCTGGGAAGAGCTTGAGCCCTTGGGCATCACTTTTCAGAGGGCTTCAGGCTGGAGAAGAAATAAAACCATCTCCTGACGTGGTTTTCTAAAGCTGTCTACACCTAGATTTTGAGGGATTGGCCACAGAGCGCATCTTCTCTGGAATGAAGAGGTAACTCTGGAGTTGGTTGCTGTATCCATCACACTCTAAGGACAGGACACAATAAAATGGAAGAGGCCAGTTTGCCCTGTATAGCCAGACTCCCTGTGTTGGATCTCCACAACAGCATCAGTCATCATGGGGCTTAAGAAAGACTATGACAGGGACAGAGACAGAGATTTCTGCCTTCAGCACATCCCACAGTTTGATTTTGACTTTGTATGGAAAGGTTACTGGTAGGCTGATGAGAGGTGAGGCTTTAGACAGTGGCTGCCCAGAAAGCCAAGCACCAGCTGGAAGGGACATTCTCTGATGTGGGCATGACATCCTCAAGATGCTGTGTCCCTACCAGCAGGAAGAAGAGGCAGCTGGAGGAGTGTTCAGGTTGAGTGTTTTATTTTTACCCCTTTAATATACTTTGATCCCTTGGTAGGTGCTGGAGGGACCTGCTGGTGTACTGCTGTGCCCAGCTTTGGTCAAGAAGCATCCGCTGGTGTATGTACCATTATAGTGATCACTGATGTGATTGACTGGCTGTCTAATGGGTTGTTACAGCACTGCAGAGTCTGTCTTGCTCTACAGGTTAACTGTGAGGAGCTGGGGAGATGAAGCAACACTCTTCTAAATTGGGCTGTGCATTGGGAGCAGCAAGAGGATCTCAAAAAAACACCCTACCCATTGCAAAAATTTCTGTTATGGTCTTTCACAAGGGAAGCCACAAACAAACAGATGAGATGCCAGGAGTCAAAAGGGAGTTTTCAGGTGGGTGGGTTTTGGTTTGGTTTTTTTTCCCTTTAGATGGCCTGAGATGTTCAAGTCAGGCTTACTGCTCCTGGAGGTCATGTAAGTACAGATATGCCCAGCCTTTGCCTTGCTGTCCTTTGCATGCTGTAAGGAAGCCAATGATCTGGGGCTTTTGCAGCCCTGCACATGAAGTTAGGGGCTAGCGGCTCTATTCTGCAAAATGGCATAGCTCTGTGGAAGCCCCAAGCTGTTTTACACCCCCTGCAGATCTGCTCCAGCTATTTAAAATCACTGATGTTCCTCACCAGTTACATAAATCTGCTACCCTGGATATTTGATACGAATCATGAATACTCACTATCTATGTCTAATGTACATGCATTGCCTACACAGATTCATGGATGTAACCAACACATGAGCCCCTGGGCTAGGTGTCTTTGACCTTGGCTACAAAATCAGCTCTCGGCAGATGTATTGTGACAATCTGCCTGGCTCATGGCATCAGTCGCTGTGCTAAGCCACAGCACGATGCCCCAGCAGACCAAGGGGTAGGAGGCTTCAGCAGTGTGGACCTTTTCTCCCCTTCCCAAGTCTTCATGTAAGTCCCACCACACAGCAGAACAAACCTGGGAGCCACGAGCTGGTGCTTGCCCCAAGTAACCAAACTCACAAACCGCACTGGGCAAGGGATAGATAATCTCCCTCCCTCATGATGGGAAGGACTTAGACTTGGATCATGGAGGACAGAGGAGTTCTGGCTACAGGATTGCTTTGGAAAAGCAGCCCCCTGAACTCCCTCCAGCAATGTGTGGCCAAGGGCAGCATCTCAGAAGGAGGGCAGTAGGGATGATGGAGGATCCTATGCTGACCCTGGAAACAGCCTGCCTCCAGGTGGCTCCTGGAGGGATATGGAGGACCACGCAGCTCCCGCTATTGATGCCATGTGTGGTGGGAGCCCACTTGCTGTTTGTTCTGGCTTTCAAAACAGCAGGCTTTTGATTCCCTTGGTAGAACTCATCTGTGCTTCTTTCTGGCCTCCTCCTTTCTCTGCCAACCACGTGCCCCCCAGCCCATGGGCTCTGCTGTCATTGTTGGCTGCTGGTTCCACTGGCCTCAGCTTATTGCATCTGTTTTGATTTGCTAGGTCTTGCATTCAGCCATCCTTTCAGCTTTTATTGTACGTTTCTAAGCGTCAGCTCCGGGTGGTCATCGTCAGCTCCTTTCACTCAAGCCTGTGCACCAGCTGCATATTAATTGTGCTCCTTTCTCCTCTCACATGCTCCCTCTCCATCTCGCCGCATGACATTTGCGGTTTGCAAACTTTGTGCGAACACATTGCGATCCAAGCCCAGCTCTTCTCTGGGTGAAGGTGTGAAGAGGGCTTGGCACACCACCTCTTGCAGAGAGACTGGGGAGCTGAGGATTACACCAGCAGCAAATCTGGCCCCTCAGCTGCAAGTCTGCACTGGGAAAGCCTTTCTCCAATCATTCGGTCCATCTGCTGGTCGGTGGCAGGTTACTCACCATTGTCTACTGGCTGATGCTTTGTCTGGTCTAACTTCAGTGTCCTGAGCAATGGGGCTCTGACTCGTTCTCTGGCTGATCTTTGCCATGCCAAGTCAATTTCAGCTTCTGGGCAGTCTCCCTGATGCTAAGCCTGAGGTTTCCTTTCCCTGGTGATCCTGTAGTACTGCCGAGTGACAAGCAGAATTTAGCTTCTTAATATAAGCAGTTGTACTTGGGGGGGGGGGGGGCGGGGAACATTCATGCTTACATGCATGAACAAGCTCCTTCTGCCTGGCCTTGCACTGCTCCTCTGGGCTATAGCACTTTGGAGACCTGGCTGTCCTGAATCATGAGCCTGCCCTGGCTCTGAAGCATTGTGTTGCTTAATGACTGATGATAATGTCTCCATATGTAGGCTTGTAGCCTGGCTATCCATCTTTACATTTCAAAATCTTTCCTCCTCAGCCATTACCTCCACCCCCATAATCATTCCTGTTGCTCTTCTCTGAATTCCACCTCATTTGTTCTTGTTTGAAGGCAGAACAAAATCAAACCAGCCAGTCTGGGAGCCTGGGTGGGGCTGAGGACCGAGAGGGGTCCACCTCCACTCCTTGGCCCTGAGCTGGCCGGAGGTCAAGAAGCCTCATTGACCGGGGTGGATGTGGGCTGCTGTCTGACAGCCCATCCAGCTGTGGTAACCTCAGCTGACCTGGAAAGAAAAGTATTTCTCCAAAGCTTTGTGAGGACAGAGGCTGTAGGCTAAGAAATGCTTCCAGCATTTAACCTGCCTTTGCCTGTAGGTGTTCACCTTCCCCACAAAAATCATTGCACATAAATGCCTCAGTTTTTTTCCAAGGTCTGCCTACTCACAGGAGCCCTTAGCACAGGGTGCTACACCTAGGCTCAGTGAAACAGATTAAGGCAAAGTCTGCCAGACTAAGACTTGAAATAAAACCTGCAAGAAAGCTGGTCTCTTGGGAGGTCTCTAGTCCAGCCTCCTGCTCAGAGCAGGACTATTGTCAGTCAGATATGGGTTTGTTTGGCCAGGTCTTGAAAATCCTGCATCTCTGTGACCTGACCCTGGGCTGCACCACCAACTCAAGGAAGAAATGTTTTTCTCATGTCCAATCTGAAGATTCAACCCAAAGCCATTGCCCCTTGTCATCTCATCCACCACTATTAAGACCTTGTGGGTTAATCACACTGGCCTGTGCTCCAGGGAAATAACTTTCTGTCTTAAGGTGAAATAAAGCTAGACTGACTCCCCAGCATGTAAAGAAATGCCTCCTCCCACCCATACCTAACATGCTGTTACGCGCCTGAGCCGGCTGGGATCTCAGGCTGAGCCGATACCTGCTGCTGCAACCATGACTGCTACAGACCGTGGCATTGCTCCTGTGGCACGATGGGGCCTGGGCAGCTCAGCTAAGCCCAAAATTTTTCTTTGCCTGGAGTAAGACTGGCACTTTTTCATCATAGCTGGAGAACCATGGTTTCCAAATTAAGCACAAGACAGTGTTTAATGTCTGAGCAATGAGCTTTCCTCAGTATTGGGTGGGGTTTTATCATGGGGTAAGGAATTCCTCATCTGACCTTGATTTCATTTGCAAGTAATTTCTGTTCGGTGTCCTCACTTCTACTCATTTGATGGACACCAGTGGGTTAAGTAAATCCCAATTAAAGCCACAGTTAGGGGAGCTGGTCGAAATATTTGATAGGAACTTATTTGAATTGGAAGACTGACACTTTTTACCAAATAAGTGGACGTTGACATGAATTCAATTTGACATTTGCCACTTTCTGCAGAATTACAAGTATTCAATTTTTTCAGAAACTATATTTAAACAGAATGCTTTTGGTTGATGCTAAATTTTGAACAGTTTTGAAAAGGGTTTCAATAAACAGACAACGTGTTAGGAAATGAAAATCATGTCTTCTGCAGACTTTCTGGGAGACTTTTGCAACTTCAGTGCATTCATAGGCAACCATTCAAATCATTTTTCAACTCATGGAAGTTGTTATGAAGAAGCTGCTGATCTCCTTGTGAACATCACAGAGAGCCCCGAGTTCAACCCAGCACCTCTAGACAGAGATAATCTTGTGCCTGCCAATAGGTAAGAAAGCATGTGCATTTTCTCAGTCTCTCCAGCTCCAGATAATGATTACTAGCACATGGCTTCAATTATCCAGCACAAAGAAGATTCTTGCCAGCTTTTGCCATGGGCAAGGAGGCCCAGTGGGAGAAGGGATTTTGATGTGTGGTGCAATAAGCAAAGGGGACATGTCTGGAGACACTTCTTCTGTCTGTACATGCATGCCCAATCCCAGACAGTAAGTTCATCTCCTGCACCTCACTACTCTCTCCTCTGTGTTCTGAATGAAGGATTTTTGTCATTTCTAGGCCCAGAAAGTGGGTTATCTTAATCTCTCAACTTTAAAAACCAATCAGCTGTATCCATCAATGATTCTTTAGATGTTTGGGGTAATGCCATTTGCAGAACCTCCTGTCCTTGGTCCCAGCAGCAGCAAAACTCTTCCAGCTGCAGGTAACGTGGAGATCTTGCCTAGCAGCGGCACTTGGTTTTGACAGCTTCCTCCCAGATACAGGCAAACTGAACAGGACTCAAGTGGACCTGCCATACTGTCAGGTTCTGCCAGGAGCAATCTGCTTAATACTGCCTGTTGGATCCTCTCCTGTTCCATGTTTGAGCATATCTTATTTCTGCAGTCAGAGCATGACTCCTGACTGCCTGGATGGTGAGGCTGTCAGTGCAGGTTTTTTCTGATAGCTTTCCAATGCCAATAGTAAGACCCCACTGAAATTTTTCTCTGTGCATATGCTGACAGAAACACATGCAGACTGATACCTTTGCCAACATATTCCTTTCCATCACTGTATGGTATAGTCCTGTGCAGGTGAGAAGCTAGTCAATCAGTGACAAGTAAATCAAAGGACAATGGCCACAAGTTGTGCTTGAGACTTTCTAGCTGGAAAATATCTTCTCCATATGCTTGTTTCTTCCCCAGGACAGGTCACTGGAGAAGTGGTGCTTTTAAGAAGCAGTTAGAACAAACCACAGCTGACCTGGCATAGCACTGGCAATAATCCAGCTCTGAGCAGATTGTACTAAAAATCCTCAGAGGTCGCTTCCCATCAACATTTCTTCATGTCTATGATGGATGTGGGCGGAGAAGCCACTGGTTTCCCATTTGTTCAGTAACAAACTTGAATGCATCCTTTTCCTGTATTGTCTCCTTGCCTTGGTCCACTCTTAGATTTCAGCTCTTGTAGAAACTTCATTATTGCAAAATGTAGATATTATATACACAAATCATAAAGCAATTGATTTACCCTGATTTAGGTGTGTCCTCAGTCGACTTGAAAGTGTGTGAGAATCTCTCAACGCTGGGCCCAGAAAATGGGCTGGTCTCCCACTCAGACCAAGCTTGACCTGGAAAGGGTATTGGAGTGTTTCTGGATGTCAAGGGTAGAAACCCTTCAAGAAGCCTTAAGCTACTGGATTTGCTCAATAGATACTTTTTGCCCCTGCCTCTTGAGTGAAGTATGCCCAAACAGCCAGGTCAGGGACAGAAACAGCATGGGGCAGCTCATGGAGACAAAGCCTAGTCAACCCCACACACCACAAAGCCATTAGTTACCCCAGCTAGCTTCTCACACCCAATAGCTCCTTAACTAAATCACAACTTGACGTCTGAGCTCCCTTGACAGCCAGAGAAACAGCCACTAGTGATTTCTTCTGCCTGGGACAAACTGGTTCCTGAGATGAGAGTTCTCCCTTCTTTATCAAGGAAATCAGATAAGTCACTTAGGCAACAAACTTTTAGTTTTCTAAAGTCAAGAGAGGCATCCACATGGTTGGGGCAGGAGAGCAAGACTCACCAGCTGTTGGGAGACAGCAAGGTGTGATTCTTCTTCCACCTTGATGTTTACCACTGAAGAATGCGTAGATTTGGATGAACAGATGGTGGATACTTACTTCTTTCAGCTTCCCTGGGAAATCTGGTTGTGTCTTATCAAAGGCCAGTGGTCATGCACACCTTCCCAAACTCACTTCTATCCAACAGTCCCTTTGTCATATCGCCTCTCCTCTACTGACAGTTCGAGGAGTCCTCCTGCTCCCTGCTGACTTGTGTGTCTTTCTGGAGACCTCTGCAGCAAGACATGTCAGTGTCAACATCCAGGTTTCCATAGTGGATAGCAGGAGATGAGAGAATGCAGCAACTGTTTTATTTCTAATGTACATCCCCCTTGCTGATACGTAGCATGTCCTGACCCTCTGTGCTCACAATTTTATTTGCTGAGTTGCTGTAACAAATACTGTGAGAAAAGTCTGGCTCTTGCCTGGAAAGCAACTGCATAAAAATGGCACCTTCTTACTCAACCCACCAGCTCCCTTGTGCATAAGTCTGAACTGATGTGGTAGCAACAGGAATAAAATCTTGCTGCTTTGCGTGACTCACAGCTCTGCAGAGGTGGGCTGGCTACAGGGGAGGGAGTTAGGAGGGTGCATTTTCTGGTGAATCATCAAAAAGATCAACCTACCCTTAACACACATGCAGACCCTGGTAAAGGCCATGGAGCAGCCATGCTCTTATGAGTACAGAAAAGTGACTGGCCCTTTTCCCTTTTACATCCTTCCTTTCCTTCTTGCTTCCATCTTGAATATGAGGACCAGTGGCAGGGGTGAGAGGTGAAGCAGTGAGGATGTGGGCTGAGACACCCTAGAAAGGACTGGCCCTGTCTGGCTAACTGATGCACATAGGCCATGAAGGCAAGTTTTCCTCCATAGCAGGTCCAACACTGTTGTAGGGAAAAGGAAGGTCTTTCTGCCCTGGAACCACACAAAGTCTGGTCCTTCCTTTGTATAGCCACACAGTTAGGAAAGACTCTCTACTGTGCTTTACATTTTCTTATATGGCCAGTAAGAGTTAATCACTACGGATTGGGCTCACCACAGAAGTCACAGCTCCCCTCTGGTAAAATAACAATGGTTCTTCATAAGTGTGATGGTTCTTTCTAGCCACCTGAGCTAAGGTATAATAAGGAACACTAGCTCTTTAGTAAACTGTGGGGTAGCATGGTCAGGTAGCACTCAGTTTCACTTGGAAACGTCTCCAAGAGACTTGGAGAAAGACTAGAGAGTCCTGTAATCAGGCAAATATGTGACATCTAGGATTGTTGATTATTTTCAACTCTGCATCCTAAGACAGCATCTGCCAGAAAATGTCATGACTAGACCTTTATAGGACTATAGGGCGAAGGGCTGAGCAGGTATTCAGTGAAGCCGGCTTTTATCCCAGAGAACCAATAGTACTTGTGGTACAAGTGACAGAAAAAAATCTGAATCTCGGTTTCCTATTGAGCTGATGGGCTGGAAAAACATCTGCTAGCTTTAGGCTGCATGCCTTTGATGTGGGATCCTTGCAAACAGAAAGTGGGAGGCATCTTGGGTGAGAGCAGCTGTGAGAGTTCACAGCTCTGAAGTGGCAGGAGAGTGGCAAGAGAAAGACAATGGGCTTGAGAGACATATCCTATGGCCTTGGAGAGCCAGGAGGTGAGCTCCCAAGGGGTTAAGGGGGACAGAGGCAAGGGCTGCTGACAGTTCCTTGCAGAAATGGTCTTAAGGATACAGGTACAAAGTAAGGCAAGGAAACATAGCAAATAACCAAAGCAGCTGAATCCTGAACTCTTCACTGATCTTAAGCTCAAAAAGGAAAAAAAGAAAAGCTGAATAACTACAGCAGAGTAACAGATGAAAGAAGAGAACAAAAGCATTGGTCAAACTCAGAAAGGCTGAAGCTCAAAAAGAGTTACGCTAGCCAGAGAGTACAGGACAGCAAAGTCCCTCTTGCCTGCCTGGGCACGTGCACGTCACCCACGCTGAGAAGCCCTTATAGGTGAGTTAAAATCCAAAGCTGTATTCCAGGCTGCTGGCTGGACACTGGGAGAGGACTTGTCACCCACTCCTGCCAACAAAAGGTCAATAGTGTCTCTGGTTATTCACTCCAGAGCTCTTTCAGGATCCCGAAGCTAAGAAGGACCCTCCTTGGTGCAGACCTGCATGCCAGTATAATCCAGCACAGGAGCTGTAGTGCAAGACAAGGTCTGCCTAGGGCTACCTGGTACACCACCTGTAAGCAGTTCAGTTAAAATCTGACTCAGTCCTCATCTGGACACTTGGAAATTAGTTTTGGTGGGTGAGACTGGTTGATTGCTGAGCGCTTATGCAGAGATGTGTGTAAGTTAATGTCAACCCAGAAAACTGGCAGGAGAGTGGCAGTGATGCTCCCTTCTGGCTCTGCTTGTATCTCTTTCTGTGTGGTTCAGGATTATGGAGATAAGTCCCATTTTATATGAAACAAGGAGATCTGAACCATATGTTGTGAAGGTTCACATCACATCTTGTGGCACAGGTCTGCAGGGAAACTTCTGTGATTCTTAAACAAAATCAGCCTATAACCAGGTGGAGGTTATGTCTTATGGAAGAGACAGCTCAAAGATAAACACTGGAGAGATAACACACTATCTATGCATCAAGCCAGCACCAAATGATTTTGCACAGCCCATCTCCCTCCCTGAAATCTCTGCATCACCACCAAACCCTGGGACACAAGCACTGCTATCTTCTGCTCTGGGCACTGGAAAAATGAGGCACAGGGAAGGTAGATAACTCAACTGTTCTTCAGGACATCAAAGTGAAATGGAAGTCTCCTGGTCTCCAAAATTGAAGGATAGCACACTCTAGCCACTAGCTCTTCTCTCCAGCCTCAGGCTTTCTGTCTTTTTGGATCAATAGAAGATTTGCAGGGGAAGATGGTCCTGATGGACTTATTTCTGTATGTGGCGTCTTTAAAGCCCTGTGAAGATTTTGTCCATGGCAGACAGAAAGTGATGCCCCAGGCATAGTGCTGCTTTGTGAACTAAAGCTTTTGGCTGTACTGGGTCTGGCTGCGATTAAGTTAATTTTCCTCACAGCAACCTGTATGGTGCCATGTTTTGGATTTGTGACTAAAACAGTGTTGGTAACACACTGGTGTTCTGGCTATTCCTGAGCATTGTGTTGAGGATTTCTCTGTTTCCCATTCTGCCTCCAGGCATGGGGTGGGAAAGAGGTGGGGGGGGACAGAGCCAGGACACCTGACCCCAGCTGACCAAAGGGATATTCCATACCTTACGGTGTCAGTAATAAAAGCTCAAGGGAAGGAAGATGAAACAGGGATGTTTGTGGACAGTCTCTCCAAGTGACTCTCACATGTACTGAGGCCCTGCTCTCCAGGAAGCAGCTGGACGGACATCTGCCTGCTGATGGGAAGGAGTGAATTAATTCCTTATTTCCCTTTGCAAGTGCACAGCTTTGTTTCACTTCTTAAACTGTCTTTACCTTGACCCATGAGTTTTTTCAATTTCGCACTTCCTATTCTCTCACCCATCCTGCTAGGGGAAGGGAGCAAGCGAGAAGCTGTCTGCGTGCTTAGCTGCTGGCCAGCGTCAACCCACCACAGTGGGTCTTCAGGCTAAAAAAGCATCCTTACATGCTGAGATCACAGTGAGTGCTGTCATCCCTCTCTTAGAGATGGGGAGCTATGGGGTGATGATCAGACACAGAGCAGAGAGGGTGGGCTCCTCAGGTCTCTGCTAGAATCTTGAACTCCCAGGTACACACCACGTTCCAGCTGTCCATGAAGGTATCATTTGCATCAATACCATGTGCTTATTTGTTCTCAGTTCTTAAAAGTCTGAGAGCTATTCAGCTATTGCGGCTCCCAATAGCGTCAGGGAAGGGTGACGCATGAGTAGTATGCATTTCCTCAGGATGGGCCTGGAAGATGCTTTGACATAAGGACACAGATTGGCTTTGTTCTCCCCACTTCAAAAATCACCCTGGGCTTTCTTTAACCTCCTCCCCACAAAAGAACAATGCTAACAAAAACCAAAAGCAAATGGTGTGTTACCTGAGAACATAATTTGCTCAAAGTCATCAATGCATGGACTTTTGGGTTATGGATTTTCACATGCAAAGTCCCATCGATTTCCTATAGATCAATGGGAAGAAGCCAGGCAAAGAGGAAAAACTCCAGAGAATGATTTAGCAGCCTTTGTCATTCAAACAATATCTCCCTATATGAACATCATCTGTGTGGAGTATTTGTTCACTTTAATACAGTGACAGTGCCTGTGTGCTTTTACAGGTACCTGAGGAGTGCAGGCCCCTCACAGGAGGCAGGAATCTGAGGTTTCCAAGTACCTCAATAACTGCTCTGGGAATCAGAAAGGGTTTTGTTTTCCAGCTCTTGTGATGTGTTGCAGCTGCCTACCAACTTTTTTGTTTCCATCCTTGGCACACAGAAGAATTTCATCACCACACTCTTTATCATGGAAACATGTCATTCAGTGGCATTCGTACATACTGTTCACATCAAATCAGAAGGTTGGCTCGAAACCCCTGCAGAGATGGGACCTTTCCAATTGAACCTGCCTTCATAGGTTTGGTGCTGGGCTGAATGCAAAGCCAGAAGGAAACCGATTTTTTTCAGACAGGTTTTCAGAGACGACAGAAGATGCATGGAAGCCTCCCAAGAACCGCCTACCCCATGAGATGTTCACCATTCAGGATGTTGGCAAACTTGTCAGATCAGAAGGCTTTGCAAGACACCAGCCGCTCAGGGACAGAAGTGTTCGTGAAGTTTTGGGGACTGTCAGATTTTTGCTGAAGAGCTACCTGATGCAACCTTATGGCCGAACACCAAGCGCTGAACTGAATCTAGGTCTTCCTCAGGATCTGACGCCTGCTACTCTCTTTCCCTGCTTGGGATTTGGAAAGCCAGACCTGGAACAGGATGTGATTTGCTCATGTTGGTCTGCGTGATGCCAGCTGAGGCCACTGGCAAATTCTGCTCACTGAAAAATTATCTCATGTATATGAGGGTCAGATGATTAACTTTCAAGAATCTTGCCACAGCTGAAATTACTGCCAGTGTTAGGTATGAGAAGGAAACATTGGCAGAGCTGTCTCCCTGCCATGGGAAGGATCAATTTTTCTCCTGGAAAGTAAAGAAGGGGTGCTATAGCAGCTTTAGCTGGACTCCTCAGCAATGATGAGAGAGCAGGGTTTAGTTTCTGTGCTGCTTGCCTCCCCTTCTGAAGTACTTACGCAAATGAAGTATACTGCCTGGGGAAAGAGTTCTTGTGCAGGAGACTTTCATCTGGAATAAACAGGACAGAGGATGGCATTTCACAACGAATCCACCAGCTGCCATGTCTGAGGCAAGGGAGGTGGGGATCGCTGCATTTGATCATGGTTCTTTTCATCTGGTCTGCCACCCAAAAAGTGCCCTGGCACAGGAACTCCGTCTGGGGCTGATATCAGCAGTGAGGGATCGATAAGGCTAGGAGATGTGCCTCATCAGCCAGACCTCAGAGCCCACACCTGCCACCTGACACCAGCTTTGTGGAGGCATGGGGGGGGTCATTTGGGAGGCTAGAACAAGAGTCTGTGTGATTGCTTGGTCAAGGTGCCACCCTATGCAGTTGTCCCAGGTGAGGTTTGAGGAAGGTGAAGGAGGCTCCCTGGATGTTATCAAGCTATGTCTGAAAGGTGCGAAGTGGAGAGATAAAGAAATTTATGTGCAAGACAAGCGATACAACACCCAGTATGATGCAATCGCTGCAGTGTTCCCACCAGCCTGTGCAGACCTGTGGAAGCCTATGCTGCTTTCAGGATACTTGAACTGCAGCAGCAAGCGTTGGCACGTTGTGACTATCAGGAGTGCTACCCCAAAGGGGTTCAGCTGACAAGTTTCTGGAGGGAAGCCATGTGCAGTGATACCAGCAGTAGGTGTCACAAGGCCCTGTAGGAAGTCCTAATGCATTGGATGCTTGGAGGATAGGCATAGATGGACAGGCCTGTTTGTTGGACCCCAGGAAGAGCAGGGCCACTGGTCTAGGAGAGAGCAGTAAGACAACGTGTACTAGCTGCAGCCAAGCACAGCTGGGCTTTCACAGCTTTTTGGTATACATCAACCACTTTTTGTGATGACACCAATCAAATTTCCAGCCGGTTATCTCACTAGGGGGACCCAAAGCAGGGGCAGAGAGACAGATGAATCAACTATAGATTTGCTTGCTATAGCATGCCTGTTGCCAGTAAATTTCCATGCTTCCAAGAGCAAGCTAAAAGCTTAGTTCATTTGCCGAACGGAGGGATGCTCTACCAGATTGTCTGCAGTTGGAAATAGACTCATCGAAAACTTCTAGGCTGGGCATCTTTCAAAAAGCCATGCTTTAGCTCAGCTGCAAGTTTACTGAGTATCACATAAGAAAGTTGGGGTCAAATTTTGTGTCCTGTTATATAAGAAGTCTGATGAGACAAGGACAACAATCTCCCTAAGGGTGTGTATCACCTCTCTAACAGAAACTGGTTTTACAATTGCAGAATAAGTGGGTTTTTTTCAAAGCAAAATGGAAAGATAACCTATTAGTGTGTTAATTTCTAACAGATCCATGCTTTGTGAAAGCAGTATTCCATCTACAGCCTGTGCTATAGCTATTACAACCAAACCATCTGGATGAAGAGAGACGTTCATGGAGCAGCCACCCTGCCCCCTTCCCCAGGTTCATGTGCCAGAAACCCACTGATATTGAAAAGGATAGGGACACTGCTGCGCAAATACCCCAGCTAGTAACTGATCTGTCAGGGAACAAAGAGCAACCTGCTGAAATCATGTCAGAGACAGGCAGAGGCAAGGCACTGATGGTGTCACCAGCAGTGATAGGAGACAGTCATCCAGAAACAACAGCCCTGCTTAGCCTGGGAGAATGGCTCACAAAGGACTCAGAGGAAGCTGAAGAGAAAGGGGTGAATAGTCCACAACTTGTAATTCCAAAAATCATATAGAAAGGGAGAGTGTGTTAAAGAAAGAACAGGGAAGCATAAATACTGTGAGGTTCCTAGTGCTGCTCAGTCATTAAAATAACTGATGGAGATATGTTTACATCAGCCACAGAGATGTGCCTGGATCCCAAGTGAATGAGATCCCATTGCTATAGTTCTTGTCTTCCTCTAGCTTTCCTCCTGTTTCTGATCTTCACTCTTTACAGCATGGCAACCATAAACACTGCTGGACCAGGAATTGTTTCTTTCTTTAGTTTTGGGAAGAATTTGTCCTTAGGCATGCACAACACAATGTAAATGCTAATGAATGTAATTGACTGCTCTGTCCCAAGTCACTGTCTGTGCTCCACCCAGAGCAATGAAGTTTAGGCAAAGCAGAAAAGGTCAGACTGTGGAGGAGGGAGGGAAGGAAGAGAGGATGAAACAGACTGTGTCGATTTCGGTAAGCTCTGGACTGTCCTTGTTTCTGGATGACAACTGGGGTCAGTGAATGGGTCATCTCTGAACATACAAGATGATCTGAGAAGTTTGATGGACAAGAGGTGGGAGGAAATGTTCCTGATGGTGGTTTGAAAATGAACAAGACACCAAGCACCAGAACGCTGTCGCTTTCTCAACATCCCACTCGGCTAAGGGGATATGACAAGAGAAACGTTCAGGCAGTGTCTTTTATTGTCTGGACACCCACTATGGAGACAACACAACTAATGACCAGGAACATCTTCTTGACTCAGCCATTCATCAGGGTAGAACTATGTGATCATCTCCCTGCTAGGTATCCATTCTCAGCCTGCCTCTAGTCCCTTCCCTCTTTGCAGTGACCGTTCTCCAAGGTACATTCCCTATTCAGCCCACACCACCTCCTGTGCTGTTGCTGTCAGCACTGATGTTCCCCTGGGGTTCTCCATATCATATGTGCCAACCGCACTGGCAACAAGCCTGCTAGCTCATTAAGTATAGGTATTGTGCTGTCAGAGTGCCGTCTAGATCTTGGACAAGGCCTTTATGTGATACTAAAAATAATAATGGAACAAATCTTGGAACAGAAAATAATGCAGAATGTGAGAAAATGCTGTGGAAAGTGAGAGCTAGTGGAAGTGATCCTGAAGGAACCTTCTTCTAGAAGAAACTGTGAACCAGTGCTGCCGGGGAGGCAGTATCTCTCATAAGCCTTCTCAGGCAGGGTATACATCTGTCCCAGCCTGCTACTGGCTTTATGGAAATGCACAATCATTATTAACAACCAGTAACAAGGAAACTGGAGAGCCTCTCCCTGCACAGCTGCATTTGCAGCACACATGCGTCAGCAGTAGCCTAAGACAGGAGAGAAAGCAGTGTTTGACAGATCAGTAAGAACAAGTTTGGCAACTCTTTAATCACTCATGTGGTAAATGGGAAGCGGATGCTGTAAAGCCCACCACAAACACAGACCATCCACTCACCTTTACTTATAACAGTGAAGACGAGCCCCTGTCTGGTCAGCAGGCAAGTCCCCATGGAGTTGCAGCAAGATGGGAGGGTGGGAGGGAAAAGCAGTGAGGTGCTCATCATTCAGAGCATCAAGGACAAGAGAAAAGTCCCAGATCCTGGGAGAGGAAGTGCTGATGGACCTTGTGCTTGAGCTATCCCATGGCTTGCCCACTGGGGCAGCACCACAGTGAGCAAATATATTGATGCCAAATGATGGACACATGCTGAGAAGAAAGGCAGTTGCCTACAGGAAAGGCAAAACCATTGGGATGAATTAATAACTCTTCACCACTTTGCCCAGTGGAAGTTGGTCCTGCTGCCATGGCAGGAAGAAAGCAGCAGCCACATGAATGTGCAGTGCTTTAGTATGGTCCCCATAGGAGCCCAGTGGCCCCTGGACTGCAGCAGTCCACACTCACCGCACAAGGGTGCAATGCCCTGTGGTGCAGATAGGATCATGAGCCTGGTGCTGTGCTGGCAGGACCGTGGGAAAACAAGCTTGCATGGCCACACTGGAGAGACTGCCAGACCTTTCTGAGTCACCCACCTGTGCTGGCCACAACCACAGCTGGGAGGTCACCTATTACAGACTGCAGCTTTGTCAATCTCCATTATTTAATTGATAATTTATCATGCCATTCCAGACAGAGAAGAGTTCCTGTTCACGCCACTGTTTGTTCCCTGTCACATAGTCAATTCCCCAATCCAATACAGCAGTTGTACTCTTATTTTATGAACCATACCTTAGGGCCTAATTAATGCAATTAATCAAACTTTTACTTAGGCAGGCATATCTTCATTTCTCCACTGACTGTCTGCTTGGACAGCTGGGTGTGTTGTCTGCATAGTATTCATCATCTTAAGCTATTACAATGCTCTGGAGTGCACTGAAGAGTACAGGGAGGGGAGGGGACTGTTGGTAACAGAGCACTTGTGATCAGGTTTCAAATACAGACGCTGAGGGCAGATTCTGCTCTGTCTGAAGCCAGTCACCATCAGGAGAAAATCCAACAACTCAGCACCAGAGAGCTGGGGTAATGGAGAAGTGAGCAGGCACAGAATGAGGTGCTCAAAACCAGGACCCTGTATCACCTGGAGCACGCTTGCAAGCCCCAAAGAACAAGCTCCCAGCACCTCATCCATCAGCATAGCCTCCATCTGCCTAGGGGAGCCACTGACCAGTGGCATGCCAGCAGCCAGATTGCATGCAGGGCATGCCACAGAACTGGAGATCCTGCTGGGGCCACAAAAACCAGGCAGGAAAATGATGTTTTGATCTCTTCTCCTGCTCATGGCTGCTGCTTGGAGTCAGGAGGTTGTCTTAGAGGCATTTCTAAATTGTTGGAAGACAAAAAACAAGGGTCTACGTATCAGTAGGACATTCCTAACAGACATTTAGGTAAGGGAGAGCATAAAAACTGATGAATAGCTAGGGCTCCTTCAAGCGCCACTACTCTTCCACCTTCAGGGCTCCCTACAGTAGACGTCTATATCTGTTGGCTGTAGAGGGAGGTGGAGGTAATGAGCTTACAGCAGAGATGCATACTTAGTCAGATGGCCCCCCATAAGGTGTGTGTTCTGGCTTCCTGGAGTGTCTTTCTGGAGCATAGGATCTACTGTTGACCACAGCTTTAAAAATGGTGTTTCAAATGCACTTTTGACACCTTACCCACAGAAAACTTGAGCAAATCATTGCTTTTCAGGAAAAACTCCTTGGAGATATTTCTTCATTAGTATTATTGAAGGACATAGAGATCAGTGGATTTGCAGGTCACTCACCACAGCAGGCAAAAATCTAATGATGATTGGAAGTGTTAGCCAGAAACATAACAGCGCTTTTGTGACTAAAAGACCCGTAAAATGGAGTAAACTGTCAATTGGGACAGTTTCCTAAGAAACCATTTAATATTTGATATCCCAAGAGATCACTTGCAAAAGACCCAAATAACGAAATGGCTTTATTTTATTTAATTATCTGTCAGAATCTAGAAAGTGACTTATAAGGGGTCGTTTACCACCAAAACCAGTGTTATCCTTCATCTCTGCCTTAAAAATAATAAAGAGATGAAGCTGTGAAGCTAATCTTCTAAAGCGTCATGGAAATCAAGTGAACATTTGGCTGAGTTGTGACTCACCGATATAGTGGACCTTGATGGAGTCATGGTTATCAACAAACTATGTCTAGCCCTCAACTGACATTCAAAGATGATCAGCAAGGTTATCTTCCACATCTGTAAGCACTTAAAAATGTGTTGGGACTCACTATTGTGTTGAGTGCTTATCAGTCAGACACTCTTGAAAGCACTACCAGAAAATACTAACACCAGGGATCACAGAAAGGACTCAAGGATATCTAAAGTGTTTCCCCCAAACTGGCATCCGTTCCACTCTCAAAACAAGAGTAAAAAGAGCTCTTTCCACATCTGACAAGTTTTGTAAGGGAGAACTTTAAAAAGCCAAGCAAAACAGAGTTATAGCTAAAACCAGTCAAAATGTGTTGCATCACCACTTCACAACATCTCAAGGATTGTGCCCTGTAATGTGGCAAACCAGACAGTAGGACACTTCAGACAACAGGTACAGGCCTAAGACATCTGCTGTGTTAGTGTCTGGACCCAGGCAGTGTAGTAGGTCTTGACACTTCAGCAGTTATAAACCAGAAAACTTAAGGCTCCAGATTGCACTTGGCATGGAAAAGGTCAAGCTGAGGGTCATTGGTCATGAGAAAGCCACCAGTCTGTACATTAATTGGTTGTGACATAGTTTTGTTCTTTGTAGAACAGGGTAGGCATGCAGAAAGTGTTTGACAACATCATAGCTCCCTAAATAAACCTAATGAGCCACTGGTGGAAAACCTTCAAAGACTAAAAATATACCTCTATGATTTTTCACGTAACACCACAATGGCCACTGTGGCTAGATCAGCCCTGTTGCTCATGGACAGGAACACCCACCTGCACATGCAACAGAGTGTATGCTCACCAAATGGCCCTACCTGTTACCATATGCTAGCAAACATCTCTGAAATACAAGTATTAGGCAACCAGAGCTGGGAGGATAAGGAGAGATGGAAGAACTATGACAGTCTATGGACTAAGAAGAGGAGGTTCTTAAAACACTTGCCAGAGCTTTAAGAAGCCATTCCAGTTTTAAAAGGTGTTCCAGTTTTAAAACTTTACAGCTGTCAGTCCATTGTGGCAAAATGTCACTAAATGCAACTATAGTGTCCAGCATAAGAACCATCTGCAAACTTCCAAAGCTATGGTACATGTGACACCATGACTTTCTGGGATATACTGCAGATACACAGTTATCCTTGAGAGGTGGCTGAAGGACCAGCTGCTGTGTAGTTGTGGAATACAGATTAAAGAGCAGCCTGAGCTGATACATACACAAAATTTTATGAAGTTTGTAAGAAGCTGAAGCAATTATTGCTTCTATTCAACATTAATAAACTTATTATGACAAGCTTTAGCTAAGCCTAGTTTTAAAAGATATACTACCATCTGGAAATTCAGTTTCTGCTCAGACCAAAACCAACATATGTGACAGCAGTATGATATAATAAAGAAGTCATACTACATCATTTTAAAGGAGCTTAAATCAGTCAACATATGGGCTAGGTCCATCACTGTCCCAGACTCCATATTATCAGCAACCGGACCCCTGTAATGTTGTTAGAGCACTCTGACTGAAGAATCAGGATGGAGTGAGAGAGATTTTGGGGTGTTTCAGCACTCTTCACTATGGAGGAAAAATTATGTAGTTCCCACCACAAATGGGGTAGATATTAAGACTAGTAATAGACCAGAAAAATTAATTAATTTCTTAGAACACAGACATGGAAGAACAACCATAACTAGATCTAGGTTTCAGTGAACCCACTGCTTGGTATTTTAATGAAAACAGGAGCTGGGACACAAACATTTGATGTGGCCAAGTACAGCCCAGTGCCAATGTCATACAGGAAGAGAGCAGAAGAATACACAACAAGCTGCTCTCTTGTATTTGAGGCTACACTATTTCTGTCTCTTCACATTTTTGCCCTTCACCTCCCATCTTCAGCTGTATCTGAAACCTGGATTGTGATAGTTAAGGTCAAATTCCAATTCTGGAGTGCAGAGCTCAAGCCTCTCCCCTTCTTTTTTCCAGGGGTATAAAATTGATCACCTTACCTTAGGCAGAAAAAAAAGTGAAAGTGATGGATGAGGAAGGTGAAAAGGAGGCCACATTGCTACTGGGAACGTGGCCTAAAAGTCAGTAGGAAAAGACTGTTTGGGTCTAAGGGATACCTGTTAGCCTCTTTGGTGGAACCACAGCCATCTATACAAACTCCATGTAAAGGTGACATGTCTTCTTTAGATTTCAGAGTGTGTTCTTCCATGGGAGGGCTAAGATGAAGAACAGATCAGGCTGCCAGGAATGCTTTGGGAAAGGAATCTAGCTCTTCCTTACATCCTGGTACCATCAACAGTGGATCTTTGCAGAGCACAGTCTTATCTCATAAACATCATGTCTCCAAGTGAACATGCACTTCAGTAGTTTATACTCTTTGCAAGCAGTCAGTGATGAATCTGTGTCCCACTGTGGTGACAAAGACCATGTGCCACCTAACACCTGCCATCTCTCTGGTATGGCCCTGAGCACTAAAGGTCTGAGATCCTATTTGCCTCATTTGCATTATCCCAGGCCAGATACTAATGTGGGTAGCTTTGCCTAGGTTACTCATGTGGAATCAGAAATGTCACTGTACATCATCAAAGCACTGATGTCCTTCAAGGCATAGGCTGGAACCTCCCTGTAGTGTTTTCACTGGTGGGCAAAGTCAGGTTACACAGGTAGTTCCCAGTCTGGCAGATATCTCCTTGCAGGCAGACACCCACTGCTATACAAGCACCAGGACTCTTAGGCAGCAGATGCTCCCTGCAGGGCTGGGGCAAGGATGTAACAGGGTTTGTGGGAGTCTCTAGAATAACCAGCACCACCTAACTCACCAGGTAAGAGGGCAAATCTCCAGTAATGCAGTAGTGGAGCTGTACAGAAACACAGCTTTGCTTTTTCCTTGTAACTGCCAGTAAATAAGCTGTCTTTTCAGCTGCTTTTTACTAGGCACGTGGAAAACATCTGCATGATAGCAAAAGCCCAGCCTCACCTTGGGGAAGCCTTGCCATGGCTGCCGGTTACAAAGGGCAAGCAGAGATATTTCTAGCTTATGTCTTCAGATGCTGTGGAAGAAATTAGCTGTCCTTATTGGAAACCACCTTGCACCAGTCTTGCAGCTCCTCAGAGTTGCACAGCTGCCCCACTCCTCCTCAGCTTCCCCCCCCAGGAGCGATAAATCATCATCTGGCAAAATAGATGACACCAAGGATGGCACAGGTTGAGGCCTGGGCAGGATCTCCACCCCAGCGCTGCAGGAGCTGAGCTTCTCACCAAGGATGCAGCATCATCACTGCTGGCGGATCAGGGATGCCAGCAAGGCAGAACTGCTGTGGCAGAACCTCTGGTGCTTCCCACAGAGCTGACCCCAGCCCTGCTTCTGCCCTCACAGGCAGTGGGGGGGACATGCTGTCCCCCACTGCAATGGATGCAGCCTTCCCCCTGCAACTCTGGAGCTCAGGCTGGTCCCAAAATCCTTGGTGGTCTTTCCACCAGTTCAGCCAGCTCTGGCTCAGCCCCAAAGGCACCTGGTTTCCAATGGCTCACAATGCTGGCGAGGGTGAGATCATAGGAAAAGTGTCTAGTGTAGCCCTTTCCATGAAAGAATGCATACAGGCAAGTGCCTGGCAGGACCTGGGTGCAAGCAATGGCTGTGAAGGTGTCTCTAGGCTGGGCATTTGAAGCAAGTGAGGTGCTGCTGCAGCCTTTTGGCTCCGCTGCCTGCAGCAACCCTGCAGCATGGAAAAGGCTCCCTTGGAGCATGTACAGAAAGCTGCCCCAGCAGAGCCGCATGCAGGGAAACAGGCAGTGGAGGCAGGGGCTGGGGGCTGCCGAGGGAGAGTGATGGCAATGTTGCCCCAGCTGAACCAATAACTCACAGGGTGGCTGCCCTTGGAAAAGGTGCTATGGGATCCACGGGATCTTTCATCCATACAACAAACCCCTGATTTCCTGTGGTCACCCTGGTCCTGAAGGAGTCAGTCCTTTTTAGGGTGAAAGAGGGAGGTTCCTGCTGCTGCGCGTGTGGCTGGGGGCAGCCATGGGAAGCATGGCACATCCCTACAACAGCATCCAAAGTGACAGTCGGTGTGTCAGAGGTGCATGGCTGTCCTCTCTATCCCCAGGTACTGAAAGCAGTGTCACAATGTCAGGCTGGGATGAAGGACCCCACCAGGATGCAGGGCATGTTTTTAGCCCATGTTTCCAGAATTTTGATGCAGGACCGCCTCAGATAGATTTGGCCAAGCAGTCTCTCGCTCTCTGAAGAGCAGAGCTGAGTGGCCAAGAAGAGGTCATGTGCAGGAGCACACCTGATTTATGGACAAGCCTGACCAGACTCCTTCCTATAGGACACCTCCCTGATACTGCTTTTAAAAGCCTTGTGGTTATTTTCTCTCTCTTCCCCTTTCATACCATTTTGCCCACTAATCTCCTAGACTAGAGGGGTGTTCCCAGATGGCTAGACGTGCCACAAGTACACACAAAGCACAGCCCTCATGGGAGGGAGCTGCAGGAACTATGACCTCAACACTGCCCGGGGGCCAAAATACCATTTTGAGAGCCCCAGCTCCACCAGCATCGCCTCCCTGCTGGCTCTGTCAAGGCTGTGATACGGAGGCATCTGTGTTGCATGGCCAGAGGCATGAGCAAGGACTCAGACCCCCCAGGGTCCCTCTAGCTGGGGAGGAATTGCTATTTCAGCACTGCCCCACAGAGCTGAGTGGGTGCCGGCTCAGGAATGGTGCTTGCAGAGGGTACGGGCAGGGCTGCAGCACGGCGGTCACGCTCTCCCTGCAGAGCCAGCAAAATCCAGCAGAGTTGGGGGTCTGGCCCTGAGGAAATTGCCTGCCAAGGACTGCGGAGGGCAGCCGCCACTCGCTCTCCATTAGCATTCAGCGGCACTGCCACCACGCGAAGGAGAAAACCACCCTCGTAAACATAAGGAGAAGAGATAAAAGCACTTAGCGCAGGCTGGTGAGCGAAACAGAGGCACTTCGGCTCAGGTGGCTGGCTCCTTGTCGGGCTTTTGTAGTCTCTCTGCAGCCTTCCATGTGGCGCCGCGGCAGGCTTGCGCCCCATCGCTCGGCTACGGCAGAGCCGCTGCTACGCCTGAGTGGCACTGGCAGAAGTTCCCCAAAGGTTAATTGATGCTGCAGTGCTGCAGCCACCCTGTAGACAGCCGCCTGCCAGCAGCTTCGCCCTGTCAGCTCCTGTGCTGGAGCTTCTCCTCCCTCTGCAGCACCCTTCCCCGAGGTGGACCACCTCCTGGGCAGCCAGCGCAGCCCTCCCACCCACAGCAGGCAGCCAGAGGGAGCTGCATCTCCTGCCCCAGGCACAGGGCTGGGAGATGGGGCTCCTTGGGCTCCAGCCCTGGGATCTCTCCCAGGACTGAAAGCACTGCCAGCAGCAGGAATCATCATCCCAATACCCCCTCGCGCTCCCATCCCCCCCCACACAGCAGCAGTCTGGCAGCCTCTGTGCCCTGTGTTCCTTGGGCAGGAGGAGGGACATGCAGCCCCAAAGCCTGAGGTAACGATCATGCTATTCCCCACCTCACTGTGATGGTCTCCATGCCTCACGACCCTCCACCCCCATATCCCCCACTTCATAAGCAGTGGCAGCCCCCCTCTAGGAATACAGCCTGATGCTAAAACCCACAGCACATCTCCTGGTACTTTCAGTGGCTGCAGAGCAGGTCAGTAGCAGTATTTAACCCAAGGGAAGACAGAGGATGGGATTCATAAGTTAGCCCCACGCACTCCAGACCCTTTTCATCCCCTTCGTACCCAGTAACAGGGTGGTGCAGAGATCTTGGGCTGTCCATTGGGGAACCCTCAGAAGAGAGAAACAGACTCTGCATTTCTACTTGAGTGGCTTGCTGGGGGGCACAGCATAAGCCTCTGGCAGGAAAGCCAGCAGTCCTGAGCAGATATGAGACCAGACTGGGTGGCTTTTTCTTGGTCTGTACCAGAGTCACCATGCAGGAGGCCTCATCCCAGCTCTATTCCTAAAATCTCACGTGATGTCAGCTTGTTTTCCTGTCTGCAGGCTTTAAAATAAAAAAGACCCATCTCTGAGGTGTCATCCATGTTCCATCAATATTCTAAATGTCCTGGGCTCTGCCACCCTGTTTACTTCCTCAGAGCTGTAAAATAAATAGCACTGGCCTTTCCCTCTCAAATCAGAAAGATCTTCCTTTTTTCTTCCCTTAGGAACTGATGGCTTGCCCATCAGAGGCAGATCGTTACGCTACAAAGTCTGGCAGGCCCCTCCCCACAGCAAACAAGGTTAAAATGCAAAGCCCACCGGGGTCTACATGATGCTGATCATTTATATGAGCACACTGCCCTGAACAAGGGCTGTGTGAAGGCACAGCACCTCACTGGAGATGTGTCCATCTCTGGGAGCTCACAGCCTTGCCTGGAGACAAAGGCCAGATAGAAGATGAGCCACGATCTCCAGAAGCCCAAAGCAAAATACCATTCAACAAAAGCATCCTGGAAATATGGTGGGAAACCATCTTTTGCATTGCTTAAGCCAGTGTCCAAAAACAGAATTGAGGAATACAGACACTTGTGCATCAGCAGCCTCACATGTGCATGCTAGCTGCAGACTAGTGCTGCACAGCAGTGACCATCACTTCCCATGACCCAGCTGCGTTTCTCCTCTAGAGAGCTGCTGGTTGTGCTGGTGTGTGCAGTGCTTGCTGTGGCCATGCCGGAGGGTACTGTGGGGTGCACGGGTACAATCTCATCCCAAGCACAGAGACTCACTGCAAGACCTGAAGGTGAGGCTCCCTCAGCTTTTACACCCATGACAGCTACACAGGATGGCAAATTCCCCCTGGCCCTGGTAGCACACAGAGCTTTCCAGCACATGCCAGCAAAGCTGACTCCCTGGCTAGACAGTGAGCTTCCAGCACAGAAACTCCTTGACATAGGCAGTGCAGTCTTGCGCTGCCAGCGTCCCCATTCAATGCCAGCCCCTTCTCAAAGAGACACTCGGCTCACCCTCCCTCTTGCTCCACTCTCCCCTGGGCTCTGCAGCAGAGCAGTGCTGGGACAGCCTGGCAACACTGGCCAATCAGGATAGGAAACTCTGCAAAAGAGGCTTTGTAAATTAAACAAATGCCAGTTGAGGAGCCAGTTTCTTCCTTCTCCTTTGTAGTCTCAGTGCAATCTGGCAGGGACCGGTGCATGCACGGACTGAGGGCTGCAGCTGGCACTGGGAGGAACTCTGTCTCCCACTGAAAAGCACTCAGCTCCAGGGCTGGACGATGCAGCTATTTAACAGTACACAAAAATGTTTTGCAGGAAGCAGACCCAATCCATTTGCTAAGGGCAAACAGCAGTGAGCAACCTGAAGAACCAAATCACCCTGTATAACTGAGTTTACCTTCACCTCCCACAGGCCACCAGATCACTTGAGGGACCAGGACCTGTTTCAGGTGGCCTGAGAGTGTGAAACTCTCACAGGTCTGTGAAAAACTTGCACTGGCAAGATAACTGATGATTGGGATTACCTCAGCTTTGGGAGCCCTGATTTTCCTTGAAAGGGTGTCCAGTCCCTGAAAGCAGAGAGCTCCCAGGTGACAGCCCATAGGTATTCCCAGTCCTCTGGTGGAAAAAGCACCTCCAGAGCCTGTGAGCTGGAGAGCCTCCTTTGGGTGGGGGAAATTCTCACTGCCTGCCTCTAACACTGCTTAGTTTTGTACCATGGGCCTTGTGCTGGGAAGTGCCTGGCCATTCCTAGCTGCCCTTGGCTCCACCATTTCCAAAGCACTGAAATTTGGTCCCAAGAGATCTCCTGCCAGCTGCCCAGCACTGTGCACTGCTGCAGGTCTTGTTTCTACCTGGGCTTCCTAAAGGTGCTGATTTGTACAGTAGCTGAGCAGCAGTCACAACATGTTTGTGAAGCAGGTCAGAAGAGTCTGATCCATTTTAAAGATGGTAAGCAGAAATACATAGGGTTGTCTCTTGGTTACAATCAGAGGCAGTCGCTCTCACAGAAGAACTAGAGCAGTGCTGAGGGCTCTTCAAAAATCACAGCCCTCACAAAGGCCAAATTTCATCTAGAATAGACCCCAGACCTGCTAGTTTCTCACCCTACATTTCAGCCACAAACGTCTCCTTCCTTTAGGCAATTGGGAAGCAATGCTCACTCCTCACAATCCTTTGAAAGTCATTGCTTTCACAAAGGATTTCAAAGAATCAGTATTCCCCATTGCATGGGGTCTCCTGGAAGGAGATATTTTTATACCAGAACAAATTATTCACTTCCATCAAGCAGGCTTTGATTTACAGATGCTCACAGACCTGGCCCAGGTCAATGGAAGAAGTGCCTTCATGCAACAACAGGAAAAGACATTGGAGCCCACCATTCAGTACTGGCAGCACTGTGTAGAACCTATCCAGGTAGCCAAACAGCAAACACAAAGATTATTTTGTTATGTCAGGTGGAATTGCCAATGCAAGTAATCAAGAAAAAGCCTGAAAACAAGGCAGTCTCTTATGGCCATGGGAAGGAGCCAATGGGCAGTCTTGGGAAGAGGACTGAGCACATGGGACAGGTTCTGGGAAGCACTGAGCACCTAAACTGCATCCTAAATTGCATCCTGGTTTTCAAGTCTAATGGTAGTCAAGAAATAGGATCTTGTATTCATCATAATAAAATGGATTCTCCTAATATATCTTATTCATAGTTTCTCTTCCCATAAATATTATGTGATCTTTCAGGTCAAAAGTGAAAGGCCCAACAGTCCAGGCGCTAATGAAGGGTGGTGTTTAGAGCTGCTCCTAAGCCTGTATGAAGTAAAAAAATTACACTTGATTGTTTGCTGTACGAACTCTTCTGTACATGCTCTTCATATGTTCTCCAACTGCAGAAAAGCCTCACTGCCTTGTAAAAGCATGCACAGACAATACATAAATGCATTTGAAGTGGAAGGGCATGTTGAAAGGACTGTGTCAGGGAACTTTACCAGTAGCACACCCAGAGAAACCAAATGCAAAAAGACACTGCTGTGAGAGAGAGGGATGGGGATGCCTCTAGGAGAGCCAGCCTGGCTGATCCTAGGTGAATGCAGAGGTGACACATGGAGAAGGGACTAGGCAGGTAAGCCAGAGGGTGAGGTCTCAGCAAGTCAGCCACTCCATGGTACCTGGGCACGCACTGGACAGTGAGTAGCTCACAGTGCTTTGACCAAGGACAGGAATGTATGAATTACCTGACACTTAATATTGGACAGAAACATGCAGGTGAGCAATTACTGCAGCACCTAGTGCACAGTGATCAGCATGTGTATCCATGACTTAGGATATAAATTTGTCCAGAGACATACAGGTTCCTGCAAGAAAGGGAAAAATTATCACCGGACTATCTACAGCACCAGCATCAGGAGGGTACTCTGGCATCCTAATTTCTGTTCCCAAGCACATGGGAGCTAGAGGAGTAGCCTGTTAGGACTACAAGTGAAATGAAGTCCTGTATGGGGTCAACATGAGAAACTCAGGCCAGAATACGATGCTACAAATCATATGTGACTCAATTAGGGCAACATGACTAGCTCTCTCTTCACCAGGCAGAAATGGTCTGGATGTGGCTCAAAGCCATATTTCCAAAGTGAAGGTATGTTTTCCTCCTTGAGTATTGGATTCCCATTTGCTTATTTTGCCTCAAAGGAGGCTTTTGGAAAGAAGAGTGGAAAAAGAGGGGGAAGACCCTTTTTTTTTTTCTGCCTACACACAAAAAGGAATAGTCTGCTGGGTAGAAAGAGGGAGGGAAAGGAAGAGTTGGAAGTTGCCTGTTTCTGGGGCCAATAAGAGGAACAGTGGTCAAGATATTCCTGCAGATACTGGGGTATGAGCTCAGGCTCTGTTTCAGACTTGTGACAAAGTTGTCAGGCTGGGAGATGGGACAGGGATGCTGGCTGCTGACTGTGGAAGCTGGCCTTTCCCACTTAGAAAGAGGTGTTCCTCAGCAATACGTGCAACAATGATCCAACAGCACACCTCATCTGCTGTCCAGGTACCCCCAGTGAATTGCTTAATGCCTGAAAAATCAGCAAAATGTAGCAGAAGATTGCATCACCAATGAAAGAGGAGAGGCAGTAGCCAGGTCCATTCTTAGTAATTGCAGGACAAATTCGGACTTTGCCTTAACTTGGAGCATCTGAACCAGACCAAGAAGAGGGAACATTTGTACTTGCCCAATAAGAATGAAAACTTTGCTGAAATGAGACAGATTCTTCAGTGAATTAGATACTTTAGCAGAATATGGGCAGATTCCCCCAGACAGAGAGGACATCAACATCTTCAGCACTCTGTTTGGCACACTCTGCTTCTTGAAACTGCTTTGCAGATGTGGGCAGCACAGCTTGTGTTCAACTGGGTGGTGTCCCAGCTTCACCATAGAGTCTCTGGAGTGAAAGCCTACAGCAACAACGCAAGATGGAGGGCACTTCTCATCGCTACTGGCAGAGGACTTACCCTTGCTTCCTGCACACTCCCATCTCTCTGCCCCTAGTGCTTCTTGTCTTATTCTTCACTTCCCACACTAAAGTACTTGCAGCAGGGACCAAGTCCTGAACAATTCAGGGCAGTTTAGGTCTAAGACAAGAGCCTTGAGAGGCTGTAATGGTGAGGAAGAGGAGGAGGATCTGTTGGGGAAATATAAATGATTGCTGCATTGCTGTGGGGCAGAAGAACATTCTAGGAAGCCCTGAGGAGATGAAACAATCTTCTAATGATGGCAAAGGGCCAGAGATGTGGAAACACATCATGATTACAACAATTATCATGCAGAGACCCCTGAACACGAGGACTTGAGGACTGCAAGTCCTCCCTAAAGCAGAACAACAAGCTTACAGCCAGCTACTGAGCTCAAGCAACTTATCTTTGTAAACTCCTTTGCCATGGTAGAAAGAAGCTCAGAAAAGAGACCTCAATGCTTTGAAGTGAGTGCTGAAATTATTGCCAAGGACTCATGGCAAAAGATCGTGGGAAAAGACTTTCTATTGATTCTTCTTTTTAACTAGTTACTTAAAGCTTCCTCATCTTGGCCAAGGAAATGTAACCATTCACTATTGCCTGCTGTTCAGAATAGCTCCTGTATCCATTTATCACGTACTAGGAGATGCAAGCTACTTGTTCTAGGGTTGTAACTCTATTGGGAAATTTTCAGTCAAGGCAAAGGCAGCTTTTCAGTTCTGGTTAGATTATCTGTATATATATTTAAATCCTCTGAAGTATCTACATTTTGGATCTCAATCCCTTATGAACAACTGGGGCACTGCAGTTGCCAGTCAGGGGCCAGCACCAAATGCTGAGAAGTAGAGGTGAGAACCCCTGCTGAAAGAGCTGTGGGACTAATGTCCCCCAGCACCAGGTCCCATCCCAGTCTGAACCTGGTTAGGTTGCAAAGCACAGGTTCATTTTCTAAACTGTTGCTGTTGGTCATGCTGGGAGACTCTGGATAACTGAAGTTATGTACATGAGTGCCCAGGAGAGTCAGAAAAAGCAGCACAAGGAAGATTTGGGAGATCTGACAATGTCAGCCAGCTGGAGTGCTTGGAAGTGCCCACCTCCACCAGCAAGATGCTATGAGCTCTTTTGGCTTCCTAGGAAAAATGTTAGCAGATCACCAATTCCTATATGTGTGCTGTATCTCTGCTAAAGTAGATCCTATAATTCACCTCCAAGCACCAGTGTGAGCTATTGCCCCAGTAACAGTGGGTACACTTTACCCAGAAAAAAGCTTTGTAGTGACCTCCAGCCTAAAAGGGGACAGCAAGAATCAGCGATACTTGCTGTTCATTGAGGAAAGTGGAAGAAATGGTGTTCTTCTGTACAGGGGAATATGGAGAGAATACATGGCTTGGGGCAAATTAGCCCAGGAAAGAAATGGCAACTTGTGCTCCCTGAGCAAGAAAGTCTGGATCCTGTGCCTGACTCAGCCAGTGACCTTGGGGAAGCGACCTTGGCCTTATCTACACAGAGACAATCAGGAAAATGAATCTGAATTAATCTTTGCAAATTGGATTAGCTAAACTTCATTAAACTGTCTATGTGGACCTTTCTGTTCAGAATTCAAGTAGCCTCCACTTACTCTAGCTTACCCCATGTTCACAATAAATGAGAAGAAATAAAATTCAGGTTTTTCCATTATGAGTATGACTATCCATACAACTGTTTTAAGTGCAGTTTAACTAAACCACTGTAACATCCAACTTTCTACTCATTCAGACTAATGATCCCTGTTGGTCTCACACTTCTTGTCTTCCTCCCACCTTGTCTATTTCGACAAGGAAATCTAGAGTCTCTAGATGAAGGAGCATCTCTAATTGTATGCAGAGACCATGCCTACTGCAGAATCAACATAACCTGCAGATGAGTCTTTTATGTAAGTAGTAGCAGTGCAATGGAAAAGCTGTTGATCTAGGTAGGACAATGTCTATCAGGGATGGGTTCATTTGAACCCAGCTGAACAAAGCCTGATGAATGCGTGCCGTGGAACACATGGGGGACTTCAACCTCTCTGTCCTGGAACTGTAGTGGGGCTGGGTACAAGCAATCCAAGACATTTCTGGAGTGTCTCGATGACAATTTCCTTGAGGTAACATGCAGAAATGCTCTGCTGGAGACATGACTCACAAACCAGGAAGAGCTCGTCAGGAGTGGGAAGGCTGAGGGCAGCCTTGGCTGTAACAACCATGAGGTGGCAGTTTCAGCTACTGAAACAAGGATGCAAGCACATAGCAGAACCCCAACCCCAGATGCACAGCAAGTTTCAGCTTATTTGGGGATCTGCTTAGCAGGATCCTGTGTGAGACTTCCATGGAGGGCAAAGAGGCCAAGACAGCTGGTACATCTTAATGGACCGCCTCCTCCAACCACAAGAACGGGTCATTGATGTCTGGAGGAAGTCAAGCAAGTGGGCAGAATCCTAGCATCAATTAGCAGGGAATGCCTGACTGAGCTCAGATGCAAGAAGGAAGTACACAGAAGGTGGAAGTGGGCACAGGCAACCAGGAAAGATTGGAGAGGTGTTGCCTAAGTTGTATGGGGTACATAGACAAAGCTCAGCTGCAGTGGGACTGAGCAATGGATGTGAAGGGGAATGAGGAGGCTTCTAGAAGGACCCTGGCAGCAGAAGAAAGGCTGAGGGAGAGGTGGCCCTGCAGCAAACTGGGGCAGGACCTAGTGACCACAGACCGAGAGTAGCTAAAGTACTCAAAGCCTTATTTGACTCCGTTGTTATTGCTGGGGTTTCCCCTCAAACCTCCCAGGTCCCTGGTCCTAGCAGCGGAGTCTGCATCAGTAAGACATTATCCATGCTAAAGGAAGATTGACTTAGGGCACACTTCAACCATCTGAACATACACAAGTCCATAGGTCTGGGTAGGATGCATGCAAAGATGCTGAGGGATGTGGCTGATATTATGGCATCCTCTCTGATCTCTTTGGAAGATCATAGCGATTGGGAGGTTCCTGATGAGTGGGAGAAGGTGAAAAACACACACAACTTTGAGGAGGGCAAGAAGGAGAGTTTGATGAACTACAGCCTGCATAACATCACCTCTGTCCCTGGGAAAGTGGTAGAGCAAATCCTCCCAGCAATCACCTGATAGACAAGAAGGGAACAACTAGCATGGATTTGCAAAGGGCACATCATACCTGACCAAGCTGACTACCCTGAATGGCAAGAAAACTGGCTGTGTGGGTAAGGCATGGATAAGAGGAGAACAGTGGAAGTTGTTTCCCTTTCCTGTAGTAAAGCCTTCAATGCATAGTATCCTTTAGCCAGACTGGGGAGGTATGGACCTGATAAACAGAAAAGAAGGCAGCTGGAAAATAGGTTGGACTATTGCATTCAGAGGGTGACGATCAGCAGTACTAAGTCCACTTGGCAACTCATTACTGATGAGATCCTGGAGGGACTGGTACTGAGGCCAGTACTGTTTTACAGCTTCACTGATGACCTGGATAATTGGGCAAAGTGCACTCTCAGGAAGTTTTCAGATGACACTAAAGGAAGCAGTGGGGAGGGAAGTACTCGATAACAAGAGGCTGCAGCTGCTGTTCAGAGGGATTCAATGGACTGGAGAAATGGGCAGACAAGAAAAGCAAGTGCACAGTCCTAATGGCATAACCTCATGAAGGAACAGGACCGGCTAGGGGACAGCTGGCTGGAAAGCAGCTTGACAGAAAGCAGCTTTGCAGAAAAGGAGATGGGATTCCTGGCAAATAAGAAGTTGAACAAGAGTCGATACTGTGTCTACAGCAAAGGCTAACTACACCCTCAGCTATGTTAGCAAAAGTGTAGCCAGCACATCAAGGAAAGGGATAATTCCCCTTTGTTTGGACCTTTTGAGATTGCTTCTGAAACACTGGATCCAGTCTGGGACTTCCTAGGACAGAAACAACGTTGACAGATTTAAGTAGGTCCAGCAGAGGCTACCAATATGGTTGAGGGGCTGAAGCACAAGAGGTACAAGGAGAGGTGAAGAGAGCTGGGTTTGTTTAGCCTGGAGGAAAGTAGACAGGACATCTTACTGCTTCCTGCAACTACCTGAAGGAAGAGGTAGAAGAGACAGAAGGACTCTTGGAGGTGCAGAGCAGAAGGATGAGAGGCAATTGGTGAGGCTGGAATGCAGAGAATTCCCAGTAGATACAAGGAAAAATCTTTTCAACACATGTCAGAAAGCAAGGTCAGGAACTGGTTCATGAGAGGGGACAAGCCGGGAGCCAAGAGTGACCTCAGCACAGACAGTACTTCCACTGACCAGGGCACAGTCCTGCAGCACCTGACCAGAGAGGGCAGAGGATGGTGACGGTAACAGTGCTCATCAACAGTCCCAGACAAGGCCAAGAAATGAACCAGATCCAGTCAGGAGCAGCAGGAGATAAAGGACTGGAAACAAGGCTACAACATGATTCAAAGTCCATCCAGGAGACCATACTGGAAACAGGTATACCTACAAAGTAGGGCAGGCAGGGGCTGAAAGCCCAGGGCTGGGCTCAAATTGAGCTTCCAACCCCATGGGAGAGACTGTGGGTTGAGGTCCCAAGTCAGGGTAGTTAAGTTCAGTTACTGTGTCTACGTGTCAAACACTGAGACAAGGCCAAGAAGGGCCATGGAGTTTCCATCTATGGAAGTACTCAGCACTCTAGTGGGCACAGCCCTGACCAACCTGATCTAGGCTGGCCCTGCTCTGCACAGGGCTTGAACTGCAGTCTTTCTGAGGTCCCTGCCGACCTGAGTTGTTCTATGATCTCAGTCTGGGCTTTGACATCCCAGACAGAGTGCCAGGCTCACCCACGGGTCCTCACAGGAAAAGGGTCCTCACATCACCATGGCAATCTGCTTCAGGATTTAAAGATGGTCTCCATCATCAAGTTTGGGCGGGCACTGCTGGTCAGGGATAGAGAAGTACTCCCTCCATATCCATATAATCTGGATAAGTGGAATAGTAAGTACATAAAAAAGTAATATAATAACCGTAGTTCCTTTCTAGATTGATTAATCTAACTGATAATCAAGGAATCAGACTGATCTCTATTCATATGTAGAGGTATATGCCAAAGCTAATCCTCTGACTTTGCTCATACCTTTCTATCAGTGGCTCCACATGTGTCTTCAAAGATCCAATGAAGCCCATGAGGTGTGTCACTGAATTCACCCTTGCTCACAAGTGGGGAAAGCGAGGTTCAGAGAAGCCAAGTAATTTGTTTGGAGACATGGTGAGCGCTGTGTTAGGCAGACCATCAAAGCATTGAATGGACCTGCCTTGTGCTTCCTGCTTCAAGCATGTTTCACCCTGCTTTTTATATCTGGGCATAGTCCACTCCCACAGCTCAGCTGATGGATGGTAACACATTGCTTAACAGTAATGCAAGTGGGTCTCTAGCCCTGCAAAAAATTCCCTAAGGACACACAGCCTCCACTTTGTTCACACAGGGAAACTGCTTTTATTTCCCTGACTCTCCCTGAACCTCTTGCTGCACCTAATTTGAAGGCCTTTCCCAGGGCACCTTCAGTAGGATGTCTGGAAAAATCAGACTTCTTTATCTGTCTGTTTTTCAGGGGTAGGGATGGGGTGGGGGTGGGGGGTGGTTTGTTGGTTGTTTTTTTTTTTCTTTTGCAATTTAAGGAGATAAGAATTATGGAGATCATTGTGTTGATGCTCTACTAGACAATAGGAGAGGCTCAGCCACTGAACTGCTGGCAGCAGGTGGAATGTGAGTCGCTATCTGCTCCAGCCGCCTGCCAGGAGTCCCCCACCCCTCCTCAAGCAGATCTGCTGATGGGTTGTGTATTTTTTGCTGTTATTGTTGAGTGCTGACATAAAAGAAGCTGAAGCGACACCGTTTTAAGCTGAGTATCCAAGGCGACCTCATTAATATCTCTGCAGAGGAGCCCTATAAAAACCATCAGTCACCTTCGGTAGTGTTAAGTGGAAGAGAAACAGTTCTGTGTTTTTGCAATCAATTGCACAAAATTCAAGGTCGGGGTGCAGAGCAGGGAGGGCTCCCCGCCAGTCACTGCAGGGTTGGGCTGAGGGTTTTTTTTGAAAATAGTGATGCTGTCGTACTGGAGAAAATCCATGCGCTCCCTCAGAGGAGCACTATTGGGAATAAATGCTGGAAGCTGTTCCACTTGAGCAGATGGCTGAAAAACTTTGGCTGAGAAATAAATTGAGTATGACGGTCTGAGGGCCAATCACAGATGGATGAAATTCTAGTGATGTCCCAAATGTCCTGAACATAGAAGGTTCTCTTCTTTCCCCTTTTGTGCTAAAAACCATAGTAGGATTTTTTAATACAGACTGAAAAAATGTTGATGGAGTGAGACACAGAGATAACAGTTTAATGTCTTCTGGATCAGCACCATGTTTAGAGAAGCCCTGAGATTCTGCCACCTCCAGGTCTGCAGTGGAGGAAAGAGCTGATTGTGCATGGACCATGACAGAGGGGTTGGGAAATGCCCCTGCTGCACAGCTGCAGTGGAGATCCTGTGCTTCTCCAGACACAGCCTAGTGTTCACATGCAACCCCAGATGTTTGAATATTCCTGATAAATATGAGTCTTGCAGAACCCAAAAGCAAATTATTCTTTCTTCAGGGTCTTTCAACCCTGCCTCAGGGTAGACTGGAAAACTCTGCTCCCAACACAGAGGTAAATAGAGAAGTCACTAGGAACTTCTTTTCTTCGTTCAGGCTGTCTCTGTAAACCAAGGGATGACCATTGAGACTTATAGCCTTAACAACTATTCTCTATCCAGTGCAGCACATAAAAGGAGCCGTGAGCACTGGCTTTTAAACCATGGGCTCTGGGATCCAACCCACTGCAAATCACAGACTTCAACCTATCTCTGCTCAGGCTCAGAAGTGAGATGAGCCACATTTCAAGTGGCTCATGTCTTGCACGTCCTGAAAACACCCTGAGCCCAGATCTTCCCTTCCCGATTTCTCAATTGACAGGATGCCATAAGAGCTGGTAGGAGATCAGCTGTTTTGCTAGGTTAGCATAGCCTGACATTCAACAGTACCCACATCTAGCATGATTCTCCGGGGACCCAGTCCTCTGTGATGTGAAGATGTGAAGACAGAGCAATTCTGTGCCCTTCCTAGCAGGCAGATGAAGCCACACCCCACCATATTCAGATTGCTTTCCTTGAACAGACACACGCCCCCCATTCACTGCTTCTCATGATGGGATAAGCTCATGCACATGAAGGCTGTTTCAACCCAGCCCCAGCATGCAGTCTCATGGCACTATCTCAGCAGCCTTGGTAGGAAGTATCTATGACCAAGTGGCCAGCTGGACTGATTATGGGGGATTTAACCACTGCTTCAACAACACAGGACACCAAAAACTCAAGGAACCACAAGAAGGGTCTATGCTGCCTGTGAAGCCTTGGTACCAACTTGCATTAGCATGTGCAATTTGATTAGATATAAGCTAGTGATGTATGGTCAGGGTATTGACAGCTGTGACACATAAGACCACACTGTGAAGACTCATCAGGACTCACAGAAAGCCATACAAGAGGTAGACAGGGTTACAATAATTCCTTGCAGCACTGCCTGAAACGCTTCCTATGGAACTAAGATAGATATTAAAGGCTGGACTTAGCCTGCATCTGCAGTGCCCAGCAACAGCTTTATCAAATGAGCTTATCAGCAATGCTGCTTATTCTTATCAGCCAGTGGCTGGTATGTGCTCTGTTAACTACCTGCAGCCCTTTGTGTCAGATGCCCCTTTAAAAGCCATGGTTTGAAAACAGTCGTTGCGGCTCAGGGGTGTATTTTTTTTAACAAACATACATTCAAGCTTATATCATCTTTGTGGGTTCTAGTCCCAATAACAAAAGAGACAAAAAAATACCTCACTATGAAGTCTTCATTGCTGAGAATGTAGGTGATGAAATTCCCATGGGAAAAGGATGCAAAATCTGCTCTGTCTGTACAAGCAGCAGGACCTCCCACACCCCTTTGACTTCCTTGGCCAACCTGACTCCGCTTTATGTTTGCAGGCCGAGTCTTTCTTTCAAGGTGCCCTGCTAGGTCCCACACCAAGCTGGCAGAGGAGCTTTACATACTGGAAAAGACTCTCACTGAAGACACATTTCAATCCTGGGCTGGGCCCTGCCTTTGAACTGTGGTCAGGCAGAACAGGGGAATCCAGGTTTGGAGATGTTTTTGCCATCTGCTCCAAGGGCACAGGTGTAGCTCCCACAGGGCATGGCCAGTGCAAGCAGAGAGGAGGGGTGGCATGCACACAAAGGACAGTGCTTCACTCCTCATCTCATGGTATGTGAGCAGGGCCCCTTGCTGTCTGCCTTCATCATCAAAGTTCTGCAAATCAGATCATGACTGGTGTGACACAGGACTAGTGGCACCAGATGTCACAAAGTTCCACCTAGACTCAGCAGCCGCTCTCCAGCACTGACCAATATATAGGGCAGAATGATTAAGGACAAACACTTCCCCATGGTATTCTTCCAGTCTGCAATAGTTTGTGGTTTAGAAACTTCCTGACCCAGAGGTAAAATCTTCATATTTAGTCATCCTCAATGGATTTCTTTTCCGTGACCTTGTTTGTGAGCTTGTAGCCCCCAGTAAAGTCAGAAATTCAGATGCTTCATTATAAGCATTTTCTTTACCATTTCCTGATTAATCATCCCCGCCACTATGGTCATTACAGCGGTTCCTAGAGACCAAGCAATTGTAGGCCTCATTGGTTAGGCACCACCTAGCACACAGTTCTCACTTTGGAGAGTTATGATGGAGTAACTAAGCAGAACCACCAGGATGTGGGCAAAGCCACACCCCCAGGAGGAGTGCATGGGAGGTATCTAGCTACAATGCACACACTGAGCAGCAAGGCACTGGAGGAGATGGGGGAGCATGTCAGGGGAGGGTGAGGCAAGGGGAATAGAGAAGTGAAGCTGGAGACGCAGATGGATTAAATAATTAATTGGCATTAAAAACACCATAGGTAAAAGTTTGTTACTGAATCTCTTAATCCAGTCATTACCATGCAACATGGTCATGGACCACTCATCCTTTAAGTTTTGAAAAATAACAACAACAATGAAAGAGCATGTTGGACACTTGTGCAGTTTGGGATTTCCCTCCTATAAAAATGAACCAACTCTGGAAAGAGATAACATCTTCAGGAAGAACCAGGCTTCCTGGCTTACCCATGCATTGATGCTATAGTTAACATTTCTGAGTTACTCAGAAATTACAAGGTTGATGCTTAGGTGCAGGTCTCCTGGGCTTCTGTGCATGGTACAGCAGTGCCAAGACATAGGAGATGTGACCTTTTGAGAATTTACTTAGATGCAGATATAGGGGATGGAAGCGGCAGTGCTGCCTTTACCCTACAACACACATGTAAGCCAGCAAACAGGAGACTCAGCGCAGGAGAAAATATAAGGGGATGGATGGACAGGAGGACGGAAGACAAACTTTTAAAAGATCAGTGCAAAGAGGCATGGATCTTCTCACAAAAAATTCATGACTCAAAAGGAGGGGGCAAAACTCCCAGACTGTGCATCCTCAGCTACTAGTGCCTCTTTCCATCTTTTTTCAGACATGAGTCCTTCCCACCACAGGAAGTGGCAGCACTACCAGAGCAGGTGGTGTCCCACATGCCATGTCACAGCAAGATAGCAGCATTATAGTGGTGGAGCCATGACTGCTGGGAGAACTGACCCTAGTGTGATCTAGCACATATGAAAGGCAGGAATAGGGGAACCGGTGACTTCCCCAAGGGCATGTGAAAATCAAATTAAGCCTCTCAGCGTAGGAGAGGGGTCATTGGCTTGGGAACATGAATCTATCTGACACACAAAGCCCTGAGTCCCTCTTTTGTCTCAAGCTCTCAGAGCCATAAGTACCTTTGCAGAGAGTGCTGCGCTTGAGTTCCCATCCAGGTGGTTTATGCCACTGAATATGATAAGACATTCATCTGAGAAGAGAGCAAATCAGGGATGTGCTGTTCCTGGAATTTCAACCAGTTCTGGAGGTGTGTTTGAAGGTAGCAAAGATTGTCTTCAAGCCCAATGCAGAAACAAGGACTTGAGGTCCAAGATGGAGCAGGCCAGAACCATCCACTAAAGCTGAATTCAGAAAACACATCTCAAGAAAAAGGACTAGATTTTAGCTGCTTTTTCAGGAACCAGCTGAGATTTCAACAGCCAGTTTGTTTAAATGATATCAAACCACCTCCATTGACAGCTCCAGAGGACACAGGTACATGGAGGCAGTTGACAAGTTGCACCAGCAGTGCACAGGACAAAGACGTATTGGTGGTGGGGACTAGCATGACCACTGATCCTGCAAATTTGCAAAGCAGCCAGGCAGAGCTCTTGGCTTTTGTACTGCTGCTTAGACATGGCCCAGCTGGTCAGAGCAGTGAACATGCAAGGGTGGGAGAGAACCAAATGGAACTGTTTAAAACTTGGTGTTTCATTCAGTGGAAACCAGCAGGCCACTGTTTGAGGACTCTGCAGCTATGTGGGGTACCACATGCCATCTGGGCTAAAGCCCTCAGAGGATTTTGTGAGGCCATGAAGGGTGGGTCTACGTGGTCCCTGCCAAAAAATAAATGCTCACTCTGCCCACACCAGAAGGCATATGAAGGAGCATGAATCCCTCACTGCTACCAACTGCACGCTACTGTGTAGACACTCCAGCACTCCTAGAGAGAGGCTGAAAGGGTGCAGGGTGTCAGGAAGTCTGAAGACTTCCCTTAGTACCTCTGGTGGAGCACTGATGGAGAGAGGAATATTGTGCTAAAGCAGCATTTTTCCAATTCCTTTAGTAATTCTGATTGCCTGATTGGAAAGTTATGTTCTCTAAAAAAAAAACCAAACCTTATTGGGAGGCATTTTCTCACTCTGGCTTGGCAGACTCATGATTTAGCCATATCTTCTTGCTTTACCTCCACATAGCAGCTGATGTGGCTTTCTGAGCTGTGTAGAGATTGTACAGTACTCCTGGGGGGGGTAGGACCTCCTGCCTCCATGACGGGCATTGGAAGCCCAGGCTCAGGAGGCATCTCTGGCTTCTCTCTGTCAGATTTCTGGCTTCATGTGCAGGGTTGGGAAGGGTGATTTCACCCTGAAAGCCAAGGGAAGCTATCTGGGTGCAACTTTTTGAGTGGCTCTTTGAAACAGAAGTTACCAGAGGTGCAGAATGCTGCTCCTAAAACAATTCGTGTGCACAAAGCAGCCTGATTCCTTTAAACAAAAGCACCTACAACATCAGCCAAACATTTAATGTTGGCAGCACTGCTTGGAGCACACAGCCTGGAGCACTGCAGCAGAGCTCCAACAGCCCCACTTCAGCAGCAGAGCGATCAATCTCCTGTTGCTGGCCTTGGCACCAGTCAATGTTTCTCAGCCATTTCTCCAATACCTACAGGCTCAGTAACCACTGCTGTAACTGGTGGTTCTGTAACTGATGCTTAAGGAAGGGACGTTCAACACTGTGCAGCACTCACCTCACCACTTCTGCTGCTGTAGATGGTAAAGCATCCCCCAAAACCGTGAGAATCAAGTCCAGCACACATCAGTCTTTTGCTAATCAGGCTCAACATACACAAATTGTTGAAAAAGTGGGCCTAGCAGAAACCCCTCCAACACAGGAGTGGAGTGGAGGGGCAATGCTGCTCCAGGCTCCCTTCATGCCCAAAGGACTCGATGTCTGCAGTTTAGGCTGAAGATCCTAAAAAGTCACAGGACTCTGGATGGTACCAATTCTGAGAAATGGCCAAGTGTGGACAGCTCACAGAAAACATTACATAAACCTCCAGCTAAGACAGTCCCCTCATGATCTACATCAGCTACAACAGCATTCCTCAAAACAGAGATGGATTAGTTTGTTTAAATTCTCCTTGCAAATCACTTCTAATCAGCAGCTAATTTTTTGCTGAGCCCAGGCTTGCAGGTTGCTCAGGAGGGCTGGAGCTGCCTGTAGAAATATGCAGTCACCTGACTGGGGACTCATCGTCTTCACAGGCTGTTTTGTAAACAGTCATTATAAATAATAAATCAACAACGTGCTAATGAAATGAGCTCTTTTTAGGATGCTTTAGAGAAGGCCTCCAATTTCATATAAAAGAAACGCTAATCCACTCTGGCAATTCACAAAGAGAACTAAACTAACTTCAGATAATGATGAAATATTCCGTTGCTGCCTTAATAGCACAGAAACTGAGGGGGGAACATTCAAAGGCACAGGAGAGAGTTCAGTTCCCCAATCCTGTTGCATTTGAAGGACAGCTGTTGTACCATGGTGCCTTGAAAACCTATTAAAACACTGAACCTACGTCCAAAAAAATCAAAGAACTGCAATCACTTTGGTGGGCACTGCCTTCAGCCTTCAATGAATTAAAAAAAAATCTTCCTAAGTCAAAGCTACCATGAATTCATAGAATCATAGAATCATTAAGGTTGGAAAAGACCTCTAAGATCATCACATCCAATCACCAACCCAACACAGCTATGCCTCCAAAACCATGTCCTGAAGTGCCACGTCTACATGTTCTTGGAACACCTCCACGGATGGTCACTCCACCACCTCTCTGGGCAGCCTGTTCCAATGCCTGAACACTCCTTCAGTAGAGAAATTCTTCCTAATATCCAATCTAAACCTCCCCTGACACAACTTGAGGCCATTTCCTCTCATCCTGTCACTAGTTACTTGGGAGAAGAGACCGACCCCCACCTCGCTACAACCTCCTTTCAGGTAGCTGCAGAGAACGATAAGGTCTCCCCTCAGCCTCCTCTCCTCCAGACTAAACAACCCCAGCTCCCTCAGCGACTCCTCGTATGACTTGTTCTCCAGACCCTTCACCACCTTTGTTGCCCTTCTTTGGACACGCTCCAGCACCTCAATGTCCTTCTTGTACTGAGGGGCCCAAAACTGAACACGGTATTTGAGGTGCGGCCTCACCAATGCCGAGTACAGGGGCACAATCACCTTCCTAGTCCTGCTGGCCACTCTATTCCTGATGCAAGCCAGGACGCTGCTGGCCGCCTTGCCCACCTGGGCACAGTGCTGGCTCATGTTCAGCCGGCTGTCAGCCAGCACCCCCAGGTCCTTTCCCGCCAGGCAGCTCTCCAGCCACTCTTCCCCAAGCCTGTAGCATTGCATGGGGTTGTTGTAAACGAAGTACAGGACCCAGCACTTGGCCTTGTTAAACCTCATACAGTTGACCTTGGCCCATCCATCCAGCCTGTCCAGATCCCTCTGCAAAGCTTTCCTACCCTCAAGCAGATCAACACTCCCACCCAATTTGGTGCCATCTGCAAACTTACTGAGGGTGCACTCAATCCCCTCATCCAGATCACTGATAAAGATATTAAACAAGACTGGTCCTAAAACTGATCCCTGGGAAACAGCTCTTGTGACTTGCTGCCAACTGGATTTAGCTCCATTCACCACAACTCTCTGGGCTTGGCCATCCAGCCAGTTTTTTACCCAGTGAAGAGTACACATGCCTAAACCATGAGCCGCCAGCTTCTCTAGGAGGAAGCTGTGGGAGACAGTGTCAAAGGCTTTACTAAAGTCCAGGTAGACAACATCCACAGCCTTTCCCTCATCCACCATGTGGGTCACCTGGTCACAGAAGGAACACAGGTTGGTCAAGCAGGAGCCCATGCTGGCTTGGTCTGATACCTTGGTTGCCTCACACATGGCTAGTAAGCACACTCAAGATGAACATCTCCATAATCTTCTCTGGTACTGAGGTCAGGCTGACTGGCCTGTAGTTCCACGGATCCTCCTTCCAGACCTTCTTGTAGATGGGCGTCACATCAGCAAGCCTCCAGTTGTCTGGGACCTCCCCTGTTAACCAGGACTACTGATAAATAATGGAGAGTGGCTTGGCAACCTCCTCCGCCAGCCATCTGGCCCGTTAGACTTGTGAGTGTCCAGGTGACACAGCACGTCATACACTGCTTCCTCCTGGATTATGGGGGGTTTATTCTGCTCTCCGTCCCTGCTTTCCAGCTCAGGGCACTGAATACCCTGGGGGTAACTGGTCTGATGTTTAAAGACTGAGGCAAAGAAGGCATTAAGTACCTCAGCCTTTTCCTCATCCTTGGTGGCAATGTTCCACCCCACATCAAATAAAGGATGGAGATTCTCCTTGGCTCTCTTTTAGATGTTAATGTATTTGCAAAAACAGTTTTTGTTATCTCTTACAACAGTGGCCTGATTGAGTTCTAGCTGGGCTTTTGCCTTTATAATTTCCCCTCTGCATGATCTAACAAGGTCCACGTACTCTTCCTGAGTTGCCTGCCCCTTCTTTCAAAAGTGGTAAACTCTCTTTTTTTTTCCTGAGTCCCAGCAAAAGCTCCCCATTCAGCCCAGCCAGTCATTTTCCCCACCAGTTCATCTTACAGCACATGGGGACAGCCTGCTCCTGTGTCTTTAAGAATTCCTTCTTGAAGAATGCCCAGCCTTCTTGGACCCCTTTGCCCTTCAGGACTGTCACCCAAGGGACTCTCTTAACCAGTGTCCTGAACAGGCCAAAGTCTGCCCTCCAGAAGTCTGTGGTAGTGGTTTTGCTGACCCCACTCTTTATTTCACCAAGAATTGAGAACTCTATCATTTCATGGTCACTAAGCCCAAGAGAGCCTCCAACCACCACGTCTCACACCAGTCCTTCTTTGTAAACAGCACGTCAAGCAAGGCACCTTCTCTGGTAGGCTCACTTCCCAGCTGTGCCAGGAAGTTATCTTCCACACACTCCAGGAACCTCCTAGACTGTTTCCTCTCTGCTGTGTTGTATTTCCAGCAGACGTCTGTTAAGTTGAAGACCCCCACGAGAACAAGTGTTAGCAATCGTGAGACTTCTGCCACCCACTTGTAGAATGCTTCGTCTACCTCTTCTTCCTGGTTGAATAGCCTATAACAGACTCCCATCAGGATATCTGCTTTGTTGGCCTTCCACCTCATTCTTACCCATAAGCACTTGACCTTATCATCACAATCGTTGAACTCTATACAATCAAAACACTCCCTAACATACAGAGCTGCCCCACTGCCTCTCCTTCCTTGCCTATCCCTTGTGAAGACCTTACAGCCATCCATTGCTGCACTCCAGTCATGAGAGTTATCCCATCATGTTTCTGTGATGGCGACAAAGTCCTAGCTATTCTGCTGCACAATGGCTTCCAGCTCCTCCTGTTTGTTGCCCATGCTGCATGCATTGGTGTAGATGCACTTCAGCTGGGCTGTCAATTTCACCCCCAACCTTGGCATGCCATCCCTAGCTCCTCTCTAGTGAGCCTGTTTATATCCCCTTCCCCCTTTGAAAACTAGTTTAGAGCATCTCAATGAGCCCCGCCAACTCATGAGTGAGAATCCTTTTCCCACTTTGAGATAGCTGAACCCCATCTGTCACCAGCAGGCCTGGTGTTGTGTAAACCTCCCCATGATCAAAGAAACCAAAATTCCAGCAATAGTACCAGCATGTGTTAATCAGGTGAGTTTTCCTGTTCCTTTCAGTATTCTTCCCTGCCACTGACAGGATTGAGGAAAACACTAGCTGTGCTCCTGATCCTTCACTAGCTGTGCTCCTGATCCTTCAACCAATCACCTCAGTGCCCTGAAGTCCCTTTGTCACCTTTAGACTTCTCTCCACAACCTCATCACTGCCCTTCTGCCTAAACAATAGCAGGTAATAATCAGAGGGCTGTACCAGACCAGTCAGTTTTCCAGTAGCATCTTTAACCCGGGCCCCAGGGGGGCAGCAGGCTTCCCTGTGTGATGGGTCTGGTCAGCATATTGGGCCCTCTGTTCCCATCAGAAGGGAATTGCCTTTGACAGTTACCCTTCTTTTCTTCTTAACAGAGGCAGCCCTAATGTGTGGGGCTGACTGAGTCACTCTAGCCACCCCCCTGGATGGACCTTCACCTACACCCTCATTTGCCTGGCCCTTAAGTTCCACAGCACCAGATCTGTAGTATAAGGGCATCTGGGAAGGTGAGGGAGGCCAGGAGGAGGTTCTCCTGCCGCCCCAAGCAGGGACCTTTTTCCATTCCCCCCAGTCTCTTAGGTCCCCTCCTTCTGCTTGGTGGCAAGAGGGTAGGGGACTCTCTGTGTCTTGTGGAGCCTCCACCCGCTGCCTTGGCCCCAGGGATGGCAGGGTGTGGCTCCACCAATCCGTCTCCCTCTCACACACCCTGATACTCGTTCACCTTTCCACTTCTTCCTTCAGCTCTGCCACCAGGCAGGTCATTCATCTGGTCACACCAAAAACAGCTGTTGTCTCTGCTGCCCTCCGATACGAGTGCCAGGCTCAGGCACTCCCTGCAGCTGGAGACCTGGACAGCTGCGTGTTTGTGTGGGGGCTCCATCTGGGTCACCACGTTCCTTCTGGCTATGGCTTTCAGGCAAGTGGAAACCAGTTGGTCATGGCTGTGTCCTGTTTAAATATGTAGTAAGAAATTTCTTTCTGCATTGTGTTTTCAAACAAAGGAAGGACCTGAGAGAGAAAAAAATTAAGACACTGAGAGCAGGTGGGTAGAGACTGGGGAACAAGCAAGATAAGTTCTATGATTTTGCAATAAAGTTTTGGGTTCATTTAACAGTTAAGCCAAGCTAAGCATATACAGAAGACAGCACAGGTCTGAGAGCCTCATCTTCCCTCTGTTTTTGAGAGTCAGTCCTGAGAATGACAAGTTGGTCTATGAAATTATAGCAAAGACACAGACATACAGGCATCTTCCTACACAGACAGGCAAGTCATGAGAAGAAGGGGAAATAGAAGTAATAAGTGAACACGGAAAGCTGGTTGTAATGAACACTACTGGGAGAAAGCTGCATGAGAGGTTCTAGGGTTCTTTCTCAGTGGGTTTCAGTGGCACATGTATTTGAGAGGACTGAGAAAGACTGTTCTATACTATTCCTTTGGTCCTTATGTGGGAAGCCACATGAAATGGCTTCTCTTCAAAAGCTCTTTGTGGACTGATGAAAATTTCTGTCACCACAGCACCCTCAGCACTCCCTTACAAATACAGACAGGGCCAGCCAGCTACAAGTGCAAACACACAGATTATTTATGGTCTTTGTCAATGATCCTTTATCACAGAGATTTTTGAGCTGCGAGCACAAGGAGCTCAAACCTGGTTACAAGATGGTGGATGTTCTTGTTCAGTCAACTCCTCACCATATGCACGCAGGGGTGCATTTATAAGCAAACACTATGGGTCCCCTGGAGCTGAAGCTACCCCAGCTGCCCTCAGTATATAAGCAAGAGTGGAGCATCAACTTCCCCTCACCAGCTATGGAAATTTCTACTGCTCTGTTTCTTAGCCAATAGTCCAACCCATCCGAACTGCTCCATGTAACACACAGCATAGCTGGAGCTGTGAGCCTGAATACTTGATCTGTGTAGCTGCACGAACAAAAAGCTTGAGGCATGCTGAAGGCTGGGGAGTAAGGAGTAGATTAGGTCTAGCCTATGAGGACATAAGGAAGATCTGCACAGGCACCTTTGGGCATGAAGAACAAAAAACACCCAGCTATAGCAGCTAGATACAGAGCTTGAAATCTGCCAGCTACCCTGCCAACAAGTTTTAGCACATGGATAAAGTCACTGATCAATTCAAAAGTGCTTGATAGACACAAATTAGATTGTGATAGTCCACAGGAGAATGCAAGACACAATAAACGAGGACCTGGCTCAATGCACAGAAAAGTGAGCTGCAGTTGGACCCAGGCTGCTCAGCCCAAAGTGTCCTGTTGGCTCATAGATGTCCACTTCATCTTGGTACCCATCACACCACCCTGAACAAAGCAAGCCAGAAACTGGTCCAGGGTGTGTGTACAATACTAGAGAGCTGGTGGTGGATCAGAGCTCCCAAAGAGCTATCAGTACTCCAACATCTGTCACTGACCAATGGTCAAAGCAGGGCTGAAAGGAGGAGCCACCGCTCAATGCCTGATTATTTTCTCTCATTTCCTATGCAAGTCTCTTATCATCAAGTCATCCCACAGTGACCCACAGCTGCCCTGATATGCAATGCTGTGCATGCGCTGGCATTGTACACCAAGGAGTGCAGCTGTTGGATTTTATACTCCAGCCCTCCTAGGTGCTGCATAAAGCACAAAATACAGCTGGTCCCTGTCTCAACAGAGCACGCAGCCTTCTGCAGAGACACCAAAAACATGCTCCACCTTCATGCAAGTCTTTAATAGAGCGACTCTCGTCTATTTAATAAGAAACTGTCTAAATATGCATGGATTCAATAGAGCAAAACAGCTCTCTGTCTGCCTGGGAGTTTGAAATTGCTCCAGGTTACATTTTATTCCTTTATTTAAATTTTTAAAAAGCAAGGTACTCCAGTGTAACAAAGTCTTGCTGTGTTTTATTTACACAAGGGCCATATTCTGGCCTTTGTATATACTGGGAATTCTTCTTGACAAAATAGGGCTGGGCTTGGCCGTGGAAACAGCATCCTGTCCTGCAAGGCAGACCGCAGTAAGGCCTGTCCCGTGCTCTCAAGCACACTGGCTGTGACAAGAGCCTCTGCTTCACTCCATTTGTGAGCTCTGCTGGTGAGATGAAACAGCTTGCAGAAGAAGCCAAAAGGCTGGATGCTGCCTTGCAGAGATGTTGAACGTCTGTGGTCTGCTGCACTTAGTGGGGACAGGGAGGGCTCTCAGACCTTGGAAAGCCAGGACAAGCTTGGGACTTGACTGGGGATCTGTCTCTTTAGAGCAATTCATGGCCATTTCCTCCTCACCTATGTCTGTTCAAACTGTGAGCTATCTGATACGGAGACATGCCTAGAGACTATTGTAACAAAAGCAACAGCTATTTTTCCTCTCCTTGAAAATCTACAGTCAGCCATTGCAACTGAGTAGCATCTTCACAAGGTTCCTACCAACATTGTGTGAGAACGGGTTGTTGATCAGACAGTGTGCTGGCTTTTAGCTGCATGGAAAAAAAGTGATGCCTTTTAAAAGATGGTACCAAAATTACCAAAGAAAGCAGCCATCCTAGGACCCGTGCAACCTGTATTGACTGAGATTATTTTAAAACAATACTGTTTACCACAGTAACAGCAAAGACTGTCAGTTTTGGAGAACCCCTGATGAGTTCTTACCAAGTGCATTCAACTATAACTCAGAATAGCAGCAAAGACCACATACAAACCTTGGGGCAGGTTTGCCATCCTCCTTTTTACACTGTTTAGTTCTCAATGATATCAAAGTCTTTGGTAGGCACCTCAGAGACCATACATTTTTTAGCTTGATGATAAGCTGCCCTTCACTGATGCAACACAACACTTCTAAGGGACAGCTCCACCCTCCCTCTGAGACCTCAGCCATGCTCCAGGCTGACACACCTTGTAGCAGGCCCTGAAGATAGTTTGCTTGAAATTCATGGAGTGCACCAATGAAGTGGTAGGCATCTGGCCAAAATCATATTTGCTACAGCCCTGTCCCATGTCAGCCAGAGGCAATAACCACAGCAGAGAGGGCTGGAGGAGCCAAGAGCAAAGGCCAGAAGTCAGCAAGGAGACATTGTGGCACAGTGCTTCTCAAGTACAGCTAAAGCCATCTAGCAGATGTGGCTAGGTTCATGGCCTACAGAGGTATCTGCTCTTGGCTCTTCCTGGGACCAAAGCCTCCACAAGCATATGTGATGAAAGTCCTCCCAAGCTATGCAGTGTGACACCAAAGGCCAAGCGGTTCATACATGAAAGGAACCGACACAAGCCTTCCCAGTTTTCCTAGCCTTGTCATTGCTGACCACAGCCCTCCAGGCAGCTCGCAGACAAGTCCTGGGAGTGGCTGCAACACTGGAGCTATGTGCACATGGTTAGAAAGTGGTTGATCCACAGCTGGAAGTGGAGCATTCCTGTCCCATGGGAGGCTGAACCACTGCTTCCCCAGCCTGGCCACAAAACCCAACAGGAGGCTACTCTGCCATGAACCAGCAGCTCCCATGCCCCCATTTGCACAGCCTGTACTCTGAAGAGTCTTCAAAGCTGAGGCAGCCCCTGGGGCTTCCTTGGCTGGCTAACAGTGACACACGAGTCACTGAAAATTACTTTTCAGTGCTCAAGCCCATGAGCTCGAGGGTTGGGAAGAGTTATGGTGACCCACCCACCTAAAACAGTGTCCTGGAGACACTGCTCTGTCTGTGAATGAATGAATGAAGAGCCCTGGGCTGTCAATAGGAGCAAAAGAAATATAACTGTCTCTCAGGTTTATTCCATGTTGTGTCTTCCCTCCCTTTTTCCAGCCCTTTGGTGTCTCCAGCTTAAACAGCAAAGTTGTCATGCAACTTTGATATTTGCTGTAAAAATAATTCATAGCAGCACCAAACTGGCTGTCCATGCTGCCCCACTGCCTGTGTGTTCCCAATGCCTCTTGCAGGAGCACTGTAATCGATGCTCGCAGCATCCAAATGTCTGTATTTTCAAAGAAAGGGAAGTTATGATGTTAGCACTGCCGTGACCTTCAGAGAAAGGGCCTAATTATTCCCAAGCAGGTATCTTAGTGCTGGGCAGCTGCTAATGAACATTGATAAGGAATGAAACACATCCAGATGCAAATTGCAGAACTGGCTTAGGAGGTTTATGAAAAAGATGATCCTGTGCTGGCTGTAGTTTCATGTTTTTGCTATGGTTGAACCTTTCCAGATTTCTGTCTGCCTCAGATGCTCCCTTTCTCCACGCTTCTCAACCTCCTCCCAAGCTGTTTACTAACCAAATGACTAGGGCCATTGCAGGGAGCAGAGCTGTGTGCTGGAAGCCCCAGCTTTTGCTTGTGGCGACCAGGTGTTCGTCTTCAGGGAGGCCTGAGCAGCACCAGGGCTGAATCACTGTCTGCAGCACAGGCAGCTGCAGCAATTGCCTTCCGTTTCAGGATGCATGGAAAGCAAACTGCACTGTCTCTGCAGAATGGGGCCAAGGTAGCAGAAAACTGACATGCTGTTTCCATAGAGGACACAATTGTCCACAGTATTGCTGCCTTGGATTCCCAGGAACCCACACCAATAGAGGCAGAAGTGCAGTAAAGTAAGGAGGGCATAATTTTGGGGAGAGGTAATGCTGTGAGAAAGAGAGGTGGGTCACAGCAGCTGAAAACAGCCTCTGAGCTGGTCAGGTTGCAAAAGAAGCAGTTGCTAGTTCCCAAGTAGTTAAACTGCATCCCTAAAAGCCATGTGCGCTTCTCAGAAAAGCTGTGCTGGGGGCTATGATTGCAATCACCCCTGGCAGGACCCTTTCTATGCATGGGAGGGGTGATAATCGCTTGTCTACTGTTAGCATCCTGAAGGAGCCCAGAGTGCACTGGCAGGCTGTCATCTGCATGCTTTCAGTGCCTACTCTTTGGCTGCCTGTCCAATTCTACCTTGCACAAGAAAAAGAAAACATGCAGAGGAGGCTGCAAAAAACTCCTGAAGAAAAGAAGTGTCAAAATTCAGGCTGCCCGCTCAGCCTGGCTTTGGCAGACCTGGGAATGCCAACAGGAACAAGTCTTGCATTGTACGAGGGGAAACATGCCTTGTTCAGTGTTGAAGAGGTTCAGTCTGTGGAAGGTTGTTTAATATTTCACTTCCCCATCACCTCCCTGGAGCAGTAATCCCATGCACCTCATTCCCTTGCCACTCTGAGGCATGGGCAAAAGGGATAGAGCAGCTATAACACTGCAGAGCAGACATCTGTCTGCATGCTTCTCAAGGAAAGGCTGGGCAAGTTCATGGAAGAGAAACTCATTGAAGGGGGACTAAGTACACAGAAGTTTCCTCCAGAACATCACCAGGAAGTAAATATTACAAGCTTGGGGCAATACCTCAGAGAGGTATCACCTTTTATGTGCCCTGGTCTTATATTCCTCCACAGGCATTTGTTTTTGACTCCTTTAAGGGATAGGACACAGGCCTAAGTGGACCTTTGTTAACCTCCTGTGGACACCCTTCTGCCCTTCTGACAACATGGGTGCGGTATGAGAACACAGTTTTACACCAATTTTTCCTCCTCATAGGGAAATTTCCAGTTGCCAAGGAGAATATTTTTCTTTGGTAGACAAGATCAAGCTTTCTTTTTAGTCTGGGAAAAAAATATCCTCTCCTAGGTACCCAAGCCCATCAGCTGTACAACTCCTGTATGGATCACCTTCCTGCAATATGACTCTGAATCCAGCACAGTTTAGTCAGGAAATACCCACATGCACCAGTTGTTCCTGGGGAAGAAAGAAAGCGCAAGTCAGTCTACTTCACAGAGAATAACTGGGACGTAACGCTCCCAGTTAGCAGCCACAAAAGGAACATAGAAGATATGGTCATCTGCTGGTCTAGCTTGAAATTACTGGGTTAATATGTTCAAAATCTACAATGGCCTTAGATACCTGTAACTGAAGTCCCAGGATTCTTACTCCAATTCAAGTTTGATCTGAATAACCAAACTTAATCCTCAGTCACAATATCCAGAGAAAGCTTTTGCCAAATGGCACAGAACCACAGGCGAAAACTGTAACTGGCATAAAATATGCTGTTTGGTAGAGGTGTGCTCATGATTATTAGACAGCTTGAGCAAGTGGACACCCACCTGAGCTGCTGAAAGTTTGCAGCTATGTCATTTTGCCAGGGCTTCCTGTGTGGCAAGTTTACAACTTGCCACAAATCTAGCATAATCACAGATTTACTTACCTTCATAGTCAACTATTCTGATTGAACATTGAGGAACTGGTTTGAAATTCAAGATCAAAATTAGACTTGCATTTTTTTAGGCTCTAATCCAACCCAGCTAATATGACCTGATGCTATGACGTGATGTGACACTTTGCTGATCACTATTGGCTCAGCTCAATTCTTTATATTAGCCTCCAGGAACTCCTGGTGGCTCAGAACTTTACCATACATTCAACCATGTGTTGACTCTTTTTGCATGTACTTTCCCTGCACCAAACCTTAGTGCTGTGTTATCTATCAATACCTCATCTTAGTCAGTCGCATATCATCTTTGACCTGTCCAAGACAGAAAGCCAATTATCCTGCTTACAGCTGATGACTAGAAATATGTTGCTCTCCTTTCACTGTGTGAAAATCCCATTGGTGAAGATGCAGTCATACAACACAAGTAAAGACTGGTTGATGTTGGAAGAGACCTCTGAAGGTCATCTGGTCCAACCAGTAGGCTCAAGTAGGACCATGTCCAGACAGATTTGAATATCTCCAAGGATGAAAAATCCACAACTTCCCTGGGCAACCTGTGCCAGTGCTCAGTCACCCTCACAGTAAAAAAGTGCTTCCTGATGTTCAGAAGGACCCTCCTGTGTTTCTGTTTCTGTTCGTTGCCTCTTGTTCTGTCACTGGGAGCAACTGAAAAGAGCCTGGCACCATCTCCTTTTTGCCTCCCCTCCCGGTATTAATATAATCATAGAATCATAGAATCATTAAGGTTGGAAAAGACCTCTAAGATCATCACATCCAACCACCAACCCAACACAGCTATGCCTCCAAAACCATGTCCTGAAGTGCCACGTCTACATGTTCTTGGAACACCTCCACGGATGGTCACTCCACCACCTCTCTGGGCAGCCTGTTCCAATGCCTGAACACTCCTTCAGTAGAGAAATTCTTCCTAATATCCAATCTAAACCTCCCCTGACACAACTTGAAGCCATTTCCTCTCATCCTGTCACTAGTTACTTGGGAGAAGAGACCGACCCCCACCTCGCTACAACCTCCTTTCAGGTAGCTGCAGAGAACGATAAGGTCTCCCCTCAGCCTCCTCTCCTCCAGACTAAACAACCCCAGCTCCCTCAGCGACTCCTCGTATGACTTGTTCTCCAGACCCTTCACCACCTTTGTTGCCCTTCTTTGGACACGCTCCAGCACCTCAATGTCCTTCTTGTACTGAGGGGCCCAAAACTGAACACGGTATTTGAGGTGCGGCCTCACCAGTGCCGAGTACAGGGGCACAATCACCTTCCTAGTCCTGCTGGCCACTCTATTCCTGATGCAAGCCAGGACGCTGCTGGCCGCCTTGCCCACCTGGGCACAGTGCTGGCTCATGTTCAGCCGGCTGTCAGCCAGCACCCCCAGGTCCTTTCCCGCCAGGCAGCTCTCCAGCCACTCTTCCCCAAGCCTGTAGCATTGCATGGGGTTGTTGTAAACGAAGTACAGGACCCAGCACTTGGCCTTGTTAAACCTCATACAGTTGACCTTGGCCCATCCATCCAGCCTGTCCAGATCCCTCTGCAAAGCTTTCCTACCCTCAAGCAGATCAACACTCCCACCCAATTTGGTGCCATCTGCAAACTTACTGAGGGTGCACTCAATCCCCTCATCCAGATCACAATGTCATAGCTATCCTACTGCACAGCAGCTTCCAGCTCCTCCTGTTGCTCCTCTAAGTCTTCTCTTTTCCAGGCTGAATAGCCCCAGATCTCTCAGCCTTTTCTCATGAGAGATGCTCCATTCCCTTAACCATCTCTGTGGCTTTTCACTGGACTGTCTCCAGTACGTCCCTGTCTCTCGTGCTGGGAAGCCCAGCACTGGACACAGTGCTCCAACTGTATTTTCAACAGCGCTGAACAGAGAGGAAGGATCACCTTCCTTAACCTGCTGGCAACACTTTGCCTAATGCAGACCTAGATACTACTGGCCTTCTCTGGCTCAAGGACACATAAATGGCTCATGGCTAGCTTGGTGTCTTGGTGTCCACCAGGCCACCCAGGTCCTTTTCTGTCAAACTGCTTTCAAGCTGGATGCCCCCGGCATATACTGGTGCATGGGGTTCTTCCTTCCCAGGTAAAGGACTTTGCACTTCACCTTGTTGAAGGTGAAGCCCATTTCTCCAGCCTGGTAAGGTCCCTCTGGATGGCAGCACTACTCTGCATATCAGCCACTCATCCCACTTTGGTGTCAGCTGCAAACATGCTGAGGGTACATTCTGCCCTATCATCCAGATAGTTAATGAAGAGGTTAAAAAGGGCTGGACCGAGGATTGACCTCTGGGGTACACTGCTAGTTACTGCCCTCCAGCTAGACTTTGTTCCACTGATCTCTACCCTTTAGGCCCAGCCATTCAGTCAGTTTTCAATCCACCTCACTGTCTGTTCATCCAGCCCATACATCAACAGCTTGCCTGTGAGGATCTTATGGGAGACAGTGTCAAAGGCCTTCCTGAAGTCTAGGTAGACAATATCCACTGATCTCCCTGTGTCTTCCAGGTCAGCCATTTCACTGTAGAAGTTTACCAAGTTGGTCAAGCAAGGTTCCCCTTGGTGAATATGTGCTGACTACTCTTGATTGATTGTTTCTTTGTTGTTCATGTGCCTGGAAATGGTTTGCAGGATTAGCTGCTCCATCACCTTCCCAGGGTCCTCCTTCCTGCCCTTTTCAAAGACAGTAGTGACATTTTCTTTCCTGCATTTCTCCCAGTTGGCACAATCGATCAAACGTTATCAAAAGTCACCTTGCAATAATAATCTGCCAACTCTCTCGGCACTCATGGGTGCATCCCATCAGGGCCCGTGGACTTTTACAAGTTCAGTTTGCTCAAGTATTCCCTGATCTGATGCTCTTCCACCAAGGGTATGTCTGTCTTGCTCCAGATTTTCCCCTTGGTCTCTGAGACCTGGGACTCCTGAAGGCCAGTTATGCTAGTAAAGGCTGAGGCAAAGAAGGCATTCAGTACCTCAGCATTTCCCATGTTCTGTGTAACCAGGTCCCCTGTCTCCTTCAGCAGTGGGCCTGTGTTTTCCCTAGTCTTCCTTTTGTCACCCACATACTTACAGAAGCCCTTCTTGCCACCTTTGACATCTCCTACCAGGTGCAATTCCGGCTGGTCTTTAGCTTGCCTAACCTCATCCTGTGCTTGGACAGTGCCTCTGTGTTCCTTCCAGGTAACCCATCCTTGCTTCTACCCTCTGTATGTTTCCTTTTTGTGTTTGAGTTTGGCCAGGTGCTCCTTATTCATCCATGCAGGCCCCCTGGCATTTTTGCCTGACTTCCTGCTTGTTGGGATGGACTGCTTTTGATCTTAGAGAAGGTGATCCTTGAATATCAAACAGCTTTCCTGTGCCTGTCTTCCATCCATGGCCTATCCCATAGGACTCTTCCTATGATGAGGCCGAAGTCTGCTTTCATGAAACCCAGCACCATGCTCTTTCTTTTTGCCCTCCTCTCTCCCCTCAGGATCCTGAACTCCACCATCTGATGATCGCTGCACCCAAGCCTGCCTTTTACCTTCCCAACTCCAAAAAGCTACTCCTTGTTTTTAATTATAAGGACCAGCAGAGTACCTTTCCTTGTTCACTCCTCAGTGTTGTCATTGATGTTATCCAGGATTATCCCGGATTGCTTGTGCCCTGCTGTGTTGTCCCTCCATCAGTTATTAGGATGGTTGAAGCCCCCCATGATCTATCTGTAGAGGAACTCATCCTCTTATCCACTTCCTGGTCAGGCAGCCTATAGCAGACACCCACTACAGAGTCACCCATACTGGTCTGCTCTTTAATCCTTACCCAGAGGCTCTCAGATGGCTCCATAGTCATCCCCAGGTAGAGCTCCATGCCCTCCAATGGCTCTTTCACCTAAAGGGCAACTCCCCCTTGTCATCCTCCCAATCTATTCTTCCTAAAGAGCCTGTATCCCTTCACTGCAGTTTATTATAGGTAGGTTAAATTTTTCACAAGTCATCATTACCAAGTGGAGATCTCAGTACGTCTCTCACTGTGGTATTCTTATCAACTCAGGGTCAAGATAGTCACCATTACAGAATAATGCATCAGGGTTGTTTTCTAAAAGTTAGGATGGTGCATTACAGCAAAGGTGAATCTAGAGAAATAGGAAGACCCGCCCAAATTTGGGGCTGATTCAAAGATTCTATATAAGGTGGATTATTCCACCTTCTAAATAAAAGACTCTTCTGATTCAGCAATACCTAGGCTAGACAATATGTGTCTTATAGATGATAGTGCCATCGTTGGAGGGTATATTTGACAACCATAAGTTTCTTAAGGTTCATCTTAAAAATACGCTCTTATTGTGCAAATTTACAAGATTTCAATGCACATAGTCGAAGTTCATTTTGGGGTACCTAAAGTTGCAAGGATGCAGCTCTGATCACATGGCTAATTGCATCAGTCTCAAAAGTGAAAGGTTTTGCAGTGCCCGAATGGGCATTGATGTAAACACCTGTTTGAAATGATCAAAGGCAGACTGGGTTTCCTGCATGAGAACAAACTTGATATTTTTAGGCATAAACGGGATTATCGGGAATACTCCTGATCAAATACCCACAAAAATAGCAAAGGACATCCCTAATGATATCACTGGCTAAGCAGAGGAACATAGCTTGGTTAGACGGCACCTTCAGGTCAGACTGGACACTCAGAACATCCATCAGGCAGGTACAGCTCCAAGAGCTCTTGGACTCAGCTGCAAGGTTAGGGCGTCCCAGTGGGATCTTCAAATTACAGACATTGAGTTGAAAGGGACCTTGAGCAGTCATCTGTTCCATCCTCCTGCTCAAAGCAGGGCTAATTTAAAGGCTAAACCAGGTTGCTTGGAGCCTTATCTTTTTTATAGGTTATAAATAAACCGGTCAATTGCAAAGCCAATGCAGAAGCAAGGTATCTTTGTCAAAAACATTGACTAAGTCTTGGTGTTTTTCAGGGAGCAAGAGTCTGATGTTTCTTGGTCTTTCTTTTTTTTCATATCAGCTCTAGGTGACCAGTGACAGAAAAATTGGTTGAATTTTACCTGGCAGGTCTTCTAAGAGATACCCGGTTTCATGGGGAAACACATGTTCTTGACAAAATGGAACTGCTTGGTTGTGTGGTGATCTTGGATGAGTAATATCAGAGTATCAGCTGTGTATCTGTACATCTCATTATGTCTGATTATAAGTATAATCAGATCTCAGTAATAAAGTAATATCAGAAGTATCAGTATCAGAAAGGATAGTTCCAAAATAACAGGATGAGAGGTGAAGACGTCCCATTAACTGCCTGAATGAGATCAGGAGACTCCTTCAGTAGGGCAGAAACATTGCCACCCTGAGGAACTTGAACATCCCTGAAGTTACCAGCAGCACCAGAGCTGACAACCTAGTAAAACTGAGATTAGACAGACTCCACCTGGACATTAGGGTGAAGTTTGCCTTGCAGGAGGAGACTGTTCAGCACAAACAAGTTGTGAAAAAAAGCCCAGTCTGTCACCAGCACACTTTCTGTCCAGCGGAAATGCATGTACATTTTGCATCAGCTGGCACTGGGTCAACGGTAAGCTCTACAGCTGTAACTGGGTCAGCTGTAATCTCTGCAGCTGGCTTTCTTGGGCAAAGTATAATTAATCATGAAGAAGAGACTACTTCTCTTGTTGACTTGTGAAGAGGTGGCATCAACCTCCCATCTTTGTTTCTTGATATATTTGCCTTAACATTTAATGGACCACATGACATAGTCCCATTCTTGGGTATGATAAGTCTAGACGTTAAAAATGCTGCTCAGTGATGCATCCACTTCATTAACATGGGCTTTAGAGTCTGCCCTGAATCCACTGATGCTAAAGGTGTGTGACCGAGGGTGGTTTGTAACAAAGAAGTTCCATTTCAGCAGAGAGGTGGCTGTGCGCTCACCCTTCACTGTGAGGGTGAGCCTCTCCCTAATACGTGTTTTCAAAAAAACGAACAAAAATCCACCATGAATCTTTCCTACTTGCATGGTGCTAAGTTGTGGCTCTGGAGCTGGGCTAATGGTGCATAACTGGGGGTGGCTGCGCAGCTGCAGTGCAAGCAGACTGTCCCAAGAGGAGGCAGTGGAGAAGGCTGCAGTGAGTGCATTGTGATACAGAAGAAGTGTTAGAGCTAATCCATTGCCATCTGTCTTTATTTTGCTAACCCGTTCAGTTGGACGCCACATAAGTGCATTCACAGCAGATGAGCTGGGAGAGCCGTGGCATGGCAGCTCTTGGATTACTGGCATGAAAAGAATCCTTTTGTTCATGAGCCAGGAAGATTAGCTGCTGCCACGTCTGTGTCTGGTTTGTAGGACAAGAAAGAGAAGATGCAGCTCTCTTGCTGCCTTGGCCACTGCTTTGTGACATCCCAGCTCCAGCTCTTTTCTCACCTCCCTCTTGCTTTATCCTTCCTCTGCTCCTTCCTTCCTGCTCTCTCCTCATCTTGAGCTTTCTCTGTCTTTTCCATCTGCTTCTCTCCCTACTTGGCACCTTCTCCACTTCTGCTTGAGTGCACACAATATCCCTTCTCCTCTTCCCTGAGTTCAAGCGGGCAACCAAAAAGTTCAGAGCAGCACAGCTCCTCTCCACTGAGGTGCTTTACCTGCAGCCCCTGCTGCGAGAAAAATTGGCTAGCACCACCTGATTCTAGGCAATTTTGTTCACAGCAGGTGCTGGGGATAAAGTGCTTCTGTGCAAGGCAGCTGCGTTATTCTTAATAGTGGGGCTGCCGGTGGCAGTTGGGTGAGCGGCTGCTTGTCGGGCTGCCTTTGGGAGAGTGGAGCTGAGGAGGGAGGAGGGCTGGTCCATCCAGGCCCCATGGTCATGTACCACTGAAGTCTACAGAGTGGCGTGACCCATTTAGCAGTTCCCCAGATGACTTCAGGCAAGGTGTGACCCACACTTTGAGAACTGCTTCTCTCAGCAGAGGCAAAAGCCCTCTGTGTCCTTTAATTTCAAGAGCGACGTGCTGGAAGAAGATGCCTTTCGCATGCCCTCTCTGCTGTACCTGCAGACTCTGCAGCATCGCCTATGCTAAGCACATGGGAAACCCAGTCCTCTCTGGGTCAGCAGTAGGAGCACTGCCCCAGCTCCAGGGCAGGAGCACAGGATTGCACATCTGCCTCCTGCACTCCGGGCAGCAGCTGCAGGCTCAATGGGGATGGTCCTGCCTCCATCCTGCCTCCTCCATGGCTTTGCCAGTTTGGGTCCCATCAAGACCTCCAGGTCCAGCACAGATCAGAGCTGCCTTCTGCTAACCTTTCCTGGGAAAAGTACAAAGCATGGAGGTGAGGCAGGGAAGGGAGAGGGAGATGGGAAGACTTCCTGTTCCTCCAATGCCCTGTCCCAGCTGCAGAGCTGGGCATGCAGCTTCAGCTAGGGCTGCACTGCCATTCCCTTGGCTCTGAGAGAGCTGGCACAATGTGTGCCCTGCAGCCAGGCTTGCTCCTGGCAGATTAACCTCAGGGCAGCATTCCCAGACAGATGCTGGAGAATGGGACCCTTTTGCACAAGCTATTGGGGCAATGCAGCCTTGTATCAGCCAGATGACCTTCAGAACCAGTTGGGGACACTCACAATCTGCTCGGCCGCATGCAAGAGTCCCGGACATACCCTTATAATATCCTTGACTCTGCCCTATACACTGCAGTTATCAGGATGTGCACCACAGACAGCGTTCCAAAATGCAGTGCACTGCTGCACATGCAGTGACTTCTGCATAGGGCTTGGGGGTAAATAAAGGCATTTCATTGCTTTAGGTGTTGTCAGACCCCTCACTAACAGGTAAAAACTCACTCAAGTGAAAAAATCCTCAGAAATTAGTCTCTCAGTAGTGCCTGAAACAGGTAGTGAAGATGAGGGTGATGGTCTGCCTCCAGGAGCCAAGCTGCTCCCTGTCCCTCCAGATACTCAGTCCTCTTCCAGCATCCTTCACAGCTACCTCTGACTTTCAATCCACATTCGTGAAAAAACTTCATAATCTCCCTGACTGGGGAAGGTTTTGGGTCATATACAGATGGATGGGAGGAAATTAATTTTCTGCTTGGGCACTGAATCATCCTAGGAGAAGACCTTCATCTCACACTTCAGCTTGCTGGACCATGCAGACCTGTTGAATTTCCTTGTGTGACACTGCAGGGGGCTGTTTTGGCCCTTCACAATCAAGTAAGAGTCAGAGATACATAAAAGATGAGAAATGAGAATCCATGCTCCCTTGCAGGGTGAAAAAGCCCTCATTGACAAGAACACAGCCAGAATTTGATCCCATGGTTTTCAGAGCTGATCAGTAATTTGGGGGTTCCAGTGCCTCCGAAGCTCAGCACGTTCATCAACATGGGGGTGTCCAGCACCCCATGCTGGTGTAGTGTTTTAGGGTGCTATGAGCCAGGTACCTGCAATCACCAATGGTTTGTGAAATGTAGACTAGAAATGTATGAGGCCTCCACCATTGCTTTGTGCCATCTCCTGGAAGCCAAGAGAGGATCTTACTCCCTTTTGCATCACAACCCTGTGTTGGGTCAGCAGCTGAACAGTCAGGGTCCTCCCTGCTCCCTATGGCAGAGCTGAGCATCTCTCACCATGTGATCATCTGCAGCCAGGTGAAGCCATGCTGCCTGTAGCTTTCCACTTCAAAATATCCTTGCAAGTGGACTTCCAGAAACAGTGGTCACCTTCCTAGCCCCCACCTGCTCCCCAAGGCTTGGAAGCAATGAGGCTGCAGCATTTGCATAGTCGTAGGTCCAACTCTGTCTGGTCCCATGCCCCTCTGCCCTCACAAGGGCTGAGTCCCTGCACAGCAGCAGGAGAGGAGCCACAGCACAGGGAATGTGCCTTCTCCACATGTGCAAGCGGGGGCTTCTCCCACCAGGAGTGTCTGGGGCAGGATGGCAGATCCAGCACCGGGCAGGTGCTCGGCAGACAGTGAGTGGCTGGGGCAGTAGGCACGGCTGGCAGAGGATGCCTGTGCTGGAGCAGCCACCGCAGCCTGGCAGGCACTGCCAGGTGTTTCGTTCCCACGTGCAGGAGGCAAGACATGCCGGATCATCACTCCATGTGCTGGCTTGGGCCAGCCATAACCCCACCAGCACCCCTAGATCAGATGGGAGCTGAAGGGCTGCCTGGCTCTCCGTGACTCAGCAATAATGCTTTGGGTAGTTAACATTTCATTATCATTCTTAAAGGCTAAGTGGCTTTTACCACCTGAGAAGTATATTAATGGCCCCAGTAAAACACTCCCCTGAGTGCCCTAATGCTTCTGTTATATCAATTCGTTTCCCCCCTCCCCCATTTCCTTCTTTCTTTTTTAAAACATATTTTCTCTCTCCCTGCATGTATTCCCCCATTATGAAAAATACACACTCATTTATACGGTGCAGACAGGGGAATAATGCCATTCTCCAACTAATAACACTGCTGAATCCTCCCCTCCTCACTTGCTTATTACTCCCCACAGCAGAGAGACAAGAGGCAGATGGTGACAAATTCCTTCCCAGCCCCCACAGATGATCAGCTTATGTCCTGAAGCACAAGGGGTTTTCTTGGGGTTTGGGTATAGTTTCCTTCAGCCTCTGGAAGCCTTCTTTCCCTTGGATTGTGCTGCTGCCTGCATCTTGTCCCCCATGCAGAGCCTGTGTCCTGGGACGGGAACATTGCCTGAAGGTCCCTTAGCATCCTTCTCGAACCCTACACAAGAGATCAAGAAGGGAGAATTTTGGTGATAGTTTTCAGAGCTAAGCTGATCATCCAGGGCTGTACAGAAAGAAATAACTGAAATGAGATTTTTAGTCATTTGCCAGTGCAGGTCTAAGCAGAGGGATGTAGAGGCGGTGTTTGGTTGGGATCTGCTCCTCCTGGCACCCTGCTTGCTGCTTAGCTGGACATCATGCCATGGCGCACCTGGTCAGGGTTAATCCCAGCCAGCAGTCAGGTCTCCCTCACCCCAGGCAGCACGTTTCTGGTGCCAGCAGCTCTGCAGCCAGCACACAGGTCTCCTGCACCAGTGTTTTTCTCCTCTTCCCCTTCACAGTCACTGTCCTCATGTGAAGGGTCAACACTGCTAGGCACCATCCTGCTTTGTCCTCTTCTGTATGTGGGTCACAGACCCAGGAAAAGTTGCATCACCAATGCCATCTTCCCCTGGCCACTCTTGTCCTGGTCCTCCAAGTGAAGTCTACACCTCCTTTTCTTACATGTCTTACAGTTCAGGGACAAATTAATAATATAATTAATATTCATTAATAATCAGTATTTCAAAGCCTTCTGCAGCCTCCAAGAAACTTCCCAGCATTCCCATCACAAAGGTACCCATCTGTCTGTCTCTGCATCAGAATGCAGTAAAAGAGCCACCTCTCCCCCGCACACCATATCTCTCACTGCCCCATAGTTAGTTCATAGACTTATTACAGCCAGGGTGGTTTTTTTGTTTTTCCCTCAGAGTGAAGCATCACAACAGAGCCAGAGACATCCTCCTCCCCAAGAACATGTTCCCAGCAGCCAGGTCTCTGCCTGCTATGCCCAGCCCATCTCCCCTTCCTCATTGACTGGCTGCAGCCTCCTTGATTTTGCAAGGCAGCTGGCAAAGTGGCAGGGCTGGCTTCCAGCTTCCCTGCTTCTTACACTCTACTGCAGATACACAAGGCCAACCGACCTGTAGAACCACCCTCCACCTACCCTGCAGGGTGTCTGTCTCACAGCCCTTCTGCCCCCTGAGCTCTGCCTGCACCGCTCCTGCCTCCCAGCCCTGCTTCTTCCTGCACCAGCTGATGATCTGCTCAGGCCTGAAGATCTCCAGGGCAGGACTAACAGTAACATCTATTCCCATGCCCATCTTTGTTTCTTTGCCCCACTGCTTCTCCCAGCTGTAAGTGGACACAAGACAGCCACAGAAAAGGTCTGAGAAAGACTCTGGGGTTCCTGGGGATACATCTTTGTGCTGCCCATGAAAAATTAAGGGACAGCCTTGTTAAGGGAACACGTGTGGTAGAGTTGGGTTCACTTGGTGCAGGCTGGTTGCTTGCAATGGGAGGAAGCTCAAGATATCCACACAGATACAGCCTCCATAAGTCCAGATCAAACACGCACTATTTCCACAGGTTAATTTCTCCAAAGAGGCAGTCCCTTGTGCATGAATTCTTACTGCTATAAAAGTGAACATTTGTCTTGAATGCAACCTGATCAACCCTGTCTTGAACTTTACAGCATACAGGGACCTCCTGAGTGGGGGCCTCATCCCAGCACTATGACCTTAGCCTCATGTCTGAGAGTCCAGCCGCATCCCACCTTCCTCTGCATGACCCTGGTGAGCCCACATGCTGCTCTGTCTATGCCTTTTCCCAGGCCCTCTCTCAGTGCAGAAGTGGAAAATGCCATCTTCCACCCTGGTCCTGGGCTGCCTCCAGCATCCTCAAGAAATAAGAAAAATGGGGGAGCTTGTTTCCTCATTCATGCTCAGCAGTGGGGACTGTAACAGGCGTTCAAGTCACCACTCTACATCAGCTGCAAGAGCAGCTCCAGGCTGGCATGCACAGATATGTATAGGAGGAGGCAGGATGTCTCTCTACTCAGAAGAAGATCCTCCCTGCACACAAATGCAGACCCCAAATTCCTGTATGCTGCCTGCTGCACAGATCAGGCAGGATCCTCCGAACGCAAATTTGGTAGCTGCTGCTGCTGGGTCCACAGTGAAGGTCTTGCCACTTCAGAAGTGGCACACATGCTGCTATGCGAGCTCCTCTGTGCTAATGGACCGGGACAGCAGAGCTGCTGTGTGAGGAGCTGCTACGCCACGGGTTCTTGCATTGCAGCACTTCAAACTTGATGGCAATGGAAGGCTGTAAAAAGATGGTAAGAAACATTCCTGGTGGAAGAGTCTCAAAAGCCTTGACATGTTTGTTACCTCTTGAACTTGGGGGTGGGGAGTGGTTTGGTTTTCTGAAAGCCCCAAATATTTTCATGGGGTTTTTTACTTTACGGAATCACTTCCCAAAAGTGATTTCCCTCTACCCTCCACCCCTCCCTTTCATCAAAAAGCCATTCTATGATAAATAAAATGCCAATTTAAAAAGATGGGAAAGAAGAGAGCATCCCTGACAGTGACAGGTCTCAGGCTGGCCCAGTCACCAACTGATTGTGTTCTTCTGTAGGTGAAGGTCATAACTGAAAGACTCTCAACACTGTTCCAGATCCCCACAGACTGCTGTGGCATCAAAGGGCCTATCAATATCAGTGAAGCTTTGTAAGAGGCAATATGCAATCACCAGTATTACTCACCATTAAGAACCTCTCTAGGCCCACCCAGCAAAGGAAACCCCAGCACATGTCTACAGGGGTGTTGAATCTCTTCAGCATCTCAGGCAAGGGCTTTCTTCCACAAAAGCTTTTCTTCTGCAGCTGGGATCCCCATTTCTGCCCAGCAGACACTAAAGATGGAGAAGCACAGCCCTCCAGAAGGGAACACCCAAACCCAAGGAGACATCTGCATGGAGTGGGGTGCTCACAGCCTCTCTGCCCAAGAAAAGGCTCACCCCAGAAAAGGGAAGCTCTAGAAAACCTCTAGAGGGTTATCTCTGGGAGATGCCGCAGAACCAGGTAGAGCAGAGTTAACTCCAGGTTCTCATCTCAAGGAATGCCTCTGACACCCGCTATGCTGATGCGCATCTCTCCATCCCTGATTTTGACCAGGAGTTACAGGGAGAAGGTGAGGCACCCTTTGGACAAAGCTGTGTTGAATTTGGCACCAGTGACACCAAAGCCCACTGTGTAACAGAGCACATCAGTCATGTACCTCATTATTTCCAGTCACAAGACATGATTTTTCACAGACAGCGGGGATGGACCTTGGGATACTTTAAACCCCTTTTTTTCTAACTTGGGCAGCAGTCACCAAGCCAGATTCCAGTGTGACTTACTGCAACATGCCGCCCCAGCTCAGCTAGGGTAACAAGACCTTTGGAATTCCATTTTCCTTGAAAGTTTCTTGCTATTTTTCTGTGCTCAAAGTTTTTCCTAAAGATCGGCAGTTCAGTTACATCCACTTAAAGTTAGTTGTTTGTCTGTGTAACATTGTACAGCACCAAGAGCCAGTGGTTCCCACTCACTAGCCTCTGATGCTCTTTTCCCAGGATCCTCAGTTTTTCCCGTCCCTAAATCTGTGGAAACATACTCCTCCTAGCATTTACTCAACAGTCAAAGCCTCTATTCTTTGCTGCCTTTCTAAATGACCTTTCCCTATCTCATCATGATCCCCTATCTAAACTACACAGGACAGGCAACTTTTTTTCATTGCCTCTAACATTTGTTTATACAAAATGGATTTCTTACCTCTGATGAAATACACTTCCCCTTTCTGATCCAGTTTTTTACAATTTCAGGTGAGCTGCAGAAATTAACTTCAGCAATTTCTTTTCTCAGTACTTTTCTCCTCTAGGAGCTCAAATACTGCTTCATGCACTGCTCAGCCCTCTGGGAAGGGAGGCTGCAGGCATCCTGAAGAGCCACTGAACCTTGCTCCAGCCCAGAGGGATTCAGCCCTCCCCTCCTTCTTCCAGACCTTGACATCCTTTGCATATATATCCTGACCTCAGACTCTCTGCATGCCAGGCAGGGGTGTGCTCCCCTATTACTCTCCTGCAGCTCTGAAAGGAGGAGCAGAGGCAGTCTGTGGAACAAGAGGCACAGAAGCAGCAAGAAGAAAGGGAGGAGGGTTTTACTACACCGGCTAGGATTGAGTGGTGACTTTAGCAGCTGGCCCATCTGAGCCCCCCAAACTGCCTCCAGAGTGGTCCCAGCAGAAGCCATCAGCTGGAGGACCTGACCGCCCCCTTCAGTTCATCATGGAGGTTTCAGAAGCCAACCCTGCACGCCCCAGCAGTGGCATAAGCTGTCAAGGACATCTGTTTAGGCTTTGTAGGGGACATAGTAGGGGCATAGCAGGGGCCTTTCATTCCCAAGAGCTGAACCTCCAGTGGTCCATCATGCTCCCAATTTCAGTGCCCACAAATGATTCTCTGACCACCTCCCAGCCTCACCAGTCCCTCTTCTCCACCTTGCCTGCCCCCCACTGGTCCCCCAAAGCATTACCCCCTCTCTTCCCTCTGTGTGCCCCCATTCCCACCCAGCTCCTGCTTCTTCCATCACCTCAAGCTCAATGACATGCTGCTGGAGTGGAAGGGACACGGCTGCTAGGTAGATCTGCAAAATACAGTGAGATGAGGAAGCTGGCTGAAACTGATGCCCAAATCTGCAGACTGTCACATTCAGAGCTGCTCTCCTGGAAGTGAGAAAATTTGGTCCTGATAGTAACACTTGGATCACTGCTTTGCACAGATGTAACTCCTTTCTCCAGCTTCTGTTTTAATACGCACATTGCTGCCTATTCCTGGAGATGCAATTCAGTGCTGGAGGGAGCAGCCCATGAGACTGAGTCAGCTCGACTCTGCAGCCAAGGGACTTCCCATTGTTCTCCCAAGAAGTTGGCCAAATCTGAAGCTGTTCTGCCCCAGGGGGTCATGCCTGGCTCCAGGCATATCCCACCCAGAATAACCACGCAACCCTCAGCCTACGACTATTGCACTTCAGGGGAGTAGGAGGTTTTGGGACCGAGAGGTAGACACCATGCCCTCCTTTTCTTTTGTTTTTGCCAGTCCGTGCTCCATGGGACCAGGGGTGCTGGAGTCAGGCGGTTGAAGCAATGCTCTTCAACAGCACATTGCTGCAGCCATGTGGTGCCCGTGTATGTGGAGGAGTCTCCACTGGAGTGCGATAAGCAGCTGTGCATGTACAGTGGGACCCAGACCACACTGCAGCTGCAGCACTGAGCTGCCTGGCTTTGGGGCTTTCCAATTCACAGCTCTAACGCAGCATTAATGGGTTTTACTGGCACTGAATATAAACTACGAGCAAGTTCCTACCCACCTACCAAGAAACTGGGGGCTGCAGGGGAGAGAGCAGACACCCAGCCTCTGTCTCAGCACAGGGGGCTGGCCAGGACCCTTCCCACACACAGGGCAGTGGGACCTGGCCTGTCTGCCCACTTGGGAAGGGGAAGAAGATGCAGACAAGGAGGAACCAGAGCTCAACCGTCCACAACACCTCTCCCTCCCCTTTCAATCCTACATCTCTTCCTACACTTGTGGAAAGCCTTACAAGCTCACACCAAACTGCCTCCCTCCCCTTTACCATCTCCCCTCCCAACATCCCTGTACTGGCACACCTCTTCCCAATGCCCAACTCTCCTGACCGGGGTCTCTTTTCCCTCTCCTCTGTTCCCCTCAGCATCCTTTTTCCTTCCCACCTCCCAGACCAGACACCTTCCTTCCCCAAACACTGCTCTGCTCCTCTCTCCTTGCCTCAGTTTCAACTATTTCCCAGGGCTTCTTCCTCTTTCTGCACATCCCACATCCTGGAGATACTACCAGCACCCGGTGGCCACGTGGTTCCTTCCCTCCTCCTGCCATGTCCCCACAGCACCCCACAGCGCCAGGCAAGCCATGCAAACCACCAGTGCACACGGGTAGCACACCACGCTGGAGGACTGTGCCCACCAGGGCGGTGAAGAGACCCTGCAGAGACCCTCTCCCAGCCCTCTCAGGCTCTGTTTCATGCTGCTGCACACAGTGGCCTGCTCTGACTGCTCCAGATAAGCCTTTTACAGGAGGAAAAGCACACAGGGAAAAAAAAAAGTAAAATAAATACATTTTTACCCAGTTTCGAAGGGATGCTCTGGTTATTGCTTGGCTCATATAATCTTTTGTGCAGAGACAGAATGAAAAATCACCCTGCTATGGCTCTCTGGCCGTCCAGAGGGATATGCCAGTCCCCAGGGGACAACACTTTTGGGATGCAGGCAGTTTCTGTCCCACTCAGCTTCCTTGCACCACTCTTTCTGGGGTAGGGCAGGTGGAACGCCCTCCTCCGGGATGGACAGAAAGCTCAGGTGGGCTCAGACCCACCTGGGATAATGCCACAGCAAGGTGCAGGGCTGGGCTCTGCTCCAGCTAACCTCACCCCACAATGGGCACTGCAGCTGAGGGGGCTCGCGGGGGGATTCTAGGGGCCAGGCATATCCCCCCTCCTCATCTCCACAGCCCAGGGAGTGCCCAGTGGCCCAGGCCACCTCTCGTCTGTCTTGTTTGAACCATCAGCTGCAGCAATAAAAGCACCTCCCCTCCCCAGTCCTACGTTAAAAGAGCCGGACCTAAAATTAATTTAGCCCTGCTCTTTGTTGTGGACAATACAGAGGGGATATTGTGTGTGGGGAGAGAAAGGCTTTTTGTTTGGGTGAGGAGACAGCGGCGGTCTGTTCTTGTGGACATCTGAAAACAAGGCTGGGAAGAGCGGCCCTTTAAGTTCAGCTGAAGCAAAAACACACAGCCCCATCTCACAATTAAACACAGTATCAAACCGAGAAAGGATCAATTGAGCCTAAAACAGAAAGCTCCCCATGTGACAGATTCCAGAAAGTACGTGATACACCATGCCCAGGGCTAGTACATGCCTGCTGTGTTTCCCAGTACATGATTAATTTGACTCAGGGCAGGAGGCTGCAGGCAAGGGATCTGCAGCACACACTGAAAAGTTTTAACACTTTGAAGACTGGAAGCGTGGCTGAGCGCGAGACAAAGGCAGGGCGGCGCAGCTGCAGGCAGGCTGTGAGAAGGCGCGGGCTGGCTGGACAGGCAGCCTGGTTACTCTTATTTTCTGTTTATCACCAGCAAAGGGTGTTTCCTGCTCGAAGCCAGAACCAGGCTCGCATCCCGCCATCGAGCATACCCGCCTCCGTCATTCCCTATGCGGGGGCTGCTCCCCATGGCCTCGTTCCCAGAGAGGGTTTAGGGGCTGGGAGACTCGGGGTCCATAGAGAAATCCCTGGGCTGCAGCATCCTCCCTTGGGCGGGTGACAGGGACCGCTTGGGGGGACGTTTGCTTCCCTTGCCCAGTCTTACAGGTGACCTTGGAGATGTGCAGATTAGAAACAATTAATATATTAGTCCCTTAATTGCTGGAGAGCGCAGACGAAGCCAACGGGCACTTTCCCCGGGAGGCAAGGGGTGGCGCTGCGACACCAGCAGAGCAGTCTGTCCTGGTGGGGTGCACGCTGGGGACACTGGGGTGGCATTCCCAAAGCTGCCCGACCCCTCCCTGCCCTCCACTGGCTGGCCACGGGGGGACACAGCTTTTCTAAGGACAGGATGTGATCTTGGCCAAGGGGTGCAGGCTGGGTACGCATCTCCAGAGTTGGGTGCCATCTCCCTCCACTGCCCAGCCGTGGGCAATGCAGCTCTTCCAAAAGCAGGACATCACCTTGGCTGAGGGATGCAGGCTGGGGACATGGGGGTGGCATCCCCAGAGCTGGGTCCCTTCTCCCCCACTGCTCGGCCCTGGGGGACACAGCCCTCCCTCGGGCAGAGCTCACCAATCTGGCCAAGGCCCACGCCACCAGCCTTGCACACCTTGCCGTGCGGGTAGTCCTCACTGCCAACCCCCAGGCTGCCATCCCAGGGGCAATGTGGGGCCTGCAGAGGCCTTGGCTGTGGGACTGGGGTGACCAGCATACAATAGTAGGGCTGGCATCACTGCAGCTCAGGTGGTGCAAGTCACCCTGAAAGCAAACTGAGCCCAGGCTGCACCTGTGCTCTCCAGGATGGCTGGAGATGGGACCCAGCAGCTCTGCTGCTTGCTGCCAGCCTCCTCCCCCAGGCCTGTGAACAGTGCTCGCTTGAAAGCCCCAGGGAGCGATACTCCCCATCCTCAGCCCCAGCTCTGGACCCTGTATGCTGCTGCAGAGGTGCTGCAACACATCACAGGGAGCCAGTCCCGAGCCACAGTTTGGGGCAGGAGGAGCCCCAAGACCATTTATCCCTGCGGGAATGTGCTACATCCCAGGGCTGCTCTCCCTGCCGAGTTGAGCCCCAAATCTGCACTACTTTTCCCAAAATATCTTTGTCAACAGGGCAGCTCAGGCTGTCTCAGGAAGGAACCAGACCAGCCAACTACCGGGGAATGATCCCCACACGTTTGGCACCATCCCCTTTTCATGCGACTCTCCGAGGTCACACTAAAGCAGTTGAGTTGTCGGCATGTGGGATGCCGAGCAGGACAGAGCTAGTGAGCAGCGGGGTCAGCCTGTCCTTGGGCTCTGCTCCCCCCATAAAATGCAGACGCTCCTGCCTGCCTCACAGAGGGGCTCCCTTCATTATCCGCTGCAAAGTGCTCTGAGATCCTCGGATCAAAGGTGCCGTCACAGCGTCGAGCCTGATTATTATTGATTATCCGTTTCAAGCTAGGTCCCAAACGAAGCCAGCGAGTCCTGAACGCAGAGGAGCCAAGGGAGGGCCCAGCAATCGACTGGCGATTTTTACTGCAGATGACCTGAGCCAGGGAGCAATTTCTGTTCATCCATCAAGGAAGATCCAGGCGTGAGCAAACAGTCAGGTCATGGGCATTCATTTTATTATTAAATCCTAAAGGGGCCGCGGCTCGTACAGCTGGATGTAAGTGATCTTCGTGTTAAAAAGACGAGCTTTGAATTTAATTTTGCAGCCAGGCTGATAGACCTGGGGATGACTCAGCCAGAAGAACCAGCCAGGCCTTCTCTTTAGGGAGGATCAGACACAGCCAGGGAGAGTCAGGGACCCACTCCCAGGACAGCACAATCCTCCAGCCCCTCCTGCAGCTCCTGTTGTCCCCACTTTGCCCTCCTGTCCTCATTCAGGCCAGCTCCCCCTTGCACCATGTGCCAGCATGGCTGCTTCAACCTGTGCTCACACAGAGGGTTGCGCCTGTGCTGGGGACAGGCTCAGAGCTGTGCTACCTCAACAGAAATGCAGGTGGAGTGAATTGCAACAGTGCTCTGCTGGTGTGACCCATCCCCAGAGCATGAGCACCCACTGCACCACGCACGGCTGCACCACACATGGCTGTACCACATATACTGCACCTCGCACAGCTTCACCATGCACACAGCACCATGGAGACTGCACAATACGGGGATGTACCACGTGCGCTGCACCACGCATGGCTGTGTCACGCAGACTGCACCATGCATGGCTGTACCATGCACATGTCAGCACACACAACGCACCACACAGTTGTACCATGCACACTGCACCACACATGGCTGTACCACACACATTGTACCACACATGCTGGGCCACGCACCCTGGGTCACACATGGCTGTGCCGTGAACACTCCACCACACACAGTGCTCCACAGGTCAGTGTACCATGCATTTTGCACCATGCGCCCAGCACCATGCATGGCTGCATCCACAGTCCCCTCTGTGCCAGGGAAGGGGACAGGGTCTCTGCCCCAATCCAGCAAGACCAATGGGGCCAAGTTGGTGGGGAGGTGCTGCTGGCAGTCAGGATACTTGTGCTCGTCAGCCATGAGGGAATGTCCCTGGAGGGGCTGCGAATGCTGCTGTCAGTCCCAGGACTGTGGTCATGGGGAGCTGAGTCCCCTCTTCCCCTGTCCCTGGGAGGCTGCCTGCAAGGACTGGGGGATGGTGCCGTGCAGGCTCAGGGCGTCCCGCACCCTGGGAGCAGAGCGCATCAGCTGCCTGGCGCCCTTCCCCATCCTCCCCCTGCCCCCACAAGACTGGCTCCACTTTCCCCAGCAGGAGCCCAAGGAAAAAAAAAAGAGAAGAGAGAGAGGGAGGGAGGGAAAGAGAAGCTAAAAATCTGTCGTCTTTAATTAATGAGGCAAGCCAGCCTGGAGAGCACGTTTGGGATCGCAGGCCCCCAGCCAGGGGCGAGCCAGCAGCCAGGGCCGGTGACATGGAGGAAGAGAGATGGGGGGAGCATGGGGGGGAGACAGGCATGGCTTTTTATACCCTCCTGTTAACTGATCCACGGAGCTTTCCTGGCATCGGTTTCAAAGGTATCCCTTCACTAATCCGCCGGGCTGTTCCAGGATGGCGGTTTTGACCAGCAGGAAGGGGGAAGGGAGGGAGGAGAAACGGTCACAGGCAGACTGCACCTTTTCACAGCCCGCAGGAAAGAAAAGCAGGGAGGGGAGAAAGGAGCAGAGGGTGGTGTGGGGCCGGGGAGGGGGGGTGCTGGTACGCCTGGGCTGGGGAGCTGCAAGCTCGGTGTCGCGGCCACTTGGCTGGCACTGCGGACAGCTTGCTGCAGCGTCTGGGGAGGAAACCAAACAGCACCTTCCAAATATAGCTCCTACGGTGCATCTGCCCGCCGAGTGTTGCAGGTATCCCAGACACATCTTCCCCGGCAGGATCAGCTTAATATAGGCCAACTGCCTCCCCACTGGTGCAGGAGCCAACCTTCCCCAGAGGACCAAGTACCGCAAGATGAGTACTCCTGCTCCAGAGTGGGTATCATGGGGTGCCCACCCAAATTCCCCATGGGGCACACCTCCCACCCTGCAGTGCCTCAATGCAGTGAGGTCAGGTGAGCTGGCAGCCATGCAGTGCATAGGCATGCCAGGGCCAGGCGAGAGGAAGGTGGCCCCTTGGGATCTGTCCCTCAGGAACGGTCATGCACATGCCACTTTGGCCATGCCAGGTGGGGGGATGGAGCAGATGCACCAGCTGTCGCGGAAAAGCTGCCCCTTGGCACCTGGTCACTGGGGGACCAGACACTGCCCACGATTATACGGGCCAGGGGACCTCTTTCTGGTTTAGTTTTGGCTGCTCTGTTGTTGTTTGAATTTAAAAATTCAGCTACGGAAAGAGCCTGGGTGGGTGCCCAGCCTGCTGCAGGCAGGGGGAAGTCTCCAGCCAGGTCCAGCCATTCACCCTGCCCCACCAGCTCCCCAGCATCCCAGCATCATTTCCTCAAGTTGTCTTTCAGCCCCGTGAGCTCCTACCCCTCTACCTTCAGCAGCCTCTGGCAGCCCAGAACAGCCTCTGCCCACGATGCTGGACTGACCCTGGCTCTGCTGTGGCCATCACCAGCAGACACTAGCACCTGTGACCTGTCCCTCCACGGGACAGAGACAAGATTGAAAGCTTGGCCACGGGGTAGGTTCAAGAAAAATTTGCTTATAAGCTTTTTTTCTTGTTTTTTTTTTTTCAAGGACTAGAAATGTCAGTCTGTGTGGTACAAAGAGAGCTATGCTCTTGTGCCACAGCTCTGATTTCTCTAATAGGTCAAGGCCAGTTTGCTAAACCTCATGTTCTGGCATTGTATAAAATTTGGACAGAGTCAGGTAAAACCCTCACTCTTCCTGTGTCTCTCTGAAGTACCTGTATTAGCTGAAAAAAACAGATGTATTCTGCTCTTCAGTGCATCTATCTAAACTAGCATCAAAATGGCTACAAAACTCCCCTTCAGTATAGGAAAAATGTCAATCCTTCATTCAATAATATTTTTACAGCTTCTTGCTTCCCAACAAACTCCCTGAAGTTCCAACAGTGTCAGTTTTGCATCATTTTTGAAAGGCCCCTTTCTGAGTGAAGGAACAAGCTTCTTTGTGTGAAGAAAAAAAACCCCAAACCTTACTGTACAGCCTAACAAAAATGGCATGGTGCCGTTTGGTATTGAGGACTGCTTTGGCTTCCAGAGTGCTTGTGGGCAGGGCTTGTTCTGTCCCTCCAGACCTGCCCCACCGCATAGGCAGCTGTTCTCTCCATGCTGCTGATAAAGGTGCGAGGAGGTCAGTGTAGCTGCATGCACAGTCCCGTCTCCTGGGCTATAGTTTGCTCACCAGTCCTCATATCTGTTCAGAGGAGGAATGGGTCCCCCCACCCATCTTTGGCTGGAGGCCCCCAAGGGCAGAGGAGAGACTTTTGCTGTAAAGCTCAGCCTCTGATGTTCCCAAGTCTCAATGTACTGTGGGAGAAACTGGTGTACACTCCTGTGCAGAAAGTACATCAGGGAAGATGGTGAGAAGGCAGCTGGGAAGGGGCTGATCACCCTATCCAATCTGACACGAGAGTGCTGGACACATGAAGACTCAGTCCCGTGTCCTCTGGACAGGGAGTTTTGGACAACTGCTGCTTCTGAACATGAATGCCGTGGCTTGCCTGGTTGCACTGGTGAGCATGTTCCATCATACCCAGTACAGGGAACTCACTAACATTACACCGACTGAGTCATATTCCTCCCTGACCTTTGTCCATGGGCTCATTAAAATAATTGATCCCAGCCATGACAGTCACACAAGGACCAGATGCTTGTCATATCTCCTCTTCAGTGACTCCTTCCTTTCCACCACCCTGGCCAGACCTTCCCTGTGCCCTGCATCCACACGGGGGCCGTGGCGGAGCAGTGCCCAGGCAGCATGTCCCAAGATCAGCAGGCTCAGTTGGCTCGGGGGGCCTGGGGAAGGTGTCTAGCTCCTGCCCACGGGGAGATCCAGCCGGTTGTTTTGCTGGCTTTATCTCCAGAGTGTTAATTATTGCAGCCCCAGGTGGCATTGTCCCTTACTATTACACGGTTGACCTGTATCTAATCCGTCATGATCTGAAACCTCTGCCCCATCCTGGCATCCCTGTTCACGCAGAATCCCACCAGCCTCCCCATGCCCCTTGCTTTACTATTCCTGCATAAACCAAGCTACAGTTTCAGGACAGAATCAAAGAAAAGCTCCTTAATTTTCATGCTGCAAAGACCAGTGAATCTGGAGACCCCGGGGGCGGACAAATCCCAACCAGACAGGAGCTCTGAGACTGCCCATGGTGGCAGCGGGTCCCTGCCATCCCGCCCTCCTTACCCCCGGCTGCGAGCGGAGATGTCTCTCCTTTCGGGCTGGCTTTCGGGTTGCTCCCCACTGCGAGAGCAGCACAAAGGAGCCTTCCCCGCTGGTGTCCAGGCCAGCAGCATCTCTAGCGCATGACTTGTAACCCGCCGAGCCGGCCGCTGGTCCTTCACACGCCGTGAATGATAACAGGGAGCCACAGCCTATTGTCTGCCGGCCGTTGCGCCGGTTTGTCAAGTTTGCGGTTGCATTTTAATCCTGACGCCTTTTCAAAGCCCAGCTGCACATTGTGTGGGCACAGGAATTCTTGACTTGCAAATCCCCCTAGCATTAAATTCAACCTTCTGGGGCTGTGGTGATCGTCCACACACTGAATGGGGGGCGGAGGGGGGGGGGGAGCTTCTTGCCCCCTGCCATGAATAACAAGCAGATGAGAAGCAGCAGAGGACAGCAGAGGGGCCGGAGCAGCCTGGAGCAGCCAAGGTGACAGCAGTGGTGACTGTGAGGCTGGGTACGGTACTCAGCAATGGGATTTGTACCGAAACGTTGCCAGCCTGCCAGCTCCCCTCACCCCCTGCCTGCCACGCTCAGTGTGGTGCCTAGAGCCGTTAAAAACCATATGTGATCTTCAGCAAACAGGGTTCGGGTTCAAGTGTCCCTTGGTGTCAGACCACAGGGCCAGTCCCCAGTGCTGAGCGGAGAGAGGAAGGTGGAAAGGACGGCTATGGAACAGCAAAAGCCTGCCGGTGCTGCAGTGCCAGCCGATGGCTGGGCTGGGTCATGCAGGCGGATTTTAGCCTTTTCCTGCCTGTCTGGGTCTGTTCCAGGGCTTGGGAAGCCACCCTGCATGCCCGAGGCACAGATGCTGCCGAGATCCATCTGAAGCGGACACAGAGAACGAGTCTGCCCGTGCGGGTGGGGGTCCAGCCTCGATGACCCAGGCGGTCCTGTCCAGTTCTCTGGTTTAATGCAAGCCATCCTCCTGCTCTGCACGGAGAACAATAGGCAGCCTGTGTACAAGGAGATGGGCCTGCTGCCCCAGCTCTCCTACGGGCTGGCTGAACCATCCTCAGACCAGTTGGGCAAGTTTTCAATGCAACAGAGTTGTTTTTTTCATTTTAAAAAAAAAAAAAAAAACCAAAACCCACCCCACACATTTGTCAAAGCTGAAATGTTTCATAGAGCTGTATCGTTCGGGTAGACTTTTGCCAAAAGCTGGGCAGAATTTTGGTGGCAGCCTGCCCAATTTCCTAACCCTTTGCCTAGCAGACAGCCTCAAAACCCAGGTTCCCAGGATGCCTCCAGGCTGCCAGGGCTCACAGCTTCCCAGCCCCATGCTTGCGGGAGGCAGCAGGCAGCCAAACTACCCTTCCCTGCTCCAGTGGGAGGACACAGACTCCAGGCACCACTTTGCACGGGACCCTACACTGCAGGAATCCCATGCCTCGTCCCACGTCTCTTGCCTCTTCCGTGATGTTTCTTGTCTGCTGGAAGCAGCCCCAGCAGCCCTCCGGAGCTGGGGCAGCACGGGAAGTGTCAACTGACAGCTCTGCTTTGTTTCAGGGAAAAAAAGAGAAACACAATCCCTTCTCATCTTCTCTGGTGGCCTTGCTTAAGTTCTTAGTGCCTCAGTTTGCCAGGTTCTGGGACTGTAATGCCCTGTAAAAGACTTGGAAATCCTGCCACTCAAGAGAGGAAGGTAAGAATTAAACAATAAGAACAACTGGCTCCCAGATCCCTTTATCACCAGCACTGTCCTTTCCCCTCATCTTTGCACGCTATCACATGCATGTGATCACTCTGCATGTCCTTATCTCCCAGGACCCCTCTGTATGCTCTCCCTGTCCTGCTTTCCTTTTCCCCAAGGCCCAGATATGCTGCAGCCATCCCTGCTTTGGCCAGGCTTCCCTCGTCTGCTTCCCTACCTGCCCTGTGCAAGGGCTCAGACAGACGAGGTAGTTGGCCCAGTTCCCTCTTTGTGTCCCTGAGCTTTTTTCATCCAGGGAGAGGCCCTTGCTGTGGGTACAAATTCTAACCAGGCTCAGCAGAGCCTAGGAGCCGGGACCACTCACTGGGAGGCTGGAAAATGCAGGAGGATTAATCCTACACAAGGAGAAAAAAAATGTTTAGGTTCCCCAGGACATCAGCCAGAAAGCAAGACCCTGACCCCAGCCATCCTGTCCCAGCGAGAAGCTGGCCACTGTCTGCTGTCCATGCAGGACCTGGAGTCTTGGAGTGATGGCTGTTCCCAGAGCATCACTCTCAGCTCAGCAGAATTCCCCATACCAGTCGGAGAGAGAATTATCCCCTGTTTGTTTGCCCTGATTTGTTTTTAACAGAACTGTGCTGCTGGCTGTTTATCACTTCATTTTCCTCCAGGAGATGAGGCAAGCGAAGGAGATCAGCTAGAATAAAACATGACCTTTATGGGTTGTGCTGTGGGCTTGGACTTTCCACCTACCGCCTCTATGTACCAATGGGGTCTGAGATGAGCAGATGCCAGGTGCCATGTTTGGTGCTGGCAGAGGAGCAGCATATGTAGCTCTGAGCTCAGGCCCACGGGATACTCCCCAGCGTGTGCTTATGACACCCACCCAGAGAGTTTTTGTGCCACAGCTCAAGTCACTTCCTCACACCCAGCAAATTCCTCCTGGTCCCCGTCCCCCGTGAATCTCAGCAGAGGAGGGCTGAGTGCTTGTGGGGGATCATCGCACACAAGACGCTGTTTCTGGATTTCTGTGAAGACCCAGGCGTGTAGGGACTGCCTCTCTGGTCTTGATTAGCATCCCTTAAGCTGGGGATCTGAGGAGCTTTGCTCCCTGGAAGTGCCCGGTGGGTGAAGGCAGAGGCTGCACTGAGACACGGCAAAGCACAGCCATGCAGGTGCAGGCTTTTGTCACCATGTGCCAAACACCCAGCCCATGACTGCCTCTCTGCTCACAGCTCTTCAGCCCAGCCTGGGACCTGCCCCAAAAGCCTGTGTGCTGGTTTAGGCAGAGCTGACCCACTTCCAGCCAGGTGCTCACCAGCCTGCGCTCTAAGCGCAGCTCAGGTCTTTGCTTTGGGAAGTATTTGGAGCAGGTTGGCTGGCTCACCCAACTCTCCGCATATGCCCTGCTTGCTCCCCAGGCCACCGTGCACTGGCCAGCCTTCCCATGGGCTCCTCCTGTGTCACGTGTGTGTATTCAACCATCCCCACATGGGTGAGCTGGGCTGGGGGAGATTCTTTGTGGTGAAGAGTCTGGCTTGGGGGTAGAAGTGATGTCTCAATGGGAGGCTGAGGAAGGCAGGGCTTTCACACAAAATGTCTCTGTCTACCCAGTAGCCAACATTGCATGCCAAGGTGTGGACCACTGGATGGGGCCATTGGTTCCTACAGGATGCTGCTGAGCCACCCGGTGTCCAGCCACTCCTGCTTGGGGATTCATGCCCAGTGCTCCATTAGCATCCTCCCCATTCTCATCTGGACCAGCTTGTCTCCCCTTTTCTCAAAGAGGGATCAAGGCTTTCTCCTGTATCATTGCTACTGCCACCAGCCCCAAGCTGTCCAGTGACCCCTTAGACTAGTCATCATTTGGAAGCACAGTGTGTACAGCATGTCTCTTCCAAATGCATGGCTCTAGGCATCCAGATACCCTTCAGATATGTTCTTGGTCCTGAAAGGGGTTGGCGGGTAACTTCTTCCCTGGCCTGTGTAGTATTCAGATAGGAACTGAATATTCATTGTATTTACTGCAGACTCCAGCTGTGAAAAGACCTTCTCTGACCTGTTTTGGGACAAAATCCAAAGCATTTCCTCCCATGGATGTCTCCTGAGTTCTGACAGCATTTACTGAGTAGCAGTGGGCATCAGAGATGTGCCGATGGACCTGAGAAAGGGTGCCCTGGTGGGGATGTTTCTAAGGGAAGATGGGAAGACATCCCTCCTGGTGTCTGAGGCTGCCACCCTCCACTCCTTGTCTGAAGCCCAGCCTGGAGAGAGGTCCTTGATCACCTGACCCAAACTGTCTGCATGTGGACACAGTCTGCTCAGCTCAAAAGGGTTCTTCAACATTGCCTGCCTTCGTCAGCATTCAACTTGGGCAGCCTCAGCTGCCTGCCTGCTTTCTGAGTACCTCACTCTGGCAGAGAAGTTGATGCTTCTGAGGTGTTAAAGGGCACTAAGTCCTAGACCCATCCTGTGACAATTTTGAACTTTTGTGAGGACAAAGCATTTTGCAATGATATGTCTTACCTCATGCCTCAGTGTTTGGGTGAAGATCCTCAGTTTCAAAATCCTTCACTTGAAGCATCATGACAGGTGTCCTCTGTCCCCACCAGCCCCCCAGACATGGTAAGTTCAAGTGATTTTTGATCAGAGCTAAAGAATACTCCTTCAAGCCACACAAGAGGCTTTGGGCATGTACAGGAAAGCAGGAGGACACATGGAAAGGGAAGGCAACCAGCTTCCTGAAGTCATTTAGGGACACCCTGGGAGAGCAGCCTGCCTTCCTCCTCCCTCTGCTGAGTTCCCAGCAGGTAGTGACATAAACCAAGCAGGTTTGTTCTCAATGACATTTTGGAGGATGTCTCCCAAAGATGAGTCAGGCTGTGCCTGCTGCAGAAAAACAGTGATGCAGAGTCTTGTGGGACAGTTTTAGTGGCTGTGGAGGAGGCAGGCTCACCTGAGCCAGCCTCCCTACTCTCATCCTTGGGAACTGCCTACCACAGATAGAGCCGCTGAGTCCCACAGAGGCATCCTGAACACCCTTCCCTTTCTTCCACAGAGTCATTAAGGCTCTTAGAAACTCCTGCAGCAGGTAGAACCGAGGTGCCCTTTCAGGGAAGTGCCCACCTAGAAGTATCTCGTATACCTCTGCCTACATTATTCCCATCCCATCATTGCCCTGTTGCTAAGGTGCTCAGCCTAGCAATGACTGCTGCTAACATGAGACCCTAGATACTGCCTATCAGATTTCCCATGAGCAGTAGAGAGCAATGAAAACAGAGATCAGAGGGATGAGGAGAAGAGCCTAACCTGCTAATTACAGTGGTAAAGCAACATTCAGCACCTGCTGGCAGTTAGCTACTTCTGTCAAGGGCTATATGGCAAAACAGGTTTGGTTGGTGGTCTGACAGGGCAGCAAAACAGGATTCATTAGAGCCAGGAGTGGTGGTGAAGTAGTTGGTCTTATGACAAAGGAAGAAGGCAAACCAGTGGGGTTAGAAGCGAGATGAGTGCATTTGTGATGCACTCACGATCTTGCTGCTCTGTGTCTGCCCCCTTCAGATGGATTGGGTTTGCAGAGAGGCAAGTTGTCTTGATCATCACCCTTCTGTCATCTCTGTGCTCATCTCTGTGCAAATCACAATGTTTTCTTTCTCCTGCTATTCCGCCAGGGTGATTTGTGTCAGCAGGGTCTCTGGCCAAGGTGATTGCAGCTGCCTATTTTTGGGATTGCCCTTGAGAGTTGCAAGCCAGGAAGGTGGAACCCAGCTGTTCCAGTGTCCATGCCCTGGAGAGGCCCTAACACCTGCAGTCCATGCTGGCTGCTCTCCAGTGCCTTGCTAATTGCATCAGGGTCCTTAAATAATACAGCGGCCATGTGCTGAAGGGGGTGCCTGCTGGTTCTCCTGCTGCAAGGGAGGGGACAGAGTGGCTCAGCTGGGAGCCACTTCAGGCTGCAGGAGATGGGTCTCCATTCAGGTCCTGGGATTTTGGCTCCAAAGGTGCTCTCTAAGTCAGCTTGGTTGTTGGATGCCTGCTGCCTTCCTGGGATGTTTATTTGGCTTTGAGAGTCAGCAAGGAGCTCACAGATGCTCAGTTCTTTGAGGTTGTTTTGGGTACAGACAGGGATTTAAGGGACAGGTCTGCATCCAAATGTATGTATATCCTATACTGACCATGGAGCTTTATTTATCTCATCCTACAACTCCAGGTAATGTCCCATTGAGGTATTGTCCACCCTCAAAGCTGTCCCACTCACCTGAACATGGCAGGGACCCTTATGAGTAGCTTATTCCTGGGCTTCCCTTGATCTGTTGTCCTGCAACACCATGAAATGAAGGCAGAGACCTAAGTGAAACCCTGCAGGTTTGCCTTCCAGACTTGCCCATGTGGTGAACACTAACAGTCCTTCCTACAGGACCCAGGTTGACGGTGACACATGGGCTTCTACTTCTTCCTGTGTTGTGTTACACCTCAGAGTATAAAATCGGCCTTGCATGAGAAGGGCAGTACTGCCAGCCCAAAGGCCCATCTTGCCCAGTCCTGTCTCTAACAGCAGTGGATACCTAGGGAAGCATATAAGAAGATAAACACATAGTACTTCCCCCAGCACTTGCTCTGCCCCTAACTGGTCTTCCGAGCCAGATGTCATCTGCAGAGTACATACTTTTCAGTGGGTTTCTCCTCCATGATCTTGCCTCGACACTAATGCTATGATGCCCTTTCTCAAGGAGCTCCACAGCACCAAAACACATTGCTTGAAAAATTGCTTCCTTCCATTTGCTTCAACTTACTAACTTTGCTTCATGCCCCTGCATCTCTGGGTGTGAGAATGAGCAATCCCTGTTCACCTTCCCTGTGCTGCTCATCTTTTTCTGGACCTCTCAGCTACCCCTCAGGTGTCTATTCCTGCTGTGACTGTTCATGAGGGGTAGATGCAGTTCAGTTGTATGGGTGAAAAATGCTGTGGCCTGCAGAGTCACCTGAGTAAAGCTGTAGTCTTGTGATACCCTCCAAATATTGCTGAACCTTTCTGGCACACCTGCCAAGCTAAGAAATCCTGTTACCCCTGTTCTAATGACACACATCACGGTCAGACATCAAACACTGCCCCATCACAAAACAAGTGGTTGAAAAACAGGGACTGAGTCTACACCTCCTTGTTCCCATCCGAGAGGTGCTTTGCTAAGTTCACCCAAGCAGCTGACCAAGAACTGTCTTGTCATTACAGCAACTGACCCACCAGTGCTGCAGTTTGAATGGCCCCTGTGAGCCTCACCTGGGGTTGTCATCTGGCTCAGATGCCTGCAAAAAGCTAGCTGGAGAGAAGTCACATTTCACAAACAAAGGCAAGGAGAGGAGGAAGCAGGGGAGCAGCTGAGCCAGTGGAACTGTTTGTGCAGCCATAATCACACCATAAAGCAAGGCAAAAGCACCTGGAAAAAAAGCCCTTGTGCTAGCCTGGCAAGCAGGCCCTGGTGACCAGAAGTGCTCAAAGCAAAGATGCCTTTGCTGGGGGACTCGCTCCCCTGAATAGTGTGTACTCACACACTGGCTTCCCATGGGGGCAACACTTTGGTCCTTTTTGTCCATGGAAGAATTGCTCCCTCCAGGTTTTTACTTTACCTCTGTTTGCCTTTATTAGATATTTTTTTAAAAAGAGAGGAAGGCCAGTTGTTTTTGGCAGTTTGAAAGGCTCCCACCCAATGGAAACGGAAGATATCAGAGGATGGAGGAAGGCCAGAGGGGAAGGTATCACAGCCCTGCCTGGGACATGCACCACTCCCTGTGGTGTGGCTGTGATCTGTGTACCCTCCAGCTGTGACATCTTCTTCTGCCCACATTTCCCTTGCTGGGCTTCCTCCAGCTGACCCCTCTGTAAGGCCAGAAGCACCATCAATGATGGGGTACAGCAGAGAGCAGGTGCTCGACTCTGGGGCACCAGCAGGAACTGGGATGCCAGCCAAGGGCAGGAGTGGGAGAGTGTGGGGCCAGACCCCATAACCTGCCTGAGCCAGGCCATGCATCTCCACGTTGCGTGCAGTCCAGGTGGACAGTGGGGAACACAGGGATGCTCATCTCTGTCACCAGGAGAGAACCCGCCATCCACGTCGTTCAGAGATATTCAGGTGCCATTCTGGGAGGCACAAGTAGGGACTGGGAAGGACACGCGAGCCAGGCATCCTCCCAGCAGCTGAAGCAGATAGGAGAGACAAGCCAGACTCTCCCTACACACACTTCAAATGAGAGCTGCAAAGACCTCTGTTCTCTGGGCTGGTGTCCCCCTCCCTTGGTACTACTTCTCTCGCTCGCTCAGCAGCTCAGCCCTGCATCCAGGTTTACATATAAATAAAGAGCGAGTGTGAAATCCACCCTGGGGTCTCTCCTGACTCCCACTTGGCTTCCTAATTGGAAAGTCTGCCAGCAGGAGATATTGCAATGAGCTAAATCAGAAACAAACTCCCTTTATCCCAGGCAGAGATGGTGGGTGGGGTTAGCTCCCCAGCCCAAACCACACCGTCTGGGAAGGACACAGGGCAGATTTGCACAGGCTTAACCAGGCTCTGGTTCTCTATCAGGCTCTGGGGCCTTCACCATTCTGCTGTGCCTGGAGGGAAGGGACAGGCACTTATCAGAGAGGATCATGCCATGCAGCAGCTCATTCCTTGGGGCAGGGCTAGTCTAGGGCTTTGCAAGCCCTGAGAAGTTGATGCCAATAGGGAGGGACATTAGGACAGAGGTATGGTCTCTATGCAGTAGTGGGTAGGTGTGTGGCTCAAACACCCACATCTTCAAAAAAAGACACCTGATTTTGAGGGTCCCCCATTTGCTCTGTGCTCAGGAGAGGGGTTTCCCCAATGCATACACAGCTCCCATCAAAACACTACTGACCTAGAAGGACACTCCCTCCTTTTGATTATTCAGCCAAAAGGAATCGAGAGTCAGACTCTCATCTTCATCTTCTTCCTGAAGGGGGAAATTGACCCTCACACCTTGGGTCCTCTATTACTGCCAACCCAGCCCCTTATTGCAGACGGTGTTTCTTAAGGGGTTGCAGCACCACCGTCCATGGTGGCGAAGTCCACATACCTCACCAGGCTACATTGCACCTCAAACATGCATATAAACAGCCAAGAGTCACCTGGCACTGTGAAAGACAGCTAGGAAACCTCCTCCACCAAACTCCCATTGAATTTTTTGCAGCCTCTTTTAGTTTTTTGAGACCCTGAAGGCACAAACATTGGCTCCAGTAGAACTGCTTCAAAAGCAAAAGTTATCTCATACAAGCAGATCAACGTCCCAGAGCTTTATGTTTTCTGAGAAAATAATGCAGCTCTTCTGCTTCCAGTGTCAGGGAGGTTTGTTATCTGCATTAGGATGCTATGTTCACCCTGAGACGAGGGGCTAAGTGCTGTACAGATTCATATTCTGTTAGTCAAGCATCAGCCAGCCTTGATGATCCCACCAGATGAGCAGATGGGAAAGAAGCCCAAGGAGGGAAGAGGAACAAGGTATGGTTAGAAAGCATGCCAAACCAAGAATGGAGTCAAAACAGGTACCCTGAGCTGCTGACCCCTGCTTTTGTGCAGAACCGATCTACTCCCATTAAGGGCAGGGGAGAGATGATGCTTTCTCTCTGAAAGTTCATCAAAATTTCTGATGGTTGTAGGACCCAGATAACTGGGAGTTCAACCTCTTCAAACAGGAATTTCCTTTTCTGACCAGTTCTCTAAAAGGAAAATAATCCTGAAATATGAAATTCAATACTATTGCTCATGTTTTCTGTGTGAATTAAAACATCAACTGACCCAGCAAATAAATGGTTTATGCCAAAGCAAAATCAGTAAGGTCACTACTTTGATCATGATGTTTGGGGCAAGAGGCAAGGTGATGCAGTAGTCTCGTATACATCTCCTATACACATAAACATTTCTTCTGTGGCCTTTGGGGAGTTTTTCATAGTCATTCCCATGATTTACCCTCTAACATCGGATGGGAGCTTGCAAAGGCACTGTTACGGCTATACTTTTTTCCCAGTGAGATACTGCCAGCAGAGTATTGCAGACTCTTCCTTCCACTAATCCTAGCTCCTGGAGGCACTTAGCAACTAATCTGAATTACCTATTTCTACTGTTCTGTGGTAAAATAAATCTCACCATTTCAAGTCCTCTGGGTTCACTCCAAGGCAGTGGCCTATGGGAACATCCCCTTGTCTTCCTAATTTGACTTAGGTTGCTCTTTGCCAAGACCCCTCAAGTCTCATGTGTTTTTAAGTGGGCCATTGCACAGGCTCCAAACACATACTCTAGCTAGGGACATTATCCTGTTGTAGCAAACTACTCTCAGACCCAGGCTTGCAGCAGGAGGATTATCGCTATTTAGCAGTGGCTTGTTAACAGGTGCCTTAAGGAAATATAGCCAGCACAACACTGACCCATAGCATGGAGCTGGAAACACCTCCCTGGTCTGATCTAGACAGGAGTTTTCTACTTCAGAACATCCCTTGTCAGGTTTCAGCCAGCCCATGTCACTGCGGGTCAGAGGATTCAAACAGAAAAAATCCAGTTGACTTCACCAAACACTGGAGAAAGCCTTTGGCTCCAGTCACCCAAAAAGCAATCAGCAGGAGTTAGGAGTCCCAGAGCTTTGCAAGCCAAAGGGGCCCAAGCTTGTGCATGATAAAGCCCCAGGGTCTGCCAGTCTTGGAGCTATTATCACAGCCCTCCTCCAGATCCTTGCTTGTGACTGTCATTTGTGAGAAGGGATGTGCAGACTTGCCCGCAGCTCTCAATGCAAGGTCATTGTGACACCCCCCACCTGTCTAACGCCTTTGTGAATATCCTTCTCTACGGTGTCCTCCATGAAGCCTCTCATTTTTATTCATCTTTTTGGTCACTGCTGGGCTCTTGAGCAGAGGTCTTCCTTCAGTTTTCACAAATAACCCAGTTCCTGGGAGGTTACAGCCAATTTAGAAGCCCTCAGTATACAGAGGGGCATGACAGAGGCTCAGGATGGCTCTGCCTCCCTTTTCACATGCACCGCTAGCTGCTTATGCTCACATCTCATTATGCCCATCTCTAATTCCTCACCATCCTGCTTATTCCCCACCAACTTGCATAGGTCTGCCTATTTTGTATGGCATCATCTCATTGGCAACATGGGCGCCAAGCTGCCTCCATATGGAGCTGAGCTCAGCCGCCTAAGCAAGGTCCACAGCACCTCTCACTCCACTCAGCCTGACCACCCCACCAAGCTTGATACTCACAAGTTCTGAGCGAGTTGATAGGATGTGGTCTTGCTCCAGACTTCTCTCCATGGTCTCTCATGTGCATTATCTTGGTGCACATGAGACTTTCCCCAGATGCTGCTGAGTTTCATGTAGGAAGATTATTCCCAGGGAATCCCATTTCTCACTCCCACGCACACATCCTGGTGGCCCCTTACTAAGGACAGCAAAAAAACATGCCCAAGAGCCTATCCAAAGGGCTAGGATTAGTGTGTCAGATCATGTAGCCCAATTACATTAGGACAGTGTAAGAATTTATTCCACAAATTGCTCTCAAGAAGGAACAGCCTGGCTTTGTGACCAGGGGTGACCTGCTCCAGAAGGAAGGATGCTGGTGGGTGTACCTAAAGCCTTCAGCTTGTTCACTGAACTAGAAAAGACAAAGGCACCAGCTTGTCCCCAGCAGCAGCGTCACGCTAGTCATGGTGCCAGAATGCTGCATTGCAATATGCCAGTTCCTAGGAAAACCAGTTCATGTGGGGCTTGTGGTGTTTGCAGAAGTTCAAAGCTCATTGTCACAAAAGCTTTTCCACCTGCCTGCCAATTCACTCCTCCCTTCCCAGGCACCTGTCCAGCTGCCAGTACTCTATACATGGCTCCAGAGCTGGCAAGCCCCTTGCCTGTCCTAGTGAGCCAGGACCACAGGTGAGGTGAGGCTGGATTGTTCTGACTCTTCCAGACACCACACCAAGCTCTGTCTACCTATTTTGTGCTCTGCCTTGGCTCGTTGTACTTTAGTGCCTCTTGCAGAGGGGCAGGTAGTGGTTCTCCATTTCAATATGCCATCGGCAAGAAGCAGTGCAGTCAGGTAGCTGGAGGACAATTATCTCTGCTCTACCTGGGTGAATGAAATCTCTGGTGGTGGGGCAGGACCTTGCTGCAGACCTGGGTGTCTCTGCTGCCTCTGGGATCTTTGCCAGAGGAGCTTAGAAATCAGTGAGGAAATGGTCTTCCCTTTAGCACTGTCCCTGAGGGGTTCCCAGGTACTGGCTTAATGGTGACGGGTCAGTCTCCTTCCCTCAAAGCAGCTGAAGCCGCTTCTCCCTCCCAGTTGCCCTAAAGAAAAGCTGACCTCCTTCAGAGTGGAAGTGGCCAGCCAAGATAAAATCAGATTTCCTAAACATCCTGTCCTCACCCTGTGGCCCCAGAAGCACTTCCAAGGCCCAACACTTGCAATGGCAGCTGACACACTGACCCACAGAGAAGGGAAGCCCCACGTTCTTCCATCCCACCCTGGCCTCCACACAGCTCCATCTCTGTGTTGCCTGCCCAATCTGTAGCAAAGGATGTGCCAGAGCCTGTGAGCAAAGCAGGCAAAGCAGCCCAGGGCAATCAAGCACAATAATCTTGTGCATTGTGCTTGTGAAGCAAGACACCAACCTGCCTGCATGGTGGGGAAGGACGAGCCAGGACTGCTGCCTCCCCTCCACATTACAGCACCCAGGACTGCAGCCCCAGGCGGATTCTCTCCTTCCTGGATAACTTACATGTAGCTTCCCTGCTCCATATACTCAGCTGTTCCTCTGATATGGTGCCAGTCTCAACACATGGAAACCAGGCCTTTGAAATCTTCCATAAGCTCAAGCAACTTTACATTAGCACATTGTCTACAATCTCGAAGCCTACAGGCTGAGACCAGCAAGACTTCCATAAAATATCTAGGAAGGTAATGGGAGCTTTGCATGAAGCAGAATGAAATGATGGAGCTGTCCATCTTTCCAGCTACCACATTTTTCTTGTCTGAATAAAAATTTTATTTACCAGTACCATTAAATTCAGTGCCACCTGTTTTATTCCTGTGTCGCCAGGACCTGGAAGGAATGCTTTTCCCACAGCTTTTGATGCTATTTGCAAGGATACAGCTCCTAATTGCAGCTCTGCTATGTTTACATTTCCAGGAATGTTCATCAGGCCATTCAACATGAACCCCTGGTTTCTGGGAGTATCCCTTCTGTTATGAAACTTTTGCTATTCTTCTCCCAGCACTAGTGAACAATCATAGGGGACAGGGGAGGTAAAGGCATTCAACATCTTCATGAACGAATTTCTGCAACAGTTTGCATTTGGGGACTATTCACGCCCGGTGACTAATTTCTACTTTCTCATCCTTATGAAGTCACATTTGTTCCCTTCAAAGCCACTTTCCATCTTACCCCTTTCTCAAGCTCCAAGCCTACAGTCCACAAGTAAACCTGCAAAACCATCCCTGTCCTCCTTCAGGAAGTACAATTGATGGAGAAGACCTGGACAAAGACTTGGCCCCAGGTCTGGTCCGGCAAGAGATGCTCCCTCCCCTCCTGTCCCCTCCCCATGTTCCTGCTGAGTGGCTGATGAAGGCTGATGAAGGCCCTCAGCCTGCTCCCAGGCGGTGTTCCAGCGAGCTGTCAGCAGTATGTCAAGGATTTCACTCAGGATCTCCTGAGCAAGCCATCGCCATGTACCCTTGGACCCAGCCCTGGCCATTGCTGGTGGGCAACAGCAGGGTCTTGTGACCCTGGGGCAGGGTCTTGCTGCCCAGCAGGATGGGGAGGCAGCAAGACCCCTGCCAGCACAGGGGGCTTGGCATCACAACAGTCAGGTCCAGCTCATGGATGTCTTCTTGCCCTACCATTTGAGCCCCCTGTCAGGCCACCAAAAATGCCCCTAAGTTCATCTGTGGCTGACCCACCTGGCTGGTTCCCATAACCTGGCAGCAGATGGCCCCCAGCATCCCATGTTCTCGCTCCTGGCAGACCTGCTCCCTGCTCCTTGTCCCCAATCCCCACTCCTCATCCCACTGGTGGGGGATGTTTGCAGACGGCTCATTCCACCCCTGCCCTTCCCAGCCTACCTAGAGCCTCTCTTCTCCCACCTCTGTCCGGACACCAGCACCAGCATTGCTTGTGCTGTCCCCAGCATGCTTCAACGACCAGCCTTGAGTGTGCTCCAGCACCTGCTGCATTTTGTCCCCCCTGCAAAGCCCTTGGCCCAAAGCCCTGCAGGCAAGTCTGACCCTCTGGAGCTATCTGTTAGCACAGCCTGCCTGGACTTGCAGCTCTCCCTGGAGGCAGGTTTCCCCAGGGGAGGAGGGGGAAGGAAATGCTAGTCCTCTCCTTCTTCAAGTCAGCACCCCCTGCTCTCATCCCCGAGACATGCCACATCTACATCCCCTGCACCATCCCCAGAGGTACACACCGCACTGCCACTGCCAGCTGCCAAGGCCTCACATCCCACCCACGGGAGCACCATGCGGGAGGTCACAACATTTTGATCGGTCTGCCTGGGGACAGCTTGCTTATTCTTGTTACAAACCCCTTCCCTAAAAGCTGCCATCCTGGCTGGGAACACTAATCCCATCCCTCCACACTACGTGGGGGACAAGGACAGGGGTACCACAGTGGAGAACCCCATCCCTCCTGGCATTGCAGAGCAGTGGGGTCTGAGGGCACACAATGGGGTCTCAGATTTCCATTTATCTACCCTTGGGGAGCCCATGAGGAGAGGACCGAGGAGCTGTTTGGACTTGTCTGCCTCTCCCCGCCTCTGCAGGAGGGTGTGGATGAGATCCTCCTAGACAGGAGAGCCCCATGGCTTGTCTTTTTCAGCTGTTTATGGCTTGGACCAGATCGGGTTTCTAAGCTCTTCCCAAGCCGGTAACTTTGGGGTTTTTTTTTAAAAAAAAGAGGGCTGATTTTCTTTTCTTTCCTCACCCTCCCATCCTCCACCCCATGATTTGTGGCCTGGCCTAAATATGGTGAATGAGCAGTGGTGCTCTGGAGCACAGCTGGGGCTGAGGCGCCTCTGTATCCATGCAGGTCCCTCCTAAAATGCCCACAGGCCCAGGCAGCGAGGGGGCTCAGCATCATCCTGCCACACGGTCTCCTGCATTGCCTACCCTGGCCTCCCAAGAGGACAAAACACAGGGAGGGGGCAATGACATGGCCCTTTCAGCCCCTGGAAGGACATTTTCTGCTCCCTGCTGAGCTGCAGACTTGCAGCATAAGCCACCATGTGCCTTGGTCCCCCACTGCAAAAAGGGCTGGAGCCCTTTCCCAGGGTGCTGTGGGGATGAATACAGCAGATAGCATGAGGTTCCTAGAGCAGGTAATGTCCCCCTAATTAAGATAAATACTAATTAAGTCTGGGACTTTCAAAGAAGCCCTGGGAGCAGACTCCAACTCCTGTTGAATTTCAATGGGAACAAGACACCTGACTCCAGAAAAACCCAGCCTCTGATATTAAGCTTAAATGGGCCCTTCTCTAACGTTGATATATTGCTGCTCTGTAACTCACGAGTGCCTTCCCGTATATCCAAGCACAACATCAATGTCCTGGAAATGCTAATAAGGAGCTTTAGGAGGGCAGCAGCGAACAGGCTCCGAGTCAGATGCCCATGATCATCTTGTGCTATTAAACATTATGCACTAGCTTTGAGCAGAGCTTACCCGTATTGCGGCACAAGGCCCTGGCTGAGCCCCGGGTGCTTTGTGCATCCTTGCTACTGATGGAGCTGCCTTCTCCTCCTCCTCTTCTTTCTCCTCCCCAGTAGTGGAGAGTTTATGCTTGCTGGTCCTGAACCTGCACTGTCTGGGAGACCTTTACCAGGGTGAGCAAGGTGAAGAGACACTGCACACCTGGTAGCTGGTTTACACACAGAGCTGTGCATGCTGGGAGCAGTCTCCCAAAGACCACCAAAAGTTGGCACCGGGAAGCAAGCCCTTCCTCTTGTAAGCAGACCCCCAGGCAGCCATAGAGGGATGGGGGGGCTGTGACCCCCCATTTGCATGCCCGTCCTGTACTCACGCATCCTTCACCTACCCTCCCTTGGCTGGCAGAAGGCGTGGGCCACCTCTGCAAGGACCATGCCATGGGGGCTGTGCTGTGTGGCCATAGCAGCAGGAGCCATTTGGGAAGGAGGGGAGACATAGTACCAGTGTAGTGATGGAAAGCACTTTGGATTTTCAGTGACAGTGATCCAGGATCATGGACCGACAGTGCTGATCTTCAGCTGCAGAGCCGTTTGGGAATGCCAGACCATGAGACCCCTCTGCAAGCCACCACGTGTCCAGCTGGCTCAGACCCAGCATTGTGATGGACTGGACTTTGCAGGCCCATTGCCAGCCCAGAGGTCTGAAAAACACAACCTCTCTGTCCTCCTGTCCTGCTAGCCAGTGCCTGTTTCAAATTAACATTTCCCCTGCCCCCACCTCCAGCCATTTGGGCAAATCCCCTCAGCTGTCTGCCAACGGCGCTGGGAGGAGAGGAGACCAGCCCAGGAGCCTGGTTTGGTTTCCAAGGACTTTCCCAAGTCCCCAGCACACTTTAGCAATTAGAGGGTTAAGTTTCCTCCCGGCCTCGCTGCATTAACTGGAAAGGAATGAAGTGTCAGGCATGTTCTCACCACAGCAGGCTGTTGGAAAGCAACTCCCTTCTCCACGCACACACACCTCCCACTGCTGCGACCAAATTATTTTCTATCCTCCAGAGACCCAGTATGCCAGACAAAATCTGCAGCATGACTCTGATTCATTGCAAAAGGATGCAGATGTAATATTCCCTTTTATGCCGGGGCTTCTCGCACGCTAATTCACACAGCATCTTGGCGTTTCGAGTTTTACAGCTCTCCTCCTCTCTTTATTATTTTTTTTTCGGAGGGCTCTGACGCCCCTCACTGACCCTTGGCCCCACGTCCTTTCTCCCAGCACCACCAAAATAAAGACGCTAAGCCTCCCATCTCCAGCGTGCAAATAGGCAGCTCTCCCCAATGTGCTAATTAGCCGAGTGTTTGGAAGTAAATAGGTATGATTGGTGGTAATTTCCTGGCTGAAGGGGTAATTATTTGTTTCAAACAGGCTGCAAAATAACCCCTGTAAGGTGAGATAGGAAACTAAATTCAAAAGAGGTTTCCTATTCCCACTAAGCAGGATTGAAAACTGGTTTGAAATTCCTTTTTTTATTTATAGTACATGGTATCCATGGAAACCTACAGAGGAGGTCATGGTAGCTAGGCCTCCGTTTCACCCTGCTCAGGGGATTACCGTTGCACAGTGGTACGCAGCCGTGTAAGAAAGTAGATTCACAATTCTCCGCAAATAGCCCCCCCGCCAGCCCCCAGCCCCAGCCTTCCTGGAGGGCTGCGGGAGAGCTTTTGGGAGGCTCGTAAATCTGCTCCGAGATGGGAAAGTGATGGGAACTCTGCCTCCAGTGTCCCCCAGAAGCAGGAGGCTGCCGAGAGCACACAGGCTCCCCGCGGTACCCTGGCGGCGATGCGCTGCGGGACGGAGCTGTTTGCGGCGCAGCAGCAGGATGCTCTTCCCCCCTTGCCTGGGCTTGCATCCCCGGCTCCCAAACCCCACATGAAAGGGGTAGAGCACCCCAGCCAACTTTTCACTCAGCTCACCTAAGTGAGGAAAGCCAAAGCATGGTCCGGATCCCAAATTCCCATTTGCAAGCAATGATGGGCCAGCAGGACGTCTTCTGCTTTCATCTTTCCCTGTTGTTCTCAGGAAAGCCATTGCTTTAAAGGAAGAGGGAAAAGTGTGGGGAAAGGGGTGCTGCAGAAATGAGCATGGTTTTTTGCCAAATCTGCGGGGCGTGGTGGGGGGCACTGCTCCCCTCGCTGGTTTCAGTGGGGAAAAAAAGGATGTTTCTTGCCTTCAGGAGCTGTTCAGGCTCTCCCAGGTATGAACATTTTGCCGTTCAGGACAGCAGTGACTCCATATTACAAATTGACTGCATGTGATTTAGCAGGAGGGAGTGACCATTACTTTTTATGCCGTATGTAAAAATGCAGTTACAGTCCGTATAGCGGCTGATGCTCTATAAACAGTCAGCAGCAGCAGCGAGCGAGCAGTGCAGTAGTAGGTGCATGCTGCCAGCTCGCTCCTCCATGCTGGCAGGGCCACAGCGGATGGATGTTCCCTGGGAAGGCAGAGGTGGAGCACAGAGGTCTGCTCCATGACCATTTTCCACCCCAGATGAGCCTGCCGCCCAGATCCCATTCCATCCCCTTTAGTTCTTCATGCTCTGCCCCAGCAGCACGCAGTGACATTATGCCTGTGACCTTCACTAATTCACTTTCCCTCTCCACGCCGCCTTTCCTCCGCTTGCAGAAAGACACGCTTTTTCACACAGCATAAAAATAGCCTGCGTAAGGCGTTGCCAGAGGAAGCTGCAGGGCCAGCAACGTGCAGGCTGGCAGAGGGACCAGCTGTTCCGTACGGTTCCCTGGCCCTGCTCACACCACGCCTTGCCCCAGCAGGGAGCTCCCAGACCAGCCTTTGACCACCCAGATGCCCTTGGCCTCCTTAACATCTCAGTCTCTTCCCCTGCCACTGCCTTGCTGTGGACTCAGTCTCAGTGTGGTGAAATCTAAACAGCAAAGGGCAGCAGCAGGGAAATGCTGCTTTATCAAAGTTCTCCCTGAAGTTGAATTTTTTCCCCCTCTGTTTTGGGAAACAGAAGGCTCAAAGCATCAAAATTAGGTGAATTCAAGGCACAATTCTGAGGCTTTATAGACCAAAAATTGCCCAGAAATTAATTTCCATGTCGTTTATGGAAATTATTCTGGTTTGGTTTGGTATCTGTTGCAATGGGAAAGACTACTGAAGCCATTACCACCATGCAAAACTGAACTGTTCGTATCAAACTGACTTATGTCACCAAAAGCCCTGTCCTCATCAAGCACCTCCAACTGCTCTTCTCTTCACAAGCCGTTACCTTGATTCTTCCTCTGCCATCCCTTCAGCTCGTGTGCGCATGGCACCATACGATGCTGGCCACTCCCATCCACTTGCTTAGGCTTCAAGCCAGTACTGTGATGTTTTCTCATTGCCCATCACCATCCCTAATGGACCCCGCAGCCGACCCCTGTTCTTCAAGTCCTTTCTTAAGCCTGCCCTTTGCCAGAAGGAGAGCGCTCCAGGAGCATCTCATCTCGAATGCAGGCCTTCAGCTGACAAGTAGGGAAGCCACCACCTGTGAAGTAAACCTCTGGGCACACCTCGTGGCTGATCTGAGGAGAATTACATCCTAGAAGCGTCCATTTCTCTCTAGCAGTGGCTATAAACACTGGAGACATCAAAAGGTAGAATGAGTCCAGTCCTACTCTATCAAGTGACCAGCCAGTGCCATCACACACCTCTGTGCTCTGTGCCAGACTCACCTCCACTGCCCTCCCTACCCCAAGGAGCCATGCCACTCCCCAGCTTAATGCAAAGTCTGCGTCTACTCCATATGTTTTTTCTCACATTAAGTTCCTCCACACAGCTGGTGGTTGTCTAGTGCTAACCACAATTTTGTGCCTACCTTGATGCATGCTATGCGTTTGCAAGTACAGTCAATCAATCTTTCCTCAGCCAATAAGCAGGAGAGAAGTAATGTTTTTCCTACTCCCCCAGCTCTCTTCCTTTCCCGTTCTCCATCAGGCACTCAGCAAGTTCACAAGGGCAGCCAGCTCTCGGTTTCCTTGGTCACGCACAGCAGCTTGCCCTCCTAGAGTAATAAAAACAAATGACACGTTGCTGTTTGTTGTCAGAGACATTACTGGGCCCCTCCACGGAAAGGAGGTTTTGAGGGAAGGAAGCATTTGCATTTTTGGGTTCCTTCTTGAGCAGGTGGAGGACAAGTTATCAGTAGATCAGCTGAAAAGGATGAGCAAAGATTGAGATGTACTGAGGGATGCAAGGCTGAGAGATAGGGGCGTGCTTTCCTGTAGACGCTGGAGCTGGTGAAATGATGATCATTTGGGAGCAAGTGAGGCCCAAGAGGTGTCTGTGCCAGGTTCTGATGCCTGCCAGAGGGAGACAAGCCCCCAGCCTGTAATGATGCCCTGCATCCCCTCACCTGGCACTGAATTTAGTGACCTTAATGTCACTGGGTCTAGTAAGATGGAGAACAGATTAATTCTCCCTTGTGGTTGTAGCCAAGATATGCCCTTCTTTCATTTGCAGCATATCTGCATTTTCTCCTAATTTAGCATCCTCTCCACATAGGCACATGGAGAAGCACTCGGCCATGCACATATGCACACACACTTAACTGCATGGGAGGGAGCCCTGGGAACACCAAGAGCTGGAGCTTGGGAGTTCAGGAGCTGCTTATGCCAAAAAACAGGTCTTCCTTTGGCCCACACATAGCTGATGGTGATTGAGACCCTACCAAGCTGCCCCTCTGACCCAGGAGACCTGCACCACCCATCCTACAAGCTCTGCATCTCATCCCATATCAAAGCGCCCAGGCAGGCTGTTCGAGGCCAGAGGTCTTGGACCTCAGCGAGCAGCCCACTCCCAGCTCCAGCTGCCCTCCCGGGCACGGCAGGCAGCCAGCAGTGAGCAGCACTGAGCCTGAAGGACTTCACCATCTGGTTGCTGATTCAGACGCCAGCCCCCACTCCCTGACGTTCCAAAGGCTGCAGGAAGGGAGAACTTGCGACACCTTTATCTTTAGCTTTGCTTCTCCTTTTTTTCCTATTTTTATTAGCTGGGAGACATCCCATCCTTTTTATAGCTCTGAATTCAAGGGTGATCAGATGAAAGTGTAGCAGGGCTCCTGCATGGATAGATGAGGAGCCATAAGGTCAAGGCACCTGAAGGAAAAGTTTCCAGCTTTCACAGCCCTAAAGATTGTCCCATAAAATTAAAGTGGGCTTTGGGTTTCAAAGTCCTGAGAAACTTGAAATAGTCATCAGTCAATTCTGGTATATAGGTAGCCTCAAACTTTGGCTTTTTGAAGCAGAGGTTAACACTGCACTGTAACATCTGCTGGGGACAGGGGAACATGTCTGAGATGGCAGCATCCAAATCAACTTGGAGGTTATGGCTTGGGCAGTGGGTGATAAGTTGTTTTCACTACTAAAACCTGTAGCTGGCTCCATGCTATGGATGTGTATTGCTTTGGTCAAATTCTTCCTCGTAAATGCAGAGCCACCTTCTCAGACCCTTCTGCAGGATTTATGGGGACTGGGTTCACTCCAGTTTTCTTTCTGTATCAAAGTGATGATTTAACTAATTCATGATCTAATTTCAGGCTGGAACTGCAACTAACCTGCCAATTTGTGAATTTGACCTTGGTAAGACCAACAGCAGAAGTAGCTAGTGTTAGTTTAACAGCATTCATACTATTATGAATTTTACTTTGGTGATACCTTCTCCAGACTTTACTTTTGCTTTTTTAAAATATATCAATAGCACAGTAAATGGTGAGAGTGAGGGACGGTGATTCAGGCAGCTCCAAGGAACTTTGGGGGGGTGCCCCGGCTGCAGAAGTCACTGTCATACCTTTGGCAGCAAATGCCAGCTTTGAACCAGGCAGGGGAGCTGATCTCACTGAAAAATATCCCAGGAAAAAACAAGGGAAGGTTCCGCTTGGTGGCAGTGACAAGGCCACGCAAACCTGTGGGTCAATACAAGAAGGAGGAGAGGCTACGCCGGGGACAGCTGCTTGCCTTCTTGCACCTGGGCCAGAGACCAGCCTGCAGTCAGCGGAGCCAGCACTGTCCTGTGCTGTCTCTGCCAGGCAGAAGGCAGTGGCTCCAGAGACTGTGACCTCCAACCCGCGCCATGCCTTGCTCGCATCCCTTGAAACACTGCGCCACAAAGTCCATGGAGCAGAGGTCAAACAGCTACTGAGGCACCTATTTGTATGTGCTAAGACAGCCTCAGTGCACACCTCGCACCCACACACACCCTGCACGCACACACACACCACCCCGCCATGTATGCTCAGGTACCTGCCTGTAACCTGCACTTACACGTACACAGCACACAGCACAGACTGTGCACACCCACCCACCCACCCACCCAGTCTATATCCCGGGGGACATGCGTATCTGCACATACCTTACACAGGGACACACACCCTTTGTCCCTCACACACTTACACACACATCCAAGTCTACCTTTGTACATGTGAACACATACATGTTTGTACATGCTAACAGATGCACGCACTCTCAGGCACGTGGGCTGCCCACGCTGCTCCCCGCAGACCTCCCACAGCCACCCTGTGGGATCCATGGTGCCATGCTCTTCACATTCACCCTGGGCCAGACCTAGTGATGCCCCAAGACCCTGGGCAGTCACTGTGCTGCTTGGCTGTTTCTGGCTGAACCCAGACCTGCACTAGGGATTTCCCAGAGCCTTGCACAAAGCACAGGACCCTGCTAGCTTCCTCGCGCCAGCCCCCACTGCACCAGGCAGAACCACCTCCTGCCACTGCCCAGCAGCTCTTTCCATCAGAGGGGCCAACACTTTGGGACATTCCTGTCTGCCCAAAATCAAGAGGCAATAAGCAGTGCAGCAGGACCTGCATGAGCTGGGGCTGCAGGATCCTGCTGGGTGGTGGGATGGAGGAGCATAGACTGCAGGAAAGGGATGCTTGGGGCTGGTGTGGGTCTTTGCATACATGTCTGGACACTGACAGCGGGTACAGCGTCCTGACATACTCCTCTTCACAAAGAGCCACTCCATGCTTGTGTTACTCTGTGGAAAACAAAGCCGTGCCCTGAGTTCCCAGTGCTGCCATGGCTTCTTGTGCAGTCTCTGTGCTGCCTGAGCCCTCCCAGCATCTCCTGCCTTAGCAGGCAGCACACATTGGATCGGTCCTCGTGACCTGGGGAGGTGAGACACGGGCAATACAGCTTTGAGCTGAGAAGTTGGAAGTTATTCTCCATGAGAAGTCCCCGTGGCTGCTGGCGCAGGCAGGCTGTGGCTCCAGGCGCTGCAGGAAAGGCCAGCAGGGTACAGAGTTGGTGTGCACAGCCAGCAGGTAGGACGATGAAACCTTATTTCATATAAGCCAGAGTGCAAAGCCACTCTGCCTGCTGTGGGAGCTTGGTCCTGTGTGGCCACAGAGCTGCCTGCAGGCTGCCTGCCCTGCCAGTGGGGCAAGCATCTCTCACCAGTGCTCTTGCAGCACAGCCCTGAAAAGGTGAAACCAGCTCAAGCTGCAGAGATCGCCGCTGGGGCGGAGGGATGGCTGCAGGCTAATAATATTCCATGTCTCATTATGCCGTGTATTAAGCTGAAATTTACAGATGCTCTAATCACCGCAAGGCATTCTGCACACACAACCTCTCTCCAGCCCTGCAGCTCTGTGCAAACACTGAAGGAGAAGCCCTGCTAACCGTCCTGCCACATGGTGTCCTGGAATCTTTACAGACCATTTCACCTTCATAAATAGCCTTGGAAATGTCTGTGCATCGACAGCCCCTGCGGTAGCCAGATAGCACAACCGCCTCCTCTGCAGCTCCCCGGGCCCCTCTTAAGATTTTCCCATCACGCCATGCAAATGCGAGGCTCCAGAATTTACACCAGGGCTGCGTAAAGTACCTCACGTCGAATGTGATCTGTGCCCCAGGCTCACAGGAAACGTGAACTGTATTTTATAGAGGTTGAGGGAAGCTCCTGCCTGAATTGCTTTTTTTTTTTTTTTTTTGTCATTTGTGTCTCTTATTTTTTTTAAATTATTTTCTTTTCTTTTCCCAGAACTCTGCCCTTTGGTCTCCTGCAATCAAAGGGGGCACACATTCAAGTGCCGTGGGAATACTCGGTCCTTGGGTATTCTGGGCACTCTCACGAGAAAAGCTGCTTTTTCCCCAGAGGTAGAGAAACGCGCATGAACCAGGGTGTGGGAAGGAGGGGTGTGAAGCCTGCTGGTTGCCTGCGCGTGGGAAGGGAGGAGAGGGGAGCAGTGCAGGCAGGCAAGGGAAGGGTTAATCAGAGACTGTCCTTGCTGTTTTTTCCAGGCCTGGCTGCACCAGATTCTTCCATTTCTCTTGGCAGGGATTTAAACCGTGGGGCTGAGCTAAGCACGTGAGCCTGGAGAGTCCCTGCACTCCGACGGTGAGCAGGACCCTGAGCAAGACGCTGCAGCTCATTAGCAAAGCAGCAGGCTTGTCCAGGGTGAGCAGGTGCCAAGCAGCCAGCAACAAAAGCAAAACAGAGATGGTCTGGCTGTGGAGAGGCAGAAATGCAGCTAGATAGGGAGCCCCTTCCCTCAGAATTTGCTGCTCCGGCCATGCATGCGCATGTGCTTGCTTACTACAAGTAATAACGCAGAGGAAAACCTCGCCCTCTCTCTGCATAGGGTGAAATGTAAAGGTTTGGGAATCAGGCTCATCCCTGTGCCTGATGCTTGTTTGGGCCACCCCCTTCAGTCTAATTCATGTGCATTTGGCAGCTTTTCCTTGTGGGGGGCTTGTGGTTTCCCTCCCCCCTTGTCCCATCCCACTGTGGGGGAATCAGGGATTTGAGATAACCCACCCCAGCCTGGCAGGGAGCCCCACGCAGGGCCATTTGCTGCCCATCTCTGGGCTGGCAAAATGGGGTGACCTGCAGAGCCCCCTGACTGGGGGAAAGGGCTGGGAATCATTCCCAGGACAAGCAATGGCTCCTCATCCTGATGGTTTGTCTGGCTCCAAGCTCACAGTTGCCCAGGCGACTGCTTATGGAAAAGCATGCATGGCCAGAGAGGCTCTGGCTGCTCATCCCAGTGGGTCCTCACCCCCACTCACTCCTGGAGAGGATGGCACCACCCTGCATGCGTGTTGCTGAGGGTGACTTTAGCACCTGCCACCACTTGCACAGACCAAGGTCCTGTCCTTTGCTGGTGCCCAGAATCTAGACCCCGATCTGCTGCTTCCAAATAAAATAAGGCTTAATCGTGAACCCCCCTCCCATGGTTTGGTCAGCTTTATTGTGTGCTGCTGTGTCCATTGCCACTGCTCCTGGGTGTTGTGCCGAGCACTGTACAAATGCTGCCCACATCAGTGCAGTGCAATCAGCATCTGAGCAATGACAGCAGTGACTCTTTTTTGCTTTTGTTATTGGTCTTTCCTTCACATAGGACATGTTTTTCCAGGTGGACCCAGAGCTGGATGGTTTGCCAGTCTCATCTGGTTGTGCCATGGGCTGCCGCAGCAATGCCAGGGGAGCAGGAAAAGTCACGGGCAGGGAGCCCAGTGAGCAACAGAAGTGGAAGGAATCAGGATCTCCCAAAGTCCTGTGAAAAACCAAGCAGGCATCCTTGAAAGAGGTGTTCCAGGTGCTGGCTCCCCCAATGTCCTAGCCCCAGTCTGTCATAAGTTATCTTGTTGCCTGTGCCCAGACACAGTGAAGTACTAGGCAGCTGAATGGCCCCGAAGAGCAGCCAGCTCATGTCTCCCCAAAAAGACAACCTTATTGTGTCCAGTCCACTGCCTGCTCAGTGGAACCTCTGAGGTTGGGGGCCCCAACACCCTCAAAACAGATCATATGCCCACAAGAGCCAGTCAGGGAAGCTCTGGCCAAAGCACTCCCCCTGCAAGCTGCTCTTGCTAAGGTTAGCAGGGCGGGAAGCTCTGTGCTGCTTTGTCCCATGGCTGGTGTTGTCATTGCTACATAAAAAAACATCAGGAGCCCCTGAGCTCTTGGTCTGGGTCCCACCTGGTGCCTCTGTGACCACAAAATGGAATAACTGCTTTTTTGCACAGTGAGCTCGCCATCCTTCAGGCCAGTGTCTGGACTGCCCTTGCAGCAGCCACCAGAGTGGACCTGGTACAAAGCTGTGGATGGCAGCTTCACCTGCCCCCTCTCTGCTGGCCACCCTAGCCCTGACGTGACACCTTCCTCTGGGCATATCCCTCCTTCCCAGCCACGTCACCTCCAGCCAATGCGTCCCCAGATTTCTCCATTGCAGGGTGTGCTCAGGGCATAGCCACAGAAACAGCCAGAATCCTTGCACATAGCAATTTGGGAGCAGATCCGAAGACCTCTGTGTTCCAACTTGGACACCCTTGATCCAACATCCACTCCACACAAACATAGTCCTCAGAAGAAGGAAAACAAAAGCAGGGATGATTTAAAAGGAGGATAAACCCCCCTCCTTCTGTGGGACCTGGTCCTTGCCCAGAGGAGGAATCACCTGCTGCAAGAGTTTGATTGGGGTAAGTAATAGACCGTCTTAAGCTGAGATGACATCTCCCCATGAATGCTGCATTCAACAGTGGACAGGACATAAGCAGAAATAAACATGGACCCAGGACACACTGGCAGCTCATTAGAAGATTGTTAATAATGTGCTGTTCACATTCCTCGGAGACTGCTGCTGTAGTCTGTCAGTAACAGATGCTGTCAGTCCTGATGGGGAGTAACTCCTGCCATGATGGACCCTTTGCCTGGCACCAGGCACAAGCTCATCCTGCCTTTCCCCTGGCCTCATCCCAACATGACCAACAGCAGTAGGGAGGGTAACACAGTCCTGCAGCAGGGACCCCTGTTGTCCAGGTGTCACCAAGGAGAACTGGATGAGCACCAGTGCATGGGACAAGGACAGGTTTTGCATCCAAGCCCTGGTGGGTTGAAGGAGCCTTGTGTGTAGGATTTGGTAGTTCCCAACATAGACTCAGACCTTGAAAGCAGGAGGGAGCTCTGGGGGTGGTGTTGAAATGCTGATCCAGTCCTGGCAAGGTAGGGTTGTTAGGGGGCAGGACTGGATCTGCAGCTAATAGGGCTGAGAGGACAGTGGCTGGAGAGCAGGACATCACTAGGACAGCCTGGGTGGACATGCATCCATCATCACTAGCTGTTTCTCACACTGCAGCTTGTGAGCCAGCATCTCCATGGTTGTCCTAGAGCCTAAGAAAATATGGTCTACGTTAAAGTGGTACCAGGGAGGCTGAAATGGAAAATCATTCAAACTGCCATGTTTCTGTGCAATCCACCTCCCCAGGCCCAAGTCAGCCTAAATCTGACCCATTAGCTCCCAGCACTGGGCATGGGGACGAGGGAAAGAGCACTGATCTTTCCCCCTTTCCCATAGGCAGAAATAAAAATGTGTCAAGCTGGAAATCTCCCAAAAGCAGCTCCCTCCTGGGCTTCACTGCTGCTTCCTGTTCTCGGGGGCAGGAAATACCAAGCAAACAGCTCCGCGTATGACTTCAAAACTTCCACTTCCAGCACCTCCTGCAAGATGAGGATTGAGGACCCTGTGTGTTGGAAGCAGCCTGCTCAGAAACTTTGCTCCCATTGACCAGACCCCCTCTATCTCTCCCCTGCCCCTTGGGAAGCCAGGTACCCAGGAACAGCTTCTCCTAGCCCTTAATTGCAGATTCAGAGGTGGTTGCAATAAGCTTCTACGCTGTCAATCCTGGTGCTGTTCATTTGCTTTTGCTCTCTGTCTTCACTCAGAGCCAGGCAAATAGATGCATTAATAACCGCACAGAAAATGAGACTGCACTGTGCGGTGTGAGGGTGCTGCACTTACCCCTTGTGAACATAGCTGGCCATCACAGCACAAGAGCTTTTGCAGTCACCCCATTGCTGTCATCATGGTCTGCACACTACAAGCTTTGCATGGGAAAAAAAACCCATCTGCTGCTCCCCTTCCCTGTTAGAGTAACAGCCCCCCCGCCCACATCCTGGAGTGGTGTGCCCCATTTTCTTGTCTACATTCCAATTTTTGAGGGTTGGTTCAGCCCTGTCCTGCTGTACTAGGAGCTGTACAACAGCACAGAGTGATTGCCAGTGTACAAAAAATGTCTGTTCCCCCCACTTCACTGGTTAGAAATAACAAGGTAGTGTCTGGCCTGGCTCTGACAGGGCTTCCAGTTGGTCTGTTGATCACCAGCAGTTCATTAGGCCAGGCAGCAAGGAGCAAACCTGGGATGGGAGCTGATGGCTCAGAGCAGGGTCCATCCTGTGGTTCTTCATCTCTGTGCCCCAGCTGCTCCAGGGTGCAGGGAGAGGTCCCTCTGCATGACTGACATCCAGGTCTCGCTGGAGCAAAAGTGCCCTGGAGGTTCCTGCATCAGAGCTGGGCTTTGGAGCTGTCTCCAAGAGATTCCTGTCTCGTCTGGGGCACTGCTGGTCCCTGCCAACACCCTTCTGGAGGCCCTGCCGCAGGGTCCCCACAGGTAGAGGCAGGAGCTGGCAACATACCCCACGTGTATGCAAGAGCCCAGAGGTTCCCAGCACAACCTGAGCCTGGCAGGGCAGGTCACTGCCTCACTTGCCTGACGTGAGCTCCACACACTGCTCAGCATCTCTGCTCTTGGCCCGAGTACGGATGGAGCCAGCTGCTCCTGGCGCCGGCGCTCATCTCTGCCAGGCGCTGAGCCATCTGCCTGGCAGGGCCAGCCACACCTGCTGGGAAGGAGACAGAAGCTGGGCAGCCTCCCCGCCTTTGCGGCTCTCCGGCTGGCAGCATCACACGACGGCTCCAAGAGGGCTCGTGTGTTTGCACAAAGAGAAAAGAGATAAGGGGATGCTTTTTCCCACCCCCAAAGCCTAGCCATGGCTGGGCACCTCATGAGAGGGTTGGGTACCGATGTGAATCTGAGGGTGAACAGACGCATCCGACCTCTCCCTAGACCAGCCAAGGGGTGAGGTGTGTGCCCCAAGCCCCTCTGCCAGGGCAGTCCATGGTGCTGCACATCACAGGTAGCCCCATCCCCAGCACTGCACCAAGTCTGCTGCCAGTATTTGGCACAGGAACCACTGAGGACCCAGAAAGCGGGTCTCTACTGAGCAGGCAAGGTGCTTTTTGCTCCCAGGAGGGCAGGGGTTTCAGAGGAGACATGCTCAATCCAACAGCTGGCTTGGGTACAGTAATGATGTGCCCCCCTCCCCAGTGTCAGGGCTGCTGACTGTGCTGGGTGTTGTTCAGAGCCCATGTGCACCTGTCACCATGGTCAGTGCTGTGATGGAGGGGAGCAGAGGGGACCCAGTGGTTCTGCCTTCTCCTGCCCAGTTCACTCCATCCTGCTCCTCTTCACCAGGAACTGTGGGAGCCAGAGATGTGCCATGGGCTGGTGCAGGCTGCTTCTCCAGCTCCTGGTATACTGGAGCCAAAAGGCACCACGGCACCAAGGGTGCAGGATGCTGCCACCAACCTTCACATCCCAGCCCCACTGCCAGGAACAGCACCAGTTAGGTGCTGGGTTGGAAAGTCCTTCCCAACCCAGGCTGGATGGAGGAGTTGAAGTCTCCTGGCTCTGGGGTGTCAGGACAGGGCAGCAGGACAGGAAGAAACAATGGAGAGCATCTCCAGACACACCACTGCTAAGCATACCACATGTGGTTCCTCTTCCCTGTCCTGTTTCTCCTCAGTGGGACTAGATGGCTGACAGGTATCACAGGGTGGTGCTGCTTTTGGCCTGGCTGGCTTCTCCCACCCCAGGGGAGCCAGGGCTGCTCTGGTCCTCTGGTGCCTGAGTATTGTGGCTGGCAGCCTCTGCTGCTGCTGCTGAGCCCAAAACTAGCCTGGAGGTCTTTCTCCAGACCCCTACAGGGCCAGGTCACACTGGACCTTTGTCCACAGTCCAACTGAGGCAGGGAAACAAGCTCTGATTTGAGGGGTTGGGAATAGAGAAAAATTATCCCAAGGCCCTGAGAAGGCCTCCTCACCCAAACCTCCAGCCCCAGCAGCTCTCCTGGGTACGCACAGCCAAAAGGTGTCTGCAGGGAGCTCAGCTATTTGTGGGTATCATGCAAGGGCAACCCTGCCAGCCACGCCAGCCTCTGGAGCAGCTCACCCCTGGGCTTCTGGCACAGTGGAGCTCAGCAGGACCTACCTTCTGGCTGATGGGGTGACACACGGAGGCACAAAAGGTCTTCCTGGGTGGTTTGGTCAGGGTTTAGTGGCCTGCCTAGGCACAAGGATTCTTGGCCCTGCCTGGTGCCAGCTTCATCTTCTTCAGATGCAGTTGCAGCCTGCTCATGTGATTGTGGCATTGCTCTACACAGGAGACCCCGAGCCAGGCTGGGGTGAGGAGGGGAACTGGTGTAAACACTGTTGGTCCAGCAGACATGGGTGTCCAGAGCAGCAGCCTGCACAGTCACAGAAACAGGGACCATTGCCATACTCTGGAAACACCTCCATCCCAGCCAGTGCCTTGGCTCTGGTGGGGAGCAGAGGTGCTCTCAGGACCTGGTGCATTCAGCCCACCTCTGGTGACCTCTGGGAAGGTGAATTTCCTCCTGGCATCCACTGATGATGTCTCCACCAGGCAGAGCAGGACATGAAGGTGACAGCAGACACATCTCCCACGCTGCAGACACAGCAAGTATGCTGGGGCTGGGCAGGCAGGTGCCATGACGCCCCATGCGCTCAATGCTCCCCAGCCGTGGTCCTGGCCAGATGACACCCCAATGCATGCCACAAAGCTCAGTGCTGGTCACGGGTCTGCACGCAATGCTCCTGGCTGCAGCACAGGGCTCAGAGGAGCACAGAGGTCAAATAGAGATCCCAGCTGCCCTGGGCAACACCCATGACACCCCAGTATGGCCTTGTCATGGCACAGAAAGCAGGTAGGCAGCAGCATTGAGGAGCTTAGCAGCAGCTGCTAAATTTTATGTGAGGCCTCCTGGGCATTCTGACCCCAGCTGGAGTCCTGCTGAGACCCGATGCTCTCACTCTACCCCACCCAGGAGCCTGCTCCCCACCATCCCACCTGCTCCAGTGCCAGCCTGCCAGCCTGCAGTGGAGGGCTTGGGCTGGTTCTTGCCCATCCCCAGAGCTTCCTCATGCCACGGGGCTCTCCTGCCCCATAAGATGAACCCTGCCAGCTGGTGCCACCCACACATCCTGCTGACACCCATCTCAGCCCACCCCAGTGGGCACCTGACTGCTCCTGCATCATTTTGCAAACCTCCTCCTGCAGCAGCTTAGGAAAACTTTGCTCCATGAGGGCTGCTTTGACCTTGACCTGAAGTAACTCCGTGGTGGTGGCTGCAGGAGGGGACATGAGCTCAGTAGACTGCCTGATGGGAAAAAAACACACACAGCAACCTCTCTCCTTCCTTTCTTCTCTCTCTGCCATCCATTTGGTGGGCAATGCGGCCTTGCTGAAGCTTTATCTTGGTTCTTTAAAAGGCTCCCTGGCTGACATGCACACCGTATGGGAGCAGTCAGCCGAGGAGAGCTGTAAATCTCCGAAGGCCTCATCTTGCGGGGCACATTAGCTGTTTTAAACTTGTCAGCTTTCAGCGATGGAAATTGACTGTTCAAAGCCATTCTTTCCTCCACATCCTGCTCCATTTTATGCAGTGGAGAACATGCTGCATCCCCATTGTGTTGGAAATGGGGGTGTGCATCCCCCCCCAGTGAGTCCTCAGGGACTGTGTACACTTTAGGGATATTTCTCAAGGTTCCACCTGGGCTAGTAATATCTCCAAGCCATCTCCTCCCCTTCTGTCCCCTGCAATCCTGCCCTCACCTGGAAGTGAGGAGGGGGATACATAACCCTAAAAAGCACCCCTGTCCATGCAAGCTGGCTTTACCGTGTCCATCCATGCAGGACAACAACAGATCATGCTGAGGCTGAGACTGGGAAGGTTTATGAAAATTAACCCCAGCTTCAAGGCAACCCCACAAAGGTGGGGTTAATATGCAGTACTGTTTCTGTGTGTGTGCATGAGCTTCAGTGCTTGGCACAGTGTTGCATGCAAAGCCCAAGGGACACGCAGCCTTGCTGCTGGCTGGCTGCACCCACAGGCACCTGGGGAGGATGCTCCCGCTGCTGCTGCCCTTGCAGCAGACAGCTCTGCCGGCACTGACAACTCGTGAGCCGTGTCAGGAGCGCAGAGGGTGGGGGCTGTGAGGAGGAAAAGATCTGCTTGAACAGCTCTCCCCGAGGCAAACTCCCACACAGGCATCTTCTCAAAAGGGCACGTGACCCTGTCCTGGGCATCCCACAGATCCACCGCAGAGCCAGCGCTTTGCGGGCGCCCACCTTGCCCCCCTTGTGCATGCAGCTCAGCTGAGCACAGCAATCCCTCTTCATCCTGCCTGGCATGTGGTTTGTCTCTGCAGATGGTTCCCAGCCCCTGTGCAGGACCCAGAGATAAGACCCTGGATCAGGCACAGCCCTTCATCCCCCTCCCCCTGGGACAAATCCCCATGCTGTGCTTCACAGCTATCACCCTGAGGAGCCCACCTGCACGGGGTTGTCTGAGGAGCAGCTTCATCCCTGGGTGAACACGGCCACCCTGAAGCAACCCCCCGTGGCGCCCGGCGAGCAGCAGCTGCACTGTGTCTGCAGAGGGAGCGTGACAGCCACTCTCAGACCCGAATCAGTCCCGGGTCCCTGACCCTCCCCGCACACGCAGTCATGGCAGAGATGAGGGGGACCTGGAGCAGCTCCTGGCGCTGGGTGATTAGCGGTACAAGCTCTGCGTCAGAAAGCACCGCTTCCCCTCACTGCTAATTTCTCTCCTTGGTTACGGGAGGCAGGGGGAAGTGATCCAGGTGGGAGGGGGGCATCTGGGCCAGGGAGTGTGGGGGCCCTGGCGCAGCACACAGGCACAAAATAGTTGCCCCCAAATTAGCCAAGCGCCGGATGACGCACCACGCTTGCAGCCGGTGGGGATGAGGGGGAGGATGGCAGTGTCAGCGGGCAGCCTACCCATGCTGCGGCCGCCGGGCAGCAGCGGGGCCAGCGAAGGGGAGGCTGCTGGGAAGGCAGGCAGGCATCGCCAGCACAGCGGGAAGGGTCCCGGCCCCCAGCTGCCAGCACCCCCGCTGTGCCCCCCAGCACGGTTCCCAGCACGCCCCTGCTCCGCAGCCTGTGCGCTCCCTGCAGCGTCCGTCTGTGGCTATGCCCAGAAATAATCTGGCAGCAAAGCAGAGCCAAAGCCATGTCCACCCACCACTCCACGTGAGCGATGGTGAGCGGAGAGGGCGAGAGGAGCCAGCTGGGCGCCTTTCTGCCACTGTGGCCCTCTGATAACGCTGGATTTGGGTGCTGGAAACCCATGACAAGAGGGGTGCCAGCATGGGGGGCATACATAAGCTTCCTATCACCTGCAGGGCAGCACTTCCTTGGGGACCCTGCCAGTCCACCTCCCTGAAGGCAGGAGAGAGGCTCCAAAAGCAGGGAGGGTGCACATGCATCCCAGAGCCTGTGCTGGCATGCCCTCCACTGGAGCATGGCGTGTGTCCTGCCACTGGTCCCACAGCCCTGGCCATGCACCCAGGCTGCAGGGACAGCGGAGCCCATATTAAGAGCCTGATCTGCAGATTGCTGTTCATGACACGGTGCTCCAGCCCAGCTAAGTCCAACGAGTTGGTTATTATATCGACAGCATAAACGTGTCACAAATTGCCTGAATTAGCCGTGTGCCATGAACAGGTTTATGGATAATGGGATGCAGAGCCCTTTCAGAAGCAGGCAGCTTGCAATCCATTTAGACAACTCCAGCCCCAGCCGTTCCCCACTGGAAGATGAAAGACCGTCAGATACAGCGGGCAAAACCCAACGTGCCTCTCACGTGTGAACAGAAGTGCCCTGTGGGCAGGATCCAGCCCACCTAGCACAGCCCGCTTTCCCAGCTGCTGCCATCTCCTCTGTTCTACTCACCTGATATTTTCCTCCCAGGGAAAAAATTCTCCTTCTCTTCCCCAGAAGATATTTTCTCTCAGGGTGTGGGGAGGGGAATGCTGTAAGTCTCCCCTTTTGTGTCCAGATTGCAAAGCAAGGACTTTGGGCAAAATATCCTGTCATGCACTCAAGGCTATCCTTAGCTTGGGCTTTTGAATTAAAACTCATTAGCTGTACTGGCTCAGCCCCAAGGCTGACCTGGTCCAGGATGACATCTTGCAGCAGCTCTAACAGGGTGTAAGGGAGGACGTAAGGGCTGAATTAGCTCTTACTGGGTTTTCTGTGCATGGATTGCTCTGATCACTTCTTTTTGATCCACATTTACCTTTTGGGTTTCCTGCAGCAAGGTGTTCCCCAGCTTCTTCCCAGAGACTCAGCCAGCCTGAAAGGAGTTGGGTCACTGTGGTTAAAACGTGGCCAGTCTGATGTCCTTGGCTGGACATTTCTCTGAGCCTTCAGCCACTCAGCCTGGACCTGAGCCCTTTGAGTATTTTCAGGGGAGCGTGGTCTAGCGAGCATCACCATGGGGCAGCAGGAGGTCTGGGCAGGCCCTGGCTCCACGTGCATCCCCACACTGCACCCCTGAAAGAGCACCAACTTTAAAAAGGGGCTTATTAATGTCCACTGGTGTCTTGGTGAAGCAGGAACCAGGCAGGAGTGTGCAAGGGAGAGAGACAAAGAGAAAGCCAGCAGCGGTGGGGAAGGGCCAGGCTCACATCCCTGCACAAGCGCTTTTCCTCAACCAAGTGGTGAGAAAGCAAAACTGAGAAGCGCCTAAAATTAGAGCTGCCAAACCCCAGCTGGGGAAGCCTGGAAAGATCCCCAGGCCCTGGAGCCTTGGGCAAGCTGCATAAAAGGCAGCAGAGGGGAAGGGAAGGGAGCTTGGGGACCACGGCAAGTAGAGCAAGGCACAGTGGGAACAGGGAGCAGATGGCTGCCTTCCCCCCTCTGCATCCCACTGCTTGCTCCAACACCCCCTCTCCCCATGCACACACGGGGACAGGCGCATGCCCCATGCCACAACCTAGCAGGGGCTCAGGGGACCTGCTGTGCCGCTGAGGGTCTCCATTCAGGGATGCAGCTGTGCCGGAACAGTGGGGACAGGGTGCATACGGTCCCAGTGCTGCGAGCACCCCCCAGTCAGACATCCCAGCTTGTCTGCCTCTCCAGGAGACACATGGATCTCACACTGGTGCCTGGAGAGGTCCATGCACTTGGGGACTCCTTCCTCAGCCCAGGGGCTGAAAAACACATACCTGAGCCATTCCTCAGTGGGGCTTGCAGCCCCACATGGTGTCCCCTGCCTTGCACCCTGCCACAAAGCTGGCTGAGCTTCTGGAGGAGCAGGGATAACGGAGGCCAGAAGCTTGGTGACCTGGGCCACCATTGTCCTCACAGAGACTTGGGCATTCACGTCCACCCAGCAAACAGGATGATAACCCTGCAACCCCCCAGTTGCCCACCCCAGTGTATCTTCCTGCCAGGAAGACACAATTGATGAGTCAAAAGCACAAGCTCTACCATCAGCCAAAGACACCAATGCAGCTGAGGTCCAAAACAACATCCCTCAGCACCTCTCAGGCTGGGTCCTCCTGCAGACAGGAGAAGACACAAGCGGGACTAGTCCCACCAGCATCCCAAGTCCCCTCCAGATTCACGGAGCTCGAACAGCACCATCCCAGCCACCCTGGCTGGCCCCAGCAGTGTGGGTGGCAGAGTCACCAGCCATACACCAGTTAGACAACTAAAACCCAAAAAAGCAGCAGATTCACAGGCAGCCACTGACTTTTCACTGAATTTGGGTCCCCAGCTCCTATTTGTCATGATCAAAGCAACCGAGGTTTAGCACCAGCTTCACTGAGCTCAAGAGATGCTATAAAATGGCTGAGCCAAGGGCATGACTATATAATTTCCCTCCGTAACTGCAAAAATCAGAAAGGCAGCCGTACCCCAACACCTGGTGAAAGCCTTGTCCCTGTCTTCCCAGGGCTAGGACCCCAATCTAACCAGTCCTTTCTGCATGCCACAGAATCAGACTGTAGCCACTTAATTTGGAGTAAATTAGCCCCTGCTTGACATTTGTCCATGACTCGGTGCTGGATATGTGCAAAATTGCCCAAGGAGGAGGTAGACGCATTGGACAGGAGTTGTAGAAACAGTCTTGGGGGGAAATTCACACCAGAGGAATGCCTGGGGAGCTGCTTGCACTGAGATCATTGCTGCCTCTCCTCCTGGCAGCCTCTGGTCCTGGCGTGAAAGCGGATGTGTGCTGTGACAGCCGAGGGAGAGTGTCCTGGCTCTGCTCCACTGCCGCACCTCCTGCCTGTGGCACGGCCAGCACCGTGGAATGTGCACCCAGAGGGAACAGGGCTGGGATGGAAGAAAAACAAGTGGCTGTGGCAGACTGGTCGGGACCGGAGGCTTGCACAAGATTGGCCACCAGGAGATGCAGACAGTGACGCAGCTATTGCTGGGGGGAGAATAGGATGGGACAGGACAGGCAGAGTGGGATGAGATGGTCAGAGAAGATAGAATGGGACAGGATGGGATGGGATGGGATGGGGTGGGATGGGATGGGATGGGATGGGACGGGGTGGGATGGGATGGGATGGGGTGGGATGAGACGGGACAGGACGGGATGGGATGGGATGGGATGGGACGGGGTGGGATGGGATGGGATGGGGTGGGATGAGACGGGACAGGACGGGATGGGATGGGATGGGATGGGATAGGACGGGACGGGATGGGATGGGATGGGATGGGATGGGATGGGATGGGATGGGATGGGATGGAGCAGTGACTGGATGGATGGGATGGAGGGGACAAGAAGTCCTCTTGGGAGCCAGCTCCCTGTGGCCACACAGGGGTGGCCCAGCCAGCACGTCCTGTCTTGGGGCAGAGCCCAGCATAGCACACTTGCCCAGCAGCCTCAGCAATCCCTGCCAGCCCTGCTGGGCTGCCCTCCATGCCTGGCTGGGCACCGCACCACAGGTGGGGAGCCACGTGTGAGGCCCTGCGCAAGCATCTCATGTTTTCCCATGGGGAAGTGAATTGCTCCCTGAAGTGTGAGATCTGATTAGATTTGTGACACACCGCAGTGTGACAACAATGCGATGGCCAGGCCCATGGGGTGTGCCCTGCTCCGGACCCGCATCCTCTCAGGGTTTCAGGGGCTGATGCACAGCAGGACGGGCAGGAATGTCTTGGGAAGGGGGCAGTCTGGCACGCTCTGGGATATGTCCAAGCTGAGACATGAGGCACAGCAAGGACATGGTCAGGGCTGAATGTGAGCATGCTGAGGTGATGGGCTTGGCTCAGTTGGCTGCACATCCCCCTTGGGCAGCCACCAGCCCTCAGGATCGCAAGCAGGATGGAGGGAGGGTCTGAGTTTACACCACCCCAGTGGATGGTTACCCCATCCCTGCTTCCTGCAAAATACAAAATAATGCTCTCCCACCTCTGTCTGGCAAAGCAGCTGCTGTGCTTTGGGCAAGCACAGCTTGCCCATCCTACTGGGGCAGCAGCTCGCTGAGCCCCAGAGAGACCCAGGCAGCCAGGGGTCAGGTGGGTTGCCTGGCCAGGAGAGGAGGTATCTTAAAAGGCCTCTCAAGGTGAAAAACAGTTCCTGTCCTGCAGTTTACCCTTCACATTTGCTGCCTCTAACGGTTTCTGAGCAATGCCTGCCTCTTTATTTGAGATCTTTCAACAGCTGTCTGATAGAGAAGACCTTTATCTTGCCTCTCCTGGGCTCCCATCCAACACTGGTCTCTGGAGGTGGGGAAGAAGGGGAAAAAAAACAGAATTCACTCCTGACTGAGAGCCTCACCTAATCCATCGCGTGTGGAAAATTACTGCCATTGCACGGTGCCCAGCCCTGGCCCCCTTCCCACCCTCGCCAGCCAGTGCCTGCTCCTAAGGCTTTTGTGCCTGGATTTCTTTCTCTCTTCCTGCTGGGAGAATGGGAACTTCGGCATTTGGACAAACCCTTGAGAAAACAACTTTACACGTGCTTGGGGAACTGAGTTGGTTTTTTATTTAGTTTCATCTGATCCTGAGATGGATTTGCCTAGAACCACTTTGCAGACTCTAAAAGGCCCCCAGCTCTGCAGCCCACCACTCATCATCAGTAGGCTACGGACCACTTGTGCCAGTAGCATTGCTGGAAGCCTGCTAAGCTATGCCAGTGCAATAGGCTGTGGCACCAAGCTTTCCCCCTCCAGGCACAAGTCCAGCCTTGTAATGCCACTAGCTTCTGCTCAGTGTGGTCCACAGCCCTGGCCACCTCATAGCCAGACTTCCACCCCAAAGGGTGGAAAAGCTCTTCAGGATAGTGTCAAGCTTCAGGGCAGGTGACATCCCTCCTCTGCTCAATACAGACACAACAAGTCTAGGAGTCACCTCTGCCACTCAAGATTACAAATGAAGGTTACCCTTTCTGGATGGCTGAGAGGCCAAGGCACTGCAAGGCTTCCTCTGAGCTCCTGCAGCATCTCCCTCAGCACTAAATGGATTGGACCCTGGGGTCCACTGCTTGGGCCCTTGTTGGCGCCAGGGGATGAAGGCACCAGGCTGTGTTTGTGCTCTCCACAGCAGCTGCCCTGTCAGCATCTCCTCCTGTCCCCAGCACATGCAACTGTATGGTCCTATAACATGCCCACCAGTAGTCTGGAAAACACTCGGTCTTGAATTGGGATTAAAGACATGCAGGTGCACAGTTTCTTCCCAACCTGGATGCTCTGGACAGAGCTTTGCCTCAAGGAAGAGGTGCACAAACCTTCCCCCACTGCTGTCTGGGAAGAAAGGGTTGTTATCCCTAGATCATAGTTAGGGAAACTGAGCCACACAGCGGCAAATCTCAGAGCTCAGAGAGAGGTTGTTTGCCTAATTTTGTCTTGTCTGTGAATATCAGGCAGAAAAGAAAAAAAGAAATGCAAATCATTACCTATGTCAAATAAACCACCGAGAACCGCATGTTTTACCTCCTGTATTCCCTGTTTCGCATCATCTGGTAGCCAGTTCACACTGAGGCATTGCAATCTCTGTGCAACTCCAGACTTAGCATCACCTCCTCATTGCTGTGGGATCGGCTATGTAAATCACATGGGATTTGCTTTCTTCATTCCTTGAATGGTTTCCGAGCTATAAAGCACTTCCAGCATAGCTGCCAAGCTAAACCTGTGTGATCTTGCCCCAGGCCACTGAGATATGAGCCCTGGATACAATCTGCGACTGTATGCAAAAGGACCTCACCAGTATGGATGATGGCATCCACCTTGCCCTGAGAGCTGAGAAGGAGGAAAAAGAGAGGACAATGATGCAAACCCATTTCCTAATCCAGAAAGTGTAAAGACAACATTTGCCCATGCACGTGCTGAGTGTACAAATAAAAATGCAGCACAACTGCAGTGTTGTTGGTGCCAACTATTTATAGCTTGATTTCACCTGAAGTCCTTCCCCAGGCCTGGGAGAGGGGACGCAGCTGCAGGTTGGCTGGTTGGGTGGAGAGAAGGAAAAAACTGCAAATAAAGCAGAGGGAGGCTAGATTCATGCTTGGATGGGTCCTTGTGGTGTTCCCTGGCAGCATGCTTTGGAAATATCAGCCACCTCCACAGCCACCCCGCCAGCTCTGGCAGCCCCTTGGAAGGGACACAGGGCAGGACCAGTCTGTGCATGGCCAGAGATCAGCCGCTGTTACTGGCTGGATGCTCAGGGGTCTGTGGACTGGTGGTAGAAGGGTGCTGGGTTAATCTTTTGCCAAGAGGGGATGCTGGATAATATTTTCTCAAGTGTCTTCAGGATTTAAGGGCCCAGCTCTGCAAAGGACTAGAAATTGCAGGAATTAGGTACCTAAATAAGAGTAAGGCACTTGAAAGCCACTCTGGATCAGGCTTTTAATTTACTTTTTAACCATACAGTAAGAAAGCCTCTTGAAAGATAAGGGCTGTATAATAGGCACACAGTAGATGTTCCTCTAACATGGTCCCTGTTTCCATTGGGGCCAATGCCAGGTGCCTCGGGAAGAGATTACAAATGTGGCTGGTGTGTGTTATTCGTCTTTGCTCCCATGATCTCCAGACATTCATGGAGCGGGGTTTTCTGAGCTAGAGAGGTGCTGCCTTTCTGCTTAAGAGCCCTCCATGGGCTTTTTCCTTCTGTCTTTCAACTCTCACACCTCCCATGCGAAGTGGGAGCACCCACTCCCCCTGCAGTGAGGAGCTCCCCTTAAGGATGCTCCACAGAACAAATATCTCCTCGGTTTTCTTTTGAACCTGGCCTCTACTAGCTTCATTTCACCTAGATCCCAGTTGGTATATGAGAAGAGGCAGCAAACAACCATCCATTTTATTCCTGCTGTTCAGAGGTCTCTGCTTCCAGGAACCAGATCTTCCACCACAGGGAAGGATGATCCCAATGACAGGGAACAAAAAGAGTTCATGCCCCTTGTCATGGATGGCTTTGGACGTGATTTTCTTCTCCATTCCTGACCAAAACAAAGAAATGCAGGAAGAAAATTCTGTCCTGCCACATTCACTGGCTCACTGCAGTTCACAAGTGACCTTGGAGCTGTGCTGAGAGCTTCACTGAAGCTCAACGCTGCTTCCAGAGGTGGAGAAACTGAGCCACAGGGCAATTAGTTAGATTTCTTCTAGTCACCCTGTAACTCCATGCAGGAAGGTAGAAAAAGGCTCCCAAAGCCCCATCATTGCCTTTGGAAGTCAGTCCAGCCAAGATCAGTGGAGCATTTATATTCTACTTTTCCTTGGGTGGACTTATACTCACCACTACTGCTTATTCTCATTACTAGATTTTAGCATCCAACATAGTGAAAACAGGTAAACTGAGGCACAAGAGGGGCTTCTGCAGCATAACCAGAATCCCACAGGAAGGTGATAACACAGGTGTAGGTACGCTCACATGTGGACCCTTCACCCCCTGGCCTGGCCAGATACCTGGGGAAGCGGGTTGGCAGCAGTTAGGCCGAGGGGGCACGGTGTGGCTGCAGCCCCACAGCTCACAGAGGGGCTGCACAGTACCCGGGGAGCCTGGCAGCAGAGGCAGGGCTGCAGAGGCAGGAATGCAAGCGCAGGCTCACCAGCCCCAGCCAGGCAACTGATTAAAATGCAGTCCGGCCACCCCGGGCCTGTCCCCACCGTCTCCCGGCTTTAAATAATAGCTTAATTATCTCATTTACATTTGGCTCCTTTCAGGGAGGCACTGCAGTTGATTAACATTTTCCCTCCCGGTGTCTCGCACTGCGTCCCTGCTGCATCCCACCCTTCCCACACTGCTGGTCCCACTCTCCCAGCCACAGCTCCCCGGCTCTGATCACGGTCGCCCACTGCAGCTGGCCTGCAGCCCTACTCCTTGCACCGGGTTGGGACTCTTCAGGGCTCTGGAGATGTGGAGACCCAGCTTGCAGATGGCCATGACAGATACAGATGCTGGAGGATGAAAATAGATGCCCTGGCTGGACAGCCATATCAGAAAGGCTCTCCTCACCTTCTCCCCACCACTCACTGGTGCTAGTTGATGTTCTGCTATTGCTTTGCTGCCAGCGCTGCCCCTGATCTCTCCCCACATTCCCCTTTCCACTCCTCACCGGGCAGCTTTTAACTTTCTTTTTTATCTTCTTTTTTTAAATCTCCTTTGAAAGCTCCAGCCAAACACTGAATTCCTTTGAAGAATAAGAGAATGTCTCTGTGGGTTGCCCTTTCTCACCAGCTGGAGCTGAGAGAGATCCCAGTGCCCAGCCTGGAGAGGGGAGCCACTGGACAGCCCCAGGTATATCCCCGAGTGTGTTTCTGGAGCAGAACAGGGCTAGAAGCATCACCAGCCCTCATCTCCCAGAGCCTCCCAGCTCCCTGTCACATTTCCCAGAAAACCCAGGTTATTCTACATCACTTGGGGTCTTTGGGACAATTTAGTTTCCACTGCCAAGCTGAAGGGGAGACTTTGAGCAAATTTATGTGTAATTATCTGCCCAGGTGCTGAAGGCACGATCACATACCTGGTACCCATGAGGCAGGGAAGGGGCCAGGAGGATGCGTGTGGCACTGGGCTCCCAGGTGTCCCCACCAACATGTCACACCACATCCTGAGCTGGGATGGCACCTCACAGAGAGGGGACAGGGAGGTGATGCCACCAAAGCCCCATCTCACCGGTGCTGGGCTGACATAGCCAGGCTGGGAGACATGAAAGTCCTCAAGGCTCCTTGGTAGACTTGCTTATTGCTGCATGAACCTGTGCCCCGGCAGCCCCTTTTCCCTGCCTGTTCCATCTTTTTGTCCCCCTTCCCTGATTCAGTGCAACCCCAGAGGCTGCATTCCTCCCCAGACTTGGCACGGCTGGCTGAGCCACGGCACAGCACTGCAGGTCCCGCTGCTGAATTACAATCTCCTGCATGAGTGGCAGGCATTTCCAGATAGTCCTATTGATTTTGTGTAGCCTCCAAAACCCCTGTTCTTGCTGCTAATTTATCTGGGATGGCCGCATCGGACCTTCTCCCAACAACGTGTGCATCGAAACCCTTTGATCCGCTCCCTCTCACTCCCTTCAAACAGCGCCCCATTGCCAGGAGAGTTTGTGCTTCAGTGCAGAGGTGCTCTTTTTGGAACATATATTTTTAATGGGTATTTCAGACGTGGTGCCGGCACGAGGGAGTAATTCTCCTGTGCCCTGATATTTACATATTTTCCAGCATGCACAGCACAGGCAGGGGAAGGTTTCACAGAGGGAGTGCAGCAAGCAGGAAGGAAAGAGCTTTGTGCTTTGTATCACCAGGGCCAAATTAAAGCCTGAAAGGCAGGGAGCCCATCCGGGTATTGCCCTCTCCAGCCAGTCCAAACTACAATTATAGTCCTCGCCAGACTCAGCAGGATCTGGAAAAAAAAATCTCAAGAGCTTCATAAATGATCGCTAGCTCACTCTTCAGGGCGCAGGGATTTTAGGGCACCATCTGCTTACTTTTCTCTGCCAACACAGATCCTAAAAACTACTGGGTTTCACCTGGCTTCTGAAAGAAAATTAGGGCTAGGGAGAACACAAATGCTCACCACTGCACTGGCAGTGATAGCCAGGAGACTGGGGAGATGGTGCTGCAGGGAAGGGGCTTCAGGGATGCAGCTGGTGATACTGCCAGGGAGGGCTTAGGGTGTGCAGAGGACATGGGAGGAGATCCCTCAGAGCAAAGGTGATGGAAGGTGCAGAGGGAAGCTGGGATGAGGTTCCTCACTCCCACTGCAAGGCTAGACAAGACCAACCCTCCCTCAGACTCCCAGAACTGGGGCATACCCAGGCATTGCTCTGCTAGTGGTGCAACCCCAGGAGCTGGCAAGAGCCCTCTAACAGCACCTGTGTTACTGGGAGGGACAGCACACAGCCAGATACCCCCTGGGGTAGGTGGCACCGCAATTCAGGTCACTTCTGAGGCCACTCTGCTGCCAGTGCAAGCCATTCAGGCCACCTAACACCACCCACAAGTTCCTTCTCCCAGCAAGGCAGCACTGCTGAGGACCTGACTGCAGATGCCCTGCCTCTCCTGCAGGCTTGGTTGCCCTTGAGGTGGTTGACACCAAAGGGACAAGGGCGTGTTGAAGCAGAGGATGGTGGCATTGCTGCCTGAGGACTCATGCTGGGGACCAGGAGAGGCAGAGTGGCTGGCTCTCCAGGGGAACCAGTCTCCATGACCAGTCCTGCATACTCCTCCCCAGACATGTGTCATTGATCAAAGTAAGATCCTCTGCCAGTGACAGTGTTTTCCACTTTTGCAGGGCAGTTTCTAGGCAATGCACTGAAAAAACTAAGATGCAGAGATAGTAGGAAGAGAGGAAAAAAAGCTACATGGGAATATTGTGTATCATGCTAAACCCAGCAAGCTCTATTTTTGAGCCAAACCAACAAATACTTAAGTGGTGCAGGTTTCTCTGCTGAAGCAGGCTCTTGAGTGAACCAGATTCGGCCTTCAGGCGCTACTAGGACTAAGTAACATGCAAAGGTAGGGTTTGTCCCACTAAACTTAATGCACAGAGTACTACCACACTGCTGTCAAGGCATACAAGTTCTGCTTTCTTTGAAGCTCTTCCAGCCTCAAAGTCCTGCCTGGCAATTATACACATTTTCAGGTCTAAATTTGTTGGCCTGTCTCTAGACATAGGCTGTACGATATGATATGGAGCATTTGGGCATAGATTTCCATGCAGCAGCGCCGTCTGCTTCTGAGCATTCATGCTGTGGCACTCTCTGCTCCTTCAGGAGTGTAAAACCTACAGATTAATATTTCACTGCATCTCAGTTTGGGCAGTGAAGAGGTAAACCTGAAACTAGAGTTACCACTGCTGGAGCAGACAGCTCTGCTGTCCCTCACTGCTGGAGGGACCCCCCTCAAACAGAGGGGAGGACACATTGGACAGAGTACAGGGCAGGGTGCATAGTCCTGTTGCTCTAGCCAGGTGCTAGTCATCCACCTCTCCCACGCCTTTTGCCATAACATCCAAACATCAGTAAGGATGACTGGGACTGCTCCTGCAGTCAGTGATCGGGATGTGGCAAACACTACGAGGTGCATTAAACCCAGCCCCATGCCTTGCTCTCCAGGGTGCTCTTTGCCTACCAGAGCTGTCCACAGGACAAACTGTTCAGGACAGTGTGCCAGGATTACTGCTGCCCTCCCTAGCCTTGTTCAGGGTCTTTGGGCATAAGGATCATTCAGGGCAGTAGTGGAGTAGACCAGAAGCTGATTCTGGTCGCCTTCAGTAGATTCCATTATTATCCATCAAGTTGTTATTGTGGCAAAGGGGATCTGTCCCAGGAAAAGCAACCTGAAGAAAAGTCTGCACGTCCAGACATGAAGGGATGCTGACTGTAGCTCCCAGCACACTGACGAGGCAGGGGTCTGCTCTGACAATCTCCTGCCTTTCCCTCAGCACAGGCTGGCACGATGAGCTGGCTGTCTGCAGGAGATCCTCCATGCTGAGGAGTTGCAGCAGGGGTCAAGGCCAGATTTCTCCCTTTGGGGTGCACACCAAGGGCCTGACCAGGGCTAGCCACCTGGGCTGATGCAGGGGATGAATACCCCCAGATACATCCTAAAAGGCTTTAAGTAGCAGACAGAGATTCAGCAGGCAAAATCCTGTCAAGCCAACCTATGATTTGGCCTGGAAAGGGCCCCAGATGTTCTCACTTGGCAGCCAGGCACCAAGTGTGACTCTGGGTCATGAGCAGGGACAAAGCATGTCCTGGCTGAAGCCCTGCAGCTCTCACTGGCCAGCAGACCACCCCATCCTGCCTGTATACTGTGCCCAGGCCTGGGGTCTCCCAGGGCTCTGTGGGCAGCAGAGGACTCATGCAGCAGCAGCTGGCTGAGTGAGGAAGGGCAGTGCCAGAGCTGCCAGCACAGAGATCCTCTCCAGCATGGGGTCCAGTTCCCAGAGCAGGGAGATGGCAAGGGCCAGTTTGGAAGCCAGATTGGAGATGTCCCTTCCTGTGCCCCATCTCCTCTTTAGAGGTCTCTTATTGCCATCGGGATAAGAGGTAGCTCCTCTGAGGTGATGCTCCCAGCAGCTGTCAGCTCTGCAGCAAGGCAGAGGTGGCTAAGCCTGAACACCCCTGTGTTTCAGCACGAATGTGAGACCCAGCAAGGTGTCAGTCCCCACTGACTCCATCCTACCACCCAGTCACAGCCAACTTTGCCTCCCTGCGCAGGAGGGAGACATCCACTGAGTGCGGTGTCCAGCCCAAGGTCTCTACCACTTTGTTAGCTGCCCTCAGAGCAATGTGTAGGTTGGGGGGGCAGAGGGGGCTGGGGCTAGCTGGTTCATTGCTGTGCTCTGGTCTTCCTGGTTTGGTCCTGCTGGAGCAATGATTGGTGATGATGGCTTGTGTGTCCCTTCTCATGGGGTCTTGCAGCCCAGGAGACCCTATCGTCCTCAGGCCAGAAGAAAGCAGGGGGCAAGAACAGAGCCATTTTTGTGACCTTCCCAGGAGTCCTAGCACTGAGACCCTTCACCCCTGTTTTGGGTCTAAAGGGGCTCCCCAACCACACAGTATGAAATGTCACAAGTCTCCACATCAGGACTTCTCCAAGCTGAGTAAAGTCCTGGACCAGGTTGCTATACCGCTGAAATGCCTTCCAAGCCCCAAACACCATGAGTGGCATCACATCTGCTGGCTCACCCCACCAGCCTGTATTCAGAGCCACATGAGGATGAAGTCCGCTCTTGAGCCTATCATGATACCAACTCCCTGGTCCCCACCTCCCCTGCACACCACTTCCCCTAAAAAGCAAAAGCCAAGTGCCTTGCTCCCAGCTGCTGTAGAACAGCCAGGAACCACTTCCAGACTGCGTCACCATATTCATGGCCTCTCTCAGGCTATATATAGTTGCATGACTGCAGGTTTTTCTGGGCGTCGAGTTGCTAAAGAGCTAGCATTCCCCAGGCAAAGTAGTGCACATCCCAAAGGGGAGCTGAGTTAGAAGAGGGAGCTGCACCTGAGCATCCCCAAGGTGAGGGTGCCTTGCTGTCAGATATCTGCCCTGCAAATGACCAGCACACCAGGATTTTAGACCTCTCTGTCTCCTGAGTGATGAAGTGCATGTGGAGCTGAGAAGTTTTTGTAGAGTTAAGTTCGTTTTGATGTAGCCAGCAGATACATGGAGGATATGAACTGCAGTGCCAAAAGCTGCCTCACAAAGAGGTAACAGAAAACAGAGAGGGAGAAACCACTGCTGTATTGCGCATCACATCCCTGGCCTTTCCAGCCACTGTGGTTTGCACGTTTTTTATGAGAGTCTGAACTCAGAGGCACTGACTCAACCACTGAAACGTCCCTGTCTTCCCCTGGAGGCCCTGAGTGCTCCAGACAGGCCTGCAGCACAGCAAGGGATGTCATGATTGCATCTCTGTGCATCCAACTGCGTCTGTTTGGCTCAGGCACAGCCGGACGGCTGCCAGACCTTGTGAGCCTCCTTCTGCTTCACTATGATACCTGGGAAGATCCTGGGATGGGACACATGCCTAGGAGATGCGATGGATGGGGTATCAACTCTATCAAATCCAATGTCCTAGCTCAGAAGAGGGCCACTCAAACATTTGTGGGAAGGTAGAAGAGACCGTATGTATCTCCTCTTTCCCAGAGGGGTTGTGAGCACTTTCTCTACATGCACTGCTTTACCTGTGACTTAGTTTAACCCCTGCTACCCTAGACCAGACTTCAGTGACCCAGCACCAGCAAGGAATCCCAAAGCAACACACAGTCATTGTATGACCCATTGCTCTTCAGGCCATAGTGTCCTGGTGCACCAGCTTCTGCAGCAGCTGTTGGTCAAGTCTACCCTCTACCTCATGCTGTTGTGTGTTTACTGTGCCCGTGATTGCATCAACTGCTTCATACTGCCATACTGCTTGATGAAATGTACTAGACTAAAAAGCAACTCCAAAAAGCTTTTTGGAGAAGAAGAACAAGAACAGAAGAAGCAAGTGTGTGGGTGATCCATGGCCCTAGACATGGCTCAGCCACCTAATTCTAGCCTTCAGGAACTCAAATATCTTCTTGTTGGAGTTAATCATGTGAGCAGGTGGAAGAGTCCTGAAGCATTGCCCTTCCTATGAGCTCATCCATGTTTACCTCATCATAGTGTCACAGAATACTTCAGGTTGGAGGGGACCTTAGGAGGTCTCTAATCCGATATTCTGCTCAAAGCAAGGTTAGCTGTAAGACCACATTGTCCCATGGGTGTTTGAAAACCTCAGAGGACGGAGACTGTACAGCTTCTCTGAGCAACCTGATGATGCTTGACTGCATTCACAGGGAGAAAATTGTGTCACCAGTCTGAACATCTCTTCATTCAACTTGACCCACTGTCTCTCTTCCTTTCACCATACACTGCTCTGAAGAATCTGGTTCTGTCTTCTCCGTAACCTCCTCATAGGTACTGGAAGGTTGCTATTAGGTCCCCCTGAATCCTTCACTTCTCAGGGATAGATCTCCCACTACTGCTGCTGTTCTTGCGATCCTTTCCAGCTGAGAGGAGGCAATAGTCCTCCCAAGCTGCCCTGAGCTCTTGTGACCCTTTTCACCTCAACCCCACTAAACATTAAGGTAGATCAGCAGATCACATCCCGTCATACTCTGAACTGCTCTAAGAATCAGGAACAATAAATCAACTGAATTAGCTCAGTCCAAGATGTTCCCGTCCCTCTGCCAAAACATGATAACACAGGGCTATGAATACTCCTATCCTGGAACACCTCTGAAGGAAAAAAAGCCACTGTCTGTAAGAGCTCAACTTTCTCTAGGGAAGAAGAGATATTCAGTAGGTAAACCAATGGAAAAGGAGGCTTCATAGGTCTCAGGTAAATCCATTAATCCCACTGTGTTTTCATTTTCCATGCTGCTCCTTCAGGAACCAGTGGCTGAATGCACTAAGCATCAGTACAGAAATGCAAGTGCTACCTAATCAACCTCTTCCCCCGTGGAATTACCTGTCCTGTGCTCTGATTTCAGTCCCTCCGCGTAAGCCAAACCCAAAAGTCAGTCCTCACATAGCTAAGCCTCTTCAGAAGGTGAGATATATTTTTTTCCAGGTTGAAGATAGGATTAAGGGGGTTTGGAGACACCAGGAGTTAGCTACATCAATCAGAAGCAGATCCATGTACCACCATCATCAACCACCCGTCCCTCTGCCTGCAACAGTGTCCCTACGATGTCTCCTCCACAGCACTGACTGAGGCCAACCCTGATTCACAAAAATAGCAGTACTAGACATGACAGCTATGGACAGGTAGGTAGGTAGGAGACTGTAAGCGAGCAGTGGTGTAGAAGGTGTGATGGAAACAGGTGGCTGAGAGCAGTGTGGAGAACAGGCAGTGTGAGGAGGAACAGCAGAGAACCAGAGCTGACTGGGCAAGAGCTGACCATGAGCTTTGGATCTGCCGGAGAGGATCAACTTCCATGAGAGAAGGCCATTTGTGAGCTGGCGTAAAGGTGAGAGCAAGCCAGGAAGTCTTTGGAAGTCACCAGCAAGACTTAAAGAGGGTCAGGAGGTCATAGGTCTCATCTTGAGCTACTCATTAGCCACAAGGACTCCGGCCTTTCAACCAGACTAATTATTGATTGCTCAAAGGATAATACTTCCCACAGCTGCTAAACTTGCTGACGCTGGGCCCTGGATGTCTTCTATTCTGGGAAAGGGGAGTGGAGTCTCCTAGTGTGAACTTGTGGAGCTGGGCAAAGCCACACTGGAGGAGAGATAAAGTCAAGGACAGCTGCAGCTGCTTGGCAATCATTCAAAATGAGCCACGAGTCAGTGACTTGGCTATTCTGGGACAAGCTGAGGAGCCAGCACTGGGGAAAGCAAATTCATAGCCTGCTAGCGCATATATGACTGCAGCAAGCCTGAATTTGAGCAACGCCCAGCACGGAGGCAGAGCAGATACATGTTTGTCAGATACCCGATCGGAGACGTACAAAGCCCTGTCCCTGGTCACTGGTGAGGAGCCATGGCTGCCAGACCTCACAGGCCTACAACAGGAGAGAGACGCACAGGGTCCCCAAAAGTTAGAGGGAGAAACAGGTACTTCAGGGACTTTGCAACCCCTGCTAGGTACCTGAAATTGGATCAAAGCCTTTTCCCAGGGCTGGTGTACCCAAGCTCAACTGCTGTTGAAGCTTGTAGCGACCTTGGTGGAGGTTTCCCAAGAAGGATTTTATTGGTGATGGGATGTTTCATTGGATGAAGCCTGTGAGATTCCCTGAATCTGAAACCAGTGACCCAGAGAAATCCTCTCAAATCTTTGCCTAAACCTGGAGCATGGATTGTTTATGTGCTGCATTTCCCAGGTTTTGGGTGGGAGCACTAGGAGTAGATGCTCTGATGTCCCCACTGAAGATCTGTTCCATGCCTCCAGTATTCCCATTCTGACCCAGGACAGCATGGCTGGGGCTGACCTGACCTCACCACACAAGCCCAGTTCAGTTCACCTCCAGAGCTGCAAGACTCAACTACATAATCAAGGTCTTTGCAAGCTCACCCAAAGGACACCAGGGCTTTTGAGGTCACTTATTGCATATGCTGGAAAGCAGATATGATCTCATTAGGCAAATATTTATGATCAATATTGTCCACTCCCTGGCAATGAATAGCATCACTTGGAGCAAGAAGCTCTCCAGGGATGGTTAGAAAGGATGTGAGTTGACAGAAAAGCCTGGGCTGAGCATGAACCTCTGCCCACCTGGCTTGAAAACACCTACATTTATTCTAAACTTTTTCTTCACGATTCACCAAGAGATTAATTAGCTGCTTGGAAACCTCAGACATTAATTATTGATTATGCAAAAGATTTTGTTCATCACAGTTGCTGAGCTTGTCATTGCTGGGGTACTGGATGGCTGAGGACTTCAGGATGGAGAGGATGTCTGAATGAGCCCTGGAGAGCGGATTTGCCACCCGCTTCCCATGGTGGGCTTCACTACAAGGTAGCATGGCTCAAAAAAATGAGCCAAGTGTGGCAGCAAGAGCGCAACTCAAACAACACTTGCCTTGAGGGGACAGGGAACTGAGGCAGAGGATGACGTAACCCATCCAAGCAACAAATCTGGGACCGCCAGCACTCCGGGGCGCCCAAGCTGATGGATGGGGCTGCCTCCAGGGTTTGCAGAGGCAAGATAACTCACCATCGCCTCCCCCTCACATTGACACACCAGCTCCACTGCAGTACTCGATGCATGCTGGGTGGAGAAGGGTGCTGGCAGGCTCTTCCTTGCCCCAGCTCCCCAGGCAGTGCGATGGCAGGCAGAGTGAACCATCAGCCACAACAAGAGGTGGGATGCAGCCAGCCGCGGGTGGCAGTGATAAACCTCCTGCAACACCCAGCAATTAATCTTGTGAAGCAGTGAGTCAGAGTCACCCGGAGCTTCCTCCCCTCGCCCAGAGCGAGCCACCACCATCTCCAGAAGCTCTTGGCTCACGGGACCTGCAAATACCACAGGCCTGGGGAGAGGATTTTTTGTGTTGTGCCATCAGTTGAGAGCCCTGCCTGCAGAGAGGTGCTGGTCTCCCCTCCAGATCCCTCTGCCACACCTAAGGGAAATGAGACCCACCGATATCCACTTGCACCAGCATATCTCAGCAGAGAAGCAGAGTGGTTTAGTCCCGGCTTCTTTGGCCATCAGGAAAGTGAGAGAAAGATGCCATCCTCATGGTAAAGCTTCATATAAAGAGGTGTCCAAAGAGAGAGGGCTGGAGGAGGTGGGGAGGACCGTAGGCATTTAAATAAAGACCCCAGGAAGGAGTGGGCAGGCTGGGTGTTTAACTCATACCAGGAAAATGCCCCCATGCATTTACCCCCATGCTTCCTCCAAACCTGTGGTTCTCCCCAAAGTTTGCCAAGCTTTCCCAGGGAAAAGCTTCTTCCTGCCTTGCCCTAGGCATGAATGCAGTTTGCAGTTTTAACAGCAGATGTCTCTCCTATTATGATTTATAAAAATGCTTAAAATAAATAATGCAAACATATTTACAGGAATGAATTCCTGCTCCTGAGCGCGTTTGTCACTTGGAGGCTCCCAAGCAGGAACCACTTGCCGCCTGAGTGCCTCCTGCACTGCCTACCCGCTGCCCCCACGCCGCCCCCACCTCCCGCTGGCACTGCGGCGGCTGCCAGGAGCCCAGGGCAGGGCAGCCAAATCCCAAATCCCTCTACCCCAAGCCCCAGGTCTGGGTCCACACCAGCATTTCAATACAAATGTTGTATAATCAACATGTTAAATATTTAAAATGGTCGTGTGGGAGAGCTGCCCGGCGGTGCCTGATTTCACACATCCTGACAATTTCACGGACCTCTGGGCTTAAGTTTCTTGGCAAATAATGAAAGGCTGTTGGAGCCCCCTTCCTAGAAGGGCACTTTGGGGAGGTTTGCCCTGGCCGCAAGTCCTTCAAACACAGTGTGACTTCTGCAGCACCTCTCCCACCTCCATGCCCAGCCATGTCCAATGCTTTTAAGCATGACCTTCGTGCAGGGCAGATGCAGCCGTCACACCACTGAGGTGACTCAAAGGCAGAGTGGGGGCTGGGGAGGGGGGAATGGCCGGGGGCAGCTGCCAGCAGAGCCACTGCTTCCAACGGAGCAACTTTTGCATCTCCAGTCCCACAGCCCCGCTCTTCCCAGCGTGTGTGCACACGAAAGAGCCAGCCGTACCTGCCTGCGCGGCAATGATGCGAGTGGCCCAATTACAGCTCTGCACCCAGCCTGGCCGTTTCCATAGCTTCACAGAGCAGCGCTTCCCTCTCCCGAGGCCATCAGAGCAGGACCCGGCATCTTATCAGCGATCATCCTGCAACACAGCCCTCCTCCGGGCCCTACCTGCCGACGGCCAGTCTCACTAGCAACGCAGGATAATATCTTTTCCCACCAGAGCCGTTCGATGATTTCTTCCCACTGTAATTTTGTCGTGCTTCCAAAGCCACTTGCATAACCGGTGCTGAGGAAGCAGAGCAGAAGGCAGGGCAGCTACAAAAGCTCCCTGAGGCAGGGGAAGGGGTAAGAGGCTGTCCCAGCCCAGAGGACACCCCAAGCAGCTCTGGTGCTCTGGTCCTGCCTAAGGAAGGGCAAGAGGAGCCAACCCAAGGACTAACAGGTCTCCCTGGCCAAACCCCACCTCAGGGAGGGAAGGCATTCCTGCAACCTGTAAAGCAGAGCCAGGAGGATAGGGAAAGGGAGGGCAGGATCTTCTCCCTGCTGGTCCAGAATCTGCCTGGGTGAGAACCCCTAGGGACCTCAGAACTGCACCTTTCCAAAACAGGCACAGAGATTAGGCTGAAAAGCATATGCCAGGAGAACATGAAGTGTTTGTGGCCCCCTGAGGCTGGTGACTTGCTCAGGGTCCTGCCTGCTCACAGGCTGCCTTGGCAGGAAGCAGGAGAACTGGGCATGCAAAGGCATGGGGCTTCTCTGCTGGGACCTGTTCCATGATGGAAATCCCTAACACATTCTTAGTGAGGGTCCTTGTTCCCCTCAGACAGAGTCACAGCCAGTGCTGCAAGTCAATAACTGACCCTGCCTCTACTTCTCAGTTCCAGAACTGGATCTGCAGGCAAAGCTAGCAGAGTAAACCACCTGACACAAGCAAGTCAAGCCCCCGTCGTGGCCAGAGGACCATGGCTGTGCTGCCAGTTGTCACACCAAGCGTAGCCCCGCAGGGCGGTAGCAGCACCCAAAATAAAGGTGTTCGGTGCTCTGCATCCTCTGAATGATGATGTAGGAAGAACAGATCCTGTCATGGGTCTGTCCCTGGCTTCCTGACACAGGCAGCCATGCTGGAATTGTTCACACTATTGCTTTATCCACCAAAATCTCTAGTTTCAGAGAGACTATAATTATTTGTGAATTTGGGCTACATTTGAAAGGACAAGAAGCATCTGTTATCTTGGAATAAGCAGTGTTTCTTTTTGAATTCTGCTGTTTCAGAGGAACTTTGAAACTTTTCACTTGTAATTCATCTAGAAATGTAGTTAATATCAATAGTGGATAAAACCAAGTGCCTGCTCCTGTTCAAAAAACACTTCTTTGTGTCAGAAAGAATATCTAGAACAGTTCATTTTGGGTTTACCCAATGTGATTTCTTTCCCCTGGGTTTTTGATTTAACAGCCAAAACCATACAACCCCACTTATCCTCACAGCCCAAGTATAGTTTTTGCCACACATCAACGGCCTGCTTGAAATTTTCCATGCTTTGTGGCTGAGTCAGACTACGTTTTTCTCTTCAAAATTTAAGCAAAATCTAATTTCTGAGAATACAGCTTGCCCATCAAGCAGGACCACAAAGCTTTCCCACTACCTCACCTGAAATCAGGAATGAGATGGCTGTGCTGAGCCTGGACATGGGTGCTCTATTTCCCAAAGAGCTGCACACACATTTGGGTGAATTATCAGCCTCTGGAAATGTTTTTTTGCATATTAGTTTACAGGCTGTCAATGCCACAGAATATGCTCAACATCTGAAAACTGGTCTTTTCCAGCAGAGCAGACTGCAGGGAGCAGAGGGCAGCCGAGGGGCCAGCCATGCCGGGGGTCCCAAAGGTCCGAACATTACCATGCACAGCAGCCAATACCTAGGGAAGGCATGCAAGCAGGGCAAGAAGGTATGAGATGCTCCCAGCCCTGGTGATGCATGGCTCAAGAACCTTGCAAGATAAAGTTGGGATGTTTGTATTTTCTCTTCTTTCTTGCTTGTTTTGCCCTAAACTTTCTGTGCCAGCTTTGAAAGCTGTACATGCAGGACAGTTCAAAGCCTAGTGCTGTCTCATCTGCTTCGCACCTAGCCACTGAAACACCCATGCTGGTTCACCCTCCTGGCTCCCTCCTTGGGGTAAATGGAGGTGATGATGGCCCTTCATACATGGATGCTGCAGAGAGGGTGGCTTCCTCCGGACCTTCTGCCATTGGAATGATTTAATTTCCCAGCAGAGCTCAACAAGCAGGTGGAGAAGGAGGCAGCATCTACCTAGTGAAGGCAAGCAATGGCTCACTGGGACCAAACAAATCTGCAGGACCCAGCAGGAGGAACAGTACAAGGCTGACAAACTCAAGAGTGCTCATGTCTTAACATGGCTGTATTTGCCATGGGAGATGCCACAGCGTTTTCTAAGCTATATCCTCAAATTGTCCCATGTGCCTTGAGCCAGCACCTACCCAGGACCTCCCAGGCACAGGCAGGGCTTGCAGGCTCTGCTGGGCAGTATGCCAGCCCTGCGCCTGCCCCTTCAGGAGGGCTTCAGAGGACAAGCCTCAGGGCAGGTCTCCAGCTCCCTGCAGCTGCTGCTAGGCTCACAGCCTTCTCATGCTGGGCAGCAAAGGCATGTCCACCCCTGCCTGGGCTGGCAGCACTTGTCTAGCCGAGGTGGGACAGGCTGTGACCCAATTCCTCTTTAGTGGGAGGAAACAAAAAGGCGCCCAGGCAGCAAATGCAACAGCCCAGGTTGTGCTGGGTGTCAGCTCAGCCCTGCTCAGCTCAGATACGACTCAGGACAAGTGGCAAACTCCTCTAAGACAGCTGGAGCAGTAGAGAGATGGCAAGTTAGGTCTGTTTCCCTCCTTACCCTGCCCTCCTGGAGATCTGCCACCTCCAAAGAAGGGAAAAAGACGCCAAAAAAGTGCGACTGGAATATGAATATGGTGTTCAGACTGCGGCAGTGCCTGTAACCCTGCTTGAACTTTCCAGCCTCAAAGGTCCATCCTGTGCTGCAGGCAGCAAGGATGACAGCCAGCCCCATCTGACATACCATACCTACAGCCCCAGCACACCACCACCACCATTGGAGACCTCCTGCCAGTTGCTGCCTGCACCCTGCTCCCCTGCCCACAGAGCTCTCCTACCTGCCTGTGCTCACGTTCCCACAGTGGCTGAGGCCCTCAGCATCCCCATGGCACAGCAGAGGTTGCTGGCAGTCTGTCCAAGTAGATGCTGAAGGAGAGGGTGTAGCCCACGTATTGTCACAGCTGGGAGTGGTCCAGGCAATTGGGTTTGGTTTAGTCTCACAATCATAATGAGACACACAGGGCATAGGAGCCACACACATCACAACGGAGAACAGAGCCAGGGTTGCAGATGTGAGAAGTCCATTGGCTCCGAGGACAGGGGGCTGCACCCCAGGCACTGGCCACTGCCCCAGCTGAGCAGCATGGGGGTGCTGGGCCTGGACACCCCTGCCTAGGGTGGGGGTGGTGGCTGTGTCCAGGGGGTGTGCACCTGCCTCGAGAACTTCGGGTCTGAACAGGGCCAGAAGCCCCAAGAAAGGCTCAGGTAAGGCTGTTACATGTCATGTCCAGCAGAGAAGGATCACCTTGCCATCCTCACCCTTGGCTCCCTTTCCATGGGCATTACCCCCTGTACTTACTCAGCCCAGGCACCACGGAGGCCAGATGAAGAGTTTCATCTGGTCTTCCAAACTCAACACACCAGAGCAGCCATTTGGGATGACACAGAAGAGCCGCATCAGGCCCATGGCATCCACAGAGCAAGACCAAGGTCCCTGGGATGCAGCATCCATGTGCAGCACCCACGTGTGAAACAGAACGTGCTTGTAGGGGCTGTACCTATTCAAGCCACGTTTTTGGGGCCACCTTTCCCCTCTTTGGAGGTGGCTGGCCTGGGACTTGTCCACAGCTGGAAGGATGCTCCACAGTGCTGTGGGCAGCGACGGCTTTGCCTGGGTTTAGATGGTGGCCTGTTCCTGGGTTGGGAGGGGGGGACTGTGTGGGGCATTGCTCTCCAGCTTGGGCAAGCCAGCAGCTGCAAGGGAAAGGGGGAAAAGGAGAAAACTGGGTATAAAGAGAGGTTGCTGTAGTTCTGCTCAACCAGGGTTGTGG